>NC_072797.1:1200000-2400000 GCF_028583425.1 Eublepharis macularius | reverse complement strand
CTGCCTCCAATGGGAAGCTTCTAATGAGCTTGTTAACTGCAGCAAGACAACAGGTCACATTCTGTTGGAAATCCTCTGAGGTCCCCATATTAATGATTGGATTATGAGAGCATGAAAAACTGGTCTCGTGTCTAAACTGACATATCAAAAGAGAATCACAAATCAAGACGATAGGAGGCTGGTAAATTCATGGCAAGACGGGCTTTGTTTATAAGGTTATGGAACAAGAAGGGTAAGAATGGTTTTTCTCCTTTTTTTGTTTTTGAAATTGTAATGAGTGATCCGCTTGTATTTTTCCTCCTTTTTTCTTGTTAATGACGACATGGTTAAAGTAAAAAAAAGAAAATGATAGATGCTGGCGACAGAGCGTTGACTGCTTGGTATTTGAGCTGATATTGGAACAATGCATTCTCAATTCTGTTCACAAACTCAAGAAGAGTTACCAAGCCCTACCTGGGGCTGAAGTTCTCCCAGAATTACTCTGCTGTAGTGCGCATGCAGGAAAGATACTAATAGGAATGTGAAAGATCCTCCTGATGAAGTTGCATGCGAAACGTGGAGGGGTTATTCCATTATTAAAGATTCTTTCCTTTGCTCCAATTGCTGTTTTCAATTTCATTTTGCCTTAGTGCAGCCCCCTTTCTTCTTCTCCCAGAATTACTGCCCAGTTCCAGAGATTGGTTCCCCTGGACGAAATGGAAGGCTCTACTGCACCACGTTCTTGCTGAGCTCCTTCCCCTCCCAAACTCTGCCCTCCCCAGGCCCCACTCCAAATCTCCAGGAATTTTCCAAGCTAAAGTTGGCAAGCCTAGAATATTGCAAATGATTTCATCATGACATCTTCTCGGCATGGGTCATGGGGGGGGTGTTTGGGGGGGCAGGTAGTTGTGTATTTTTTAAGAGCCAGTTTGGTGTGGTGGTGAAGAGTGGCAGGACTCTAATCTGGAGAGCCGGGTTTGATTCCCCATTCCTCCACTTGAAGCCAGCTGGGTGACGTTGGGTCAGTCACAGCTCTCTCAGAGCTCTCTCAGCCCCACCCACCTCACAGGGTGTTTGTTGTGGGGATAATAATGGCATACTTTGTAAACCGCTCTGAGTGGGCATTCAGTTGTCCTGAAGGGTGGTATATAAATCGAATGTTATTATTATTATTGTTATTATTATTATTATTCCTTCATTGTGCAGGGGGTTGGACTAGATGGCCCTGGAGGTCCCTTCCAATTCTGTCATTCTATGATTCTGTAAACTGGCACATGCTTGACTCCTGAGTAAACCCCACTGAACGGGAGTTGCTCATCCCCATGGTCTTTCCCATGGGGCTTCCCAGAGGATTGTGCCTGATGTAGGGAGCGGAGACAAAACGTACCACAAGTGATATTTGTCTAAGCCCCTTCTGCGGTGTAATGGGACTGGAATAAGCCACCACACTGGAACCATGAAGTGAAGAGAGTGGCTTTCCTGGCAGCAGACGAGGCAGCTTGCTTACTCAAGTCTTTCTGCATCTCTGCAGACATCTTCAGGAGTACACCTGCTCTCTCCTTGAGACATAGAGGAGTCTGAATTGAGGGTTGGACTGGAAGGCCATCTCACGCCCCCACCCCACACACACACAAAGAATGCTGCTGTGCGTATCCTGCTAGCTGAGCACAGATTGACCTTGGAGCCTGCAAACTGGGGAGATCTGTCAGTCCTTGGCAGTTCAATCCCCAAAGCCCCTTACAAGCAAGCACGCAGGTGTCTTGAATAAGGTAACTTTATTAAGGTTCTATCAGTACAAGGGCTTTACTCTAAGATGGTCATTGGCAGAAGTGATCATTCAAACAGAGACTAACTAGATATAGGGAGATTTTCCTGCCCTGGGGTCCGTTGCATTCTGGCGCGAACATCCCAGAGTTTCGGGAGAATTGATAAGAACATTTTAGACACAGAACAGCATTAAGTCATTTTTGTCTGTGAGAATGGTTACATGTTTTGTGCACATCTGGCCTCCAAGGCCATTCACTGCTAAAAATGAAAGTACATAGTTATAACTGATAACCAACCCTTCTCCATCCAGCACTGTGCACAATAATAAATCAGTAGAAGTTGTAAACCAAAGCAGCAGTAACTCAGTATGGCGAGTAAAACACACATACATTAATGGCAGGGATGTATGCATTCCTGACAAGATCTCCAACTGGAATGTGTCTAACTGCAAAGGATAAGCCGTGTATGCCAAGCCATAGCTTCTTTTGATCCAAGGGGGGTCTGACTATGGACTTCTCCCTCCAGTTATGCAAATTGAAGCTACAGTGGTGGGGTGAGAGGGGTACACACATGGCCACCTTGAGTCAGACCATTGGCCTATCATGGACAGTCTTGTCTCCTCTGACTGGCAGCTCCACTCCAGGTTCTCAAGTGGAGAAAGGTCTTCCACATCACCTACTTCCAGGTCCTTTTAATTGGGGATTAAAACTTGGACCTTCTGCAGGCCAAATAGACGCTCGAACACTGAGCCATGGCTCCTTAACCCAGACGGGATGAGTCTCTCTACACGAGACGTCTTGGCGGGTGTTCGTCAAGTGCAGGGAGTCGCGAGCATAGTGTAGGGAGTAAGTCAAGTGTAGGGAGTTGGGAAGGATAGTTTAAAAGGACAGAGCTCCTGAGAGTGTTTGTTAATTTCATCTTCACCTCCCAAGACTCTGTCAATTTCACCTCTCCAGTCTAAAACTGTGTGGAATGGCAACCAGAGGGCAGCGAGGAATGGAAATGGGCAGGAGCTGCCTTCCGGAGCGGGGCTTGGACCTAGGGAGTTTCTAACGGGCTGAAGTTTCCCTTCTGGCATTTCACAGCCCCTTCACACAGCTCCAGTGTATAGCACAGCCTTTGCCCTTCTGCCGGCTCTGTCTTTTTAAACTACCCTCCCTGGCTACCATTGCTACGTGTTCTTCATGTGTCAGATGTCTCATGTCAGATGTCTCGTGTAGAGAGACTCTAAGTCCACGAGAGACTCTAAGTCCGTACTTAGCTGTATGGAAAAGTTTCCTTTCCCTACTACCAGAGATTATCTGTAAATGTTGGAAGTGTTGACCACCTATTGTGGACAGAGCTGAGTCTGTCCCCTTTCCCCCCAGCAAATGACCCCCTTGCCGGAGGTGACAAGACTGACTGTTGGGTGAGGGGAAGGGGATTCTTCTGCCTGGCCAAGGCTGCATTCACTGGGCCTCCGTCTTAACATACATGCAGCCCAATCTAAGTGCATTTCCTTGGAAGTCCTCTGAATTCAATGGGATTTTGAGAAAAAGATTTAGATGTACATTTTTAGTTAAAGCTACTACTCAAGGCTGTAAGAAGTGAAAATGATATCAAACACTCGAGCACCAAAGTTTGTCATTCAGCTATACACTAGACATGTAGCTAGAAGGTCAAGCTTCAGTAAAATGCGGGCAATGAACTTACACATATTTTCAAAGTTATCTTCCTCATGAATTCCTTCTTAATTATGTATGTGTACCCAGAGGCTCAGGGGACCTTGAGCACGTTTTTAGAAAGCTAAGTTATCATTACTGAAGGAGACTCCTTGGAGGCAGTAAAACAAGGAGAGGCATTCTTTAACAATCCACCTCTGCAGACAGAGAGGGAGGGACGAAAAGAGCAACCTGGTGGAGTGCTTAGGGTGTTGGTTACAGGTGTGGGGAGATCCAAGTTGATATCCTTACTTGGCCTTCAAGATTACTGCGTGACCTTGGGTCAGTCACTCTCTTTCTGCCTGTCCTACCTTACAGGACTGTTGTGATGATGAAATGGAGGGAGAATCGTGTTGTGCCACTGTGTGTCAGGAGAGAATATTCTACCACGGAGAGAGATTTTCCACCAGCTCTTGGCCACTCAAGCCTGGAAAAGAGCGAATACCTTGTGCTGTGTGCCTTACCCAAAGCCTTGGGGAGTTACATAAAGCCAAAATTATACAGGCAAGGTTTAAATGTCTACAGGTAGTAGAATTTTCCTGACCTGAAATATTTTTCCTGAGTAATATAATAGATGTGGTAGAAGAGGGGCTGTTTTTGGATTCTTGATGTTTATGTTTTAGATTTGCAACCCGTTTTGAGTCCTGATTTGCAGGAGGAAAAGTGGGACAGAAATATTTTAGATCAATAAATGCAACCCACCCTGAATTCTTTGGAAGAAGAAGAGGATAAAAAAGGCAGTAGATCAATAGACGGATAGTAAATAAGCTTGACATCAAATCCTGTGGATGTCTGAAAAATAAAAAAAGGAGATTTAAGACCATCCTCCCGCGTCTTGAAGCCTCACTCACGCTACTTGACTCCACCAATGAAAAGAAAATAATGACAATAATTGTTTTCACTCCCCCCATTCATAGAGACCATGTGGTTATGACTGCGTGAATCTTAAACACAAAATTGTGTGTGTGGAGAGAGAGAGAGAGAGAGAGAGAGAGAGAGAGAGAGAGAGAGAGAGAGAGAGAGAGAGAGTCCATTCTTATCCCACGTTTCCTCCAATGATCTCCGGGCTGTGCGTGCCAGTCTCCTTTCCTCTTTTTTATCCTTACCGCAACCCTGGTTGATTCCACACAGAGGTAAATCTCCATTTCATCAGCTTCAATTGTGCACTTCAGTTTGTTTGTTTCCCCACAATGTTCTATTCCTGCATAAATCACGAATATCCCCTTTTTTACCACTGGAGAAAACTCTCTTTCCCGGCATGGCATTGTTGGGACAACCTTTTCTCCCAACTTAAAACTTGTCCCAATTCATAATAGTTGTTAATGTTATAGTTGATTTGTTATACAATATTTGGAAGTGTGAATGTTTATGGTTAATAAAAGTTTATTTAAAAAAACCTTGTCCCAATGAAAGATTCTGTTTTTCGTGCTATGTATGCGACGATTATCTTTGTTTTATGAGTAAAAGAAATGCTGCCAACCTGCCATTTTTGACAGAGGCAAAAGCAGCCGCCAGGCAGAGGAAATGAAACTCCACCTCCTCATCAGTGAGTTTGAGTAGGAGGGTGGCAAAGGGAGGGGACCAGTTCTACTGAATCTAACTGCAGGGCGGATTCCAGATGACTAACCTTAAGGCGTTTCATGCCGCCCTCTTCCGGATCGCAACGGGGAAAATGCGAAATATCGCATTTTGCAACGACGCGCAAAACTCGCATGAGGAAACGTGATATTTCGCATTTTCCCCGTCACGATCCGGAAGAGGGCGGCATGAGGCGCCTTAAGGTTAGTCATCTGGAATCGGCCCAGCTGCTATCTGTCCTGCACCAGAGGCGAGCAGAAGGCTGTGGCAGCAAAGCCGGAAATATTGACTGACAGATTGAGGCCTTTTGGGCACAGGCGTTTTTTGCTGCTTTGGGCCCCCGTATCTCTTTGGGTTTTTGTCTGAATTCTGGGCACTTAACTCCCCCTTCAGATTTCGATGTGGTGTTTCAAGGGTTTTCTTCCAAGTTTTCTGCCTGCGCCTTTTTGCATGGTGAGAAAACTCGGAAGAGAACCCTTGTGACACCGCATTGAAATCTGACGGGGGAGAAGCGTCTGGAAGAAAACCCAAAGAGGTATGGGGACAAAAGTGGCAAAAACCAACCATGCAAAAAAGGCTTGAGGCGGCTTACACATTAAAACATAATTAGTACATCCAGAGCTTTTTTTTCTGAGAAAAGAGGCGGTGGAACTCAGTGGTGGAATTCAGGACCGTACAATGACGTCACTTTGGGTCAGCAGGAACAAGGGGGGGGGAGTTTTTTAAAGTTTAAATCACCCTCGGCGAAAATGGTCACATGGCCAGCGGCCCCGCCCCCTGATCTCCAGACAGAGGGGAGTTTAGATTGCCCTCTGTGCCAGTGGTGCGGAGGGCAATCTAAACTCTCCTCTGTCTGGAGATCAGGGGGCGGGGCCGCCAGCCATGCAATCATTTTCAAGAGGTGCCGGAACTCCGTTCCACCACGTTCCCGCTGAAAAAAAGCCCTGAGTACATCAAATGCCATAAAGGATTTTCATAATTAAAATACCCAGCCAGCACTTAAAAACACCATAAAACACCAAGCTGCTTAAAACACGTCTGGAAACCGTTTGTACTAGAAACAAGACTACAAAAAGTATGGTAAAAGGCCAATCCCTTTATGAAAAGTCTGGGTAAAATGAAACTTTTTGGCCTAACACCTAAAAGGGAATCATGTAGGTGCCAAATGAGCCTCAAGGGGAAGGGAGTTCCACAGGTGAGGAGGAATTATTTAAAAAGCCCATCTTTTTAACTGCTCCCATCTATTTTGGGCAAAGAATTGTAGAGAACCTGAAAGCTTGCGCACCGTTTGGAATACTTTGGTTTGTCCTAATGCAAGCTTTGGTTTGTCCTAATGCAAGCTTTGGTTTGTCCTAATGCAAGCTTTGGTTTGTCCTAATGCAAGTTGTTTCTTGTTTACATGCCTTGGTTAATCTTCAGTTGTTGCATGTAATTTGTTGCTAGAGCCTAACTGGCCATTTCCATATTGCACCTTTGATATTACGATTTCCGTGACTCTCTTCTACGGGGTTGCTCACCTTCTTGTAAGTGCTGCAGGCTTCCTGTAATGCTGACACACAAAGGTAAGGTTTCTCTGGCAACCTGCCTTTTGATTTGTCTGCCTTTTGGTGATTAAACTGTTCAACTCAATATGGCCTCAAGGAGACCCTGTCAGTTATGATTTGAGTCAAAAATGTTTTTAAAACTATCTTTTAATGAAAGCCAGGACTTAAAAAAAATTTAGCTTAAATTCATCCAACGCATTTAGTGATTTTTTTTAAGAAAAAGTCCTTTAAATAAATCTTCTGTTTTGGGGGGGGAATATACTTTTGAGATTTCTAAGGCAAACAAGAGGTGACATCTTGTCTTTAAATCGGCACCAAATCGAAGGTTTTTTTGCCAGATAAAATGTAGAGCATTCGACAGTAGCTGGAAGGTTTTCAAATGAAGAAATGTGCCTGGAGCACAGCCCCTCTGGAAATGCTCTTGCCCAATGTTGCTTGCGTATGAGAATTTACAGGCAGGGGGTGCCCCACAGGATCAAACTGGATGCAAGGTTTTGCCTTCACAAAGCAATCGTGTTTGGGGGTAATTAGTCCAGGATAAAAATATTTATTAATGCTTGTTCGTCTAGGAAACACAGCAAACGAAAGCACCGTATTTCATGTAATTTAATCTCCCATGTCAAGCTAAGAGCTGCCACACTGAAGTACCTTGACAGGGTCAGCAGCCCCAGTTTATTGACTGTGCGAAGGATCCGCCTGCCACTTAGACCTGCCGGAAAGGAGGGTGTGGTTCGAAACCCCATGAGTGAAACGGACAAGAGGCAGAAATGGAAATTGACGCACTTATTTGTCGCTGTCAAAGGCAAGGGGGAAGTTCTCCGAAGACTTTGCCAGCGGTAATTGAGCCCTTGGCAAGGCTTAGGTGCCGTTTAAGCCACCCGCCAGTCCCACGCTTGACAGAAATTGGATGAGAAGAGGCAGCCGTACTTATTTTCCATCTCCTGATAGGCAAGAAGATTACTAAGAGTGCACAAACAGCAATCAAAAGAGTTACTTCCTGTACAGCGATTGGTGGACGAATTCTGGCCGATCAAGGGTCTGCTGGAATTAATTTAATATGATACATTTGGAGAGTACATTATGTAATCAGAGCATTTTATTTTGTTCAAAACTTTTGGGCCCAATCTTCCCCAGTACAAGGGCGCAACAGCAGTGAACCTTGCAAGAAGTGATAGAATTCTCTTTCCCCTGTCCTTTCCTCGATGTGAGCAGCCCACCAAAGAATGGGAAAGGTCTACATACATCTCCCAGAAATAACAGAACCGGAAGGGTCCTGTGGCTCAGCTGAGACCTCTTCTGTATGAACAGAAGGTGGGAAATGGGGGTGGGAAAGAGGGGTAGGTGTCCAGGAAGCATGCTTAAATATCTTCCTTCATCCATGAAACTTGGGGTGGGTAGCTGGGTGCCTAATGAAGCTATCAGTTAACCATTTGCTGTGGGTCTGATGTTCAGCGTGATGCCCTGAGTCTGACCCACGGACTGGCATCCTAAATGAATTATGTACGGAGCTTGCAGTCCCTAAATCCATCTGTAGAATGCGAAGGAACCAGCTGCTCTTCGATCTACTGTGTCAAAGTTTTTGGGGGGGCTAAGGCATCAGCTACAGAATTTAAATTGCTGGAAATCTTCTTAGCACTCCAGCAAAGAAAGGTTCTTTAACCAAGATTGTTTTTTTAACTTCATTTATATCAGGGCCTGTTGACTATTCTACTGGGTACTGTCTGTTGATGTAGATATGTATACTCTGGTTTCTCTTCAGATTGCATAAATCTTTCGCCCCCTGTTGATGTAGATATGCTCCTACTTGGAGTTTCTGCGTCACTTAATATGTTAATGTCAAATTTGCATTTGGTTTTTAGGCTTGTTTTCAAATTTCTGTAATTCATAGCCCATTGTATCATTTGTTGAATGTCCCAGTCATTGATTATATTAACTTACACTGTGTAATCTGCCTTAAGTCTCAGTGAGAGAGAGGCAAGTTATAAATAAATAAATAAATAAATAAATAAATAAATAAATAACCCCACCTTTCTTCCCAGTGGGGGCTCCCAAAATGGCTTACATTGTTCTTCTCTCCTCCAATTAATCCTCACATCTACCCTGTGAGGTAGGTTAGGCTGAGAGTATAGGACTGGCCCAAGGTCACCGAACAAACTTCCATGGCAGAGGGGGGATTTGACCCTGGGTCTCCTAGATCCTAGCCCAGTCCTGTAGCCCACTAGGCACCATGCTGGCTGTCTTCTCTGCAAACAATTAAACAGAGTCCTATTCCACTAAAAAAATTCCCCCAGCTGATAAACCTCCCAGATACAAGAGGAGGATTTATCTCACACTAAAGAATATATTGTCGAAGGCTTTCACGGCCGGAGAACGATGGTTGTTGTGGGTTTTCCGGGCTGTATTGCCGTGGTCTTGGCATTGTAGTTCCTGAAGTTTCGCTGGCAGCTGTGGCTGGCATCTTCAGAGGTGTAGCACCAAAAGACAGAGATCTCTCAGTGTTACACTGTGGAGAAGATGTTGGCAGGTCATTTGTATCTACTCAGGAGGGGTGGGTTTGGGCTGAGTCATCCTGTAGGAGTTTCCCAGGGGGTGGAATGCTAATGGAGGGAGGCGTCACTGTATCCTGAGGAGGTTCTTTTGCATATGGATTGGGGCTCGATGTGCTGCTGGCGAAACGTCAGGAACTACAATCCCAAGACCATGGTTATACAGCCCGGAAAATCCACAACAACCATCACACTAAAGAAGTTCTGGAAGAAGCTAACTCTGATGTTTTCATCCTGAACAGCTTTCGTCTTCATTGGGGAAGAGTGCCCGAATTGGACACCAGCACTCGGAGTTTCCTTCCTGGGAATACCTGGGAATTGTTCCGTTCTTCAGGGTGCTTATCGTCACTGCCATTGTTATGACAGCTCGAATAGTACAATGGGTGGCTGGTGCCAGTCTCAAAAGAGGCTGAACCTGTGGTGGACATGCAAGGAGAAGATATTGGATAAAAAATACATGGAGAGGTGCAAAAGATATTAAAATTTCACTTTGAGCTGAATGCTAAAAATATGTTATTAAATATCTTACTGAGTAATATTACAAAAGTACATGGCGAACTTTTTAAGTATATGGTGACAGCTGTGAGAGTTGTATTTACAGCTAAATGGAAGACAGAACAAACTGCTTGAATATGCATCTATCGCTAAACTAACTTCTTATATACACGACCGAACGACGTTGGAATTTTAGAAAAACGGAGATTGCAAATTAAGAAAAATTAAGAATAGTTAATATGGACATAGACCAGGGCTTTTTTTCAGGGGGAACGCGGGGGAACGGAGTTCCGGCACCTCTTGAAAATGGTCACATGGCTGGTGGCCCCGCCCCCTGATCTCCAGACAGAGGGGAGTTGAGATTGCCCTCCGCGCCCTGCAGTGGTCCCCGGAAGTTCTCTTTGTCAGATGCATCTGACGGGGAGAGCTGTGGTTATCGAAGGCTTATACTGCATTGGAATTGGATGGTCTGGTTGTTTTGCTGCTACAAACCAACACGGCAAACTCCTTTGAAGCCTCACACAAGCCAATTAATCTCCATTCCAAGAGGAGATGTTTACATTTACTAGCAAAGGAATGTTTTGGTTACATCCCTCTCCCCCCCTAACTGCATCTTCTCTCTCCTCCCCTCCTCCCCCCCTCTTCTATATTTGACCAGTTTCTGTACCATGCATCTGACGAAGAGAACTTGATTCTCGAAAGCTTATGCTACAATAAAATTGGTTAGTCTTAAAGGTGCTACTGGACTCTTTTTGAAAAGAGGAAAGGGCCCAGTCAAGGTCCAATGAGGACTGCACATAGAATCATGGAGGGGCAGGTTTGGCTTGGTGGGGTTTTCCAGATCTGTGATGCCCCTCATGCAATGGTTTGCGGTCCCCAGCGTTTACTGGATATCTTTATTTCTTCCATCACCTGGTTAGATCTGATCACAAAAGGATCTCGGCCACCAGCAATGTACTCGTGGAATTTTAACACCGCTCCATGCAACATTTCAGTTTGGTGCTTTTTATTACAGCTTTCTGAAAATACACCTCTTGATTTGCAGGAAATCTCCCACTGAGATGTGTCTCAGGCACCATCTGGGATGCTTTTAAATCTGAAGCCGGCATATATGTGTCCGTGTGGCTTCTTTTTCTCCTGCATCTGAAAGAAGAAAGGAGAACGAAGCGTGACCGGAGAACCTGCTGCACCGTATTCCTGCTTTAGAGTAAAAGCAGGGCATATACTCACTATATGAGAAAGTAAATCCCTTAAGGAAGTAGACAGATTTAGACCACAAAAGTTCAGCAGTCCCTTCTTTGTGCTTGGCTGCATTATTCTTAGTTTGGCAGCAATCCTGGTAGGAGCTTCGCTTGGCAATTAAGCCAGTCCCAAACCCATAAAAAGGAAGAAGTCGTTAGATGCTTTGCTAGCAAGGTTACAACTAACTCAGGAGAAACATGTGCTTCTTTCACTGATTACTATAAAATCTTTATCACTTTGAAAAGCCTTGGCTCACCAACATTATTATTATCAGCATCGTTATTATAATGTGCTGTGAATGTGCTTACTATTCATACGGGCAGAGGAGGGAGGGGGAGACTGGGTGTTCATTTATTTCTTTATTGACTCCAGCGACACCCTTCCTTTCTTTCCAGTAGAAACACAAAGCGCTTTACATTGTTCTCCTGCCCTCCATTTTATCTTCATAACAACCCTGTGAGGTAGGTTGGGCTGAGAGTGTGTGACTGGCACAAGGTCACACAGCAAGCTTCCATGGCAAAGTGGCAAGATGCAACTCCAGTCGCATCGGATGAAGCTTCCTTCATCAGATACTGAGCTTGATTCTCAAAAGCTCCTACCATGTTGGACTTGAATCTTGCTCTTCTATTGAAGTTCAACATTGGAGTGAGGATTCCAGCCTGGGTTGTTAGGGGGCTGTTTCCACATGTCTTACCTGCCTGCAGAACATCACGTGAAAGATCCGGAAGATTGTGTCTTCTTACGCGAAATTGTGCCAGGAAGATTCGTGGTGCAATTTCGCGAGATTCGTGGTGCAAAACTTCCTGGTGCAATTTCGCGCAAGAAGACACAATCTTCCAGGTCTTTCGCACAATGTTCCACAGGCAGGTAAGACATGTGGAAACGGCCTTTGTTTGAAACTCTAACTACTACACAACACTAGCTAGCTATAGAACAGCAGCAACAACTGCTCTCATATACCGCTCTTCTAGGCGGATTATTATCCCCACACTACAGCTGGGGAGCTGGGGCTGAGAGGAGCGGCTTGTCCAAGGCCACCAGCTGAGCTCATGGCAGTTGTGGGATTTGAACCAGCAGAATGCTGATTTGCAACCCAACCACTTAACCCCTATGCTACAGCAACTGTCATGTGCTCAGGCTTAATTTCATTAGGAATGGGGGCTATGGAGCTCGTGCTGGAAGCTTCAACAATACATTCATGGAAAAAAAACAATCAAGACTAATTTTAAAATCTCTGCAGTAACTAAACACCAGGAAGTGATAGGTACGCTATTGAATTCTATAAGCGGGAGAGAAATTATGTCTCATCTCGCGTTTGTTTTTATTCTGAATGAATATTAAACAAGAGCCTTTTGGCACCTTTAACACTAACATACTTTTATTCTAACAAGTTTTCATTGTGGAAATTCCTGAGCTGGAACCTGATAAGTGTCCCTCTTTACTTTCCCCATGGATACCCATTCCCCTTCCTAATGAAGATTCCTGTCCCTTTTATCCTTAGGACTGAGTTGATTATACCTATCCTGAGCAGTCATCAGATATGACAAGTTTCATCAGCAGCAGCAGCCCTTTAATGGCAGTACAATATGACAGGTTCTATCCTTCTGGAACAGGCTTCCTCGGGAGGTGGTGGGCTCACCTTCTTTGGAGGTTTTAAAGCAGAGACTAGATGGCCACCTGACAGCAGTGCTGATTCTGTGAACTTAGGCAGGTCATGAGAGGGAGGGCAGGAAGGGTTGCATCAGTGCTTAGTTCTTGTGGCTCCTTCTTACAACCCCAGGGTCAGGCCGATCGCCACCTTGGGATCAGGTAGCAATTTTCCACATGCCAGTTTGTCTAGGAATCCTGGAAGTATTTTGCCATCTTCTGTGCAAGGAGCAGGGGTCACTGGGACAGTTGGGGGGGGGGTTAGTTGTGAATTGTGCAGGGGGGTTGGACTAGAGGGCCCTAGAGGTTCCTTCCAACCCTCTAATTCTATTATTCTGATTCTGGTCCATCTAAGTGATTCTCTCTTTGACTACAGAGAAAGCCTTTGGCCAAGAGGAAGAGTCTGACATACTTACTGCTCAAAATGAACTGGGGGCCACATCTGTTTAAGGCTATCGAGGTGAGTCAAAATGCTTTTGCAAGCATCTGTATCGCTTATTGGTCACAAGAACCCCACTGGCTTAATTTCCTTCTTGGAATACCTCTTTAGAGAGTCTGAGAATGTCTTGTGGACAGGCTTCCCAAGCCAAATTCCCGTGCCCAGAATCCTTATTTGCATACAAGTCCAGCCACTGACTGTGCCACTCAAGGCTTTTGCTTAAAGGTTCGCTCCAGCGTCTGCTTGCGTCACAAAGCTGTGGCTGGCTGCCTTGCAACTTGGCAAAAAAATTGCACTTGAAGCTTATGTGTTGCAGCTGGAGATGGCTTTGGCACCCGTGCAGTTGTCATGTCCCTGAAGAAGGCATGACTCCCCCAGGGTCATGGTTGGGCTGGGTCATTGCGATGTGGAACACAGAAAAAAAATCAAACTGTAGAAGTTGGAATTTCTCGTAATTATCTCCTGCTCATGCAGGAAGGAGACAATAGGGGACCACAGTGCTACACACCATTGGTAAATTCCTAAATTGAGTATGAAAGTTTGTTGAGATATTTTCCCCAGAATAAAATGTTCCCAGAACTTTTGTCCCCATTCCTGAATAGTTGGAATCTTTGTGTCTTTTTTCTAGGAAGAGGAACGGTAGGTTTCTTATTAACATCTTTACTGATGTTTCCTGTTTTTACTGTAATGTTATTTTATTGTTTATTGTAAATGTTTTAATTGCAATTTGTTGTAAGGTAATTTAAAGGACTGATATGGGGTCTTTTGTTGGACTGTTTGGGTAACACTTGTCACTTTTTATTCCTTTTATGATTTTGTATATTTTTGTATAATAAGTTATATTTTTAAAAAAGTGGAACACAGAATCACCGCAACTGGCCCCTCTTTGTACCTGATCCATCACTCAAATGTGTCATTTAAGTGACCTACAGAAGATACATTGCTGGGGAGTAGATCCAGAGGAGTTAGCCGCGTTAGTCTGTAGTAGCAAAATCAGAACTTGATTCTCGAAAGCTTATGCTACAATAAAATTGGTTAGTCTTAAAGGTATTGCTGGAGAGTAGGCATACATGCAAGGTTATCCCAATTGGTGTTAACTATTTGGGCAAGCCCTGCATGCCAGGGATTGCTTAATGTTTATTCAAAATATTGTCTGGACCATTTCCCCCCATTTTTTAAGAACAAAATGATGTTTCAGCCTGAATAGAATTCTCCTTACTTATCAGATCTCGCCTCACATAATCTGTGAAAAGCTCTACACGGTTTTAATTTCTCTCTCTCTACTCGTTCTCGAGATCTTTCATGTGGATGTAATTTTTCCTGAATCTTTCCTCAACATAATATCATTTATCTCGTCTTGTTCTTTAAAACCTTTCTCTAACAATTTAAAATCCTTCTCTAATTTATCATTTACTTTCTGTCTTATAATTTGTTCCTTTGTTATACCAAAATCTATTTGAGCTTCTAAAATAGCCAATTTATTATCAAATCTTTGGTGATAGTAGGGTCTCTACACTATCTTGTTTAAACTGTTGAATTTGTTAGCATTTATTTAAAAAATGACTATTCTATATGCTTTCTAAAAAAAGTTATAAAATCTCAACCAGCTTTAAAAAAATACTTCTAGCATTTATATTCTCAGATCCTAAATCTGTTCTAATCGGTCTGTTAACAGCTTGTAATTTTTCCCCCTTTGCATCATAATCAGTTAGTATTCCTCCTGCCTATAACTAGAGCATATGGCAAAAGAAATGCAAAAAAAGAGTGTGTGCGCAGCGCGGTCTTCACTTACCAAGTTCAATTATACAGTTCTCCCCCGTCTTAATCTTTCTTTCTCATGAGCTTAACAGTCTCTTAAATTGTAAGCAATCCAAATGTCTTTTAAAAGTTTTCTCCGTTTAAGAATCAAGAGGCTGAAATGTTAAAATAATACCCATGCTGAAAAGCTCAGCAGCGGCAGCCAGGAATATATAGCGTTTCAGTTATGTTGTAGACCATTAAGAAGCCAGGCTATCTGTCCCAGAGCAAACTCAATAGGATCCCAGCCATCGACCAAAAGCCAAGGAAGCAATCTGGTGCCATCATTGGAAACTACTAAGTCAAAGCTGTAGATCTACCAAAAATGAACAAGAAAGAAAGAAAGAAAGAAAGAAAGAAAGAAAGAAAGAAAGAAAGAAAGAAAGAAAGAAAGAAAGAAAGAAAGAAAGAAAGAAAGAAAGAAAGAAAGAAAGAAAGAAAGAAAGAAAGAAAGAAAGAAAGACGGGAAAATGTAACATCAAAAATATTAGGAAAACCCCAGTAGAGCCACCCAACATTTCTGCTGCTCTCTTCACATACATGAAAAGCTTCTTTTTTTAAAGGCATAGATTTCAGATACCCTCTAGGTCCTCTGCAGGGAAGCTGTGAATTTCACCATCAACGTGTGCGACAGTCACTTACCGTGCTCAAAGGTATTGATCAACCCCCCTGTTCTGCTTGTGCCAAACAGCCATGAAGACTGCTGAACAGGCTTGCATTGGGATTCTGCAAAATGGTGCCTGCACCAAGATGCTGCCAGTTCAAATCCATCAACAGCCATTAGCATCATTAGGGACTACTAGGCCTGTGGTACTTACTTCACATCTCCCGGACAACCACATTTTCAATTACCATCAACTAAAAGAGCCACATGAATACTGTATGCCCCATGTGTCACCCCCACCCCCCACCCCACACACATTCAATAACATAAGATACAGCTCTTAATATTAAATATATATAATGACAACCTCTTAAATTGCCAGAATACCTCTGAACATGTAGGGTAATCTCTCCCCACCACTCCTGAACCTTAGCCAGCCCTCATGTATCTGGAGTCACGGGAAGGGCTTCCTCTCTGCCTTCTATTTCTCGGCTAAGAGAGGCCGTTTTTGAACATTCTTATCGGGACGGCCCACTCACGGAACAACGGCAGCTTTTCCCCTGGAATCCAGACGTCTCCGTTTTCAAAACGGTTGCAGGCTGTTTGGTTTCCATTTTTTAGGTGCCTTTTCTGGGACTGTGGAAAAGGGCAGTCCCAGAAAAGGTGCCGAAAAACCTGAAACAGCCTGCAACCGTTTTAAAAACGGAGACGTCTTGATTCCAGGAGGAAAGCCGCCAGCGTTCCGTGAGTGGGCCGTCCCTATAAAGATGTGCAGAAAAAGCCACAGTGAGACTGTTGACTCCTGGGGGGAAGCAAGCCGGTCAAGGGGGAAAGGGAATAAAACCACTCCCATCTCTCGGTGGCCAGCTTGCTCTTTTCCTGGGTAGCTGTCATGGTGCTGGTGGTTCTACTCTCTCTTCCCTGTAGCCAGCTTGCCCTCCTCCTGAAAGTCACATGGGAGCTGGGATGACAGTGCAGAAGCTACGAAGAAAGGCGGGTTGGTTTTTTTAAGAGGATGGGCACTTTACTTCCATCCCTGGCATTTGGTCCGTAGCTTAAGGAGGCTCACAGCCTACCCATTCTCCAGTCCCAATTGCAGCAGCTGTTTCAAGGTGGGAACCACCTGCCAATCATAAGCCCCAGTGGGCAATTGCCTTGCCCACTTTCCTGGAACGTGGGGGACAGAGCTCAGAAGAGCCACAGGTGACATGTCAAAGAGCTGCATGTGGCTCTTGAGCCAGTGAGTGAATATCTTTGTCTTACCAGGGTTGCAGAGGCAGGCAATGGCAACCCACCTCTGATAGTCTCTTGCCATGAAAACCCCACTAGGAGTCACCTTAAGCCAGCTATGACTTGAGTGCGGGATTTCATTTTCAAATGAACACCAAAGGGTAGGATTGTATCAAAACACAGCATTTATTTATGGCTGTTTTATATGGTTTGTAATGGGCCCCACCACCCAGGCTGGACCACATTTTCAATTACCATCGTTTTCAATTACCCTGGCTGCCCTGGCTCTAGGGTGGGTGCCATGGTGCCCGTGGGCAACACATTGAGGAACACTGGTCCCTAGCTTGTCCTTAATAATACTGATATATCCCTAAAAGGCATGATTTCTTGGCTTCCCTAGCAGAGTGCCTCTAACAAGAAGGCCCTGTCCAAGCAGAAGCAATCAAGAGGTTCTACTTATTTTGTTTTATTTACAAAATGCACCTGCTATCTCTCCAGAGACCTGTTTGCAGTGGCTCATAAAGCAAAAACAGTATAATAAAATCATTTAAAAAAACATCCTGAAGTTATCTGTTTTATAACAAGCCAGGGGCATGGAAACAGCATAAAATAGTTGTTTAGTATTAATTTGGAGTTAAGGTAATAATAATATTGATGATAAGGGTAAATTTGGAGTTAGGATATAATATGTAATATTATATATCTTTTCTCGGAGAGAATGAGTAATTATTCATAAGTTCTTTTGGTTTCCCCCTCCCTCCTTTTTGTAGATATCTTGTTTTTTTCTTTCTTTTTCTTTTTTCTTGCTGCCTCTTTATTAACTTGAAAAATTATTTTCAATAAAAATAATATTTTAAAAAAGAAACAGCATAAAATAACATCCAGCAGCCTAAAATAATATCCATAAAATAACTGTTTGGCTACAAGCAGGCCATAAAAACAGCTTTGGAAAACAGAACCCCTCAACTAGATTAAAAGAAATGTTTTGGCCCAGCACTTCAAAGACATCAAGAGAGGCCCCAGGTGAACCTCACGGAGAAGGCATCTCAAAGGCAAAGAGCCTCCGCTGTGGCTGCCGCTCACCTTATCTCTGCATGCAGGGCACAGACAGCGGGATTCACAAGAGGACCTTCTGCACTTGCGCTAAACCGTTTGAGGCCCTAAAGATATGAACCAGCACTTTAAATTATCCCCAGACACAGATGGGCAGCCGGTAGGATTGCCAGTCCCCTGCTGGGGCGAGGGATCCCCTGCTCCCACCCTCCGCCCTCCGCCCCTGCTTATCTGGCTGGCGGGGGGAAAGGTGGGGAAACACACCCCATAGGGCACGCTCGCAGGTGGCATGGCGCGCTTCCGTGCACTGCAGTGGGCTGATTTAAGACCCAAATGGGCAGAATTGGGCCTGTTTGAGGTCTAAACTGGCCCACTGTGAAGCGCAAGAGGTTGCCAGGGCTCTCCCAGGAGTGCTCCTGCATTCTGCAGCAGACCGAATTGGGCCTGATTGGGGCTGAAATTGGCTTGCCGAGAAGTGCAGGAGGACTCCAGGGCCTGTCGTGCCACCCCAGCAGAGCTCCTGCACTCTGCAGTGGACTGATTTTGGCCCCAAACCAGTGGGATTTGGCCCCAAATGGGCCGAAATTGGCCCACTGCAGAGCACGAGAACAATTCCAGGGGAGGCATGTGGCCTGCGCAATGGTATCACTTCCGGGAAGTGATGTCATTGTGCAACCTGGGAGCATACACGCTTCTAAAAAGGTGTGTCAGGTCTCCCGCCTCCCACCCAGAGGGTAAGAGGACCTGGCTAGCCTAGCAGCCAGGGAAGATCAGAAGAGAAGCGATAGGATCCCTGTAGCAACCCCGCCTCCACCCACCCTCCCATAATAGCCTAGCTACCGCTTTTCCAACTGATTGACATTTCCGGACAAGTTTCAAAGGGAGTCCCACACAAAGCACATTACAGTAATTTAATCTGGATGTGATTGGCAGTGCTTCTGGGAAGGGTGGATGTCAAGAGGAGGCCTCTTCAGCCTGCAGAGAGGCTTTGAATTCCTTAAACCATGGCACATTCCAGGGCCCTACAGCACAGGCAATACCATTAGGAGGTAGGCATCTCACAGAAATAAACAAGGGAACTATCCTGAGCCGGGAGAACATGATCTAGGAACCATCTCGAATCCCAACTGTCCTTGCAGAGGGCGAGTCCCTGAAACTGCAGTTCTAAATGTGTGTGCTTTCCAAAACCTTCCCCTGGATTCTGCAAGATAATTTATTTATAAAACGAAAATTAATCCTCTCCTACTCTTTTTAGAGTCATTCTCTGTGCATCCAGCAAAAGGATCTCTGAGGTCTTGAAGAAAGCTGATGTCAGGAGGAGGCTTCAGTAATTGAATTACCGTTCATTTTCTCTGGCACAAAACATTGGAAACAAGCTGACATGTCCCCCTCACATTGTTTTTGGCCAAGGAGATCAAATGCATCCCAAGGAATTAAATAATATTGCTACATCTGTGCTCTCTGGCCCTCCCCGACGGGCCGAATTCAATCTCAAGTTGCCCCGCCAGTGTTTGGATGTCATGCTTCCCTTCCAAGTCAGTGGGGGGGAAGCTACATTATTCCTTGGGGCTCGATGGGGATTGTGGCAAGGAAAAGTATCAAGCCATGAGGAAAGAGGAGAAGGAGGACAAATACTGGGTTCCCTTCTTCCACCGGATCGGGTGTGGTGTTTCTATTACCTTTTGCTACCCAAGGAATTGTCTGAACCGAGAATGTTTTCCTTGCTCGTTGCTGGTTTTCATTCCCAGTATAAATACTTTGAGGCCACCGCATTCTCCTTGGAATCCTCTCGAGTCCATGTGTCACCCCCAGCTCTCCTTCCTGTCCTGTCCTCTGCTCTTCCTCTAGGGCTCGGCCCATTTTTATAACCTCTCCGTGCAGCTTCTCAACGGGCTGGTGATTTACAGCCTGCTTTGATAAGAACAAATTTGTTACATTAATGACCCCGTTTTGATTTATCGCCTCACAAATCCCACATCTGAGAAATTGTTCTCAGGTGGGCATTCTGGGGTGTAAGTCACCATGCACTGAGGCACCGAGGGGTCTAAAGAACATGAGACAACAGCAGGCGCAAATTAACAGGCCTCCTAAAAATCAAGAGCTAGAAGAACTCCACGGCAACATCATGACAATCAAGCAATGAGTCAGAATAATCGGGTTTCCAGGCTTGATGCTTGAAAAATTAATGCTTTGAGCATTGTTTTCATAAGAGGCAAGGCAAGAAGAGACAGCGGCTGTGAAACAGAGGTCTACTCTTGCGATCCACGTAATGTTAAAAGAAAGAATTCCCAGGGGATCACAAATCAGCATTTGTGAGTCAGGCTTTCTCTCCAGGAGCATCTTGGATTCATGAAAGCAAGTCTGTGGTGTAGGCTCCCCCCAGCCTTGCATAGCTTAGGTCAATCATCCAATCACAGGAAGTCAGATGAACAAGGAAGTCAGGGCCAAGCTACAAGTGACGAATGACACTTGAACGGCAAGTGTATTTCTCCCTGTTCACTTGCCCTCCACTCAATCCACTTGCCATTCAAGTGTCGTTCGTCGCTTGTAGCTTGGCCCTCAGTCAGTGTTGTATAGTGGTTAGAGTGTTGGACTAGGAAACGGGAGAGCCGGTTCAAACATCCACTCTGCTGTCAAGCTTCCTGTGGTGATTTTTGAAGAGTCCACTAGCCCCTTTAAGACTAATGCTGATTTTCTTCCACTGCAAATGACTAGTTCATTTTTATCCTGCGCTCCTTCCAAGGAGCTCAAGATGGAATATGCTGTTCATCCTCCTCTCACAGAAACCCTGTAAGGTAGGCTGGGTTGAATGAGATTGACTGGGCTAATGTCACCCAGTGCACTTCATGATGGAGTGGAGGGTTTGAACCCTGATCTCTTAAATTCAAGTCTAACCCTTACACCGCGCAGGGATAAAATGGGGAAAGGAGACTGCATGCCACTTCCCTGGAGGAAGCGCAGGATAGAGATGAACAGGTCTAAGGCTGCGATTCTAAACACACCAACTTGTGCAAAAGTCCCATTGAAATCAAGGGATCCACCTAAAGGCCTCGTATCTCCTTCACTCCCTTCTGCACATGGGCCTGTGGTCTGTGAATTGCACATGTCTCAAATATCTAAATTAGCTGGGGATAATTTATTTAAAAATGAATAAATTGAACCTTCCCTGATATAATTGGAAGTTCCTGGCTTGCAAATTATTTTAACCACATGAACCTGAAATGTGTAAATTAGCTAGAACTAGTTTAATGAGCAAAAAGAAGGGGAGGGGGGAAGTTAACTCCCGTATGTCGAGGGGTTTGGGGGCTGCAGCTTGAGTGAACTGTATGACCCTCAATTACCTGGAGTTAATTTGTTTGGCAGATAAATACATTTTACCTGCTTCTCTATAATTAGCATCTTTAGAATTTTGGGACACCTGACCACGTTAAAAAAAAAAAAAGCAGGCTTATTACTCTGAATATGCCATAGCAGGAGACGCTGTGGGTCTGAGCTCAGTGGCCAGAACGTGAGCTCTCCTTCTAACCAAGCACATCTGGAAAATCCTTCCTCCTGTAAACGAGAACTGACAATTCAGCTTAAATTAGTGCATCGTTCTTGAAAATTCTCATATTTTGAACAGAAGCCTGGAACCTTTATGTAAGTATTCAAGTCATTTGTATACCACCTTTCCTTTATGGCTCAAAGCTGACTTAAAACTTTAAAGTGAGGTCTACGCACACATAGACGAGCTTGTGTTTGTCAATATATGTGTGCAAGAAAACAGATACAGACTCGAAAGAGAGGATTTCAAAGAAGCTCCTGATGCTTCGCGCCTGGAGCTGACTGGGCTGACTCAATGAAATCACAACCTGGTTCTGAACATGTCACTTCTGGTTCGAGATGATAAATAAATTGTTACGTAGGCCCCAGAAACCTAATTAAAGGATTCCATGTTTGGACTGTTAGCAGGGTCTATTGTTTGACATAGGAAGCGTGATTATAGGTGGTTGTGAGCTGGTTCTGCTGGCTGGTGTGTGTGCATGAGATATAATAATAAAAGCATACACTTGGTTTATATTTAGAAAAGAAATGAGAGTTCTTTATTGTAGGAACTCCATACTCTGATAGGAAAGGAGGAGAGACAGATCCTAACTACCTATCTAGTCTAAGGATGGGCATGGATGCCAGGGCAAGGCCTGCATCCATGCTGCCAAGATGGAGGGAGGAGAAGAAGAGAGGTGTTGCCTGGAACAAAGCCAGGAAGAGAAGAAGTGAGAGGGAGGAAGTCAGGAGGAGGAAATCCTGAAAATAGCAATCTGAATATTAAAGGTCAGAGCAGTAAACTGAGTGCCCTGACCTCTCTCTCTTTCAAACTCTTTGGTTTGTCCCCCTCTGAAACCTGAGAAGAGGGACAGCGCTGGATCCTTTTCTTCCAACACCAGACTCCCTTTGATATGAGCAGGGAGCCCCTACCATGCACAGGCTCTATTCTCTTTAATGACAGGTGTTACCCAGATGAAGAGGGATAGGTAAAGTACAGATCGGCATGAACTGAAATACAAACCAAAATTCAGCACGAACCAGGCTGGTTCATGGTTCACGAACCAGCGGTTCGTCAGAGCCCATTTCTGATGAACCACCATGAACTTTAAGCTGGTTCGTTTGGTTCGTTTATTGGTTCATCACTGCAGACAGCCTGATGCCGATCAATCAGTTTCCTAGGCAACAGGGGGATGGACTTCCTGCAGACCTTCTGCTGACCCGGAAATGGCCTTCTGCTGGCCTGGAAGTCATATTTTCATGAACCAAAACAAATCAGTTTGTGAACCAGGGGAGGTTCGTGAAAGTGCATGGTTCGTGAAATGTGACGAACCGCGAACTGCACGGTTCATTTTTTTCCCCAGTTCATGTCCATCTCTAATGTAAAGCCACAAGAGAAAGCCATGGGATACACAGCAGCTCCACAAGTTCCCAAGACTGGATTTCCTCTGGAGTTAGTCCCTCTGATTTCAGTGGGACTTACTTCCAAGGAAATAAATGAATCCAGAAGTTTCAATGTACAGATTTAACTCTATAGTCAAAGGAACAGGAGCCTTCCTGCCCCTCATGTGCCTGAGTTTTGCACAGCCATGCTTTGAGAATGGAGACGATCACGTTAGGATCGGGCTGTTAGCTCAGGTTGAAACTCAATGTCCTGCTTTCAGGAGCAATTTGTTTAAAAGGATGTTTCAATCCAAGGGGAAATTCCAAACTCATTTTCTTGGAGCAGACAATGGAAATACCCGCAGCTTTCATCCAACAGAAACCGTCCAGTGCTTTTTAACTAGAAATGTCATTTCAGATTTATGCCTTGACACAGAATGTTGGTTTTAAATAGCGACAACAACCCAGGTTTATATTTTAGGCTGAGAAATGAATGCAAATCTCTTGAAAATGGGAATTCAAATGCTCGCACAAGTCATTTCTTCACAGAAGAGAATTTCCTCCATTGCAACTAGAAATGTGTGAAAACAGCCCATGAGAATTTTCACTAAACATAATGAAACTTTTAACTTCCCTTGACATCTTTATAGACATTTCACCTGAGTGTTTCAAATTCACATCAAAACGTTGCTTTAGGGGAAATTTGCTGACAATTCTATCGTTTTCAGCCTCCCTCTGTTCTGAAATTTGCAGGAAATTTTGCAATTATAAGAGGCCCTGCAGCCTGAGGTGAAAGAGACATCGCGAGTTATATGCAAAAATAAGCAGACGTTTTGTGGCACAGCAAGTATAAAAATGTTAGCAAGAAACTCCCACACTTCTATTCTTCCATGCATTTTCCCATGTCTATTCTCAGCCATTTTCCCTCCAGTCCACTGTTGTTTGTCCACTATCTCCGCACCATGTATAATTTGGTACACCTCTCTCCTTTCTCCCCTCCTTTGCCTGTTTCCTAAACTAAAAAGACCTGCACCCCCTATCCCATCCTCCTAGCGCAGGTGCTCCAACCCTGTTTGCATTTGGGCTTGCCTTTTTCTGCACCTTTTCCATCTCTTCAACATCTTTTTTGACATGCAGAAACCAGAACCAAATCAACCGCACTATTATTCCAAAGATGTAAGAACGTCAGAGCAGCCCTGCTGGATCAGACCAGCGGTCCATTTTGTCCCACTGCAGGGGTCCCTGGCACTATTTTGGGTTGGGAAAATGGTGCCGGTGAAGCAGGAGCCCTTCCTCCCCCCCCCCATGCCTCAATCTCAACCAGAATCACGGCCCCACGGCACTTTTAGAGGGATTTCTCCATGAGGGCTCCCATGTCACGTGTTCTCCTGGAGAACACGTGGCAAACGTTCTGTCTAGTTTGGCCATGAGTTCTGTGCTCTGCAGGCTCCTGCTTCTGCTTGGCCCTGCTTCTTTGACTTCTGAAGCGGGGGTCAAGTCAACAAAAGAGGCTGGTCTGTGCTTTCTCTCTCTCTCTCTCTGTCCCCTGGACACTCTTTGCTCCTTCTCTTGGGAGCTGCTGCGTTGTCCTTTCATCACAGACTTTCCATTCCACTTTTACAGCCTAATTTAAGCACCTTATAAATATTAAAGGATTATGATTTTTTAAACATGGAATTAGTCCATTGCTGATGAGCTATTAACCTTAACACAATGTCCCTCAGTGTCTGCAACACGACTTTGGTTGTGCAACTGAGGGAGGGGGAAGACACAAGATGGGATCTTTCAGAAAACTGGCCCGACTCCATCTTCATCTGGGAGAGCGTCTGGCAGATCCCACCGCTCCTGTCCAGTCCTGCTCTTTTTTTCAGCATTCACTACAAGTGAAGAGGGGGAAATGGATGCAGGGCTAGGACTCTGCAAGGCCAGTGTTTGTTGAGAAGAGTTTGTTAGACTCGATCTTGCCCTTTCAGACGGACTGCACAGAGAGAGGGGGCAGAACAAGGCAGTGGAGAGCGTTTCGAACTTGGGCTGGGGAGCTCTGGGTTCCAATCTCTACTCAGCCACCAAGCTCATTCATTACCTATTGCTTCTTCCTCTCACCTTTCCTCCATGAAGCAAAAGGCTTCACACATAGTTATCCCTTCTCAATTTTATCTTCAGAACAGCCCTGTGAGGTAGGTTGGGCTGAGAGAAAGAGAGGGAGAGAGAGAGCACAACTGGCCTAATCCTCTAGTACATTATTTTATGGCAAAGTGGAAATCTGGAAATTAGTGGGGTGCTAATCTGTCTAGAAGAGCAGTATGTAAGTGCAGTTATTATAATAAGGGAGCTGCTATAGCACAATTACTAAGTGGTTGGATTGTGAATCAGCCCTTTGCCGAGGGCTGAATTGTGAATCAGCCCTCTGGCTCCTACTGCTGCCACAAGCTCAGCAGGTGGCCTTGGGTGAGCCACTTTTCTCAACCGTATTGTGGGGATAATAATAACACTAACTTGTTCACTACTCTGGGTGGGGCACTAATCCATCTAGAAGAACCGTATATAAGCACACTGTTGTTGTTGTTGTTATTGTTGTGCTGTCATGGATAACAGCCAACAATAGATCTATCCTCTATTAACCCCAGTCTTCCTAGTCCAGCTTTAACACATTAAATACTACACCACGCTGGCTTATTGGACGATCATCAGGGGTTGTCTTCGTTCAGCCTAACCTAGTTGTGGGGATAAAACTAGCTATGTTCTGAGCTCTCTGGGGGAGCAGCAAATTTAATTTGTGAAAAATAAATTAATATGTATGAGAAAGATGCAAGAAACAGTACCACTGGGACAGTGAATGAAGGGTAGCTAGAAGTCTCATTTGGGTCAGTAATCCGGCATTTTTTAAAAAACTTCAATAATTTTCACTCATTTGAGCTTTGTTTAGAATTTAACTGCGATGTGCTGTGCAGCACAATGAAGGAGGTGGGTACCACTTTAGGATGTAAGACATGCATGTACACACACATGCATACAACCTGCAACGAAAGGAACCCAAGAAGAAGAACGTTGTTGTTCCTACCCGTTCCTTGCTGCGCAAGAGGAATCTCTTCTATAAGGAAACCTGCAGAAACGTGAATCTGAACTGGCACAATCCATGAGGCCATCTTGGGATTACCTCTTCACATCCTTCCCTTATTCTGCAGTGTGGGTAGTGGGTTAGCCTTTTAACTAGGGGTTGGCTGGCCTTTTAACTAGCTGGTAACGTTCCCACTGGACCTTGTTATAACGGGAACTTAGGGCAATCGTCTATGTTTCCAGAAGAACCTGCCACTTTTGAAGGAACTCAACAGATTTACTTACATATTGTACAACCTGGGCCTAAAGCTCTGACTTCAACAACTCCAGCTAGCACTGCCAACCTCCAAATTAAGCTTGAAGTTCTCCCAGGATGACAATTTATCTCCAGACATTTTACTTCTAATCCATTCATGTACATTTGCCACCAGTTTTGCATTTCCCATTTTAAGAGGGCTTCCCCTTCTCCTATTTGGAGTTGCTATTAGGGTAGAGAAATTCCTGGAGATTGGGGGGGGGGCGGAGCCTGGGAGGTGGGGCTTGGGAAGGGGAGGGACCTTCGTGAGGTATAATGCTGTAGTGTCCATGCTCCAAAGCAGCCATTTTTTCCAGGGGAACTGTCGTTTGTAATTCCAGGAGATCTCCAGCTACCGCCTGGAGGCTGGCAACCCTAGCAGGTCTGTACACTGCTTTGGTTTAGTTATGTTCCTCTCCTCCTTGCTAAAGTCCTGTTACTTTCTTCTCCACCCAGCTGTCTGCCACAGGGTCCCCTCCAGTTCCATACCACCTCAGCCTTGATTGGGGTGTTGGCGTGTACTTTTCCATCTCTTTCTGTCTCATCTTCCCTTCTTTCCTTGTTTCTCATATTTGTACATCCAACTGCCCAGAAAGATACTTTGGATGTTTCCCTCTTTTTCTTCCAGTTTCATCACCAGTGAAATCCCTTCCATTTTTACTTCCAGAGTGTGAAAGCAGAATTTGAGTGGCCCCTTGGAGACCAACAAGATATTTAGGGTGTAAACTTTCCAGAGCCTTTATATCCCAGCCAAAGGTGGGTGGGGTGTTACAAAGGTGGGCATCGGGATGTAAAGGTGCAATGTAGCTTGAGAGATGGGAGGGGTAAAAGGTCTTTGTTGCAATCCAATGGCTGGCTAGTCAGGTCCATTTCTTCTACTCTTGTTTCCCCTTGCCTTCTTTCTGTTCTTACGTTCAGTGTGTAAACATGTCTCATGCCCCCAACATGTCTGGACCCCAAATTGGTCCCGTTTCTCTTGTGGATCCATCAATATCTGACATTCTGTAGTGAATCTTTTCCCACGTCCTGTTCAGGTACATCTCCAGACCTTACGTAGACCACCATCCTCGCCTTGGTCTCGCCTCTGAACAGCGGCTGTACTTCAAAGTCTTTCAAAAGGTATTATTTGGTTCTCACGGCATATCTGCAGTTTCTCCAAAATTGATGGTATGTTTTTTCTATTTATTATGCTGTCTTCCTTCATGCCTGAGGGGACCCTCAGGATCTACTGCAAAATGGTCAATCAGAGAGGTCTTAATGATCTGTTCTCTTGTCATATTTGTTTTGCCTTCTCTCTTATATCTCAGTATGACCACATATTTTTCTCTTCTTCTTCATCTGGGACAATCTTACAGTAAGCATCCAGCATTTCAACGGTTCGGTCCCTCACCCAATGCCAACCCCTGCCCTGCTTCTCTTTATGGCTTGGACATGATAAGACCTCAGCAGGTTGCCTTGAGCTGCCAGGGGATGGGCTTGGCGGGTCGCCTCCCTTTGCTGTTGCTCTCTCTGGATGCTCTTGCTGTCTCGGTTCTCACCGCCCTTGTGCTACTGGGACTCATCTGGTGGGTGGGTGGGTTGTCCCCTGTCTCTCTTTTGTCCCTCTCTGCCTCTCTCCTCTACGAGCAAACCTATAACTGCTTCTTTTATAGGGATAGACACTGGTGTGGAAGAGTCCAGTGGTACTAACTGCGTGCCTAACACTGTTTTGGTGAAGTGTTAGAGGGGTCCCTTTCTCCATGGAAGAGTTCTCACCTGGATTAAGGTCCTCACTCGAGTGAGGGTATGAGAAGCGTGTACATCAGGCCTTTCCAGAGAGCAGTGGTTTGACAACGAAATGTTTTGCTTTGGCTAGCATCTTCCATTCTATTTCTTCTTCATATACTTTTAAATTCAATGTTGGGTTACTCTGGAGACTATGTAACCCCCATAGCTAACCTCAATAGGTCTTTTCTTGTTAATTTGTCTGGTACAGTTACCTGCTGAATAAAGTGCATTCTTGCCAGCAGAGGACTAATAGAGTCAATTCTATTTCTGGAAGTTTTATATCCCTTGCTCCTGCACCTGGAGCTCCTTTGTACCTATTGGGTCTGTTGGCTTATTTCTCAGTCCATAGTCAATTGTGTGGCCTGGGGGTTGGGGAACCCCAAGGGGACCTGTCAGGGATCAAAGTGGTCCTTCATCCTCTCTACTTTCTACATAGCTCATAAGAGGTGGCTGTCTACCTATCTGTCCGTCGCAGTTGAAAAGAGCAGGAGCCCCGTAGCACCTATAAGTTCTGATGAAGTGAGCTGTGACTCATGAAAGCTCCTACCCTACCACAAATTTTGTTAGTCTTATAGGTGCTACTGGACTCTTGCTCTTTTCTACTACATAGCTCATGGTTGCACTGTCTTTATAGGCTTCTCTGGCCCCTGCCCCCCGAGTCCCATACCATCACTGCCTCTCCTTCACTCTCTGGGTCTTGGTGGGCCTCTAGCTCATCTACGCCTTCCCCATCTTCTGTCCCCCCGATGATGACCTCCTTGTCATTCCCTCCTGTCTCTTCCCAGGCTGCTCCTTCCCTGTAAGCCAGGTGAACTGACACATTCTGGACTTTCAAGACCGCTTACTCTCTTATTGCTGCTTCCACCATGGGGATTGGGGGTGCCTGCTGTCTCTCCTGATAGAACCTCATTCTCATTTCCCTTTGCCCTTTGTTCATCTTCTCATTTGGACTTGTGACTAGGGATGTCCACCTGAAAAAAATTCAGAAAAACAATTCAGCTGTGTAAACGCTTCGGATTGCTCTGTAAAGATTTGGGAAAGCAAAGTTCAAAGCAGCACTTTTCTTGCTGTTTGCAAATGGCAACAAAAGTGTTGCTTTCAAATGCCCGCCACTTTTTTCAGCAGATGAGAGGAGGAGGAGGGAACCCCCTCCTCTACCTCCTATCGAGTGAAAAAAGTGGCGGGGCAGGAAGTTTGAAACTTTTCTTGCTGTTTGCCATTGCAAACACCTAGAAAAGTGCTGCAGCTTCTGCCACTTTGACCGAAGCTTCCCGAAGTGATACGAATCGCTTTGGGATGCTTTGCTTCGGGATTCTTGAATCGGCTCAACAATGCTGGGGCCAATTTGGGAATCACAAATATTTCCAAATTGGGCCCTGAATCGGAAACCCGAAGCACACACCCTTACTTGTGACTGGATTTGGAGGACTTACAGTGCACGCCTATGACGAGTTACTTCAGTCTAAGCCCATTGATTTCAATGGCCTTAGACTGGAATAATTCTTCATAGGATTGCACAGTTAGTTCTGTCAGTGAGATTTGAAATTCAAAGAGGACACCTTTTTCCCATTGGACTTCCACTCCTCCCCCTCCCTCCTTTTCTTTCTCCATTGTCTGGTTTTCACTCCTGCCCCACCCTTCCCCTGTCATCATGCATTTGCTCCCTTTGCATGAGACTTTGCAAACTACCCAGAAGCTTGCAAGTCCCTGTCTTGGCTTGGGCTTGCCATGATGAGGATAACCTGGCTTAGCTCAGCCTGTTGCAAAAGCATATTCTGTTCAAGGTGGCTCTGCATTTGCATGCTAGAGCTCTCGATGTACAGCTTGTTGCTAGGCAACTGTACGGGAGAAAGCATCTCTTAGGGTATCTGCGCCGGGGGCCAGGCCTGCCTCCTGCTCCTCCCATTCTAAGCTTTCTCCCATTTCCAGTCTAACTTGGTCTGGCTTTAGGGGCGCTTGCTAATAACTGTTAACATCTTCTGTGTCCTTTCCCCTTTTTATTGGACTGTCTCTGTTCTCTCATTTGTGTCTTCTGTTCGTGAAAGACTTTGCTCCAAAACAGTGACTTGTTTCAAGGCCGTATTTCACTTTGCTATTCTTTCTAATGTTTGTTTTATGTGCATTTCTTTCTGGTCTGAATCTTTTTTAAAAACTATTTCTGCTTTTGTTTTTGCATCATTTAAAAGTTTTAGTGCTTTTGGTATATTCTCCCCTGCTGTTCACATAACTCTATTCAATGGTATCTGCTGTGGTACTTTATGACTTTTTTTCTCCTGTCTGCTTTAGGTTTTCACTGTTCCTCATCCTTTTTAGGAAAAGAGGAAGACCCAACATCAGGGCTTAGTTCTCGTGGCCCCTTCTTACATGCCCAGGTAAGGCCAATCACCACGGTGGGGTCAGGCAGCAATTTTCCCCAGGCCAGTTCGGCTAGGGATCCTGACGGTGTTTTGCCATTTTCTGGGCATGGAGCAGGGGTCACTACGTGTGTGTGTGGGGGGGGGGGGGGTAGTAGTGAATTTCCTGCATTGTGAAGGGGGTTGGACTAGATGACCCTGGAGATCCCTTCCACCCTATAATTCTATGATTCAATGAACATGAGATGGATTGACTCAGTAAAGGAACTGTGGCCTCCAGTTTGCAAGACCTGATCCTCTGTTAGGGTATGGTTTTATCATAGAAATTCCAGTGATTCCTAGAGAGATGTGACATCACTTCCAGGGTTTTTTTTTCCTGGAAGTGACATCAGCTATCACTGACAGTCACCCCTTCCCCACCGCCAGTCACTTGCTGATTGCCAGGTCTGGCAACCCCAGTTAGCAACCCAATCTCAGCTCAAATAGGAGTGGGCTTCTAATCACCCTCCAACCCAAACTGGTATGATTTGAAAATACTGAAACACAGCCAAGTTACAGATCAGAGGCTTGAGATCTCTACCTTTGCTGTGTTTTGGCTTCTACCTCTGCCCACATTGGTGTTTTGGGCAGGGGGGACTAGCTAAATGTCAGATCTAGATTATTTTAAATGGATCCTCATGACTTCATAGGTTTTTTACACTGAAACAAAACTGCCATGATATTGTCGCTCGTATCTTTGTCTATAGGCAGCACCATAAAAATAATGGATTCTCATTATTTTCCCATGCGCTGACTCAAAAGAAATTGGAAGATTATATATCACGTCCATATCTACACATTGCACACAAAAAAAGCACGGATCCAGGGTCGTCTGTGCTGTCTACGAATGGGTTCTGAATTGCTGAAATACAGCCAAGTTAGAAATAGGAACCCTCTGATCTCTAACTTGGCTGTGTTTCAGCCTTGCCCAAACACTTCAATTGGGAGGGGTAGATTAGAAGCCCACTCCTAGAGCACCTTTTGAATCCACCCCTGTGATGCTAATGGCGGCCAATCAATTTGTGCATGCAGAGTTTTGTGAAAGCCAGTGCAAACCAGTTCTGCAGACCATTCCATATGAACAAAGCGACCGAGTGATCAACTTGTGTCTGATCATCACCCCCCTGAGTATGGCCTTTTTTGCGTGGGTGGAAGAAAACCTGAAGAGTTATGGAGTCAAAAGCAGCAAAAATCACCCATGCAAAAGAGACCTATGTTAAGTTCAACTGCTACTCGGTGGGAAGGTCTCCTTGAGAGCTGGGGGAATTAGCATGCAAGGAGCGGCAGCGAGAGGGGGTAACTTCAGGATCTCCACCTGTGCAGATGAGAATTGTCCGGACTAGAGAACTCTTTTAAAGACCAGACAGAGGTTTCAATCAAAAATGTTTTTTTAATTGAAAATAACAAAGATCAACAGCACAAAAAACATACTTAAAGCTATGTTGTCGAAGGCTTTCATGGCTGGAGAACGATGGTTGTTGTGGGTTTTCCGGGCTGTATAGCCGTGGTCTTGGCATTGTAGTTCCTGACGTTTCGCCAGCAGCTGTGGCTGGCATCTTCAGAGGTGTAGCACCAAAAGACAGAGATCTCTCAGGGCCAAGCTACACATGACGAATGACACTTGAACGGCAAGTGGATTGAGTGGAGAGCAAGTGAACAGGGAGAAATACACTTGCTGTTCAAGTGTCATTCGTCATGTGTAGGGATGTGCGTTTCGGCATTCAGAATGCCGAAAGAATGCCGAAATAAAAGTGTTTCGGCTTCTTTCGGGGAATGCCGAAACGTTTCGGGGAATGCCGAAACGTTTCGGGTAGCCGAAAGAAAAAAGCCGAAACGTTTCGGGATTCTTTCGGCTTTCTTTCGGCTTTTCAATGGGAAAATGCCTCCGTCTTCCCGGACATCTGGGGGAGGCATTTTCCCACCGAATAAGCCCAAAATTGGTGGGGACCTTCCTCTAACCCTTCTCTAACAACCACCCAAGTTTCAGACAGATTGGACTTTGGGGGGCCATGTTATGGCCCCCCAAAGCAGGTCCCCCCATCCTCCCATAAGAAAGCGAAGGAGCAGCATATTGTTAGCATGCTGCTGCTAATCTTCTTCATTATTTCCTATGGGGAAAAAATGAAGAAGCAGGCTTCCTTTGCCAGGGGTGGCATTTTGCATGCAAAATGCCCCCTCACCCTCAGGGGCCCTTCTCCCACCCCTCCTCCCACCCCCCACCAAGGCTCAGCCTGCTCCCACTTGGGGGGGCCATTTCATGGCCTCCCCAAGTAGGTGCTCTAATCTCTACCACTGACAGCTGGGGGAGGCTTGTGTTGCCAGGGGTGGCATTTTGCATGCAAAATGCCCCCAAGCCCTCAGGGGCCCTTCTCCCACCCTTCCCCCCACCCCCCACCCAGGCTCAGACTGCTCCTACTTGGGGGGGGCATTTCATGGCCTCCCCAAGTAGGTCCTCTCAGCCCCTAAAGTCCACCCCTTACAGCCCCACACAAACCCAATTCCCCCCCAGCTGCCACACACAGACCCAAATCCCCACATTAGCCCCTCACAGACCCAAATCCACCCCCACCTGCCCCACACCCATAACCCCAGGAACAGGCTGGCAAAGGCCAGCCCTCCCCCTTTGTTCCCTATGCTGGGAACTTCTAAACTCTCTTTCCCTGGGCAATTCTGCACAGCCCAGGGGTGCCACAATGGTGGGCACACTTCTGAGTGCCAGCTGGTCCCTGTGAAAGAGCAGCTGAACCACAGACACCCTCCCTCAAATTCCCCCACCACCTACAGAGATGGCTGGCCAGCCAGCCCCATTGTTCCCTATGATGGGAACCAACTGCACAACAAAGAATAAAACAAGAACAACACAAAATAAAGTTTTAAATTTTTTTTTCTCCCTTCCAAAGTACAAGTAGGCAAAGCATTATGACACATTACACCAGCAGTCCCCCACACAGAAAAATAACACAACTCACTTAACATCAGAGAATCACAAAGCATGATTCCTGTCAAAAACACTTTATTTCTTGAACAGCTTTAGGTTACACAGCAGGGGGGAACACCAAAGGGCATGGCAGCACTATCTTACACAAAAATAACACAACTCACTTAACATCAGAGAATCACAAAAACACAATTCCTGGCAAAAACACTTTATTTCTTGAACAGCTTTAGGTTACACAGCAGGGGGGAACACCAAAGGGCATGGCAGCACTATCTTACACAAAAATAACACAACTCACTTAACATCAGAGAATCACAAAAACACAATTCCTGGCAAAAACACTTTATTTCTTGAACAGCTTTAGGTTACACAGTAGGAGGGCACAACAGGGCATGATAGCAATGTACTACAAAAAATGATACAACCCACTTCACCGTTTTTGACAGCAATTGTGTTTGTGTGATTCTCTGATGTGAAGTGAGTTGTGTTATTTTTGTGTAGTACACTGCTTTCCTGCTCTGTGGTGCCTTCCTACTGTGTAACCTAAAGCAGTTACAGAAATAAAGTGCTTTTGACAGCAATTTTTTGGGGTGATTCTTTAATGTGAAGTGAGTTGTGTTATTTTTGTGTAAGATACTGCTTCCATGCCCTTTGGTGTTCCCCCCCTGCTGTGTAGCCTAAAGCTGTTCAAGAAATAAAGTGTTTTTGACAGGAATTGTGCTTTTGTGATTCTCTGATGTTAAGTGAGTTGTGTTATTTTTGTGTAAGATAGTGCTGCCATGCCCTTTGGTGTTCCCCCCTGCTGTGTAACCTAAAGCTGTTCAAGAAATAAAGTGTTTTTGACAGGAATCGTGTTTTGTGATTCTCTGATGTTAAGTGAGTTTTGTTTTAATTTTTCTGTGTGGGGGACTGCTGGTGTAATGTGTCATAATGCTTTGCCTACTTGTACTTTGGAAGGGAGAAAATAATTTTTTTTAAACTTTATTTTGTGTTGTTCTTGTTTTATTCTTTGTTGTGCAGTTGGTTCCCATCATAGGGAACAATGGGGCTGGCTGGCCAGCCATCTCTGTAGGTGGTGGGGGAATTTGAGGGAGGGTGTCTGTGGTTCAGGTGCTCTTTCACAGGGACCAGCTGGCACTCAGAAGTGTGCCCGCCATTGTGGCACCCCTGGGCTGTGCAGAATTGCCCAGGGAAAGAGAGTTTAGAAGTTCCCAGCATAGGGAACAAAGGGAGAGGGCTGGCCTTTGCCAGCCTGTTCCTGGGGTTATGGGTGTGGGGCAGGTGGGGGTGGATTTGGGTCTGTGAGGGGCTAATGTGGGGATTTGGGTCTGTGTGTGGCAGCTGGGGGGGAATTGGGTTTGTGTGGGGCTGTAAGGGGTGGACTTTAGGGGCTGAGAGGACCTACTTGGGGAGGCCATGAAATGGCCCCCCCAAGTGGGAGCAGGCTGAGCCTTGGTGGGGGGTGGGAGGAGGGGTGGGAGAAGGGCCCCAGAGGGTTGGGGGGCATTTTGCATGCAAAATGCCACCCCTGGCAACACAAGCCTCCCCCAGCTGTCAGTGGTAGAGATTAGAGCACCTACTTGGGGAGGCCATGAAATGGCCCCCCCAAGTGGGAGCAGGCTGAGCCTTGGTGGGGGGTGGGAGGAGGGGTGGGAGAAGGGCCCCTGAGGGTGAGGGGGCATTTTGCATGCAAAATGCCACCCCTGGCAAAGGAAGCCTGCCTCTTCATTTTTTCCCCATAGGAAATAATGAAGAAAGATTAGCAGCAGCACGCTAACAATATGCTGCTCCTTCGCTTTCTTATGGGAGGATGGGGGGACCTGCTTTGGGGGGCCATAACATGGCCCCCCAAAGTTCAATCTGTCTGAAACTTGGGTGGTTGTTAGAGAAGGGTTAGAGGAAGGTCCCCACCAATTTTGGGCTTATTCGGTGGGAAAATGCCTCCTCCAGGCGTCCTGGAAGACGGAGGCATTTTCCCTTAGAAAAAAGCCGAAAGAATGCCGAAATAATGCCGAAAGAATCCCGAAAGCCGAAAGCCGAAAGAGATTCTTGTTTCGGCTTTCGGCTTTAACGATAGAGAATCTTCTTTCGGCTTTCTACTTTCGGCTATAGCCGAAAATTTTTGGCTTGCACACCCCTAGTCATGTGTAGCTTGGCCCTCAGTGTCACACTGTGGAGAAGATGTTAGCAGGTAATTTATATCTACTCAGGAAGGTGGGTTTGGGTTGCTGGGTTGCGTCATCCTGTAAGAGTTTCCCAGGGTGTGGAATGCTAATGGAATGCTAATTCTTCACTGTATCCTGAGGAGATTCTTTTGCCTATGGATTGGTGCTTGATATGCTAATCTTCTCTGCAGGGCTATTGTCGGACGCAGAGTATTTTGTTAGCCTGGTGTTTTTCAGGGCTGGAAACCATGCCCTATTCATTCTTAAACGCACTTCTTTCCTGTTGAAGTTGTGCTTACGCTTATGAATTTCAATGGCTTCCCTGTGCAATCTGATGAAGTAGTTGGAAGTGTTGTCCAGTATTTTAGTGTCCTGGAATAGGATACTGTGTCCTGTTTGAGTTAGGCTATGTTCAGCCACTGCTGATTTTTCAGGATGGCTAAGTCTGCAGTGTCTTTCGCTGATTGACTCAGAATAAAAGAACATGAAATACAGCCAACTGTTTCAAGACAATGAACTAGGAAGGTCTAATAAGGTCTTCTCGGGTGTAACTATCACCTCTCTGAATCGCCTAAGAATAGGAAAGTGTTTAAGGGAAGATCAGCAGGGTGTGTTGCAGTGATTAATTTGGGAACTCCAGGAAGGCCCTATTGTATCTTGATCCTTAGCACATCTCCAGGGCATTGGGGGTGGGGGGCGCTGAACTGGCCTCACCTATCATCTCACATGCTAACAACTTTCCGTCTCCCGGTCCAGATCTGGCTTCCCTACTTCTGTCTTCTGGGGCAGTATTTTGCGTGTCTGAACAACATCAGAGAGGGGGCTTATGGCCTAGCCATATTAATAAGGCTTTTTAATATTGCAGGGCAAATCTGACTGCTAACACAACATGTCCGTGGCAAATTTGCAGCATCTGTAATTCAACTACCTTGCAATTTAAGAAGCAATCAGGACCCCCAACCCATCTGCACAGAAAACCGGACCCAGGAATCTTACAAAAAGTATCTGACTGAGGTTTAGGGACAGGGATCCTTGTATTTTAAGGAAGCAAAATGGCAGAAACCTCCCAGAAATATGGGGTAAGAAAGACAAAGGGTGACTGTAGCCCAAGATGCCTCCTCGCTTTCGGTCTTGCATCTTTCCCCAACTGGCACTTGCAGAGTAATCATGACGGAAATGCCAACAGTCAAGTATAAAATGTCTTCATTTGCCACAGGAGACAGCCCAGTAATCCGGCGTGTCTGCCCCCTTTCCTTGCAGCTCTAATGTTTGAAGAAATAATAGTCCCATTGCTCATTATTACAAGACGGGCTTTCAGGGGAGAAAGAGCACCTGCGTCTCGCCTTTGCCGCATGACCCATCTTGACTTTCACAGATTTTAAACTTTGCTCCATTTCTTCCTCTCTCCTTTCATCTGCTCATTCTTCCTCTTTTGTTTCCTCGCTTCTTTGCTATCTTCCGGTTTCTGGTCTTTTTGCCGTACTCCTTTTCAAGTTCTGCCTTTCATTTGGATTCACTAAATGTGTCTATTATCAGGTCTCTTTCAATGAGAGCCAGAATATTTACCAAGCACTCAATTGCCTAGGTATCACTCACTCGCTGGAGTTCAAAGTTCATTTCCCTTCAGCCCTGTTTTTTCTTGTCCTCTGCATTCTTCACAAATGACAATTTCCTTTCAACTTTGCACTCGGTCCCTTCGGCCTTGTCCTCTGTCTAATTTTTCTTTCCTTTTTTTTTATGCCACAGTTTCTCTTAAACCAGAAGTTGCAGAGAGCGTTGAGTAATTTATGGTATTGAGTTTCCTTGTCACAAGCTGTATGCTGGGAAAATATAGAGGAATCTTAAAAAGAGAGAGAGACTTCAGAACATAAAAGTATCATTCCCCTTAAAAAAAAAAAAAGCTGTCCCCTAGATAATTGCTTTTTTGATCATAATCATGGTCCCACAGACCTGACCTTGGGGGCCATTCAGAGGCTAGCAAGTCCTAATGAGAAACCAGTACTTAGAAAAGAGGCTGAATAGATTCCGAGACCAAGATCTTTGGTTCCTCATGGCTTAATCCAGGTCCTGGCTCTTGTATGCTTAGCACAGATAAGAGTTCTGTTGCATTCTGCTTTTCGGAGCTCAGTGGATGTAGGGAAAGCACTGGAGATAAACCTATTTACAGGTCAGTTCCCATTTGGTCTTGCCTTTCCTTCTTTTGTCTTGGTGACAGGTACAGCACACTCTATTTTCTGTTCACTATACAGTTTTCTCTTAGACCAGAAGTTGCGGTTATCTGCATTGCTCCAAAGCAAAATCGAAAAGCTCTAGTTTTATTTTTTAATCAGCAATTGAGTATTGTTACAATAATAGAACATTGTTAACAATATGTGTATTGGGATCTCTGAATTCCAAGTTTCATTTAAAATAAATGGAAGTATATAGCCCTTTTATTGAAGAGATATGCTTTTCCTCTTATATCCCCACAACAAAAGGGGCTAGAGACTATTTTAAGAAAAAGTGAAAGCTGAGAATTGATACACACATTGTTTGTTTGTTTGTTTGTTTGTTTGTTTGTTTACAATATTTTCACCCCACCTTTTTGCTTTCGTAGGGCCACCAAGGAGGCTAACAAATTAAAATCTCATTTTACACATTAAGATCTGTACACAAATATATCATTAAAACAATATTCAGTTACCAAGTAAAAAAGTGAGTGGTGAGTGGAAGCAATGGCCACTGTGTGGACAGTGGCAGGGAAAATGGCTGCCATGTGGGTGAGACCAGGAAAATCCAAACCTTCCCACCCACGCAGCGGCCCCTCCCCCCAGGCCGTGCTGCAATGTTTCTCAAAATCTGTAGCAAAATAAGTTTGGGAAACATCTGAGAAAAGCAGGGGAAACCTCAGAAGTTGCACAAATGTATCGCAATGCTATGAGGAAGCGGGAACAAACCCCTCTTCCTGTTACAGTTGCCAGGTTCCCTTACCGTCATGGTGGGAGGAGGGACCTCACACTTACCAGGGGAAATCTCTTCGCGTGCACTTTGCACATGTGCTCCCAGCAGGTGCGATGACGTCACTTCTGGTAGTGACATCATTGCTCCTCATGGCGGGCATGTTCCTGCTCTTCACAGGGGCCGAATTTAGCCCCTGTAATGCACGTAAACATTCCTGCTGCTGGACTTGATGATGTCACTTGAGGAAGTGATGATATCATGCCCATTAGGAGCATGCCCAGTGTGCACTTGCCTGGAAGGTTTTGCTTATTTCCCCAGGCCTTTCCCCTCCACCAGCCAGGTGAGTGGCAGCAGAGGGCAGAGGCTGGGAGCGGGGGATCCCCTGCCCCCACAGGGGGACTGGCAGCCATGCTTCCCGTGAGCACCAAACCTGGGGCAAATCACCCATGTGGACATGGCCAGTGCGGAACATCGTGTGGCTCCTGCTGCAGAGCCTCAGGGCCAATTAAAATGTGAAGCAACTACCTGGTGCCCCCCCCCCCCCGGCCCAAAGCCCTTCTCTGTGTAGATGCACCATGAGGCGGGCACCACATTTCTAAATTACTCATTCGATGCGCTGGCTGAGGTCTTCGCAGCTTATTCACCTGCCAGCAATCCATGGGCCTGCCAGACTTTGCACTGGTTACAGATGTTGCATGAGGCTTTAGCAACTCAGGATAGGGTTGCCAGCTCCAATTTGGGAAATTCCTGGAGATCTGGGGGGTGCAACCTGGAGAAACCCGGAGAAAGTGGGGTTTGGGGAGGGAAAGGACTTTGGCATGGCATAATTCCATAGAGTCCACCCCCCAAAGTAGCCATTTTCTCCAGGTGAGCTGATCTCTGTGGCCTGGAGACCAGTTGTAATTCCAGGAGATCTCCAGCCACTACCTGGAGGCTGGCAACCTTAACTCAGGAGCCTGGTGAATCAGTCCAAGGTCTGTTCTGTTTCCCACAACAGAGAGCCAGCTGCCATTGAGACGGTTCAGCAGGACAGCAATGATGGCGGCACCCGCTATTCTGACATACAATGCCCCGGACCACGGTGGCGTCATCTCACGACGATCACAGCCAATGGACCTACCGTCTATGAATGGGTCCAGCAGCCCAGATAGGGAAGCGTAACGGCAAAGGGAGATTGCATTTGCCGGATCAGAATGAAGGCCCACAAATCTATAAAAATGTTCTGTTAACAAGGATGAATATTTCCAGAAGAATCATTTTCTAAAAACAACAGCAGCAACAAAAAACAGTGGGGGAACATTTTAACCTTTCAGGATATTCAGTTGCTGCTGACCTAAAAGTAGCAGTTCTCCTGCTGAGGAATTTCAAAAGGAGATTAGAAAGAGAGACTGCTGAACTGTAACTCATAGCGAAGCTCAAGACAATGCATCCACCTGGACTGAATCGAAACCTAGGCTTCCCGTCTCATTACCAATGCTGATTTCTCAACACCATCTACCCCTCTGCATACTCCACCCTATCCAATCATGCCTGCTATTGTCATTCACCGGCTATTATCATTTGGCTTCTGCAATCACTTCACTCTGCAAGGTACAAGGACAGATGTACATTCTAGCTGTATCTGAAGAAGTGAGCTGCAGCTCATGAAAGCTCCTACCCTATCTCAGATTTTGTTAGTCTTATAGGTGCTACTGGACTCTTGCTCTTTTCTACTGCTACAGACAGATTAACACGGCGACCTAGCTTGATCGAACAACAACATCAGAGCTGAATGAAGATGAAATGTGGCTGCAGGAGTGGGGTGCGAGCATGTGTCCAGGGGGCTGCTCCTCAGGCATTCCTTCCGTCTGTGGCCCTCTGTCTTTTGTAGCATTCTGGTGGGGATGACCGCAGACTTAGGAAGAAGCCTCCAGCTGAGCCGCAGGGGAAATGAACATTTTTTCCATCGATATCTCAGCAAGATAAAAGTCACCTGGGAAAAGAGTTCCCCCCTCATCCATCTCTGAGGAGAGATGCAGGCCTCTGCAGAGTTGCTTCAAGGGAAAGAATATATTTCACAGAATTTGATGTATTACAGATTTTATGATAGCACAAACCCATAGCCAAGGTTACACCGGGGCCTTTATGTCTGGCCCTGGCACTTGGTTGATGCTAAAACCTTCTTGCTTTATCTCAGAACAAAGAATGAAGGGAGGGAGGCTGCAGTGCAGTTTGTGTGCATGTATTGGGGGACCGGGGAAAATAAATGTACTGGTATTTTAAGATTAAGCTTGCTCTTGGATTGTCCAAGCTAGCCAGCCTCTAACAGCCAAACTATCTCCAGATTTTCCGTGCAAAATTGGGTTTCCTTGATACCAAATTTTTATAATTCCCACTCTAGCAAGGAAACCAGAGGATTTCCTAGATCTTTAACTGGTCAACCACTAACAGTGAAATCCTAAGCAGAATATCAAAGAGTCCAGTAGCACCAGAGTCCAGAGTCCAGTAGTCCAGTAGTCCATCAGATGCATCTGACGAAGAGAGCTGTGGTTCTCAAAAGCTTATGCTACAATAAAGTTGGTCCATCTTAAAGGTGCTACTGGACTCTTTGCTATTTTCCTGCTGCAGACTACCACGGCTAACTCCTCTGGATCCTAAGCAGAGTTCTTCCAGTCTAAGACCATTGATTTTAATGGGGCTTAGACTGGAGTAACTCTGCTTAGGATTTTAGTGTGTTGCAGTCAAGAGTGTTGGACAAGGATCTGGGGGAGGTAGGTTGAAGTTCCTCCTCTGCCACAGAAAATTGCTGGGTGACCTTGGGCCAGTCACACGTTCTCCGCCTAAACTACTTCACAGAGTTGTTCTGAGGTCAAAATGAAGTGTGCGTGCAGCTATATCTCTATGTGAAAGACCCTTGTGTGACTGAGCCTTTTTGAGGGTGGATGGGATAAAATGTACAGACAGAAAAAAGCTGGTGATTGTGTGGTTCTATTTGGGCCACCTCTCACCCTTGAGAACCGGTTTTCACTGCTGGGCTTCCGACTTCAAATATGTGACACAATAATAGGGGAGAATATCTCTGACCACGTGTGGAATGTGTTATTAGATGGATCATTGGTTTGTTCCAGCAGAGCTAATAACAGCAGCAGCAACAACAACAGTGTGGTTATAACAGTGCCTTCTAGACAGATTAGTGCCCTTTCCGAGCATGAACAAAGTCAGTGTCGATGTATTGTCGAAGGCTTTCATGGCCGGAGAACGATGGTTGTTGTGGGTTTTCTGGGCTGTATTGCCGTGGTCTTGGCATTGTAGCTCCTGATGTTTCGCCAGCAGCTGTGGCTGGCATCTTCAGAGGTGTAGCAGGAGATCTCTGTCTTTTGGTGCTACACCTCTGAGGATGCCAGCCGCAGCTGCTGGCAAAATGTCAGGAACTACAATGCCAAGACCACAGTAATACAGCCCGGAAAACCCACAACAACCAAAGTCAGTGTCGTTATTATTCCCACAATACAGCTGGGAAGCAGGGCTGAGAAGAGGGGCTTTTCCAAGGCCACCTGCTGAGCTCATGGCAGTAACGGGATTTGAACCAGCAGAGTCCCTACCAGACTCCCCATCCCAGGCGTTAGATCCAGAGGAGTTAGCCGTGTTAGTCTGTAGTTGCAAAATAGTAAAAAATCCAGCAGCGCCTTTAAGACTAACCAACTTTATTGTAGCATAAGCTATCGTCAGGTTGCATCTGACGGAGAGAGCTGTGGCTCTCGAAAGCTTATGCTGCAATAAGGTTAGTTAGTCTTAAAGGCGCTGCTGGATTTTTTACTATTTTGCAACTACAGACTAGAGATGGGCACGATCCCAAAAAAAATACCGATTAAGCCGTTCGTGCATCCGGGCCGCTGCCCAACCCAGGCCACCGATTCTAACCGATCAAGTCCCATTTCCGATCCGGAATCGGGAAGGCCAAAGCGGGAGGGTGCCCCGCTGTTTCCAGCAATATAGGAATGGTGGTTGGTGGCAGCGGCCACCAGGCCCGGCGGGCAGGGGGAGGCAGCGATGAGCCGCCTCCCTTCAGGGAGGGAGGGGACATTCACACATACACACACACTTAGAGTAGAGGGGGGGAGTTTTTAACCCAGCAACGAGCTGCCTCCCCTCAGGGAGGGGACATTCCCAGGGCTGGATCTACGGTTGCCAGCGCCCAGGGCAACCGTAGTTAGGCTCTTGCGTGCACGCGCGCTCCTGGGTCGCCCCCCCCCCCGCCCACGCAGCAAGCCGGCTGTCCCAGTGCGCTGCGGAGCTGGTGGCAGTGCAAGTGGCTCGGCGGCTGCCCGCACCGTTCACCTGCCCTGCAAGACAAGGGGCGGCCGGCTTGCCCGCACGCCCCTTGTCCTGGGGAAAGATGAACGGCGCGGGCGGCCTCCCAGCCTCCCGCGCTGCCTTTTGCCTTTCCTTTGTGCCCATGGCTTCAGAACACCCCCTTCCCCCTCCCTCCCCTGTGTTGCTGCTCCATGGTTGGAAGGAAGCCTGCTAATCAAGAAAAGCTGGGCTTCCATTCGTGTTTCAAGGGCAACAGAAGGAGGGCAAACACAGCTCATTCCCCTGGCTCCGTTGCCCCGGGAATAAATTACTGGCGCAAGAGTGTCTGCAATTCCGAACAGAAACCGATATATCCGATCAAGTCCCGAACAAGCAAACCCCCGACTGCTGGATCGGTTGCCATGGACGGAACCGATTAGCTGAGTCACGATGGCGCAAACGCCAAAATTGGGGGGGAGGGGGTTGAAATCGTAATTCAGATCGTGCCCATGTCTACTACAGACTAACGTGGCTAACTCCTCGGGCTCTAACCCTGGGATGGGGAGTATGGTAGGAACACACACGGGAAGCATTTATCACCACATGCTCAAATACGTGTGTGTGTATGTGTGCATGTGTATTTACAGTCTAATGAGCTGAACCATATATTTAAATAACATGCGAAGTAGCCAGTTTGTGTGATGTTTGAAGTCTATCTACTGGCTTGTCACATATATTTTCAAGACGTCTGCTATAAATTTAGATCAAACGCACATGGCGAATGGATGGGAACGGAGCTGTTTTCTTCCCATCTGGGGCCAATCTCCGGGAGGTGACGGAGACACATGGTAGCAATTCTCGGAGGTTTTGGCTGAAAAGTCAGACTGGAGGGAAGTCGGGAGACGTGAGGGTTAACTATTTGCCATCCACCCCTCCTCACCCCCTCCTGAGTTCTTCCAGACGATGGAACTTTATTTCAGACTTTAAGGAGAAAGAAATATAGGAGGTGATTAATCAAAGACAATTAGCTCTCAGATGAGAAGAACTCTTGATGGAAACCTAAAGAAATTTTATGCTTGGTGGCAAAACCCTGGAGAAATCTGCTCTGTTAATCTTACCCTGTTGTTTTTCTTGGCAATATTTACTGCTGTGTGTATTTGCACAAGCTTAAGACCCATCAAGTTGCCAGGACAGAAAGATCCAAACCTTTCCTGACCCCACCTACCCTGCTGTGCACCAGAAACTCATTGCTTCCCTCCCCAGACCTTGAAGGGGTTATCAGGAGCAGAAAGAGGGACCTGCTTCTCAGAGCATTCCTCCTGGTGGTGGCGGTCAAGTGTCAGGGGGAGAGGGACAGGGGACTCTAATCTGGAGAGCCAGGTTTGATTCCCCACTCCTCCACTTGAAGCCAGCTGGGTGACCTTGGGTCAGTCACAGCTCTCTCAGAGCTCTCTCAGCCCCACCCACCTCACAGGGTGATTGTTGTGGGGATAATAATGACATACTTTGTAAACCGCTCTGAGTGGATGTTAAGTTGTCCTGAAGGGTGGTATATATGTCGAATGTTATTGTTATTATTATTCTGTTGCCTGTCTTTTAAGCCACTGCTTGTTTTATTATCTTAGCTGTAAGCCGCCTGGAGTAGGTCTCTGGAGGGATAGCATATAAATCCTACTATATAATTCCTTTACCGTCTTCCCAACGACGCACATTTATAATGGTGCACATGCCCGGGCGCACCAGCATAAAAGGGCGCCATGGAAGGCCTCTTCCGAGGGCACCGAGGGCCGGGTGAGGAGGCCCGGACTGCTGCCACTGGCTTCGTAGCCCAGTGAGTGGTGGGCAGAGGGCCGGAAGGGCAGCGCGCCGGCAAGCCTCGGGGGAGCTGCAGCGGAGGAGAAGTGCCTGTGGCCTGCCGCCCTCTGACCCCCACCGGAGCCAAGCGACACCACTTTCGGCAGGGATGGGGCGACGGGGCGAGGGCGAAGCGCTCGCTGCCAGGTCACCCCTGCTGGAGCCAGGCGTGCCGTTCTCTGCGGACCTGAGGCGAGAGGACACAAGCAAAGCATCGCCGCCCTACGAGGCCCGCAGGAGCCACGGGGCTCGACTCCCTACAGACCCGAGGCGAGGGGGTGCAAGTGGAGCACCGCCGTCCTACAAGGCCCACAGGAGCCATGGCGCGCTGCTCACCGCAGGCCCGGGGCGAGGGGACACCCTAAAGGCCCCTGGAGCTGCAGCACTTCCGCTTTCCTCGGACCAAGGGCGACGTGGCGTGAACAAAGTGCCACTGCCCTACAAGGCCTGCAGGAGCCGCGGCATGCAGCTCTCTGCCTGCCCACCCTCCCTGGCTCCACATCCCACCTGCCACCCTCCCCACTCCCCCTTGCCTCCCTACCTGCCATCGCTCCCCAGACCCCTCCTGCTTCTCACCTCTCCCCAGACCCCCCTTGCCCCCCACCTGCCAGACCTTCCTAACCACTCCCCCCCCAGCCCTCCCCAGCCCCAGCTTGTATTTATTTGCACAAGGGGGTCTGTTTCTAGTATAGTAATAAAAGCACACCCTTTGGGTGTGGGCTGGAAGGTTGCTTTTGGTACCAAGTGAATGAATGAGTTACAGCGTAAACCGAATGGCCTGTTCCCCTCTTGCTCCCACCGTTCCGTGTGTTACTGGCAGGGGTGGGTTGTAAGGTCGCTGTCTGGGAGTAGTGTTTTATGGAAATTCTGCAGTTTTATTGTGAATTTTAATGTAAAGTATATGTTTTACTGCTGTAACCTGCCCTGAGCCCACGGGAGGGAGGGATAGAAGCCCAACAAACAAACAAAAACAAACAAACAAACAAATGGGAAAAACCATTTAATCAGCAATGATAATGAAAATGAAGGCAGGAAACAAGAAATGAGTGAACACCATCCATCCATCTGTCCACCCATTAATTTTACACATTTTATTATTTATTAAATTTATAGCCCACCCTTCCCCATGGATGGGCTCAGGGCAGATTACAGCATACAAATAAATCTGTATGCCTGTCCATCCGTCCATCCATCTGCCATCCATTTGTCCGTCCACCTATCCTTCCGTCTACCCATCTGTCTGTCCATCCATCCACCCATCCATCCATTTGTCTGTTCACCCATCCGTCTGTCTACCCATCCGTCCGTCCGCCCATCCATAGTCCCTCTCATCCTTCCCCCCTGTCTCCCTGCCCCTATTGCACTGGCTGTTCCAGAAATGGGGCGGATATTGTTGCTGCTGGCCAGGCATCTGGCAAAGGCAGCTGGTTTGCCAACAAAGGAGCTGACAGGGAGCAGAAATGTTAAAACAGTGTGGGACTCTTTTAAGGGGAAATGCACAGCTCAAAGGGTGGCCAGAGAGGAACAAAATCTCTCCCTCCATGCAGGTAACTTGGATACCATTTCCAATGTGTTTGAAGCATCATGCTTCACCCCCTCTAGCTTGGAAATGCATCTTCTGCTTGCAGCCATTCCAGGAGGGCCAGAAGGGCGGGTCAGTAGCAGACTCAGGCGTACCTGGGAGGCCCCCTCAGTGCATGCAGGTGTGTCCTCGCAGGGACCAAGAGAGTGTATTTAACTCGGGACACCACAGCCCTGCTGGGACCTTTGGCCCACAGTTTTCACAGAACTGCCAGGTAAAATAAATCTCTACCAAGTATTAGCTGCTTCCAAGTGCACGCAGCTTTCCCTGGTTGAATTCTCTTATTGTTCCAGAGATTGATTTGGTAATGAGTTTCACTTCTCCTGAATTCTCGTCTGAGAGAATTTCTAAAATTAATTCCAGAATTAGAACATGTGGATTCTCCCAAAGTCTTAAACTCCTTCTGTTCATTGACACACACCCTATTTTACATTACCAATGCATCCTCCCTCCCCCCCAGCCACTCAGCCATCCAGCTATAATAATAATAATAATAATAATAATAATAATAGCAACAACAACAACAGTCGATTTATATACCACACCAGGACAACTTAACACCCACTCAGAGTAGTTTACAAAGAGTGTTGTTATTACCCTCACAACAATCACCTTGTGAGGTGGGTGGGGCTGAGAGAGCTCTGAGAGAGCTGTGACTGAGCCAAGGTCACCCAGCTGGCTTCAAGGGGAGGAGTGGGGAATCAAACCCGGCTCTCCAGATTAGAGTCCTGCTGCTCTTAACCACTACACCAAACTGGCTCCCCAAAAAGTAGCTTAGGCTGAGAATGGCTGGCTGGTGCTAAGTAACCCAGTAAGTTCCATTGTCAAGTGGGAATCTGAACCCAGGTCCCGTTGGTCCTAGTCAAACTACTTCCACGCAGCTGCTCGCAGTAGCGAAACACTGCAAAAACATTGCAGAACATGGCAAAAAAAAATTGATTGCAGTAAAATGACTTGTTTTATCAGTGCACTCAAAGAGACACACGCATTGGAAAAACATCATACAAGAACCTTGATGCAATCGTACAGACAATCTCAGCAACAATGCTTTTTTCACTGCACAACACATATTTTTTTTATTTATTTACTTTAGCATTGCCAGCTCTAGTTTGGGAAATTCCGGGAGATTTCACGGGGGGGGGGGGAAGCCTGGAGAGGGTGGCGCTTGGGGAGGGGCCTCAGCAGGATATGATATAGGGTTGCCAGCCCCCAGGCTGGAGATCTCCCGGAATTACAACTCGTCTCCAGGCCACAGACATCCGTTCACCTGGGGAAAATGGCTACTTTGGGCGATGGACTCTATGGAACTATGCCATGCCAAAGTCCTTTCCCTCCCCAAACCCCGCTTTCTCCAGGTTTCTCCATGTTTCACCCCCCAGATCTCCAGGAATTTCCCAACTTGAAGCTGGCAACCCTAATATGATACCATACAATCCGCCCTCCAAAGCAGCCATCTTCTCCAGGGGAACTGATCTCTGTAGGCTGGAAATTAGCTGTAGTTCTGGAAGATCTAAAATAAATGTTCGCTTTCTTTACACGTTTTGGGGTTTTGCCTGGATCATGTAGATCCAGCAATAGGAGCCCTTGGCACAACGCCCCGGACAGAAGCTACGGGTGCAGAATAGTCGGGCAACTGGTCCAGAGGGCAGGCAATAGACTGATGCCCCACACCCTGCCAATCAACCCCCAGAGGGAGTAAGCAGGTTGCCTGGCTTGTCATTCTTCAGTTCCTTCTTAGGAACGACCTGCTTCATTCCCCTTGGAGAACCGTCTCTGTTCTCCTTATCCTTAAGGGATGACTGCTGTTGCCCAGTAATGAAATGGTTCGGCTTCGAATCAGCACTCTGCTCAGAGCCGTATTGTTCATAAGGCTGACTAGGCCGAAGCCTAGGGGCCCCACAAGGACTAGGGGCCCGTCAACTTTTTTTTGCTGAGGCACACCCCCACATTAAGATAATTAACTGCTTCCTTACTGAAGTGAAACAAATTGTCTCTTATATTAAAACAATTATCCATAAATTATATTTTTAATAAATAATAAGCATTTTATTCACTTCAAAATATTAGTTTTGTACAATGATACCCCCCCAAATGTGCTTTCCTCAAGAGTTCTACTTGTGCAATAAAAATTGTGCATAGAATTCTTCAGGAGACCCTCAAAACAGATATGCTAGGGTTGCCAGCTCCAGGTTGGGAAATTCTTGGAGATCTGGGAGGTGGAGCCTGGAGAGGGTGGGGTTTGGGGAGGGGAGGGGCCTCAGCTGGATATAATGCCATAGAGCCCACCTTCCAAGACAGCCATTTTCTCCAGGGGAACTGAGTCCTGTTGCCTGGAGATGAGCTGTAATTCCAGGAGATCTCCAGCTACATCCAGGAGGCTGGCAACCCTAGGCTATACGTTGCAGTCTAGTACCTACCGTACCAGAGTCAGGCTGTCAGCTGTAGTGGGGTGAACGATTGAAGTGCTGGAGGGGGCCTGAAATACCTGAAAGCCTAGGGGCCTGGCCATAGTACGGCCCTAACTCTACTGGTTATTGTTGCTGCTGCTGTTGTTGTTATATTGGATTATCTGCTGGAGTTCCCGTTCGAAGCCTTGTGTGTTGCAGGGGACTGTAAGGTATGTACAAGGCTGTTCGCTCAGTTGACACGGCAGTGTCCTGGCTAAGTGTATCGGGCCTGGGCATTGCTTCTCAAGCAGAGATCCAGAAAACAAACAACTCTCCCCTTTCGCTACGCATGGCGCACAGGAAGAACAGCAAAGGGGGGGGGGGCTGTCTTCCAGGCGAGTTGCTCCATCATGACTGACCTGGTCAATGAATTGCCCCCCCCCCCCGAAACTTCCAAGGAAATCCAGGGTGCTGCTGGATACTTCCACCCTCTTTCATCAAGCGCTCCTCCTCTTAACTCAGAGGCGGGTAGGAGGGCACCACCAAGCACTTGTCGCCGTCCCCCACTACCCTGGTGAAAAGCTAATTCGTTCAGCGGGGGCGGGGCCGAGATGGATCCCAAAATGCCAAAATAGCTTCGTAGAGCTATTTAACTCTGCATAAATTATGGCATAATTTCGGTGCATCCTATTTCACGCTCAATTAGTGCCACTTTTATGGGGAGGCAGTTCTGAGTGCAGGGCACAGCATGGGAATCTCACTCCAGGGCTCAGAAAAATTGTCTGTCTTAAAGGTAACACTGTAACCATGGAAACCACGCACAGAAACCTCCCAGTGCACAAGCAACAGATATTGGCTGTGTTCGAAGGTAGATAGAAAGGCAGGGCGCCAATAAAGGCTTATCAGGGAAACAGGACGGCCAGCAAGGGCTCGGTTGCGAAGAGCAGCCAGGAAAGCGAATTTGGCCTTCTCCATATCCACCAGAAGGGGGTGCTCTCCTGCCCTGTGCATAATATGAAGGTGTTTAAGAGTGCACGGAACATCACTTCGCCCTTTACATTTAATAATCTTCGAGCTGTTCCTGTTTGCCACCTTGAGGAAGACAGATTAAAAATGTCCTGAACAAAGAAATAAACGCGATTAAGTTTGTTTTAAATATACTCCTAAATACGTTCTCTGTTAATGTGACAAGCACGTGTCTGCAGGCAGGTGTCCCACACAGGTGATTTTTTTTTTTAAAAAAAAGCAAAAAGTGTCAGGTCAAACTTGCCTACATGCTTGCTCACTTTCCTAAATAACTCCAAAGATTGGTTTGCAGGACTGCCCTTGACTGAAGCCCAGACGATCTTCCCTCCGCCGGCTTTGTTCCTCTCTGCTCCTAATAATTCTATCTATGATTGCAGTTTCTACTCATTTGAGTGGGACAGATGTTAGGCTAACTGCCTTTTAATTTCCTGGACCCCCCCCCCTCGCCCCTATTAAACAATTAGTGTGACAGTTGCTGCTTTCCAGCCCTCTGGCATGGAAGCTGATTTTAGTGACAAGTTATATATACTGGTTAGTACATCAGCAATGTCGCATTAGGAGCCCTCGGGTGTATGCCTTCAGGGCCTGGTGGAGCTTATCGGTTTTTAATTTCCCCAATAGCTCTAGAACGTCATCTCTTATCACCTCGATTTGGCTCCCTTCGTGAATATCATGGCGGTGGCCCCACCCCTTCCAGGCGGAACACAGACGCAGAGAAATTCATTCCGTTTCTCTTCCGTTCTCCCATCTTCCTTTAAGCAATCCGTTTATTCCTCCGCCATCCAAAGGCCCCACTGCTTCTTCGGCAGCCCTGCATATATTTAAAGATGTGTCTGTTGTTTGCCTTGATGCTTTTATTTATTTAAAACAGTTATTCGTTGCCTTTCCACCCAGCAGGAACTCAAGGCAGTTTACAACATAAATAAAATAACAGTCATAAAATGAATAAAACTGTGTTGAAAAACACAGTTCAGGATTGCCAATAAACATAAAAACGAAGTTAATTAAAAAGAAGTTCGCCAAATAACCCATTTTTATTGAGAGTGAGGGGGCCGGGGGCACCTGTCCGGGGATGCTGTTCTATAGTCATGGGACTGCCACAAAGGCCCTCTTTCGGGTACCCACCAGATGAGCTTCTTTAGCTTATGGGACAGTCAAGCGGGCCTCGCCTTGTGATCTTCATTCCCAGACACGAACACTGGAAGGAGATGGTCCTTCACATACCCCAGTCCAAGACATGTAGGGCGTTAAAGTACAAAACCAACACCTTGAATTGTGCTCGCGAGCAGGTTGGTAGCCACTGTAATTTCTGCGATATCGAGGGCACATGCGCCCAAATAGCTCCCCCCAACCTGCAATCTAACCACAGCATTCTGCATCAGCTGCCCCTTCGGAACACTCTTCAAGGGTGAACTCAAGTAGAGAGTAATGCAGTAGTCCAATCTGGACATAACTAAGGCATGGATCCCTTTGGCTAGATCTGACTAATCCAGGAACAGGCACAGCTGGCACACCAACAGATCGTGGGCAAAAGCATTCTGAACCACCACAGCCCCCTGGTTTTCTAAGGTGCCTGCTGGGTTGAACAGCAAAACTGGCTTTTCAAGGGAAGCATAACCCCTCCGAGGCAAGAGAGATCTCAAGTTCGTAGTCTGTCTTTCTACTAACCCCAAGAACCTCACTCAGGATTTTAGCAATCTGCTCTTCAAATTCTCTTTTTGCTTGCCTAATTATTAACTTACACTTCTTTTGCCAGGATGGGTAGCCATGGTAGTCTGTCTGTAGCAGCAGAAAAGAGCAAGAGTCCAGTAGCACCTAGAAGACTAACAAAATTTGTGGTAGGGTAGGAGCTTTCATGAGCCACAGCTCACTTCTTCAGACACCCTGTGCTCCCTTCTGTTCACTTCATTGGCGCTTTTTAAAAGAAACCTTTTTTTTCTTCTTTTTATGGCTTCCTTGACTTGGGCCATTAACCATCCATGGCACGCGATTGGACTCGGTAGTACCTGAATCCTAACCCGGGGGATGCATTCTGCCTGGGCTTCAATTGGTGTGGTTTTAAATACCTTCCTAGTGCACGCTAAGAATTTGCCTCTTTCAGCTTCCTTGTAAACATTCCTCTCACTTTTGGTAAAACTCCCTCTTTTGAAATCAAATGTGACTGTTTTGGACTTTAGGGGTAATTTTCCATTGAAAAGTTCAGCATTTTTGTCAATGGAAAATTACCCCTGAAGTGCAAAACAGTCACATTTGATTGTGCTATTGATTGCTATTAGTATTGCGCTAATAGCAATTGTTCCAATTGGTGCAACGTCTGCATCTCTCACCCTGTCTTGTGTCCCGCTCAGGCCCAAGTCCAAGATCCCTGCCCCTCTGGTTGGCTCTGTGACCAGTGACCAGCCATTTCTGATGTCCAGGAATCTCATTTCTACAGCACGACTCGAGCACATGTTTACCCAGTCGATCGGAGGGTAGCTGAAGTCACCCAGTATCACAACATTGTCTGCTTTAGTCACCTCCATTATTTCCTTTGGGGATTTGTGGGATTTCAGGAACAAAAGAGCTTGGCATTCTTCATCCAGTGTCCCATACTGTATGATTACATTTTGTTTCTCTTTCATCTGCCTCGCAATGAGAAAGGTGAGATACAAATAAGCTAACACAGCCAGTAACTGTATAACAACAACAGTAATAACAAAATTCAAGTTATATACTGCCCTTCAGGACAACTTAACACCCACTTGGAGCGGTTTACAAAGTATGTTATTATTATCCCCACAACAATCCCCCTGTGAGGTGGGTGGGGCTGAGAGAGCTCCAGAGAGCTGTGACTAGCCCAACAGCTGGCTTCAAGTGGAGGAGTGGGGAATCAAACCTGGCTCTCCAGATTAGAGTCCTGCCACTCTTCACCACTACACCAAAGTGGCTCTCAGTTTGATCAGGTGGAACCTTACTGGCCTTTGCAACACTTGATACCCCTGAGCTGCTGATAGCTTTCGTTCAGACCCCCCTAGCCCCCTTCTCCTCCCAGGACAGTGCTCTGACTTGCCAGAGCTGCCAAGCACCACCAAGGGAATCTGGTGATGGCATGCGTGGCCAATAGCCTGCCTTAAATGCAAACGTACCATCCAGACTATCTGGAGCCCAAATGCCATCACTAAGCCAGAGGCTGGGGGCTGCGGACGATTTACACTTCCACTCTCTTCTGGAAGCCTTGGTCTGAGCACTGACGTCGTTTAATATGCAAGTTAAAACATTGGGCATCGGAGCAAGAAGGGAAGGGCAGGGGTTAGGTGGGATCCCATCCACATAGGTTTTGAAATACATGATCTGGGACAGAAGTTTCTGATAAACCTGTCTCTGGCCCACATCCTACTTTTAGCTCAGGTTCTACCAGAACCTACCCAAAAAAGTCCAGGCCCACATCAAGCTAGTTTGATTTTTGGTTTGGGAACCACAGCTCTCTTCGTCAGATGCAACTTTATTGTAGCATAAGCTTTCGAGAACCACCGCTCTCTTCATCAGATGCAACTTTATTGTAGCATAAGCTTTCGAGAACCACCGCTCTCTTCATCAGATGCAACTTTATTGTAGCATAAGCTTTCGAGAACCACAGCTCTCTTTGACAAAGAGAGCTGTGGTTCTCGAAAACTTATGCTACAATAAAGTTGGTTCGTCTTAAAGGTGCTCCTGGACTCTTTACTAAGGTGCCATTGGACTCTAATCCTGCTGTTCTACTGAAGGCCAACATGGCTTCCCATGTAAAACTGTCCAAGAAGATGACTGTCTGAGAAGGAGAACCATTGCAATCCACCTTCCTTCCTTGCTTGTGGTCTGTGTCCCTCTCTCCCGGATGTGCCCTCTCAGTGAGCTTCTCCTAAATCACGGTGTACCCCTCCATTCCAAGCGTGTACCTTTTTTATCCTGAGCTTCCTCCAAGGATCTCAGAACAGCGTACATGATTCTCCCTTCTTCCAGTTTGTCCTCACCACAACCCTGTGAGGTGGGTCTGACCATCCTGTAGAACGTTGAATGTTTGCCTGCAAACCTGTCCCAGTTTGCCTGAACTTGAAAACATTGCATGTCTAACCTAGGGCCAAGCTAGAAGTGACGAGTTACACTTGAATGGCAAGTGAACGGACTCGCATGTATTCCTCCCTGTTCACTTGCGCTGAACAGACTACGTGTGAGTCTGTTCACTTGCCATTCAAGTGTAATTCGTCACTTCTAGCTTGGCCCCTAGAACTAATCCTGCCTTTCCTTCTATCTGCCTGTGCTTCTGTCCTAGCCAAATCTCTTCCCTGGTTGGGATCTGCTACATACTTCCTGGTCCATTTCCCATGAGCCTCAGCTTGCCAGTGTCCTATTCCCAACAGCCCCCTCCCCCGACAAGCCTGTCCAGCTTGAAATCAAAGTTGGCACCTGTCTGAAAGTCTTCTCCTAATGATGCTGTAAAGACCACACTTCATTAGGATACATTCTCATCAAAGCCAGAAGGAAAGAACAGCTCTGGAAAACAGCTTTCCTTCTTTGGAGGTTTTTAAGCAGAGGCTAGAGGGCCATCTGACAGCAATGCTGATTCTGTGAACTTAGGCAGGTCATGAGAGGGAGGGCAGGAAGGGTTACATCGGGGCTCTAAGATGAGCTTAGTTCTCGTGGCTCTCTCTTACACACCCAGGGTAATGCCGATCGCCACTTTGGGGTCAGGAGGCAATTTTCCCTAGGCCAGTTTGGATAGAGATCCCGGCGGTGTTTTGCCGCCTTCTGGGCATGGAGCAGGGGTCACTGGGGGTTGGGGGGGGGAAGTAGTTGTGAATTCCCTGCATTGTGCAGGGGGTTGGACTAGATGACCCTGGAGGTCCCTTCCAACTCTATGATTCTCTGATTCTAAAATGAAGATTCTTGTGTGGAGTCTGTGCAAGGCAGGATATGGGTCTGGGATAATGCAGACATCACCCCGTCCTCTGATATTCAGTTTGCAGTATGTCTCCCCTGCCCTCCATCAGCATTCAGCGTGTCTTCTAGTCCTGTCCTTAATAACTACCCCTCATCTTGCTCCCTCACCAGTCAACAGCTTGCCACGCTGATGAGCCGGCGCTGCCCTGTCTCTCCACGTGTGGCTGCCCCTCACGTTGTCTCATTAGCCAGGGGGGAAAGAGGCCTCTTCTAGGAGAGCTCACCTCCAGGATCATTAGCGACGGGTCTCTAAATGGCCTGACATTCTCAGCTTCCTGGAGGAGCGAGAGACGCTGATGGAACTCTCCAATTGGAATATGAAATCTATTTGTTTAGATGCATAATAACCAATTCATCTTCAAAGGCAACGACTGTCAAACACAGAGGATGGTTAGTTACAGTCGTAGCCCCCGGAGCAAGCGTCTGCCTGCCAAAGTCTTGGCAGTTTCATACAGAAATACCAAACTTCTCCTGGGGGATGGAATGCGAGGGCCCTGGTTGGTACTAGAGGTACTAGAGGTATACTAGGTGTGTCATGTCATGGGGTGGGCAGAAGGTCACTCAAGAGCAACCGATCACTCCCCAAGCAACTAATAATAATAACAACAACATTTGATTTATATACCGCCCTTCAGGACAACTTAACGCCCACTCAGAGCGGTTTACAAAGTATGGCATTATTATCCCCACCACAAAACACTCTGTGAGGTGGGTGGGGCTGAGAGAGCGCTGAGAGAGATGTGACTTGCCCAAGGTCACCCAGCAGGCTTCAAGGGGAGGAGTGGGGAATCAAAGCCAGTGCTCCAGATTAGAGTCCTGCTGCTCTTAACCACTACACCAAACTGGCTGCCCAAAAAGTAGCTCTCTGCCCCGTCTCCTGCACTGCTGTCCTCAGTTTCTTATAACTGCAGATGCTTCTCTCCTCTTTCTCTTTTGTGCAAAGGAAAAGGAGGCACAGCGGTGCAAGCACTTTTGCTCTGGATGGGAAAGGAGAACACCAGCCCCCTTTCCTATCTACCTCTCTCCCTCCTTCTCCTCCTGTATGAGCACACTCTTGCACCCTTGCTCTGGATGGGAAAGGAGAACACTAGCCCCCTTTCCTATCTACCTCTCTCCCTCCTTCTCCTCCTGTATGAGCACACTCTTGCACCCTTGCTCTGGATGGGAAAGGAGAACACCAGCCCCCTTTTCTATCTACCTCTCTCCGTCTTTCTCGTCCTGTATGAGCACCCTCTTGCACCCTTGCTCTGGATGGGAAAGGAGAACACCAGCCCCCTTTCCTATCTACCTCTCTCCCTCCTTCTCCTCCTGTATGAGCACACTCTTGGACCCTTGCTCTGGATGGGAAAGGAGAACACCAGCCCCCTTTCCTATCTACCTCTCTCCCTCCTTCTCCTCCTGTATGAGCACACTCTTGCACCCTTGCTCTGGATGGGAAAGGAGAACACCAGCCCCCATTCCTATCTACCTCTCTCCCTCCTTCTCCTCCTGTATGAGCACACTCTTGCACCCTTGCTCTGGATGGGAAAGGAGAACACCAGCCCCCTTTCCTATCTACCTCTCTCCCTCCTTCTCCTCCTGTATGAGCACACTCTTGCACCCTTGCTCTGGATGGGAAAGGAGAACACTAGCCCCCTTTCCTATCTACCTCTCTCCGTCCTTCTCCTCCTGTATGAGCACACTCTTGCACCCTTGCTCTGGATGGGAAAGGAGAACACCAGCCCCCTTTCCTATCTACCTCTCTCCGTCCTTCTCCTCCTGTATGAGCACACTCTTGCACCCTTGCTCTGCATGAGGAAAGGAGAACACCAGCCCCCTTTCCTATCTACCTCTCTCCATCCTTCTCCTCCTGTATGAGCACACTCTTGCACCCTTGCTCTGGATGAGGAAAGGAGAACACCAGCCCCTTTTCCTATCTACCTCTCTCCCTCCTTCTCCTCCTGTATGAGCACACTCTTGCACCCTTGCTCTGCATGAGGAAAGGAGAACACCAGCCCCCTTTCCTATCTACCTCTCTCCCTCCTTCTCCTTCTGTATGAGCACACTCTTGCACCCTTGCTCTGGATGGGAAAGGAGAACACCAGCCCCCTTTCCTATCTACCTCTCTCCGTCCTTCTCCTCCTGTATGAGCACACTCTTGCACCCTTGCTCTGGATGGGAAAGGAGAACACGAGCCCCCTTTCCTATCTACCTCTCTCCCTCCTTCTCCTCCTGTATGAGCACACTCTTGCACCCTTGCTCTGGATGGGAAAGGAGAACACCAGCCCCCTTTCCTATCTACCTCTCTCCCTCCTTCTCCTCCTGTATGAGCACACTCTTGCACCCTTGCTCTGGATGGGAAAGGAGAACACCAGCCCCCTTTCCTATCTACCTCTCTCCCTCCTTCTCCTCCTGTATGAGCACACTCTTGCATCCTTGCTCTAGATGGGAAAGGAGAACACCAGCCCCCTTTCCTATCTACCTCTCTCCCTCCTTCTCCTCCTGTATGAGCACACTCTTGCACCCTTGCTCTGGATGGGAAAGGAGAACACTAGCCCCCTTTCCTATCTACCTCTCTCCGTCCTTCTCCTCCTGTATGAGCACACTCTTGCACCCTTGCTCTGGATGGGAAAGGAGAACACCAGCCCCCTTTCCTATCTACCTCTCTCCGTCCTTCTCCTCCTGTATGAGCACACTCTTGCACCCTTGCTCTGCATGAGGAAAGGAGAACACCAGCCCCCTTTCCTATCTACCTCTCTCCATCCTTCTCCTCCTGTATGAGCACACTCTTGCACCCTTGCTCTGCATGAGGAAAGGAGAACACCAGCCCCTTTTCCTATCTACCTCTCTCCCTCCTTCTCCTCCTGTATGAGCACACTCTTGCACCCTTGCTCTGCATGAGGAAAGGAGAACACCAGCCCCCTTTCCTATCTACCTCTCTCCCTCCTTCTCCTTCTGTATGAGCACACTCTTGCACCCTTGCTCTGGATGGGAAAGGAGAACACCAGCCCCCTTTCCTATCTACCTCTCTCCGTCCTTCTCCTCCTGTATGAGCACACTCTTGCACCCTTGCTCTGGATGGGAAAGGAGAACACCAGCCCCCTTTCCTATCTACCTCTCTCCCTCCTTCTCCTCCTGTATGAGCACACTCTTGCACCCTTGCTCTGGATGGGAAAGGAGAACACCAGCCCCCTTTCCTATCTATCTCTCTCCCTCCTTCTCCTCCTGTATGAGCACACTCTTGCACCCTTGCTCTGGATGGGAAAGGAGAACACCAGCCCCCTTTCCTATCTACTGCTCTCCATCCTCCTCCTCCTGTATGATCACACTCTTGCACCCTTGCTCTGGATGGGAAAGGAGAATACCAGCCCCCTTTCCTATCTACCTCTCTCCCTCCTTCTCCTCCTGTATGAGCACACTCTTGCACCCTTGTTCTGGATGGGAAAGGAGAACACCAGCCCCCTTTCCTTTCTACCTCTCTCCCTCCTTCTCCTCCTGTATGAGCACACTCTTGCACCCTTGCTCTGGATGGGAAAGGAGAACACGAGCCCCCTTTCCTATCTACCTCTCTCCGTCCTTCTCCTCCTGTATGAGCACACTCTTGCACCCTTGCTCTGGATGGGAAAGGAGAACACCAGCCCCCTTTCCTATCTACCTCTCTCCCTCCTTCTCCTCCTGTATGAGCACACTCTTGCACCCTTGCTCTGAATGGGAAAGGAGAACACCAGCCCCCTTTCCTATCTACCTCTCTCCCTCCTTCTCCTCCTGTATGAGCACACTCTTGCATCCTTGCTCTAGATGGGAAAGGAGAACACCAGCCCCCTTTCCTATCTACCTCTCTCCCTCCTTCTCCTCCTGTATGAGCACACTCTTGCACCCTTGCTCTGAATGGGAAAGGAGAACACCAGCCCCCTTTCCTATCTACCTCTCTTCCTCCTTCTCCTCCTGTATGAGCACACTCTTGCACCCTTGCTCTGAATGGGAAAGGAGAACACCAGCCCCCTTTCCTATCTACCTCTCTCCCTCCTTCTCCTCCTGTATGAGCACACTCTTGCACCCTTGCTCTGGATGGGAAAGGAGTGTGCTGTTGACTCTTTCCCCCTCAGGAGTCACAAATGTGATCACAAGAGCACTGCTCCGAGAAGTCACATCCATGGCATTTCACTTCTCCCCCTTCCTCTGTGGCTTCACTCTGTGTGGAATTTCCAAGTGTAAGAGCATCCAGCCAAGAATCTGTTTGTTTTGTGCATGCATGTGTGTGTGTGTGTGTATGTGATGTAGAACAGCAAGCATATCGGTACCTCTAAAAATATATACATTATCCAGAGAAGGCAATCAGCTGGAGGTAGGAGTGGCCCATGAAGGGCAGTGGTGGCAACGAGGGAGGGGGGAGACCAGAAAAATTAAGATTGGACAGTGGGTGGATTCTCTTATTGCAGGAAAATAACGCTTGTGGGAAATATTTATTGGTTTATTTACTCCATTTATACCCCGCCTTTCTTCCCGATGGGAATACAAAGCCACTTACATCCTTCTCCTCTCCGTTTTATCCTCACAGCAACCCTGTGAGGTAGACTAGGCTTTAGAGGGAGCGATTGGCCCAAGGTCACCCAGCCAGATTCCATGGAAGAGTAGGAATTCGAACCTGGGTCTCCCAGGTACAAGTCTGACACTCTGGCCACCACAACCTCATCTCTGCTGGGTCAGCTTCAAAATCTTTCTTTTAGTTTTGGTTCCGCCTTGCGTTGGTCAAGGTTCTTGTTTTGTGCCGTTTTCTGTTTCTCGCTCTTATTCAGCTCGTTCAGTTTGGTGCAGTTTTTCAAAGATTCATTTTTGCATCAGCTACATACAGATGGCTTTCCAATGGCATCAAAACAGAAATAAAATAACCAAATCAGAAACACCAGCGATCAAAACGGGTGAAATAAAAGAGTCTCACAACAAGACCGTTCAAAAGCAAAGAAAAGCAGGCGGATTCGTACGTTGCTTTTCAGGATTCGGGACGTCAGGCGATCAGGACCCTGGACAGAGCACATGGAACGGCGTGCCGGACTTCGGCCAGCGAGGCCCAGCTGAGAGCATCGCTCCGGAGGCTGGTGAGGAGAAGACTAGTCGAGGGCCTGCAGTACAACTACCTGGGCCTGCCTCCCATACACTCTACCCCTGGGCCAGTGCTCTGGCTCCCTGGGAAAGAGACTTTGCCTTGGCTGACCTTTGAAACCGGCATGGCGTAGAACATGGAATGCCAAAAGTTCGGGGACAAAATCCATGCGACAACTTTTAGTGAGACCAACCGAAACAGAGTGTGAGCAAAATCAAAAAGAGTCCAGTAGCACCTTTAAGACTAACCAATTTTATTGCAGCATAAGCTTTCGAGAATCAAGTTCTCTTCGTCAGATGCATGGTACAGAAACTGGTCAAATATAGAAGAGGAGGGGGGAGGAGGGGAGGAGAGAGAAGATGCAGTTAGGGGGGGGAGAGGGAGGGATGCAACCCAAACATTCCTTTGCTAGAGTGTGAGCAGAATTCTTCATCAGGCTGCATGTTAAAGTGTGTGTGTTGATGTCCACAATCTTGATGCCTTCTTTCTGCTCCTCTTTGGAGAAGCCAAGAGGTCTACGTTGTACTGGGAAGCTCAGCAGTGTTGGTCTCTGGCCCCTTGGCCTCCTGGGATGAAGGGGACGAGGATAAGGACAGCCTCCATCATGAAAAACCAGAAGTGGATCAAATGTCTCCCTGATTCCAGAGAGAACACCCAGGTCCCTTAAATGTCTGAAAGCAGAGAGAAAATTTGATGTGTTTGTGTTACACCATCACGTCTCTTTCAACTTATGGATAGGAACTGATGACTTCTAAAACATCCTATTACTGACAGTTTTGCTGAGGTCTTGTAAACTGGAAGCCATAGCTTTCTTTATTGAGTAAATCCATCTCATGTTGGGGCTTCCTCTTTTCCTACTGCCTTCCACTTTCCCTTGCTTAATTGTCTTTTCCACTGAGTACAATAACCTCCGTTTCATCATTTTAGCTTCTAGGGAGAATTCAGGCTCAATTTGGTCTAGAACCCACTTATTTGTCTTTTCTACCATCATTGGTATCTGCAAAACTCTCCTCCAGCACCACATTTCAAATGAATCCATTTTCTTCCCGTCATCTTTCTTCACCATCCAATTTTCACATCCATACATAGTAATGGGGAATACCACAGTCTGGATTATCTTGACCTTGGTTCCCAGAGAGACATCTTTATCTTTAAGGATCTTCTCTTGCTTCCTCACAGCTGCTCTTCCAAGTCTCAATCTTCCTCTGATTTCTTCATTGCAGTCTCCCTTTTGATTGAGCTAAGGAATAGAAAATCTTAGACAATTTCAATTTCCTCCTTGTCAAAGTTCTGTAATTGTGTGAATGAGAGTAACAATATGAGATGGTAATTCTGGATTATACGCTAAGAAAATGGTCATTAGAATCCATTTTCTCCAGGTCATTTTCATCCCATTGACGAATCCTCTTTCCTTTGAACCAACAACCAACAAAGCTACCTGCAACTTCTAAGAGCTCTGAAAATATCTGGGGAGGAGTTTGTATCAGAGAATATCAGCAAGGGGATCCAGGAGGCATAGTCCTTGGGGGTCTTCTCTCTCTATGGAGACAAAGATTTCTGCAGGGGACAGAGCTCTGCTTCCTGTGATGGTCCAGAGGCAAAGGTCTCCTTCATTCCCAGGGCCCTTGGCAAACCATAACACCTCCTCTCTTGCCAAAGATCCCGAGTTTGGGTGCAGGGCTATGAAAGGGAATGGGATGAGAAGAGGGCGTTGAGCTCTAGCAATGGAGGAGCAGTCCCAGGTGGTTCAATAATGTAGTCATGGACCAGCCCAGCCCAGCAGAGCAGAGAGACTCAGAGGACTCTTCTGTGGAAGAGGCAGCTGGCGAACCTGACCCAGATCCACGGCCAGTGGCAGAGGCACTGCAGGAGGAGGCAGTCTCTGAAGGATCAGGCATAGATCCACAGCCAGGCCCCAGCACATCGGCCCCTCAGCTTCCTCAGCCCAGGGCCAGCAACAGAGAGCCAGGCATGGGCCAGCTCTCCCCCCTCATCACCAGAGCCTCAGGAGCACCGTCAGAGGAGGGCTAGGAGAGCCTCCATGCCAGAAGGTGCAGTGCCAGGCTAGCAGCACAGCACTGGCCCAGCATCAATAGTGGTGATGAGTGCTTGCAGGAGCAGGACTGAGACAGCCGGCAGGTGCAGGACGCAGCACAAGTGGCTGAGCAGCCTGAGGCTTAAAAGCAGCAGAGAAGGGAGTGGCTGTGTGGAAGCAACGTGTCTGTTCACTGTTGACCTTGCTGCTGTGTTTGGAACAGAGTCTCTTGTCTCTCACCTCGGCCTGTTATTGTGGACTTGTTTCTGGAATACCCCTTTGGACTGTGAGTGTTGTCTAATCGGTGCCCGAACCTTGGAACTGTGATTTGTCCTGCTCAGACAACTTGGGAGTTTTCCCTTGCCTGCTGCCTGTGCGAGTCTGCATCGGGACAAATGTCTTTGTTGAAAATTTTTGATTAGAAAGAGAAGATGTTCTAAGTACAGAGAGCAAACACCATCATCCTCGTCGGTATTTCCATGCCATGTATGAAATGCTCAAAGTCCTTCACATATATGATCACAGCCACCGTTCCTTATGGCAAGCCAGCACAATAGGCAGTCTTATTCTCATTATATAGCTGGGACCGTGAGAGATGACCCTGGCTCACTAGTAGGCTGAGGTGAAATTTGAACGAGATGTTTCCCATCTCACTCTCCGCAGACCCTGCCATCCCATCTCTTGCTTCTCCAAAACAGAACCATTATTATCTAGATCTTGAGGTCGAGGGCTTCTGGCTGAACGGTTGCAGCAGCACTCCTGTAGTCGCCTAGTGCAGCAGCTCCCAACCTTTACGGTACAGTTATCAGCAATTCCAAATTTACTTGGTAGGATTTCCACATTTACTTGGTAGGATGACCCACTTAAAAAAAAAAAAGAGTATGCACAGACCGCAAAAGCTTGGGATCTACTTTCATGGGCTTGGCGACCCACTTTGGAGTTGGACCCGCAGGTTGGGAAATGTTGGCCTAAAGCTTCGGGCCAGTCCAGAACAAAGAAAAGGGGACAGCTGAAGACACTCGGTCACTTTCAGACCTAGAGAACAGAAGTGATCAGTGACCTTGATCAGACTAAAAGGGATTAATTGCCAGCATTCACTAAAATGTAAAATGAGGTTTCCAGGTACCCTTTTAAGAAAGTTTATCCTAAAAGAAAATCCCTTAATTAACTGAGATCCTTTCAGAAACTGGCCACAAAAAGAATGGACATTGTTTGTTACAGGAAAGACAAATATTATTAAAGGGTCCTTAAGACAATGACTAATACATCAATAGGAGCAACCTAGTCTCCTTTCTGAGTTAATTATAAGGGCAAAAATTCATCTCCTGGGTCCCAACCTATCTCTAAGCAAATATTCAGTTTTACTTAATCACAATATCAAGACTATCTCCTGTCAATAGTTAACTTTTCCCCTAACAAATACTAGCAAAGGAAACAAGTCTCTTGAAACCTGAAACTAGAAAATAAAAAACTTGATTTGACTCAACAATCACGGGCTACAAGCATAACCAAACACCCCAGACAGGAAATTAAGTATATACAGTTTGGGATTACTATTACTATTACTATTACTATTACTATTACTATTACTATTACTATTACTATTACTATTACTATTACTATTACTATTACTATTACTATTACTATTATTGTCCACCTTTCTCACTGAGATCCAAGGGGGATTACACCATGCAAATGAAAATATAATATAATATAATATAATATAATATAATATAATATAATATAATATAATATAATATAATATAATATAATATAATATAATATAATATAATATAATATAATATAATATAATATAATATAATAAAACAATAACATTCAATTTATATACTGCCCTTCAGGACAACTTAACAGCCACTCAGAGTGGTTTACAAAGTATGTCATTATTATCCCCACAGCAATCACCCTGTGAGCTGGGCAGGGATGAGAGAGCTCCGAGAAGCTGTGACTGACCCAAGGTCACCCAGCTGGCTTCAAGCAGAGGAGTGGGGAATCAAACCCGGTTCTCCAGATTAGAGTCCCGCGCTCTTAACCACTACACCAAACTGGCTCTCAACAGCTAGGACATTCACTGAGCAAAGTACAATGAAGGATTGTTAGGACATTCAATGAAAGAGATACAGTAGGGTACGGTAGCAGAAATTTGGAAAGCAAGCCTATGGCTGAGCACACAGATGAAATCTTTCTGAAACACTGAAAAGCGTTAACACTTTTAAAACAGTGATGTGATTATTTGAGAGGAAAATGCCACGCCAGTCTGCAATCTATTGTATACAAAAGCTCAGGTCCCAGAGTTGGGAGTGCCTATGTGAAAGGCCACATACACGTACTTCCCTCACACATGAACAGGCCTCCAAAGTGACTTTCTCTGGATCTGAACCACAACTTTTCTCAAAGGCCGCCCTCTCCCTGTCCCTTTCAGAAGATGCAGAGTCGAGGCAGGGGGGACAATTTAACTGCCTTGGAGGTTGTGGCCTGAATCCAGAAAAAGTCACCTCGGAGACCTGAGGGAATTTTTAATGTCTTGTTACTGTCCATCGCCATAGAAACCGCAAAAGAATTCCAGCCGACAGAGATGGCACCTGCACAGCTGACCTTCTGAAAAGCACACCCTGCTAAAAAGCACACAGGTCTAATTCTGTGTACACGAAGCAACTTTTGAGAGCCCTGGACAAAAAACCACAATGGACTTGATTTCCTCACCTCAAGAAAGGAGCTTCATTGGGTGAGATACCGTTATGATATCGCCACAGGCACCCCCCCCCCCCCCAAAAGCTGCCTGTGTATTATTTGTCAGAGAACACAAGGAACCAGCTTTTGCTTTATGTCTTGAAAAATACGGCCACATTCCCCTACGCAGGCCTGAAGTTTCGTTTGGGCTGCTTTTGATCTTCCCCTCCTCCTTTCTTTCTCTCTAGGCTTCCACTGCTGATTGTTGGCCTGAATGAAGGGGAGGCCTTCACACTCCAGTCAACGGCGGTGGCCTTTGAAACACTCACAGACTTTGAAATCCACATCAACTATGTTGAGCCGTCCTGGAGACTATTTTTGGAACGAACAGGCAGTGCCCTGCTGATCTTGGCGAAGGCACAAGAGAAAGGCAATTTGAAAAGCAAGCATGCCATTTTAAAGGTGGACAAGAAACACTCCAGCCACCGAGAGAGGCATTGCTTGGAACGCATTCTGCTACTGCTTGGCCTGTTTGGTTAATGGCGCTCGGCTCTGGCAGTTCCCTGGTTTAGGAGATACCTGGCTTTAATGGCGGTTTTCCTCCTTTCCACTTTTGACATCCCATCACCTGACTTTGTTGTAATCCCGTTCACCTTTCTAAACAGTGGACACATCTCCTGAACCATCCAAGCACCTGAACATGGTGGAACAAAGCCAAACACTTTGCAATAAGCCTCCTTTGCAAGTCGATTGTTTTGAACTCGCAGGCACAGCTTTCGGAGGTTAATAAATCTTCCCCAAACTCACCACTGCTGGATCCAAGCATCTTATAAGAGACCTTGAGTCCTTTGCAAATTCATTAAGATAAACTTGCCGTTTGAGCAAGGAGAGAGCTCACATCTCCAGTTCTAACAGCAGACTGTGAAGGAGGGGCCGCCTGACTCAAAGTTTACTAGCATCACAGAATAATGACGATTTAATTCTGCTAAGCCTCAAAGCCTCACAACACTCAACATCTTAATGATCTCACCTCTCGTACACGTCTAATTAATAGGATTCAAATGAATGCAGAAATTAAAATATTTACTGTGGTTTTTATGCCTGTCCTTCAATAGTATGTCAGATAGGGGGGCCAGGATGGAGGCAAGTCCAGAGTCTAAACATACCCGTGAAATCTGAGCAGAAATGAATTTGTTAAAGGAAATCCCTCTATTAATTCCAATGACCAATATTTTCCAAATATTCACCAGCCCACACTTGGTATTCCGTGCCTGCATTCGCCATCTGCAGACTACGAAATGTGTGACAGTGTCTGACAACTGCCGTGCAGAAGTAGTCAGTATTTTGACAGCGTCCAGCATTGAGCAGTCGGCATTTGATGGTAACAGACAGCTGCTGAGCAGGAGCAGGCAGTACTCGACAGACTCAGACTCAGTAGAAAGCCGAAAGAAGATTCTCTATCGTTAAAGCCGAAAGCCGAAACAAGAATCTCTTTCGGCTTTCGGCTTTCGGGATTCTTTCGGCATTATTTCGGCATTCTTTCGGCTTTTTTCTAAGGGAAAATGCCTCCGTCTTCCAGGACGCCTGGAGGAGGCATTTTCCCACCGAATAAGCCCAAAATTGGTGGGGACCTTCCTCTAACCCTTCTCTAACAACCACCCAAGTTTCAGACAGATTGAACTTTGGGGGGCCATGTTATGGCCCCCCAAAGCAGGTCCCCCCATCCTCCCATAAGAAAGCGAAGGAGCAGCATATTGTTAGCGTGCTGCTGCTAATCTTTCTTCATTATTTCCTATGGGGAAAAAATGAAGAGGCAGGCTTCCTTTGCCAGGGGTGGCATTTTGCATGCAAAATGCCCCCTCACCCTCAGGGGCCCTTCTCCCACCCCTCCTCCCACCCCCCACCAAGGCTCAGCCTGCTCCCACTTGGGGGGGCCATTTCATGGCCTCCCCAAGTAGGTGCTCTAATCTCTACCACTGACAGCTGGGGGAGGCTTGTGTTGCCAGGGGTGGCATTTTGCATGCAAAATGCCCCCCAACCCTCTGGGGCCCTTCTCCCACCCCTCCTCCCACCCCCCACCAAGGCTCAGCCTGCTCCCACTTGGGGGGGCCATTTCATGGCCTCCCCAAGTAGGTCCTCTCAGCCCCTAAAGTCCACCCCTTACAGCCCCACACAAACCCAATTCCCCCCCAGCTGCCACACACAGACCCAAATCCCCACATTAGCCCCTCACAGACCCAAATCCACCCCCACCTGCCCCACACCCATAACCCCAGGAACAGGCTGGCAAAGGCTGTTTATTTCTTGAACAGCTTTAGGCTACACAGCAGGGGGGGAACACCAAAGGGCATGGAAGCAGTATCTTACACAAAAATAACACAACTCACTTCACATTAAAGAATCACCCCAAAAAATTGCTGTCAAAAGCACTTTATTTCTGTAACTGCTTTAGGTTACACAGTAGGAAGGCACCACAGAGCAGGAAAGCAGTGTACTACACAAAAATAACACAACTCACTTCACATCAGAGAATCACACAAACACAATTGCTGTCAAAAACGGTGAAGTGGGTTGTATCATTTTTTGTAGTACATTGCTATCATGCCCTGTTGTGCCCTCCTACTGTGTAACCTAAAGCTGTTCAAGAAATAAAGTGTTTTTGCCAGGAATTGTGTTTTTGTGATTCTCTGATGTTAAGTGAGTTGTGTTATTTTTGTGTAAGATAGTGCTGCCATGCCCTTTGGTGTTCCCCCCTGCTGTGTAACCTAAAGCTGTTCAAGAAATAAAGTGTTTTTGCCAGGAATTGTGTTTTTGTGATTCTCTGATGTTAAGTGAGTTGTGTTATTTTTGTGTAAGATAGTGCTGCCATGCCCTTTGGTGTTCCCCCCTGCTGTGTAACCTAAAGCTGTTCAAGAAATAAAGTGTTTTTGACAGGAATCATGCTTTGTGATTCTCTGATGTTAAGTGAGTTGTGTTATTTTTCTGTGTGGGGGACTGCTGGTGTAATGTGTCATAATGCTTTGCCTACTTGTACTTTGGAAGGGAGAAAAAAAAATTTAAAACTTTATTTTGTGTTGTTCTTGTTTTATTCTTTGTTGTGCAGTTGGTTCCCATCATAGGGAACAATGGGGCTGGCTGGCCAGCCATCTCTGTAGGTGGTGGGGGAATTTGAGGGAGGGTGTCTGTGGTTCAGCTGCTCTTTCACAGGGACCAGCTGGCACTCAGAAGTGTGCCCACCATTGTGGCACCCCTGGGCTGTGCAGAATTGCCCAGGGAAAGAGAGTTTAGAAGTTCCCAGCATAGGGAACAAAGGGGGAGGGCTGGCCTTTGCCAGCCTGTTCCTGGGGTTATGGGTGTGGGGCAGGTGGGGGTGGATTTGGGTCTGTGAGGGGCTAATGTGGGGATTTGGGTCTGTGTGTGGCAGCTGGGGGGGAATTGGGTTTGTGTGGGGCTGTAAGGGGTGGACTTTAGGGGCTGAGAGGACCTACTTGGGGAGGCCATGAAATGCCCCCCCCAAGTAGGAGCAGTCTGAGCCTGGGTGGGGGGTGGGGGGAAGGGTGGGAGAAGGGCCCCTGAGGGCTTGGGGGCATTTTGCATGCAAAATGCCACCCCTGGCAACACAAGCCTCCCCCAGCTGTCAGTGGTAGAGATTAGAGCACCTACTTGGGGAGGCCATGAAATGGCCCCCCCAAGTGGGAGCAGGCTGAGCCTTGGTGGGGGGTGGGAGGAGGGGTGGGAGAAGGGCCCCTGAGGGTGAGGGGGCATTTTGCATGCAAAATGCCACCCCTGGCAAAGGAAGCCTGCTTCTTCATTTTTTCCCCATAGGAAATAATGAAGAAGATTAGCAGCAGCATGCTAACAATATGCTGCTCCTTCGCTTTCTTATGGGAGGATGGGGGGACCTGCTTTGGGGGGCCATAACATGGCCCCCCAAAGTCCAATCTGTCTGAAACTTGGGTGGTTGTTAGAGAAGGGTTAGAGGAAGGTCCCCACCAATTTTGGGCTTATTCGGTGGGAAAATGCCTCCCCCAGATGTCCGGGAAGACGGAGGCATTTTCCCATTGAAAAGCCGAAAGAAAGCCGAAAGAATCCCGAAACGTTTCGGCTTTTTTCTTTCGGCTACCCGAAACGTTTCGGCATTCCCCGAAACGTTTCGGCATTCCCCGAAAGAAGCCGAAACACTTTTATTTCGGCATTCTTTCGGCATTCTGAATGCCGAAACGCACATCCCTAGTTATTTCCCATCAATAAACTGGTTTAACTAATCCGAGCAGGCAAATTCCAAGCACCGAGGCAAGAGATTAATCTGGAATTGCCATGATTTCAAAGCCAGATTTTAAAACATTGAAACTGAAAATTCTCAAAAACTGATGAATTTTGATATCTATTTATCTATAGATCGATCGATCATCTGAAATGTGGTGCTGGAGGAGAGTTTTGCAGATACCATGGACGACCAAAAAGACAAATGTGGGTTCTAGATCAAATCAAGCCTGAATCCTCCCTATAAGCTAAAATAACAAAACTGAGGCTGTTGTACTTTGGTCACATCATGAGAAGACAAGATTCTCTAGAAAAGTCAATAATGCTAGGGAAAGTGGAAGGCAGTAGGAAAAGAGGAAGACATAAAATGAAATGGCTTGATGCCATAAAAGAAGCCACGTCCTCCAGTTTGCAGGATCTGAGCAAGTCTGTTAATGATAGGACATTCTGAAGGACTTCCATTCATAGGGTCACCCTAGGTCAGAGGCAACTTGATGGCGCTTAACACTCACACACTGGCCGTTTCCACACAGCTTACCTTCTTTCAGAAAACAGTGTCTTCATGCGCGAAATCACACGAGAAGACGCTGTTATCGCGCGAGAAGATGCTGTTATCGCAGAAGACAGCATCTTCTCGTGCGATTTCGTGTGATAACAGCATCTTCTCGCGTGATTTCGCGCGTGAAGACTCTGTTTTCCAAAAGAAGGTAAGCCATGTGGAAATGGCCACTGTTTCACATATTAAGCAACAGGTGGGTAGTCAAGCTAGTGGGATACCTCGAGTCACTCTGTATGTGACTGAGGACAAGTTTCTCAGTTGGAGGAGACAGGTTGAAAGCAGCAGCTTCTCAGAACTAGGTAGGTCTTGACTGGCCACTTTTATGAATTGACTGTCCCCTCCCCCCACCCCAGAGGCATTAGCGGTAGTACCACTTTTTAGACATCGACTGTGGTGGAACCAAACGTTTGTACTTTGGCAAGGTACTGTGATAATGCTAAGAAAAGGACCATGTTTGCTATGGACCCTGTCTGTCCCATCCCCTCTCCACAGCCAGAGAACTCTGCTTAGATTTCCTTCCAAATAAAATACCTAGAATTCTCAAGATCCAGAGGACTTAGCCATGTTAGTCTGTAGTTGCAAAATAGTAAAGAGTTCAGCAGCACCTTTAAGACTAACCAACTTTATTGTAGCATAAGCTTTCGGGAACCACAGCTCTCTTTGTCAGATGCATTGACAGCTTTCGAGAGCCACAGCTCTCTTTGTCAGATGCATTGACAGCTTTCGAGAGCCACAGCTCTCTTTGTCAGATGCATTGACAGCTTTCGAGAACCACAGCTCTCTTTGTCAGATGCATTGACAGCTTTCGAGAGCCACAGCTCTCTTTGTCAGATGCATTGACAGCTTTCGAGAGCCACAGCTCTCTGTGTCAGATGCATCATCAGCTTTTGAGAGCCACAGTTCTCTTTGTCAGATACATCATCAGCTTTTGAGAACCACAGCTCTCTTCGTCAGATGCAACCATGTTGCATCTGACGAAGAGAGCTGTGGTTCTCGGAAGCTTATGCTACAATAAAGTTGCATCTGATGAAGAGAGCTGTGGTTCTTGAAAGCTTATGCTACAATCAAGTTGCATCTGACGAAGAGAGCTGTAGCTCTCGAAAGCTTATGCTACAATAAAGTTGGTTAGTCTTAAAGGTGCTACTGGACTCTTTACTAGAATTCTCAAAAAATTGGAACAGCAGGAGAGCACCTTAGAGATACACAAGATTTTTAAAGAATAAGCTTTCAGGAGCCAAAGCTCCCTTCTTCAGACACAAGGAAGAGCCTTTATATCCCAATCAGGAGTGTATTGGCAGAAATATAACACTGCCTACATAACATAGCATCCTGCGCACTGCAAATATATTAACTAAGTTCAGAAATGTTAGTCAAGTTATGGTTTCATCGTTAGCTTCTTCCAAAACAAATGGAGCGGAACTGCATATTTGCTTTATTAAGCTCTTAGCACTCAATTAATAAAAGCGGATTTGTACAATGTAAACCTGGATGCAAAAACTATTAATATGTTCAGGTTGGTGAGGCCATTTAGGCAAAATGAACAAAAACGTTTTAAAACTGACATGCCATACAACAAAAGAGCTCTTGGATTGTTCGCAGATCTGGGGAGCGGATGATGGTTTGCAGCGATGTTTTTCTTGGACTGAAGGGAATGAGAAGGATGCAGTATCCAATGCCTTCTCCCTTTCTCGTGAGTAATAGAGCAGGGGTCACTGGGGATAAGGGGATTAGCTGTGAATTTCCTATGTTATGCAGGGGGTTGGACTAGATGATCTTTGTGGTAACTTCTAGTTAACAATAACAATCACAACGTTCAATTTCTTTATCACTGTTCAGGACAACTTAATGCCCACTCAGGGCAGTTTACAAAGTGTGTTATTATTATCCTCATGACAATCTCCCTGTGATGTGGGTGGGGCTGAGAGAGCTCTGGAAGAGCTGTGACTGACCCAAGCCAGCCGGCTTCAAGCGGAGGAGTGGGGAATCAAACCCAGTTCTCCAGATTAGAATCCTGCTGCTCTTAACCACTGCACCAAGTAAATACACCAGGATTGTTCCCTTAGAGAAACTATTAAATGAACAAGCAGATGTTCTAAAGGAAAGGTTTGTTTATTAACAGAGCAATAAAAGGTAAGCACACAGAAAATCACACACAGGGCTCAGGGATTAGAGTCCTGCCGCTCTTAACCACTACACCAACTGGCTCTCGATACAGCTGCACCACATGTGTGCCTTCTTGGTCTCCATCTCCCTGATCCTTCCATGTCTGGACACAAGAGAAAACTCCACCTCTCTCCCTCGGCCGATGACCCTGGCCGGTCTCAAGGGCTGAAATGCCTCAGATGCCTTCTTCCCTCCCTCCATCTCGAAGTGCTTCCCCTGTGAAAAAGTGACACAAAGATTACCTGGAGGAAGATCAAGAGACATCTGTTGTGCTTGGGTAATGATGTATCGAGATTCTGGACATAAATGTTCATTGCACGGGCCATCTATTCCCCCCACCTTTGAATTTTCATTTAATCTCATTAGGGGAAGTCAAGCAAGGAAATACGACAAGATGCAAAAGAAGGTGATAACAGTGTCTCTATTATGATCTGCAGGAATGCAAATGTTTAAATATTATTCATATATACACACACACACACATGCACACACCTATTTTTAAATGACGTTTTAATCTTTGCTTCCTTCAGGTCCCTATTTGGGAGGAAAGGCAACATAGAAATATTTTAAGTAAATTTTTAAAATGTGTCCTTCTCCATGAGCCTTGCCCAGGGCTTTTTTTTCAGCAGGAACGCGGTGGAACAGAGTTCCAGAACCTCTTGAAAATGGTCACATGGCTGGTGGCCCCGCCCCCTGATCTCCAGACAGAGGGGAGTTGAGATTGCCCTCCGCGCCATGCGGCGCGGAGGTCAATCTCAACTCCCCTCTGCCTGGAGATCAGGGGGCGGGGCCACCAGCCATGTGACCATTTTCCTTGCGGGCAACCCACTGAGTTCCACCACCTCTTTTCCCAGAAAAAAGCCCTGGCCGTGCCAATAGTGGCGCTTACACTTCTTTTGTTCATCAGTGTCAAAAACAGCAGTTGAGACAGGAGGGGCTGAAACTATTGCCAAACATGCAAGGCCTTTTTAATGGAGTCCAGCAAGTAAGAATCATTGGTTGGGAAAAAAAAGGGCATAAAAGAATCTCTGAAAGGCTGACCAACTGTTATCGTTCCACTGGTCCTGTAAGACGGAGATGTTCCTCCAGGCTTATGGTGGTTGAGGCAGGCAAATTATACAGCCAGCCTCCTACCAAGGGGGGGGGGGTGTGCCCCTTGATTCTGTTGTTCATTTGATAATTGGCCACCCTGTCCCGTGGGCCCTAATTACTGAAGATGGGATTGTGGAATATGTGAGCTAGCTGCACCTCTGATGTTTTAACAAACTGTCATTTATTTTTATGCTACCAGTATTTTATCTTTCATGTATCTTAATTGTTGTGATCCGCTTTGAGCCCACTTACAGGGAGAGTGGATTACAACTTTAATAAATAAATAAATAAATCTACCAGGATTGTTCCCTTGGAGAAACTATTAAATGAACAGGCTGTTGTTCTAAAGGAAAGGTTTCTTTATTAACAGAGCAATAAAGGGCAAACACACAGAAAATCACACACAGCATACACACAGGACTCTGGGGAGCAGAGAAAGAAAGATTCAGGGTGGGCCGATATTTACCAGTCTAGGAGAGGAAGGATGTCCATAGAACCAATGTTTTAAATTGTTTTTAAATTTTTAATGTAAATCTTCTCTGAGCCCGCTTGCAGGGAGAGCGGACTATAAATTAAATAAATAGAGGCAGCAGCATGCTTCGTGGCAAGAAGAAAGCTCAGACACGTGTCTGAGGGTGTGCATACAAGAAACACACACATAGCACATGGCTGAGGGCAGCCCAGTTATAGTGCAAAACATACTGGAGGGCAGAGTTATTTCTTCTGCTGCAAAACAATAGCTTAATGGCTTGTCCGGAGATGAAACAATAAATGGGGAAAGGCTCCCTTGAATGAGCTATACGGCCAAGATCCCTGCATTTTGTACGGCACATTCCAGTTCAGGCATCCTTTTAGCAATACGTATCTGGGAGAAACTATAGGTGAGAAGGTGTTTGATGTCCTGCAATTGCTGGATGGGAAGGGCTTATCAGGTCCCTGAATAGCCCTGACTGGGAAAGTACGGAAGGGTGCTGATGAAATAAAGGAGGAAACGTGTGGAAGGATGTTGATGAGATACAGCAGGAACTCCTGGAAGACCACTGTGTTTCACTTCAGTGCTTCTCTGGGGCATGAAGGGCCAGTTAGTCAATCTGACACACATTCTGGTAATTTTCCAACTCCAGCTGGTCAGCCTGGCCAGGCACCTGGGGAAAAGGGGTTTAGGATAGTCCATATTCATAAACTGACATTTCAGTAAGGAGAAAGGGTATGATTGCTAACAGGATGCCTAAATTGGAATGTGCCGTAGAAAATGCAGGGATCTTGGCCGCATAGCTCATTCAAGGGAGCCTCATTGGCTAATAATCATAATCAAGAGATAAATATTAACCTGTCGCTTTACAGAGTTTCATACTGGAGTCCTTTAGCAGAAGAAAAATGGGAATTTTTGAATTAACTTTATTAAAACCCTCTGTACCTAGGAAATTCAGAGACTAAAAACCAGGTTAGATTCGACATCTCCCCAGGTGTCCCTTTTCTCAATCCTTTGTGGTATAAACTGAGGAAGTGACACCCACGTGAGCTGCTACAATTACATTCATTGTGAGTTTTCACACACCAAAAAGACAAATAAGTGAGTTCTAGATCAAATCAAGCCTATATTCTCCCTAGAATCTAAAATGACAGAACTGAGGCCACATTGGTCACATCATGAGAAGACAAGATTCTCTGGAAAAGGCAATAATGCTAGGAAAAGTGGGAGGCAGTAGGAAAAGAGGAAGACCTAAAACGAGATGGCTGGACTCCATCAAAGAAGCCACGTCCTCCAGTTTGCAGGATCTGAGCAAGTCTCTTAATGAGAGGACGTTTTGGAGGTCTTTCGTTCATAGGGTAGCCATAGGTGGAAGGCGACTTGATGGCACATATCACACACACACTTGAAGCAACAGATAGGACATAAGGCAACAGAGAGTACATAGAACAGAACCACAAGTGACAAAAGGCACAGATTGGACACTTGTCAGCTTCCCTCAAGTTTTGATGGGAAATGTAGGCATCCTGGTTTTGCAGCTTGGCTCTCCGACTGCTGTCCAACGGACTTTTCAACTGTCTCTTGTCCAACATTCCGCCAAGCTGCCTACATTTCCCATCAAAACTTGAGGGAAGCAGACAAGTGTCCAATCTGTGCCTTTTGTCACTTGTGGTTCTGCTCATAGTGGTGAAGTTTGGTCCCTATCTCTTCCATAAAGCATCTCTTTGAGACCACCTCCCTACAGTACATCCCTCCTGTTAGGCTGTTTCCATTTGGAATTATGCTTTATTGCATGTAGCATTGGCGCTGTGTAATATACAATGCAAGATTCTCCTGTTCCCATTGCTATTTTAAGGGGCTGAGATCTGAGGAACCCAGCAGGGAGGGGTGACACCACAGGTGGACAGGTGGAGATTCGAACAGAGCCAGGGGGCATAAGGCTGCTCCTCCCTCAGTGCCTTCATTCTGCATACAAGTGTTGGCCAGCAGGGCACGTGAACAGGAAAAGCTGCTTGTCTCTCTCTGAACTCCTAAATTTACCTTGAACTTGTCCCCCTGAAATGAAAAGGGTCAAAGCCCTTGACATAATGAACCTCGTCTTCCTGGCACCTCATAACCCTGAATGATGGCGTCTCCTCCAAGGCAAACTACCTCCTTAAAGATAAATTAGTCTTATTTTCAATTTTATGGATGAGTGCTAAAAAGGGATGGGGGGGTGATCTGGAGGGAGAGAGCGATAAATAATCTTCAAATGGAACAATTAAGAATCGATTGTGACACCATCGCAGAAAGCCCGGTAATTTGGACTTATCTCTGATTAATAAAGAGGGAGGTTGGAAGGCCCTTCGGGCTGTCGAAAGCCGCTCCCTTGCTTGTGTCAGAAATAATCAGCGATAGTTCCATCTCAAGATTATTTATCTCTTCTTTTCTTCTTAGAGTCTGCTCCAATAAATAGGAGTGAGCAATCAGCAGCGACCTCTACAGAATTCCTCTGTGTGAAGTTTCGTGAAGTTTTAAAATCTCTAGATTGGTGCTATTTCAAAGTATTACATTTTCAGACCTCTCAGCAGCCTGGTTGAAAGGTTTTGGTTTATTTATTTATTTAAACCATTATTGAAAACATTTATATGCCACCTTTAAACCACCCAGAGCCCCTGGGATGGGCGGTATATAAATTGAATAAATAAATAAATAAATTTATATGCCAGTGAAAAAGATGGACAATCAATCTTTCCATCCAAACAAGATCCTGTTTTCCTGGCCTCCTCCTTTGAAATCAGACTTCCCAAACTTCCCGTTGTTCTGGCCAGTTCAACTTCAGGCTTCCTAAATGTAGGACGAAGAGAGCTGTGGTTCTCTTATGCTACAATAAAGTTGGTGAGTCTTAAAGGTTCTACTGGACTCTTTACTATTTTGCAACTACAGACTAACACGGCTACCTTCTCAACATCTAGAAAGGTCTTTCCTTCCCGTTTCTCAGCCACAGGCCTGAGCAAATCCATACTATTGGCATCGTTTCAAAAACAAAAATAAATCTTTCCATTATTCAACATTATCCGAAATCAAACGGAGGACACATGAAGTACCACAGGAGGGGAGAACACCTCCCCCCAAAGCTCCCTCCTGCTTCCTCTCACTGATGCCGGCGCACTGGCAGCAGCGAGAGGAAGGGCGCTCCCCTTGCTCCGCTAAATGCACTCCGGAGCTGAGCATGCTGGCAGTGGCAAAAGGGAGAGGGAACCGATGGCGAGGTCTGCTCCCTGTCCCTCTCACTGCTGCCAGCGCACTTTGCTCCCACATGCAAGGGAGCAAGAAGAGTGCGCTTCCTCTTGCTGCTGCCAGCGCGCTCTCCTTGCTCCCCTAAATGCACTCAGGAGCTGAGCGTGCTGGCAGCGGCGAGAGGGAGTCGAGCAGACTAGACGAGATGCCCAGAGAAAGAACCTCTGCCAGGGAGAAGAGGGATTCTCTCTTTCTTCTCCCTGGCAGAGGTTCTTTCTCGTTACACTTCCCGCGGAAGCTTGTGGGAAACTGACGTATGTCCTCCACATGTTAGGTGTCTCTTTTAGTTTGGCTCTAAGACACAGCCCCTCTCCTGGGCTAAAAAATGGCACGCACCCATGAAACACCTCATGAAGCCATAGAGATCTGCCAGAGAAGAGGATGCCAAACATGCCCACCAGCAGACAGTGCCCAGCTTGGCAGCAAGATAAGGGTGTGCAGCTACTGTGGAGGCCTCACTTCAAAAAGGATGTGGACAAAATCGAGAGGGTGCAGAGGAGAGCGACGAGGATGATCAGGGGTCTGGAGACTGAGCCCTACGAGGAAAGGCTGAGGGCCTTGGGAATGTTTAGTTTGGAGAAGAGGAGGTTGAGGGGGGACATGATTGCTCTCTTTGAGTATTTGAAAGGCTGTCATTTGGAGGAGGGCAAGGAGCTGTTCCAGTTGGCAGCAGAGGGTAGGACCCAAAGCAATGGGCTTAAATTACATGCAGAAAGGTACCGGCTGGATATTAGGAAAAACTTTTTCACCGTCAGAGTAGTTCAAAAGTGGAATCAGCTGCCTAGGGAGGTGGTGAGCTCCCCCTCACTGGCAGTTTTCAAGAAGAGGCTGGATGAATATTTGTCAGAGATGCTTTAGGCTGATCCTGCACTGGGCAGGGGGTTGGACTAGATGGCCTGTATGGCCCCTTCCAACTCTGTGATTCTATGATGATTCTATAAAAAAGAGCCCTCCACTCCCAGACTCTATTTGTCAAGGGAAAGCAAGATTCACTTGAACAAAGCATTATTCAAACGCCTCTAACAATAGGCTAGAGTAAATGAAAAGTGTCTGCTTCAGACAATGGCTTCTGAATCTTAATGCCTCACTTAATGTCCTCCATTAAGAAGGGTCTGGATTCATTTTCTCTCCCTCTTATTCATTCGCTCAAATACAGATAGCCCTAGAATTTGATTGGAATCTCTGGAACAATAGAAAAGAGCAAGAGCCCAGCAGCACGTATAAGACTAACAAAATTAGTGGTAGGGTAGGAGCTTTCGTGAGCCACAGCTCTCTTCTTCAGATACAGCTAGAATGGGAGTCCATCTGTCCTTATATCTTGGAGGGATTTCAGATGCTGAATGACAATACCTGGTGAATGGCAATAGCAGGCATGATTGGATACTTCTTCAGATACTATGACTCATGAAAGCTCATACCTTACCACAAATTTTGTTAGTCTTCTAGGTGCTACTGGACTCTTGCTCTTTTCTACTGCTTCAGACAGACTAACATGGCTACCCATCCTGATCGATTTCCACACAGAATGCCTCTGAGCATGGATAGAGAGCTACTCCCTCCCTGAGGTGAAACAAAGGGCCAAATTAAGACACAAATCTTCATAAGTTTTTAAAAAGCTAATTAGCAGCAGGGTGGGTCACTTGGGGAGAGGGTAGTTTCACATAGGGAGCTGTGTGGGTCTGTAGTAGAAGAACAAGATTTGGGTCCAGTAGCACCTTAAAGACCAACTGGGATCCCAGGGGACGAGCGTTCAAGAAGCCCTTTCCTCTCGTGCCCGTTTCAACAGCCTTTCCAAGGCTCCACTTAGTAGCGCGTAAGGAGGAAGCTTCATCAGGCATCCTGCAGAGGCCAATGCAACACCAATTGATCAAGTACTTTTAAGCAGCCAGACTCAGGATGCCTCTCCTGTTTCTTCCTATTCCCAACCATGATATAAATATTTTTCCAGGCTCATTTGGGTGCATGTATATTGTGGGTGGAGGATCTCTACAAACTGGGTACCAGTGTGGCAAATGAACTTTAATGTACGCAAGTGTAAGGTGATGCACAGTGGAATGGGGGAAAAAATCCCAATTTTGAGCATATGCTAATGGGGCCTGAACTTGCTGAGACTAGGAGACCTTGAGGTCCTAGTGGACAACTCAATGAAAGTGTCAACTCCGTGTGCCGTACAGTGAAAAAGGCAAACTCACTGCTGAGGGTTAATAGAAAAGGGATTGAAAGCTGCTTTGGTGTGGCCTCATTCAAAATACTGTTCTGGTTACTGTAGCTCCAAAAGGACATCGCAGAGCCCGAAAAAGTACAGAAAAAAAGCCAACTAAGGAGAAACTTGACAGAGGTTTATAAAATAGCACGGCTTCAGGGCTGCTGGTTGGCATGGGCAGAGAAGTTGTGGAGAAGGACCTTGATGCACTGGACATGTACAAATCCCCTGGGCCAGATGGGGTGCACCCGAGAGTGCTTTAAAAACTTTCAAAAGAGCTTGCACTGAGAGATCCCTGTCTTTTGGTGCTACACCTCTGAAGATGCCAATCACAGCTGCTGGCGAAACGTCAGGAACTACAATGCCAAGACCACGGCAATACAGCCCGGAAATTCCACAACAACCATCGTTCTCCGGCCGTGAAAGCCTTCGACAATATAGTTTGCAGACCCTTTGTCAATCATTTTCTAGGCCTCTTGGAGGTCAAGTGATGTTCTGGAAGACTGGAGGAGGGCAAATATCATCCCAATCTTCAAGAAAGGGGGAAAGGATGATCATGGGAAGTACAGGCCAGTCAGCCTGACCTCTGTTCCAGTGCCATGGGGCTTGGTTCGGGGCCCAGTGCTTTTCAATATTTTTATAAATGATCTGGACAAGGGCGTGAAGGGATTCCTCATTACGTTTGCAGATGACACCAAACTGGGAGGAGTAGCAAACACCATATGTACAGAATTCACTGAGATCCGAACACACTGGAAAAGTGGACAGATTTGAATAAGATGCTATTTAACATGGATAAGTGCCGGGTTCTCCACCAAAATGCAAAGCATGCATGAGGGATGCACTTCTAGATAGCAGTGTGTGTGTGAACAAGATCTTGGGATACTGGTCGATGGAAAGCTAACTATGAGCAGTCAGTGTGATGCAGCAGCAAAAAAGGCTAATGCAATCTTGGGGTGTATCAACAAAGGCATAACATTCAAATCACAGAATGTCACTGTCCCAATTAGGCGGGTGCACTGGGGAAAAATTCGGGTTTCCTGCTTTGGGTTTACGCAAAGAGGGAAAATGATCTGGAATAACCCAAATCCCGAAGCAGCAAGCCGCTTCGGGGTTCAGATCTTTAAATCACTTCAGTATGCTCCGTAAAGATTCGGAGCATACCAAAATGAGGGGGAAAGCTTTGCCCCAGCCCCCATCCCACCCCACTTAGCCACCCACCCACCCCAATTAGCCCCCCAACCCCCACCCCACTTACCTCACTGGGATGGGAGGGATGCCCAGCTAGGTGGCAGGAGGCCACGCCGGCCAGCTGGGAGTCAGGAAGGCCTGGACCTGCCACCTCCACAGCCACCTGGGCAGCATGAGGGTGCACTCCCACCTTTGCTGTCGCTGCAGCCAGCGAGGACACGGGGAAGGCATGGAGGTGGCGCCTGCACTGCCACCGCCTCCTCTACAGCGGCGGTCAGTGAGGCGGCGAGGAAGGCCCGGAGCCTGTGCCTCCTCTGTCTGCACTGCCACCTCCGCAGTGGCCAGCTGGGCGGCGGGGAAGACTGGAGCCCGCCACATCTGCCGCCTGCACTGCTGCCTCCATTGAGAAGGCCCAGGTAAGTGGGGTGATGGGAAGGAGCCCCTTTAAAAAGGCCCTGCAGCTTCCCGAAGCGACCCGAACTGCTTCGAGAAGCTTTGATTCGGGAACAGGGGGGAGGGGGTTGGACTAGATAGTCTGTACGGTCCTTTCCAACTCTAGGATTTTAGGATTCTATGAAAATTATGCAGAGAATAGAGAGGATGGACAGAGAGAACTTTTTTGCCCTCTCCGAAAAAACTAGAACTTGAGGACATCCAATGAAGCTGATGTACCGTAGATTCAGAACATGCAAATGGAAATACTTCCTTACACAATGAGGGATTAAGAAAGGGTGGAGTTCACTGCCAGAAGACGTAAGTGATGGCATAGGCACGGACAGCGTTAAAGGGGGATTCGATAGATTCCTGGAGGAAAGATCTATCAGTGGCTACTAGCCGTGGTGACTAAAGGGAACCTCCGCATTCAGAGGCAGTCTACCTCTGAATCCCAGTGCCAGGAAGCAACATCAGGGGAAGGCCACAGCAGCCTCCATGCCCTGTTGCTGGCCCTCCAGAGTAGAATCTAAAGACGTGGGCCCCGATGAGAGCTGAAATGCGCGGAGGTGATGCTTTGCAGACAGGGGAAACATATTATTTATGGGAAACATTTATTATTATTTATTTGGCTCTTTATACCCTGCTGTTCTCCTCAACGGGGACTCAAAGCTGCTTTTAACATCTTTCTCCCCTCATGCATTTCATCCTTACAGCCACCACCCTGTGATGTATGCCGGGTGAGAAAGAGGTGACTAGTCAAAGTTTACCGGTGAGCTGCCATAGCAGAGTGGAGATTTAAACCGGGGTCTCCCAGGTCTCCCAAATCTTAGTCCAATACTACAACCGCTACGCCGTGCAAAGCAGAATGAATCAGGGCAACGAAACCACCAGCCACCACTCAATCACTCAATATTTACAGTTTTCGAGGGAAAATCATTATGAATGATACAGAAACGAGAGAGTTGCCTCAATACATAAAAGAAACAGGAGGCAGATATCCAAAGGAGCTGCAGAAAATGAATTGCATCTCAAAACTTCACACATTCCAAGCCTGCCACTCTTTTCCACCAGCGCCCCTCCAAAAAGCATGCAGAGGTGTTAATAGGGAGTGATTATTCACACATCCATATTGTCTTGCTAAACTTTATCAAGTCGGCCGCTCTGTAAGTATCCTTTTAAAAGCAAAGAGTTTCTGGGACTGACAGGGCAATCCTGAGCAGAGTTACTCCAGTCTGTTACTCCAGCCTGTTGAAATCAATGGGCTGAGACTGGAGTAACTCCGCTTAGGATTGCGATGAGAGTCCTGTTGCTGTTTAAAATGACTGTAACAAACAGAAGGCAAAAGTCAAGTGCAAATCAACCACTCACCAAACAACAGCACTTGCTTACTGTGAATAACAGACCAAGACTCTATAACTAACAAAAGTTATTTATTCTTTAAAGAGCTCAGTGGCAAAAAGTGCTATACACAATTATTTACAAAGTACAATCATATACGCATAGTTCAAAGTTCAAAATACAGACATAAATATAACAACATCCCTTTGAGGTAGTCTCATAGAGCTATCAAAGTCTTTCTATTAGCGTGTATTCTTGCTTGAAGAGCTCTGGACTCCCTCTAATTGATATGCAGTAGGTTCAAAATGCAAATCAAATGAAGCAAGGAACCCCAAAAACGCCAAGGGGGTTCCCACATGGACACCTCCAGGTAAGTACGGCTTTGTAGCCGAAAGAATATAGGTAAATGCAACGTTGTAGCTGACAGTGAACTGACTGCTAATGTTTTGTTCTTATGTCTCCAAATCCAGGTGGAAGTCAAGATGGAAAAAGAAAGGGAAAACCCCCACCAAGAGTTCCCCGGGCCCTACAAGCTGCCGGCTCGTTCTTTGAGCTTGTTTCACGAAATATCCACTTCATCAGAGGCCACTCCTGTACCACCAGAACAGTCACAAAATTCCATAATACATTCAAAATTGTTCATGTGCGTTCATTCAATGCACTGTGGAGACCGTTTAAAATGACTGGGCTGTTGGGCCTTCTCGGTTGTGCTGCTGCTGGATCCTATTAGCTGTGATAAGGAAGGACCCGCATTCTGCCCGACTTACAAGGGGGATGATTAATGCCTCTGTTTCCCCTGCTGGATCCTGCTGGGCTTTAGAACAACCGGGTTGCTGAGACGTATCCAGTGTGCTGCTGGATGCTGAATCAGGTAAGAAACCTCAACACACACACAGGACGGGTTCAACCCTTTTGGCCAACCCCAGAAGTGGCACAGCATGGAAGTTGTGCTCCGCATGCCAGGGGGTAGCAGCCTGAGCAGCAGGCACCCCGCCACGTCTGAAGCAGGCAGCAGAGAGTCTCTTTGCCACCCTCTTGAGGCCAACTGTGCTGGCAGGAAGGAGGTGGGCATGCGCACCTCTTCCTTTGCTGTGCCACGGACTCTTCATACTGCTTTAAACCCAGCCTGGGATGCAACAGCGGGCACGAGCCACACCTGCAGCACCCCTTGCCAGCCGGATGCCCCAGAGAAGGCCGGGGGTCACTCGGGCAGAAGTCCGGATCGTGACGTGGAATCTCTGTTTTTGTTGTTAGTAACTCTTCCACAGTGTGAGTAAACAGGTCCCTGCCTGGAGGATTGTACAAGCTAAAATTTCAGACAAGGAGGACAAAACAAGGAACAGAGGGAGGGAGAGAGGGAGACACAGCAACTGTGTTCATTTCTATAACAATTCAGGCCATCCATTGACTTTGCTCTATTTTACATTATTGTAAAAATAGCAAGAAAACCAGGGCTTTTTTCTGGGGAAAGAAGTGGTGGAACTCAGTGGGTTGCCAGTACAGGGGGCAAGTCTTGGTGGGAGGTGGTGCCCCTGGTACCACATGTGCGCGTGCAAAGTGCGTGCATGCTCCCAGGACCAATGAAGTCATTTTGGGTCAGCTGGAACAAGGGGGAGTTTTTAAATTGTCCTCGGCGGAAACGGTCACGTGGCTGGTGGTCCTGCCCCCTGATCTCCAGACAGAGGGGAGTTGAGATTGCCCTAGGTGCCACATGGCACGGAGGGCAATCTCAACTCCCCTCTGTCCGGAGATCAGGGAGTGGGGCCACTAGCCATGTGTCCATTTTCAAGAGGTTCCAGAACTCCGTTCCACCACGTTCCCCCTGAAAAAAAGAGCTGGAGAAAACTGAAAATGAGAATAGATTCACAGAAATAATATCCAAAATCCTCAGCCAGGCACACCATTATTTCTCGAAGTATCATCAGAGCAGGTTCTACTCTGGGGGCAACGGAGCTAGTATCTTCCAAGGATAAATGGATTATATTTTAAAGGTTTTGAAAACTTTCCTCTGAACTGCCCAGAGAGTTAAATGAAGTTTTATACCCTTTCTTTTGGGGAAGGAGTATTTTTGTGTTTGAATTGGAATTCAGGGACATGAACTTTATTGCTGAGAGGGAGAGGGGTGGCGGTTGGTATTTATTTATTTATTCTTTATTACATCGATATCTCACTCTTCAGACATAAATTGCCTCCCAAAGCAGATCTTCTGGGCCAAGAAGAGGCAGAGGCCCCTGCGCTCCAGCTTAAAAACCAAAAAAGCAAGATGCTCAAGAGAGGGGAGCAAAGCGCAAGCTTAGAGGAGGGAGATCAGCCTGTGTCAGAAGGAAGAGACCGTAAAACTTGCATCCCGCGGGGTCCAGGCCGAAACTCCTTCTTTGGTCTTCCCCCTTGGATGCAGGCAGTGTCGTCTTTTGCTCAGTTCTGCTGAGTAGACCACAGGGGTGCAAGTTCTAGCAGACCAAGACCAACCACACGGACACAACAAGTTAGATTTACAAATCCAATGTGCTTATGAAGCACAACAGCACACTATGCTAACAAATGATCTAGAAAAAGCATACAAAACACATCCTGTTACCAAGGTAACTAAGGATATCCCCTGAAACTACAGGGTAGGGAGGATGTCTGGCCTTTGCAGTTTTGGAAGGCAGATGGCTGAGCTTCTACCCAACTCTGATTTCCCTAGGCACCATCCTAAAATCTCCAGGAATTTCCCAAGCTAGAGCTGGCACCCTGACTAGCATTACTCCTGCAGTGATGAGTTTGAAGACGTAGAGGCAGGCTGGATTCCTTGCAAGGGTTTTTTTTCCCCCTCACCTGGCTTTTCCATCCCTGGATTGCTCTGAGTTCCCATTGGCTAGATGGTCAACTTTTAATGAAAAATGTTTCTATAGCTTTCAGCGCGCAAGGCAAAAGTTCACTTATACTATCTCCTTGCAACTGTCTCTTCCATTTGCATTCTGACCACATCTTGTCCAAGACTGGTGTAGTTTCCTGTGTATGCCTGAAGCGAAAGCTTAAGCAAGATGTTAGCAAACCTTAATCACTCCTGTTCCATCTTCCTCCTAACTATCTTTGCATGTTGCTTCAAGCAGCCGTTTCTATTCTAAATTATTACTCTGTCTCACAATTTCCCAGAGTCATGTCAGACACACTCATGGATGTCTTGGCCATTTAAACCAAACATTTCTTAACTTCTCTTTTCTCTCAATAAGATAGTTTCAGGTGGGTAGCCATAGAAGAGCATGATTTGAGTCCAGTAGCACCTTAAAGACCAACAGGATTTCTTTTTTTTAAATTTATAATAATTTTTTATTGGATGGGTCAATATATAGTCAAATTAAGATACAAATATAATCCATTTCAATTCCCATGAATATATTCCCCCACCCCCTCCCTTCCCCCTCCCTTTTCGATGTTGACTTCCAACAGCACTCCAACCCCCCATTATTAGTAACACATTATTTCTATACTAAAATTGTTCTTATCTTGTTATTAGTAAAGATCTTAACTATATCTTATCTTACTTAGTATCATTAAAACCCCTCAAAAGACCATAATTGTCCCTTAACATCCCATTTCTTTTCCATATATTTTTTCAACTTTTTCCAGTCTCCCAAAAATGCTTTTGGATCTTGATCCTTCGAGTTTCTTGTTAGTTGGTCCAGTTCAGCCATGTACAACAATTTCCTTGTCCATTCTTCAATTTCAGGTCTCTCTTCTCTCTTCCAGTACTGAGCATATATTATTCTAGCTGCTGTTATCATGTAATATAGCAATATCTTATCATTTCTAAAGACCAACAGGATTTCCAGGGTATGAGCTCTTGAGAGTCAAGGTCCCTTTGTTAGGCAACAGGGGTCCCTTACCTCCTGAAAGCTCATACCCTGGAGATCTTGTTGGTCTTTAAGGTGGCACGGGTGCTCTTTTCTCTCACTTTCAGATACTTTCCAGAGCTTCCTTCAGCAACCGGCTCTGTCCAGTTCTTAGCTACAACTTAGCATATTGCCTTTATGATGCACAGACCTCTTTTTACAGTCAGAAATCTTCCTTTTTCTCAGCTGCAGCCTCTGAGGGCCAAACTACAAGTGACCAATGACACAGGCTGTACACTTGTCAGCTTCCCTCAAGTTTTGATGGGAAATCCAAGCAGCTTGCCAAAATGTTGGACAAGTGACAGTTGAAAAGTTCATTGGACCGCAGTCGAAGAGCCAAGCTGCAAGACCAGGATGCCTACATTTCCCATCAAAACTTGAGGGAAGCTGACGTGCCCAACCAGTGTCATTCGTCACTTGTAGCTTGGCCCTGAGTTTTGCATTCCTTAGCCAAGTTCTGACTTGGGTCTGGGGTGGGCGTTCTTGGCCCCTAGATTCAGGTTTCCCATGTTACAGAGGTGCAAATATTCTGCATCCCTGAATCCTCTGGCCGATGAGAGAGGAGGAGGAGGCAAAGGAGGAGAGTTAGTTTTATACCCTGCCCTTCACTCCGAGTCTCAGAGCAGCTTACAATCACCTTCCCTTCCTCTCCCCACAACTGACACCCTGTGAGGTGGGTGGGGCTGAGAGAGCTCTGAGAAGCTGTGACTGGCCCAAGGTCACCCAGCTGGCTTCAAGCGGAGGAGTGGGGAATCAAACCCAGCTCTCCAGATTAGAGTCCTGCCGCTCTTAACCACTACACCAAACTGGTTCTCAGAGGCTGGAGTGTCCTAAAACAAACCATAATATTTTTTATTCAGATCAGCCACAATGACACAGAACAGCATGAACGCTTTCAAGTTCTCCTGAACTCTTTCTCAGACTGGCTGTTACGAAATTTTAAAAGGGAGGCGGTGGAAACAGAGATGTATCAGGCCATGATTTTAAATACCTTTTCTTGCCTGCATCTCCGAGCTCAATGCTGGTGGGCAAGATTTACATTGGTGCCTTTGGTATCAGGTTCCTCCGAAAAGAAAAGAAAAAACGGTGCTTCTCCATTGGAGTGACAAAGGCCGGTCGTCTTTCTTGTATCTCTCTGACTCCAAGCAGGACTCACAGATCCCGATTCCCTAATAGGCCGAGAGTAAAGAAATCACTTGATAGTCAATGTATCAATAAATATGGAGATAAATTTAAGGGGATGCCTGAGGTGTAAAGTCAAATAAAGCCCAGCTGGATGGTTTTATCAGGTAAATTCCCCATACAGCCTCTTGCTATTTCCATTCTCTTCCAGTTGACACATTCCCTTGGCTGAATCCAGGTGTTTTCAAAGTAGACAATTGATCTAAAATCAGTTGAGACTTTGTCTCAGATGCTCTCTCTTTCTCTTTGGGAAAGTTAGCCAGTTGTAGATCTCCTCACTTTGCTACTAGTCTGAGAAACAAACAACTCAAGGCATTTAAACTTGGTGATTATAAAAGTAAAAGGTTTATTTAGCAGTAAGCCTGATGCCGTCAGTTTTGGTAACTGAATACATACAGGAAGGGATCAGCACCTGTAATTTATACATTTCAGTCAACATAGAAAAGATTGTACACAGTTCATAAGATTTCATACAGTTCTTACGAACAATCAAAATGAGGTACATGACCTTCTGGACATGGTGGATTAACAGGTTATAAAATAGCAAAGAGTCCATTAGCACCTTTAGGACTAATCAATTTTATTGTAGCATAAGCTTTCGAGAGCCACAGCTCTCTTCATCAGATGCAACTTTATTGTAACGTAAGCTTTCAAGAATCATAGCTCTCTTCATCAAAGCTTTCAACAAAGAGAGCTGTGGCTCTCGAAAGCTTATGCTACAATAAAGTTGGTTAGTCTTAAAGGTGCTACTGGACTCTTTGCTATATTGCTACTACAGACTAACACGGCTAACTCCTCTGGATCTTTAACAGGTTATAGCCAGCAATTAAAAGGAATACAGTGGAAAAAAAACATAACCGGGTGGCACCGTTAATTTCACAACCTAACTGGGAGAGAATGCCCAAGGCCGGGGCTGAATATCTGCAGATGTAAACAATTCTTACCCTTCGGTGTACAGTGGAAGTAAACTCTCTGTGCTTTTCTCATAGCCTCCGTGTTATAATGTTGTAATAATAATTGCAAGAACAGAAATGCAAAACATAGGGTGTAAGAAGGATTTTCTCAAAGGCTTTGAGCAGGCCAGACCAATGAGTTTTAGTTGGAAAAGAGGGGGCTACCCCCAAATTCACTAACACTCACATCGTACAGAGTCTTGTGAGAATAAACAAACCAAAGGCCAGTAGCTGGGCGCATGCTTTGCAAGCAGAGAGGCTTGGTTTGGTCCGCAGCTTGATCATCAGGTGGCACCTGAGAGAGATCTCTGCAAGAGACTCTGGAGTCCATGTTGGGAAGGACAAAAATGCAATATAATACTGTTTGATTTCTGTTTATATGAAACCTTTGTAACATTTGTCTTTCACCAAATGGCTCAAGGTAACTTATTATAGGAAAATGGAAAAGAATCCGCAAAAAGCGAATGCCAATAAACCTACTAAAAAGCCCTCAGGTTTCGAAGGCACTAGAAAGCAAAGCCAGTTTGCATGTCATTCAAGGAAAGGGTCCTCTTCCAGCAAGCTATTCCATTGGGTGGAGGCCTCAGCTAGAAAATCTCAAGCTCTGGCGGGTGGAGCAATGCACAGTTCTGGGAGGGGGAATGGTAGAATTGCCAACAGCCAGGAGAAAAATGCCCTGCCCCATAAACGGATGTTTAATGGGATATTATTCACCACTTCCCTCCATGCCATGAAAAGCTTCACCTGCCCCTTTGTGGGCAGCCTCATGTATAATAGTACAGTCATTAAGGACAGCCCCATTGCAGTCTCCTGAGCTGCAAATGATCAACCATCCAAGACATAAACTTAAGTCCCCTCTAGAAAATCACAGAATTGTACAACTGGAAGAAAATAGATCCACCTGCTGTTCAGTGTGGGAGATCTAAAACGAGTCTCCGTCACTAGCATCTTGTCACCTTGTTCTGTCTGGGCCACTTGAACGCCGCTGGGGAGAAGTCCTTAGCCCCAGCTCTCAGATGATGCATCGTTCACACTTGTAGGTTCTGTTGGAAAGAAATCTGTTAAAATATTGGGTTGGATCTCCATTCTGCTAAAGGTGGGGCTTTCCCCCATGCAAGGAGCCTGGTGGGGGAGACACACCTGTGTTAGCAGAGAAAATCCACCGTATCCAACCCAGACGTTTGAGATACCTAATACAGGGCTTAAAGTTTTTTTGCATCTGTGCATGAATCAGAGATTCTTACAAAATGGATGAAGGAAGTTTTATTGAATAAGTAGCAAGAAATAATCTTGTAGTGGCAGGAAGTAAATAAAGAGCCCTTGTTTTCTATGGAGAGCATGCTTTTATTATCTTTTGTGAAATGGTTTATTAATATTGTTCAGGTAAGGAGCTGCAATCTGTCGGTGCCTGCAGGCTCCTTTCGAGAATCGGTTCCTTGTTCAATAACTGCAGACACTGCTCAGGTACCGCCTGCGAGGGAATTGCTTGGAAAATAAGTTTTGTGCGTATGCTGGAGTTTGCACAAGGGACCTTCTCTGGAAAAAGCTTGGAGGAGGAATATTAAAATGTACTCTTTGATTTTAAAGGGAGAGCTTTACATTGACAAATTGTATACAGTCTAGTTAAATAATGGAGATCTTACAGATATTGGTCCTGACCTGGATAGCCCAGGTGAGCCTGATCTCATCGGATCTCAGAAGCTAAGCAGGGTTGGCTTTGGTTAGTAATTGGATGGGAGACCTCCAGTGAAGACGAGGGCTGCAGAGGCAAACCACCTCTGCCTTGAAAGCCTCACCCAGGTGCTGCCATAAGTCAGCTATGACTTGAGGGCACTCTCCACCACCCAGATATAGAGTGCATAAGCGTGGTGATGAGGAGAACTGCAGTCCTTTTCCTACACTCATTCTATATGTGGGGAGCAAGAGCCAGTGAGCCCTGCATACACTTGGTATGTAAAATAAACAGAGCAGCAAACATTATCAATATAACAACGAAACATAGCGGAGCCTGTCCATAGCTGAGCCTGTCTGACGGGGAGGGCGGTCTAGAAGTGTAAATAAATAAATAACAAGCCATTGAAACCAGTCGGGGACATGAAAAAACATAATACAAATATCAGGCCTGCGTTAAAAAACATTAATACAGATCTCAGCCCATAAAACAGATAAGAAGGTAAGACCCCTCAGTCAAAAGCCTGGGTATAAAGAAAAGTTTTGGCCTGGCACTCAAAAGACATTATGGTAGGCACCACGGGAGAGGGCATTCCGAAGGTGGTGCTGGGGTGCCAGGCCAAACCTGGCAACTGGGCGAAAGAAACAAGGGGAACGGTCCGAACGTCACAAACCGAGGAAAGGCAAGTCGAAAAAACGAGCCAACAGACGATTGTGTAGCTACTCCAATGTGTATTCGTAACTAAGGCTTGCTTGTTGCCTTAGTTACGGATACACATTGGAGTAGCGACACAACCGTCTGTTGGCTCGTTTTTTCGACTTGCCTTTCCTCAGTTTCAAACCTGGCAACTGACAAGAGGGTTGGGGCAGGGACAGGGGTGGGGGAGTGGTGCTATGAGCATTATGATGTCACTACTGGGAAAACCCAGAAATGCAGTGGGTAGCTTTAGGAATCTCCAGAAACTCTATGGTTTCCCCCAGAAGTGACACTGCCACACGTGACACAGTTGTTTGTTTTTGGAGCAGGGTGGCCCATGGGAACACTGGCAGTGCCACCACTAACAATGCCCTGTCTCTGGTCACCATCCAAGTCCTATCTGAAGGCAGGGGCATAGAAAGCAGAGCTTGGCAGGCAGATCTTAACTAGGGCTGCCAATCCCCCGTCTGGGGCGAGGGATCCCCTGTTCCCACCTCCTCCTTCCCGACCCCACTTACCTGGCCAGCAGGGGGGGTGCGCCCCCAGGAGGCCCCTCTGGCAGCACAGCACACCCCCAGCCAGCACAGGTCACTCCCGTGCCCCACCACAGCAAGCTCCCACACCCCACAACGGGCCCATTTCAGGCTGAATTGGGCCCACAGGGTGGGGGAGATTCAGCCCTTTGGCAAGCCTGGAAGCGCACTCCAGGACACCCTTTGACCTGCATGATGACATCACTTCCCGGAAGTGACATCATCACACACTCCAGGAGCGCCGAAGAGAGCAGAGGGTGAGTACAAGGTTCCCAGTCCCCTGCCAGGGGACCCAAGGGACCTAGCAACCCTAATCTTAACTAAGGGGCTAGACAGTACAGGAGTAGGCCACTGAGGGCCTTAAAGGTAAGAACAAGAACCAGACGGGCAGCCAGTGGAGATCTTTCAGCACAGAGGTGATACCGTCCCTGTATCCAGCCCCCAACTATAGCAGTGCTGCAGACGGTTTTCAAAAGCAGCCCCACATCCTACGATATGAAAGGCAAACCGTGTTGCCAACGATTCATGCAGGGATGAGAAGCGAGTCAGGGGCGAAACGGCTTGCCTCCCTGCTGCCGCCTCGAGGCCTCCAGAGGCCCAGAAAGGCCCAGCACAGCTGCAGGAAGGGCTGGCTCCGCCGCGGGGCTTCTGAGGAGCCCAGCACGGCCTTGGGGTGGAGGAGCCCACCACCACCACCACCACCACCGCAGCGGCGGCACCCGAGGAGCCTGCCGGTGCAGTGGGAAGGCTCAGCGGGGGGGGGGGCGGGGAACTCTGCTACTTCCTCGGGGCCTTGAGAGGGCCGCGCACAAGCCGAGCAGCAGCTGAGGGACCGGAGGAGGTGGGAGCCCCCCCCCCCGATCTCTTCCCCGATCCCCCCCTCAACTGGTGCCATGGGGGGAGGTGCATGGGGGGACAAGCACTGCTAGGGCCCGTTGTATTTCCCCAAACAACGGGCCTTATTGCTAGGAGAGCATATTTCAGTAATCTACGCTGCATGTGATCCCAGCTTTTTGAGGATTGTCCATAGCTGGCGTATCAGCCCAAGCTGATAAAAGTCTCTCCGTGCCAGGGAGGAGGCCTGCCCTCCAATTTGCTGCATGTAAAAGCCTTGATTGTGGCCACGTGGTGGTGAGTAACAGCCGGTTCAGGGGATGTCTGGATAGACGACAAAGTGACAGCAAAGAACTGGAGGAAGATTTGGAAAACGGGATCTGTGGATTTCTCTTTTCTCGCTGAAGATGAAAAGAGTTGTCTTCTACAAAGAGAACTCGCGGCAAATTCCTCAGCCCTGAGTGAGGCCAGCTTCCCCCTGGTTCTTTAACTGAAATCTGAGATGGACATCAAAGCTAATTGACCGCCCTGCCGTGCAGTCCACGGTGACCTCTCCCCTGCTTCTGCCAGGCTACCCACTTTTCTTCTGATTTTTACAAGCGCCACATGAATGTTCTGTCATGTTCTTACTCATTAGTCATCTTACTCATATTTTTTTAAAATCATAAAAATATGAACCTGTTCCAAGAATTGGGGGGAGGTTTCTTGTAGACACAGGGGGCAGCCAATCAGCACTGTGCAGTGTTGTAAGAGTAACGTGAGCTGCATTTTATCCTTTGTGGATGAGTCAGGTGTTAACCGTCGGTTCTCTCTTATACGTGGGTCTGGGCACCTTAGAAGAAGAGCATCAAAACGCATTGACAGTCGTCTGCGAAACATCTTCACAAATTATGGGCTTTGCCTTCCGTGGTTTTTCACCCTAACTGACCAAGGGCAGACTTGAGCTGGATGCTAAGAAACTGACGCATTATCCAGAGAAGATGAAGGTATTGTTCTCAGGCACAAGTGAGGTTTGAGGAGCTGGCCTGTTGGAGGGGGGGGGGGGGTTGAACAGTTTGGGGTACTGATGATACTTGTGGGCCTGTCAATGGATGGGCAGATCTCCACTGTGACATGCAGCTAGGGCTGCCAGCCCCCCACCCCCAGCAGGTGATCCCCCGCCCTCGCCCCTACCCTCCACCCCCTGCCTCCACTTTCCTGGCCGGTGGGAGGGGCACGCCTCTCGGGGCAGGCTCTTCGGTGGTGTGGCATGCTCCCGCATACTGCAGCAGCCTGATTAGGGCCCGAATATGGCCACTGCAGAACACGGAAGCGCTTCCGCACTGTGCAGCGGCCCAATCCAGGCTGATTTGGGCCCAGATCAGGCCAGCCACAGCACCTTCCTTGCTGTTTGCAAACAGCAAGAAAAGTCCTACTTTCAAGCTTCCTGCCCCCTTTTTTTACCTGATGGGAGGGGGGAGGAGGGGGTTCCGTTGGATAAAAAAGGACAGCGGGAAGCTTGAAAGCAGCACTCTCCTTGTTTGCAAACAGCAAGGAAGGTGCTCCTTTCAGCTTCCCCCACTGCCTTTTTTTACTTGATGGGAGGGGGGAGGGGGGAACTCCCTCCCGATTTGGCCCCTTTTGGAGCACAGGAGCATTCCCAGCGTGCTCCCTGCCTGCATGATGACATCACTTCCTGGAAGAGGGAAACCCCAAGGCAAGTCCCAGGCCTCCAACCTCCTGCTGGGACATCGAGGGGACCCTGCAACCCGACATGCAGCATCTTAAGGGGCTTCATTTGGGGCACCACCTGCAGCCCTCCTGTGCAAGGCCATGCTGGGGAGAATGGTGGGATAGAAATGAAGTTATTAAATAATAATATTCAATTTATATACCATCCTTTAGGACAACTCAAAGCCCATTCAGAGCAGTTTACGAAGTGTGTTATTATTATCCTCACGATAATCACCCTGTGAGGTGGGTGGGGCTGAGAGAGCTCTGAGAGAGCTGTGACTGACCCAAGGTCAGCTGGCTTCAAGCAAAGGAGTGGGGAATCAAACCCGGCTCTCCAGATTAGAGTCCCACCACTCTTAAGGGACTGACCCAAGGTCACCCAGCTGGCTTCAAGCAGAGGAGTGAGGAATCAGACCTGGGTCTCCAGATGAGAGTCCTGCTGCTCTTAACCACTACACCAAACAAAGACAAGCCTGCCTTTTGGTTATCTGTAGAGTCCCTGCTCCATGTGCCCCAGTGGCCAAAGAAAGATGGCTGTCAGAGACCCGGCCTTCTCTGCTGTGGTCCTCCAGAGGCTTCGGAACTCCCTCCCTCCAGAGGCTCACTTGGTGCCGCATATACAACCTTCTCCACAGCAAGCAAAGACATTTTTACTCACCCAAATTTCTGTGTAATTTGTTTGGGAAGATTTTATTGATCTCCTCCCACACCTTTGACCTGCTGTTGATTTCGGATGGCACAGTGCTTGAATCTCATGCTCCTCTTTTATCTGCTTTTATTTCAGGCTTGTACCTCTTTGCTGCTTTTATCGTTTCCCCTGGCATCCTAATGTTTTTGCTGCAAACCACTTTTAGACATTTCTTTGTTGTTGTATGTGTTTTATAGTCTTAATGAATTCATTATAAGCCTCCTCAAGCTGTTCAAAGGGAGGCAGCAGGGTGCAAAGGATTTCAATGCGAAAATAAATGGAGGTGGCCAACAGCTCCAGTCTGATCAGGAGGCAACCAAGGACTTCGGGCTGTAAATGCAGCCCCCCCAAAGGAAGGAAAGGCTCCAAAGAATGGAGAGAGGGGAGAAGAAAGGGCCAGGGGGCAGCTGTGGGGCAGGGGGAGAAAGCCAGCTGGGGAGAATCCCTGGTTCCAATCTTAGAAAACTCTCAGAGAGAGAGAGAGAGAGATGACAGAGGATTGGAGTCAGGCAAATGCTGTCTCAGTTGTAAAAAGGAGAAAAAGGTGGGCCCAGGACACTACAAACCGATAGCTTCACATCAATCTTTGGCAGAATTTGAGATCAGATAATGAAGTGTACAGAAAGCCACAGCTTGATTATTATCAGGCACTAGGCAGAACAGGCATATTATTTCCATTCTGTAGTCGCTCCATTGGCTTCCCATCAGTTACTAGGCTCAACTCAAGGTGTTGATTACAACATACAAAGTCGCTGACCATGTTGATTTTAACTGTGTAATCTGCCTTGAGTCTCAGAGGGGAACTACACACGATGCCCACTGGTGCGCTCCCCTTGCTCCCCTAAATGCACTTTACAGCCAGAGGGAGCCAAGCATGCCAGCAGTGGCCAGAGGGAGCCGAGCAGACTATGCTCCAGCCCTCAGTCTTGGGAGGCAGCAGAGCGTGCGTGACATTCGTTCGGTCACCAAGCAGGAGCTGGTGGCTAGAGCTGCCGTAAGTGCTGCTAGGCGGGGCAGGAGGAGGAGGGAGTGCTGGGCACCACTGCTGCGTGGCAAGGCAGGCATGCGGGGACTGGTTGCTGGCTTCCTGGGCTGCCTTCCTCAATGTGGTCCTTAAGTGGTAGAAGGGATTCTCTCCCTCTTCTCCCTGGCAGAGAATCACATCGAGCGGCTGTTCTTTCTCACTACACTTCCCATGGAAATTTGCGGGAAACCGACACGTGAAGAACACGTGTCGGGCATCTTGTGTAGTTTCCCTCTCAATGAGAGGGCTACAAATAACAACAACAGCTGGGACATTCCATAAACAATACAGTAAGGAACAGGTTGCCGAAGTTTGAAAACAAAAAGAAATCTGATACAGAGCTGCAACAATGCTGGAAAAAAATAAGCAATTTGACAAAACATATTAAACTATATGCAAACTTACAGCAATAGAGAGTACACAGTCCCTATCCCATTCACCGAAGCATCTCTTTGAACCATCTCCTTACCCCAAAGTCCTATTATCTGAGTTTAAAAAAAGTCGTCCTGAATGATTTGGTTTTACACAGGTTTCAGAAAGCCCAGAGAGTGGGAGCTTTACTGACTTCTTCAGGCAGGCCATTCCATGAATTAGGGGTCACCACAGAGCAGGCATGTGTACCGGCAGCTGTTGATTTTGCCCATATGCAGGGTGGAGCCTGCAGAAGGCCCTGTTCAGATGAGCGAAGCTGCCGTAGTAGAGCATAGGGAGAGGAGTGGTCCTGCAGATACGAGGGGCCAAGGCCTTGAAGGGCTTTGTATGTGGTGGCCAAATCTTTGAACTGAGCCCGGTCAACTGATGGACAGCCAATGGAGTGACTGAAGAAGGGGAGTAATATGCACGTTCTGTGTCTAGCTCCTGATAATAGCTGAGCTGCAATGTTCTGCACCAACTGCAGTCTCCAAGTTGACTTTGGGAGGAGACTTTGGTAGAGTACATTACAGTAATCAAGTCCTGATGTTACCCTTCTGTGGATCCAGGCGGGCAGGTCAGCCGCGCCAAGGTTGGCCATCATCTTCCAGGCTAGACGGAGTTTGTAGAAGACATTTTGCAACCGCGTGAACTTTTTGATTGTATTGATTTACGCTGTGTATTCTGCCTTGTATCTCAGTGAGAAAGGCTGGCTATAAATAACATATACATAAATAAATGAATAAATAAATAAGGGGTCAGTCTAAAGGCATTTAGAAAAGAACGTGTTGATTATTAGAGTCAGCATGGCTTTATCCAGGATCGGGTTGCAGGATCTCCTGGTATGGCAAGGCACCTCCTGCCGTGAACACCCACTGCTTGTTGCCACTCTGCCAGATGGAAGGAGAAAAATAAATTTTAAAAACAGTCAGCACAATGGCATTACATTACAACCAGGGAAAACCTGGAAGTGATATCGTGCCTCTCTAGGACTCACTGGAAACTCTATGCTTTTACCATAAAGTTTCCAGAGATTCCTAGAGAGGCATGATATCACATCCTGGTGTTCCCTGTAAGTGACATAACACATACCACATGTCCTTCCACCCTAGACTCCCACTGGTTGCTAGCAAGACCAACCTTCTCTCCTTTTCTGATAAGACAATTTGTTTAGTAAAAGGTGGGAATGCTGTGGCTGTAGCGTACCTTGATTTCAGCAAAGCATCTGACAGCCTCTCTCAAGATATACTTGTGGTCAATATGGTTAAATGAAGACTGGGTATTTCTATCCTTAGATGAATTCATGGGAGTGTAACCGCACAATACACTTTTCCCAGGTCTATTCTCAAGTCCAATTGACAGACATTGGCCGTTTTCACGTCTTTAAAATAGCGCGATGCTCACAGAAGGCTGCTGGCTTCCTTGCATGATTTTTGATGCCATCCTTTTACAAAACGGAAGCAAGCAGTGATGATGGCGCTTTCGTGGCATTTTGTAAACGGATGGCGTCAAAAATTGCACGAGGAAGCCCGCAGCCTTGTCTTGTTTTAAAGACGTGAAAATGTCTATTGTCTGGGAGCTTCATGCTTGGAACTTGATTTAGGGGGTACGTCGGGGCCTGATTTGGATCAGGACACAACATGAAGGGAGAGGGGCTACGTCTACTGCACCACAGACCACTTTCCTACCCTGAAATAATCCCAGGAGCCCAAAATTGCCCTGTTGGAGCCTGTGAATACAAAGCCAGATTCCCCAAAGGGGCCAACAGCAGCTTCCTGTTTCTATTTGGGAAAATGGCATGGAGGGAAAGCGTATGCCTCTTCCGCCCAGGTGCCATGGTCTGCTACGTGCCTGGGAATTCTGAGCACGGAACTCCCAGACCCTGACTGTTGACTGCACCCAGGACGGACCCGGGAAAAGCGTACGGCGTGGTTAGGCCCATAGGGCTCATTCATGGCTTTGCATCAACATGGAAGGAGGGCACAAGCTGATTGCCACAAACCTTCCTCTTTGGGCTGTTCCGTTCAGCCTTTTCATGACTTGGATGGGGGGGGGGCAGAGTGCTGACCAAAGTTGCAGACAAGAGACAGCTGACATCAAAGGAGAGTCAGGATTCAAGAGGGCCTTGAGAGGATGCAACGCTGGGGCAAGCCAGCCAAATGACTTTCAAAAGGGATAAATGCCATTTTACATTTAGATACAAAAACTCGGAGGCACAAATATAGGAGAGGGATGTCTGCCTTGGAAAGGAGCTGGGGGTCTTGGCTGAACACGAGCGCCCAGTGCAGTGTGGCTAAAGCCCTGAGCCGGACCTTGAGTCACCATGCCACCAGTAGCCCACGTCTATGTAGCAGCTACGGTTGCCAACCTCCAGGTGGGGGGGGGGCTGGCGTTTTCCTGGAATTACAGCTGCTCTCCAAGCTATTGATATCAGTTCCCATGGAGGAAATGGCAGCTTTGGGGGGGCAGGGTCCACGGCAACACACCCCTGCGGAGCCCCAACGCCTTCCCCAGATCCTGTCTCCAAATCTCCAGGAATTTCCCAACCCAGAATTGGCAAACCTAGAAGCAGCTCCCCTTGGCATAGCAGGGCCACCTTCTGGTGGGCATCACACACGTTGTGCATCATGAGCCAGCACACACACCGCACTCTTTATTTGGGATTGCAGAATGCGGTGGAAAAGGTGCCCCTTTTTGCAAAATAAAGACTGGCTTGCGCTTTTTGCCCCAGTGACAAATCCACCATGCTCATTTGGACCCAGGAATGTACCACCTCTCACCTCCGACAGGTAGAAGTGTCCCTCCATTTCAAAAAAACTGCACCTCATCGGTGGAAACTGTTGGGATTTTTACAAGTGTCATTCTCTTCAGTCATGAAAGAGTTAATTTGTTTGTGTTTAGTTAGAGACAACTAGTTTGCATGAGACGAGTTAGATGTTGAGTTGTTCTTCCCGCCAGGGTAAAAGGGGAGTTGCATGCTTAATGAACAGATCTAGGATTGATTATTGGTTGACCAGTTTTATTGGGGGGCAAGTGACAATCTTTCCTCTTCTCAGGATGCAGTTGCTCTCCAGTTAGTTAGACCTTTACCTTTAGATCATCAGGATATAAGGATGTAGGAACTTAGCTATCCTTTGTTTTAACTCCAATGTACCCTATTTTTTCCCTTTATTCTAGAAGCTGAACACACACATGTCTTAGATCCAGAGGAGTTAGCCGTGTTTGTCTGTAGTAGCAAAATCAAAAAGAGTCCAGTAGCACCTTTAAGACTAACCAATTTTATTGTAGCATAAGCTTTCGAGAATCACATGTCTGTGATTCTCGATCTGCTGTGCAAATAATTTCTACTCTGCAACAATACTTATCCAACAGAAACTCACAAGAAATCCTCCTGCTTTCCTTTAAACCACCAAATTACCACCCCAAGGCTGCTGTGGCTTCTTTAACACCTCTGCCACATTCACGGGTGGAACTTGGAGTTGCTGAAAGCAACAACCCCCACCCCGCAATCAGAGAAGACAAGCTCTTCATGTCACCTTGGAAATGCAGCAAACAAGGTGGGGCAGGGGAGGGGCAGCCCTCCTTTATGCAGATTTTTCCTATTGACTGGAACCAATTGCTAGCTTTCACCTGTTATTACAGGGGGCTGCATTTGCTGCCAGGTACCTGAAGGCCTTGGCACTAGAGTTAATTTAAGAGCTGTAATTGCAGTCAGCAGACAGAAAGCTGGGTCAAAGTATTTTGAAACTCCAAACAGCGCTGCAGGGGCTAGACCCAGCCAGCAGGGAGGTGGATAGGGTGTGTAGGGGGGTGCTACTCCCCCCCCCCCAAGAAAGAGAGAACAAAGAGAAGCCGGGTAGCAGGTCAGAGGGCTACTAATTGTGCCCCCCACCTGCAAAACTGCCCATTAGCACAAGTCAATGCCGTTAACTTAGACAAGTTTCTGGGCGTCTTCGCAATACATTTAGGTTCCACTTTCAAAATAATTACACACTGGAATCCCTTCATTACAGACTGGAATTGGCAGGTTCTGCTCGTGCCCATGAAAAATGATTTCCTCTGAGTCCTGCAAAGCCTCTGCAAAACCCTGTAAGTTCACAAGACCCGTGAAGATGCTCTCGGACAACTCTAGATTGGGAAATTCCTGGAGATTTGGGGGTGGAAGCTGGGGAGGGTGGGGTTGAGGGAAGGGAGTGAGGTCAGCAGTCATGAGCAAAGCAGCCATTTTCTCCAGGGGAACAGGTCTCTGCAATCTGGAGGTCAGTTGTAATTCCAGGAGATCTCCAGGCCCCAGATGGAGGTTGGCAACCTTATCCCACCATGCACTGTACAGTTCCATGTTCTTTGGGAGCCCGGCAGTTCTGCACAGCAGAAAAGGGGATGGTGAATTTGACGGCTCTGCTGCCACCTTCTTTCATTTCCGCTCATCCAGCCATCTTGGCACTTTCACAGAAAAGCCATTGCAAGAGGTGGCGAGAGGTGTTATTTTTCCTTCCAGGTTACAGCTTTCGATGTGATAATTATGCCAAACTCAGTGAAAGTCTCCCCTCTCCCCTTGTTCTGTTCTCTGCACTCAAAGAAAATAATAGATTGTCGAAGGCTTTCACGGCCGGAGAACGATGGTTGTTGTGGATTTTCCGGGCTGTATAGCCGTGGTCTTGGCATTGTAGTTCCTGACGTTTCGCCAGCAGCCATTGAAATTCATAAGCATAAGCACAATTTCAACAGGAAAGAAGAGACCTTAAGAATGAATAGAGCATGGTTTCCAGTTTTGAAAAACACCAGGCTAACAAAACACTCTATACCCGACAAGAGCCCTGCAGAGAAGATTAGCACATCAAGTACCAAAAGAACCTCCTCAGGATACAGTGAAGCCTCCCTCCATTAGCATTCGACACCCTGGGAAACTCTTACAGGATGACTCAGCTCAACCCCACCCCTCCTGAGTAGATATAAATGACCTGCTGACATCTTTTCCACACTGTGACACTGAGGGATCTCTGTCTTTTGGTGCTACACCTCTGAAGATGCCAGCCACAGCTGCTGGCTAAACGTCAGGAACTAAAATGTCAAGACCACGGCTATACAGCCCGGAAAATCCACAACAACCAAAATAATTGATTGTTTCAGAGCTCCCAGATTTTGTCAGTGTTAGTGAGTGGAACATGTTTCTTCTTGGCACCACCTATTCCGAGGAAGATCTGGATCAGAAGCACAATTCAACAAAAGGACTCCTGCTCAAGGAACATTCTTGCAGCCTTCCCAGGAACTTCACTGGGGCTTTGCAGGACTGATTCCCAGTGTGTTTGCTTGAAACAGACTCATCAGTTGCTGACAGTGAAATGAAAACCAGACGCTCTCGGGTTCCCCAGAGTGCCCACCGAGGACCTGAGCCACATGTCTTCACTGACCAATGTGGAAACAGGTTGCTGAGATAGATGGACCTTTGCTCAAATCCAACAGGGCTGTTAGGACAGAATGCAACCATGGCATTGGAAGCAGGACCTTGTCCTTAATTTGTGTTTTGTTTTCAATTAAGGCATTTTTAGCCTGTCTTTCCTTAAGAAGGAGTCAAAGCAGGTTGATCTTAACTTGAGTTGCCCTCAAATTCTGCAGCTAGAAGACTTGGTCCAGAAAGACAGCAGTTCGGGGGCATTTCAGGGGGCGTATCCTGTCTAGTCAGATTTGGTCTGGACCCAAATGATACTGTTATGACAATCACCCTGTGAGATGGGTGGGGCTGAGAGAGCTCTGAGAGAGCTGTGAGTGACCCAAGCTCACCCAGCTGGCTTCAAGTGGAGGAGTGGGGACTCAAACCCGGCTCTCCAGATTTGAGTCCCGCACTCTTAACCACTACACCAAACCAAAGTAAATATATCTCTAACTCTGAGTGACCATGTTGGTCTAACTAGAGAGAGACATCACTTTCAGCCTTTGGTTTATACTGTTCTCATGACTGTTAAGAGTATTTCAATTTTATTTTCGTATTCCGGGGTGAGTGAGGCCGGGGCCTGAGCGCCAGCAAGATTATCGCCTCCAGATCTGGTTCTCCGGCACAGTGTGTGTGTGTGTTGGGGGGGGGGGTCTTAATCCACTGCAAGGAACATTAGAGCCATGGGAGGTGATTGGCATCTAATTCCACAGCAACACTATAGGGCTTGGCTTGGCACGGACTTAGCATGGGCCAAGGGAGAGGCAGGGAGACCAGGTTGCCTACTCCTGGCTCTAGGCACTGGCTGCTGTGGCTTAGTGGAGCAGTGGGAGCAAAAGGGAGGGGGACACCATAACATCCCTTCCAGGTATGTTCCCGTAAGTGACATCGTTTGACACTCTAGTGATTTCCCAAATTCCTAGAGTGTCGCACAATACCATGATGACCCTTCTGGGACATACCTGGAAGTGGCATTGTAGAGTCACGTGATGCCAGAGATGCCAGCACCTCCACCCCTCTTAAAGCTCCCAGGGGTTTAAAGCTGTGGGCTGGCAGTCCTAGTCAGTAGACAGGCATACCCTGTTTGGAGTGACCAAATACCTTGAACCAGCCTGTGAAGGCCAGGGGGCAAGGCAGTGCTCAGTCTTACAGGCTATGCTAGAGGTAGGGTTGCCAGATCCCTCTGTGCTCCCGCTGGGACGGTTGGAACCTGGCACTTACCTTTTCTTTTTTTATTATTCCTTGCATGCGCATTGGGTTGCCAGCCTCCAGGTGGTGGCTGGAGATCTCCCGGAATTACAACTGATCTCCAGGCCACAGATGGCAGTTCCCCTGGAGAAGACGGTTGCTTCGGCGGGTGGACTTTATGGAATTATAACCGGCTGAAGTCCCTCCCCAAACTCCACCCTCTCCAGGGTCTACCTCCTAAATCTTCAGGAATTTCCCAACCTGGAGCTGGCAATCCTACGTGCGCACTTTGCACGCGCATGCTTTGGTGCTGACGTGATGACATCACTTCCGTAACAGATGTCACCGCGCTGGCCATGCAGAGACACCACTTCCGTAAGTGATATCATTGGGCTGGCCGCAGGAGCACTCCCACGCTTGGCACAGAGCTGATTCGTTCCGTTTGGGGCCCAATTCGGCCCCAAACGAAGCGTGAGGACGGTCCCGCATCCAACGTGACAATGTCACTTACAGAAATGACATTGCCATGCTAGGTAGGAGTGTGCACACAGCACATGCTCCTGAGGTGCCGACCAGTGGCAAGCAAGGTCCAGGAGCTTGCCCCCTCCCACCAATCACCCAGCAATCAGCAGACGAGGGGGCAAATCCCCGGGAGTTTGCCCGCCACTGGCGAGCACCTGGGAGCCCCAGCTGGAGGCCAGGCGGAAGCCTTCGGGGTCTGGATTTGGCCCTGCGGAGAAATGCCATCTTGAGTGTATGTGTTTAACTTTCTGTGTGCTGAAGGGGAGGAGACAATGAAACTTTAGGTAGGCCATGGCCTAATCTCCTCAACGCCCCCTCTCCCCTCCTGTTCCTAACTAGTAATCTGAGGGCAACTCCCTAGAGAGGACACGAGATCCAACCAGGGGATGAGGTAATCTGCCCCAGAAGGCTGCAGGAGGAAGGGGCCAGTTCCGGAGGGGAAACTGAGATATGAGAGAGTCAGTTGGGGGGGGGGGTTGGGGAGAAAGTAGTTGGTTGGAGCTAGAGAGAGAGGGAGGCTATTTTGATTATTTTATATTTTTATTGGGGAAAAGTTAAAAGATAGAGCAAAAGAAGGAAAGTAAAACATAACCAAAACACAATTACAAAGAACCAAAAGAGCCAGTTTGGTGTAGTGGTTTATGAGCACGGGACTCTAATCTGGAGAGGCGGGTTTGATTCCCTGCTCCTCCACTTGAAGCCAGCAGGGTGATGTTGGGCCAGTCACAGCTCTCTCAGAGCTCTCTCAGCTCCACTCACCTCACAGGGTGTTTTGTTGTGGGGATAATAATAACATACTTTGTAAACTGCTCTGAGTGGGCATTAAGTTGTCCTGAAGGGCAGTATATAAATTGAATGTTGTTGCTGTTGTTGTTGTTGTTATACATATCAATCTACAAAGTAAAAAAATCAGTAAAAAGCATAATCAGCATATTGTTACTCCAGTACAGTTTTTAACCTACAACTCTTCCTCCTTTAATATCAATCAGCTTGTGGTCTAATTAATATCTTTTTTCTGTATCTCATCTTCTTGATATCCCAGATCCTCATTCTTAAAAATCAAACCCACAAATCATTAATTCATTTTTCTTTGTCTCTCGCAGATAGTCCATAAAGAGTTTCCAATTTGCCATGAATATGGAGAGTGTTTTGTCTCTAATTAATGCTGTAAGTTTGGCCATCTCAGCAAAGTCCATCATCTTTCCAAACCATTATTCCAATGAGGGAGATCCTTACCCTTCCATTTTTGAGCATATAAAAGATGAGTCGCTGTTACCATACATACAATTAAAATACAATACTCTTTTTCCAATTTTTTATCCAAAAAGGAGACCATTTGGAAGGAAGATGTTTGTCCACCTTACCCCGAGTAATGAAGTGATAGGCCTGCCCTACATACCACCTAGAGTGGCCATGAGTTTAGAGGAGGGAGAGAGAGGAAGCGTTTTTTGGCAATGTTATTTTATTTCTTCCGTTCACTTATGCCTGTGTATAGTTGTGAGTTTAAATAAATCCTTTGATTGTTGAAGTCCCTCTGTGCCATGTACTTCCCCTAACCCACTTGGAAATGCTAGGAAGGGGGTCCAGAAATTCCTGAGGAGAAAAGTGATAAAATTAGGAGTTGCCAACTCTCCAGGGGAGCTCCAAAGATCCCTGGTCATAGATGCAGAGGTGTTAGCCGTGTTAGTCTGTGGTAGCAAAATCAAAAAGAGTCCAGTAGCACCTTTAAGACTAACCAATTTTATTGTAGCATAAGCTTTCGAGAATCAAGTTCTCTTCGTCAGATGCATGGTACAGAGACACAGAGAGATACAGAGAGTCTCTGTATCATGCATCTGATGAAGAGAACTTGATTCTCGAAAGCTTATGCTACAATAAAATTGGTTAGTCTTAAAGGTGCTACTGGACTCTTTTTGATTTTGCCAAAGATCCCTGGGAAGCCCAGAGACAGGTTCCTGGTGGTGCCAGAGGGGGGTTAGGAGGCTGTCCCGCCTAACCAGAGCTTGAGACAGGGACAGTGGTGGCAGCAATAGCCTGAGGCAGTGGAGTGAGACGGCCCCTTCAGGTGCCAGGATAGGCAAGGGAGGGGTAGTGCAGCAGAGCGGGGTCCGCCAGTTAATGCAGGCCTGTTCTGCCACAGCGCCCCCCCCCCCCGCAGCCTTCTATTCCCTTTCCTTAAAAAAGACCTATGGAAATCTCCCAAAATGAGGCCTGAAATTTCGACTGAAGCTGTAGAGCCATTTTTTCAAGGCTGAAACCTTAATAATCATCAAGAACAACCATCAACATGTGTGCGGAACTCTCCCCATCGTGTCAGGGACAGGCCCAGGGGACTCGATCCTGACTGCCGTATGCGGGATATTATGAAGCCTGAGAGAAAGTGCAGCTGGTTCACCTTGGCATCCAGCTGGAAAAGACTGAGTGCAGCAGGGGCGGCAAACCATCAATCCAGAAATGGCGCTGCCAGCTCGGAAAAGCTTGCCTTGATGCTTTTTGTTTTTCTCTCCTTAAAAAATGAGCGTGTAGCTTTGTGGGTGACCCCTGGTTCAATGGCTTTGTGTGAGCAGCTCTTTATGTAGCAATGAGCTCCATGAAGTGTGACAGAAAGAGCCAAATCATGTGAGGGCAGCCGGGAGTTCATCTGGAGAGTGAGAAACTGCACGCCCAGGATGGGACGGCCCTCTGGGTAGCAGTTGTGCTGGGGGCCGTGTGCCTTCCTAGGAAGGGGCACCGTGGGCTTACAAGGAACTCCGTGTGCATGCGGTTCCCCTCAGCTGGAGGCGCATCCATTCATGCCTTTTGCCAGAGCTAAAATCCTGGCAATAAATGGTTGAGAATTAGGGAGAGGTCTGGATTCAGTCCCGCATGACTGGCAAGATTTTAGCATCTAAAAGGGCTCCTCGTGCAACCCACTGAATCAGAGCTCCTGTGGAAGGACATGCCAGAAACTGCCACTGACGTTCAAAACTTTTTGAGCCGCATCCAGATTTCTACAGATGTCTCAGCATCTTCCAAATCTGGCAGGAATTTCAGAGCTCTTCCGCTAATGAACCGTATGGGCAAGACCCTTCTTCATTTTCTAATTTCTGTCAGATACTGAATCCCACAGAGCCAGAATGGGGCTCCTTTGGACACAGGGGCTGGGGCTACACCCAAACCCACCAGCTCCCGAAAGCCCAGAGATGTGCAAACAGACCCTTGTGAGGAATGAGCCCAGGTAGCTCAGTGGTTCGATCGTCAGGCTAAGATCTGGGTTCAAATTGCCACATTTCCATGAAGTTTACTTGCTGACCTTGGCCAGGCACTTCCTCTCCGACTAACCCACATCACAGGGTTGTTGTGCGGATGAAGAAGAACCATGTCTGAGCTCCTGGGAGGAGAGAAGAGCAGGATAAAAATGTGATTGGGAAATAGTTGCTGCTTCTTTTCTCGCAACTCCTCTGGTTCCCCTCGAAGTTCTGGCAGTATTTGCCCGAAAGAGGACCTTCTGAATTATTTCCAATTTTGTTTCGGGTGAAATCCCAGGACAGCCTAAGGATTTGCCAGAGCTCTCTGCAGAACTTTACTCTCCTGACCAAGGCTCTTGAGGGACCCCTCAGGTGTTGCATCTGGAACACTGTTTCACGAAATCTCATGCTGGACTAAATGTGGTCAGCCTTGAAGGTGCCGCTGGACACCTGTTTTGTTTTCCCTATGAAGCCACACTGCAAATGACATTTCAGGCAAACTTTCGTTGGCAGCTCTAGAAAGTGAGCCCATATGTAAGGCCAGCCCTTCTAGTTCCAAGTTAAATACATCTTTGCCCCCCTGGAGCCCCCATATTCTTTGATCTTTCCACCCCCATGCCGAAATGTCCTCCCCCTCTGACCCAAAGCCTGTTGGGGGGATCCAATTCCAAGATCCCACTGATCTTCCTTCCCAGCAGTATCTTTTGTTTCTCTCTCCCCCGTTTTGATTAAATCCTTCTGGTGTTTCTCATGATCCTTCATAGCTTTTTGTTTTTTTAAAAAATCTTTTTTCAAAGGAAATAGTTCTCTGTCACTTGAGGAGATTTCATCACCTCTCCTGTCCTCCGCTCCTTTTCAAACCGTTCATAAGTAGATTAATAAACCACGGTGCCGGGCTGGGCCCTCCAGGGCCTGCCTCGCTTAACCTCCTTCCGCCCCGAGGAGCCCTGGCTCACTGATGCTCTTTGTTTCTGAGCACATGAACCAGTTTTGATCCACAACAGGATGCTGCCCCCTACCCTGTCGACATTTATTTTCTTTAATAGTCTCTGGTGAGGAACTTTCTCAAAAAAACAAAACAAAAAACCCTTTGGAAAATTGTGCCCAAGAGTTCTCCTGGTGCTTTGTTTCCATTAACCCTTTCATTGCTTCCTGCCAGACGCAAAAGCACAACTTGCTTTCGGCACCCAGCACCACACTAACACATGCTGGATGGAACCATCTATCCTGCTTCCTCCACTGAATGGGAGGGCCCTGGGGTTTCCCCTCGGTGAGCAGGCCCATCCATCCACATTCACACAGCCCACTTGCACTCAATCGGCTTGCCAGCTCGAGGTTGGAAAATTCCTGAAAATCTTGCAGGTGGAGCCTGGAGAGGGCATGTTTTGGGGAGAAGAGAGACTTCAGCAGGGTATAATGCCACACAGTTAGGGTTGCCAGCCTCCAGGTGGTGGCTGGAGATCTTCCAGAAATACAACCGGAAATATAACAATCTCCAGCTGACAGAGCTCAGTTCCCCTGGAGAAACTGGCTGCTTTGGAGGGTGGACTCTATGGTATGATACTCTGCAGAGGCCCTTCCTCTCCCAAACCCCACTCACTCCAAGATCCACCCCTCAAATCTCCAGGAATTTCCCAACCTGGAGCTGGCAACCGTAGTCACCTCACCCTCCAAAGCAGCCATTTTCTCCAAGGGAACTGACCTCTACGGCCTGGAGATCAGTTGTAATTCTGGGAAATCTCCAGCCAGCACCTGGAGGCTGGCAACCCTAGCACCAGCCCTAATAGTACAGCCACAAGGGCCAAAGGATGGAGCCGAAGCCCTGCCCTTGAGTCATGGGCTCAGCAGGGGTGGGCAGGGAGCTGGCTGTTGCAGTGCATTTGATGCAACCCGAGCCCTGGAGAGGTGGATCACACCCACTGTGGCACTGCTGCAGGGGACTGGCTCAGACATCGCGCAGGCCCTGGAGGGGATAGTTGTACCTTGCTTGGGGCAACCAGAGGCTTTAAACAAGCCCTGAAGACGAGGGAGATATGCCAAGGAGGGCCACGGAGAAGAAGGTTGCAGCCGTTAAGACGTGAGACAAGTTGGAGAGAAAGGAATGCATTTCTGCAGTGCCGCCCAGGGAGAAGCAGTATGATTTGGTGGCAGTGAGGGGCACAAATGAGAAGAATCCGAGACAAAGCCAAGCCTCTGGCGCAGGCATGCCCTCCAGGCCTGGCATACAGAGCAGCAGCACTGCCCAGGCTCTGCCAGCCGAGGTCCCTGCTGGGTCCCGGCAGTTCTACAAGCTGGATTCTCCACCTTGTCTCCACCTATCCATGTGAATTTATTTATCTGGTTTATTTAAAACATTTTTTATGCAGTCTTTCCATTCAGGGTCTCCAAGGTGTAGGATCCCAGGTCCCCCGGTGGGGGTGGGGGATCCCATGCTTCCAACCTCTGCCCCCCCAACTCACCTGGACGGAAGGGGGGAGGCAGCAGAACAGACTCCCCTGCACACTCCCAGGGCAGTGTGTCGATGTCACTCCCAGGTAGGGTTGCCAGCCTCCAGGTGGCAGCTGAAGTTCTCCTGGAATTACAGATGATCTCCAGCCAACAGACATCAGTTCCCCTGGAAAAAACGGCTGCTTTGGAGGGTGGACTTTATGGCATTGTACCCTGCTGAGTCCCTCCCCTCCCTAAACCCCACCTTCTCCAGACTCCACCCCCCAAATCTCCAGGAATTTCCCAACTTGGAGCTGGCAACCTTACTCCCAGGAGCGCTCCTGCACTTTGCAGCAGGACTATTTGAGCCTCAAAAGGGTTGAATTGGAACCATCACTTCCTGGAAGTGACATCATCAGGCCACCCCAGGAGACATTGAAACAACTAAAAACAAACAAAAGACATAAGCAGCAAAAAGGGTCCATGGGGAGGGGGGGGGGCAGTGAGGGAACAGCAATAAAATAGAAAAGTCTTCACTTGATGGCAGAAGATGATGATATAAGGGGACAGTCAAATCTCCCTGGGGTGGGAACTCCGTGGTTTTGGTGCCATAACCAAGAAGGCCCTTTCTAAGGCCTCCAACCACCTAGCCTCAGATTACGCCTGCCATTTTCCCACTGGGGGTGGGAGATCTCCTCGCAGCTCCCCCAGCTCCCATTGCCCGCCAACACTCTGGATGCCATGTCTGCATACCATTCATCCATGCCATTCATATATTCTCTGCTCTCTGTATTGATCTGATCACTGTATGGATATCCTCTGTGCCTGTGTGTTTTCATGGCATGCGCATACAATGCAACCGTTATAATCATGCCATCCTTGACCTGCCTAAAACCGAAAGTGCAAATGCTAAAAGAAAGTAGACAACTTGTAATCTCTAAAAGTATGCTTGACCTTGCAGCTGTACTGTAACTTTTCACAGGAGGCAGAGGGAGTTTGGTTCCTCGTAATCTTCTACCTTTCTCTGTCCAGACAAAGCTATTTTGTTCTCATGAGACTTTGGGATTTTTGTACCTATTTCCTAACTGCTCAAGGGGGAGGGGGGAATCATGCTCCTTATATCAAAGTGCCTATGCTTGTATCCCCATTCCTGCCAACTTACCCATCTGTGGATGTACACATGAACTTACTGGATCTCTAAAATAAAACCTTTTCATCCAATGCACTGGAGTGCTTGCTGTGAAGGGTTTGGGGGTCTATCTGCCATGGACTGCCGTCCCTAGAACTGACACTGGAAGCCAGCAGGAGATAAAATATCACCATTGGGCAACAGCATCACTTCTGGGAAAAACCTGGAAGTGACATCACACTGCTCTAGAAATTGCCAGAAACTCTATGGTTTTACTGGAACTCTCCCCTGTCTCTTCCCACTGGCAACCATACCTTAGATAGTGGGAGTACCTGAAGCAGGGCCTCCAAAGATTACCATAGTGGTCAGGTGGGGTTATATGGGAGTAGGGAGTCCTTAATGTGTGCTGGCACCAAGCCACAGAGGGCTTTAAAGGTCAATACCAGCATCTTGAACTGAGCCAGGAAGCAAACTGGATGAGAGCGATATGGCCCGTTCAACCCACTCCAGCCAACATTCTGGCTGCAGCGTTCTGTACAGCATAGCTTCTGGACAGTCTTCAAGAGCAGCCCCATGTAGAGTACATTGCAGTAGTCTAATCTAGATGTTACCAGGGCATCCACCACAGTGGCAAGATTTTTGGCTCAGGAAAGGCCACCCTGGCTCATCACCTACCGATGGGACCCTTGAAAAGGTGAAGAGAAATCCCTCACTCTCTTGCAAGAAATTTGCAAAACCAACAACACAAACAAATAATCTTTTGACTCTCACAAATCTCATTATTGTTCTGTCTGATTCATGGATGCATGTAATCTGGAAGCTTCCATCTTCATATGTCCTCATGAGCATCTCTTTTTGTTTAGCAATGCATTTTTGTTTGTTTTTTTTTAACCTTTGCAACATAGCAGAAACCGTGAGTACTAAGACACAAGAACCATTTCTGAAAACAAACCAGGGCACAGTTTGGAAAAAGGAAAACTTCTGGAATCTGGGCGAGAAAGGGGAGATAGAGAAGAAGGGGGCTGAGTTTGAACATGGTCCCCAGCTCTTGAAGGCCGGGAGTATCTCATACTTTGGCCGGGAGCCAGTGTTTTTATTTGCCGTTTCTGAAGCGCTGGTTTTAATTACCCAAGAAGCCAGCCTGTTCAGTTCCCATCAATCTTGATCACAGCTCTGCAATCTCTTTGCTATTAATCAGCTTGACCAAAAGCCAGCAAGACTCCTCCACCTGCCTGTTTAAAAAACAAAATGTAGGGGAAGGCAAAGGCGCCTTCTCCAGATGGGGGAGGGGGGGTGACTCTCTCCAAACGGAAGGGACAGCTGGGCAGGAGGAGGTCCTCGGTGAACACAAGAAATCCACATCCATGCAAGGCTGGCCGACAATGGCTGCAGGGCTGACCCAACCACTAGGCAAGCCTAGGCAATTCTCTAGGGTGCCAGATTTTGAGGGCCGACGAAAGGGTAAGAGCCTCCTTTGCTGGCTTGAAGGGGAGATTGGCGTCAGCTGGCTTCCTGAATCGCCGTACCTCCCAATCTGCTTTGGAGGGTGGGCTTTATGGCACTATAACCCCCTGAGGTCCCGCCTCTCTCCAAACCCCGCCCTCCCCAGGCTCCTCCCCCAAATCTCCCAGAATTTCCCAGTCCAGATTTAGCAACTCTAAACAGACAAGTCTCTCCTAGAAACAGGGACCCTCCTTGACCACCTCAGGTTCGTTGAAGGAGGCGTCGTTGCTGGATGTCTTGCAGATCCAAAATCCTGGGACTCTGGAGACCTTGTTAAATCCCCAAGACTCTACCTTGAGCAAACTGAGGTCCTTCCACAGTGGCCATCTCAGTTCAGACACACTAGCCCCTCTGCTACCCCCTCCCCCAGTCTGGTTGCCGCTTCATGTTCTTGCACTGCAGCTATTGAATGCATCATAACAGAGACCACCAAAGTACAGATCAGCATATCCCTGGTTCAGACCTCATCTTCGGCAAGAATTCATTTGGCAGCCTTAAACCAACCACTCAGCCTCCACTTCCCAAAGATAAGAATATTGACCAACCTTACAGGGAGGGTTCCGCCTACTAGAGGCACAGGATCCTTTTGTCCAGTACCACTCAGCTACATGGCAGGAGGAAACACCTGGGGAAATGGGGGTGCAATCAGCATTCTTCATGTGGTGACATCATTTCCATTGACACTTAGAAGTGACATCATCATGCCAGGTGACACTCTAGCATTTCCCCTAAACTCTATGGTTAAACTGCAGAGGTTGGGGCAAATGTGAGAGTGTCTTTCCTGGTACAATGATGTCACTTCCAAGTTTTTCTGGGACAATAGATGCTCCCCCCAAAATGAAAGTTCCTGCCTCCTTCATCTCCTGTCAGTTGCTATTCACGGCAACCCTATTGATAAGGTTGTCACAAATGTTACAGTATGTTAGGGTTGCAAGCTCCAAATTCCTGGAGATTTGGGGTGGAGCTAGGGAAGGTGGGGTTTGGAGGAGAGGGACTTCAGTGGGTTATAATGCCATACAGTCCACCCTCTTTTCAGGAGGGACTAACCTCTGTCATCTGGAGATCAATTGTAATTCTGGGAGATCTCCAGGCCCCACTTGGAGGTCAGTATTGGCAACCCTATAATATGATGTTCTGTGCTTTGAACTCTCAAAATGCTATATGGATGCTAATCTACTATCTTATTTATTTATTTATTTATTTATTTATTTATTTATTTATTTATTTATTTATGTCATTTACAGTCTGCCTTTCTCATTGAGACTCAAGGCGGATTACACAGTGTGAGATTGGTACAGTTAATTACAGGAACATTTCCATAAACAATGCCATAGGGTGAATAGATTACAAATTCACAAAAACATAGCGTTAGTAGGAATCCAATACAACATAGTGGTGAGGTCTATGGTTCGTAACTCATCAGTGGATCATATGAGATCTCCTCCCTACAATACAGTCCTCCTATCGGAGTAAAAAGCCTTTATGAATAATTCGGGTTTGCATTATTTGTGGAAAACCAGGAGAGTGGGGGGGGGGTCATTCCACAGGGTGGGGGCCACCACAGAGAAAGCCCGTGTATGGGCTCTTGTCAATTTCCCCATGTGCAGCCTGGCACCTGCAGGAGACCCTGTTCAGATGAGCGAAGCTGCCGTGGAGGAGTTTAGGGAGGGAGGCGGCCCCGTAGGTATGCCGGACCAAGGCCGTGAAGAGCTTTGTATGTGATAACCGATACCTTGAACTGAGCACGGTAACTGATGAGTAGCCAATGGAGTGACTGCAGGATGGGAGTGATGTTCATGCGCCTGCTCACTCCAGATAACAGTCGAGCCGCAGCGTTTTGCACCAATTGGAGTCTCTTAGTTAGTTTAGATGGGAGACCTGTGTGTAGTGCATTGCAATAGTCAAGTCTTGATGTTCCCATAGCATGGATTATGTATGTCATTTATAGTCTGCCTTTCTCATGGAGTCGCAAGGCACATTATAATATTTGGGTGTGAGCTTAAGTCGAGTCGCAGCCAATTTACAGCCACCCTGTAGAGTTCAGAGGTGATCTGCCGTTGCCTGCTTCTGCGTAGTGCCAACCAGGTAGTCTCCCGTCCAGTTACTAACTAGGGCTGACCCTGCTTGGAAGACCTGACAAGATCAGGCTAGCCTGAGCTATCCCAGTCAGAGTTTACACAATTTCGCAATGCAATAAGAACAGTATAAGACAAGTCAAATCACAACTCAAACAGCCCCCAAGGGCAGCAGACAAAACTTTGCCATCCATCAGCTAGCGCCAAATCGGCTCAGATTCTCTCTCATCCCCTTCTGCAGTCTTGAGACCCTAAATATCCAAGGGGTCTCCAGGGAAGGCTGCCTTTGAGAGACAGTGAATTCCTGCCCAAGCTTGCTTTTGTTATGCCTACTGGGATTTCTTCCCTTTCATCTTTCAAACTGGTGGGCCCATCAGAGCACCAAGCAGCGAGATAAAGATTGCTTTCAAGTGATAATTGTGCCCCCCCTGCACCTCAGACACGTGCCCACGGAGCCCGTTGTCAATGGGCCCCACCCCTTGCTGCCGGTTCTGGTGGTCCGCTCTTTAGATCCATGTAGCAAGTTGACTGGATTCCCAGGCGGCTGCTCCTCCATCAGAATGCAGAAGGCGGGGAGGCCAGCAGCTTTCAAGCCAGGATCCAGCTGACAGCCTTGAAGGGAACCGATCAGAATTTCTGCAAACGGACATATGCAAAAAAGGGGGGAGGGGGGCTGGATGCTTTGAAATCTTTTGTTTTACTCCTCTGTAAAGAAAACCGTACATATACACACAAAACCCAAAGCGCAAGGAGGAACAGTTTGAAGTCTGTGCCTTTGTGATTTTCTCAGGTGGGAACTGGGGGAGGTATCAGAATGTTGGCAGCGGGTGGGCAGCAGCCGCCTGCATCTGAAAGAGACCAGGAGGAAGCTGGGAGGAGACCCACGGCCGGCCCCCTCCCTCTGTGAGGCTCCATATCCACAGCCATCATGATGAAACCAGCCTGAAGACGGAGGCCTGATTCTCTTCTGGCAGGCGAAAGGGAAAGCTGGTCCCTTACAGTTGCTGGACGGAGGAGTTTATGGGTCCATAAGATGAGATCCTTTGGGCTTGCCAGCCTCCAGGTGGTAGCTGGAGATCTCCTGGAATTACAACTAATCTCCAGGCAACAGAGATCAGTTCCCCTGGAGACAATGGCTGCTTTGAAGGGTGAACTCTATGGAATTATACCCCACTGAGGCCCCTCCCCTCCCCAAACCCCACCCTCTTCAGACTCCGCCCTCAAAATCTCCAGGAATTTTCTAACCTGGACCTGGCAACCCTAGGTGTAGGACAGACAGCTGGCTTGATTGGCCTTAGAATCACAGGGCTGGAATGGACCTCCAGGGTCATCTAGTCCACAGTGCAGGAAATTCACAACTACCTCCCCTCCCCACACCCCCAGTGACCCCTGCTCGATTCCTAGAAGATGGCAAAACACCGTCAGGATCCCCAACCAAACTGGCCTGGGGAAAATTGCTACCTGGCCCCAAGGCGGCAATCGGCCTCACCCTGGGCATGTAAGAAGGAACCACAAGAACTAGGCACTGATGAAACCTTTCCTGCCCTCCCTCTCACGATCTGCCCAGGCTCACAGAATCAGCATTGCCTTGTGTTTTTATTGCAGATAAGAGCTCTTTTGTAGGCATCCAGCATTTATATATTCATGGAAGTTATGAGCAGCTTTCCCAGTTTTTTTAAAAAAGTGCTCTAGGCAACATACATAAAGAAGATAAAACTCTAATTAAATGTTCCCTTTTTCCTAGGGCATGATTACCCTTAATGGTTTGTTGATTTAAATAAAATGTTTCGTCCTTAACAGTCAATTTGTAAAAGTTTAAAAAATGGAAGGGGGCCTTAAATGCTGATCTGAGCCTCTTGTAAGATTCAAGAGAGCTAGAAATCGACTTCCTTTCTTATTACTGGGCTCCGTTTTCTAGACACAAGTGATTATAATGGGCACCTACACTTTTGCACTCCTGAACCTGAGTTTGCATTGAGAAACGTCTTGCTTTTCTCTGCTTTTACCTTTGAACTCCATCTGTGCTTTTCAGTGAGAAATATCTGGGATGGAAATAATGGTTCCACTGTCAAATTATGCCAACGAGACAGCCTTGATTGCCGACTCTGTTTTGGGACAACTTCAGAGTTTCAAAGCTGATTTTTTAAAAAACTGAAGGCAGTGATACGAGTGCAGCCCTTCCAAGTCTGGCTGAACACTCTCTCACACCCAGCGAAGGCTGGGAAGCATTTGTTTGGAATGTTCTTCATAAAAGACGTGTTGGACCAGAGCAGGGGGAGGCTGGGCAAAGGTGGGATCTCTTTTGAAATCCCAGCAGGGGCACAGCAGAGTTATAAGGGCCACCCAGGGCAAACCCAGACAGCCATCAGTGTCATGTCTGTGCCCCATCCATGCCATTATCTGATGCTGACCTGTTATTCTGAACCAGTGTTTCATGCTGTACCTTGATGCCATGTTGCCAATGCCATAACTGCTTTGCTTTCACAGGCTTACTGAAGTTGCAGTGTCTTATCTAACAGACTGTAGAAACTCTCAGTGCTTCTGACCTTGTACACTGCCCGCTCCCATGAATTACTGTGTTTCACCTTTAATCTCCTGCTTTCTCAGTGTCTAGACGTGATAGTTAAAATATGTGAGAAGTTCCCAAGACGGGTTCGCGCCAAAAGTTATGTTTTGCTGATGGGAGGGGGAAAGGAGTAATTGTGTTCTTTAAGAGGAATGGTTTTTCCACATGTTACTATTCCTGTCAACCTGTTTTCACTGCTTAGTTGCTTACATTGCTTCTGAGTAATCCTATGGACATATCTGTGGAAATGATCTGATTCCCAAATAAAACCTTTTAACCAAGAGCCTGGATTTTTGCTGTAATGGTACAGGGGTCTGTCTGCCATAGCCCGTCACCCATAGCCTGACAACCAGCCTAGACATTGGGGCAGGAGCCCATGGCACCTTTTTGGAAGGGGAGGATTTAACACTGTCTATTTCCTCAGGTTTCACAGGGGGACAAACCAAACAGAAAGATAGAGAGGTCAAGGCACTCTGTTTACTGTTTATTGCTCTGTCTGTCCTTTGATATGTAGATTGCTATTCTCAGGATTTCGTCCTCCTGACTTCCTCCCTCTCACTTCTCTTCCTGGCTTTGTTCCAGGCAACACCTCTCTCCTTCTCCTTCCTCCATCTTGGCAGCATGGATGAAGGCCCTGTCTTAGCATCCATACCCATCCTTAGACTAGATAGGTAGTTAGGATCCATCTCTCCTCCTTTCCTATCAGAGTATGGAGATCCTACAATAAAGACCTCTCGCTTCTTTTCTAAATATAAAGCAAGTGTATGTGTTTGTTATTTTCATTCCTGCACACACACCAGCCAGCAGAACCAGCTCACAACCTCCTATAATCACGCTCCCTATGCTGCTCAATAGACTCTGCCAATGGCCCAAACATGGAATCCTTTAATTAGGTTTCTGGGGCCTACGTAATGATTTCTTTATCACACCTGAGGCTTGGCAACCCCAAATGCCAACAGGAGAGCTGTAGTCAAACTGCCCCATGCCCAGTGGTGCTGTTTTGCAGGAGGCGCTTGGTGAACTTACCCTGCTGGGAGGGAGCTGAGCCACTAGGCACACTGATGTCTCAGCTTTACAAACAGAAAGAGAGAGAGGTCAGGGCACTCTGTTTACTGCTCTGACTGTCCTTTGATATGCAGATTGCTATTTTCAGGATTTCCTCCTCCTGATTTCCTCCCTCTCACTTCTTCTATTCCTGGCATTGGTCCAGGCAACACCTCTCTCCTTCTCCTTCCTCAGCTTCATTTGAGCAATGAAAAGAGGGAGAAAGAAACTGCAGCCTACCAGGGCTGCTGGATCGGGGGAACTCTGTTGACGTGATTTATCTGGATTTCAGTAAAGCTTTTGATAAGGTCCCCCATGACATTCTGATGGGCAAACTGGAAGACTGTGGAGTAGACTATAGGACAGTTCGGTGGATAGGGAACTGGTTGGAGGACCGCACTCAAAGAGTGGTGGTCAACGGCATTTCATCAGATTGGAGGGAGGTGTCCAGTGGGGTGCCGCAGGGCTCGGTTTGGGGCCCGGTACTTTTCAATATTTTTATCAATGATCTGGATGAAGGAGTGGAAGGGCTGCTCATTAAATTTGCTGATGATACCAAATTGGGAGGGGTAGCAAACACCCAAGAAGATAGAATTAAAATTCAACAAGACCTGAATACTCTGGAGAAGTGGGCAGCTGTGAATAGGATGCAATTCAACAAAGACAAGTGTACAGTATTACATCTGGGCCACAAAAATGAGAAGCACAAATACTGGATGGGGGATACACTTCTGGGCAGTAGTATATGTGAAAGGGATCTTGGGGTAAGAGTGGACTGTAAACTGAATATGAGCAGTCAGTGTGATGCGGTGGCAAAAAAGGCTAATTCAATCCTGGGTTGTATCAAAGGGGCCATAGCATCGAAATTGCAGGAGGTCATAGCCCCTCTCTATACTGCCTTGGTCAGGCCACACCTGGAGTATTGTGTGCCGTTCTGAAGGCCTCACTTCAAAAAGGATGTGGACAAAATCGAGAGGGTACAGAGGAGAGCGAAGAGAATGATCAGGGGTCTGGAGACTGAGCTCTATGATGAAAGGCTGAGGGCCTTGGGAATGTTTAGTTTGGAGAAGAGGAGATTGAGGGGGGACATGATTGCTCTCTTTAAATATTTGAAAGGCTGTTATTTGAAGGAGGGCAAAGAGCTGTTCCAGTTGGCAGCAGAGGGTAGGACGTGAAGCAATGGGCTAAAACTACATGCACAAAGGTACCAGCTGGATATTAGGAAACTGGCTGGATATTAGGAAAAAGTTCAAAGGTGGAACCAGCTACCTCGGGAGGTGGTGAGCTCCCCTTCACTGGCAGTTTTCAAGAAGAGGCTGGATGAATACTTGTCAGAGATGCTTTAGGCTAATCCTGCACTGGGCAGGGGGTTGGACTAGATGGTCTGTACGGCCCCTTCCAACTCTATGATTCTATGATTCTAGGGTGTGCTAAGAGCTGGACAGAGCCTCAGAACTTAGTTACAGCATCATGCGCTGCTGGGAAAATGGTACTTGGAGGCAGCCATCAAACCACCTGCAGCCCCCACGGGCAGTCTGGATTGAAGCCTCTCTACTCTGCTGCTGTTGCTGCCTCCATAGCAGGTGCTCCTGGCTGGGGTACGTGTGAAGGAGGAGAGAGGGATGCCTACTGGATGTGCCATTACATCTACTGGCCATCACTACGTCTACTAGTTGCCTCCCACAAACTGAAAAGAAGGCTGGTTTGAGCCCACCCAGCCTCTTTCATGGCTGAGTGTCAGACCAGCCCTACACGGGGAGTTCCATGTCTGCAGCATGGACCCATTTTTTCGACTCAAGTGTGCAAGGGCCCAGAGAAACAAGTTTTTAAAGATATGGCAAGTCCTGGACATGCAAGTCCCAGCACATCCGCTTTGGCCTATGGTGGGATTTGAACCTAGGACTTTCCTGTCTAAATCCAGAATCTCTGTGTGTTTGGATGACTGATCTATGCAGGCTTGGAGAATGTCACACAGACCCCAAGCTGGCAGGCGAGGACAGGTGTGTGCATGAAGATACAACAGTTTGGAGCTTGGGAGGGACAGAAAAGGAAGCGGACATGGCTGGACGTGCAGGTTCAGTGTGTGTGTAATCCACCTTGAGCCTCAGTGAGAAAGGTGGACTATAAATCAATCAATCAAAGAGTGTGAGAGAGGGGTGATGGTCATAGTAGTGGTAAAGGTGCCCTATAGAATCCACATTTTCACTTTTGCTCTATTTGTTAATACGTACATAAAGTAAACCTTACAAACGCACCATTAGTCTTCAGTGCTCTGTCCGACAACGGGAAGCAACACAGGAGAGCTTGGCCCTTGGAACTTCACGCCATTCAGGGAAGGGGGGAATGTTTATCTTTAGGGTGTACCCCCAAAACATCCTATGTGAACTGAAGGGAACTGAAGGGTGGTGAGCAGTGGGGTGCCACAGGGGTCGGTATTGGGTCCAATGCTTTTTAACTTGTTTATTAATGATTTGGAATTGGGATTAAGCAGTGAAGTGGCTAAATTTGCAGATGACACGAAATTGTTCAGGGTGGTGAAAGCCAGGGAGGATTGTGAGGCACTCCAAAGGGATCTGTCGAGGCTAGAAGAGTGGGCATCCATGTGGCAAATGAGGTTCAATGTAGCCAAGTGCAAAGTAATGCACATTGGAACCAAAAATCCAAAATATAAATACAAGTTGATGGGGTCTGAACTGGCGGAGACTGACCAAGAGAGAGATCATGGAGTCATGATAGATAACTCACTAAAAACGTCAGCACAGTGTGCGACTGCCATAAAAAAAGCTAATGCTATGCTAGGGGTTATTAGGAAAGGGATTGAAAACAAATCAGCCGGTATCATAATGCCTCTGTATAAATCGATGGTGAGGCCTCATTTGGAGTACTGTGTACAGTTCTGGTCGCCACACCTTAAAAAAGATATCATAGCACTGGAAAAAGTACAGAGAAGGGCAACTAAAATGATTAAAGGGTTGGAACACTTTCCCTATGAGGAAAGATTGAGGCGCTTGGGGCTCTTTAGCCTGGAGAAAAGACGACTGAGGGGAGACATGATAGAGGTTTACAAGATAATGCACGGGTTAGAGAAGGTCGAGAAAGATGTGTTTTTCTCCCTTTCTCACAATACAAGAACTCGTGGGCACTCTATGAAATTATTGAGCAGTCGGGTTAGAACAGATAGAAGAAAATACTACTTTACACAAAGGGTGATAAACACATGGAATTCGTTGCCACAGGAGGTGGTGGCAGCTACAAGCATTGCCAGCTTCAAGAGGGGACTGGACAAATATATGGAGCAGAGGTCCATCAGTGGCTATTAGCCACAGGAGATAGATGGTATTCTCTTTGTGGGGAGGTGGTGCTCTGTTGTCTTGGTGCTGGAAGGAAGGCAGTGGGAGGGCTTCTGGTGTCCTGGCCTCACTGACAGTCCTTTAGATGGCACTGGATTTCTAGCCACTGTGTGTGACAGAATGTTGGACTGGATGGGCCACTGGCCTGATCCAACATGGCTTTGCTTATGTTCTTATGTTCTTAAGGGACCCTGAAAAGAGGCAGGACATGAGATCTGAGTGGTGGTGACAAAGATTTCTCGCCAAAGGTGCCAACGGACCAGAAGAAAACTCGGGCCTCCGGGAGACAAACTCTACCTTTGGAGAAAAAGAGAGAAAACCTAGCAGGCGAAATCATTTCCTATTTTGAGACACCTGATTTGATTTTATTGTGTCTTCCCAGCTATTTGCATGTTGCTGAAGAAAAACCTTTTAGTGTAAATTACCCTGTCAGCCTCACACGCGAGTTGTTCGGAACAAAAGGAAAACAATTATGAATTTACCGTGTTCGCAAAACACCACGCGAACAAAGAAAAATGCTGTGTTGCGATTGGCAGGGGGTGGGTCCCCAGGAGGCTAAACCCCTTTGTTTTCACCTGGAATGAGGTGATTTGTTTTATTTTTTTTTGCAGGGGAGAACTGAAATTTGCCACCCACCATTACATTTCTGAAGGCTAAGTTTGGCACTGTTCTGACTGCCTTGGGAGGTGGGGCGAACTGTTCAGATCCGTTTCATGTGGTACCTGAGAGATCCCAGTGTTAAAATTCTAACTCCAGTTCAGTTCAAAGTGCATCCACCATCAGGGTGCTGAATGTTCGACAAAGAGTTTGCTTCAGTTCAGACTGGCTGCGTATGTTGGATCCTGGAAGACAGAGACCCCGTGGCACGTGCATTTTGTTTCCTGTAGCTTCACCCTCTCCGTGCCCAAAGCTGCCTCCATCCCCATCTTCTGCTGCGCAGATCTTTAAGTATACAAAACACTAACATTTCACAGCAGTTTAAATTCGCGATCCGTCGGACTCGGCGATCATTGATGAAAAAGGCAGGCAAACTATCTGAACAAATTATTGAACAATTAATGGAGGCACCTTCTTGCACTGCCACATGGGAATTATAGTTGTTGCTCTAGGCAGCTGTGTAACTCTTGCCCTGCATAATGAAAAGGAGCTCCTACGAATGGCTGCAGCACATAAATGTACTTAGCAAGTCATGACTTGCCCATGACTGCAGAGTATAAAGCTTCTTGAGCAGGAAAACTTGCAGAAAAGCTTACAGTTCGTGGGTTCAGCTTGACATACTGGCTACTGCATGCAAAGACCCTCATGGCCTTGGACCCTCGTATCTGCAGGACTGCCTTTCTCCCTATGCTCTGCCCCCAACAGCTCTGCCTATAGCATTGCCAGGTGCCCACAGATGGCTGGCAATGTCCTGACAATTCCTGTCTCTACCCGCCTATTGCCAGCTCGTCGGTGAGAGGAGGCAGGGCTGGCAGGCCGAGGAAATGGGCACGTGTGAGAAGAGGCAGGCCGAGGAAATGAGCGCGTGGTCACCCATCTTCCCTGCTGATGACATCATTTCCAATGCAACTCGGAAGCGATGATATCACGCCAGGGCTGACTGTTTAACAATCTGACCCAAACACAATATGTTTGGGGCTGTTTCTACTTCCGGGTCATACTAGAAATGACATCATTGGCCAGGGACACAAGTGCACAGGCTGATACGGGCTTGCACCAGCAAGACGGGTCCGTGCTGCACCCCACCTTCCACCAGTTACCAGAGGAGACGTGACTACCCTATTTGCTCATCTGAGCAGGGCCCTCTGGGAGCACCGCCCTGCAAATCAACAACTGCCCGTACAGGCACATTCTCTGTTGTGGCCGCCCCCTTTATGGAATGGCCTGCCGGAGGAGGTCAGGAAGGCTCCCGTGCTTCTGGCATTTCACAAATTACATAAAACAGAATTGTTCAGGAGGGCATTTCTGGAAAGATAATAAGTGCTATATTATAAAGGAAGGGAAACGATGTGGATTAGACACAGTGTATAGTCTGTATCACCAGTTTGCAGTGTATCATCTTGCTCTCACTGCATTGTTTTCTGTGTACCACTGCTTTCTGCATTGTTGAACAGATCGTGTCTAATACTTATGCTTTGTTTCAGATTTATATTACTTATCAGATGTCTTATCTTGTTGACTGCATCGACCTACACTCGGAGATAAAGGCAGTTTTAGGTGTGTAGCCGTGTTGGTGTGCAGTAGAACAGGAGGATTTGAGTCTGGTGGCACCTTAGAGCCAAACTACAAGTGACGCCTGACACAGGTTGGACACTTGTCAGCTTCCCTCAAGTTTTGATGGGAAATGTAGGCATCCTGGTCTTGCAGCTGTAATGGAGAGCCAAGCTGTAAAACCAGGGCGCCTACATTTCCCATCAAAACTTGAGGAAAGCCGACTAGTGTCCAACCTGTGTAAGACGTCACTTGTAGTTTGGCTCTCAGAGACCCACAAGATTTTCAGGGTGTAACCTTTCGAGAGTCAGGGGTCTGAAGAAAAATCTTGTGGGTCTCTAAGGCACCACCAGACTCAATTCCTACTGTTCAGTGATAAAGCCAGATTATAAATAAAATAAAACAGTAAAATAAGGACAGCTGCCCGGTGAATGCCACAAATGGCAGGGATGCAAAGCTGCTTGGCGTGGCATCACATTCAGAATTCTAAAAGGGGTGATCAGGCAAGGGGTTCAGTTCACATGTAAATGAACAATTTGAACAAGATAGGTTTTCCCATCAACTGCATTTCTTGCGATGATTGCAGCATCCCTGGCAGAACCCACTGAAGTTTCAAGAGAGAATCCCTATGGGATAAACAACAACAACAACAACAACAGTGTGCTTATATACCACCCATCTGGACAGATTAATGAGCCACACTCAGAACGGTGAACAAAGTCAGTGTTGTTATTATTCTCACAATACAGCTGGGGAGCTGGGCTGAGAGGAGGGGCTGACCCAGGACCTCCTGCTGAGCTCATGGCAGTAGTGGGAGTCAAACTAGCAGAGTGCTGATTCGCAGCCCAGCCACTTAACCACTATGCTGCAGCAGTCAGAAGCTCCTCTCTCCTCTTCTCTGTCATGCTTAGGTTCAGCCAGTCAAATTGCCAGTGTTCCCTCCTCATTCAGTCATCCAGCCTCAACACACATACACACACACACACACACACACACACCCCACGATGTGGTGTCTTACAGGCCTGCTCACTTTTTCCCTGGCTGGGCTCCTGCGCCGTGAACATCCAAGGTTGAGCGGAAATTCTGCAGTTGGAGTTTTTCCTATCGCTGCATCTACCTGCCAAATTTCTATTTGAAACCCAACTGCCAAAAGCTATCGGGAAACCCACCGATGTGAAAAAAGAGATGAAGAGGCTGGCTTTTCTTTTGGCAGAAGAGGCTGAGCAAAGCCGCCCTGTGTCAAAGCCGACTGGAAGCAGAAGCAGGGCATTGAATTCCATTTCACATTTCTCTACATTTCTCTTTCTGAAATGAAATCCCCCTCCAGTATAATATTAGAAGGGTGTCACAAAAGGAGGGCACACAAAACCCGATGCATTTGGTACCAGAAGCAACCAGTGTAGCCCTTGCCACAAAAAGGCAGTGAAGCACATCTTCTCACCCTTCCAGGGGACGTGCTGATCAGAAGCCGCAGATATAACTGTCTGTCTGAGCGCATACATGGTATGTGAACACGATATACATATAAAATTTCTATGTCACCTCTCCAAAGAGCCTGCTCCAGAGAAAGGAAAACGGCATTAAAACTGCAAGTCTGACTATGGGCCCATTATAGGGTTGCCAGAACTGTCTTCCAGGAAGGTGGAATCCGGGGAGAATGTGACATCACTTCCGGGTGACACTCTAGAAATTTCCTCTAATCTCTATGGTAAAGACCATTGTGACAGAATGGGCTTTTAAATGAAAGGTTTACTAAGGGCAGCAACCAGACAGTGGAAGGAAAAGAGTTTTAAAAATGCCTGAAGGGAGGATGATTGACAGGCTGCTCCTAGGGTTGCCAGACTCCAGGTGGTAGCTGGAGATCTCCTGGAATTACAACTGATTGCCAGGTAACAGAAACCAGTTCCCTTGGAGAAAATGGCTGCTCTGAAGGGTGAACTCTATGGAATTATACCCCACTGAGGCCCCTCAAGAGCTAAAAGAGCCCTGCTCCTCCCCAAACCCAAACCCCGCCCTCTCCAGGCTCCACCCCCAAAATCTCCAGGAATTTCTCAACCTAGACCTGGCAACCCTAGCTGCCCCCCCTTTCTGTGATTGGCCAGCGAGAAGGCAACAAGTGGTGCTGACAGGATTGTTGAAGGAGTTGAAGTCTGGAGTCTGATAAAGTGGGTCAGACTAGTAACCCTCTTTGTGAGGAAAACATTTGCCCTAACTGGGACAGCTTTAGCTTTAAAGAAGACTTTAGTTGAAGTACTTAAGTGTGAAAGCCAGCGCTAATTTACATAGACAAGACAGGGTGTGTTGTTTGTTGGCAGAGGAAGTGGGTAGTGAAAGGAGACTCCCCTTCAGCCAAGTTTTGTCTTCAGAAGAACAATTCCTGCCCAGTGTCTAAAAAGAGGGTTTTTGGCCCTGTGGAGGACCCTGGGTCTGGAGCAAAAGGAAAAGAGTGCTGGGTGGAAGTCAGAACATCTAAGCTGTGAAGTGAACCCTATGAAGAATCCTTGTTAATGTAACCTCAGTCTGAAACTACAAGCTTCTCACTTTTAGGAACTGCAAATATTTGAAACTAAGCTAAAAGAATATTATTGGTCTAATACTTTTGAAGTATTCTGTTCTACAATCAAAATTTACTTCAGCTTTTCTTTCCCTGTCTACCTGCCTACCAACTCTGCCTGTTTAATAAACCTGCTGTTTCCTTTTGGACTTTAGCCTCTAGTGCAGTTCATTTAAAGAAGATATAGGCTCCTGCTTCTCCTCTACCAAATATTTGGGCTGGGATATAAGCCAAAAATATGTATGTCTTAAAGTGTGAGACAAAAGAAACTTAAGATTATACCCAGAGACACACTACCAGGGGCTGCCCAGACACAGAAAGCAATCTTGACCTTTTTGGAGGGAAAATCTGCCTCACAGTGGGGGACTGGGTGGGGCTTATGTCATAACCATTGAGGCACTGGGCAATTCTTAATGTGTTGCTATGTAGGCCATTTTCGGGACTTCCCCCCCCTCCCATTCCTCAGTTTCTCAAGGGTGGAAGACTGGAGCCGGGGGCAGAGTTTTGCCTGCTGCAGGTGGGCAACTGGAAAGCCTAACCCACTATGAGATACTAGAAGGACAGCTAGGCTGAAATGGGGAGACCGACATCAATGCCCTCAGATTATTTGTTTCCTCAGAATGTTCCTTCTCCTAGCAAAATCCTCCCAGAGCCACCACTTTCTACAACAGCCCTGAGGGATGGGTTAAGCCTCCTTACAGGAAGTGATATCCTGAAGTAGTCCAGAGAAATGATGGGGTGGGGAGCTGCCTGTTAAACTGCTGATTAACATCTCCCTCTCTTGATAGGTGGATTTGGATGCTTTTGGGGAAGTTCTGCAGTAACTTCTGCAGTAACTTCTGCAGCTGAGTTTCTGTCTGGGCTTCTGATTTCATGAGTAGAGATGGGCACGAACCGGAAAAAACCTGAACCATGCGGTTCGTGGTTTGTCAAATTTCACAAACCACGAACTTTCACAAACCTGCCCCTGGTTCGCGAACCAGTTCATTTGGTTCGTGAAAATGTCACATTCACGTCAGAAAAACATCACATCCAGGTCAGCAGAAGGTCACTTCTGGGCCAGCAGAAGGTCTGCAGGAAGTCCATCCCCTGTTGCCTAGGAAACTGATTGATTGGCACCAGGCTGTCTTCAGTCACGAACCAAAAAATGAACCAAACGAACCAGCCTAAAAGTTCGTGGCAGTTCATCAGAAATGGGATCTGACAAACACGGTTCGCGAACCATGAACTGACTTGGTTCGTGCTTAATTTTGGTTCATATTTTGGTTCGTGCCTATCTCTATTCATGAGTCCAGTAAGCCGCAGGATAAGATAGAAAGGAAGGCTAAAGAAGAGCACCTGAAAGCAGAGAAGAAAAGAAGGTCCTCCTGACACAAACTGCATCCTCTACACTTCTTTAAAAATGCAAGTTCTGCCCCAGGAGAAAACTGGACACTGTGGCTGGCATTGTTTATGCAAATGCACTGGCTTCTCTTTGCATAATTTATTTTACTTCTGCTTGCCACCCTCAGGTCTCTGCTCAGCCCCATTGCTTACATCATCTCAGCATCATTGCTTACAATTTTCAAACTCCTTTTCCCATGAGGACTAGAGACTTGATTGTTGTTGCTACCAAGTGGCTAACAAGAAAATACTGGAAAATGTGACAATTCAAACTTTCAGAAGTACTCACCCCCAGATCTTAAAGCCATGCCTAATAATGTCTCTAAGGAAATCCCGAGTACCCTCTCACCATCAACAATCTAAAATGCTTGTGCAAAAAGCTAAGAACCTGGCACCAAAAAGGCTGAAGACTTGGCAACAATAAGATGAACCTGGGGGGAGTGTCCCACACTTTGAAGGGGGTCCTGAATGAACAACATGGTACTGGTAAGCCTGGCAAAGATGGGTGATTGACACCAGTTAGCAATTTAGCTGCTATGCCCCAAGACTCTGCCTACCAGCCCAAACCCAGTAGCACCCTAAGCTATAAATCTGCCCCTTTGGGGGCCAGGTGAGTCCATTCAGAACAGGCAAACTCCTCGGTCCCTGACTATCCAACAACATCTGAGTCTTGATAGTCCACTGACCCGGTCCAACCCATTACTATCCAGGCTGGTGCTCTAACCACTGCACTACAATGCCCCAGTGACAGGCACATTTGCTGGAGGGATTAAAGGAAGGAGGAACTCCCCCGACATGGAGCACCAAGCTAAACCTTGAAAGGGGCATAAGCCCTGGCTGCTGTTTTCTTAACGGGGCTGCCGGGCTGCCACTGCTGCTCTTGCAGCTGCCAACTAAACCGTTAAATCTTTGAGCTGCGTCATTAATTATCAGTCCTGCCCCCTCCCAATCTCAGCAGCAGGGGCAGAAGTTTTGCTTGCTGGGCCACACAGTCCAGTTTAAGGAGCCTAAAGTTAGGGCTGCCAGCCCCAGACCGGTAAATTCTGGGAGATTTGGGAGAGGAATCATAGAATCAGAGAGTTGGAAGGGATCTCTAGGATCATCTAGTCCAACCCCCTGCACCATGCAGGAAATCCACAAATACCTTCCCCCGTCCCGCACGCACACATCCAGCGACCCTTACGCCATGTCCAGAAGATGGGGAGGAGCCATGGGAAGGCATCGCTTGGCAAGGGGAAGGACTTCAGCGGGGCATAGTGCCTTAGAGTCCACCCTCCACAGCAGCCATTTTCTCCAGGGGACTGAGCTCGGTCATCTGGAGATCAGTTGTAATTCCAGATCTCCAGGCCCCTCCTGGAGGTTGGCAATCCCACTGAGGCTGCAAATCCAACTCCTTTTGAATCTCTGGTTGTGTCACGCTGGTTGTGCCACGGACAGTGTGTCTCTTGCAAGACTGAAACCCTTGACCTTGACGTCTAGACTCTTTAGACTGACTGAGAGAAACCAGGCAGGTGGGGAACAGGATCACTGCTGTGGTGGATCAAGGCAAAGGTCTCCCTTCTGGCATTCTGGCCCCAGCCGTGGCCCTCCAGGGTCCTTACAAGTATGACATAAAAGCTGCAGATCTGCACTGCTGTGGCTCTCAGCATCTGGTGCTCAAAGGGATGTTGCCGCAGTGCCAACGAACCTCGTGGCTCTGCGGATAGTAATGCTCCCCTGCATGAAGCTCTCCAGGATTTTTCTCAGCCCACCCCAGTAAACAGCCCCTCAAGGCATCTTGTGGCAGCAAACTCTCTAACGAGGTGTGGGGTCGGAAGAGTAAAGGAGATAAATCACAGCAAGTTAACGGAGGAAGAAGAAGATGGTGGTGGTGGTGAAAATGCATTCTGATGGCAACTGAGCTAGGAAGAGAAGCCCATTTTCCTCACCAAAGTGCACATTTCCCACAAGTGAAGAAATAACCTTCCACCCCAACCAAAACACAGCAAGTGAAAGACAACCATCCCTAAATTTATTTTAAACCTGCAAAGGGGGTTAAGTTGGAAGGTTAATGAAATAATGAGCAGTTTTGCAAACTCTAATTGGGAGCAGCTGTTTCCCTTTACATAATACAAGATGAATTGGCTGAAGTGGGAAGAGTAGAGGCCATGTGCTAAACAGTTGAGCCAGGCTTAAAAGGAAATCTTTTTTTCTCCTGCCTGTGCATTCCTGATCTGTGTAACTCATTGCCACTGGAAATGGAGGTGCATAATAATTAGAGATGGGCATGAACCAGGAAAAAAAAGAACCATGCGGTTCGTGGGTTGTCACATTTCACAAACCATGAACTTTCACGAACCTGCCCCGGTTCGTGAACTGGCTAGTTTGGTTCATGAAAACGTCACTTCCGGGCCAGCGAATCACCACTTCTGGGTCAGCAGAAGGTCACTTTCGGACCAGCAGAAGGTCTGCAGAAAGCCCAACCCCCGTTGATTGACACCAGGCTGTCTGCAGTGAGGAACCAAAAAATGACCAAACAAACTGCCCTAAAGTTCGTGGTGGAACCCACTGAGTTCCACCACCTTTTTCCCCAGAAAAAAAGCCCTGAGTACATCCTTGTTGTGTTCCCTCTTCCTCCCAAAAACCTTGCCCTCCTCATGTACCACCTCAAACCTTCAGGAATTTCGTGAGCTGGAGCGGGCAGTCCTACCACACTACATTAAATGCTGAGGTGCATTCAGAGCTGCCTCATGCTGAGCTGAGCATTTGTTCCATCTAGGTCAGCGGCACTCTCTGACTGGCAGCTGCTCTCCACGGTCTCAGGCAGGAGCTGGTCCCGTCCTGCTGCCTCAGATCTTTTGAACTAGAGATTCCACTCCTTATCCTTCCTTCTCATGAAGAACATCAGGAGAAGTTCAAGTGGAGCAAAAGAGGTTTGGATAATTTGCATATTTTCTTGGGGGGCATCTGCGCAGCCTCGGTTATTTCTCATGCATCCTTCTCCTCCTGTAGGCCTTCTTCCTCCTTCTGCCAAAACAGATTCTTCTTGTCTTCTTGTCCTCAATCTAGACCCCCTCAAAGCACACACACCAAGAGTTCCCTCTAGCCTTGCAAGACATGTGGGTGGTTCTCCCATCCTGGGATGGGTAGCCGCCACTCCTTTTTCCGTGGAAATAGAGCAGTGACTATAGCAAAGCAAGACTTCATGTTATTATTTACGAAAAGTGTGCCCACTTGCTCCACTTATGATCTATAATGGTAGTTTGAATACTGAATGAAGAGCTCTGCCTAGGGTTTCCAACCTCCAGGTGGGAAGAAGGATGTAGAGCTAACCCGTGCCAGGAATGGTCCGCTTCCATTCATTATTGGCACTGCAAGTCTCACCATCATCCTCAAGCAGGTGGCCAATTTTGAGGCTTTGTTTTCTGACGAGTTATACCGGCCACAAACAGACAACCATAGCTTCCAATGCAAAAATCGGGGGGCGGGAGGGGTAGGGCTTCTTGGGGATTGCATGATTCAGCATGCTCCCATCCCTTTTATGTTTGGCACAGCAATTCCCACAATCAACCTGAAGCCAGTGGCCAATTTTGAGGCTGCTAGCTGTTTGGTATGGGAAGGGTGAGTTATGCCTGCCGCAGGCAACCCTACCTTCCAGAGCAAATAGCTGGGTGGGGCTCTGGAGGTAACCTGGCCTGGGATGTTCAAAGTCACATCATTTGGGGCACAGCAACCTCCATTGTCTTCCTGAGGCTGGAGGCCAGTTTTGAGATTCGTTACAGTTGAGATATTCCTGCCACAGGCAACCATAACTTCCAATGCAGAAAGGGGTGGGTGTGGATTTCTGGAGATTTCATGGGCCAGAATATTCCAATTCCTTTCATGTATGGCTCTGGAACACCCACGGTCACCCTGAACCAGTGGCCAATTATGAGGCATCTGACTTTGTTTTCAGAGGAATCATGCCTACCAGAGATGGACAGGCTGACAAGCCATGGGTGGATTCTTTTATTGGTTGCTGTGGATTTTCCGGGCTGTATAGCCGTGGTCTTGGCATTGTAGTTCCTGACGTTTCGCCAGCAGCTGTGACTGGCATCTTCAGAGGTGTAGCACCAAAAGACAGAGATCTCTCAGTGTCACAGTGTGGAAAAGAAGTTGGCAGGTAATTTATATCTACTCAGGAAGGTAGGGATGGGCTGAGTCATCCTGTAAGTGTTTCCCAGGGTATGGAATGCTAATGGAGGGAGGCTTCACTGTATCCTGAGGAGGTTCTTTTGCCTATGGATTGGTGCTTGATATGCCAATCTTATCTGCAGGGCTATTGTAAGATGTAGAGTATTTTGTTAGCCTGGTGTTTTTCAGGACTGGAAACCATGCCCTATTCATTCTTATATGCACTTCTTTCCTGTTGAAGTTGTGCTTATGCTTATGAATTTCAATGGCTTCCCTGTGCAATCTGACAAAGTAGTTGGAAGTGTTGTCCAGTATTTTAGTGTCCTGGAATAGGATACTGTGTCCTGTTTGAGTTAGGCTATGTTCAGCCACTGCTGATTTTTCCAGATGGCCAAGTCTGCAGTGTCTTTCATGTTCTTTTATTCTTGTCTGGATGCTACGCTGTGTGGTCCCGACGTAAACTTGTCCACAGCTGCAGGGTATGCGGTATACTCCTGCAGAGGTGAGGGGGTCTCTACTGTCTTTTGCTGATCGTAGTATCTGTTGATTTTTCTGGTGGGTCTGAATACTGTTTGAAGGTTGTGCTTTTTATTCTTTTATTATTATCAATTTGTTTACCTAATTTATACCAAATGGGGACCCAAAGTGGTGTGCATTGTTTTCCCCTCCTCCATTTTATCCTCACAACAACGCTGTGAGGCAGGTTAGGCTGAGAGGGTGTGATTGACCCAAGGTCCCCCGATGAGCTTCCATGGCTGAATCAGGATTTGAACCAGGGACTCCCAGAGCCTAGTCCAGAACTCTAAGCACTGTGTCACATTGACAGCCTTGTTGTTTCTCTGCCCTTCAGTGGCCAGAAATTCTCATTTATGTAGGCATACATTTTATGCCTTCCTCTGTTGATATGTACTGGCACATCAACAAGCCATAGACAGTCTTCATTATTCTCTCCAAGCATCAAAAAACCACATGAAAGACGACAGAAAGAATGCTTTCTGCACTAGATATCATGCAAGAATTTGGGACCATACAAGAACAGCCAAGGTCCCTACACACCAACAAGGAAGCTTTTCATCTGCAGCACACATAAAATTGGCGTTTCCACTTACTTCCTTTTCAGAAAGCTATCCCTCCAGACTAATGTTTTAAAACTGCCCGTTGCATTTAAGGATAATTATCTTATAAACGTAAGAGAACATTCTGTATTAAATGTAGGCACTATTCAGTCAAGAGTTAACACAAGAAAATGCCGAAAGCCTGCAGGGATCTGTGTTGTATCCCCCCCCCCACCAGCCTGCAGCTTCACAAAGCAGATTGCCTCTCCAGCCAGGCAAGGAGCTGCAGTCAGGAGGACTTCAAAGTCCCCATGGGGCACACCCGCAACGTTTTCTGCCATGGGCTCATGTTGCTTTCTTGAATCACAGCCATCGAGGATGAGTGCCGCAGCTGCGTGTCAATATGGAACCCTCCTAAGTGACCTCTTCATTACCCTCTTCATGCTCAGATCTGAAAAGGTTTGTTTACCTCCTGTGTGAGGCTTGTTTTTGTCCACTGCACAAAAGATTTACTTTATGACAATATTCCTAAAATGGCCTTGGCGCTTTATGCATTCTAATAGCCGCAAGAGTCAATTCAGTCTGTAATTTGCAAGGTGCTGATGGATTCAGACCACATGATGAAGTAGCAACTTCTGCAACTCGTAGGGATTTCTCATGCACCCTTCAAAGCTGCCAGGGCAGGGCAGGCAACAGTATCTTTCAGACTTCCAAGTTAAATGCAGGCAACACATGTACTAACTCAGATTGAAATGGCAATTTCTAAATGTACAGAGGTGCCTTATAATGAATCAGACCATGGGTCTATCTTGCCCAGTACCGAACCTGGGGTCTCAGGTGGAAAAAGGACTTTCACATTCCCTATTATCCGAACCACTTAACCAAGCACGGGTTCTACCACTGAGCCGTCGACAAGAGATGTTGGGGACAGAACCAGAGATCTCTTGCATGCTTACACCATGCTTACACCAAACAAAAGCATGCTTACACCATACAAAACACCTCACATGATGTTTTGTTGTGGGGATAATAACAGCATACTTTGAAAACCACTCTGAGTGGGCATTAAGTTGTCCTGAAGGGTGGTTTATAAATCAAATGTTGTTGTTATGTGAGCCACCGCGCCTCCTAGTGTTCAGTTTGTAAAGTACTTGAGCTCTGAGCACAATCTCCTTCCACATTTTTATCCCTAATGGAAGAATGTGTTCCACCCAGGGGTCATTTCGTAGAAAAAGAGCTGGAGGAATTCATTAGCATATGCGATGCCCCTTGACATCACCAGAAGTGTATCATTAGCATAACTGATTTGCATATGCCACACCCCCTGACATCACCTATCCTGGCTGTTTTGGACCCAATCCTGGCCATTCAGGGCCGAAATTGGGTCCAAAATGGCAAAAAAGGGGCTGAAAATGGCCAAAAAGGGGCCCAAAATGGCCAGGATCAAGCCGCTGCTAAGCGGGAGAGTGATCCAGCACCCGTCAGAGGCCCTATCCGGGACGTTTCGGCCCCAATCCAGGCCAAAATGGGCCCCAAATGGCTGAGAGTCAGGTGGGCGGGGCCACCTAACATGTGACCTCTTTGGGGAACTGCTGGAACTGCAATCCTGTGCGTTTGAAAAGAAAAGAGCCCTGGTTCCACCCATACTTAGAAAAAAACTCTTTGTTTACTTCAGAAGGCCCAGGGCAAATTCCTGACACTTCAAACAGTTTCTGTGGGTAGGCTGTGCTGGGTGAGCAACTAGTTAGGGTCGGGACTCTGGGAGGAAATGGTGCACCACACTATGAGCCTGGGCCCCCAGGAGAGCAACGAATGAGTGCTAAATCAGCATTGCACAGGCCCAATTTTCAGTATCACAAAAGGTGTTTAAAATGTGGCTTGAAATGTTAAAACCATGCCAGGTGACATCTGAAGAAACCAAAATCTGTCCTGCCCCACACTCCACCCATCCTCCCATATGAAGCAAATCACGCATCTCGGCAAGTTGCATAATGTAGAACCGAACCATGGACATGAATACAATTCGCCGTTCAACAGTCTCTCTCTCTAAGCAGTATAATAACATAGATCCGAATCATGTCAGAAGCGCTCTACAGACAATATTACATATGCATAAATCTATGTGCATAGAGCAGGAGCAGGCACAAGTGTACCTGCCTTGCCTGCGTGTCATCACTGGCTCGTGAGCTCCAATCATGGGGGATGGAGCCTGCACAAGTACCCTTCTTACACATGTACCCCCATGCTCATGAGGTTGGGACCACACACAGGGGAAGGGGGGAAGGTCATGCCTTCTCCCCCCCTGTGCATGCACTGATATCCAGGCCTGTAAATGAGCAACAGCAAGCTAGGCCAGCTTGAAATGGGGCACTATTACATTCTCCCCACACTCAGAAACTCCTGTCTTTTGTGGAAATTTTATTTATGTATTCCAAAAATTAATAAGCCAGCTGTCCATAGACCTGCCTGAAGCAGCTCCCAGAGTAGAGACAAATACAACAAAATCATCAAAACAACAAAAACAAAATTAATACCCATATGAAAATCTGCTCAAAAAATGAACCTTAAGTAGTAATAAATGATACCCTATTTATCTGAAAGGATGCCTAGGGGTTTTTTCCCCCTCCTGTGCTGTTGAGACACCTTGTGTGTCATTGTTGTTTTAAGGTTATCTGTTAGATTTTTATATTCAGGGTTATATTCGGGGTTATCTGAATATATACAGTATCTATGAGCAGGGTAGAAGTAGACCATAAAACTCATTAAAAAGCCTGAGTAAAAAAAGAAAGGTTTGGGCCCGGTGCCTAAAGAACAGTAAACTAGGAGCCAGGTGAGCATTGAGGGAGAGGCATTCCACAGGTGAGGTGCCACCGCCGAGGAAGCCCTGTTTCTAGTCACTGCCCATTTCACCACTGCAGGTGGGGGCACAGGGGTCAGGACTTGAGAAGAGGATCTTAACTGGAGGACTGGACAATACCAATACCTGAGCTGTGCAGTTTTGTCTAATAATGACTCCCTCCCTTGGATCTACTTTTTCTTACGTGTGAATGGGAAAAGGTGTCTGCCTTTCTTCCCTATTTGCCATAAAAACACTGCCTACCTGCCAGCCAGTACAAGCAAAGCATTCCCCGCCCCCATAGGAGTGACAATAAGGTTTCCATCCTCCAGATGAGGCCTGATAGATTGGTTGTTTCTGGCTACCTATCATGGAAGAGGAAGAAGCCATAACCTCTGTGCCTCTTTCCCTCGCCTCCTCTCTCCCCCTTCCCCATCCGTCCTGCTTGCCTGCCAGTGAGTTCAGGCAAAGCCTTTCTCCCTGCCTGCGTAGCGTATGTGCAGCCTCAGGCGACGGAACACCTCAACAAACCAAGCCCTGAAGTTAAGCAGAAAGTTGCACCACAGTCAGGGAGATGCTGTGATCATAGGTGAAAATAATGAGCAGAAAACCACCAATCAGGATAATTCTGTTCTGAAGGGGGCCTTCTGGTTGGATGGTGTCCCGGTCACTTATTTTATGCTGAAGCCAAGTCACTCTCTCCTCTTGCTTCTCCAGACATCAAGTGCCAACCGGAAACTGCTAGGGGTGAACAGATTTCCCCGATTCTTTTCTGTTATCCTTCATCATTCTGCTACAATCCTGGTTTTGCTCCACCTTTCTTGCATGAAGCCAAGTAAAATTCTCCAGTGTTCACCTGCGCATTCACCCTTGCACTGTGCTTGCTGTTATTACCACGCTTTAATTTGCTTTATTATGCATACCGATGCACAGGTGCTATAGGGGAGATATGAAGGAAATGATCATAAGTTCCTTACTGATGCACTAGAGGAAAACGATGACAAAGGAAACTTTCCTTTGCACATTCTTGAAATAAGACTCTGGAAGAACAATGGATTCTGAGATAATTATTATCTCCCCAGAAACACAACTAGGCCATTCTGACCCCAAAATCCAGGCAGGGGGAAGCTGGGGAGAATTTTACAGATATCCCTAGAAAGTATATTCTGGTGGGTAACCACGTTGCTCCGCAGTAAAATGGCAACTTTCAAGTCCAGTGGCTCCTTAAAGACCAACAAGCTTTTCAGGGTATATGCTTTCAAGAGTCAAAGCTCCCTTCTTCAGATATTAACAATGAAAGGCTCTTTGACTCTTGAAAGCTTATACCTTGAAAATCTTGTTAGTCTTTAAGGTGCCACTGGATTCCAATCTTGCTGCCTTAGAAAGTAGGGTTTGCTGCTTTGGTTCATATTCTGCTCACAGTTAAATGAGGAGAAAGCCAATTTTTTATCAAGTAGTTTGGCTGTTCCTGAATAAGCCAATTCAGCTCATTATTTTCCACATGTTTTAAAAGTATATCGAAATTAGCAACATTTCATGGATGTACGCTGCCCTTAAACCTGAAGCCAGTCCTAGTCCCCCCCACCAAGGACCGGTGCCTCCATTGAGGCAACCCTGGCGATTGCCTCCAGGGCTGAGGCACCGGAGGGGGCGCTGGGCCGGGGGCACGTGCCACAGAGCTGGTGGTGGCAGCTGACTGAGAGGGATGGGAAGCTGCCCGCGCACCGCCCTGACCACCTGCCATGCCTGGCCCACAGCTACTGCAGCCTCCCAGCTCTCCCACGCTGCTGCTGCCGCCAACACACGCCCCCAGCCAGGAGCAGCAGCCGCGGGCCAGGCATGGCAGGCGTCCAGGGCGGCGCATGAAGCAACAGAGTGGGAGGGCTGGGAGGATGCACGCGCACCTTCCCAGCCACCCGTTGTGCCTGGCTGGGCCGGCAGCCTCTTGCCCAGCCGCCCGCCATCCCACAGTCTGGGTGCATGCGTGTGCTCTGCGCATGCACGTGTGAGGGGGCAGGAGCAGTCCTGAAGCTGTCTCCCCCAGCCTCAGGCGCCAGAAACTCTGGCGCCGGCCCTGCCCCCACCTGCCTTATCATTACTGCAGCTGATTTTTTAAATGAAGAGTGAGTAAACCAGATAATCAGTTATACCAGCAAGGGGCCTAGAAGGACCCCACCCCACTATTTCCTCTTTCCCTTCCTTGAAAGCCCTCGTGGTCTCTCCTCTTTTCCTCTTTACTTCTCTCCATCCCATCTACCACGCAACCTAACTTTTTTTATCATCTCAGACTCATGGGGCCCATCTCACTTTCCTCTGTGTCTACTCCCCACACTATTTCCTCTTTCCCTCCTGCTGGCAACCCCCATAACTTCACCTTTCCTTACTTACTTCTCTCATTCCCATTCACCAACCAACCATTTTATCTGCCCCCATCTGATATTTATTATTTATTTACCTCATTTATACTCTACTTTTCTCCACATTTGGGACCCAAAACAACTTACGCCATTCTGTTTCATTTTAAGTTTACAACAACCCTGTTAGGTAGTTTAGGTTCAGAGTGTGTGACAGGCTCAAGGTTACCCAGCAAGTTTTCATGGCAGAGTGAGGATCTGAACCTGGTTATCCCAGATTCTACAATGAAACTCTATCCATTACATCACACCAGCTTTTGTGGGGTGGCTGCTGTTGAACAGAGCCAAGCAGCTGGTACTGGATGAGACATGGAACTCATGTGTTATCAAGTCATCTGGTGATTTCTACCCCAATTAATCCTCCCTCAATGGTCAAAGAAACCCTGGAAAGGCCCTTTTACTGACAGAAACCAAGGCTTCAACTCACAATACTGTTGTGGTTGCCTAGCAACAGCCACAGAGGGCATTTGTTTCTTAAAGTGACAGTGTTGCTTTTATTATTGGTGGACAGGGTTAATCTCCTTGTGTCTTTTTTTTTTGTATTTCAGATTTTTCTGCAAACCTACGGCTTTTCTGAAGTTTGTAGAAAGATCTGTCTTGTCTGTTCATGGCTCCAGTCTCTCAATTTAAGTATCTCCAGATTTAACAATGTTGAAAAATAAACATATTGATACAAACAATATTGCTGTCTTTTTAAAATCCTGCTGTTTGATATCATCTAAATCCATGTGATCCAGGCATTTTTGCAAAGCTTTATGGAAGTTGTAGTTTCCTCCCTCTACTGTTTCATTTCATTATCTGACCCAAGCGTCCAGGACTCTGAAGAAGAATCAGTTTCATCAACAGAATTGGTGCAAAGGCAGTCACAGGGCAGAAGAGAGTGAAACGCCACCACCAAAGCTATTGAGCAGCTGCAAAGCTGTTGTGGAGCTGTTTGGACCGGGGGTAGAAAGGCAAGGAGATCCAAGGCTTCGCCCACAATTGATAATGCCCATCAAAAAAGGAATGTTCACCTACCAAGTTTGTGGCAGGTCTACTAGAATTAGAAAACAGCAAATAGAATAAAAATGTTATTAGCTCTAGCCAAGTATACATTAGCACTTAGAACAGATTTGTAGAATGGAATATAGACTTGTAGAATATTCGGGGGGCGGGGGAGGCCTGAACATTTGCCACTGATCTGTTCTTATTGCAGGGTTTATCTATAGTCATTCTCTGCAGGGAGCAGTGGGAACTGTAGTTCTATAATGGGGCGAAAAGGACCTAAAGAATACACAGCCTTCATGCCTCAGTATGAGTCTCTCGACACAAGACATTTTACACGAGTAAGAACAAGTGAAAGATCTTACACTCTTTCCCCCATTGTGGATACACATGCAGTGCTACGGAGACCGAGTACTCTTGAATATAAGACCACACAGAAAGTAAGTCACGTGAGCATCCTTGTGTAAGATGTCTTGTGTAGAGAGACTCTATGATTCCTAGGTTTCTATGGGAAAGTCAATATAGGTGAAGTCATATAAATGTTGGTGGTGTAAGTATACCTAGTCCTGTGATTCTCAAACTATAGGTAGGAACCCAAAAGTGAGTTGTGACTAGAGATGGGCATGAACAGAAAAAAAACCCGAACATGATGTTCACTGTTCGTTGCCATCCACGAACAGGGACTCACGAACAACCACGAACATGGCCCTGTTCATGAACATGTTCATGGTTGGCAGTTCGTGGGGGCCAGCAGGCTCTCCTCCAGCCATCATCCGAGTTTGGTCAAGATCCCTACTGCACCACTGCCAGAAACCTGACCCGAGCAGGCACCAGGAAAGGTACCAATAATAAATAATAGCTTGGCCCCAGAGCCTGGCAGCAGCCCTGGAAGGGGTAGATCCCTTTCCCACCACACACAAAGAAAATTCAGGCTCCAATGCACTCTCTCTATCAAAATGCCAACAGCAACTGTCTCTCCTTCTCTTCTGTCTGCAAAATCAGAGCCTCCCTTGTAACAAATTTGGAGCTCCACACTTGAATGGAAGACCTGCCTATCAAGCTAAATTGGGCTTAGATTGGGGTTTCCAGAGCAACAGCAGGAGTTCAGACAGACAAACCCTGCCTAAGTTGCCAAGGGAATTGATGGCAGAACAGCAACGAACAGCAACAAACGAGGCTTGCGACGACCACCTGTTCGTTCAGAATGGGGCCTCATGAACAGCTTGTTCGGGAACAGCCGATTGGGCTGTTCGTGGCTTTTTTTTGTTCATATTGCTGTTTGTGCCCATCTCTAGTTGTGACTCGCTTGTGGGTAAGCTGTGTGTGAGACTGGGAGGGAGGCAAAGAGAGGATCTCTGAGGCTCAGGTCATGTTGGATGGCGACAGTCAAAGATGATAAGTTCGCCAGCTGAACATGTTTTGCACAGAGTTCTCAGCATTTCTACCTGAGCTGAGATGTTTTTTCAAAAGTTGGGGAAATAAATGGGATTTCCTGAAATCTAAGCACATATCTTTCCATTGAGCTTTGACCTCTACTGCTGTATTGTCAAATTTTATTTAGTCGGCCCCATTCATTAGGTAAACTATGTTCTCCAAAATGTTTTTTCTAAAAAAATATATTATTTTAGAAATCTAGCACTGGGGACCGTATATGTGTAGCAGCCCACCTTTGATGGTGATACATGAGAAGTTATGTTCCCCTCCCAGCATTGCAAAGGGGAGCTGCCCTCCTGCCTTGCTGGGTGTATGGCTGAGCAGACACTTCCAGCCCGGAATCTGATTTATGGTTCTTGCCTTTCACTGTTCTCAGTTCAAGTAATAAATTGCACCACAGCAGGAAGGAGACGTGGCATTATCTTTGGCTGACAAGGGAGGAGGGCAGGAACCTGGGCACTCCCCTTCAAAAATACAAGCACACCTCTGACCAAAGGATATTTGCTGCATTCAGAGAGCCACCTATCACCTGTTGGCATTCACTGCTTTTTAGGTGCCAGCAGATCTGGAATCAGATTTCCCTACAGGTTTTTTTAAACAGTAAAAGAGCAACATTTGAGTCCAAGAGCATGTTAAAGACCAACAAGATTTCCCAGGTATAAGCTTTTCAGAGTCAAAGTTCCCTTCCTCAGATTCACTCTCAAAAGCTATACCCTGGAAAATGTTTTTGGTCTTTAAGGTGCTATGAGACTCGAATCTCGATCTTCTACAGCAGGCCAACAAAGCTACTTAACTGAAACTATCTTTAAAAAGTAAGGGCAGCCACTGGTAGGGTTGTCAGATGTCCAGTTTTGAACCAGACAGTCCGGTATTTGTGCTTGATGTCTGGGAAATACATTCAGAAAAGAACCCACAAATGCCAAGTATTTTCTAACTGAGTGATCCAAGAAACAGTTCCAGTTCCAAAGGGATGGGGGCAGGGCTTTTTTTCAGCCCGAACGCAGCGGAACGGCGTTCCGGCACCTCTTGCACCAGGCGCCAAATTCTGAGGGGCTGTCTGGCACTGTGTGGAGATCCAGCATGTGTGGTTGCTCGGGAAGAAGAGGCTGGATTGTTGTGAGGAACGGGTCTCCCCAATAGATATGAGGGGCTCACCTCGGTTGCCCTGGGGAGGGTATAGAGGCAGGGCTAGAGAAATTTTGCACCCCTCAGTATTTTGTGCCCCAGACAAGTGTTCACAACTATTGTGATAAGTATGATCCTACTGGGTAGTTTCTATGTCATTTAATACCACCACCACTACCCCACAAGTTAGGGGGTTCTGCCTCACAGTTGATGTAAGTCCATAGCACATGAAAATAATATTATTTCAAATAATCCCATGTGTTTCTCCCTCATTTTCCTCTTGAGAGTTCCACCACCTCTTTTCCCAGAAAAAAGCCCTGGATGGGGGGGGATGCTCAAAGGTTAGAATAGAAGGGGAGGGGCAAAGGAGTGGGGAAAAGGTATCAGATTCTAGGACTTGGCTGTGGAGGGTGGGCTGGTGGAAAGCAAACTGTAGCTGGTACTAGCATTTTCATTGTTCCCCAAACAGGAAGAGAAAATGCAGCTCCCCCTTTTCAAGCCTGGAGTGGTTTCTCTCCTCCCTGAAGTGGGTAGGTACAGTTTTATTGCCCAAGTTGTCTGATTCTTCCCTGTGCTACAAGGAGGGGAGTTAACTTTGACTCAATTGTGTTGTCTTTCCCCCCTTTCCCTTTGCTTGTCATGCCTCACCCACCCTCTCCAAGCTGGCAGCCTCTCCTGGGAGAAAGCAGGCAGCCGTTCTCTCTCTCTCTCTCTCTCTCTCTCTCTCTCTCTCTCTCTCTCTCTCTCTCTCTCTCAATAGGAGGAAGCTGCCAAAAGGGCAAATTCTCCCCTTACCCCGAAGCTGTTATTTACACAGACGATCCTCCTGTACATGGCCACTATCTAGGGTTGCTGGTCCCCAGGTGAAGGGCACACGTAAACCTCCAAGACGTGGGTGCCAGGTCCCCACCCACCAGGAGGGGAAGGAGCAGTGACACAATTGCGCAGGGCAAGGCTTTACAGAGAGATTTCATGCCCGTTGTGATAAGTTCACAGTGGCTGTCTGAACTGATGCCATGTGTTGGGGGGAAAAATGGCCCATTTATGAGCTTTGACATTTCGTTGCCAGTGATTTGCGGCTTGCTGTGAGAGTTGCTGGCTTAGCAAATCTCTCCCCTCTTTGCCTTCCTGTGGTTCTGCTCTGCTAGACACTGGCAGAGGGAGGGGAGAGGGAAGGAGGACTGGGCTGAGCCCTGGAGAGGATGCGTGTATGCATGCGTGGTCTCTGTGTGTGCGTGTATGCATGCGTGATCCCTGTGTGTGCGTGTATGCATGTGTGGTCTCTGTGTGTGCGTGTATGCCTGCGTGGTCTCTGTGTGTGCGTGTATGCATGCGTGATCCCTGTGTGTGCGTGTATGCATGTGTGGTCTCTGTGCGTGCGTGTATGCCCTGAGTCCTTCAGGAGATGGGCAGTATAAAACCTGTTACATACTCCATGGGAAGTACACCGTTCCATCATGAGAAACATTATAAAAAAACTCTGAATTAATTATTGTTTGGGAACTTAAAAGAAAAATATAAGAGAAGCTTTTGGACTTTAGGCAGGTTTGGAGGGAGTTGACATCTTCCAGTTCACTTATGAAAGATTCAGCATGGAATTGTATAATGAGACTAATTTTGTATAAATATATTTAAGTATCTATGAGCACTTTGCACTTTGTATACTTTGTGGAATATTTGAAATTGGGTATCAATATATGAAATTGATTTTTGGTATTCTGTGGGTGTTGTCCCTCATTCATTGACTACTTTATACAGGTACAGCCATTTTCTTTGCGCTATTCAGCTTATATTAACATTCTTGGAAATCTTTTTAAATATGTGGTACTTCCAAAACCTGTGGCTGCTTTTTCCCCTAGGGTTATAGAATCCTAGAGTCAAATAACAACAATGAAAACAACAATGGTGCTTATATACTGCTCCTCCAAACAGATTAGTGCCCCACTCAGAGCGGCAAAGTCAGTGTTGTTCTTATCGGCACAATCCAGCTGGGGAACTGGGCCAAGAGGAGTGGCTTCTTCATGCCACCTGCTGAGCTCACGGCAGCCCTGGGAGTCGAACTAACAGAGTCCCGATTTGCAGCCCAGCCACTTATGAAAAGGCCCTGTTCATCGCAAAAATCCATCCTGCTGAAGACCAAGGGCAAAGGTTGAGTCCTTCAGTACTCCTGGAAGGAGGTGGAGAACTGGAGATGCAGGCCCCTCCAGGAACAGGCTTTCTGTACTGCAGTTGAGGTCTGACGACTAGCACAGAACCTTGGCTATTACTCTTCTGTTAACAGCTGTTAACCTTGGCTATTACTCTTCTGTTAAATGCTGTCCCAGACAGCATTTGTTCTGTGTTGTCATTAAGTCTTCTATCATAGGCAATGCGCACCAACAGGGTTACCCGATGGGGTCTGGACCCTGGGAAGAAACACGTTCCCAGGCTGGGGAGAGGCACGCTCCCAGGTCAGCATGATGGCGTCACTGCAGGAAGTGACACCATCACACCCGCCCCACACTTCTGGACGCCACTCCTGGGTGACACACAGGAGACCAACTAGGTGACTGGGCTGGCTGGCCACTCCTGGATGGCACTGTGCAGTTGCTGGAGGCCAACTGGGCTGGCTGGCTGCTTTCCTGGGCCAGCGGCAGCACCACAACTGGCCTAATGCCAGAGACAGAGATGGACATATGAAATAGCAAGTCAGGCCCTTGGTCCACTGAGCCCAGCGCCTATTCGGACTAGCAGCAGTTCTCCGGGATCTTCGATCTTTCTGAACACCTTTTCACCTAGAGGCTTTCAAGGAGTGCACATATGAACAGACCACTTTAAAGGGGGACCAGACAGGTTCATGACGGACAGGTCTATCACTGGCTCCAAGCCACTGGGACTAGAGGGAACCCCCAGAATCAGAGGCGGTCAGCCTCCGAATCCCACTTCTGAAGAAAGCTCATACCCTACCACAAATTTTGTTAGTCTTATCGGTGCTACTAGACTCTGGCTATCCTCCACTAGGCGGGTAAGGGGACCGGGAAACCCTACGCGAACTGCCATTGAGCAGCGCACCATTCCAGGTATGCAAATTACTGTGGTCTTCAACTACACAAGCCACATGTACAAAGAAGCACACAATTAGGTCAGGGCTGAGGAGGCGCAGGCACAGCACGCCGTCTAAGAAGGTGGGCATAAAGAGCTTGGGGGGCCTGAATCTGTTTAAAGTCTTCCTGAGCCATTGCTAAAGAAAATGCATTGCCCATTAACCACATTGTCAGGCGGTGCTAAAACAGAACTGGGAGCTCGCTTGGGGATATGGCATAATTACAGGAAGATTACAGAACACGTTAAGAGCACCAAGCAAAGGCCAAGGAGGAGATTTAATTCCAAATGCAATGATACTTAGGGAATTCCAAGCAGGAGAAGAAAGGGGTGTTGTCATTGGCAAGAGAGAAGGAAAGACGGGGTTCTCTGCAGTGACGCAGAAATGGATGGGAGCTCTCTGCAAGGATGCTGCCAAAAAAGTTAAAAATAGAATTTAGAATGACATTATGTGGTAATGTTTAAATGGAATGATGTATCGTATTACAGGGGAAATTAATCATAATCTGCCTTTTTAAAAATTGAATCCCACATTTATCCAGAGTCATCAAAATTTGCAGGATTGGAGGAAAAAGCAAATTGTATTTATTTAAAATATCTCTATCCCACCACATCACTGCAGGCGCAAGGCAGCGAATGATGCAGCAACCACGATTCTCTCTACAGAAGACTTCTGACACGTGATCTTCAAGTGTTGGGAGTTGGGAGATGCAATGTTAGCCAGGAAATGTAGTTTTGAAAGACAGAGCCAGCGGAGATTTTTCCGGTGGGGATAGATTATCTCACAGCCGAGGTTCGTTTAATTCAGTTTTAAGCAGAAAGGGTGGCAGGGTAAAAGTTCTGGAAAGGGAGACAGTCCAGCATGCCAGAGGCAGCAGAGGTCTGAGAGAGAATCCGTCCCCTCTGGGACAATCTCCTCCAGCTCTGTCTTTTAAAACTATGCTTCCCAGCTAACATTGCCTCTCCCAGCACTTGACGAACACACGCCCAGGCGTCTTGTGCAGAGAGACTCCAAGCTGCAAGGAAATACAAGATGAAGATGGCCCTTTCTGATAGTTTATCTTGCAAAACACAAACATTCTCCCCAGCTGGACTAGAAATAAAGGAAGTAGTTGAAAACCTTTTTGGATAATATGTCCGGCATACAAAAAGAAAAGCCACACTATCAACTATCCTTGGAGAGTAGGAGACAGTAGGAGACAGTTTGACAGTACACTATTTCTGACAAGTAGTATGAATACGATGCTCCAGTTACCTTTTATGGACATGGGATAGTCACTATTTCCTGATACCTGTCCCCAATTTGTCTTTAGGGGAAATTTTTAGAACTCTTTTTTTAAAAAACTACTGGAGTATACACTTGTATACTAAAATCAAAAAAAGTCCAGTAGCACCTTTAAGACTAACCAATTTTATTGTAGCATAAGCTTTCGAGAATCACAGTTCTCTTCATCAGATGCATGGAGGGCCAAAAGAAACTGGTCAGATATAGAGGAGGAGAGGGGAGGGCGGGGTAGATGCAGAACAGCTGCTTCTGATATGCAGATGCAAACAGCTCCTTCTGATATGGAGATCAGTTTGCCTCTGTAAAGGTTCTGAGGAGTTTGCCGTGTTAGCCTGTAGTAGCAACATCAAAAAGAGTCCAGCAGCACCTCCAAGACCAACCAATTCCACTGCAGCACAAACCTTCAGGAACCACAGCTCTCCCCGCCAGATGCATCTGACAAAGAGAACTGTGATCCTCGAAAGCCCACGCCAGGTGCCACTGGGCTCCCCCAGACCCCGCCTTTGTAAAGGAGATCTGTTACCTGTGATAATGAGATAACCATTCATAGTCCCTATTCAGTCCCAGTTTGACAGAGTCAAATTTACATATGAATTCCAATTCAGCAGCTTCCCGTTGGATTTTGTTTTTGAAAGGTTTCTGTTGAACTACAGTGACCTTTAAGTCTTTGATGGAATGTCCTGGTAGATTGAAGTGTTCTCCCACTGGTTTCTGGACATTGCCATTTCTACTCAAAAAGAGTGCTACTGGACTCTTTTTGATTTTGCTACTACAGACTAACACGGCTAACTCCTCTGGACCCTTGTATACTGGTTCCCTGGTTGGGAAATCCCTGGAGATTTGGGGAGTGGAGGCAAGGGAGGGCAGGGATTGGGGAAGGGAGGTATCTCAGCACGGTATAATGCCATAGAGTCCCCCTTGAAAACAACCGTTTTCTCCAGGGGAACTGATTCTGTTGCCTGAAGGTCAGCAGCAATTCCAAAAGATCGCCAGCCACCACCTGGAGGTTGGCAACCCTGTTTTCACCTGGCCCCAATAAGTGCCATCCCAAATAAATAAAAAATACTCACATTCTCTACTTCCTGTGTTTGAGTTGTAAGTACAAATTGAGGCACTGCGAGATTAAACAGTGTATGGAAAAGTCTTTTTTTTATTATTATAAAGGAATGGTTATGGATAGTTTCCCAGCACACCAGAAGCCCACTTCAGAAGCTCACACAGACAAGCCTTTTTCAAAATCCATAAATAGAGTTCACTGCAGGTGGAGAAGAACTTTTCAGTCATGTGAAGAGGAGGCACTCAGATGGTGCTTCATGGTGTGAAAATAGGAGAATTATTTATCCCTTTCAAATATTTAGTGGGGAGACTAACAAACAGAATCATTAAAATCTTTATCAATACAAAGAATAAAACCAGCGCAAATAAGTAAAAATCAGGTAAAGGGGTGGATACTGAAACACCTGCTGGTTCGGGTCATTGTCTGTTTGCCGGTCATGAATAGGGAGCCATTTCTTCATCAAACAGTTTGGGCTATTTACAAGCAGCACAAACCTTTTCTTTGGGCTACTTTTCACATATTCAGACAGTATGCTACAGTGCCAAGCAGTCCGTAGTATTTCACACATATTTTCACAGTATTGTCACACAGTGCAATGGGAATCCTACACTTCTCCCATGTCACTGCACACCAATTGGCAGCCAGTTCTATAAATAGAGAGAAAACCAGTCTACCAGCAATTATAAACATGGTATTTTTAAAGAGTCTTATCTTTTGTGTTTGTTTAAGACCACATTATCAACATTATTTTGCATAAGTGCATTTTTATACAATTGGGAGGCTGAGCTGCTCCCTCGTGTCATTTACATACCTGGACTCGCCACCCGTGACCCTGGGTGGAATCGAGCAAGAGTCTAGTAGCACCTACAGGACTAACAAAATTTATGGTAGGGTATGAGCTTTTGTGAGTCATAGCTCACTTCTTCAGATACTTCTTCAGATACTGTGGCTCACAAAATCTCATACCTACCACAAATTTTGTTAGTCCTGTAGGTGCTACTGGACTCTTGCTCTTTTCTCCTGGGGGATAAAAAGCCCCCTCAAGGCAAAGAATTGAAACTCCACCTCAACAAGGAAAGAAAGCTCCACCTTCAGGGCTACTGCTCAGTCATAATACTATTCAACTGTGCAGCAAGCATGTTTGAAATGCAAACATACCATTTGAGGCAGACGGGTAGACAGTCTGACAGTTCAGCTAATTGGTGATCGTGGCTGTTTAACCCGGTATTTCTGCCCAGGGGTCATTTCATAGAAAGAGAGCTGGAGGAACTCATTAGCACAACTCATTAGCATATGCCACACCCCTTGACATCACCAGAAGTGTGTCATTAGCATAACTGATTTGCATATGCCACACCCTCTGACATCACCTATCCTGGCTGTTTTGGACCCAATCGTGGCCATTAAGGGCTAAAATTGGGCCCAAAATGGCAAAGAGGGGCTGAAAAGGGGCCCAAAATGGTCAGGATTGGGCCACTGCTGAGCGGGAGAGTGATCCACCACCTGTCAGAGGCCCAATCCAGGCCATTTTGGCCCCAATCCAGGCTGAAACTGACCCAAAATGGCCGAGAGTCAGGTGGGTGGGGCCACCTGACATGTGACCTCTTTGGGGAACTGCCGGAACTGCGTTCCTGTGCATTCCCCCTCGAAATGAGCCCTGTTTCTGCCTATCAAATACGTTTTTCTGAAAAGCTTGTGGCATCCCTAGTTAACAACAGCAATTAAAATGAACTGCTAAAATAAACAGCCCTGCCATTATAGAGAGAGGATGAAAACCACAAGATCAGTGGGGTCATTGGAAAACATACAAATATTGACAAAACACAGACCAAGGCAGGTCCATGTTGTATACCCCCAGGTATACTCCAGTATGTTCTAGAATCCTCCTTATGGTACGCACACAGCACCAACTCTTGAAGGGCCCAGATACCTTGAGATGGCCCTCTTGAGATGGGGGGACAGGCACCTCGGCACTCTGAATTACATAGTTCAGTCCTGGAGGGTGAGTGCCCAGGTGACTGGCTGTTCTTGCCTGCGTGTGCGGACTCTCCTGGCAGAATTTCCCTTTTCGATTTGGTTCTTCTCTTTCCTAGCAAAGAGCTGCCTGCCTTGCGGGACGCTGGTCATTTCTGTTTCTTTTGTATTGTTCATTGTTTGCTGAGTTTTCACACAGAGTATAAAGGCTCAGGGATCTCCATTCCTACTTGTGCCTCAATCATAGAATCGTAAGGTTGTAAGGACCTCCAGGGTCATCTAGTCCAACTCCCTGCACAGTGCAGGAAATTCACAACTACTTCCCCCACACATACACACCTCCCCCCCCACACCCCTAGTTACCCCTGCTCCTTGCCCAGAAGATTACAAAAGAAGGGAGCTTTGACTCTTGAAAGCTTACACCCTGAAAGATGTCATTGGACTTAAGTCCTTCCATTTGACTCACAGTTTCACTGCATCATAGGTTTAGTTGCCTTAGTGGTTGTTTGTTGGGTCAGGGATTGTACCTGGATTGTTCCCCCATGAGTAAAAAGGTGGCCTGGCAAGATGAGATCACATGGCTATTGTTGTGGACCAAGAATGGGCTGATGGGCTAATGGGGTACACAAATTTCAGAATAACAAAAACTGTCCTTGGACCCTCGAGGAATAGCTGGACCCGGAATTCTGTCATGGGCCTTTTCCACACAACTTTACCCTCGCCCAAAATCGTGCAAAATTCACGGAATGACGGTGTCTCCATGGTGCGATTTCCCATCATAATTCCGTTTTATGGCGTGATTATGTCAGAAATCGTGCCAATAAAGACACCGTCGTTCTGTGAGTTTTGTGTGATTTTGCACGAGGGTAAAGACGTGTGAAAACGGCCATGATCCACCTACTCCAGAACATGATGAAATTCATCTGCAAGCAGTCGGCCCGGCCTCCGCCATTTTAATAAGCAGTTCTGGATATGGCTGCTTGTGATATTAAAGATGTTCAGGCCTCTGGAGTTAAAATGGCTGCTGTATTGCCACTAGAGAGCCTCTAACAGCTGCTGAGTCCCGCCCGGGAGAACACGGCATGCATGGAATGCTGCACAGGAATGCGGGGGGATTAAGAGATGATTGGATTTATTATCCCTCCAGCCCCAGTGGTGCCCAGTGCAACAACGGTATCGCAGAATCATCCCCACTTAACATATTCCTTTCCCTTCTTCTGTGATGAGATCTCCTGCCCTTGTTTGAGGAGCTAATCAAATGACATTCATAAGTATATACAGTTGTTCCTGGGAAAGTACAGTCCCCACCTAAAATCCACCAACTCGGATCCGGTGGGATTCACTAACAAACTATCCCTTTTGTTTAGCGCTAGAACATGGCTGAATCCACACTTACCAGCATAGCGCTAAACAGTTGGAATGACAGCGTCTTCCTGGCGCTTTTTCTGACGTCATCGCACCATGAGAGTGGTATCGTGGCATGATGACATCATACAACGCACTAGGAAGACGCTGTCATTCCAACTGTTTAGCGCTATGCCGGTAAGTGTGGATTTGGCCCATGTTTTGCATTTGCTTTCACACACCCCGGCAGCTGCCAATCAAGGTACTTAAAACCTTTTGTCCAACCCAGGAACTGACCGTTGGAGTCTTTGTCCTAACGGCTAGGTGGGCTCTTCCACGTCAGGGCACATTTTACCTATAAAGTAGAGCCCTGGCCTCATTCAAATTGTACATGCTTCCGGATCCATAAGAGCTGTTCCCTTCAGGTTTGCCCAAGCCTCTTGCTCTCTTGGCCGAGGACGCTGGCCATTCGAAGCTACTCCCTTCTCCTGCAGACTGGACCCCTCTTCAGGATAGGTAGATATATTTGCTTCCTCTGTCTCTATTCCCAATTTCTGACTAAGCTTCCCAGGACTCTGTGTGTGTAATTATTTGTACCCCATAATCCTGCTTGTATGTGCATGTCATTTTGTTCTTAATAAAAGTTATTGTTGGACCTTAAGAACCAGCCTCGTTTGCTATCTTGGGAAGGGACCTGGTAGAAACTGGGGACAGATCACTGCAGTTACCGGCCTCTCGCATAGCCATTCTCCTTGCTAGCTAATCCCCCCACAAATCATTTTATTGCAAGGAGACCAGTTCCGGTAACACATCTTGCTGCCCAGGCTAGAGGGCGGTGGAGAGCTTGACAGGAGAATGCCATGGAGCACTATAGGCTCCTACCACAGCCTTTGATGTGCATCGTACAGTTGTGGCAATTCGGACGATTCGGATGATACATGATGTGGGAGCAGCTGTAGCTCGGTTCAATCCCCAGCATTTCCCCTTAAAAGAATTGGGTGGGAGGTGATGCGAAAGACCTTCCTCTGCCTGAGACCCCGAAAAGCCGCTGTGAATCAGACTAGGTAAAAGTGACCTTGAGAAACCAAGGGTCAGAGTAAGACAGCTTCATTGAGGGAAGGGCTGAGCAGGTGAAGAAGTCTGGGCGAGGGCAGCGCGTGAAGAGGTGGCCTCCTGGGAATCCCTCATATTCACTCGCTCACTTGAGGGAGGAAAGGCGAGAGTCCAACGTAGCAGTTAAATGCTAGTTCTGACTTGCACAGGCAGGGCTGGGCGGAGGGTGGGCTAGATGCCCTCTGGGTTCATTCCCAGGCGATGAATCCGCACAGGCAACTTGATTGCTTTGGAAGGCTGCCATTAATCATGGGAGCCAGTCATTCTCTGGCCAGTTCCAGTTCAATCCAGTTTGCGGCTGAGATTGAAAATGAAATATCTGTTCAGTATTCATCGAGTTTCATTTGCTGGCTCAGAGTGACAGCTTTGCCTTCCTCGGGGAAACAAAAAGAAAAAAAGAAAAAAGGAAGAGAATGGAAGAAGGAATGTTATTGTAAAGAGATGCTAATAGCGCTACAGGGATCTCCAGAAGAATACGGGCAGCCCTTTGTTGAGGGACAGCAGGTCTTGTCGTCTGCCGTGCTTTGTCTTCCCTCTGATTTCTTCAAGTCGAGGAGCAGCAAAGCAGACGGGAAATATTCTGATGATGTTCCAAGGGCAGAAGAAGGGCACAGTGGCTGGTGCCTTCTGCAAGGAAGCACCCCGCTCCTGCGGGCAGGCCCTGCCCACTTTACTCAGTGGCTTGCCATGTTCGTCTGTCTGTAGCAGTAGAAAAGAGCAAGAGACCGGCAGCACCTAGAAGACTAACAAAATTTGTGGTAGGGTCTGAGCTTCTTCAGATACCTTCTTCACTGAAGAAGTGAGCTGTGATGCATGAAAGCTCAGACCCTACCACAAATTTTGTTAGTCTTCTAGGTGCTGCTGGACTCTTGCACTTTCCTACCACTTTATTCAATATGTGCCAGTTGCTTCCTGCCTCTGTTTGAATGGCTCCTTCTGCAGGCTGGCACTGATTTCCAAGACCATCTCGAAGCAGAACCTCCCAGACAAGGTCCATCATGTTGTCTTCTGCCCTTGAGTTCCCCCTGCCATTTGCCTCTCCCGTGGGGGGTGGGAGGCAGCGCCCCTGAACTGACCACGTCCAGCTCTGGGTACGAGAGAGTAGCGGAATCTCTCCTACTTGGCCTGGCAAAACAGCCTCTTCAGTGGCCCAGCTCCCAGCACTCAGCTGGCTGGATTTCCTTTTGTGAATGTCCCATCGAAACAGGAATCTCCGTTGCTCCACTTCTAGAAGGAGAGGTCCCACGGCCCAAGCCTTCTTCATGTCATATATCGTCTGGCATGGAAGCTATACTTTAACATCGCGAACTTGTGTGTGCTGGTAAAGACTTTCCAGTTGTAAAAAAGCAATATTTCATGCATGCTCATGTGTGTTAACTTCTTGCTAGTGATATGATTTGATCATTTTAGCGGGAAGACTCTTGGATGAGAAAATTCCGTTACTAGGTAGGAAGAGGTGGATGACCCAGGCCAGCCCAATCTCATCAGATCTTGGAAGCTAAGCAGGGTCAGCCCTGGTTAGTACATGGATGGGAGACCTAAGAGGAAGACTAGAGTCACTATGCAGAGACAGACAGTGGCAAACCATCTCCATTCATCTTCAGACCTGAAAACCTTATGGGGTTACCATAAGTCAGATGCAGACTTGACGGTGGCAGAGCAGTTTGCGTATGGCTGTGCAGCATTTTGTTGGTCCTTGGCCACAGGGATCCTATGACTGCCTTGCTCAGGTCTGCATGTGCTTGACCTCCAAATATTATAATAAAATAATAATTACACTTACATACCTCTTTTCTAGGCAGATTAGTGCCCCACTCAGAACAGAGAACGAAGCCAGTGTTGTTATTATCCCCACAATCCAGCTGGGGAGCTGGGCTGAGAGGAGGGGCTGACCCAAGGCCACCTGCTGAGCTCATGGCAGTATTGGGTTTCGAACCAGCAGAGTGCTGATTCACAGCCCAACCACTTAACCACTATACTACCGCAGCTCCCTTATAATAATGTGTTTATATACCACTCTTCTAGACTCATGAGTGCCCCACTCAGAGTGGTGAACAAACTCAGTAGTATTATTACCATAATACAGCTGGAGAGCTGGGGCTGACCCAAGGCCACCTGCTGAGCTCATGGCAGTGGTGGGATTTGAACCAGCGGAGTGCTGATTTGCAGTCCACCCACTTAACCACTATGCTGCAGCAGCTACAGGTAGAACATCACACCCCGCTCTGTTTAGGAGATCTTCGTGAGCAGGGCTCCTGGGGGGCCCGGGGCTTTCTGTTCTAAGCCAGAGTGGCACCAATGCTAAACAGAGTGGGGGTGGGGGGTCTGTGAATGCCCCCATGCACTGCCTTCCTGCTTGCTGCTGCTTGCAGAGTAGGGGACCCCCACCCCACCCCGGCAAGGAACCAGCCTCAGAAAGGGAAACCAGGCACAAGGATTCCTATGAAAACCCTGGAAAATCCCGGAGCTAAGATGGGAGACTGGGAATGTTTGGTACTAAATGAGAACTTGGATATAGTGGTATATTGGATACCTGGTGGGACGAGAGAAATTGGTGGAATATGACTATTTCTGGATAGCAACTATATAGGAAGGAAAGGCAGGGACACGTTGGGAGAGGCATTGCTCTATATTTCGAAGAGGTCAGAGGCCAGTAAGCCAGTAAACAAAAGATGAATATACTCCCCCCACAGAATTGCCATGGGTGAAGATCCTTGGCAGGTGAAGTAATACTGGGGGAGTAAGACTACAGCTCGGGGGCAGGGGGGCAATCGGAATCCCAGTGCCAGGAGGCAGTATCAGGGGAAGTTCTCGGTCTCTCTGCCCTGTTTGTTGGCCCCTAAACGGCAGCTGGTTGACCTCTGCATGCAACAGTGGACGTACCGAGAGCGCCCACCTGATTCCGCGGTGTTCTTCCTTTGTTCCCACTTATTTATTTAGCACAATGGATGGGAAAATGAGTAAGGGAGGCAACCAAAGGTGTAAATGTTGTAATAATAGGTGACTGTAAGTTCCTTTGCAATGGTTGGATGCGTCCATGTTCCAGTCATGTCCGAGTCAAAATGTGAACAACTGGTCATAGGTAGTTTGGGTGGGCAGCTGTGTTGGTCTGCAGTAGAACAGCAGGATTTGAGTCCAATGGCACCTTAGAGAACCACAAGATATTCAGGGTGTAAGCTTCCAAGAGTCAAAACTCCCTTCTTCAGATCCTTCAGAGGTATGTGACGAAGGGAGCTCTGACTCTCGAAAGCTTACACCCTGAAAAACTTGTTGCTCTCTAAGGTGCCACTGGACTCACATCCTGGTGGTGATGGAGCTACCTTGTGCTGGGAGGGGTGTGATCCTGGGCTTAACACTGTGTGGTGCTCAGGACCTGGTGTGAGATGCAAAAAGGAAGTTGAAAATAGGGGAAATTAAATTTTTACCAAAAAAAAGGTGGCCGCCCCTTGTCCTGCGGGGCAGGTGAATGGGCAGCCTCCAAGCCACTCGCGCTGCCGCCAGCTCCGTGGCGCGCCAGGACAGCCGGCTTGCGGGGCGGGGGGGGGGGGTGCCCCAGCGTGATGACGTCACGGGAGTGATGTCATCACACAGCGCCAGGAGCGTATGCACGCTGTGCACACGCATAGAGCCTGACTACGGTTGCCCTGGGTGCTGGCAACCGTAGATCCGGCCCTGCTCCAACCAAGCCCTTCCTACGATTGCAGCAATGATTTGTTCTCAGTTTCAAAAGAGCAGCATTTGAGGTTTTTTGTTCCTGCCTGGTGCCGTGGCAGCATCCAGCAGGAAGGGCCAATTGAGGAGGCAAGTCCAGGCTGGCCCGCCGTTTTCTTCACTGGGGTGGCTCTTCTTTGCCATGGTCTGCCATCAGTATAACTCCCTCCCTGCCACTGTCCATCTGGTGCCATCTTTGGGGGGAAATATTTTCTATCCTTCCAGGGATTTGCTGCTCATATCATGGTCGCTAGTTGTCTTTCATTTATAGTGGGTTTTGCTTTTGCTTTTTTGTTGCACTGCTTGTGTTTTGTAACCGGCTGTTAATGAACATAATATGTTCATTTATAGTGCGGTACTGTTGCCTCTCTATGGCTTAGAATTCTGGCTTGGCAAGGGCAGAAGAAACCGTGCCATGAAGCCATGAAGCCATGTGCCTGCACCTGTACATCCTAGCTAACTGGACTCTGTTTAAAACCAGGATTCTATCAGGCCTTGAGGGGGGGTGTGTGCAAGGCAGGCATGTGGGACTGGCATATACCAAGTGTGTGCGTCTTCAGGGGTAATATAGAACCTGAAACCAGCCATTATATACGTTGTTGCAGCACAAGAATGGGGGGTGGGGGCTGCAAGAAAGCCATCAGAATGTGTGAGAGAATAGGCGAATTGTGCAGGGGAACACATCCGAATTCACTCAAGCGCATCTGAAAAGCACACCACACAATTGGCTTCCTGCTGACAACCGGTGAACCTAACTTAGTGGGAATTTGAGCATAACTAAATAAAACAGCAAAAATCTGGCCCTCATGGGGAAAAATTAGAAAGCCAGCAACTGGCGGTGAGTTCGGAGAACTACATCGGGGAACCAATTCCACTGTCACCAGATAACACAGGCCCCTCCACCCCAGATCTCCTGAAGTGAGGTGGCAAACGCATCTCTTGGGGCTGGGCATTTCAAGATCTGTGAGCCACCGCCAAGACAAACCAGGCCTCCTGCATCTCTCAACCTGACCTCTGCTGCACGGGCATGCCGGCCGACCCAAACAGGCTCTCGGAAGCATAGAGGTCAGGATGCAGCCACCGGGGACCATCTCAGCCCTCGGACCCCTGCATCTTCTTTTGTACTCTTGCGGACTATCTGCAGAGGTCTGCAGTATCCTCAAAACTGGTTGCCGCTCACCCTGATTCTAAAGGGCGGGAGATGGTTTCTTTTGGTGAAAGGAGACAACTTGCTGCATCTCTTGAGAATCTCGATCCCTTGCCGAGGACAGCAGAAGCTCTTGTCCCTCAGGGCTAGTGTGGAGCAAGCAGCATTCCTTGGCTCCCAGGTGCCATTCCCTAGCAGACATTTCTCCAGATGGACCTCATTCCGCACAAACTCATCTTGAGAACTTTGCAGAGACACCTGTGCAAAGAGAAGGTCCACTGAGACCCTCTAGTCTGACCTGCCGTTGGCCCCAGCCAAGAAGACTGCCCACTCCCCCACCCCTATTAGAACCCACTCCGTCGTGTCTGGCTCAAACTCCTCTGATGAAGGAAACTTTGATTTACAGCCTGTAAGAGAAAGGGGGGATCCTGCCCCGCCCCCCACCGGGCAACTTTTGGCTGTGGACGATCATTCTCGCTGCTGAACATCTGGCCCTGATTTTAAATCTGCTCAGCTGAAACCCCCAGTTGCTGGCTCTCATAGTTATTTCATCTCTCCCCTGGATGGGGGAGCCTTTCTTTGACACCCAGTTGCCAACAGCTCTCATCCCCCCCCCCCCGCAAGGTGAGTCAGTTTTCCTCTCAGCAAGGCAGAACCTTTCCTGTGTATGAGCTCGAGGTGGAAATGGCAGGTTAGCCAAGTAACGTCTCTGAGATCCCTACGGAGAGTGCCCCCACCCCACGTCGATAGGCAATGGCTCTGGCCCATATGGAGAGCTTTATTTATCTTACATTATTTACAGCCTGCATTTACCATTATTCAAAGCTGGTCACAAGAAAATCAGCGAAGCACCGAAGTATCGTTAGAAAAATGATGGAATAATAGCAGCTGAAAAACTACCCATCTAAGTGAAATCAATACAGGCCAGGTGAGCCGTGCGGTAAGAAAGGGAAATTCAGACTCCAAGCCATCAAAAGCCCAAATGAGCAGACGGGCCTTGTACTTTCCTCCAGAGCAGTAAGGTGGCACGCTGCCAGAACTCTTCTGAGAGGTCTCTCTGAAGACTTGGAGCCAGTACTGAAAAGGCCCCGCGGCTCTCTGCTAACAGTCTTTCCTATTAGGAAAGATGATGATGCCGTCTTTCCTGAGGAGGAGCATTCTCTCATTGGCAGTTCTTACTTAAAGAGGTATTTCCACAGGAACCTTTGAAAATCAAAGAGAGGGAGCCTTAAGCCCCTTCCCCGCAGTTTGAAGCCTTTGTACCCAGTACCTTTCACATTACAAACAGGAGCTGTACCGTTGATGAATCTTCTTTTGCTGTCATTGTCCTATAGAGCAGTTTAAAAGTTTGTGGACATTTTCTGACATCGCAGCAGCGAATAGGAGGGGGAATCAAACAAGAGGCAGAAGACATGCAAGGGACCGATTTTAGGCATAGTACACAAGGCACTTCTGATGGCTCCTGATTCGTGCTGCCGTGAATCACAAGCAGCTACTTGCTGCCAGCTTTGGAAAGCAAAGCACAGACGGAGGCCGGCCAGAATACCAGATGCTCCCTCTAAACAAGACTAACGGCATCATTAAATTTGTGAGAAGCAAATGCAGAGGCACACTTGAAAAAGTCCACGGCAGCGGCTCACCTCCTGCATCCCAGCCAGGCACAGCTTCCTAGCACAGGTTGCCTTCATCTCCTCCTTTTTTGTACCCTTCCCACGAACAGAATGCCAAAGCTGAAATGTCCAATTCCTCGCAGCAGCTGTTGCCTCCTGCCCGTCGTGCCTCATCAGCCGTTCAGCGCTCAGCTCTCAGAAGAAGAGCGTGGTGGTTCATAACAAGAGGAACTCTCAGGCGCAAGCAGGTGGAGCATTAGAGAGAGCATCCTCCTTTACCAAGAAGGGTCCCTAGCCAATGCTTAAACTTTTGCTTACTAGCGGCGGCTGCAGCCCTGCCAAGATCTACTGCGTTTACTGCCAAATAAATCCTCCGTGGGAGACAGGTGGCACATCCCAGCACCCCATTATTTACTGCAGCTTCTTGGTGGAAAACGAGGGTTGTAAAATGCCCAAAGCACGTGGAGATTTATGCAGCTCCTCTTTTTAAACTCTGCATCTCCCCCTCCCCACATATCATGCCCGGCTCAAACCACCAGGTGTTTGACAGAGATGAAGGCTCCTTTCTGTCTCCAGAGCCTCGTTTGTGTACTGACTGTGGCTCTGATCCCAAGAAGGCTGCGGTCAGGTGGCTGATCTTGGCTTGAACTCATCAATAGCATCCTTCATTAGTACTAGGAAAAGGTCAGGGAATGGATACTTCCAAGCAAAGGGCATCCAGCTGAACCACGCAAGAGTGGGGTATCATCTCTAGAGCCTCGGCCGCTTCGGACCTACTGTTACAGTTAGGAAAGGGGTGGGAAATAGTAAAGAGTCCAGTAGCACCTTTAAGACTAACCAACTTTATTGTAGCATAAGCTTTCGAGAGCCACAGCGTTCTTCGTCAGATGCTTATGCTACAATAAAGTTAAGGTGCGACTGGACTCTTGACTGTTTTGCTACTACAGACTAACACGGCTAACTCCTCTGGATCTATGACCATGGAAAGGGGTGGAAGTGGCTTTCCTTGCTGGGGGCAACCTTAGACCAAGGTTTCCCTGCAAAGCACCCTGGGAGTTGCTTGGCACCACTAAGGCACCTCTTGACAACAGCTAGACTGATCCGCTGGGAAGCTGCCCTTCCAGCTCAGTCCCTAGCAAAACAATGAAGTAACAGGGTGGAAACCCTGAAAAATACCTAATATCAAACAAGGTAGTGCCCAAACTGGCCTGCGGAGGAGAGATTCAGAGAAATATCTCAGAGAAATGTATCGTATCGAGGAAGCCAAAAATATCAATATAGAAAGAAACTTTATTTTAGAAAAAAAGGGGGAAAGGGTCATAGATTCAAAAGGGGTAGGAAGGAGGACAAATCTCAAAATACAGAGGAAAGCACACTGTCACACAGTGCAGACTCTCGGATAAAACAATAGTGTGGAGCTAACTCAGCTAAGCACACTTTACGCAAGTTGTAGCAGGTTCCTCAGAGCATGTACAGAGTTCCTTGCAGTACCAAGAAAGTGGATTTGTTCTTAACCCCCAGCCCACAGGTCTTGGCATCTCCAAATGTTACCAAGTGCCGACAAAGAAAAGCCGAGAGCCCCCAGGTCTTTATGGGCAACGGAATCTCACCTAAGCCAGCCTCTTCAATGCGATTTATCAGCAGATCTCACCAATGGCAAGCAAAGCTCCATTTCTGATGCCAGAGACTATGGCTGCTTCCACATGTCCTTGAACTCTGGCAGGTTATCTCACTCATCGTTTCCCATGCACGATCAGGTCACGATGATCCCTGTTTTTAAGCGGTTTTTGTGAGAACTGTTTTGGTCCGTGTTTATTTTTGTTGCAGGTTTTCCACGCAATTATCCTACCAATTCAATGCACGCAGAGGCTTTTTTGCACTTCAGAAAAACCCTCTTACAAATCTCCAACCCCTCCTCTCGCCATTACCCCTCCTTTAAACATCACATGTGTGTCTGGCTCGCATGCGTGATCATGTAATTCCGCCTCCCCTTTTAACTTTTTAAAATGGCCCTTGTGCTATTATGATATCTACATACACAAAGGGAATCATACTACGGTGCTTGCTACATTGGATCACTCAGCAATTGGACTGTCAGTCTCGGAACAACATTGAGAACGGAATGCCATTTCTGATTTTATTTTAAATATGGAATCGCGCAATCACGCTGCTCTACTGTTTGCATATTTATGCATTTTAAATGCACTTTTAAATGCATTTAGAGATGTAAGCAGGAAATCAACGTTAGAGAACAGAGTACTACGCATGTGCATTTTCTACAGAAGCTGAAAGACAAGACGATGGTTTAGCGCAATCCTTCATGCACTCAAAAAAAAAAAGGAAAGTTGGGCGGGAATGCGCCACCAACGTCATTTGTGACAAGGTGCAGATAAGGAATGCGTTTTTTGTTTTGGGACCTTTTTTGCATGACAAACACCCACAAAACACACATGAGGATGATGCATGTGAAAGGCGAGTTCTCAAAGCAGATTGGGAAGACGCGGCTTTGGAACAGGGAAACCCCCCCAAAAATGGAGCATGTGGAAGCACCCTATTTCCACCAATCAGCGAATTATTATTAAAAGGGCAGGATGGTCCTGCCATTTTAATGGCTCTGCACTAACATGAGAAAAAGGGGATCTGGCCCCAACCAGCTGCCCTTTGTCAAAAAGGGAATTAAGTAGACCAGGTAGCCCCAGTGTGGCATGATGGATAAAGTGTTACGCAAGCCACAGGGGTCCAAGGCCCAGCGGCTCCAGGTGGCGCTCTTGAGCCACCTTGAATCTTAGGGTTCTGTCACACCTACACATCTCCCCCAAGACATCTAGCAACGATAAGGCCCATGTTCAGCCTGTTTTGAGGCCACTGAACTTCTGAATCCTACCGGTGAGTTGGCTGGGTTTTCAGATACTTCTTCTAGCTTGACTGTTCTATGTGGTTCTGTTGCTTTATAAGAAACCAGAGTTTGCACTTTGTGAATACTAAGAACCTTCCATACACACACACACGTTGCCCAGGCACACACACTCACCAGTCACTGCCATTGGGCTGCACCCACCTGAGCAAGGAGCGAAGGAAAGATGTGCCCCTTGTTGCAATCCACTTATTCCCCCCAATAGGAAGCAAGATTGAACCAGCCCTTATCTCAAACAGCCACAGCTGCTCCACTCACTAGTTCTTCCTCTCAAGGATAAACTACAACTGTTGTGGTATGGTGGCCCACAAGTCCAAATTTACTTGGTATGATGGCCTAATTTTTAAAAAAGAGCACACACAGGTTAATAAAACTACAGAAGCTGGGACTCGCTTTCACAGGCTTCACAGACCCGCAAGATGGGAAATGCTGGGCTCCTGTAATGCACTGGGGAGGCTGCCCTTAAAGATGAAGTAGAAACTACCACTGGAGCAAAATGTGGCTGCCCAACTCTTGAACAGGAGCGAGTGCATTTAAAAGTCTAACATTAGAACATCTTCGCTGGACCCGTCTGTTCACATGCTGAATGCAAGCTGCTGGTGCTTATCTTAAAGCCTTTTGTAGCCTGGGGCGCACATGCTTGAAGGATCACCTCTCACTAGATCAGAGCTACTGTGGTATAGTGGTTAAGTGGTTGGGCTGTGAAACAGCACTCTGCTAGTTTGACTCCCGCTCCTGCCATGAGCTCAGTAGGTGGCCTTGGGTCAGCCACTCCTCTCAGCCCTAGTTCCCCAGCTGTGTTGCAGGGACAATAATAACTCTGATGTTGTTCACCACTCTAAGTAGGGCACAAATCTGTCTAGAAGAATGATATATAAGCACAATTTTTATGAGAGCTGCTGCAGTAGCTTAATGGTTAAGTGGCTGGCTTGCAAATCAGCACTTTGTTGGTTTGAATCCCACTGCTGCCCTGAGCTCAGCAGATGGCCTTGGGGAAGCCACTCCTCTCAGGCCCAGCCCAGCTGTATTGTGGGGATAATAACAATGCTGACTTTGCACCACTCTGAGTGTGCCACTAATCTATCTAGAAGAGCAGTTGTTATTGTTGTTTGTATTTTTTATTTTATTAAACCAAAAGGGAAGTACGGAAAAAAGAGGGGGAAAGGGGGACAAACAAGACAAATATAAAGCTGTGCGCTACAAGGCTTGTTAAAGTACAGAGTACAAAAATCATAACCTTTGTCGATATTAGAATAATAATTAAAATAATATTTAAGCCTGATTAGTATATATTTTTCCACATATACTATACATACAAGGTTCAAACCAATTTCTACTTGTTATTTTAATGATAAAAAACTCATTATTTCAATATTGTTCCAACTTATCCTTTCCATTTTTTAAAACAATAACAGTTATTTACAATAACATTGCTTATTACTTAATGTAACTGATTATCATAGCCTTTAAGAGTATTGATATAAAGTACTATTGAGGATTCTGACCTATTTCTACTCCTTATTTTAAAGAATAAAAAAAAATCCTAATTTCCCCTCTGTTTATCATTAGTTTTTACTTATACTTTACAACAACAAAGTTAACTTTTTGCCAATATTTTGATATTATACAATCTATTCTTCCAATTATCTTTATATAACTAATTATCTTATAATCAAAGTATAAAATGTTTCGATATACGATCATGTTCAGATTTACAGGACTAAAACATCTTATAGATTTTATCCATTATAAGCGAAATATTTTCCCCATTTCTCTTCAAATTCTTTAATTGGCCTTCTATTTATGTAATTCGTCAATTTTGCCATCACCGCGTATTCTGACATTTTGTCCTTCCATATTACTCTGGCTGGGCATTCTCCTTATTTCCATTCACTCGCCATTACCACTCAACAAGTACCAAAATAGTACATGTAATATTCTCAGTTGTTGTTGTTGTTATCATAATCATTATCATCATTCCTGGCAACAACTACTGGTATGTTATCCCCTCTAATGCCTGCTAATTATACCCTCCTGCAGGCTAAGAAGAATGGCCAGAGCTCAACTGGGGGCTGTTTTCTGTAGTATCCCCGGTACCAGGCAATGGTCTCTCTGAGGGAAGTTAGCTTTCAGTCAGTGATGTAAGGTGGCACTTTCGGCCTGGGCAGTAAGTGATTTTATTTAGGCTGTTTTTCCACATGTCCTTAAAGGGATGGCCCTCTCACTGAATGCTGGTGGCTTTACTCCTTCACTCCATACGTCTCCAATTTCAATTGGCTTCTGTTTTTTCGGTGCCTTTTATGGGAATGCCATTTCCCACACTTTCCTGCGTCCCTGAAATGCACGGAAAAAATGGAAGCCAAACAACCTGCTACCACTTTGAAATCGGAGGCGTGTGGAGTGAAGGAGAAAAGCCGCCAGCGTTCAGTGAGTGGGCCGTACCTTTAAGGACATGTGGAAACAGCCTTAGTCTTTGAGGCGAGCACGTGCATGTTGTGATTGTGTTCATATTGTTCCAGGGCTTTTTTTGTGTGTGGTGGTGGTGGTACTCACCAGTACTAAGTAATGGCCCCTTTTGGGGAGCTCTCCCAAGTCCCAAGGGGGGAATTGGTGGAAATCAGTGCCTGCATACCTGCGATTCCCAGCACCGTTTTAAAAAGCCTTGGCCACTTTCACACCACTCACCTTCATTGCACGAGAAGACGCTATCTTCCACGTTTTTTTCGCGACGTTGCACCCCGTTCCGGATGAAGGTGAGTAGTGTGGAAACGACCCTTGTATAGTTCCATGTTGATAGGCTTTTCTGTGCTGCTAGAAGTCCCCTTGTGGGAGAAAGCACAGAACAAAAAAACTGAAATAAATAATAATAATATGTTTATTGCTTTTCCGGCTGAAGCCATAAGCCATACAAACACCAACAAAATATGAACTATCTGAAACTGAAATAAATAAATTGACCAGTCTGTGGTGAATCTGTCCCAAGGCGTGATTGATAGCCCTGGGGCAGTTGTTGACAAAGTCCCTTTCCAAAGCCAAAGTTTTGGAACAATATTTCAGGTCTAATGAATCTCTCTCCCTCCCTTTTCATTTGGGGGGGGGTGTATCTTCCTCATTTTTAATGCTTCTTTGAGGAAGAGTCACCACTTTTAGCTTTTGCGGCTGCCTTTTTAAAGACATCTTATCTATTTTTCTATTTTATTGTTTTAATATTGGAAGCAAAGAGCTGTTCTGAGAGGTGGGGTGTAAATTACTCAAATAAGCAAATAAATAAAATATTAGGTTATGAAATCCTCCTTAACCCAATCATACTCTTCTGTACAAAAAGTCATCCCATATCCCAGAGAAGGTAAGGGCTGACATGATCATAGCATAGAGAGTAATATATGTACTTCAAAAAGGATGTGGACAAAATCGAGAGGGTGCAGAGGAGAGCGACGAGGATGATCAGGGGTCTGGAGACTGAGCCCTACGAGGAAAGGTTGAGGGCCTTGGGAATGTTTAGTTTGGAGAAGAGGAGGTTGAGGGGGGACACAATTGCTCTCTTTAAATATTTGAAAGGCTGTCATTTGGAGGAGGGCAGGGAGCTGTTCCAGTTGGCAGCAGAGGGTAGGACCCAAAGCAATGGGCTTAAATTACATGCAGAAAGGTACCGGCTGGATATTAGGAAGAACTTTTTCACGGTCAGAGTAGTTCAAAAGTGGAATCAGTTGCCTAGGGAGGTGGTGAGCTCCCCCTCACTGGCAGTTTTCAAGAAGAGGCTGGATGAATTATTTGTCAGGGATGCTTTAGGCTCATCCTGCATTGGGCAGCGGGTTGGACTAGAAGGTCTGTATGGCCCCTTCCAACTCTATGATTCTGTCTGATTCTATGTAAATACAGCAGAAAATATCACCTTTAATGGATGAATAAATTATAGGGCTGTGCAATGATGCCAAAAAATTACATTCATGTAAAAAAGAAGCAGGAAAACTACTAGACACTTTCTTGCCCAAATGGTATGTTGAAATGGATTTTCTAAAAGAGAATTACTCATGATGAACGTGACTTAAATCGATCTTTTCTATTTTATTCTATTGCTATGTGATGAAACTGCTATTGATATGTGTACATTAATAATAATAATTTGAAATGTGAGTGAAGATTATAAACCCAAATTCATCTGCTTCTAGCTAACATTCGAAAACATAATCTCTGACCAAGCTATAAAAACAAAATATTTATAGAGCAAGATTTGGGTCCAATAGCACCTTAAAGACCAACTAGATTTCATCAGATCTGACAAAGGGAAGTTTGGCTCCCAAAAGCTCACACCTTGGAAATCTAGTTGGTCTTTCAGGTGCTGTCGGATTTGGATCTTGCTCTTTGACTTCAGACCAACATGGCTACCCACCAGAAAATGTTTATAGTTCCTCTAAAAGTATTAGTAATTTGCATTTTTATTCTTGTTTCTATTTCAAAGGCTTTGTATTTTAATGTTAGATTTATTGTTTTTCATATTTGATTTTTGCTATTCTATTCAATTTTGCCTCATGGGAAAGACTTTGATTCCAGTCTCCTCCTGCTTTCTCTCCTGCCCCTTCTAATCTCCTTGTGAATCTTTCCTTGCAAGATCAGGTTAACAGTGACACTCGATCCGTGGCTCAGCAGCCACGTAGAATCAGAGAATCATAGGGTTGGAAGGGACCTCCAAGGTCATCTAGTCCAACCCCCTGCACAATGCAAGAAATTCACAACTATCTCCCTTCCTCACACCCCCAGTGACCCTGCTCCATGCCCAGAAGATGGCAAAACACCGTCAGGATCCCTGGCCAAACTGGCCTGTGGGAAATTGCTACCTGGCCCCAAGGTGGCGATCGGCCTGACTCTGGGCATGTAAGAAGGAGCCACGAGAACTAAGCACTGATGCAACCCTTCCTGCCTCTTGGACATGTCACCTGTGGCTCCTCAGAGCACTGTTCCCCCACATGGCATCAGCCCCATGTTTCAAGGAAGTGGACAAGACGGGTAAGGGCTGTGATAGGCAGGTGGTTCCCACCTTGAAAAAGCTGCTTCCAGAAGGACTTGTCATGTGTGCCAGCATCCATGCCATTGTTGTGTCATATGCCATCATTGTGTTGTGCATCTTAAACTCATACGCGACATCTTAAACTCATACTGCTATAATGCCAGAGTTAAGTACTGTACCTTATGCCTTTTATATAATTCATCTGAAGGTGTCTAGATTGCTAATACTAATTTCTAGAGGAGCAAGTGGCCTCTTTGTTATCTCTAAGAAATATGCGCTTTCAGTTCTGTGTGGCCTTGGGCTGAAGCTGCAGCTGTGTGCTGAAATGTATCTTTTCACAGGAGGGAATGATTCCACTCTGTACTCTGTCTAGACTAAACTGCTTTGTTCCCATGTAACTTCTTTGGTTTCGCGCCTGAATGCAAAGGGGCGGGAGAACATTCCCCTATAACTAGTAGTCCTATTGTTTGAATAATAACTTCTGCCAACTTCTCCCTATGAGTGTACACCTGAACTGAATAGATCTCTAAATAAAGTTTCTTCAACCAATGCACCTGCTTGCTTGCTATGAGGGACTTGGGGATCTTACTGCCAGGGACTGACACGCTAGGACTGACAGGACTTGAATATGGGTAAACTGTGGGCTTCCCTGGGTTGCTGGCCTTATACCTGGGAGGGAAATAAAGGGGGTGTCATCGCCACCAACTCCCCCACCCTCTTCATTCTTATTCCTGCACTGGGGAAGCTACCATGAAAGCCGCAAGCTGGCAGCGGAGAAGAGAGAGTACAGCGATTGGGACAGCCACCTGGGAAAAGAGCAAGTTGACTCCAGTGGTGGTGGTTGTACCTTCCTTTCCCCATGTCTGGCTTGTGGACACCTTGGCAATCTTACTTGCCCATCGGAACTGCAGTGTCTCATGCTGAGGAGACAGCCAGGTGGCAAAGATTGAAGCAGCGGGTGCACAGGCTTCTTGCAAAGACGGGCTCCACAGTGCAAGACACTTTCTGCAGTGGGTTGCCTGAGCACCCTTTCTTTCCCTCACTGACCTTCTCTCCCTAGCTCAAGGCAGAGTGGTCTTAGCCATCTTTCTGCCACCTGGGCTGCAGGCCTCATGCAAGGAAGAGACCAAGGAGGCTGCAAAGGAAGTCAAGGGCACCCAGGCAAACCGGGTGGGAAGAACACATGGTGCTGCCTTCCACTGAATCAGCTACTTTGTCCATCAAGGTCACTGCTGGCAGTGGCGCTCCAGCATCTGGAGAGGATCCAATATGCTCTGAGGTACTCTGGCCATTAAAAGGTTAGAGTTCTACATTCTGTATTCATAGTTATAGGAGAGAAGGTGGCATGATTTTGGGAGCTAAGCAGAGTCAGTGCTTGGATGGGAGACCACCAAGGAAGACTCTGCAGAGGAAGGTCGTGGCAAAGCTCTTCTTCTTCTCACTAGTCCTGAAAGCCCCAGCAGGGGTCGCCATAAGTCACTTGTGACTTGACAGCACTTTACACACACATTCATAGATATATCTTATTTTTATTTACATTATTTGTAGACCGTCATTCTCACAGAAACGCCATGCAGATTACTCAGAGTAAGTCAGTACTGGGTCTATAAATGCAAATTTGCACAGATTTAAAATCAGTAGGAATCCAATGCAGAGTTGACAGAATGCTGGAACAGAGCACCAGCAATTCTGAGACAGACATATTTTACAACACAGAAACTACCCAGTAGGATCATGCTTACAATAACAGATAGTAAATCATTGTGAAGTCTATAGTTCCTATCCCTGTATTGACGCATCTCTTTGAGATCACCTCCTTACAGTAAAGCCCTCCTGAGCTAAAAACCCTCTCAAATAATTCAGTTTTCCATAGATTGCAGAAAGCCAGGAGAATGCGAGCTTTACTGGCCCCTTCAGGTATGCCATTCCATTGGCTGGGGACTGCTGTGGAGAATGTGCATGTACTGGCAGCTGTTAATTTTGCCCACGTGCAAGGTGGCACCGGCAGAAGGCCCCATTCAGATGAGCGAAGCTGCCGTGGTAGAACATAAGGAGGGAGGCGGTCCGGTAGATATGAAGGACCAAGCCAGTGAAGAGCTTTCTATGTGATAGTCAATACCTGGTAACTGAAGGGTAGCCAATGGAGTGACTGCAGAATGGAAGTAATTTTCATGCTCCTCCTAGCTCCCTGTAATAACCGAGCTGCAGCATTCTACATCAACTGTAGTCTCTAAGCTGTTGGAGATCAGCTATCTCCAGAATGGGAACTATCTTGTGGGGTTCCTCAGGGCGCAATCTTATCTCCCATGTTATTCAACCTCTATGTCAAACCTTTAGGAGAACTCACTCGCAGCTATGGAGTGGGATGTCATCAATATGCAGATGACACCCAACTCTATATCTCACTTTCCAGGTCCCCGAAGTGATGCTTGTTGGGAAGGCAGAGATTTTGAAGGACATTGTACTCCCCACTTGTGATGGAGTATGGGACCCTTGCAGACTCAGTTAAGAGCCTAGGGGTTATACTGGATCCAGCATTATTACTAGAGAAACAAGTTAAGGCAGCGGCAAAAAATGTTTTCTACAATCTCACTCTAGCCTGGAAGATGGCTTCTTATCTCGACACGGCTGACCAGGCCACCTGGATCCATGTTACGGTAACATTAAGACTTGACTATTGTAATGCTCTCTATATAGGTCTCCCGTCTAAGTTAACTAGGAGGCTCCAATTGGTGCAAAACGCTGCGGCTTGTCTGTTAGCAGGAGCATGAACATCACTCCCATCCTACAGTCGCTCTGTTGGCTACCCATCAGTTACCATGCTCAGTTCAAGGTATTAATTATTACCAGGGCTTTTTTTCAGGGGGAACGCAGGGGAACGGAGTTCCGGAACCTCTTGAAAATGGTCACATGGCTGGTGGCCCCGCCCCCTGATCTCCAGACAGAGGGGAGTCGAGATTGCCCTCCCCTCTGCCTGGAGATCAGGGGGCGGGGCCACCAGCCATGTGACCATTTTCTCCGAGGGCAACCCACTGAGTTCCACCACCTCTTTTCCCAGAAAAAAAGCCTTGATTATTACATACAAAGGTCTTCATAGCTTTGGTCCAGCATACCTATGGGACCGCCTCCCTCCCTATGTTCCTCCACGGCACCTTTACTCATCCAAACAGGGTCTCCTGTAGGTGTCAGGCTGCACATGGGTGAAATCAACAGCAGCCTGCATATGGCTTTCTCTGTGGTGGCCCCTATCCAGTGGAATGGTCTGCCTGAGGAGGTCAGGAGAGCCCCCACGCTCCTGGCTTTCCACAAACAATGCAAAACTGAATTATTTAGAAAGGCTTTTTACTCAGATAGCAGGGTAGTATTGTAGGGAGGGGGGTCTCAGATGCTTCGCTAATGAGTTAGGGACCATAGACTTCACCATTATGTTGCCTTATATATTATCTATTGTTTTAAATATGTACTCCTATAAACTACCTGCGCTTCATGTTGTCTGATGTCATTCCTAGAATTGATTACGTTCTGTTTCAGCAATTCTTCTGTACTGGATCCTTGCTAATGCTATGTCTTTGTAAACTTGTAGCTATTTACCCTATGGCATTGTATATGGAAATGTTCTTGACACTGAATGGAAATGCCTGCCCTTGTCCTTGCTACAGATTGTACTAATCTCACGCTATGTAATCCGCCTTGAGTCTCAGTGAGAAATGACATATAAATGACAAACAAATAAATACGTTAATTTAGAAGGAGACCTATAGACAATGTGATACAGTAGTCAAGTCTCGATGTTACCATGGTATGGATCCAGTTGGTTGATGGATCCATATATATATGGATATATGATATATGATATATGTCCCCTTCTTTCTCCCCTCTCTCCCCTCCTCTTCTGTATTTGACCAGTTCGGATCATGCATCTGACGAAGAGAACTTGATTCTTGAAAGCTTATGCTACAATAAAATTGGTTAGTCTTAAAGGTGCTACTGGACTCTTGTTGATTATATAATTGTGTATGTGTTTGGTGGGCTGGTGCATAAGGCATGCAATAGCCATATGGCTCTTTTTGTTGGGAACTACACGAGCCACAGAGTGAGTGCCGCTGGTTTAATGGTTGGTGGGAAAGGGTCCACGTCCGTTTCATTTCTGCTTCTGTCTCCCATTTCTGTGCCCTTTATGTAGATCTCCAAGTGAGCCTTTGTTGTTCTCAATGTCACTCTCACCTCTCGCCTCTCTGTTGATTATCCCCCTGACCTTGAATGCTCTAACAGGACTGCCAATCACCAGGGGAAAGAATTAAAGTTAATTTGCTATTTGTTGCATTTGTCTTTGCAATTATCCATCTATCTATGTGCTTTTCAGGTTATTTTTCATTCATTTGGAATCAAAGTATTTGACATTTGTGTGTGTGCGTGCGTGTGTGTGCATGTGTGTGTTGCAGATATTCACCAGCACATACAGAGGAGTCAGGAATGGTGGTTGGGATGCAATACAGATAAACAGAAACCTGCCAAAATGTTTGTGGTTTTCGTCAAAATTCCCAAGAAAACTCTTCTTTCCTAAGGAGAAAAGTAACCTCGCTAGCACAAATAAAGAGATACAAGCAGACTCGGTGTCTTCAGCTGACGGCCTCTTGTCAGAGTAACCCTCTCAAGTTTAATTAAGGTGTTGGAAGTTCTCAAGCCAAGGAATTGCTTGGCCTAGCTAATTTCTTAAACTGCTCTCTGGCACCTTTCGAAACTTAACTCGTGAAGCAAATTAAAAAATGCTAATAGCCGGCCAATAAAATACAGACGCACATTCTTGCCTGTAATATCAGGAGGTCTGCATTAATTAACTCTGAGAAATGAAGCCCATTCGATTTAGGAACAATTAGCAACAGAACCGACACCCACTTCTGTCTCCTGACCGCTACAGTTTTTAGCTCCTGATTAAAGAAAGATTCACACAACCATTTTTTCCCATGCCGTGCCTGCCTTCCAACATATCCCGCGGAAAATCTGTACCTGGGAAAGTAAGGGGAGTTGGGTGCAACTCTTAGGTTTGCACAGCACTGCAGACAGAAAACCTCATGAAAGAGCAGGACTCTAGGGAGCTAAGTCCTGTCAGAGAGGGGCCGTGGCTTAGAGCCCAAACAGACAAGACGCCTGACACATGGAGGCTGCACGTTAGTTTCCCGCAAGGTTCCACAGGAAGTATAGTGAGAAAGAACCTCTGCCAGGGAGAAGAGGGAGAGAATCCCTCTTCTCCCCGGCAGAGGTTCTTTCTCTAGGCCTCTCATCTAGCCCGCTCGGCTCCCTCTCGCTGCCGCTGTCTCCCCTTGCTCCCCTAAAAGCACTCCATAGCCAGAGGGAGCTGAGTGTCTGGGCGGTGGCGAGAGGGAGCCCATTGCGCCAGCAGCGGTCAGAGGGAGCTGGCGGTGGCGATTGGCTCCTTGTCCCTCTTGCCGCCACTTTTAGTTGATAAAGTATCAGGCAGTAGGTGATGTGAAATAAAGTTGTTAAATTTTGCCATCGGGCATGTGGAATACCTAAACAGCTGGTTGAGCTTCAATAATTTTACTTCTTTGTCGGAGGAAGGTACTTTCTCTCCATCTCCCACAACTTGGGCTCACTGCACTGTATGTACCTCCCCTATTTTATTTTATCCTTTTTCATTTCTATTTTTATTCTTATTGTTGATTCTCCGGAGCTGATTTTGTATCGAAATAGATTTTGACTGACTGGCAGACCTTGGTGAGCCACTGCCCGTTGGAGTAAACAATGTGTGGCCTGGATGGACTGATCGTCCGATTTCGTACAAGGCCACTTCGTGTGTCCGTATAAGAAACGGTACCTCATACACGAGATCCAAAGTGTGCTGCAGGAGGCGGCAGCTGTTCTGTACACTTGAAAGGCTGCAAACAGGAAACTTATATTTTCCAGATTCAGCTGGCTCGTGTCGCAACCCTAATTAGGTTATTTAAACAACATCATTTGTATTTCATTTCCTCAAGGAACTTTTGCATTCCCCTCTCCCCCCCGTACACATACAACCAAAACCATCTTCCTTCAAAAACTCCGAAGCACTTGCTGGGAATAGAAGAGCTTGTGTGCCTGACTGTAGAAAGCTCTTCCAAAGAGAAAAAAACACCTTTTATTTAATGTACATATTTTGATTTCTAGCCCTGCTCATCCCTAGAGCACGGGGCAGGTCTCACAAAGACACTCATGGTGACTCGCCCTAAAAAGCCAGTCCCTGACTCTTCCCCCCACCCTTGGCACTGGAGTGGATTCCTCCTCAAGATATTTGTATGGCCAGTCTGGACAGTGAATGCAGGGGGAAAGGCTTTCTCCACAGCTGCCCCACAACTATGGAACTCTCTTCCTATGGATATACCATGGAACTCTCTTCCTATGTCCTATCCCATTACCTCCTACAGCCTTTGTCTAAAGAACCAGCTTCGAAGGAGGAGGTAGAACCACCTAATTCCCAGCAAGGGACTCCTCTTCTGGCCCTACTGAACCTGGATGTCCCTGGTTCTACTTCTACCAGTAAGCTGCAATAGCTCCCCGTGTCTCCTCTATGTCAACCCCGGCCAAGCAGCTGAGTATGTAGGTGTGCCCTTCTGACCAAGGTCTATTGCCTGCCAAGATGGAGTGTCATAGTGTGGCACTAACAGTTCAACTCAAATGTACATTTAGCATACAAGTAGTTCTATGTTGGCTAATGTCAGTCCTGGAATTGCTCATGCTCTAATTCAGCATTTCTTCAGCTCTGTATTGGATTCTTGCTTTGTAAACTTTCATTTATTTACCCTATGGCAATGTTATTGGAATGTTCTTGATATTGACCGTATTAATATCACACTATGTCATCTGCCTTGAGTCTCCGTGAGAAAGGCAAACTATAAATAACATAAATAAAATGAATAAAAATAACAAATGGGCATGAACGTAGAAAGCTCCCTTATATTGAATCAGTATAAAGTCCACCAAAATCAGAATTGCCACTGGTCTATCAAGAGCAAGACTCAGGTCCAGCAGCACCTTAAAGCCCAACTAGATTTCTGGAACAGTAAAGAGTCCAGTAGCACCTTTAAGACTAACCAACTTTATTGTAGCATAAGCTTTCAAGAACCACAGCTCTCTTTGTCAGATGCATCTGATGAAGAGAGCTGTGGGGTTCTCAAAAGCTTATGCTGCAATAAAGTTGGTTAGTCTTAAAGGTGCTACTGGACTCTACTATTTTGCAACTACAGACTAACATGGCTAACTCCAGAGTATGAGCCTTGGAGAGTCAGAGCTCCCAGAGCTCCCACCCTGGAAATCTCATTGGTCTTTAAGATGCTTTCGGACCCCAATCTTGCTCTTCTACTGCAGACCAACACGGCTACCCACCTGAAACTGGTCTATCAAAGTTAGTCTTTCCTACTGTGACTGGCAGCAATTCTCCAGGCTCTCAGGCTGTGGAGATGCTGAGGATTGAACCCTGGACCTTTTGCATACAAAGTAGATGCCTGGGAACCAGTGCCTGATGAGTAGAATATGCAACAGCCTGGGAGGTGGCACCAATGGATGCTACTCTGCCCCAGGAGACAAAGATGCTCCAGCGTCACCTCGAGGGCTCTCACCACCCTTGCAATGACCACCTCTGACAACCTCACAGCAGAGAAGGCAGGAGGTCCAAGCTGAAGTCCACGGTAGCTGGCTTCACAGGATGAGGCCCTTCCCAGCTGGAGATGTCTCACCAAGGGACCAAGATCCTGAGTCACCTGCTCCAGTGTCAGTGGGAACAAGATGGGAGGCTAGCAAAAGCCCAACCCTGGCCCTCTCTGAAATGCTACAGAACACTGAGGTGAGACACGGTTATCGGTTCCAGGATTAAGCCTGTCACTTTGCTGAGGCTTTGCATACAGTTGAGTGAATCAGATTCTCGTTTGCCTGGTAGCCGCGTGGCCATCAAACTGGCTGCTCTGCTACTATAAAGTGAAAGATTCCCTAAAGTGGAAGATTTTAATGAAGAAACTGCAACTGGCAATTGTGTTGAGATCAGAAGGAACCAGCCCAGGCCCTGGCATTTTGGCCACCAGGGGCTGTGGTGGTCAGAATTTGCCCCCGTCTCTATGAGAAGTGCAGAAGGACTGCAACTGGCCAAGGCTTCCCTCTTACCCAGGCAAATAACGATGAGAGCTTTTTGAGGGGGAAGGTGGGGCAGACCCTGACTGCATCCACTTAAACAGCTGCAGTGATTGCAAAGCCTGGTGATTTCCACACAGGGACAGGCTGGTGTGATTTCCCTGTTCTTGTGGCTGCTGATACGAAGCAGCGACAAGAGGGTTTCCATGCAGCAATTTAATAGTGATTTATCAATATACAGCAGGCTTTGAATCCAGTGGCACCTTAGAGGCCAACAAGATGTTCAGAGTGCAAGATTTTGAGATTCAGAGCTCCCTTCTTCAGTCTTGGTGTCAGAAGAAGGGAGCCCTGACTCTCAATAGCTTACTCTCTTGAAAGCTTACACTCTGAAAATCTTGTAGATCTCTAAAGGTGCCACTGGACTCGAATCCTACTGTTCCATTGCAGACCAACACAGACATCCATTTAAATTATCGATATACAGTTATACTAAAATACGCATCAAGTTCTCCGAGTTCCCAGTTTTTGTTTTTACAAAAGTCTCTACCCAGTTTCATGGCAGAGGTATGCTTTTTCCCATATATCTCTGCAAAGAAAGGGCTAGTTGCTTCCCTCCGTATTTTTTTAAAGGAAAGCCAGGAACTCAGAGTACTTTGGAATAATGGCATACGGACATAACACTATTAAATCACCAGTTTGAAAAAAACTTTTGTAGTACAGAGTGGAACTGACTACCAAGGGGGCAATGGCTGCAGTATAGGCAGATCAGGAAAATTTGAACTTTTTTACCCACATAGCAGCTACCCAGTCTGTGCTGCGATCTTTTCCAAAATTTTGAAGCAAAGAAGGTTTGAGAAAGATCGGGGGGGGGGATGGGGAAGTGTATGACTGCATCGCAGTGCTGTGAAGAAGCAGGAAAAACCCATTTCCCAATGATATTGAACTCCATATGGAGACACACGCCCCTTTTGTTTTCTCCCTATGAAGTCAGTAGGAGCCATTGACTTCTATGGCAGAACAAAAGACATCACTGGAAGAGCACGCCCCCTACAGGCAAAAAGAGTGCACTGCACCAGAAATTGGTGAGGCAAACCCACAGTTATTTTGGCATAAATATCTACGTACGAGTGTTGTCTTTTCTGAATAAATATGCTTGTCCTTTGATTATTCGCTGATGAGTTATCAAGACTGATAGAAAGCTGAACATTGATACACAGATACATTAACATATCCTGATTGCTGGAAAAACTCTAGAGAGCATGCCTTTTTTCTGTAGTTAGGTGGGTAGCTGTGTTGGTCTGCAGTAAAAGAGCAGAATTTCCGTCCAGTGGCACCCCGTGGGAGGGGGGGACCTGGCACTTACCTTCTGTATCCCTCTTCCTGTTGCTTGCATGATGACGTCACTTCCGGGAAGTGACGCCATCACGCTGGTCATGGGTGTGCTCCCACACTCTGCACAAGGGTAAGTCTGGCCTATTTGGGGCCAAAATTGGCCCCAGTGAAGTGTGGGAGCGTGCCTCCAGCAGGCGCGACAATGACACTTTCGGAAGTGACGTCGTCACACCTCCTCCCAGGAGTGCACGTGCTACACATGTTCCCACGGTGCTGCAGGCAACCTCCAGGGGGCTTGCCACCTCCCACGAATCGCTGGAGGATTGGTGGGCAAAGGTGCAAACCCCCAGGAGTTTGCCCACCACCAGTGGGCACCAGGGAACGCTACACCTTACAGATCAACAAGATTTTCAGAGAGTAAGCTTTCAAGAGTCAGATCTCCCTTCTTCAGACACAAGTAGGAATGGAGTTCCCTGAGCCTTTATATCCCAGCCCAAGGTGGGTGGGGTGTTACAAGGGAGGGCATCGGGATTTAAAGGTACAGTACCGCTGATTAGAGCAGAAATTAGCATCTGTAGTAAGATACACTTTTACCACTCTATCTCGACTTGCCTCCCACAACCCCTTATAGAGGGCAAGATCACTGCAGAGAAACTCCACTGATAAGTAACTCTTCTGGGGGGGAGGGGATTTTGGTCTCTTCCAAGGCTAGGCTTTGGCGATTGGCCCTCACTGGGCTCTGTTTCCCTGATTTGTGCTTCGCTGAAGTTGCTTCTCTGATGTCAGAAAGATTCACAAGGAGGGGGCAGCATTTGTTGTCTGACCAGAGAGAAATGAAAGGACAGGAAATTCTGGATTTGTTTCCTTGGTGACGACTTGTCATTGCTGGCTCCTGTCAGGAAAGTGCTGCCGGGCACCAGCCTCAATGGGGGAGAGGGGATGCTTGGGGAAGAAATGCCTCTGGAAAGGCCAGCTTGTCCCCAACAGTTTATTCATTAATTGCAGGCCAGGCTTGAGTGGAGCCAGGCCTCCTTGACCAGGGTCCAACCAGAACCAAGTCAGCTCCGCTCCGGAACAAAAGGTAAGCAAGCTTCTGCACATGTGCAGAGTATCTTCTCCATTCTGGTAAGTAACCACAGCCACACTCCCTGCCCATTTGAGACCAGAGAGAAAGGCTTTCCATCTAGAAGGACTGTCTTCTGGGTGGGCGTGTGCCCCGATGCTTCTTGCCTTAGAGGTCATTGCCTCAAAGCACAATTTGGGGTCAAATGCTATGCTATTGCATAACATCCTTATTCACCCCGAGGGGTTACACCACTGCCGGGGGTGGGGGCGATCTCATTCCAGCAGATACGGTCAAAGGGCCTTCCCTCAATCTTCAGTTGGTGGTAATGTCAGACTGGCCTTTAGAATGAAAGGAAGGACCTGGGAGGTTATCTTTGTGCACCATATACTTATTTACAGCTTGAGAAGAAATGGGAGGAGCAGCACTGTGGCTCCAAAGCAGTCCCCAAACCAGACTTTGGGCAGTAGCCGCTTCCGAGGGTGACTGCAACAGACCAGGGCTTTCACCCCCAGTTCACACATACATATAGACCCTCACGCTGGCATTTCTGAATCTGTTCTCCTCAAAAACTCCAGACTATATCTTCACCCTCGCTGCTCAGCTTGATAGCTCAAACTCTGGGTCGAGAGACCCAAAAGCAGATGGCGAGTCTCAGAGGCGGAGAGAAATATTGTTTCTGGGTTCCTTCAGTCTAGCTTCTGTGGGGTGGTTTTCCACAGCCTGGCAGTATATGATTGGGTTACATTTAAGTCTGGCAACCTCTAGGTGGTGGCTGGAGATCTCCAGACTACAGAGATCAGTTCCCATGCAGAAAATAGTAAAGAGTCCAGTAGCACCTTTTAGACGAACCAATTTTATCATAGCATAAGCTCTTGAGAACCACAGCTCTCTTCATCAGATGCATCTGACAAAGAGAGCTGCAGTTCTCGAAAGCTTATGCTACCGTAAAGTTGGTTAGTCTTATTATGCACAAACTTGTGCCTTAGGTGTCCCTCTCGCCAATCACAATAAGAGACACACACACCACGGAGTCCTGTAGAATGAAGCAATATATGATTGTTTAATTTAAACAATGGAGGAGCCCTTTTACACAGGAGTAGGTGGTCTCCTTGTGTCCAAAGCTCATCAAAATTACAATAGAAGCGCAGAGCAATTAATACTTTCAGATAATCATAACAATATTACAGTATTCTAATATTTGATATCTTATTGGCTCGTAACATATCTAGGGTCAGTTCTGATTTGAAGATGCAATTCTGGGCTGGTCCCTCTATTTGGGGGAATTCCAGTCTTCACAGTTTTTTTCCTCTGCCCTCATTTTGGAAGGACACTGTCTAACCTTTTACCTACTTTCTTCTGGGCATAATACTTTCAAGGGCGCCAATGAGTCTCAATCTGGTGGACAGGAAGGGATGTTTTCCTATTCGTGCCCTTTTCCACAGTTTCTTCTCAGCTTTAAGGAAGATAATACCACAGGTGGCCAAAACCAGCTTCCTGCGACAAATCAGTTTTCTACAAAAGGCTCTCTGGTACTGATTTCAATTGGAATCTATAGAATAATATAACATATAATATAAGTGCAGCCCTAAAAGCAGTATATCAGTTCTTACAGAGTTTCAAGTCTTCTTGTTTCAAGTGTCAAATTCTTACAGGTTACATTACAAGTACTACTTTGGCTCCTGAGCATAGAAAAAGTGCAAAGCATGTAATACTGAAAAAGCATAGGTTTAGTATATAAAAATAAGTATATAAAAAACCTCCAAATCTATATCCATCAGTCTCAAAAGTGCTACTGGACTCTTTACTATTTTGCAACTACAGACTAACACGGCTAACTCAAGGTGGCTGCATTCCAGTCACAACAAGTCTGGGCAGGGCCTCCTGCAGATATCGCCCGGTACACGTGCTCTCGCCTTCTGGACTGGCCTGCCTGAGGGGGTCAGGGGAGCCCCCACTCTCCTGGCTTTCTGCAAACTATGCAAAACTGAATGATTCTACCCAGATTACAGGGCTGTGTCGTCAGACGTAGCTCAGAGAAATGCATTGGTACAGACCAGGACTATACTCTGCTCCACTGGGTACTGTCTGCTGATGTTGACACGCACCTGCTAGGGAGTTTCCATGCTGCTAAACATCCCATGGAAATTGGTTGTGCTTTGTTTCATGTAGATTTCATCTCTGTCCTTGGCTTTATACTTGTTTAAAAATTTTCTGCTACCATTCCCTATTGTATCCATATTGTATCTGAGAGTCCTAACTTTTGTTCATTATTTGTCATTATTTGTTCAGTGAATGTCTTAGTTGTTGATTATATTGTATTTTCACTTCCACTGTGTAATCTGCCTTAGATCTCAGTAAGAATGGTGGAATAATAACAACAACAGCTATGAACTATCAAAAGCCTCTGAGTAAGCACCTTCTAGCAGTTCATGCCCACCAAAGAAATATTTTAAGGTATCAGTTGAAGAAAGGACTAGCATAAATGCCTTCTCTTCACTGGATAGCCATTATGATAGAGCAGGAGAAAGATCTGACCCTAAGAAGGAAGTCAAAACCAAGGTCACATCATGGCACGAGGGTGGGGGTGGGTGGGGGGGTGGGCACTCTGCGTGGAGATATTGCAAGAGCATCAAATAGCAGTAAATGCACGAGGACATTCCCCACCACAGCCAGTCTTGGAACTGGTAAACGGGGTGGGATGCAGTTCCCTAGCAACAATTAATGGCATTTTTAATAGGAGGATTTTTTAAAAAAATTCTCCAGCTAGTGCGCTGGCTGGGGAACATTATATTTAGATCCTTTGCAACTGCAGAGTAAACTGCAAATTTATTGTGCAATAGAGCCATCATCTGTTATGCACACAGGTGTTCCAGGTACTACCAATCAAAACAGATCATGGGTTTCTGCTGCAGCTAAGCTGGCCGCTGTAATCTGAGCATGACCGTAAACAGCAGGGTCCTTCCATGCCCCCGAGAGAGGAGGAGCCAATATTTGCATGAGTGTTAAATAGTGGGTTCAGACTTGAGGTAAATCAACAGCTCTTTATTTAGCAGGAACACAACAACAACCGCAACACAGGGACTGAACGGAAACCCTCAATATATATACAGCAGCTCCGCCCCGAGAATAACTGATAGCCAATGAGAACACATACTTTACAATACCATCATTTGCATAACCCATATACAATGTAACTTATTTACAGCTCAGTGATTGGTCTTTGTCACCCTGATTGGCTGCTATCCGTAATTAGTAACCAATGATAGCATAGCCTTGAGTTCTCTTGCAAGCCTGAGTTCGACCAATACATTACAATGACAGAGAACAGTGGCCCTTGTGGATGCTCCAGAGAAGAGGTCCCTTCACAAAGACCCAAGAGGGCTGTTGCCAGCCCAAGCAGACACGCCTGAGCCTGATGTCCCGATGGTCTGAGTCGGTAAAGTGGATTCGTGTGTTCCTGTGTGCTCAGGAAGTAAGCCTCCATTGAAGTCTATAACAAAAATGATCACGTGGCCGGGGCTCTCAACCGCCTTCCCTTGGAAGAAGAGCTTGGGGCTTTTCCTTAAGAGAAAACAAAATGGCTAAGAGGGGGGTGAAGAGGAGAGCCAGAGGGAGACTGAATTTTTTTTCTTCCTTACTCATAATACTAGAACTCAAGTTCACCCAGCGGAATTGATCTGCAGAAGATCTGGAGCTGCTGCTACTTCTTGAATTAACATATGGAGGGTGTGGGCGTTTTTCATACAGCAACAGGCTTCCACAAAGCAAGTGTCCCCAGCCCCCCCCCCACTTTTTAAATCAGAGGTTGCATAGTGTTATATAGAAAAGAGCAAGAGTCTAGTAGCACTATAAGACTAACAAAATTTGTGGTAGAGTATGAGCTTTTGCGAGTCACAGCTCTCTTCTTCAGATATCTCTGCTCCAGATATCTGAAGAAGTGAGCTGTGGCTCACAAAAGTTCCTACCCTCCTACTCTGGATCTACCCTCCCACAAATTGTGTTAGTCTTATAGGTGCTACTGGACTCTTGCTTCTACTGCTACAGGCAGACTAACATGGCTACCCATCTTGATAATGTTATATAGACATTGTTATAGCAATACGTGTGTCAATTTCTCTGAATTAGCAGCTTGCTTGCTTGCTTGCTTCCTTCCTTTCCTTCCTTCCTGGTAAGTCTCCAGCCCCTTTCTTTGCAAAGAAAAAAAAAACCCCTTTTTCCTTATACCTCTAAAATGGGATAGAAACTTTTTAAAAAAATTAAAGATGAGAATTCAAGGAACCTGAGGCACATATTGAAATAATATATTGAGATATAACAGCTATTCAGTCACTGATGGTTTAAAAAAGAAAAAAGCCTAGGTGACAGAGAGGGAAAACGACCAATGAAAATCCACAAGGTAGCCACCCAGACTTTGTATCAAAACAGTATTTAAAAGGTCAGAGAAAAGCCAGAGAAATGAATGCACCACAATGCTGTGAGGAAGTGGGGGGGGGGGGAGAGACTAGGGTTGCCAGCTCCAAGTTGGGAAATTCCTGGAGATCTGGGGGGTGAAACCTGGAGAAACCTGGAGAAGGTGGGTTTTGGGGAGGGAAAGGACCTTGGCATGGCAGAATTCCATAGAGTCCCCTGCTCAAAGTAGCCATTTTCTCCAGGTGAACTGTTCTCTGGGGTCTGGAGACCAGTTGTTATTCTGGGAGATCTCCAGCCACTACCTGGAGGCTGGCAATCCTAGGGGAGACCCACTTCCCAACTGCATTGAACTCTGAGACTCTCTACACAAGACATCTTACACAGGAACACTCAAGTGACACTTTCTGTGTGGCCTTATATTCAACTGTCCTCTGTCGCCCTAGCAGTGCATGCATATTCACAATGGGAGAACAAGTGTAAGGTCTTTCCCTTGAGAATCCCCATGTAAGATCTCTTGTGTGCAGAGATTCTCAGAACAGTTAGAAACACCCATTCTGAGGGCTGCTTGCTTAGCTAGCTTTCACACATTCATGGAGGCTCTCAGGTGTGATGGATGAGTAGAACCTCCACGTACTGAGGCAATGTATCTCTGCAAAAGAGATGATGGGTCACAGAGAGGGACTCTCTTCTTCCTGCTTCTCATTGTCCCAGAATCACGCATCTCGCCACTGCTGGACTAAGCCCACCTCGGCCTGATCCAGCCATGCATTTCGTATGTACAAATCATACCCGGCACAACCGTTCTGCCTTTGGCCAGAGGCCCACCGGTTCCCTCCCTGCTGCAGATTGTCTTTTCGACCATTATTACTAGAAGCAAACATTAGATCTGCCCCACGTGAAATTGTCTACTTGATGTTAAAGAGTGATTTGGGCCAGGCTGGCGCATTCCACAACGTACCGAGGCAGAGGGTTCCATTTGCTGATTATGCATTGTATGCAGAAATGCTTTCCTTTTATTTGCAGCCTATCAATTTGGCTGGATGAGCCTGGCATTTTTGTATACCGAGAGAAAGTGTGTAATTTCCCCCCATTCACTTCTTTCTGCACCACTCATGATTTTCTACGCCTCTATTATGCATCCTCTCGGGGCTAAAAAGCACCAGCTGTTCCCAATGATCCGCCGTCCCTCTGATCGTTTTAGCAGCTTTTTCCTGCTCTCCCCCCCAGCTCTGCCCGCCCTTTTCCCTTTTGCGATGGGACAGGGGGAATTGCAGGCGGGGAGACATCACAGGCCTATAATGACTGTCTAATACATGTGGGTTTGCTTTCTATTTTCCATCCTAATCATTCCTAAAATTGTATTCGCCTTCCCCACTGCTGCAGTACGCTCACTTATGTTTTTAGTGCACTTTCTACTACGGCCCTCCTCAGGTAATACTTCAGCAGTTGTGGCCAATTTGGAAACCATCAGAGTACATTTGTACATAGGGTTATTTGTCCCAATCAGTAATGGGCGAGCTCTCTGCTGTTTGAAACACAATTTGATCACCAATTGCGAACAGCACCCTTGGAACATTTGAAAAACTGTTTGCTTTTTCTCATCATACGTTCGAAACTGTTCTTGTGAAAGTTGGTGCATACACATTCTCTAACTGCTTTCCTGTGAATGTCCGTGTCTCCTTCCCCTTCCACTCAATCCAACACAGAGAAAAAAAGATACCAATTCAGAAATGATTCTACATCTCTCCTTCTTTGTTTTGCGCTGGCTTGCAAGAAGGAGGCATCTGTGTGACTCGCGTCTGGAGGGTTCCAGTCGTCGTGTCTGTTCTGCCTGCCTGACTCCCAGCGCTGCTGATTCCGTTTGAGTTGGGCTGAGTCGAGCAAATACTTTGTGTCTCCCTGTGCTGCCACCTGGACATTGTACCTCAATCAGGGATGCTCTGAGTAGATAGGCAGACTAGGCATTTGAGATCTCTCCTGTCTTGGACAGGGTTATACTTCCCTTGAAAAGTCTGGTTCGCAGCTTGGGAGTGCTGCCCAACACAGCAGTCACCTGGGAAAACTAGAGGGCTACGGTGGTTTGGAGTGCCTTTGCCCAGCTTTGATTGGTGTGCCAGCTGCCCCTGTTCCTGGCTCAGTGTGATCTAGCCACAGTGACCTAGCCACAGGCCTTAGTTACATCTGGAGGTGGGTACGAACAGGAAAAAAATGAACACAATGTTCGTTGTCATCCACGAACAGGGATTCATGAACATCGACAGACATGACATGTTCACAAACATGTTCGTAGTTGGAGCTTCGTGGGAGCCAGAACGGCCCCCTTGGGACTTAGCTGAACTTGAGCCTGGGAAGGCATGATCCATGGGTCTCCCCCTTTAATGTCATTTTCTCTTCACAGTGGCAAAAGCTGGACTGTCTGCTGGAAGCTACTTCGAGGAGTTACAAACTGACCTTCCCAATGTTCAATACCCATCAAATTTGCAGGGGACATAGTCCTCACTGTCCTCTGAAGACCACCCCCCCCCCAAGTTTCAAAGAGATTGCACCCTGGGAAAGGCATGATCCATGGGTCTCCCCCTTTAATGTCATTTTCTCTTCACAGTAACAAAAACTGGACTGTCTACTGGAAGCTATTTTGAGGGGTCACGAGCCAGAAGGAAAGCCAGAAGGAGTTCAAACAGAGTTCAGACAGTCCATGCCTATGTTGCCAGAGGAAATGATTGAACGGCGCCAGGCTGTCTGGTTTTACAAACGGCTGACGAACGCCACGAAGAGGGCTTTGTACGAACACATGTTCATCTGGAACGGGGCCTCACGAACAGCTTGCTCACGAGCAGCAGATCGGGCTGTTCGTGGCTTTATTTTGTTCGTATTGCTGTTCGTGTCCATCTCTAGTCACATCTAGACTGAACTATTGCCCTGTGCTCTGCTTGGGGCTACCCTTGAAAAGCTTTCAGAAACTGTAGGTAGTGCAGAACACTGCAGCTAGACTGCTGCTTGGAGCCAGCTTTCGGGAACGCGTGACCCTGACATTACAAAAATCCACTCCCAAGCGCAATTTAAGGTGTTGGTTTAGCCTTTAAAGCCCTACATGGCTTGGGACCACGGTATATGAAGGATTATCTTAATTGATTGATTGATTGATTGATTGATTGATTGATTGATTGTGATTGTGATTGTGATTGTGATTGTGATTGTGATTGTGATTGTGATTGTGATTGTGATTAATAGATAAAGATGGGTAGCCATGTTTGTCTGTCTGTAGCAGTGGAAAAGAGCATGAGTCCAGTAGTACGTAATTTTGTTAGTCTTATAGGCGCTACTAGACTCTTGCTCTTTTCCAATAACAACAATAACAACAACAACATTCAATTTATATACCGCCCTTCAGGACAACTTAATGCCCACTCAGAGCGGTTTACAAAGTATGTCATTATTATCCCCACAACAATCACCCTGTGAGGTGGGCGGGGCTGAGAGAGCTCTGAAAGCTCTGTGACTGACCAGCTGGCTTCAAGCAAAAGAGTGAGGAATCAAACCTGGTTCTCCAGATTAGAATCCTACCACTCTTAACCACTACAACCAAGCTGGCTGTTTCCCAGTGTTCATGCCTGGGAATTAAGATCACAGGGAGAGGACCTCTTGTCCTATAAGCTAAGAAACTCATCTGGTGGGTACACAAGAGAGGGCCTTTTTGGTGGAAGCCCCACGCCTATGGAACAGCATTCCCGGGAAAGTGCATCTGACCCCCTCACTGTCGGTCTTTAAGAGGCAGCTGAAGACATTTTTTATTTAGGACTGCTTTTAATTAATTTTGTTTTTGTGTTTATTGGCAGTCCCAAACTGTTTTGTTAAACTTCGTTTTATTCATTTTATGGTTATTTTATTTATATTGTAAGTTGCCTCAATTTGCTGCAAGCTAGAAAGGCGGCTAATAAATGGTTTGTTTAAATGAATGAATGAATGAATGAATGAATGAATGAATGAATGAATGAATGAATGAATGAATGAATGAATGAATGAATGAATGAATGAATGAATGAATGAATGAATGAATGAATGAATGAATGTTTCAGGGGGTTGGACTAGACGGCCCTGGCAGTCTCTTCCAACCCTGTGATTCTGAATGATGCCCCTCCTGATCAAAACCATGAAGCAGATCTTAAGATGGAAAAGGAAATGAGCAGAAACATTTTAATACTGAGTGATTGCAATCACCTTCACGTTAACTGGACAAATGTGTGCACGATTCATGTCACAGAAACAAGATTCCTAAACATCAGAAATAATTGTGCACCGGAACAGTTGGTCACACAGCCATCAGAGGGGTAGTTACCTTGGACATGGTTCTGAGTAGAGGTGGGTACAAACAGCAATACGAACAAAAAAAAAGCCATGAACAACCCGATCAGCTGTTTGTGAGCAAGCTGTTAGTGAGGCCCCGTTCCCGACGAACATGTGTTCGTTCCAAGCCCTGTTCATGGTGTTCATTAGCCCTTCGTCAATCCAGACAGTCTGGCACCTTTCAATCAATTCCCTTGGCAACAGTAGGCATGGACTTTCTGAACTCCTGTTGCCCTGGAAACCCCAATCTAAGCCCAGGAGCACTTCACCCCCGACTCAGCTGCTTGTCAGGGAAAACCCTGACAAGGGCTGATTGCAGCCTGCTGGGGTTTAAATTTACCTCTCCCTGCTGCTGTGCAGTGCAGGAAGAGGGACATTTAAATCCCCCACTCAGCTGCTTGTCAGGGAAACCCCTGACAATCAGCTGAGTGCAGCCTGCCGGGGTGAAATGCCCTTCTCCCTGCTGCTGCACAGCAGCAGGGAGAGGGGCACTTCACCCCCAATTCAGCTGCTTGTCAGGGGTTTCCTGACAAAGTCTCCCCGCCCCTCCAGCTGGCTGGAAGGAGGGTGACTTTGAAAGGAAGGAGGTTCCCCACGCTGTTTGCAAACGGCACAGGGAACTTTCTTCCCTTCCAAGTCTCCCCCTCCCTCCCATGAACAGCCAACCACGAACACGTTCGTGAACAAGGTCATGTTCGTGATTCCCTGTTCGTGGATGGCAACGAACAACGAACATCGTGTTCATTTTTTTTTCCTGTTCATGCCCACCTCTAGTTCTGAGCAGGACACAAGACTTTATGAGAGATGTTGATGTTGTTGGACTGACTGTGGACAGTGAACACAATGCTATTAAGTTCAATATTCATGTCAATAGAAAGTTGCCCCCAAAGTCCAACACAATCACGCTTGATTTCAAAAGAGGGAACTCTTCAAAAATAAACAGACAAGTCAGAAGGAGAATTAAAAGTGTCAGCACTCTCCTAGATGCTTGGAAACGATTTAAAACCATGTTAATTTTTGAGACCCAGTTAGAATGCCTACCTCAAGTTAGGAAAGGAACCGCCAGGTCTAAAAAGATGTCTGTGTAGTTAATGACCCACATTGAGGAATCAATAAAAGAGGAAAAGGCTCCCTTTAAAAAGTGGAAGGTTTTCTTGAATGAAGTGAACAGAAATTAGAATAAGTTCTGTCAAAACAAATGTAAGTTGGCAGTAAGGCACACAAAAAGAGAATTTGAGGAACAGATAGGTAAAAACATTAAGACAAACAATAAAAAATTCTTCATATATATTAGAAGAAGAAAAGCTGCCAGGGAGCCAATTAGGCCATTAGCTAACAAAGGAATGAAATAATTGCTTAAGGAAGACGGGAGATAGCAGCAAAAATTGAATGAATTCTTTCCTCTGTTTTCATTGTGGAAAATGTGGAGTACATACCCCACATTGGAGCCAATGTTTTTGGGAAGGGCAGAACTGAGTCAAATTGAGATGGCTAAAAACTCTAGAATTACTAGGCGAACTGAAAATGGATAAATCTCCAGGTCTGGATGGCACACTCCTGAGAGTTTTAAGGAATTCAAATGTGAATTTGTTGATTTACTTGCAACTTGCAAGTAAGTCCCGTAGCAGATTAAAAACTGGTTAAATGGCAGGAAGTAAAGTAGAAATATATTGTCGAAGGCTTTCACGGCGGGAGAACGATGGTTGTTGTGGATTTTCAAGGCTGTATCGCCATGGTCTTGGCATTGTAGTTCCTGACGTTTCGCCAGCAGCTGTGACTGGCATCTTCAGAGGTGTAGCACCAAAAGACAGAGATTTTTCAGTGCCAAACTGTGGAGAAGATGTTAGCAGGTAATTTATATCTACTCAGGAAGGTGGGTTTAGGTTGCATCATCCTGTAAGAGTTTCCCAGGGTGTGGAATGCTAATGGAATACTAATGCTTCACTGTGTCCTGAGGAGGTTCTTTTGCCTATGGATTAGTGCTTGATATGCTAATCTTATCTGCAGGGCTATTGTAAGATGCAAAGTATTTTGTTAGCCTGGTGTTTTTCAGGACTGGAAACCATGCTCTATTCATTCTTAAAGTCTCTTCTTTCCTGTTGAAATTGTGCTTATGCTTATGAATTTCAATGGCTTCCCCATGCAATCTGACGAAGTAGTTGGAAGTGTTGTCCGGTATTTTAGTGTCCTGGAATAGGATGCTGTGTCCTGTTTGAGTTAGGCTCTGTTCAGCCACTGCTGATTTTTCCGGATGGCCAAGTCTGCAGTGTCTTTCATGTTCTTTTATTCTTGTCTGGACGCTACGCTTTGTGGTCCCGATGTAAACCTGTCCACAGCTGCAGGGTATACGGTATACTCCTGCAGAGGTGAGGGGGTCTCTCCTGTCTTTTGCTGATCGTAGCATCTGTTGTATTTTTCTGGTGGGTCTGAGTACTGTTTGTAGGTTGTGCTTTTTCATAAGCTTTCCCATCTGATCAGTGATTCCTTTGATAGGAAAAGTGTTTTTGCCATATATCAAGGGAGGGAAGTGAATATCGAGGTCCCATAAGTATCAGTATTGGGGCCAATGCTATTTAATTTGTTCATAAACGATTTGGAATGGGAGTGAGCAGTGTAGTAGCCAGTTTGCAGATGGTACCAAATGATTCAGGATTGTAAAACAAAGGGGAATTGAGGAGCCACAGGTAGAAAAGAGCAACAGTCCAGGAGCACCTCTAAGACTAACAACATTTTTGCTGGAGTATGAGCTTTCGTGAGCCACAGCTCATTTCAGATGGCTCACGAAAGCTCCTACCCTACCACAAATTTTGTTAGTCTTAGAGGTGTTACTGGACTCTTGCTCTTTTCTACAGCTACAGACAGACTAACAGGGCTACCCATCTTGATCTATCTCTGAACTGGGTGAGTGGACAATGTGTCAAATGAAGTTCAGTACAGGCAGGGCCGGTGCCAGAGGTTCTGGCACCCGAGGCGGCATGTGCGTGCTCTGCGCGCGCACACACACCATGGACTGCATGATGACATCATCGCAGATGTCATCATGCACTGCAGGGGGGCTGGGCAGCTCGCGGAGCCCCAAGCACAGAAGCTTCAAGCTGCTGCTGGGGCGGTGCACAGAGGCTGCTCTGTGTGCCGCCCCAGCAACAGCTCACGGCTTCTGCGCCCGGCTGGGGTGGAGGAGCACGCAGCGGAGCTGGCATGGCCAGCTGCAGCTGCTGCTGCAGCCAGCCAGCCAGCTCCGTGCTGCCACTGCCACACACCCCAGCTGGGCACACAAGCCGCGAGCCGCTGCTGGGGCGGTGCCCGGAGGCTGCGCCCGGCTGGGGGGTGTGGCGGCGGTGGCGGCAGCACGGAGCTGGCTGGCTGCAGCAGTAGCTGCAGCCCAGTCATGCCAGCTTTGCTGCGTGTGCCTCCGCCCCCGACACCCCCTCCGGCGCCCCTCCAATGCCCGCGCGCCCGAGGCCACCGCCTATCTGGCCTCCATGGGCGCGCCGGCCCTGAGTACAGGTAACTGATGCACATTTACATCATTTTGCCAACTTAACAACTTAAGTTGTTTGGCCAGTGAACGGACCCCACACCGGAATCACTTTGGAACAGGGAGCAAGCTTGCAAGATGCGCTTTGTAGGAGTGGTGATGAACAATTCAGTTCCATGCATATTTTCTCAGAAAGGCATGCCGTGGTGTTTAAATGAGGTTTGCCCAGAACTGAAGTAAATGTGCATAGAATTGATGTCTTATTCTGTCCTGGATTCATAAATGCATTCCTTTATTAAGTTTGCATATATGAGCTATTGAAAGGAATTGGAGCTACAAAAAGGAACAAACAGGGGAGTTCATTAAACAGATAAAATTACATTTCAATCAATACCAAAGCCAGACTGCTTAGCATTGCATAGTTTTAAAAGTTTCCATTTCCTATTAAAATAATTGCAAGACTCTCTCCCTTCTGTGAGCCTAACCAAATCTGTCAGTTTTATTCATCCAAAGTTGTTCCATGTCCTTATTAACCTACTGGGGGCAAGAGGGAGTTCCTTTCGAGGGGAGAAGGGTGTACATTGCCCTGAGCTCCCTGGAAGGACATCGAGACAAAAAAAAACCTTGCTAAATAAATAAGGATTCAGTGTTGCACTATATCTACATGACCAAAAGTAAATTAATTGTAACCTCTTCTAAAAAATGAAGCTTTTGTATATCAAGTCAGGTCATTGATCCACCTGGTTTAGTATGGCCTACTTGGACTAGCGGAAGATGAGGAAGGTTCAAGCAAGGTTGGACTAGCAATGTGACTCTTCAGGGTAGAAGGCCAAGAAAGGTCTTTCCCAGCACCTGGTATCATTTACCTGGACATGTTGTCAGTCTAGGACATCCAATGTGTGTTCTACCAGTGGGCCTTCATGTCCTTTATTTTTACAGTTTCTTCAGAGGAGGGCATGGGGTGTGGCATCTGTTAGTTGCCTTGATTTCTGTTTAATTAGACAAACTCGTGGAGGATAGTTCTATCAGCCACTAGCCACAATAATGGTATCTGACGAAGAGAGCTTTGACTCTCAAATGCTTATAGCATGAAAATCATGTTGGTCAACTGGGCTCAAAGCTTGCTGTTCTACAGCAGACCAGCACGGCTGCCCCACCTGAAACTTCTCCATTATAGTTGCATGGAACTTGGTTTGATCTTATTCTCTTCCGGAGGATCTCTCAAGAACTAATAATCAGAAATGGAACCTCCGTGTACAGGGGCAGTCTATCTGCGACTACAAGGTACTAGGCACAAAGAGCAGAATTGGCTGTTGACTTCACGCCCTACTTGTGGTTCTAACGGGCTGCATCTGGCTGGCCAGTTCTAGAAACAGTTAAAGGATGTCGGCTTGGAATGGCCCTTGATTTGATCTCATAGGGATTTTTCCGTGTTCAGAATAACTTTATGCCAGCTTTTCTTTGTCCTTCATTTTTCCATTTCAAAAGCTGGGAGGATTGTAGGGTTGTTGAGGAAACAGTCCCCAGGTTTCAGAACCAGGAGGCAACATAAACTGCCAGCCCCGGATGTGATCCCGTCTCCCTGGACATTTCCAGCGTTCACTGCTTTCCCACACTCTGGTTTCTTTAGAGAAGATGTTATTTGTGTGTTCCGCCAGAGGCAGGGGTCGTTCAGAGGATTTAGAAGGTCAAGGGAACCCACAGAGACAAGATACTCTTGCAAGAGAAACAGGGTTTTAATTGAAAGAAACAGGTAGTCCGCAATACAGCAACCCAGCCGCTCTAACTCCCCAGTGCAGCCTTCCCCCTCCCATCTCTTCCTCCTGCTCTTTTATACTGGGCCTCTGCTTATCAGGCACAACTTCCCAGAACCAGCAATACCTGGTGATTCCATAGATCATGCCAGCCTGGGGCTCCTGTTTGCACCTGGCAGTTCCCTTAATCCTTCTTTGGAAGGTTACCTGAGGAGGTAATCCTGCAACGCCTTAAAGCTCTGGGACCTCAGTGCCAACATGCTGGGAGCTAGAATACGGGTCACCCAACAACAGCATCCCTCGTCATCCTCCTGGGGTGTTTTTGTGTGCGTGTGTTTGCAATCCCATCAGTGCAATCCTAAACTGAGTTACTCCAGTCTCAGCCTGTTGATTTCAATGGGCTCAGACTGGAGTACTCTTCTTAGGATTGCACTTCATTGTATCTTTTCATACGTCATGCAACATTTTTAAAAAAGAAACTATTTTTAAAAAGAAAAAAAATACCTTTTTTTAAAAAAAACTACTTTCTTCAGCAAGAAAACATTATGACGTACCCGAGGCAACCTAATCAAAACCAATCAAGTACATTAGAACTTTTTAAAAAATCTTGTGCCTTTAGCTGTTTCAAGCAATTAACACATTAGGACCAAATCCGATGCCTTGTCTCCAATCAAAAAGAGTCCAGTAGCACCTTCAAGACTAACCAACTTTATTGTAGCATAAATAATAATAAATAATAATAATAAATAATAAAGTGTAGCATAAACAATAAAGTTGGTTAGTCTTAAAGGTGCGACTGGACTCTTGACTGTTTTGCTACTACAGACTAACACGGCTAACTCCTCTGCATCTTGTCTTCAATGAGATCCACGTATGAGACCCGGGTTTCTGCCTGGGTTTTTTTCATCACTTCCAGTCCCACACTGCTTGGGTTTAGCCACTGATTCCCACACACATTCCTTTGCCTTTAGTATTCGCTTGGGTGAAGGGGAATTTCCAGTCTTTTCCTCAGTTCTTTGAGACCACTCTTACCCTGATCTTTTTCTGGAAGCTGATTTTGAATAGATTTTTTCCCTCATACATAACGTTTGTTTCAGTTTTCTTTATCCCACCCCTCCTCCAACCCACTTGTATACAACCTATGCAACTTATCTCTTAAAACCATTGTCATATAATTTGTTTAAAATAGCTCTTCTGCCCCTTATTTTTATACACATGTCCTGAAACCAGGGCTCATTTCGAGGGGGAACGCACAGGAACGCAGTTCCAGCAGTTCCCCAAAGAGGTCACATGTAAGGTGACCCCGCCCACCTGACTCTCGGCCATTTTGGGCCCGTTTCAGCCTGGATTGGGGCCAAAACAGCCCGGGTCATGCCTCTGACGGGTGCTGGATCACTCTCCCACTTATCAGTGGCCTGATCTTGACCATTTTGGGCCCCTTTTCAGCCATTTTCAGACCCTTTATGCCATTTTGGGCCCAATTTCGGCCCTGAATGGCCAGAATTGGGTTCAAAACAGCCAGGCTAGGTGATGTCAGAGGATATGGCATATGCAAATCAGTTATACCAATGACACAGTCTCTGGTGGAAACTTGTATCGGCTCAGCAAGGCCAATCAATGATAACGTGCTCTTTATTTATTATTGATTGTGTTGTGTGAAATTTGAATAATAATAACAACAATAATATCAACAACAACATCTGATTTATATACTGCCCTTCAGGACAACTTAATGCCCACTCAGAGCAGTTTACAAAGTATGTTATTATTATCCCCACAACAATCACCCTGTGAGGTGAGTGGGGCTGAGAGAGCTCTGAGAGAGCTGTGACTGACCCAAGGTCACCCAGCTGGCTTCAAGTGGAGGAGTGGGGAATCAAACCCAGCTCTCCAGATTAGAGTCCTGCTGCTCTTAGCCACTGCACTGCACTGTACTGGCTCTATAACTCAATCATAACTCATCAGAAAACCAAGCCAGGAGCCTCACAACTGGTCATCAGCTTCTGAATGACGGTGGAAGTTGCAGTCCCAAATGTGAAGCATATTGGAACAAATGTCCCTCTGGTGTTTGCAATACAAGCTAAAGTTTACTTGCCGCAAGGGCACAGAGCACAGACAAGGAGGCGGTACATTTAAGCGCTTCCCTGAGCTACGAGAGCCAGAGCGAGGTCGTGGCTAGAGTGTTGGATTAGATCTGGGAGACCCAGTTTGAATCTTCAACCTGCCGTTGAAAGTTGCTGGCCGACCTTGGACCAGCCACACCCTCTCAGCCAGGTCCACCTCACAGAATCCTTGTGAGGATAAAGTGGAGGACGGGAGACTGATGTGAGCTGCTTCGGGACCATTTTGGGGAGAGAGGCAGCACAGCCGGGGTGGGGGGAGGGGTGAACTTATCCCCTCCTTCACAAAACAAAGGGGGGTTAAGAACCTCCCTGAACTGTCAGAGCCAATGTGGTGTAGTGGTTAGTGTGTCGGACTAGGATCTGGGAAGTCCACGTTCGAATCTCCACTCTGCCGTGAAAGCTTGCTGGGTGACCTCAGGCCAGTCACACCCTCTCAGCCTAACCTACCTCGCTGGGTTGTTGGTAGGAGAAAAAGGAGGAGAGAAGAATATGAGCCGCTTAGGATCTCCGTCTGTTATAAACCAAATTCTGGCTCCAGCTCCTAAAAAGGTCTGATCGCTCTTGCTGTTGCTTCGTGAGGTATTGTCACACCTCTTTTTCAAACTGCTATTAAATCCTGCGAAGGCAGGGAGCTACGGGATGGGCAAGTGGAGCGAGGAGCCACGCCTCTAGTCCCTGTAACTACCATTAAATATCTCAAGCACAATAAGTTACGGGCTTGGCAAGTGAAGCGAGTGGGCAGGCACCCCTCTCGTATTCAATAACCTTTTGTTCCGTTTCTTCACAATTCTGGCTTTTCCAATCTGGCTTTCTAACAGCCCAATCTTAAGACCCACTGAATAGTCCTCAGTAGGTGTAGTGACCAGGTGCTTTCTCAGCTTCCCACCCTGTCCCATCACACCTTCCAGCAGCAGTGACCAAGTTGGTTTAGTTCTTGCCTGAGTCGCGAGTGAACAGTGAGGCAATTTGAATCAATGACTGTGCTGGGGTGGAGTCCCTGCTTAGTTCTGTTTGTTAGCTAGAAGTGCCCGGAGGACTCCCTTGTGCTGAGTTCAGATGATCCCAGCCCTGAATCTCCTTCTTAATAAAGTGATGAGGGCTGCAGAACGCAAGCAAAAGAGAACACTAAACTTGCAGCAATGTTCATTCTTTCAAATGGTTTTAATGGGGAAAATCCACTTCTGAGCAGGAGAAGAAACCAGAGTCCACAAATGGATTATTCTAATCTGAACTGAAGCCTAAATCCCATTTTTTAGTATACTGGAGCCAGAATAGTAAGCACGTCATAAAGAAGTTGGAGTAGAGTTGCCAGCCTCCAGGTATTGGCTGGAGATCTCCCGGAATTACAACTGATCTCCAGCTGACAGAGATTAGTTCCCCTGGAGAAAATGGCTGCCTCGGAAGGGGGACTCTATGGCATTATATCCAGCTGAGGTCCCTCCCTTCCCCAAACCCCACCCTCTCCAGGCTCCACCCCCCAAATCTCCAGGAATTTCCTAACCAGAAGCTGGCAACACTAAGTTGGAGGGTACATGCAACCTTCCCCATGCAGAATGGAACTAAGCAGACCTGGTCAGGAAACCCCTGGGGAACCTATTGGACACTACCTGACCACAAGCATTAGCTGCCTGGAACTCCTGACTGAGAGCGGGACCACAAGTGACGCCTGACACAGGTTGGACACTAGTCAGCTTCCCTCAAGTTTTGATGGGAAATGTAGGCATCCTGGTCTTGCAGCTTGGCTCTCCGACTGCTGCCCAATGGACTTTTCAACTGTCACTTGTCCAACATTCCGCCAAGCTGCCCTCATTTCCCATCAAAACTTGAGGGAAGCTGGCAAGTGTCCAACCTGTGTCAGGCGTCACTTGTGGTCCCGCTCTGAGTGGAAGAAAGGCATGCTATCAATAAGAACAAAGCAGGAAAGGCCACACTGCAAGACCTGAAGCAGATGGTGTATTGTGGTTAAGAGCAGCAGGACTCTAATCTGGAGAGCCAGGTTTGATTCCCCACTCTTCTGCTTGAAGCCAGCTGGGTGACCTTGGGTCAGTCACAGCTCTCTCAGCCCCACCCACCTCACAGGATGATTGTCATGAGGATAATAATAACACACTTTGTAAACCGCTCTGAGGGGGTGTTAAGTTGTCCTGAAGGGTGGTATATAAATCGAATGTTGTCGTTGTTTTTAACAAGTCGTTAAAGCTACCTTTCCTAGTCTGACATCTTGTCCACTACCCCAGACCTTCTAGGTGCTACTATTTCAGAGAAGGCCTTTGCAACTTCTTGAGGGCTTTTGTCAGAGAAGTCCAGAGAACATTTTTTATCTGTGGAGCTTAGTGTCATACAAAGTGTAAGACGTGTTGTGCTATGCTGATTGATTTATGTTGGAAAACAATTCTTGCCAAATTGCAAACTGTGGGTGGCCGTCTGGATAAAAAGCTGCAGTTTCAAACAATCCAGAGAAGAATTTCCCTCTTGGAGCTGCCCAACTTGCGGTATTTCAATAGCAACATATTTTTTTATTTATTTACTTACATCATTTATACCTCACCTTCCTCCCTAATGAGGGACCAGAGTATTCTCCTATCCACCCTTTTACCATCACAATGAACCTGCGAGGTAGGTTAGGCTGAGAAGGTGTGACTGGCTCAAGATCACCCATCAAACTTCCATGGTAGAGCAGGGATTCGAACCCAGGCCTCCCAGATCCTAAGGCAGTCTAACCGCTACACCACACTGGCTGTCATTGGCAAGTTTGGCGCCTGCCAGTGAACTCCCAATTGCATTGCATCTCGGGCGGGGGGGGGCAAATCTTGTCGGAGGATAGCACCATAGTCGCAATGCTTTTCTAGTGACTGCCCAGGTTGAAACTAGGCTCCCAAATCCCGCCTTTGGCCAAACTGCCCAGAGAAGCACGTGTGAGGCTGGTCCCTGGGAAAGGAAGAAGCGCTGGCCCTGGACACGGAGAGGTCTTTATTGTTACAACCGGGTGAGCGGGACGTGGTCCAGCCGCGGGGCTCGGTCTCACTGAACTCCTTGGGGTCTCAGTGGGAAAGGGGAATGGCGTGTATGTGGGGGAGATCCACGCGCCGCCGCCTTCGGTGATCACAGCTGGCCTCTATCAGAGCTGGAGCGGGAGGCTACAGAGCAGAGACAAGAAAGGCCCCGTTAGACTCCAGGAGGGGGAACTCCAGTGGCTCAGCTCTTTGAAACAGAACTGTTTTACATGCTGGTGGTAAGCCATTCCAAAGGACTGGACCTACTCCAGGAAAAACCCACAGCCTGGCTGTTGGCAGATGGACAGTCCTGAGAGAGGGCACACCAGGAGATGTCTGGCTGAAGAACACCACTGGCACGCGCAGGAAGTATCTCAGGCAATGCCGTTCAATGCAAGAAGGCCTCAGGCCATGAAAGACCTTGAAGGTAATACGCAGCCCTGTGATTTGGACCCAGAAGCAAAGAGGACGTTCTGTCCCCCAGCACTGCAGTTACCTTTTCCAAGAGGCCTGAGTTGCCAGCTCTCCTGCTGTAGCCAGAGGCCTCCTGTTTGTTGAAACGAGGCGGATTGTGCTGTCGTGCCGTCACTTCCAGTGAAAACCGGAAGTCGTGTCAGGGGGTGCTCTAGGCTTTACAAAACCTCTCTGGATGCTGGGCATGCCAACCGGCACTCCCTGAATGCTCCCAGCTGTTGCCAGCTGTGGCTGACCCTCAGACAGGAGCCTGGCTGCCACATTTTGTATCAATTGGAGCTTCTGAGGTGTCCTCTAAGGCATCCTTGTATGGAGCACATTACAGTAGCCCAGCCTGAAGGTTACGGCACTGTGGGTCAGCATGGCTCGGTCTGCAGCATCTAAATAAAGGGCCTGCTTGCAATCAAAGTGTAACTGGAAGAAAGTGCTCTTAGCACCAGCGTCGGCCTCTTTATACGTCATACAGGCTAGGTCCCCCCTGTCAGACTGTGGCTAGATAATGTCTTTCCTACAGGTTATCCTTTACAAGCAAACATTGTTTGAATAAGGAAACTTTACTGCAGAAATAGTTCATTATAGTCCACTGGCCTGAATAGGAGATTCAGGATGGTACAAGAGCATTGTTACCAATGAAGAGAAAAGCATGAGGTACACAAAGTAACAGTTCCCAGCTGAACCAGCCTCCCCCCACAGTTCTCAAAACAACCTCTTTCAGGCTTGGGAAGCCGGTCTCTCTCAAGGCCCAGCTTGGGTGGAACGTTGTTAGACAAAACAATCTCATGTGGAGAGAAGTCTGCTTGGGAACTTGTGCACCTGTGGAGAAAGCACTTAAACACTAGAAGCATTAGAAAATGGAGTCAGTATAGCTCATATACACACTGAACCTGACACCCCCCCCCCCGAGCCTCAGTCCCGATCTTCTAAAGAGGGCCTAACCCATCCGGCAAAGCAACACCAGCCAGGCATTCTTCCGCCCCGGACTGCCTCCACCTCGCCTGGATTAAGCTTCCGGTTGTCCACCTTCAGCCCTGGAGCCCAGCCTTAGATACCCTCTCAGGGCCTCCACGGCTGCTTTTGGAGGCACAGATAATAAGCTGTAGGGACGGGTGTCTTCACCACCCATTCCAAAGCTCCCAGGGATCCCAGATGGAGGTTTTTATATACAGATTAAAGAATATCGGGGATAAAATGGACCCTTGAGATGCCCCCCACCAACCCCACAAGATAGCCCAAAACTCACAGCTAGGAGCAAACTAGATACAACAGGGGGGGGCAGGCTCTGGTCTGTGATCAGCATTGCTGGCTTTTTAAAAAAACTTTTAAGCAATCCTGCTAAACGGATCAGGAAAGGGCGCCCTGAGAAAAGCTCCTTGTCCTTTAAGTTCTTCCGGAGAGGCCCTGGTTATTGGCGCTTCCCCCACTGTCTGGTTGCTGCCTGGTGGTGCCTCCTCAGTGGTGGCTCCAAAGACATGGAATTCCCTCAGTGAGGATGTCTGCTGGGCTTCCTCCTTGTTGGCCTCAGGAAAAGGCAATTGTGTCCTAATTGGGCCTAAAGTAAGCCCTAAAGTACCCCCTGCTTAGAGCTTGATGGCTAATTCACATAGTTCATTGAGACCCAGTTTGGTGTAGTAGTTAAGAGCGCGGGACTCTAATCTGGAGAGCCGGGTCTGATTCCCCACTCCTCCGCTTGAAGCCACTTGGGTCAGTCACAGCTCTCTAAGAGCTCTCTCAGCCCCACCCACCTCACAGGTTGTTTTGTTGCGGGGATAATAACATACTTTGTAAACCGCTCTGAGTGGGTGTTAAGTCGTCCTGAAGGGTGGTATATAAATCGAACGTTAGTTGTTGTTGTTGTTGTTCTTGTTCTTGTTCTTGTTGTCATCATTGTCATCATCGTCATCATCGGTAAGTTCATAAATAATCAATATTACAAAAGTTTCGTCCTTCTTGCTTTTGGTTTTCTTTTCCTGGAGAAAATAGTGTAGGCCCCACAGCTCTGCCCAACAAAGAGCCAGCTTGCCCCTTCATCTCAAGCCCTTTATCAAGAGCGTACCACAAATTTCATCAAGACTCCCGTGGGTGTATTCCTTAGCATTGATTCTCCAAGCACTGGACCCTCGTTATGGCCCCATTTGCAGCTGTCCCTTTCACAGACAGAAAGGAGCCCCAACATTTGAATTACCGGGGTGAATTCTAGGGCGGAAGGCAGTATCCACACCCTTCAACCTAGGCAGGCAGCATCCATGGCTTGGAGAACCCCCCGTCCCAAAGGTTCTTCTGGAGCGTTGGTTCTAAAAACGCTTGCATTTGGATTGGTTTATGATGTCACCCTGGAGCATTTTCTGGGAGGATGAGACTTTGGCCACCAAAGGCTGTGCAGGGACCACTCTACAAAGATGGAATGAGATTCAAGGGTCAATGTTTTCCCCCCGTTCACAGAAGAAAGATGAAGCGGGAAAATTCCTGTATTCTAAGAAGCAGTCAGAAGCACACAATGTTAACGACATCTTGTCACAGTGATGCCTTTGCAGCGAGTGGCATTTTAAGACTGCCACGTGGCCACCAAACCAGATGGAAACTGGGCTTGTAACTCAGGAGGCATCTTGGGCTGATCACAAGAGCTGACACCGAGGGCGCCCTGGTTATGTCACCAGAAGCCCTGCTTGCAATCCTGCACAGCCCCTCTAAGAGGAGCACGTTCATTACCAGAAGGAAAAGCTCCTCTGGAGGTGCGGGGCGCTGAGGAGCTCATCCGAGAGCGAGGAGAAGAAGTTTGCATAGCTTCCATAGGAATTACCGAGTTTTTCATTTTGAAAATAATAGAAATAATAGAAAAATAAACCTGGTGTTTTGCTGGCACGGCCCTTCTGGGCTGGAATTCTTGGAACGTTCCTATAACTCTTTGTGAATGGACAGAGGAGGTCTGGTTGGTCAAAACGCTTCCCTCCCTTCTGCCTCTGTCCTTTGCAAACAGCACTAAGTGCCCTTCCCCTTGGTCCCGTGTCCCTCAAATACTTGCTGCCTCTGTCCCTTTTTCCTTCAGACTGCCTCCTCCACCTCCTTTCCCCCCTGTCTCTACTTGCCTGTACGTTCCTCTGCCTTTGGATCCTCCCCTAAGGCCAGCCTTCAGCCTCCTTTCCCCTTCATATATCCTGCTTCCATTTCCCCCCTTCCTGCCAGTTGTGTCAAATGTCTGTGAATGTTCCATGACATCACAGCAGCTCAGCCAATGGCTAGCAGTGCTCAGCTAACAGGTTCCGGGCAGGGATGTAAACACTGCCCTCCCTGCCCTCTTGGCTTTCTGTTCCACAGCCTTCAACCTTCCTTGGCACCGCACATCCCTGTCCCCAAAGATGGATCAGGTTTGTAGTCCTGAAGGGCAGAAAGCTGATGATAAGACCCGGATGCCTGGCTATGCCAGGTTTTGCCGGACATCAAAATAGATCTGCCAGCGATTTCGTTTTCTAGGAGCTGGGGAGGAATGGTGACCTTTCAGGGCAGCCGTACCACTCAACAGCTTAGAGACCAACTAGATCTCCAGGGTGCAAGCTTTCAAGAGTCAAAGCTCCCTTTGTCAACAAGCTTTGACTCTCAAAAGCTCGCACCCTGAAAATCTAGTTAGTCTCTAAGGTGCTATTGGCCCTAAATCAATGTTAGGATGTCTCCCGTCATACACTGCAAGGCCTCTGTGTACTCTGTATGTTGTTTGCACTTTGCCAGGCCTGTTTGATTCTGTGTGACTCTGAAGTTAGAAGCTCTTTGCTGCCTGGAATGTGACAGCCTGCTAGATTTGTCAGGTCCCCCTGTACTCCCGGCAGGAGGCGGGGGCCCCGGCACCTACCTTCTTGGGAAGTGATGTCATCACACAGGCACTCCCATTCTCTGGGGGGGGGGGGCTGATCCCGGCCATTTCGGGCCCAAATTGGACTGAAACGGACCCAAACAGCCAGAATTGGGCTTGAATCGGTGAGGATCGGGCCCAAATCAGCTTGGAATGGGTCGTTGCTGCATGGGGAAACATTCCACAGCAGCCCAATCCAGGCTGATTCGGGCCCATTTCGGCCCGCAGGAGTGCAGTGCCACCTGGGAGTGTGCCACACCGCCCGGGAGTGCACCGGTGAGGCCCGTGCGCCCCCCCCCCCCGCCAGCCAGGTAATCTATTAAACTTAGCTAACTGTTCCCTGAAGGGAGTGGGGCTGGGCATAGACTCCTATATACGTTACGTGCTTGTAGAGAAAGGCCATTCCTGCCAAGGAATGTAATAGTGTATGAACTAGTAGCTTATCAATAAAAAACTTTAACTCATGCTGTTCCTGGACTCATGTAGTGAAGTTTTTAGAGTTACTTGGCAAAACTTTACAAACTTGCTCTTCTACTGTAGACCAACACGGCTACCCAACTGAAACTATCTTCTTGGAAATCTGGTTGGTCTTTAAGGTGCTACTAGACCTGAATCTTGCGCTCCTGCTACAGACTAAAATGGCTATTCACCTGGAACATGTTTCACAGAGTGCAGTTTGCAAAGGAGGCAAGAACCTGATGGGCTAACCGTGTACAAGGCCTCAATGTCGGGCCAGCAGCTGACAGTCAGAATTCTGAGCTCGGTAGTCCAAGGGTCTCAGAGGCACCTCCATAAAGTTCATATGGCACACAGTGTAAATTGTTACTGGTGCGAAGAGCGATGGAACTGAAATTTGAAAGAAAGGATCACTCCACAGCTGAGAAATGGTTAAGTCGTTTTTTGGGAAAGTGTTTGGCTCTAGAGAGCCATTATCCATTCAATGAAAAATGTTTTTCTCCTACTGCGGAAAGAAAAATGGAATTGGAGGAGGGGGTCACTGTCATCCCAAGACAGTGGGGGGAGCTTCCTCCGTGAGTCTCAGCGAAAAAGGCAGGCTATAAATAACAACAACAATAATAATCTCAGCGTGATGATGACTTCTTAAAGAATACATTTTAAAACCACAGGATCATGATAGAATAGATCATGGTAGTCATGATCTATTCCATCAGAGACCAAAAGATTCTGTTTTTTCAACAGAAACTTTTATTCAGATGGGGATGAGAACAACTCAAGTGGCGTTGCTCCTACACAGCAACATCACTTCATGTGCAAACCTAGAAGCAATGTCATGACATCGCACAAAACTCTAGGTTTCACCTGAAAAGCTACGGGTTTACCACAGGATTTCAGGTGAATCCTAGAACGTCCCCTTGATATGATGATGTCACTTCCAGGTTTATGCAGGAAATGATGTTATGGTGTCAGTGCAACACTAGTGTCCCCCCCCCCTCAAATTTGCTTCCACCTCTCTACTGAGCAGCAGTGGGTGCAGCCGGGAATCTTCCACTACAGCAGGAGATCTGACCGTACAACAGTGGGAGTAGTGTCCAATTAGAATGCCTTGATCTAGGATTGGATTCCAGTACTGCTTACTGGCTGATTGCCATTTTAATGTAAATTATTTCAGTATCTGAATTGTATCGAACTACATGTTTTTCTGCATTTCATGTGCCACAAAGAGGCACATTTTATCATATTTGACTGCTATGGTTGTACCATCATCTGTGCAAGAGATGTGAAGACAAATATTGAAGGGCTATTACAGTGCAGCTTGCTGAAAATGATGTGTGTGTGTTCTGTACTGTCAAATCGTTTCTGACCTATGGCGACCCTATGAATGAAAGACTTCCAGAACATTCTATCTCTAACAGACTTGCTCAGATCCTGCAAACTGGAGGACGTGGCTTCTTTTATTGAGTCAAGCCACCTCGTTTTAGGTCTTCCTCTTTTCCTACTGCCTTCCACTTTTCCTAGCATTATTGACTCTTGTCTTCTCATGATATGCCCAAAGTATGATAGCCTCAGTTCTGTCATTTTAGCTTCTAAGGAGAATTCCGGCTTGATTTGATCTAGTACCCACTAATTTGTCTTTTTGGCTGTCCATGGTATCCGCAAAACTCTCCTCCAGCACCACATTTCAAATGAATCAATTTTTCCTGTCAGCTTTCTTTACTGTCCAACTTTCACATCCATATGTGGCAATGGGGAAAAAGTGATACTAAAGTGAAATTTTCATTAAGATGAATGCTGTGTCTTTGGGTCATCACAAATGGTCACCTTTGGGGCAGTGCAATGTGCAAAGCTCTCTCTGGCTATGGGGTTTGCATGGAAAGGTTCTGAGCATCATCCTCTTGCTACCAAGGATTCATCCGGTCTCTCAAGAGATGGTGAATATGTTACCTGAATTGGTCTCCTTGCAAGTAAGAGAATTGTGGGGGAATTAGCAAGCAAGGAAGAAGGCTATGCGAGAGGTCAGTAACTACGGGATCTTTTTCATCAATTTTTACAGGGTCCCTTCCAATTATAGCAAACGAGACTGGTGCGTTAAATTCAAAGGGCAAACTTTTATTGAAAGAGGAGAATGCATGCACATACATACAGGGTGAGTAGCAAAAACGGTTACACACAAACAGAGTCCTAGGAAACTAGGCAGAAGTTGGAACAGAGTGAGGGCAGGCAAAGTATATCTACCTATCCTGAAGAGTAGTCCAGTCCAAGGGAGAAGAGGGCAGCTTCAAATGCCAGTGTTCACTGCCAGGAGAGCAAGAGGCTTAGGGCAAACCTCAAGGCACTTTGGATCCCGTAAGCGTGTACAATTTGAATGGGGCCAGGGCACTACTCTTATAGGGTAAAACATGCCCTAAACTGGGAGAGCCCACCTAGCTGTTGGAACAAAGACTCCAACGGTCAGTTCCTGGGAGTAACAAAAGGTTTGATTACCTTGATTGGTAGCTGCCAGGGTGTGTGAAAGAGAATGCAAAACTTGTCCTGGCTCTGCATAATAGGGCAGTTTGTTAATGAAGTCCACTGCAGCTAAGTAGATGAATTTAGTTGGAGGATATACCTTCCCAGGAACGAATTATAAATACTTATGAATGCTAGTTGATTTTCTCCTCAATCATGGACAGGAGACCTCATCACGGAAGGAGGGAAAGGAATGTGTTAAATGGGGGTGACCCTGGGAGACCCTTGTTGCGCTGGATTCCTTCAGGGGCTGGGGAGACTTCAAAACTAACCACCACTAGTCTCTCTGCATTTCCATGTGGCATTCCATTCATGCCTTGATCTCCCGGGCAGGACTCAGCAACTGTTAGCTGGAATTCCCCCTGGCTGCAAACCAAACTGCCATTTTAAATCCAGGGGCCTCATGACATTTAATATCACAGGTAGCCATATTAAATGGCTATTAAAGATGGCGGAGGCCAGGCCGACTGCTTACAATTCCATGGCCCTTTCCTCCATTTGAGTCCTCCCTTTGAGGACTGGCTCTTCCATGCCTTGATCCTGCTTCGCGAGGGGCAAGGCCGGCAAGCACGAGTGTCTTTCGGGGGTTCCTTGGACCAAAACTCTCTTGCAAGGGGCCGTCATTATTCCCAGCTAGGAAACTCTTGGGCAGTTCAAAATGGTCATTTGGATTTCTGGTAGCTGTGGGGAACCCACCAGACAATCCAGCAGGTGCTGCTGTCTCCGAGGTGTTCATGGACACACACTGCTGTGTACAGGATTTTGTTTTCCATAATGCTCAGAAAGTACCATTCAGAGTGATGGACCTAAACTGGATCTTCTGCATGGGGCCAAATGCACGTGACTGGCCAGGGATGCTGCCTTGCGGGGGGAAGGGTGCTGAGGCCTGGTGGGCCGACACCCATTGCCGTATCAGTACTGCCCAGGTCCAGCACCGCGGCTCCTCTGGCATTTGGCTCAGCTTGCTTTTGTGGTTCCAGTCATGGTGGTCTGCATGAAACATTTTTTTTGTTTGCTTGTAAGGAAAGAGAGCGGTTATAACCCCCACAAATGCATTCTGCTGTGATCCATTGCAATGAAGCAATCTTACTATATGTAACATTTTAAAAAGCACTTGCACAAGGGAAACAGAAGACCCAAAGCCTGACCAGGATCAGGCACAATTCCGTACCCATTGATTCGCCATCCTCCACGAGCACCGGTGGGGCCGTTCTGGTGTTTCCCCACTCCTGGGGCTGCTTTAACTTCCTCGTCCGCTCTTGTGACTGGCTAGCCATAGTCTAGGAGCCAGGAAATGCCATTGTTCTATGGCTACTATCTGTTGTGATATGACTGTTGACCTTGTGACTTTGCTCTGTACAAATGCCATATATCTTCCCTGTCCAAAACCCTTTATTGGGCATGACACACACCAGGGATCAGTACTAGAATGCATTTCGAATGCCAGGAACAGTCCTGAAGCCTTAAACGAATAATACCGGAAAGATCGCTTCTGAACATGTGCAACATTCCCTTTTCTCTCTGCTGAGCAGCCACTCATTTTCGTCTCCCATCTGGTGGGTGCTTGCCTGAGACAGGCTTTGCAGGGGACGTGATGACATCTCATTGCTTTGAGCCCCAGAACTTCTCGTGCAAAACTAACAGCTCAGGCCTAGATCCCTTTTCTTCATGACATGAATCCCTCCGCAATTTAAAAATGAGAGCAATCAGTTGGCATTCACGACTCATTTCAATGCCTCTTCTCCCCGATTCTTTCCTGCGTTGCAGATCTGAGGCACTTCCGGGAGCGAACTTGAACAGACTTACCAGCAGGATCCAGTGATAACGTTCCTCTGACAGCTAGAAACTCTTCTGTGGTTGATAGCATGCCTCTGCTGCAATGGGAGGGAGGAGGAGCGATCTTTGCAGTTCGGAATGGAGATCATTATCTCCTGAGATGTGGGGCAAGACGAGAGCCCAGGAGGACGTATCCCCCGAGCTGTCTGCAGGTAATAATCACTTTCCTCAACGCAGGTGGCGGTTCATTGAGCCGCACACACCTCCGCTCCACAGGGCCCCTGCGCATTTAAGGCTTGGACTGCAGAGCATGAGATTTGAGGGGATTTGCATAGAACGTGGTGCCAGAGAACACAGAGAGGCAGTCCCTGAACAAGAGCATTGAATGGCCCGAGGGGGCTCGATATAGCCATCTTCTCTGCTTAGGACCAAAAAAGCGGGCGTGTTGGCTTAATCACAGGGATAAAGTGAAAGGTCTACATCCCCCCGTCCAAGTTCTAACTGGGGCCGGCCCTGCTTAGCAACCAATATCTGACCGGATCCAGCTATGCCTGGAATGTCCCCCTGCGGGTGTGGGTTCCTAGGCCAGAGTATCCACTCAGGCCCCAGGTCTCAGGTCCATTCGGCAGAGACAAGCTGGTCCAAAACTACAGCAGTTTATTTGCAAGGAGACAACTCCAACAACTAACAATTTTAGCTAACATACAAAACAGGAAAATTGGAACAAGAGCTCCAGCCAATAGGAACAAACTAAATCACACAGACATCGGGAGGCGGGGGGAGGAGGCAGACTGTCCATTACATACGTACATACAATACACCACAATACCATGCCACCTGCCCTCTGTTGCAACTTTCCGGAATACAAAACCCGAAAGTATCCTTTGTACCACTCAGTCCAAAAAACTCACCGGATGATCATCAGCCAGTTGCTCTCTCTCTCGCATCTTAACCTACCTCACAGGATTGTTGTGTGCAGAAGAGAGAGGGGAGAACAATGTAAGCCCACCGAGCTCCTTGGAGGAATGGAGGAATTTTAAAAATTATGATTAGTAGACAGGGGGCAGAGAGAATGAAAGTGTGTGTGGGGTTGGGGGGCATGGTTGGACCGGACATTTATGGTTGTAGCCTGTAATGACCAAGGCTACCAGTTAAGAGCTGCCTCACATGCCCTGTTCTTTGTGGCCCTGCCCGCAGAGGTGAGGCAGGTGGCAACCGGAGGCAGGGCTTTGTCGGTGGTGGCGCCTCGCTTGTGGCACGCTCTTCCCCAGGAGGCTCACCTGGCACCAACAGTGCTCTCACTTAAGCACCAGGCCAAAACCTTTCTATTCACCCAGGAATTTAATTAAAGGGTTGATTCTGGAAACACATTTTAAACTCTCTGTGGTCTGTTCTTACGGTCTATGGTTTTGTGCTGGGCTGAGTTTTTAAGGCTGGGGTTTAATTAATATCTTTTAATGTTTTTATTTTATTTTTTTATTTTGTAAGCTGCCTCGGGCAGGTTCCTGGAGAGGTGGCATAAGAAAATGTCTAAGTAAATAAATAACGACGGAAGGGGGTTTAAATGGGATTCTGACATTAAATGAGAGAGGCCACCTTTGCGGCTTGTTCACTGGTTCTCATCCATCCATCACTGGATATCTTGCTTTCTCTGTCCTTGGTGACGGCAGGTGAATGCATGAACTGGACCCACCAAAGAGCATTGAGTATAAGGTAATATGGAAGTTCTGCCTCTTAGAGCAGAACCACAAGTGACAAAAGGCACAGGTTGGACACTTGCCAGCTTCCCTCAAGTTTTGATGGGAAATGTAGGCAGCTTGGCGGAATGTTGGACAAGCGACAGTTGAAAAGTCCATTGGGCAGCAGTCGGAGAGCCAAGCTGCGAGACCAGGATGCCTACATTTCCCATCAAAACTTGAGGGAAGCTGACAAGTGTCCAACCTGTGCCTTTTGTCACTTGTTGTTCCACTCTTAGATCTAAGAGAGTCCATTCACAAATGCAACCCAGCACTGGATGCTGCAGTCATCACACAAACCGGCCCTGACTGTGAATTGGCATGTTGAGATACAAATTTAGTCCTGGGTTCAAGGTGTGCATCTGCCATGAATCCAGTGGGTGGTCTTGAATAAGGAGAATTGGTTTCCATTGGAACTGGCCTGCCCAGTTGTTCAACAGCTGGGTCCAGTTGCCATCGAAGGCAGTGGAAAGGCTCAGCTGTCTCTCCTATCAAGCCTTATTTCTTAATGCTTTGACAGCAGAAGCCTCTGCCACGGTTCTTGGGCCGCCAACTGTTTCTGGCCAGGGTCCTCCTGGGCCGTTCCCAGCCCACCATAAAGAAATGTATGTGAGTGCTTCTCCCATCAGTTTAGTCCACCTGCTTAATTTCTGTGTGTCGGGAAGCAGGAAAAAGGCCCAATGAAAAAAGGAGAGATAGCACTGGGGCTACTCAGCTTGGACCCAGGCTGTGGCTACGATGATGGGGAGGGTTCACCCATCACTCCACCCACTGCTAACATGGCCACAGCCTGGGTCCACATGTTGCCCACCGTGGCTCTTCTTGCCCCAAGCCCATCAATTCGATGGCCCACTGCAAACTTCCCTTCTAACTAAAAAGACTGGCGGGGGGCAGCTGTCGGAAAAGGAGCCTAGCAGAGGCTGAAAAGTTGTCCACCTTATTTGTAAGTCACTCCCTTACAGGTGCAGTTCTCCACCTGTAAAAAGGGATATGAAAACGACCCACCTTGCAGGGTTGTTACGAAGAGGGGTAACATCCAGACTGAAAAGTGCAGCCCGATGAAGAGCATTTGCTGGGAACGTGCTGAGGTTTCTGCGCTTTGGAGGAATTCCGTCTGACCTCCATCGACTCTGCGCTCCTGGATCACCTTTGACTGACTGCTTCCCTCCTGAGATGCTGCAGGTATTTCTCCAACTTTCTAAACAGCATCAAGTGGCTGAAAAAACAGCAAACGTGATCTTACATAAGCAATCCCATCATTTTTGGGTAAGTAAGATGATCGTAGCCTCATGCCTGGCAAGGAGACATAGAAATAGACATGTGGGGGATTTTAGAGTGGAAAATATTAGTAATTTTTGGGGGAAAAAAGAATAGGAGGGAAGAAGAGAGAAACATTTGAAGCCAACAGCATCTGTGTTTTCGGGCCACCGCACATGGAAACTTTGGACAAAGAGCCAGCCGACCTATATTTTCAATTTGAAAATTATTAGAAAACAATCCAAAGCATCGTTTTGAAATTAGAACAAAATCTCTGCTGCTTCTTTGTTTGTTTTTCCACTACCATTTCTGAGGCTTCTGAGACAGATTTCCAGGACACGCATTCAAAACGGGAATGCAGCAACAGGGGGAAAACTGGGGGGGCTCTCAGCTCCGTTGCAGCTTCTCTAACGTGGCCTCGGCAAGCGTTGAAGCAGGGAGACAGAAAAGGTGGGAAGTGACAGGGGCAGGAGAAGAGAGCCGCCACCGGAGCAAGAAAGAGACTCGTTGGGGTGAGTACAAACCCTGATTCTGGCAAAGGACAACAGAGGATGTGGCACAATCTCTATCCAAAATTCGTGTAGATAAAAGTCACTTCTGATACCTCAAAGCATAACAGAGGGAGTCAGAGCACAGCTCAGGCCCTGGGGTGCCGGCTTAAGAGCTTTTGCACAGGAAGAGCCTTCAAAGCATCACACACACATGCCTTTCTTGCAGGACAGATTTCTACCCCTGTATTCTGCATAACGTGGAGATACCTTTTCAGACATTTCTGAAACCCTGATTGGCTCCTGGCTTGGCTTCCTGATTGGCTGGCGGGGCTTACATAAATGTCCTTTCCACGAAGAAACATCCATCAATCCCAAATGGTCCATTGGCTGACCTCTTCAACTCTCCACTTTGAGTTTGCCGCCCCTTCCCCCCTCTTGCAAAGCTGCCAGCTGTGGATAAGCAAAACCCGCTTTGAGGCAGGCCAGGCTTTTGCTGAAACTTCAGCCCACTGGGAGCTCATAAACCCCCTTTGGCTTCTTTCCGCCTTTCAGAGCTGGAGCTCTGGCCATCCTCTCCTGACAGCTGCAAAGGGACACAGAAGGACAGCAGTTGTACCCCTGAGCCAATTTCCATTGTGGGGAGGGTCAGTTTGCCAGCTGTAGGCTGGCTGGAGCCCCACCCACTCACCCCACTTCCGCAGGCCTCTTTTCCATTTTGACTTCAACCACAACGCTGAGCAATAGACCTCTTAGGAAAATATAAAGGGATAGACACATAAGGATTCTCCTATCTGATGGGGCTTGTTTGGGTTTTGATATGCATTAAGGTTACAGCCTGCAGATTAGAGATGTGTGATCCTACGTTACCCAGCAATGGTGTTTGGTTTTACACCTCCTGTGAGAGGGACTCAGGCTTTCCGTGCAGAGGCGAAAGGCCCCGGAAATCAGTCCGCTGAGCAAGCCTACAAAGGGCTGGTTTTTCAGTGATAAACTTCAGAATCAGAAGAGTTAGCCGTGTTAGTCTGTAGTAGCAAAATCAAAAAGAGTCCAGTAGCACCTTTAAGACTAACCAATTTTATTGCAGCATAAGCTTTCGAGAATCAAGTTCTCTTCGTCAGATGCATGATACAGAAACTGGTCAAATATAGAAGAGGAGGGGGGAGAGGGGAGAGAAGGAGAGGAGGGACAAGATGCAATTAGGGGGGAGGCAACCAAAACATTCCTTTGCTAGTAAATGTAAACATCTCCTTTTGGTGTGTAGTCAGTATGTACCCAGGCAGGTTGAATGTACTTCCCCTGGTTCAGCAGTGGAGCACCTAAGTTGGCACACAGAAGGTCCCAGGTTCAGACATGCTGGCACTTTGTCGCAGAGTAATTTTTGCACAGTAGAAATAAGCAGAGCAGACTCGTGTCTTTTAGCTTCTGTAAAAAGAGTTTACTAAGGTAAAAAGACAGCATTGGAAAGAAAACAAAGAGTAGCTAGCTGAACTCCACCTTGTTTCTTTCGTCTCTCTCTAACTTCTGCCTAACTGCAACTGGGCACTGTAATTGATGCAAGAATGTTAATTGCACCCCAATAAAACTGGTCACCCAATAGTGAATCTTACGCCACTTCATTAAGCATAAAACTCTCCCCTTTCTCCAGGCAGGAAGATCTACTTGACATCTAAATGGCTCTATGCACACTAGCTGTCCTTAATGAAACACAAACTCTTCCATGACAGAAAGGATGACACTTGCTAAAAACCCAACAAGACAGCTGCTGTAGCATAGTGGTGAAGTGGCTGGGCTGTGAATCGGCACTCTGCTGGTTCGAATCCCGCTACTGCCATGAGCTCTGCCGGTGGCCTTGAGTCAGCCACTCCTCTCAGCCCAGCTCCCCAGCTGTGTTGTGGGCATAATAACAACATTGACTTTGTTGGCTGCTCTGAGTGAGGCATGAATCTGTCTAGAAGAATGGTATAAAACTTATTATTATAAGGGAGCTGCTGTAGCACAGTGGTTAAGTGGTTGGACTGTGAATCAGCACTCCGTTGGTTTGACTCCCACTGCTGCCATGAACTCTGCAGGTGGCCTTGGGTCAGCCCCTCCTCTCAGCCTGGCTCCCCAGCTCTATGGTGGGGATAATAAGAACACTGAGTTTGTTCTCTGCTCTATATGAAGCACTAATCTATCTTGACCATCAGCACATAAGCACACTGTTGTTGTTGCTATCCCACTTTATGAAGTTTTAGAACCACTGTATTATACGCTAGTCCTAAATGGTTTCTGCTGGAACTGAAATGGCATTTGCTTTCAAAGGCCGCTGTCGCGTAGTGGTTAAGTGGCTGAGCTGCGAATCAGTACTCTGTTGCTTCGACTTGTTCTATGGCCATGAGCTCAGCAGGTGGCCTTGGGCGAGCCCCTCCTCTCAGCTCAGCTCCCCAGCTCTATTGTGGGGATAATAATAAACTGACTTTGTTCACCACTCTGAGTGAGGCACTAATCTGTCCAGAAGAGAAGTATATAAGTGTTGTTGTTGTTGTTGTTGTTAGGCAGGATGGGTTAAGGAAGCTATTAGGAGGAAGGCGGCTCTGAAAAGAAAGACCTGTGCCTTTATGGGGGATCTTGGTGCTGGTGAAGTGAAAATAGCCCAGTGGGTGGCTCAACTACCACTGGGTGGCCCTGCTGTTTCATTCGACTCCAGCCAAGACAGACTGAAAATGCAGCCCCTGGAAGGCCGCAGCGCCTTAGTCTTGCTGGGATTCAGGACAGGGGAGCTTCAGGTTACTGGATTTCATCCAGCCCATCACTGCCTCCAGTCCAGACACCTATTCAGCTCATTTCAGTTCAGCTGAAAATGAAAACAAAAGGGAGCTGGGTGTTACACACACAAAACACACCTCTCCCAGTGGTTCCATGTAGACATTACCGCTTGGGCGACAAGATGAAGCTCTGTGGAACTCCATGGCCCGCATGTCCTGGAGCCGAGCAGCTGTCTTTCGTAACTGCCTTCTGCAACCATTCAGCCTGAAACGAAGGGAACCACAAGAAAAAAGCCTCCCCAACTGCTGTCTCGGTCAACTGGTCCAGAAGGATACCATAATCCATCAATGGCATCAAAAGCCATTGGGAGACCCGCCCAACGCAACTGGGGTTAGAGGCAATTTCAGCAAAACCCAGGGAAAGCTGTTATCCTGCCACTGGCCTCGCAAAGGGACTTGGAGCCTTTTTCATTTGGAAATGAAGGCACAAGCTATCTCTGAACATTCCTGGAAGCGTAAGCGACCTGAACATCTGGAGCATGTTCCATCGTGACAGGCAAGCAATTTTTGTGGGCTTTTGGCAGGGAGAGCTCGATGCCTTTTCTCACTGCAAGCAAGGTACGCCCCTCACTTCCGAGGCTGAGCCAGAGGGCTGGGCCTGGTCAAAAGCAGGCTGGGCTCAGGTAATGCCAGTCCCCTGCTGTGCCGTTGATGGCTGGCCACCAGCCAAGCCCCTGTGGGGCCCCGGTGGCCTCCTCCTATGCAGTCGCATGGGGACTTGGCCCTGGTGCTGTTGCTGTCTGGCTCCTTCTACCCGAGCTTGAGTTTGCATGTTTGAGTGCATAGATGCACACACACAAAGAGGGCAGCAACACAATCCTACGCAGGCCTCTGGGTTCTCAGCTGCAGCTTGTTAGCTGCCCCATCCATCTCCTCTGCTTCTAAATTATTTCCTGAAGGCTTTTATTTCCTCAAGACTAAAGGGTGAGGGGAATTGTTCCCCCTAAAGACAAAGTTGGGGAGGGGGGAGAAATGGTGAAAAGTTCAAACCCACAGTGGATGTCTCTCCTTCTCCTTTCATCAGGACAGAGTCCCTCTCCCCGGGTGAGAAAGGAGACACCGGGTGTTGATACAAATATCAGCCCCGGCCTGGATTGTGAGAAAGGCCTGGGGGCTGTTTTCCTGCCTGTGACTTTTTCACTGTCCTTGGGGGACTGCACAACGATGTCTGTTTTAAAAGCCTTAAGCTGGAGGGGCAAAGTGCTGTTGACCTCCCCTCCTGAGCAAGAGGAAGGCCAAGAGGAGGCCGGGAGTTCATTCATCTGCCCGAAGGAGGGAATCTCCACGAGACAAGCCCTTGTCCCGGCACATCTTTCTGGAAAGAGGCTGCTTCTTAAAAGAGATGATGGGGGCTTGCTAGGGTTACCAACCTTCAGGTGATGGCTGGAGATCTCCCAGAATTATAACTGATCTCTGAGCCACAGAGATCAGTTCCCCTGGAGAAAATGACTGCTTTGGAAGGTGGGCTCTAAGAGACATTTTACACGGGGATGCTCAAGTGTAGGGAGGCCCAATGTTAGCCAGGAAGTGTAGTTTTAAAAGACAGAGGCAGCAGAGATCACTCCTCAGAGGGTTTGTTAATTTAATCGTTGCCTCTTGACAAAGCTTAGGCAAAGATGAAATTAACAAACCCTCTGAGGCTGATCTCCACCAGCTCTGTCTTTTTAAACTACCCTCCTGTAGAGAGGTGAAATTGACCTCTTCCCACTTCCCAGCTAATATTGCGTCTCCCTACACTTGAGCATCCCCGTATAAGATGTCTTGTGTAGAGAAACTCTATGGCATTATATCCAGCTGAGGTCCCTCCCCAAACTCCACCCTCTCCAGGCTCCACCCCCCAAATCTCCAGGAATTTCCCAACCAGGAGCTGGCAACCCTGGGACCTGTTTCAGGAGACTCCTACAGAGCTGAGAGAACCAGTGGATCGCTCAGGCTGGCTCTGGACCAAACAGCAGCCTAGCAGAGGACTCAGACCCTAAATCAGTTTTTGCCACAGAAGTCAGAGCTTTATGATCTTTTATGATCTTACTATATCTGACACAGAAATTCCTGTGCTACGGAGGTATTTGCACTACTGGTCAGTCGCAGTTATCCAAACGTGGTTTGTGCTCTCTTCCGAGGCTTCACAGTAGGATCACATGCTGCCCTTTGAAGCCAGTAAGAGAAGGATGACATCTTAATTTAGCCACTGCCGAATTCCCAACCAGAGGTTGTTGAAACAGATCGGTTCCTTTGGAGGAATGGTTGCTTTGGAGGGTGGACTCGATGGCTGAGGTCCCTCAAACCCCTCCCTCCCCGGCTCTATCCCCAAATCTCCAAGACTTTCCCAGCCTGGAGCTGGCAACCTTGCAGCGGCATATAGATGCAGTGGGCATGTCCTTTCTAAACAGGAAGGTTCCTTGAGGCATGGAAGCAGGGGTGCTCCGAATGGTTTGTTATCGGGGTTTGGGGGCTTCTGGCACCCCCTGCAGAGTCCTGAAGGCTAGGGGAGCTGGTCTGTTGAAACCCGAGCTAGACTTTCATGCTTCAGAGCCCCAGAGCTTGTCCAAATCACTCTGTGCATCTCACAAGGTCATCCCATTCCCAGCAGGCTGGCATGATGGGCCAGCTCACCCCCGGCTGCAATATGGGTCGGCTGTCGACCTCTTTAATGAGGTTTTGTGACAATGCTCCCCCCCCCCCCCGCCACCACCACCTTGTTCTGGAGTCCTGCGGCCCATTGTTCCCTCCTCCCTTTGCAACATCTGGATTTGTTTCTCCCCTTTTCTTTCTTAAGTGCTCTTTTATGCAGCTGTAAAAGGATAAGTGGTGCACTGACAGTGTCATGAGAGGGACCGTCTCCCTGCCAAGCGTGACGCCGAACGGAGCCACCCACAGGACGCTCATTAGCACAGCTCAAATCCTGAAGGCCATAAAACAACTCGGCAGTTGCAGCTTCTTGCCGAGCGGCCTGGGCATTTGCCGGGAGGCAGGCAAGCTGCGTGCAAGAAGCCCTGTGGACTGGAGTGAGAGGGCCAGGGCCAGGGCCAGGGCGGGGTGGGGCAGGGCAGGGGGGGCAAACTCCAGGGCTTGGATTACAGGACTCTTGCCCATCCCAGATCCCTTGGACAGTTGCACTGAGCCAATGTTTCTTTTCCCTCTTTCAAAGACAAGCAGAAGCGGCCCGTTATAACACTCTCTTGACGACAACAATTCAAACCGATTGTTAGCAGGTCATAATGGAAATCAGGTTGGCACACCTATCAAGACTGTGCTTTGTAGCAGCATGTCTACAGAACAGGGGCAGGGGAGACCTTCTCAGCAGGTCTGTTTTACAACGTAAATGTACATAAAACCCCACCGAGCATTCTTTGAGGAAGATTTTTCTCAAGGTTTAAGTACTGCATGGTTTCAGTGCTCATGGTTTTAATTTATATTCCTGGACTCGGTGATTTTTAATTGTTTTTTCCTTGCCTCTGATGTAGGGAATGCGTCTTGGTGATGATGATAACTGGGAACGGTTCCATAAACAGCCGTTTAGCAAGCTGCTGAAGTCTCTCCCCTTGCTTGCTACTCTCATTTATTTACTTCATTTATATCCCACTTTACTCCCCAATGTCGTCTCAAAGTGGCTGACAACATTCCCCATTTTATTCTCCCCACAACCCTGTGAGGTAGGTTGGGCTGAGAGTGTGTGACTCGTCCAAGGTCACCCCACAAGCTTCCATGGCAGGGTGGGGATTCGAACCCGGACCTTCCAGATCCTCTAAGCACTATCCTGCTGGCTTAAATTTGTCTCGTTGCTTGTTTCCCGTACCTCCCCCAGCTCCAAACATCTGGGGGCTTGTTCAGAGCATGGGGGCTTTCAGGCCGAATGGGAGCAGCTTCCCTCTTCACACGACCCTTCAACCGGCCTACCAGCTGCATGGCCACTGACCAAATGAAACTGCGGGCAAAGAACTTGGCTGCAGGTGGGGGAAACTTGGGGCAGGCACTCCAGGGTGCAAGGGAGACTGTGTATGTATTTTGGAGACGGGAGGTTATGAGGAACTGTTCTTGAATGGCTGGGTGGATACTTTGGTGCACAGAGGACGCACCTGTACCCTTTTCATTGATTCACCTGTTCATTCATTACTTTTGCTTTTTATGCTGCACTCCTATGAATACTTACTTGTGATTAAGCATCCCTGGACTTGATGGAGCAGCGGGGCTCTAATCTGGAGAGGCGGGTTTGATTCCCTGCTCCTCCGCTTGAAGCCAGCTGGGTGACTTTGGGTCAGTCACAGCTCTCTCAGAGCTCTCTCAGCCCCACTCACCTCATAGGATGATTATTGTGGGGATAATAGACTTTGTGTACCGCTCCGAGTGGGTGTTAAGTTGTTCTGAAGGGCACTGTATAAACCAAATGTTATTAATGTTATTATTACAGCAACAAAGCAACGTTTTCACAAAGCAAATGGTAAAAATGTATTGTCGAAGGCTTTCACGGCCGGAGAACGATGGTTGTTGTGGGTTTTCCGGGTTGTATTGCCGTGGTCTTGGCATTGTAGTTCCTGACTGAGAGATCTCTGTGTTTTGGTGCTACACCTCTGAAGATGCCAGCCACAGCTGCTGGTGAAACGTCAGGAACTACAATGCCAAGACCACGGCAATACAACCTGGAAAACCCACAACAACCATCAAATGGTAAAACTCTCCCCAGTTGCATGTACCCAGTAGTGATGGTAATCATATATCTTATTGAGCTAGAGTTTCGGACTAGGATCTGAGAGACCCAGGTTCAAATTCCCACGCTGCCATAGAAGCTCGTTGGGTGACCTTGGGCCAGTCACACATTCTCAGCCTAACCTACCTCAAAGGGTTGTTGTGAGAAAAAAAGGAGGCGGGGATATTGATGTAAGCTGCTTTGGATCCCTAATGGGGAGAAAGGCAGGATATGAATATCTAAAATAAATAGGTATCCATGGCAACCACGTTAACCAATGTTAGGGATCCCAGGTCCCCCGGTGGGGGCAGGGAATCCCCCTCTCTCACCCTTCGCCCCCACCTCCACTCACCTGGGGCGGCACGACAATTTCACTCCCTGGAGCGCTCCCATGCTTTGCAGTGGGCCAGTTTGGGCCTCGAACCCATTTGGGGCCCAAAGCGGCCCACTGCGAAGCACGCACATGCTTCCACACCTGCACAATGATGTCACCCGGAAGTGAGGTCACAGGAAATAATGTCATCGCACAGGTGTGGGAGCAAAGAAAAAGGGGAGGTTCCGGTTCCCCTCCTGCTCCTGTCCGGAGAGTAAGGGGATCTGGCAACCCTGACTAATATGTGTGTTCGGGGGGTGGAAACTGCATTTTACCAGCAACCCCAAATGGCTGTATGAATGAAAAACAGGTGCAAACAGGAGGGAAGACACCTGAATGTCCTTCAAGCGAAGCATTATGGGAGCACAAAGCTCAGCCATGTTCCTTCTTTGTTCCCACAAGACCTGGAAACTTGCCCCACAATGCATTTCCCCGCAGACGTACACACACACTATTTTTATTTACTTAAAATGCTTAATAAGTAGAGCTCTAGTTCAGTACATGTTATTTATTTATTTATTTGAGAAATGTTTTTCTATTCAGGACGTGCGTTGCGTAATAAAATCAATACAAATGCCCTACAAAGAAATATAAAAGAAATACTGCAGGACAGACAGCGCTGAAGAAGAAAGCCTGCTAGTTAGGAGGACTGGGACAGCCGCTCTCTCCAACAGCCAAACCTTAATGGAATGCTGAAACAGGCCCAGGTGTTCCAGGGTGGGGTGGTCCAAAAGCCACTGCAACAGCTCAGGCGGTCCTGCTCCACCTCCAGCCCCCAGTCTCCTTTCCAAGAAGAGACGGATCTATCTGTCTGTGGTACATGGGTAATATGGCTTTCAGATTCCAACTCCCCGCCAGGCTTTGTAAAGGGCTAGACGTGAGTGACCAGGAGAGGAAGGAGGAGGGGGCCAGAAGAGAAGGGGAGCGGGGGGGCAGTGATCACGGGGCTAACTGGGGGGGGAAGGCACTCAGAAGTCTTCACACATGTTCTTGAGTTTTTTCAGTGTGCACCTTAAGACGTGGATACTATGCCCTAGTGCCTGGCAATGCAGGAATTGCACAGATGTGTTTGTCGGGGATTTGGAACAGGCTGCTGCGCTGGGTGGAAGCTGCTTGGATAGCAACATAGTGGCTAAGTGGCGGGATTGTGAATTAAGACTCTGCTAGTTCGACTCCCACCACTGCGATGAGCTCAGCAGGTGGCCTTGGGCAAGTCCCTCCTCTCAGCCCAGCTCCCTGGCTGCATTGTGGGGAGAATAACAACACTGACTTTGTTCATTGCTCTGAGTGGGCACTCATCTGTCCAGAAGAGGGGCGTACAAGTGCAGTTATTATTATAAGGGCACTCAGTGGTTGGGCTGCAAGCCAGAACACTGCTGGTTCAACTCTCACCACTGCCCTGAGCTCAGCAGGTGGCCCTGGCTCAGCCACTCTTCTTGGCCCAGCTCCCTAGCAGTAGCAGTATTGTGGGGATAATGATAACACTCTTGAGCGGGGCCTTAACCTGTCTAGAAAGAGCAGTATATAAGCACACTGTTATTATTACTGCTGTGCTACCCATAACTGAGCCCCTAACTCAGCTTTGAAGGGACAGAAGGTTCATTGCAGCCAAGGAAAATTCAGCTGGCACTTCCAAAGGGATTCTCAATGGTAACTTTAAAATAGATCTCCACCTAAGAAAGGACACTATCACATTTAGCAGTTGTGTATTTGCCCATTTTAGTTACAAAGCAAAATTTGAATATTCGAATATTCGGGAGGCACATCAGCAAAGGGGCAAGATCTAGTGCAGGCAATTCCTGAAGCCACAGCGAGGAGCCTCAAGCCACCAGGGGACGTCAGCAGAGCTTTGTCTGAGCTTGTGCTCCCCGAGGTCCAGCTGGGAAAAGCAGTGCTTCAGAGCATGCAAAAGGCCTCTTCGCCTTCCTGTGTGTGTCCGGGGTGAGAGAAAAGTGTTTCCCGCATGTTGTATATAGTACAGAAAAAGGCCATGGGGGTGAGAGGATAGATGTCTACAAAATTATGCATGGTGTAGGGAAAATGAACAAATGTCTCCCATAATATTAGTGCCCAGAGGGCACCTTAGAAAACTGACTGGCAGTAGACGGGCTTTCTCTGTGGTGGCCCCTATCCTGTGGAATGACCTGCCTGAGGAAGTTAGAAGAGCCCCCACTCTCCTGGCTTTCCATAAACGATGCAAAACCGAACTATTCAAAAAGGGTTTTTACTCAAATGGGAGGGCTGCATTGTAGGGATGGGGTCGCAGGTGCTTCACTAACAAGTTGGGGGTCATAGACTTCATCACCATTTTTGCCTTCTATATTATCTGCTGCTTTAAATATATACTCCTATGTACAACCATCGCTCCATGCTGTCTTATGTTAGTCCTAGAACTGATTATGTTTTGCTTCAGTATCTCTACTATGTCTTGGATCCTTGCTAATGCTATGTCTTTAAACTTGTATATGTTTACCTTATGGTATTGTGTTGAAATGTACTTACTTGATACTGATTGTACTAACCTCATCCTGTGTAATTCGCCTTGAGTCTCTGTGAGAAAGGCGGTCTATAAATGACATAAATAAAATAAATAGATAGAGGCAGACAAAAGCCAAATACTCCTTCACACAACAGGTGACTGATCTGTGGAATTCATTGCCACAAGATGTACTGCTGGCCACTGGCTTAGAAAGATTTCAAAGGGAAGATAGATCCATCATTGGCTGTTAGCCACAGCAGGTGAATGAAGCCTCCAGCTTTAGAGGCTGAGTGCCCCGACTGTCAGATGCTGGGGGGCAGCCAGCCGGTGAGAGGGGCTGTTTTTGGTGGGCTTCCCTAGGGCACGGGACTGGCCACTGTTGCTAGACTGGATGGAGCCTTGGTCTGATCCAGTTGTGCCACTCCTAAGTTCTTATTTCTAAGAAGTGCTGCGCCCCAACACCTGTCATTTCAAAATTAAGTACTAGAGCTGGGAATATATCCTGTGCACGCCAGCTATTGGCACACAAAGTGAAATACACGTTAGCGATGCAAAAATCCAGGCTGTTTCCAAACACATTTGCCTTGTAGCTAATGACACGGATGTCTAACTGGCAGAGGCTGATTTGAATAACTGGTGCTAAGCCTCTATTTTTCATTAGTTTAGCAACATGTGCAATTAATTGAAATAATGGCCTCAAATTATCCCCCGCTGAGTCTGTCTGCTGCTTGCTTTTTGCATGCTGGGAAAGACCTGCGGGGGCAAGCTGGGTAACCAGGGAGGTAGGGCGGTAGAGGAGCCGAATAAGGAAAACTGCATCCTCTTGGTCTAAGAGTGCAACAATGCGTGATGACAGGTAAGTTAGCTGCAAAATGCAGCCACAGGGGAGGCAAATATGGATGGAGGCCAGAGTGCCCGAGGGGGCTATTCACTCTGCCCTCCACAGGGCTTCCCCAGTCAGGAATGGCTGCCCTGAGCATCTGCAGGCAGGGCCAATTCTTCAGCTAAGCCACCCAAGCAACAGTTTGCGTAGCACAATGGAGGAGAGGACTGGTGTGCATTAGGGACTCAGCTTGCTCTTAGAGCTAAGCTACAAGTGACAAAAGGCACAGATTGGACACTTGTCAGCTTCCCTCAAGTTTGGATGGGAAATGTAGGCATCCTGGTCTTGCAGCTGTAATGGAGAGCCAAGCTGTAAAACCAGGACGCCTACATTTCCCATCAAAACTTGAGGGAAGCTGACAAGTGTCCAACTTGTGTAAGGCATCACTTGTAGCTTGGCTCTCAGTCATTGGTGCTTGCGGAGGCAGGAGGCAGGGGGAGGAGGGGCTGCCTCCTTGACTAGTGCAGCTGGCCGGTCCAAGGTGAACTACAATGGAAATGCTACAGGGGACTCCTCTTGGAGCCCGTGAGCAGAAGATGAAGGAGAAGCCGACGGACGTGCCTTGCTTGGGGTGATGACGTACCTTGAATCAGCTCTGCTTCTAGAGGAGAGAATGCTAGTCTCAATATTAATAATGATAATAATAATAAGTGTGCTTATATACTGCCTGCTGGACAGATTAGTGCCATACTCAGAGCAGTGAACAAAGTCAATGCTTTGTTTGTTTGTTTGTTTGTTTGTTTGTTTGTTTGTTCGTTCGTTCGTTCGTTCGTTCGTTCGTTCGTTCGTTCGTTTGTTTGTTTGTTTGTTTGTAGTCCGCCTTTCTCGCTGAGACTCAAGGCGGATTACATAGTGTGAGATCAGTACAATCAGTATCAAAGACATTTTCATACAGTGTCAAGGACATTTCCATAAACAATGCCATAGAATAAATAAATACAAGTTTACAAAGACATTGCATTAGCAGGAATCCAATACAGGGTTGAAGAATTGCTGAAACAGAACATAATCAGTTCTAGGACTGACATTAGATAATATGAAGCACAGGTGGTATATAGGAGTACATATTTAAAGCCACAGATAATATGTAAGATAACATAGTGGTGAAGTCTATGGTCTCTAACTCATTAGCAAAGCATCTGTGGCCCCCTCCATACAATACCACCCTCCTATCTGAGTAAAAAGTCTTTTTGAATAATTCAGTTTTGCCTCATTTACAGAAAGCCAGGAGCGTGGGGGCTCTCCTGATCTCCTCAGGCAGGCCGTTCCACAGGGTAGGGGCCACCACAGAGAAAGCCCGTGTATGGGCTGCTGTTGATTTTGCCCATGTTCAGGCTGGCACCTGCAAAAGACCCTGTTTGGATTTGCAAAGCTGCCGTGGAGGGACATAGGGAGGGAGACGGTCCTGGAGGTGTGTCAGGCCAAGGCCATGAAGAGCCTTGTATTTAATAACCAATACCTGGAATTGAGCACAGTAGCTGATGGGTAGCCAATGGGGCGACTGGAGCCAATGGGAGTGATGCTCCTGCTTCTGCTCGCGCCTGCTAACAGTTGAGCCACAGCGTTTTGCACTAATTGGAGCCTCCTAGTTAACTTAGATGGGAGACCAACGTATAGAGCATTACAATAGTCAAGTTTTTTTTTTTTATAATTTTTTTTATTTTTCATAACTACAAAACACTACACCACACTACACAAGACTATCACAAGGAAAGGGGAGAGGGAAGGGACAAAGAGGGGTGGAAAAAGAAAAAAAAGAAAAAAGAAAAAAAAGGGGGGGGATGAACTACAAACACTAAACACTACACTTCAATGTTTCCCTTCATACTGTCATAATACAAAAATAGCTCCATAGGATAATGATGGAGTGGTTAATCATACAGAAAATAAACATTTCAAATTCTGATTAAACTTTCCTCCCCCTTCTAGGTCCCGGACGCAGTTCTCTCTGTGCAACCGCTGTTGCGATGCTCTCCTCCTCCTCCCCCCCCTCCGGCTCCTCCTTTTCTTCGTTCTCGGTGCAGCAGAGTTCTGGGTTTTTATTCTCAAAATCCTTTAGTTGATCTTCTGATAATATCTTATAGGCCTGATCTTTATATCTGAACCATATTCCTTCCGGGAATAACCATTTGTACTTTATTCCATGGTCCCTCAGAAGAGCTGCAAACTTTTTATATTTAAAACGCCGTTTCCGGACTAGAAATGGAACGTCCTTCAAAATCTTGACTTTCAAACCCATAAAGTCTAAATCCGCATTGTATGAGTTATATAGGATGGTGTCCCGAATCTTTTTAGATGAAAAGTCAATAATGATCTCACGAGGCAACTGTCGCTTTGTTGCATATTTTGAAGAAGCCCGACGGACCTCCAAAATGGCGCTTTTAACCTCTTCTTTAGTCGTCCTCGCGGGTATCGCCAATAGTTCCGAGACCACCTCCCACAGATCCTCTTTTTCCTCCTCTTTCACGTTTTGGAGACGCAAAATTGTCTGCGTTCGTTCCATCTGTAGCCCGATCAGCTGGTTCTCCACCAACTTCAGCTCTTTTTTCGTAGCCTTCACGAGTGACGCACTTTCCAGAGCAGACTTCTCTGCCCCCCCCCCGCTGCTTCCTTAATGGTTTTCACTTCGCTTTCAATTAAGCCCACCCTTTGATCAGTTTCGTTCAGCTTGTCAACAAAGGGTTTTATGGCTTCCACCACCGCCCTGCGCACCAACTCTTCGAGCGACTCCCCCTTCAAGGTAGCCGAGATTGACTTACCGAGAGCGGGACTTTGCTTCTTTGCTGCCATTTGGGGGGGGGGGCGCCAACAAAATTCTGGAACTCAGCGAAGGGGAAGAGCGAGTCTTCTTCAGATCAACCTCTCCTTCACAAACGCTTGTAGAACAGAAGGGATTCGCTTGTTTACGGGCTTCCGCCTGTTTCTTTTATTTGCCATTTCTCGTTGCCCGGCGGCACTCGAGGCGCCGCGCACGTCTGCCGGCCTCCATAGGGACAAACGGGCAATTCCCCCCCCGCATTGATTTCGGGGAGTTCTTCCCGCCGCGTCCCGGACCCTGGCTCCCTCCCTGGGAGTCCTGGGGGCTAATCCTTGCGGATCAGCCGCCCGGTCAGGGTGCCCGGTCGTTTCCTCCCGGACCAGCCGAGAGGAGCGTCCAGCATGGCTGAGAAAACGAAACCGAATCCACAATAGTCAAGTTTTGATGTTACCATAGCATGGATCCAGGTGGCCAGGTCAGCTGTGTCAAGGTAAGAAGCCATCTTCTGGGCTAGAGTGAGATTGTAGTAAGCATTTTTTTTGCGGCTGCCTTAACTTGTTTTTCTAGTAGTAGCGCTGGATCCAGTATAACCCCCAGGCTCTTAACTGAGTCTGGAAGGGTCAGACAAACTCCATTGAAAGTGGGATGTACAATGTCTTTCAGGATATCTGACTTCCCAACAAGCATCACTTCGGTCTTGTCTGGGTTCAATTTCAATTTGTTATTTTCCAGCCATTTCACCATGGCTGTCAGGCAGCAATCCAAGATTTTTATTGCATCCTGTGGAGGCCTGGATAGCGAGATATAGAGTTGGATGTCATCTGTATATTGACGACATCCCACTCCATAGGTGCAAATGAGTTCTCCTAAAGGTTTTACGTAGAGGTTGAATTTATTATTATCTCCACAATCCAACTGGAGAGCTGGGGCTAAGAGGAATGACTTACCCAAGGCCACCTGCAGAGCTCATGGCAGTAGTAGGATTTGAACCAGCAGAGCCAGCAGGATTTGAACCATTCACAGCCCAGACACTTAACCACCATGCTACAGCAGCTCATATTATACTTACAGCAGCTAGCAGAGGGAAGCCATTTCTGACCAAGTTGCGGGCATGAGGAAGAGAGCTGGCGCCTCCTTGTCTACCACCACGGCACTTTTTTGCGTTTCCCCCTCTCAGCTCCATTCCTAGTTTGCAAATTGGACTAGGCGTATCAGGTCTACCTGGGGCAGTGAATGTGCAGGCCTCTTGGAGCCTTCTTTGGGTAGAGAAGTAAATGGGGTGCAACATCAGCTGTCATGATTGGCAGGGAATGCAAAGCCTCCGGATTGGCCAGACCTGATATAAAGATCAGCCTCCCCACACTACAGCTGGGGAGCTGGGGCTGAGAATGGCTTACCCAAGGCAGCAGTGGGATTCGAACCAGCAGAGCGGTGATTCATATCTGCTGCCTGCTGGGCATGCCTGGGCTCAGGAACTTTCTCAGCTCTTGCTAGCAAACATTCTCATCCCTGGTGGGAGATGCTTGAAAGAACTCCACAAGCATTACGAGACCCTGTTGCTCCCACACTTTTGCTTGCTGTAATTTTTAATTTCCCTGCAGCTATAGACAACCTTTTGCTCTACCCCCCATCAACTGGCCATTCATGACTGGCCAAGCCTGAAATACACAAATTAAGACTCCCTTTCCAGCCGTTCTAGCCATTACAGTTCAAACACACTTTGGCCTGCCAAGCTCAAAAGTAATTTTTCCGCCCAGCTTTCATAAAAGAACCCTCTCGAAGCTTCCTTAGTCTGGGGGAGACGTGTCCCAAGCCCATTCCTCAAAGGGCCAGGATGAAACGTGCATTGGGGGGAGCGGTGTTGAAATATTCCAGTTAATATATCATGTTGCCCTCCGTCTCTACAACAGGGTAGGACACAGTACTGACTAAGGGCATTTCCACACGTCCCAGCATAGCACTAAACTCGCACAATGAGGGCATCTTCTCGGCATGATTTCTGTCATCATTGCGCCACGTGGCGCGATTTCTGATGTCATCGCTCCGTGTGGCGCACTGACGTCAGAAATCACACCAGGAATTCGCCCTCATTGCGTGAGTTTAGCACGATGTCGGGATGTGTGGAAACGACCGAAGTCAATTACACTGGGCATGTAGCATCTCCCAGCTTGGTCAGAGAAGGATGCTGCTGGCTGGGAGAAACTTTTATGGGTTTTACTTTTAAGTTATTACATTATTTATAGTCCACCTCCGTGCCCCTATGAGGAACAGGCTTCTTGTGGTGTCTTGCCCTGTGATAAAGTCCAGACTATGGTTACCAACTCTGGGCTAGGAAACTTCTAGAGTTTTGGAGGTGAAGCCTCAGTGGGTTATGATGTCATAGAGCCCACCCTCCGAAGCAGCCATATTCTCCAGAGGGACAGAACTCTGTCGTCTGGAGATCATTTCTAATTCCAGGAGATTGACTAGGGCATGCGAGTCTTAAGCAGACAGGACTTGGGCTTTTTCGGTGGCCCAATACTGGTGGGGGCAGCCTCCTTGAAAGGTATAAAATGGAATTATTCCAGAGAGCAGTCTGAATTGGGGCAAGAAAAACACTGGGTTTCTAGATGTATACAGGATGATTGCATACTGTACATCCTTAAATTACAATATCCCTCCCACCGTCTGCCTGGATTATAAGGACCCCTTCCATTTTTCACTCCTCGTATCTAAGAAAGGGTGTTCTGACTCTTGAAAGCTCATACCCTGGGAATCTAGTTGGTTTTTAAGACATAACCGGAATTGAATCTTGCTGTTCTACTACAGACCAACACAGCTACCCACCTGAAACTGTACTGTATTTACTATTTTAATGCACTTTTAATTTTTAAAAATATTTTAATGTTCTGTATTTAAAATATTTTTATGTTTCCTGTATTTTATATTTATTGTTGTTACTTGCCTTACGTCCCCAGCTGTCAGAGAAAAGGCAGGAGTAGAAATATTGCAAATAAATAAATACCATTCTGAGATTGTGGGGAGGCGAGCTCTAAGCAAAAGGAATATAGAGAGCAAGATCCCGGTCCAATAGAACCTTAAAGACCAACTAGATTTCCAAGGTATTGTTGTCTCTGACTATCTCTCCCCTGGAGGCAGCATTAAGGGACAGGAGTTTTAAATTAACTTCGGTGACTGGCTATGGCAGAATTTGGGAAGGGGCAGGTTAAGTCTAATAGGTGGACAATCAGGAATAAAGAGATAATTGAAAGTATGAAACTGTTGAGAGTATGAAACTGTTAAAACACAAAGTAAAGATACAATATTTATTTTCAACTATCTTTAAAAGGGATCTGATATCCTTTAGTAATAAGCTAATTTTGCACAAAACACACTGGTGGCTTTTCCCCTTGACGCCAGATGGTAGCAGGCTGTTTGGTTTCTGGGTTTTTTGGTGCCTTTTCTAAGAGTGCATTTTCCAGCAGTCCCAGAAAAGGTGCTGAAAAAATGGAAGCCAAACAGCCTGCTACGTTATGAAAACGGAGATGTCTGGATTCAAGGGGAAACCCTGGCAGCGTTCGGGGAGTAGGCCGTCCCTTTAAAGATGTGTGGGAAGGGCCATTATTGACAAGATATCAGTGTCTTGGGATGAAATCTAATAAAGGACTCTGACCTAAATGTTACACTCTGCTGATAACAGATGACAAAGGGACCATGAGTTGACATGGCAAAAAAATCTTGAATGTGTGTTGCTGCACAAAGTTGGGCTGTTTTGCATAGAAAAACTTTTCATTAGTCTCTGTCCATTTATAAACAAGAAGAGGTGTTTCAAGATCTCCAACACTGGCATTTAACACCAGCGAGATTATAAAAAATACATTACAATTTGCCAGTCAGTGCAGAGACTGAATTGGGGAGATCGACTGTGCCTGCAGAACTCCGGAGAGAGATCAGCGCAGTATGGGCCAGAACTGATGAAAAAGCCCCATGTGGAAAAGACCAACATTGGTATTGGTGTAAGGAGAATGTGGATTTCATCCTTATGTGTGATAAAGCACAAAGATACTGGGAAATGACATTGGAAGTGGCTGAGACTCACCCTATTCTTTGGAGCAGAAGTTTTCTCGCTGAACTATGGTACCTATACAGATGTGAGAATAATATTAAATTTGTTGACATTGGCAAAATAAATCTGGCAAAACGTTGGAAAACTAAGCAGGTTCCCAGTACATTATACTTGTTCAGTGGTCTGGGGCAGAAACAAAATGGTGAAGTTGACTGTTCTGAAATGCTATACACCAGTTCAGTGCTAGGAACCAGGCAGCCAGTGCTGACATAGGTAGATAGCCATGTTGGTCTGCAGTAGAACAGCAGGATTGGCGTCCAGTGGCACCTCAGAGATCAACAAGATTTTCAGGGTGTCAGCTTTTGAGAGTCAGAGCTCCCTGTTGGTATCTGAAGAGGGGAGCTTTCACTCTTGAAAGTTTGGACTCTGAAAATCTTGTTGGTCTCTAAGGTGCCACTGGACTCCAATCCCACTATAGAAAAGGAGAGGTTGGAATTATGAACTCTGGTAAATTATATAGAAAAGAAGAAATGTCATGTTGATATATAAGATTAGAGTTTTGTGAAACATTAATGTATAGATTTATTACGTTGCAGTAGAAGGAGTATTGACATATATTTTTCTAAAAGGAATATAGAGACCGGGGTCTGTGACAAGCATTTTGACTCCATTGTGACTTGCCTGCCTGAAGTGAAGGATGCAGACGTTGCGCACGGCCTAGAAAGGTTGATGGATGGTGCTGAGGAATCAGCGGTTATAGTGCACTTTGGGACCAATGACATTAGGAAATGTAACCCGGAGGTCCTTGGTTACTAGACAGATTCAGGTCCAGTAACGTTTTAGAGATCAACTCAATTACCAGGGTGTGAGCTTTCAAGAGTCAGAGCTCCCTTCATCAGACACATGGAGTAGAAAAAGGTAGGAGTCTTTAAAATCTAGGCAGAGAGTGGGAGGGGTATTGCAAATTCGAGTGTGAGGAAGCTAGCTGTAATACATGTTGTAATCAGGTTGATAGAGCACAGGTGCGAAGTGCATAAAATCAGCATCTGTAATGCAAGAAAAATCCTATGTCCCAATTCACCTCCTAGGGATCAGTTGTTCCAGATTTGCAAATAAACTCAATTTCAGCAATCTCTCATTATAATTTTAAGTTTCTCTGCTTGAGAATTGCTACTCTGAGGTCAGCGATGGAATGTCCGGGCAGACTGAAATGTTCTCCCACCAGCTTTTGAATGTTGTGGCTTTTGATACCAGATTTGTGTCCATTCATTCTTTTGCAAAGGGACTGACCTGTTTGTCCAATGTAGAGAGGTGACGGGCATTGCTGACACTTTTTTTAAAAATCAATATATCTTTATTAAAAAAATTATAACAATAAACTATTACACTATATACAATCATGAATTTGCAGTCATACAAGAAGTTAATACTAAAATCTGTTAATAAATACATACATCAAAATTAATAAACACATAACATGTCATAATAAGTAACAATTGAGTGCATTTTAAAGCAATTTAGAGGGTTATATCTGATCATCTATCTGAACAAACATAAGGAGAAAGTACTTGTAAATTCTAACATATTAAATTAACAGATTACTTATATATTTGCATATGTATGAAAGAGTTTAAGACCAGGTAAGAACTATTATTTTCGAGGTATTCAAAGAAAGGAAACCATTTCTCAATAAAGTCGGTTGTTCTTGGAAAATTTTCTACTTGATGGCACATATAATGTTGGCAAATGAACGAGTGAATGAACCTAGATGGTATAGCTGGCTTTATGTTCATCGATTATGTTGTTGGACTAAATATGCGAGCAGAGTTGGCATCTTGATTTATGGCAGGCCCTGGTCCCAGAATTCACGTCCATGTTGGGAGGAGTTGTTTAAGGTTGGGGGGGGCTTGTCTGTGGGCAAGAAAAGCTTTGCCTCCCAATGCCTACGAGAGAGCAGAATAATTGTCATACATAAGTTGCAGGTCATTAATGATGTGTTCAACTGGTTCGAGCTGGTGTAAGTAGTCAGCCCTGGCCTCTGCCATATTTGATATAGGCCCATGATATAAAATAATAGGCCCCCTGGATTAAATGCAGCTTGATCTGCATCAGGGGGCATTCGAGCTGGCTGGGCAAGAGCGTTGCTAAGACCCGCCCGGGAGACCAAGGCATGACTGGGATATTCATGCTACTGCAGAATGACTGGTGGTGATTGAATTTACTGCCTCTCCAGTTGTGGGCGTGAGCTGTGATAAGAAAGGGTCTTGCTGTGTCACCCCACTTAGCACATTCTGATGCCCTCCTTCCATGATGAAATCCCTACCCTAAGATAGAGGATCAATCAATCAGCACTGATAAGTTTATTTTGTGTCCGGGAACATGCATTTTCATATCTAAATTCATCAACCCGGCCCCGGGGAGATTCATTAGCAAACTGCCTCTTTGTGAGGCAGCAGGAGAGACTTGTCATTTCTTTTTACACACCCCAGCAGCAAGTAATCAAAAGTAATCAAACTTTTGTCATTCCCAGAGACTGACCCTTGTGGTCTTTGTTCCAATGGCTGAAGGGGTTCCCCAGCCTCAGGACATGTTTTGCCCTATAAAAACCAGGGCTCCTGCCCCATTCAAACTGTGTACACCTTCTGACTCCAAGCACTACTTCCTTAGTCTCATTTTCCCTAAGACGCTCTCTCTCTTTCTTGGCCAAGAACGCTGGATGTTTGAAGCTTTTCCTCCATAGACTACTCTGCTCTTTAGACAGGTAATTATCACCCTGAAATCCCTCAAATCTATTCCACTTTCACCAATGCTTTTCCTAGGCATCGTGTGTGTTTGCAAACAATCTCTTGTGTGTGGGTCGGTGGGTGAGCTTTTCCCCTTCAATAAGGATAGCTTTTGTATTCAAGGCCAGAGCCTCGTTTGCTTCCTTGGGGAGAGGACCTTGTAAACATTGGTGGAGTTATACCACAGTTACCCCTCTCACATAGCCGTCTTCCTTGCCGCTAATTCCTCATACTCGCAAAGAGACCAATCCAGGTAACACTGAGAGTTGTATGTGACCACAAGTGGTGTTCTCTTGCTGTCCCATCTTGTAGCAGGTCATCCCTTGGTATCATTTTGACTTTGTTGGCTTGTCTTACTATATCTGGTGAGTGTTTTAAGTCCAGAAATCTCTGCTGTAGGTCACACAGATGAGACTCTTTGTCAGAGAAGTTGCTAGACACAAAATCTGCCTTGAATCACAGGGAGAAAGACGAGTCTATACATGAATTAAATAAATAAAAAGGCTGCATTCTCAGAATTGCTACCAATTTTGTGCACAGAGCAGGCAGAAATTAGAGGTCTTGACATGCGGATGAGAGGTGGTGGCAACATTAGGAAGGACTTAGATTTGTTAGGCAATGGGAAACTTTCTGGGATAAGCAAAACGTGTACAAAAAAGGCAGGCTTCACTTCAGATGAAACACAACCACATTGCTGAAGCTGTTCCTGTTGGCAACAGAGGAGAGGGATCGAAATAATGAATTTAAGTTACTGGAGGGGAGGTAAAAGGCGAAAGATTTATGATAATAATAGCAACGTTTGATTTATGTACCACCAAGACAACTTAATGCCCACTCAGAGCAAGTTACAAAGTGTGTTATCATTATCATTATACGACAATCACCCTGTGAGGTGGGTGGGGCTGAGAGAGCTCCAAGAAGCTGTGACTGACCCATGGTCACCGAGCTGGCTTCAAGTGGAAGAGCGGAGGACAATACCTGGTTTTCCAAATTAGAGTCCTGCCACTCTTAATAACAACAACAACAACATTTGATTTATATACAGCCCTTCAGAACAACTTAATGCCCACTCATAGCAGTTCACAAAGTGTGTTATTATTATCCTCACAACAATCACCCTGTGAGGAGGGTGGGGCTGAGAGAGTTCCTAGAAGCTGTGACTGACCCAAAGTCACCTAGCTGGCTTCAAGGGGAGGAGTGGGGAATCAAACCCGGCTCTCCAGATTAGAGCCCCCCCCCACACACACACACACACTGGGACTTAGAGCCAAACTACAAGAGACACCTGACACAGGTTGGACACGTGTCAGCTTCCCTCAAGTTTTGATGGGAAATGTAGGCGTCCTGGTTTTACAGCTTGGCTCTCCATTACAGTTGCAAGACCAGGATGCCTACATTTCCCATCAAAACTTGAGGGAAGCTGACAAGTGTCCAACCTGTGTCAGGTGTCACTTGTAGTTTGACTCTTACCTTGCTGAACCTGAGCCTAAGTTAACAAAACAGATGCAGATGGGGAAATTATTGCAGTTTCCACAGACAGCTTCTCAGCATTCAAAGCTCATTTGTACCTCTTTAATCACAGCTGACAGGCCTACCAGCCTCTGCTCAAGAAGTAGGCCTGCTCTTTTAAACTCTCAGGCCATTTTAAATGTTACTTCCTTCATGAGTTTGCCACGGAGCTGCGCTGGCTCCCGGTGGAATTCCGGATCAGGTTCAAAGTCTTGGCCTCAACCCTTAAAGCCCTTAGCAGACTGGGACCTGCATATCTTCAGGAGTGTCTCTCTCTGTATGTTCCCCGGAGGGCATTAGGCTCTGCAGATCAACATCTGCTGCTGGTCCCTGGCCCCAAGGTAGTTCGCTTGGCCTCAATCAGGGCCAGAGTCTTTTCGGCTCTGGCTCCAGCCTGGTGGAACACTCTCCCAGTCGAGGGTCACAGTTCCGCCAGGCCTGTAAAGTGGAGATGTTTCATCAGGCCAGGCCTATGGGAAGGGTTGAGGGGCTGGCGAAATAGCCTGCTGGTTTCTTGCCCGTTTTGTTCCTTCCACTAATGTGATATGTATTGATTTTATCGTTTTATCATTTTAATTATTTATTGTGTGTGTGTGTACGCATATATATATATATAGAGAGAGAGAGAGAGAGAGAAACTGTAGTTTTATGATGTTGTGACCTACCCTGAGCCCACTCTGAGGGTGACATACAGATACAATAAATAAATAAATAAATAAACAAGTGAAGGAAAACATAAAACACACATGCAAAAGTTTTTAACTACATATCACAGCAATCCAGAAAAAGATAAAGAAAAGAAGGAACAGTATTTCACATTTTTCAGTATAATGTATAAAAACTGAATATATTCAAATCCAAATTGAACTTTCATCACAAAAAAGACAAAAAAGTGTTTGCATTATCAGAAAAGAAGAATTTCCCCCATCTCTTAAACAGTCACACTAACAGTGCAATCCTAAGGAGAATTACTCCAGTCTAAGCCCATTGAAATCAATGGGCTTAGACTAGCGTAACCCTCCTTAGGATTGCACTAATATCTTTGCAGTTTGCCCCACTTTACTCACCCATTTTTTGATGTTCAAATCCCTGCCTGATTTGTTATTTTTTGCAATTAACATTGTAGCAACCAAGATAAGATCAAACACCATATCCAAATTTTCCTTATCACAGTAATCAACAACAAGACCTAACTACATAATTTTTTAGGATTATTAGGGAGTTGAAGCTTTATCGTTTGGTTATCATTTGGAATAATTATTTTCAGGGCTTTTTTTCAGCTGGAATGCGGTGGAATGGAGTTCCGGCACCTCTTGAAAATGGTCACATGGCCGGTGGCCCCGCCCCCTGATCTCCAGACAGAGAAGAGTTTAGATTGCCCTCCACGCCGCTGGCGCAGAGGGCAATCTAAACTCCCCTCTGTCTGGAGATCAGGGGGCGGGGCCACCAGCCATGTGACCATTTTCACTGAGGGCGATTTAAACTTTTAAAAACTCCCCCCTTGTTCCAGCAGACCCAAAGTGACGTCATGGTGCGGTCCTGAGTTCCACCACTGAGTTCTGCCACCTCTTTTCCCAGAAAAAAAACCCTGATTTCCAACATTTTCAAAGTACTGGACATGTCCACCACATACGATCTGCTGACAGCGGCATACATTTCCAGCACTTATGACAAGATGTTGTATAACACTTTTTCATTTTAGGAATAAATCACATTTGTACATTGAGATTGCAAATCCTCCAGAAAACAAAGACTTGCACTCCTTTTCAAGCAGATTTTCAACATCTGAGAAACCCAAGTTTCTCTTTAACATCTATAACAATCATTCCAAAGTATAATACTTTTTCATAGGCTTCTTAGTGTTAAATAACAGCCCTTCTAAAATCATCAAGGAAGTGAACAGATGTTGTTTTCTCAGCCCTATAACCAGATAGCTGTAAAAACTGGAACCGATCCAATGACGAAACTTTTCCTTGGAATTCTAAGAAGATTACACAGTAACTGTCATGATGAACATTAAAAAAATGGGATAAATTTGTGATTTTGTAGTCAAAATAATATACAAAAGATGACAGGATGAACTACAAAGTCTGATACATTTTTATGTTCAGCTTAAACCTGTATTAACCCCACAAGCCAAAAGGTTTGCATACTCCATGTACTCTGTGTATACAGGTTCCGAATGTACGCACCTTCATCACTTGTCCTTTTTTCCCCACTCCAGAGTGTTGTATTATCCATGGTGTGGATGTATTTTCCCTCACTCCGAAGTCTGACTTAAATCTATATATTTAATAACTGGAGGGAAGCGGTTGTTTAAAGTCTCTTTGACAAATGACAACAGATTGAATTGACTCAGTGCACAAAAAAAGCTGGAGGTTTTTTTAAGCACAACAAAAATTATTCTGGCCAACGGCATGTTTTCTGGCAGCTTTGCACTGAACTGAAAGCACCCCCGACACCCCCTCCAGGTTTCCTCACACCCACAGAGGGCCCTGCCGGTAGGTGGCAGTGCAGGCAAGGAGAACCTGCCCAGATAGAGGGTCCAGCTACTTCAATACGCCAAAGGGATTTTTCAACCCGGCCACACATACATCCCCCGAGAGAAAGCAGGAGAAATGTTTTTCTGCTGCTTTTATAACCTGCATCTTTGCCTCTTCCACCTTCGCCTCTTTGTAATCAGCTCCCTGTCCCTGACTAGGAAATAACGGCAACACACAAGATGCCAGTGTGTGTGTGTGTGTGTGTGTGTGTGTGTGTGTGTGTGTGTGTGTGTGTGGTGTGCGCTTACACATCTGAGGGGAGGAGGAAGGAAAATCAGAAAGAGGACAGTGTGTGTGGTTGTTCAAAAAGAGGGGTGGAATTGGAGCAGACCATAATGGGGGCTAGGGCTCAGACCTAGAACCTTTTTTAGGGCTAAGGCTCTGTCCTAGAATGAGGGGTTTTTTTATTTCTATGTAGTAAAGAGTCCAGTAGCACCTTTAAGACTAACCAATTTTATTGCAGCATAAGCTTTTGAGAACCACAGCTCTCTTCGTCAGATGCAACTTTATTGTAGCATAAGCTTTTGAGAACCACAGCTCTCTTCGTCAGATGCAACTTTATTGCAGCATAAGCTTTCAAGAACCACAGCTCTCTTTGTCAGATGCAACTTTATTGTAGCATAAGCTTTTGAGAACCACAGCTCTCTTCGACAGATGCAACCTGTTTGGCCTGACGGTTGCATCTGACGAAGAGAGCTGTGGTTCTCAAAAGCTTATGCTACAATAAAGTTGATTAGTCTTAAAGGTGCTACTGGACTCTTTACTATTTTGCGACTACACGGCCAACTCCTCTGGATCTGTGGATTGTCTGTATTTGATATCAATAGGAAATGTATTCTGAGCAGAAGCTGCCCTTTTGCACAGAAGCCAAGGGGGAGATCTTCCGTATTTTTTGCAGGAATAAGGGACTTCTCGTCAGACCAAATGGGGCTTGGGTCATTCTTGTATGATCTCCATGGTTGTCAGGCTCCCAGAATTTCAGCGTCAGGCAGGAAAATTTCTCCCTGAGTTGAATATTTAAAATAACAGGAATGGATTTCCGCCAAGCAACAAGCCCTTGAAATTCTATGCCCCGGAGAGGCAACAAACGGCTGGATTATTCATCAATTGCCAGATTATTATTGTTGTTGTTATTGCTATTGCTATTCTTATTAATGTCATTTATACCTCATCTTTCTCACTGAGACTCAAGGTGGATTACATAGTGCGAGATTAGTACAGTCAATATCCATGGCATTTCAATAAACAATGCCATAGGGTAAATAAATGCAAGTTTATAAAGACATCACATTAGCAAAAATCTGATGCAAAGTTGGGAAAATGCTGAAAAAGAGCATAAGCAATTCTAGGACTGACAGTAGACAACATAGAACTACCCGGGAGGGTCATGCTTAAAGCTACAGGTAGTACATAGGAGAACATACTTAAGGGTTTTTGCAATTCTGCGTAGAAAAAAGACAAAAATCACACGGAGCAACAGATTCGCACGCAGGGAGCCTGAGGAAGGGAGGGTGCATTGCACCCCCTGTCTTCGTTCTCACAATCATTGGATGTAGCTCAAGGGGGAAATAGAGGCTTCAGGCATGTATACGCTGCAATGTGTGCAAAATATATCCCAAGGACTTCTCATTGATGCTGCTATCTTCCAGGCCTCCCGAAGCAGAAGGCAATACTCGTGGGGCTTCCATGTAGGTTTGAGTCCCAGCACCACTCTTGAGAAAGCAATGCCTAGGGGGGGCCAAGGCAGGAGCCAAGAGGCTGGATCTTGTCTGGAGAGGTTTCAGAGAGTAATACCAGCAAATCTTTAGAAACCTCCATGCAGATTTCACGGGTGTGTGTTGGGGGGGGGGGGAGGACACATCAGAATTTTGAGGCCAAACTGTTCCATCTTTTGACCTCAGCGGATAACAGGATGGGGAGGAGACTGGAATGGGGGTGCAAGAAGAAAACTATTATATGAAGGTCTTTCTCCTTCAGGGCTTTTCTCTTAAAAGTGCTGCTGCGATGCACACCGGAAGTATCCTGCTTCTTTTCAATGGTGTTTTTTTATCACCAAACAAACAGCTCACTGCATAAAACTGACAGCATTCAAAATATTGGCAGTTCAGAAACTCCCAGAATATATTAACATCTAAGTTAGTTTGCATGCCAATGTGATTTTCTTTTCAAATCTTCATAGCAGCGTTAGGGCAGCTCCTTTTTGTAAATGAAGTCTAAGATCAAATTATATTAGTTTCCCCACAAAATGCCTCCCTCCTCCAATCTTCTTCCAATCTCGCCAAAATTTCTGGAACTTTGTCCTCCCTGGTGAATTCCCTGGTGAACAGTTCCTAACTTCCAGGGGCTCCAAATCCCAGTCATGCTCCTGATAGCCCCTTTTTATTTATGCATTCATTCATTTTACCCAATATTTACTCTGTTTTCTATCCAAGCAGTTTACAATACAAAGCAAAACACGGAAACAGTTTCAACACATCATAACTCCCTAACCCAAACCACAATGCAACACTAGGGTTGCCAGCCTCCAGGTAGTGGCTGGAGATCTCCCAGAATCACAACTGGTCTCCAGGCCACAGAGATTAGTTCACCACTACTTTTGGGGGTGGACTCTATGGAATTATGCCATGCCAAGGTCCTTTCCCACTTCGAACCCCACTTTCTCCAGGTTTCTCCAGGTTTCACCCCCCCCCCCCAAGATCTCCAGGAGTTTCTCGACTTGGAGCTGGCAACCCTATGCTACACTGATCCATTCTGCGAACATGTAGGACTGCAGCTCCCTGCCCCCTCGTTCCCACTGATGCACCTCTTCTGTCAATTGCATTTGTAGCCCACCTTTCCTCCCAAGAGTCTGGGATGGGATTCGAGGTGCTCCCCTCCCTTACAACAACCCTGTGAGGCAGATTAGGCAGAGAAGATGACTGGCTCACCGTTGCCCATCAAGCATCATTTTTTAAAAAAATATATTTTTATTAATTTTCCATTTTTTAAATATAACAATAAAACATATAACAAATAGCAAGTAACAATAAAGAATCTACAATTACAACTTGTAACCCATCAAGCATCATGACTAAGCCAGATGTGAATTTGGGCTTCCCCTTCTCTTCCTCTGACACTTCATCCACTAGTCTCTTCTGCTCCCTTTTCCCTCTCAGTGCGACTAACTGCACAACCTTTTAAACCAGTCTTAAATTGGTCACCCTGGCTGGTCACAACTGCAGGAGATTCCTGGCGTTCCCTTTGTTGTTATCTCTTTAAAAAATATACAAGAGATTGGGGGAAGGGGGATAGAGAGAAATAATAGGGGTAGGTCCCCTAGGTCCCCTTACCCTCTGGGCAGGAGGCGGGGAACCCAGCACTCACCTTTTTAGATGTTTAGATGCTCCTGGGCTGTGCAATGATGTCACTTCCAGGAAATGACATCATTGCACAGGCCACGTGCCACCCCTGAGAACGTTCTTGAGGTCTGCAGCTGACGGATTTTGGCCCATTTGGGGCCAAAATCAACCCATTGCAGAGCTCAGGAACACTGCCGGAAGGACACCGGTGAGCTCCTGCACGTCACAGTGGGACAATTTAGACCCCAAATGGGCCCGATTCATCCGTTTGGGGCACAAATCAGCCCACTGCAGAGTGCAGGAGTGTGCCGCACCGTCCAGGAGCATGCCCTGGGAGGCACATTCCCCTGTCTTTTCCCCTGCTGGCCAGATAAGTGGGGGTGGGGGGGGGTGGAGGATCCTTCATCCCCAGTGGGGGGACTGGCAACCCTAGTTTAGACGTTTCCCGAGATAACGGGAAAAGCAGTTTGAAGGACAAATCTTCCCACCAGGAGAAGATGAGTCAGAAGGAGAATTGTCACTGTGGTGGAACAGCCCCGCTGCCCAGGGAGCACAGCCCCACCTGGGGATTAAACGGGGGCAATCCAAGTCTCTGCCACGCGTGGGCCACTGACCTGGTTCCCTCCAACCCTCAGAGGGGCTTTTGTTCCATTTCCCTGGTACTCACTGCCACCACTTGGCCTTTGTAGGAATTGCCCAGGCGTCCTGCTCCCGTTGCAGGCTGGCCACTCTAAGCCATGCCTTGTGCCCAGTTCCCTACTCCCCACCACCTGGTGAGTGCAGGGATATGCTTGTTGCACTTGCGTACCACTGGGGGATCAGCAAATTGCCAACGGTGCCCATAGTGTGGTTGAGCAGAGAAAATCTGGAGAAGAGCTACCAGCATTTAAGAATTAAAAAGCATTTGCTAAAAAAATATGTTGTCACATATTTACAAGCGTAGCAACAGATCTGAGCAAGAGATTCCCCAAAAGAAAGGTGTGAAAACAAAATTGCCCTGCTCCTTACTCTACACAGGCCCTAGCTAGATCTTAATCTAAGGCAGGCCCTCTATCTTAAGGGGGTTCCAGCTGACGGAGAAGTTCTCATATCTTGCTGACCCACTTCAGGCTTCCAGCCTCCACTTGGCCAATGCAGCTGTGTGCTCCCTCTGCCTCCATATGAAATCAGCCAAAGACACCCTCCTCTCTGTGCCAAAAGGCCTTATTGTCTCTCTTTGCCTACCCCCTGGGCAGGTCAAAGGGGCAGTTCAGAGAGGCATTTCCTGAAGCCACAGGAAAAATCATCTCTGGCATTTTATACCTCCAAAATCTCTGCCCGCTTCCCCCACCAAAGGGTCAGCTTTTAGCAGAAAGCCTTAACTGGCTATTCTTTTGTCTTCAGCCAGGTGGGACATCTGCGTGTTTAAAGACCCAAGCTGGCTGCAGCTTGGAAAGCATTTGGCATTATAATTTCAATTCAAAAATCCCTGACTTAAAAAAACACCACAATGTTTTCTTTTTCTCCCAGAACTGCCACATGATATTTTGCACTCACACGCGCACAAAACCCTGAAAGAAATATTTTTGGATACCTTAAAATCAACATGCTCCTTTGGTCCGGTGTGTGTGGGGGGGAACGGGTAAGAGAGAGGACGCTAACATTTTGGTGCACATTTCAACAAGATCTGAGATTTGCCCGAAGAACCTGGTTTTGCATGGAACACGAATGATGTGTATTTTTTGTGTTCACTAGGAAGAATCTCTACTCAGATGATGTGATTTTCTCCCCTACCACATTCATTCTCATTTCCAGAGAAATCAGATTTTTCTTACATGGCTTTTGGACTTTCTTTTCCTGAATAGAAGATCTCTCCATTTTCTCTGCCATTGTGTCCTCTAACAAACACCTTAGCGCTGCAGAGGAGGAGCTTTTACCAGGGGTGGATGTGCCCCCCCTACTCCCCACATGCCAAAATGGCTTCCAGCACCAAGAGTTTCTTTCAGTTACGGATTTATTCGGCAGACTTCTAGCCTTCTTTTCCTACACGATGCCCATGGCACCTAATTTAGGCTTCTCCCCTCATAAGATTACCTTCACAACAACCCTGTGAGGTAGAACATGAAAAGACTGGACTCACTAGAAAAACAATTATGCTAGGAAAAGTTGAAGGCAGTAGGAAAAGAGAAATAATAATCCTAACCCTAACAACCTTAACCCTAACAGCCCTAACCCTAATAATATTCAGGACAACTTAACAGCCACTCAGAGTGGTTTATGAAGTATGTCATTATTATCCCCACAACAATCACCCTGTGAGAGAGCCCTGAGAGAGCTGTGACTGACCCAAGGTCACCCAGCTGGCTTCAAGTGGAAAAGTGGGGAATCAAACCTGGCTCTCCAGATTAGAGTCCTGTGCTCTTAACCACATAAGATGGATAAACTCAATAAAGGAAGCCACAGCCTAACATTTACAAGACCTGCATGAGGCTGTCAATGATAGCTGAGGACTGGAGATTTCCTGGAATTACAGCTGGTCTCCAAGTTACAGAGATCAGTTCCCCTGGAGAATATGGCTGCTTTAGAGGCTGTGCTCTATGGCATCAAATGCTGCAGAGGTGGCTTCCCTCCCCAGACCCCACCTTCCCCAGAGTTCATCCCCAAATCTCCAGAAACTTCCCAATCCCGAGTTGGCAACTCTAATAATAGGATGTTTTGGAGGTTGCTAATTTTTACGGTTGCCATCAGTTGGAAGTGACTCACACAATGCACACAGAACAGGTGGAAGGCTAAGCTAGAGCAGACGAGCTGGCAGCACCTGGGCCAGTTGAAGGGGTTTCTGTTAACCCAAACAAGGTACATCTGTCCCTCCAAGGCCCGCATTGCCACCGGCCAGGGGCCAAGTCAAGCTGCCGGGGAAATGCAGGTCCCGGAGGACCTCCCCCATAGCCAGTGGCCAGGAGGAAGCTGAGCCCTTCTGACACCTCCCCCTGCACTGTAGTCCCCCAAGCAGTCTCAAGTGGCCCGGCTGGAGAAGCGGCCCTGAGCCACCCACCAGGTTCAGGACCTGCAGAATAAAGAAGGGTGGGCAATGGAAAGCCCAGAGTAGCTGGGTGGGAGGGATTGCTTCTCACCCCGCACTGCTGTGCCCCAGACACGGTATGCACTGTGGAGTTCATGCCTGGTTTTAGAACTCCACTGGGGGGAAATAAAGACCCACAGACTGAGTTTGCACAAGGGAGATGCCAAACTTGAAAGGAGTGGCAGGGATGAGACATAGGAAGTCGTCCCTTGCTTTGTTTCCCCACTATCACCGGCGACCCTCCGTGTGTCTGCAGTGAAAGATGGCTTTTGTCTCCACCAGGAAAGAGAAGAGCAGCAAGTTTTATGCTTTGCATTTACACAGAGGCACCGTTAAAGGTCACGGCTGATCCGCTGGCCACCATCCATCTTTGTAAGCTGCCGGGTTTGCAGCAGCTGAGCATCCTCCTTGGGCTCTTCTGCAAAAACTTGGATGGCGACACGGCAACGCTGGTGCGCTCCCTGCCGGCCACGGTGGCGGATGCCAAAGGACAGGCAGCCTCCAGCGACCCTGCAGGAGGCTCGGCTGTAACGCTTTGCTGGAGGGAGTGTGCATTTCTTTTATTTGTTTAACTTCGTTCGTGCCCCACTTTCTCCCCAACGAGAACCCAAAGCGGCATACAGCCTCCTCCTCTCTTCCATTGTGACCTCCTCACAACAACCCTGCGATGCAGGTTAGGCACTGGCAGCCTTTCACATTGCTCAGTTAAGAGGATGCCCTCTGCTTCTGCCACTGCTAGTTTGCTGGGCATCTCTGTTTTGCATAGAAACAAAAACTAGGCATTCCAGACTGCGGGCTTTCTTGGTAGGTGCACATCTGTGCCCCATCAAGGCTAATGATCCCAGACTTCATTTTAAGGGAAGCACTTCCTTATATTCTTCAGCAAGAGAAATTGCTTTTTAAAAACCCATCGGGGCGGTGCTGGAAGACTCTGGCTCCCAAAAGCGTCTACTCTGGAAATTTTGTTGGTCTCCAAGGAGCCACTGGACTCAAATCCTGCTGTAGATCCAGAGGAGTTACCCATGTCAGTCTGCAGTCGCAAAATAGTAAAGAGTCCAGTAGCACTTTAAGACTAACCAACTTTACTGTAGCACAAGCTTCCGAGAACCACAGCTCTCTTTGTCAGATGCAACCGCATCTGACAAAGAGAGCTGTGGTTCTCGAAAGCTTATGCTACAATAAAGTTACATCTGACGAAGAGAGCTGTGGTTCTCGAAAGCTTATGACTCAATAAAGTTGGTTAGTCTTCAAGGTGCTACTGGACTCTTTACTATTTTATAATCCTGCTGTAGAACTTCTAGAGGGGAAGCCAGTCGGGCTTGAGCACTTTGAGTTCACTTCTTGTGAATAAGTGAAGTGAGTACACCAGTTTTCTGCATTTCTACATGCCAAAGAATATCGCTCCTTTCTTTGAGCACGGGTTTAGCAGGGCCCCAGTTCTGTTTGTCCAGAGTTGCTGCATCCTTGGGCCTTGCCGTCCATCACAGTTGCACTGCCGAGTCCTTCACCTGGATGCTGGCTTGACACGTCCACAAGTCAAAAGGACGTAAGAGGGGCCCTGCTGGATCGAGTCATGGATTCATCTAGATGTCCGTTCCGCGTCCAACAGTGTCCACACTGCCCACAAGCATGGCAGGAAGGAGGCAGCCGTCTGTGGCCATTTCTCCACAGCGAGGGCCATCCGGAGCTTCCATTTTGCCGTCTTGGCTAACAGCCATTGATAGAGCACTCCTCCGCGAATTTGCCCAAACTTCTTTTAAAGCCATCTTTAACTTCTTTTAAAGCTAAACTTTTTGAAGTTTATAAACTTCTGAAATTTACTGTGGTTTTCGGTTCTTGCATGCAATGGAACTGCATGCTTCACCCCCCTCCCCCACACACCTCTCAAATATAAAACAAAGGAATCTCACCCCAGTTAACCTCAAACAAGTTTATTTTTTCCATGTTTAGTATTTATAAAGATATAATTTTACTGAGCAATAGGCTGTACTTAATGGCCTCTTCACACACTGGGCCGAAGAAAGCCCAAGTTTGCCATTAAATTCCTCATAATCGCCTTCTTTTCCAGATCGCCCATTTTCTCTCACGCTCACTCTAGGGTCCAATACCAGAGTTTCAGAATAGCCAGAAGTGAATAACGAGTCCGCTGCCAATCATCTTCACTGGGCTGTGCCAACTTTTAGGGCATGGAGAGTGGTAGAAAAACTCATCTATCCAAGTCTCCACCCCACACGTGTCTGCCCCCCTCCCCTGCTTCCTGAGCCTCTTTACCAGCATGTCTGGATGAGTCCCTGCAAGAAAACCAAGACAGCAGGGAATGTCTTGTGGGGATACCGGCAGTCAAGCCACCAATCCCTACCTTCCTCTTGGATCTATTTGCATGCCCAGCAACCAGTCTCACAAACACTGCTCTACTTGGAACGCAAGAATGAAGAATTGGGTTATTAAAATGCAACTGTCTCTTCCCATCTTGCTGGCCCCAATCCAAGCCTTCGTTTATACAGCCTCTCAGATTGCTCGCAGAGGTTGGTTGGGAGTAAGAAGCCACCAGACAGGATGGTAATCAGATGTGCAGGGCTGGGGGGGGGACAGTAAAGAAGGGCGAGGGTCTGAACTCAAAGCTCAGCATTGAACATTTTGAACTATTTCTTGTCCAGGAGTTTTTGGAAGGTAGGAAGAAGCTGTTCTACAGTCAATGCTTCACTGCCGGTTATTAGGAAAAATGTTTTTTTTTAAAGAATGGTTTCATTTGGGGGTATTTATTGTTGAAAGCCATCTGAGCTTTTTTTTTTAAAAAAAAAGGACAGAAGAATGAATGAATGAGCGGCTGATTACTTGATGCGCCTCTCTGGCTGTGTTCCTTTCCAAGGCGGTTCTATTTGCAGCTCGCCTGTTCCCTCCAGCAGTGTTATTTCCCCCCCCCCACACACACCTTCTGCATTCAAAGGAGGCACACAACTCCCAGGACGATGCTCTTGTGCCATGAGAAGCATCAGGCCTGGCAGGGATTTCAAGCAGTTCTGTTCCCCAACCGGTCCGTGCCCTGCTCATAGCAACAACATCCTTAAGTTGGAAGCATGTTACGGACGTCTTGCACAGAGATATTTATTTATTTATTTATTTATTTATTTATTTATTTATTTATTTATTTATTTATTTATAGTCCGCCTTTCTCACTGAGACTCAAGGCAGATTACATAGTGTGAGATTAGTACCATCAGTAGCAAGGACAAGGGCAGGCATTTCCATACAGTGTCAAGGAAGATGGATGCTGTGGATTTTCCGGGCTGTATAGCCCTGGTCTTGGCATTGTAGTTCCTGACGTTTCGTCAGCAGCTGTGGCTGGCATCTTCAGAGGTGTAGCACCAAAAGACAGAGATCTCTCAGTGTCACAGTGTGGGAAAGATGTAGGTCATTTGTATCTACTCAGGAGGGGTAGGGTTGAGCTGAGTCATCCTGTAAGAGTTTCCCAGGGTGTGGAATGCTAATGGCGGGAGGCTTCACTGTATCCTGAGGAGGTTCTTTTGCATATGGATTGGTACTTGATGTGCTAATCTTCTCTGCAGGGCTATTGTCGGGGATAGAATGTTTTGTTAGCCTGGTGTTTTTCAGAACTGGCAACCATGCTCGGTTCATTCTTAAGGTTTCTTCTTTCCTGTTGAAGTTTTGCTTATGCTTGTGAATTTCAATGGCTTCCCTGTGCAATCTGACGAAGTAGTTGGAAGTGTTGTCCGGTATTTTAGTGTCCTGGAATAGGATACTGTGCCCTGTTTGCGTTAGGCTATGTTCAGCCACTGCTGATCTTTCCGGATGGCCAAGTCTGCAGTGTCTTTCATGTTCTTTTATTCTTGTCTGGATGCTACGCTTTGTGGTCCCGATGTAAACTTGTCCACAGCTGCAGGGTATACGGTATACTCCTGCAGAGGTGAGGGGGTCTCTACTGTCTTTTGCTGATCATAACTTCTGTTGTAATTTTCTGGTGGGTTTGAATACTGCTTGAAGGTTGTGCTTTATACCCGACAATAGCCCTGCAGAGAAGATTAACATATCAAGCACCTATCCATATGCAAAAGAACCTCCTCAGGATACTGTGAAGCCTCCCTCCATTAGCATTCCACACCCTGGGAAACTCTTACAGGATGACTCAGCCCATCCCTACCTTGCTGAGTAGATATAAATTACCTGCCAACTTCTTTTCCACACTGTAACACTGAGAGATCTCTGTCTTTTGGTGCTGCACCTCTGAAGATGCCAGTCACAGCTGCTGGCGAAACATCAGGAACTACAATGCCAAGACCACGGCCATACAGCCCGGAAAATCCACAACAACCATCGTTCTCTGGCCGTGAAAGCCTTCGACAATACAGTGTCAAGGAAATTTCAGTAAACAATATCATAGGGTAGATGAATATAAGTTTACAAAGACATAGCATTAGCACGGATCCAAAATGGGGTTGAAGAATTGCCGAAACAGAACATGAACAATGCTAGGACTGACATTAGACAACATGAAGCACAAGTAGTATAGAGGAGTACATATTTAAAGCAACAGATAATATGTAAGGCAACATAAAGGAGATAGCCAGATTTCATCTATCTGGCTGGAGACAGAAGGCAACGCGCCATGAACAGAAAACTGAGTAGGTGGGGCACAGGCACATCACCTCCAGTCTGCCCCACCCCCTCCCCGGGGCCATGATATATGTAAAATCCACAGCTAAAATACCATCAGTCTTGGGCAGCAGATGAGAGCTGGTGTGGTGTGGTGGTGAAGCATGTTGGATTAGGAACTGAAAGACCTGGGTTCAAGTCTCCAGTCTGTCATGAAGCTAGATGGATGACCTTGGGTCAGGCACACAATCTCAGCCTGTTGTGGATAAAATGGAAAAGAGAAAACCACACATACCAGGTACAAAGACACGTACAAAGCTGTGCTGTACCAGTCAGGCCACTGGCTCATGAAGGGCTGTCAGCCTACTAAGAAATTAGTCCCTCACCTGCTTTTTAATATTGATAGTAGCAAACCAGAAATAAAGAGTGAGAGGGGGTTAATTGCTGGTAATAAAACCAAAATGATTCTTTATTGTGGAAAGAAAAGGCCACCTTTACAGTAACACACTGGACTCAAAATAGCCTCAACGGAGCATGGCCTTCACTTTCAGCCCCGCTAATTCAAAGGCGATTTCTGTTCATGGAAGCTGGCAGGCCTCTGCTTGAAATCCAAGTTTGCAACCTGAAGCTTCCTTTCTCCCTTCCCAGCGAAATCCATTTGGGGAGAATTTGCTTGAGCAATAATTCCCCCAGGTTCCTTTAATTGCCAGCATTTTGTCTAGCAGCCAGCGTGGTCTGTTTGTACAAAGTGGCTCCTAGGCTTGTATGACCCTCACCCTTGGTGCTCAGGCTCTTCTCCCTAGAAGTGCGTGACCCCAGGTTTGTCTCCCGGCTGCTTGGGTGTGTAAAGTGCTGTCAAGTCACAACTGACTTATGGCAACCCCAAAGAGGGGTTTTCAAGGCAGGTGAGAAGCAGAGGTGGTTTGCCGTTGCCTTCCTCGGCAGCATCTCCCTTGAAGGTCTGCCATCCAAGTACTGACCCAGCTTAGCTTCCAATATCTGACTATCCCATGCTGCCTTCCCTCCCCTGGCTGCTTATATGGCAGTGTCCTTTGCCGTTCACTTGTAGGCCCATCGCCCTATTTACCCCTGAACCCAGCGAGGTCTGCGGCTGCGGCTGCTTGACCCAACCAGGGTTGGCAATGCCAGGAGGTGTGCCAAGGAGCTACTTCCAACAGCAGATTTAGCAAAATGTCAGATTTAATAGGAATTTCTCCACTTCAGGTTGAAAACATCTCAGGCCAGCTGGGAGTGGGGGGACTAATACCTTGTTCCTCCCAATTTACCAGTTGCGTTTGTGTCAGCTTTCGGTAGGAGAACACAGGCTAAATTCACGCCAGAGAAACCAACAATGTGCTTGGAACCACTTGGCAAACTTCGGGTTTTGTATTTCTGGTGAAAGTTTCTTAATGCAGAACGAAAATATGTTGGTTTTGGTGTGGAACAGTATGGATGCGTGGCCAGACTACATATCTTTTGGCAGCACACGGAAAGGAAGTTCACAGAGTGGTCGTTTTGCCATGTTCACTGCACACCTGCACCTGCTGTGTGCCAAAATCCTACTTACCAGTTGTCCAGATGATACAAACAACTACTAAGCTAGTTGGAGTTAAGAATGTTCACCTCATGGAAGTTTGTGCATAACTATCCACTCAGGCAATTGGCTTCACCATCAGATTCTTTGGACATTTACCTCTCAGCATGTAGTCATTTATATTCGCATCACGAGTTGAAGGATGTGCCGTGCAATATTTTGCAATTTTCCAAAGTGTATTTATGCAAGCACGGGGGAAAGGGAGGACTAGGGGCCAGGTTACTCTGCTGGAGCCTGTCAGATGCAACATACTTCCCCAATAATGTACCAAAGGAAAAACACTAGGGGATATCCCTGTTAACCAAGGTAAACTAAAAAACAGCAGGGATATAAAGTACAGTCAAAAACTATTCAATTAATATATTTAGAATGTGTTAAAGTGCAAAAGTGCAATACAATACATTCAATAAATACAATAAATATATCAATAAATATATCAGTAAATATTGCTATGCAAAATCAATTCATGTTTGTCTGTCCAATGAATTTCAAAAGTTCTGAAATGTTTTGTAATCACAGAGAGCACCAGGACGTAAGGGGGGTGGGATTCTGACTCGCTGGTCTCCACTAGGTGAATATAATGCCAAGAGGCAGAATTGCCGACGGGATGGTGCAGGCACGATTCTCCAATTCCCGTTTCGTACCACGTCTTCTTCTTGGGCAATATCTCTAGTGGTTCAGACCTTCCCCACGTTCCTGTGTGAAGTGCTCCAAGAGGCAATCATGTTGTGACAGACAGTCAGGGCCTGTCAGAGGCGGTAGGGGCTCTGCATTTGTAAGAAGAGGGGCTTGGAGACTCCACCCCTGATCTCAGAAGACTGGCAGCGCAATCCTAAACCACTCTGCACAACGCCCACTGAAATCAATGGGCTTAGACTGGAGTAATTCTCCTTAGGATTGCACTGTAAGTTAGTTTGAAAACTCAAGGAAGAAAAGCCTCTTTGCCAAACTCAAGACATGCACTTCTCCACAGCAAGTCAATGAACATGTGTCAGAGCAACCAAATCTGTATCCCAAGACACGAACACAGAGTACAAAACTTCCAGTTTCAGCCAACTATTGCCAGTTTAAGGTGAAACTGAAATGGTTCCAGATTTTCTATTCCTTGGCTCAATCATATACCCAAAGGGAGACTGCAGCCAAACTTCCAGCCAAAGGGGTTTTTTTTTCCTGCTTTTGCTACGTGAAGGTTAGAACGTGCATGTGTGCATGTGCGCATATGTCGTTTCTGTGCATGTTGATGCCATTTTTCTGCCAAGATCCCTGCATTTCTTTTCGCCCTCCCCCTGAGAAAGAGTAATGGCCCCCACTGCTCAAGCTATGGAAGGAAATGGGGTGCGGATTGATGCACTCCTCAAGCCGTGACACTTATGTTGGATAGAACTGAAGTGGACAAATCTTATCCTTGCCTGTGCAACACAGCTTTTTAAAAAGAAGAGCTAAGGGCCAAGCTAGAAGGGACCAATTACACTTGAATGGCAAGTGAACAGACTCACACGGATTCCTCCCTGTTCACTTGCACTTCACGCAAGTGAACAGGGAGGAATACATGCGAGTCTGTTCACTTGCCATTCAAGTGTAATTCGTCCCTTCTAGCTTGGCTCTTAGAGCCAAGCTACAAGTGACGCCTGACACAGGTTGGACACTTGTCAGCTTCCCTCAAGTTTTGATGGGAAATGTAGGCACCCTGGTCTTGCAGCTGTAATGAAGAGCCAAGCTGTAAAACCAGGACGCCTACATTTCCCATCAAAACTTGAGGGAAGCTGATAGGTGTCCAACCTGTGTCAGGCGTCACTTGTAGCTTGGCTCTGAGAGGGCTGTGATCAAAGGTAGGGGGCAGCTCCCCTGGGGCCTTTTTCAGGAACTGATGGGCACCTATACCTTTTCCAGGTTGGCCGAAAAGCAACCTGGGGAGGCGGCTTTCAGTGAGAAAGGGGTTACGTTCATTCTCATACATCGCCGTGCACCTATTTCCCCTTTCTACTTTGCCACTTCTGCGGCTGCATTGTGTCAAAAAGATTTAAGGGACCAGTCTCAGGTGAGAGCTCTGAAACTAGATTGGAACCCATTCCCCAACCCTGAGTCATGCCAAGGAGAATGTAACCAAATGCATCTCCTCGCCCTCAAACCTGCACGGTTCTTGTCTCCACAACAGATTGCATTACTTTTTCCTGCCTGCAAGAGGCAACAGCTGAAGCACCAGAAGCATGCAAGGTCCTTTGGGACTCCCCTTTACACCCAAGGAGACGATTCCATTGTTTGAAACCATGCCTGCCATGGCCCACTTCCTGCACCCACAGCATTCCTCCACCTCGGCCGCTTTCCTCTCGTCCTTCAGTGTTTCTCACTCCCATAGCTCTGTGGCTGTGCTGGACTTGGGAAGAACACCTCTCCGGGGCTTTGGATTTTAATCTCATGTTCGGTTCTTGCCCGTTTTCAACCCATTGCAAACCATCCTAAAGATATATCATGCCCGAAACCTTTTTCTTTTTGCATTTCCTCCCGAACTCCTATTGCATTGTTTATCGGGATGTCTGTCTCATGCACTCTGATTACATCATTTGATATTAGTTGATCTGCTTTGAGTCTCAAGGAAAAAGGCGACCTGCAAGTAAATACTTAACACGTGATCACAGCCATATTTATGCAGACAACTGGGGTCAATGCAAACTTTCCCAGGGCAGACAGTGACATTTCCAGGCAAGGTGCCCCCCCCCATTTTATCACCATGTTGTTTTGGAAATGAAATACCGGAGCCAGGTTTGCCTCAACACCTGCCTTGTGAGGGTGTGTGTGTCTGCATGCACTCGAACTACCTGTGTAGACCCCAAAAAGAGTTTGTGCGGGGCAGGTTTTGGAAAGACAGGTGCTGGGGCCCAAACCATTTTGGAAGACACCTAACTTGATTTAGTTGTCCTTTCCTTTCTAATCCAAGACCAGAGGCATACAAGTTTCCTTGGGGAGGTGGCGGGGGGGGGGGGAGTTTTCACATGTTCAGCAGTACTAGTTTCAGGCGGGTAGCCCTGTTAGTCTCTAGCAGAAGAACGAGATTTGGGTCCGGTGGCACCTTAAAGACCAACTCGATTTCCAGGGCAGGAACTTTCCAGAGCCAAAGCTCTTTTTGCCATGTGATGAACGGCAGGATTTTCGTCCAGCGGCCCTTTAGAGACCCACCATTTTCGGAGTGTAAGCCTTCAAGAGCCACCGCTCCCTTCTTCTCCCACAGGTAGGAATGGAGATTGCTAAGCCTCTGCCCGGCTGGTGTCTGAAGAAGGGAGCGGTGACGCCTGCAGGCTTACACACGGGACGTCTTGCTGGTCTCTAAGGGGCGGCCGGACTCTAACGCAGCCGAGGACGGGGGCTCCGGCCCCGGCAACCTCGTTGGTCTCGAAGGCGCGCCCGGCCCGGCTCCCGCCCGGCTCCCCGGGGCTGCGTGGCTCTGCCGTCCGGGGCGCGGGCTCGGCTGCAGCGGCGGGCTTTGCCTCGCGGGCCGGCGCTGCTTCGGGGACGGGCAGCCTGTGCCCGCCGCTCCCCGGCTTGGTTCCGGCCGCGCCGGGCGGCGAGGGCAGCTGGGCGGCGTCCCGAGCGGGAGCCCCGGCGCGCGTCCGGCGGGCCGCTCCCCCCAGCGCTTCGCCCCGGGGCTGGCGCGGCGCTTCGGGGCGCGGGCGCGGCCGCCCGGCGTGCCGGGATCGCGGCTGCCGCCTGAGTTGCGCGCCGGCGCCGGGAAGCGGGGCTGCCGCGGGGGGGGGGGGGCGGCGGGCGGGCGGCGTCCCGGGCGGGGCTCCCTCCTCCCCCTCCCTCCCCTCCCCCCGGCTGGTCACATGGGGGTGGGGCGCGGGGGGGGGGGCGGGGAGGGAGGCTTTAAGAGCGCGGCTCCCTCGCGCCGCGGCTCTCTTCGCGGCAGCCGGTGCAGGAGGCGGCGGCGGCGGCGGCGGCCGGGAGCTGCGCGCACGGCGAGGCTGGCAGCGCGCGGGCTGGCGGGCGAGCGAGCGCGGGCTGGGCGGCCGGCCGGCCGGGGCCCCGAGGCGGGCGCGCGGTGAGTGCGGGCGCTGCTGCTGCCGCGCCGCGGGGGGCTGGGCCGGGGGGCCGGGGCTGCCGGGGCTGCCGTGCCGCCGGTCGCGCTCCTCGCCCGGCGCCCTCCTGCCCTTCGCAGCCGCCCGGGCGGGCCACGGAAACTTCGGGGTGGTTTTTGGGGGGGGGTCTTCGCCCTCCGGTGCCGGCGGTGGCCCCTGCCCGCCCGCACGCCTGCCTGCCGCCAGTGCCGATGGCTGGGGCGGCGGAAGCGCGGCCCTTTCCCCGCCGGCGCCGCTCCGCCGCTCAGCGCCCGGCCCAGCCCGGGGGTCGCGGCGCGGGGAGGGGCAGCAACAGGTCCCTGCGCGCCCCTCCCCTCCAGGGGCCCGCCCGGCCCGGCTCCTGGGCGGCCGCGATGCGGGGCTGGGCGCCGCGGATGCCAAGAGCCGCCAGCCGGGCAGTCCCGAGGGGGCTTCTCCCCGCCCCCCCCGGTAACCTCTGGTCGACCCCTCCGGCTCCGCCGTTGGTCAGTTTGGGCACCCCCCGCCCCCCACCCCCACCCCGTGCCTGGGCTGGACGGAGCTTCCCCGCCCCGAACAGGGGCCCCGAGCCCCGCCGCGCCTTTCCCCTTGCAAAATAAGATGCCAAGCCGGTCGCGGCTCCCGCGCCTTCAGCCGCCCCCCCCCCCGCTTCTGCTCTGCCACACGACCCCCCCCCCGCTAATTTTCCGAGTCTTTGCAAACGAGACCCCCCCCTCGTAATTTGGGGGAGCTGCTTCCCCCAGAACGAGCGCCCCGATCCCGGCCTCGGCAGACGAACGGAGCCGACCTCTTCGGGGGCGGCGGAGCAATGGCCCGGCTGCGCCCCCCCCCCGAGTTTTCTTACGGCGGGAGACCCGGACGGGGGGGAGAGACGGGCCCCCCGTTGCACACGGGGCGGGGGGGGGGGCGTGCGCGCAGACCGCGGGGCGCAGTGGGAGCCCGGGGCCGCCGCCTCCCCTGTGGCTTGCTCGGGAGGCGGGCGCGGAACGGGGCCGGAGCGTTTGGGCTGCCTGAGCTGGGCCCCCTTTCCCTCCCCGGCTGCCCGGGGCTTCAGACCAAGAGCCCGGGGTTGGGGGGCAGCATTTTTTCCGACCTCAAAATGCCAGTGGAGGCTGAGCCAGACCCAAGCCTCTGTCTCCCCCCGGGAGAGTTGCGAAATCCATCAAGCCCCCCCCCCCCCCCACACACTTTCTGCTTTGCAGCAGCTTTTTCGAAATAAAATGACCTGCCCCTGGAAAGAGCCGTGCCTGCGTGTGTGCTCGGGCACGTGAATTTCCTTGCTCGGTTTTTGTACTGCTTGGAGAAAGTTTTAATTTTTTAAAAAAAAATTGCGATCCCTTCCAAATTACCTGGAGGAAAAATACAAACACTACCTGGGCTTGACTGCAAAGGAATATTTTGTGGCCGGGGAAACTTTCCCAGGCAGCGGGCAGAGAGGAAGAAGGTCGACCTCTGGTGGGGGGAGTCCCTTTTTTCTTGCTCCCCCCCCCCCTTGTGATTTTGCTTCCCCTTTTGAAATGCCTCTGCAAGAACTTGATCTCCTTCCACGGCCAGTTTCCTCTTGTGGTGGATGTTCATAAGTGATCTTTTAAAATATATATATATCTAGGGGTGTGGGTTAACGGAAAACAGGAGATGAAGTAGGCTGGGAAGTAACGATCAGGTCAGGGCAGAGCGGCGGCGGCGTCTCTCCTTGACGACGAGGAGATCGGTCCTTTTTAGTGCCGAGATCAGATTTTTATTTTAGACCCTGACTTCATGCAGAGTGTGCATGTTTGGGAATTTGCAATTAAGCGATTATTCTGTGGGTGCCTGCTGTGCAGTCCCTTGGGATCTTCCCCGAATTACAACATTAAGGGATCAAATTCCTAAGAAAAAACTTGTCAGAAACTTGGGAGCCTCTTCTCTGCGCCTCTCCCCCAGCCTAAGGCTGTTGCTCATCTTTCATGCCGTCCCTTCGAGCGCTTTGGCAGGATCCCTGAAATCTGCCTGGTTCCCCCCTCCATTCGTCTTGGTGCTACCAAGTTGGTTAACCCAGTGACGCCTTGATTTTCCAGCATTGGGGGGTGGGGAAGGACTCCATTGTTCTCCTTCCAGCTCCTGTGACCCCTGGGTGGGCCCAGTTCGTGGAATGTGCAGTCAGTTTATGTCTTCCTGACCCTCTGCATGCACGGGATGTGTGAACACAGATGGGGGGGAGAGTCTGGGGTGCCCTCGGCCCACCTGGCATTGGGGGTGACTGATGGGTGCACTTGGGTCAGCCCAGAAGCAGACTGGCCCTCAGTGGAGAGTTGTTGCCAAGAGGGTTTCAGATGACCGGGCTGGCTCCATCTTTGAGCAGTTACCTCTTTCATGATCCAACCTGAGTTGGTATGAGCAAGCAGGAGCTGTGCTTTGCTTGGGCTCTGAGCTCCTCCAGCTTCTTGCAGCGCAGGCTGCTGTTTGTAACAGGGACGAGACGTGTTATAGAAACCATCCTTTGCGCTAGATGTTGAACCATATGCTGCAGTTGTCTGTTCTTGGCAAAACTTCTTTCGGGGTGATGTGAAAGCTTCAGCCGTGGCCTTTGAGCCTTGCCTTTCTCTTTCAAGCTTGAGTCCGGCCAGGTTGATTCCCAAGAAGTTTTGAAAATGTGGTGTTGAAACCAAAGGAGGAATCAACAGCACCAGTTCCCGGAGTTACGCTTTGGGGGGAGCTTTGACCCGGGTTGGGTGTTGGTTTTCATGGATCCCTGGGAGTTGCAGGTCTGCTAATGTCGGCAACCACTGCCGGTACCTAGTAAACGAACTGCTGTGGATAATAAAAAGCTTTCCAGAGAGCATCCTGCTTCTCCATCGCGGCTGGCAGGAATTTTCATTAAGATAAAGCAGCTTGTCTTGGCTGCGTGAATAATTCTCGGAAGCGAGAGAGCGGCAACGCCACAGCCAGCTCGGTGTGGACACTGGCGCTCCGTGCATCCAGGGAACGGGCTTTCCAGCTTCATTTAGCATCACAGATTAGTTGAAACAAAATGAAGCTCGATGAGTAAAGAAGGGCTGGCACGTGGGTAAATAGCCAGGGGCTCCCATTTTGGATTTGGGTAGGAATGCCTCCTGGGTGCCTCTGTATCCGAGAGGCGTGTGCATAATGTCTGTCCTTAGTTTGTGTTTTAACTCGGGAGAGACTGGGGTAGTATGCTTAAGTTTTGGGTTTGGTCTGCAGTGTCCTTACATTTTTTTTTTAATAAGAAAAAGAAGTTTAGGTTTGTGTGCCTCAAATAGTAATCGTCCTACTCCCTGCTGCTAGCAAGTTCTTTTTAATACTATAGTTTTGTGACTGGTGAGTAAGGCGTGGTTCCCTGGGAATATCTCTTGTGCAAGCCCTCGAGGCGGAAGCAAACCGGGCACTGTCCCGCCTTGAGGGGTCTTTTGCTGGAGATCTTGCAGCCAGTCTGTAAGAGGAATGCGTTTACCATCAAACGGTGTGTGTGTTTTAAAGAAAGAGGTTTTTTTTTCATCGTGCTGTGCAGTGTTCGTAATTTGCAGTGTTATTCCCTTTCTGATATTGGGAATTGGGGCCCACTTTGGATTTACGTTGCAAAAGGTAAGTTTAGATTTCCATCTTCTTTTTTAAAAAAAAGTTGAGTATGCACTCGGGTGGCAGTTTCCGTTCACTGCAACGAAGTCTGTACAGGACTACAGCCTAGCGGAGTGCGCCTAAATCTCCCATTTTCTGAGTGCAGCCCAAAGTTGCATTCCTTTCAGGCCCTCTGTTTTGAGAGACTAAATGCTTTTTAGACAATGCACAGCGTCCTCTGGCTCATATAAAGAGCGCCTGCGCTTCTGGAGGAGAACAGGTAACCATGCCAAGTATCCTTTGGAGGCCCTGCAGGCAATGTGGTGTAGTGGTTAGAGTGTCAGACTGGGACCTGGAGACCTGGGTTTGAATCCCCACTCTGCCATGGAAGCATGCTGAGTGACTCTGGGCCAGTCACACACACTCAGCCTAACCCACCTCGCAGGATTGTTGGGTGTGATTGTTGTGTTCCTTTGAAAGAATAGCCCTTGTCAATTCAAGTAGTCTTGATTAAAGTGGCCCTTGAATGATTAAAGAATGTCAGATTATAGAGAACCAGTTTATAGAGATCCAGATTATAGAGAGCCAGTTTGGTGTAGAGGTTAAGAGCCAGGTTTGATTCCCCACTCCTCTTGAAGCCAGCTGGGTGACCGTGGGTCAGTCACAGCTCTCTCGGAGCTCTTTCAGCCCCACCCACCTCACAGGGTGATTGTCATAAGGATAATAATAACACATTTTGTAAACCGCTATGAGCAGGCGTTAAGTTGTCCTGAAGGGGAATTTTAGGGAGGATGTACTGCATGGGTATCTTAGAATTAGTTAGATGATATTTTCTGTGAAATCTAAGAATATCTACCCCTGGCCAAGTCTGTATACCAAAAGATTCAAAGAGGTTACTTTTAGGCAGGAAACCCCCCCCCCCCCCAACTGTATCTTCCGGGCGATAGAAAAGTTATAAAAGCATCTGATTCCATTTGTCTAAAATACGAGGTTGGGGAGGAGACGTGCAGTGTGTGTTTGGGAAGTGTCTGTCTAATACTTGTATCAAGATGTGCTTCTCTTCTTACCTGGGTGGCCTCCTTATCGGTTCCAAAAAGGTCGAGCTGCTTGCTTTGCTTCAGGCTGGGGTGGGGAAGAAGCACTTTGCGGCATGTTCTGAAGTGGAAGAAAGTTCTTGCATTGAACTGTGGTGAATGTTGGCTCCGATTAAGTTCTCTGTTGGTGCCTAAGCAAACTGAATTTTCTTGGATTTAAAAATGAGTCTCAGGGCATGTTCCACTTCGAAGTTGTTGCGCTGTGCGTGTTCCATTTAAATGCGTGGAAGCGGCTAGAAGTCATGCGCTCCCGTTCACTTCAGTGGAGTGTGCACAGGACAGCCGCCACATACTGGAGTGTGCCCTGAAAGTAATTCCTCCTTTCTGCAAAACTTTCCTCTCCTCTATGTAGGAATCTTTGAACATGCATGTATTCTGTGCGGATATGGACACCCGCTGTGTATTGAAGTATTTCCCTCCCCTCCTCGTTGCCAGAAAAAGAGAGCAGTGGAGACAGATGGGGAGAGAAACATTTATGTTCTAAATACATTTTGGGGTTGGTTCAATATTTATCTTGAATTTAGATGCTGAAGAGCGACTCTTTATTTGCTAATACACCCCCCCCCCCCCCCGCCGCTTGTTTAGTTACTTTCCTTTTACTGGCAGAGCCTGGAGTCCTTCGCAGTTTGGTCTACATTTCATGAGAGCAGATGTTGGGATTCCAAACAGATTCCAAGCTGCGATCATTCCAGATGCATTTCTAAATCGTTAACTTTTAAATATCATACATTACGAGGTTCTGGATCTTCGGCTGCAGCTACTGCGAGCTTTCTTCCTCCTCCGTGCAACGCCCCCAAAGTACATTCGGAGGGATTCTGATCTTAAGTTGTCATCCAGAAGAAATTACTAGGAGCATGCAATGTTAAGGTAAATTGAACGGACGTGGATTAGACAGGGGGGGGCGGGGGGGCGGATGTCAGTTTTCTCCCTGCACCTTTGTTCCAAATGTTTGCACTGCCAGGTCTGCCTTGGAAAGCCCACTATAATTTCACGGTTTGCAGTGTGGAGTTGGCGCAGCCTCTGCCTCTTTTGATGGGGCGGACCGTTATTTTCTGCTGCAAGGAGTTCCAGTCGCCAGAGGTCTGTGCCTGGTCAGCTAAGTGGCTGCCCTGGTTTGGGGGGGCAGGGGGGGGGCTTGGGCCTGTGAGACTGGAGTTTATGGTATTATGTGGAGAGCTGGGGAGAGGGAAGGAGGAAGTCTGGTGGTTTGTCTTTGGAGTTTTGGAAGGGCCCGTGTGCCAGCATGGGCTGCAGCATGAACTCTGCAAAAGGCATGGTGTGTGTTGGATGGGAGGGCTGGATGAGGCCTGGGGCGGGGAGGATGTCTGGGATGTTTAAATGTGGGGGTTGGCCTGTACTTTTGGAGTCTGGGAGGGGTGGGTGGATATTGGGGGCTGGAGTGACTGTGCAGGGAATTTCTGTGTGTGTGAGCATATGCTTGTATGTGCATGTATGTGTGCACTCACATACTTTTCATCCATAGGGTCCTGAGACTGGGTGACGGGCATGGGGGGGTTTGCATTAGAGCAAGGCCCCGAGAAGCTCTTAGGACGAAGCGGGTGCTCGAAGCTGCTTTTGCAGTATGCACATGTCGGCCCCAGACTCGGAACTTTTTCAAAGATAAAACAAAAGAGCATATGCTAAAAGCCTTGAGCTGTCTGTTGAGATGGCTTCACCAGATACCCTGCGCTTAGCTGGCTCGGCCGAGCGGCTGCCGTTGGATCACAGTCTGTGATGTCACTCTTGGAAAGGGCTGGGGCTCGCAAGCCCCTTCTCAGTCCTTCTGGCTAACATCTGGGGGCAGAAATGCTTTCCTCGGATCCTTCGGTTTCATCACCGCTGGGCTTTTCCTGCTGCCGGCCCAGTCCCTTCCACCCCCGGCTTTGTTGTGTTCCTTTCCTTTTGTCAAGGCCTCCCAGTGTCAGGGCCAAACCAGACATGCAGTGCAGGGAGTCTTGCCTGCGGAGCTTCCAGAGATATTTTTTAAAAATCAGATCTCGGGGGCACCGTGTCTCATGCGCCTGACCAAGGACTGTTCAAAAATCACTTGGAGTTCCGGACACAGAACGTCCACCGCGTGACTGGTTGGATCTGCGACACAGGTCTTGAGCCTCTGCTGTGTCCAGCACGTGCTGCCTCTGAAAACCCTTTTTGGGAAGCACCGAATTCTGCTGTCGGAAGGGTGGCATGTCCTTAACCTGCTCCTTGCTTGAGTTTCGTTTGTTGACACGCCCGTGGTTTCTCCCCTTCTTCCCTGGGCAGGCGCTATAGCGCCCGATTGTGTTGGGAACGCAGAGTGCAAAATTTAAGGAGGCTCTGTTTCTGGTGGGGAAGCCAGCCACGTGCCAGGCCTGTTGTAATCCCGCTGGGCAGTAGGGATCAGTGGCTGCATCAGCCACTCGGCTGAAGGCTGAGCCTTCACTTTGCACGGGTATATTATAGAGGTAGGGAGGGACCTTCAGGCTTCTGTGGTTGCCGTTCACTTTTCCAGTACTGGAACGTGAAAAGAGCCTTGCTAGAGCCAGCCTGCTGGTCCGCCGAGTCCCGTTTCTTCAGGCTCCGTTGGCCTGTTGTGGCTCTGCTAGAGGCCATCACTATCTCCTGTGGCTGTGAGTTCCACACATTATACATTGTGTTGGGACCAGTTCTGCTGCCAAGCCATCGCTTGGGCATTGCAGGGTGCAGTTTGGTATCGGCTATGAGGGAGATGGGTGGGGACTGCTGTCTCTTCTAGCCGCTCCCATTGGCCTGGGCCCAGCTTGTTAGATGCTGTACGCCTTGTGAAGCCCCATGCTGTCCCCGCACGTGTGGTTTGCTTCATGCGGCTGATGAAATCCCCAGGTTGCCTAGGAAAGTTTCTTGCAGCAGTTAATTAGGGAGTCTTGAGAGGGTCGCAGGGCACTAGGTCTCTTGCGGTTGCTCGGGAGTAACGTAGTAACTCTCGGAGATGCGGAGTGTGTCAGGAGAACTCTGTTTTTCCCAAAGCCTTTCCAGTGGGGGCTGGGAGAGGGGGGCCAGACTGGCCCTGTGGAATCCGCTCTGAATGTGTAGACTCCTGAGCATGCGGAGATTCCAGCCAAGCCTCCCCCCATCGCTGGAAAATGGGGGTGGGGTGGGGGCAGGTCAGACCTTTATTTAGCCCTTGTATGTCCCAGCTGGTGTGTGAGGTGGGGAGTTTGGGAGACTTCCCCAGCGAAACTGCAGCAGTGCCGTTTTGTGTCACTATTGATTTTGTTGTAATGTCTTTGTCTGGGCGGGTGCCTGGAGCAGACGACGGCTTTGCTTTTATTAGCTCTGGGTCTAAATCTAGGAAAACGCTAAATATAGCAAGCTGCTGCATGGGCTGCCTTTTAGCCAAGGCCTGCTTCATCTTGTGCAGGGGGGCAGAGGTTCTTTGGTCTCCAGCCTGTGCCCCTCTGGGGCCTGTCCCATCCGCCCCCAGGCACAAAGTTCTGCTGCTCTGGGGTCAGGAAACCGGGTTGGATGAACTTCCGTTCCTTCAGGTCCTCTTAAACCGCTGCTTTGGAGGCCAGTTGGCTGCAGCTCTCCTTCCCGCAGTCATGCATTGGCTTGAGCTTTTGTGCAGAAGCCGAGTTTAGGGCAACCTTTGCAGGAAGCAAGACTTGTTTTCATGGGGGGGAACGTTGCTCTTGTGTGGTCGGGACGGGAGCCTCAAGTGGAGCGTTCTTCTGCTCGTAGCCTGAGAGGCTGGGGAGGAAAGAACGGGAGGAGCCCTGCTAGAGTACGGTTGGCACGTGTGTGCATGTGTGGTGGGAGAGAGAATGCAGTTTGAAGACCTCCTTTCTTGGAAGTGGTTGTGTGAGTTTGTCTAGGAACCTGCGTCCTGATGGGATTTGACGTTGGGTGCTTGAAAACCAATGGGAGCCACCAGGAAGCTGCTTAAAAGCTTATTGGGGGGGGATGTTTAGCCACATGAAGAGTGGGGGGGGGAGGCCTTAGCTACGCCAGCCCCCCTTGCAGTGGTGGGTTGGCTGGGTTCAGTTGGTGGGCGGAGGCAACAGGCGACACCCTGGCTCTGTTTGGATTTTTAGAAAAGTCCAGTTCAGCAGTGTTCTCTTTGATCTGTTTCTGGTTGCAGTACAAGACACTGATCAGATGTTTAAGCAGTTTCTTGGGGGAAATGCAGCATAAATTTTCTCCGGAGTTTGTAGCACAAGTGGTTTGTAGTAGATTTTTAATTCTCAGTCCCTTAGGTATATTACCAGCCCTTTGCATTTGGTAAGAAAAGTGATATTTGTCTGAACTTGTGCAAGTTTTTGGGTAAGGTTGATGGAGGCTGAACGTGGTGCCTTCCATGAAGATCGTTCCAGGTGGGCAGCTGTGTTGGTCTGTACTACAAATCAACCTGAAACTCTGATTTTATGACTCAGTATGAGTGTAAGTAGATCCGGAGGGGATGGGCATGAAGGGATGAGCCAGTGCTTGGCTCTTGTGGCCTTTCTTATATGTCCAAGGTAATGCCGATTGCCACTTTGGGGTCAGGGAGGAATTTCCTCCAGGCCAGATTGGCTGGGAATCCTGGAGGTTTTGGAGGTTTTTTTGCCTTCCTCTGGGCATTGAGCAGGGATCTTGGAGGGGGGTGGTGGTTGAAGAGGGGGAGGTAGCTGTAAATTTTCTGCATTGGACAGGGAGCCAGACTAGATGACCCTTGGGGTACCGTCCAGTTCTGTGTTTCTAGATTTTCCCCCGTCGGCATCTGCTCAGCTCCTGGTGGTTTCTGTGCAAATCCTCAGAAAAAAGGTTGAATGTTAGTAAAAGACCACCTTGACATTTGGATATGGGCATGTAGTGAAGCCTTTGCCGAAATCATTTCAGCCTTTGCTGAAATCACCGCCCAGAGCCCCTGGGGATGGGCGGTATACAAATTGAAATATAAAATAAAAAAATATTAAAAAAATAAATAAAAATATAGAGGTAGTGGCGAGGTTCATTGGAAGAGAGAAGCTCGTGAGAAAGGCTGTCCGTTCCCCTCCCTTTGAGCTGGGGTAGAACGGCCGGCCTGCCAAGAGCCCCGGGTGACTGCTCGCCTCCTCTGCCTGGAGTCTGCCTGTTCCACCTCTTCTGAGGCAGCTCCGAGTTCTATTCAGGCACCTTAGGAGAACCTTCCCTTGCTTTTCTTTGCCTGGCCACCTTGGGCGTCTGTTAGCGTGGGTTTGCTTTTTGGCCAGAACCTCATTGGTCTCTGCTGAGCCTGAATCTCAGCCCAACAGCTACGGCCTTTCTGCTCCCCAGGGCGTGGTGGTGTCCATTGACGGCACTGTCTTCGGGGGCGGGGGGCAAACCCCTTCCCTGTGCTTGGGTTGACTGGACACCTGAGGAAGACCTCATTGTGGGGGACACCTTTCTTTTTATGAGTTTTATTATCTGCTTTTTGTACTTTGGGCCTTTTCCTGTTCTGAATGCAATCTTCTAAGAAACCATTTTAAAACTCTGCTGAGGTTTCTGTAGGTCTAACACTCGCGCTCTGTCCTAGCTCCTGTGTCCCCGTGGAAGGAGGGGTGGTGGAGGGGAACACAGAGGACACGGAGGAATACCTCTGGCTTTTTCTGGAGTAAGAGGTCCCCCATTGACTGGAGTAATAGCTCCCAATTACCAAAGGTGGTGGCTATGGCTTACCAAACCCCACCCCTCCAGGGGTTCATCAGGCAGGTGGAAAGGAACAGAAAAGAGGAGGGGGCAGGGCCGCCTGCCACCCAAGAAAGGGGGGCTGATCCCTCCTACTCTGTGGAACAGAGAAAAAGATGGTAATTGCATTCTTCAGAGAGGCGCTGTGGTGTAGTGGTTAGAGTGTCAGACTGGGATCCCATACTGCTGCAGTCTGTGGTGACCCCCAACTTATGGGATGGCCTCCCTGAAAAGATCAAGAAAGCTCCCCCTCTCCTGGCTTTCCACAGGCTGTGCTAAACTGAATAATTCAGTTTTTCCGCTCAGGGCTGTGCTGGAAGGAAATGGTTCAGACAGGCGTTTCATTAAAGGGATGTGGACTGTAGACTATACTACTGGGTACTCTCTGTAGATGGTGAGTTTTCTCCTACTGGGTAGTTTCTGCATTGTTTAGGTATGTTATTTTCAATTGCTTATGTTTTGTTTCAGCAGTGTTTCAACTCCGGGATTTCTGCTTGCTTTCAGATCTCTGTATATTTGCACTTACATAACCCTGTTGCATGACTTATTGGATGTTTCAGCCGTGGATCATGTAGACTTGCCCTGTGTAATCTGCCTTGAGTCTCAAAGAGAAAGGCAAACTATAAGTCATGCAAATAAAAAAATAAATAAATAAAAACTCACTGGGTAATTTTGAGCCAGTCACATTCTCTTAGACTAACCTACCTCACATGGTTGTTGTAGGAAGGCAGAGCCGTGTTATAAGTTGCTTTGGGTGCCCCAAGGGGAGAAAAGCAGGATATACATGAATTTAAATAAATGCTTCTGAGGTGGGGGGTGGATTGATATACCTGCTGCAGCTGTGTGCCGGGTGGGATTGGTACATTTAGTCACTCCCAGTGCAGCAGAATTAGAAGCCTTGTGAAGAGGTTGGCTGCTGTATCTCTGCATGATTTGTTGCTCTGGAGCTGTTCACTACAACAAATGCACCCGGATGTGTCTCACACAGAAGGGGGGGTATTTACATTTAAGATTGGGTAAAAACTCTTTTGAAGAGGCAGGCGCTCCAGCCTCTGTTATGAGCTGCGGCATCAACGAGTTCTGACCTCTGCTCTGCACCGAGAAGCCTGTGACCGAAGATTTCAGCCCGGGGCCGCATTGGTTAATCAATCCGTTGAGGCTTAACCCTCTCAAAGACCTCTTCACAAACTGTTCCAGCCAGTGGCTGCATGACACCTCACAATGACAGAGCCCCGGATTAGCAGAACTGACCTAAAATTGCCTCTGCCCAGCCCCAGGGGAATTCCTTTCCCTTTTATCCTTGGTTTGACTCTTTCCAAGAAGCACAAAGTTCCCTTCTGCATTTGGCGCCTGGGGTGGGAGGAGGGAAGAGCAAGGGAGCCTCCTCACTGCTGCCACCTCTAGGGCATTGGGGAGAATGCGGGGCCAGACCAAGGGATGGTTAAAGCTGTATCGTTGAATGCTGTTAAATGTACTTCGGTGCTCCATGTGTCATGCGCCAGAAATGGGCTACGTGGGGTTTTGCAGTCTGTAGCGTCCCTGTTCTGCAATGAAAAGCAAAGCAGGATGAATGACCCCTTTCCCTTTTGAGTACTCAGGTCCGAAAAATAAAATTGCAGAGTTTAATCAAAGGGGAGGAACAAGATCAGGAATTGTGGGATATTTTAAGTGAGGTGGCGTACAACACAGAAGGAGGAGATATGGGGAGGGGGACCCCTTCCTCTCCAGTTTCTAAACTTTCAACGGAATTCTTCTGTTCCAGACTTCAAGATGGTCTTTACAGATCCTGAAATATGCTCTTTAAAAAGTTTTATTGGACCAGTTGAAGTTTCGGAACAGTCTTCCTTGACAGCTGCATAATGCAGTAGCTGCAATTTAAACTGGGAGAGACTGATACCGATTGTAAAAGATCTATGCTAGTTAACTTGATGTTTCTGGGCACAGTTCGAAGTGCTAGTTTGGCTTTTAAAAGCCCTGTTTGGCTCAGGACCCTACTTATTTGCAAAATAGTCAAGAGTCCAGTAGCACCTTTAAGACTGACCAACTTTATTGTAGCATAAGCTTTCAAGAACCACAGCTCTCTTTGTCAGATGCAACTTTATTGTAGCAGAAGCTTTCAAGAACCACAGCTCTCTTCGTCAGATGCAACTTTATTGTAGCATAAGCTTTCAAGAACCACAGCTCTTCGTCAGATGCAACTTCATTGTAGCATAAGCTTTCGAGAACCACAGCTCTCTTAGTCAGATGCAACTTTATTTTAGCATAAGCTTTCGAGAACCACAGCTCTCTTTGTCAGATGCAACTTTATTGTAGCAGAAGCTTTCAAGAACCACAGCTCTTCGTCAGATGCAACTTCATTGTAGCATAAGCTTTCGAGAACCACAGCTCTCTTAGTCAGATGCAACTTTATTTTAGCATAAGCTTTCGAGAACCACAGCTCTCTTTGTCAGATGCAACTTTATTGTAGCAGAAGCTTTCAAGAACCACAGCTCTCTTCGTCAGATGCAACTTTATTGTAGCATAAGCTTTCAAGAACCACAGCTCTCTTCGTCAGATGCAACTTCATTGTAGCATAAGCTTTCGAGAACCACAGCTCTCTTAGTCAGATGCAACTTTATTTTAGCATAAGCTTTCGAGAACCATAGCTCTCTTCATCAGATGCAACTTTATTGTAGCATAAGCTTTCAAGAACCACAGCTCTCTTCGTCAGATGCAACTTTATTGTAGCATAAGCTTTCGAGAACCACAGCTCTCTTCGTCAGATGCAACTTTATTTTAGCATAAGCTTTCGAGAACCACAGCTCTCTTCGTCAGATGCAACTTTATTTTAGCATAAGCTTTCGAGAACCACAGCTCTCTTTGTCAGATGCAACTTTATTTTAGCATAAGCTTTCGAGAACCACAGCTCTCTTCGTCAGATGCATCGATGCATCTGACGAAGAGAGCTGTGGTTCTTGAAAGCTTATGCTACAATAAAGTTGGTTAGTCTTAAAGATGCTACTGGACTCTTTACTATTTTGCAACTACAGCCTAACACAGCTAACTCCTCTTGATCGACTTATTTGCAGTAAACTTTTCATATATTCTGCTGTTACTTTGCATACTGATCGTCTGCAGTGAATTGAAGACTGTCTAAAGCAATGATTCCCAAAGTGAGTTGTGCCAGTTCCCAGGGGTGATGGGATTACCTCGCGGGGGGGGGGGGAGGCTGGCAGGGGGCGCTGGACGTGGACCTCTCTGCGCGCATTATTGGCTTATTTGCAATTTGTTCGGCTAGAGCCCTAGAGCGAAACTCCTTCCTTGCTTCTGTATGGTGCTGAAATCTCAGATTTTTTAGTAAACACGTCACCAGAGCTGTAGTCAGACCAGTATACCACGTTTTGAGAAGCTGTCATCACCGACAATTTTAATTGGATTTTGAATACGTGTACAATTAATTGGTACTGTTTTAAATTTTACTGTTATTGTTCTCCTTGGTGCAAACTGCTTTTCTGAACAGGGCTTTTTGAAGGGGAGGGGGCACTGGGGATGAGTTTATGGCACCAAGGGGGTGGTGGCCTGCAAAACTTCGGGAACCACGGGTCTAAAGTATAGTGGGTAGTTGCAACATCTAGAGGCTGCTCTGGGAGGTGTTACAGGACTTCTATTTAGGAAGATTTGTTTGACATCCCTTTTTTCTTATTTTAGAAACTGAATAAATTGGTTTAAAAACTCAGAGTGAGGGAAAATCTCTGCCTCTGCCCCTGCCTCTATCTATCTATACCTATATAGAAAGATATATGAAATATTTAAAACAAATAAAACAAGCATACAAACGGGGGTGGGTTGGGGGGGAAGCCTAATAAGAATTAATTGGGGAATGCCAAACAGAACCAAAAAACCTTCACCCGCTGGCAGAATCAACGATACGGGGAGGCAGATGTATCTCCCTGCAGAGGGAATTCTGAAGTTTTGGGGCCTTGACTGAGAAGGCCCTTCCTTCAGTTGCTGCCCCGTCCATCGTCAGATGGTGGGGGTACCCGCAGCAGGGCCTCTGAAGATGACTGGAGGGGACGAGTAGGTTGATATGGGAGAAGATGGTCTTTAAGGTATTCCAGTCCCAAGCTGTATACGGCTTTAAAGGTTAATGCCATCACCTTGAATTGAACCGGGAAGCAATTGGGAGCCAGCATAGATGGAACAAGACTGGAAGGATATGGCCCATGTGATCCACTCCAATCAGCACTCTGGCTGCAGCATTCTGCACCAACTGCAGTCTCTAAGTAGTCTTCAAGGGCAGCCCCATGTAGAGTTCATTGCAGTAATCTAATCTAGACGTTACCAGGGCAAGTGCTATAGTGGCAAAATCTTTCCTGCCCAGGAAGGCACCCAAAGCTGATGAAAGGCTTCTCTGGCCAGTGTTGCCACCTGTTTATCCGACAGGAGGCCCAGGTCCAACAGCAACCCCAAGCTATGAAGTTGCTCCTTTAGGGAAAGTGCAGCCCCATCCAGAACAGGAGACGACCCATTTCCTGATTCAGACATTCCCTCCACCAATAACACCTCCATTTTGTCAGGATTAAGTTCCAGCTTCTCACCTGTACTGGAAGGGATATACTTGGTTTGTTTCTGAAACAATGAGGAACGGATGCTTCTAAATTAAATCCATTCTTCTGTGCTGTTTGCTATGGTAGTTGCTAGAATGTGGGCCTTATTTAGCCTGGGGAGACGGATGTCCGAGGAAATGGCTTCAGGTGACTTCAGTGAGAAGATGGCCAAATTTCCTTGTACGACAGCCGCTCCTCTGCTCTGGCTGCATGCAAGAGTAGCAGGGAAAGCAAGCGTTGGGTCTGCGTCTGCACTTCATGCGAGTCAGCGGTGAAGCTGCAACGGCATGGCTGGTGCGTCCCGCATGGCTTGAGTGTGCATTTTAAAGCATGCTGCAGAATCCCTAGCCGCGCACGGGGCTCTCTGAGGGCAGGTGTGGTGGGGTTCCTGGATGGGCGAGTTGATGTGGAAAAGGCACTTTAGTCGGAGTTTGAAAACCACCAGTCTTTCTGGGGTGGGTTTCTTGATTGCCTGAGGGAGGCAGTTCCCCATGGCTTGAGCCACTGGCATAGAAGACTCCTGATGCCTTTGGGTTCAGCGAATGCACCTGCCTGTCTTAACTGGTCTGGATGACCAGCTTATACCTCATTTCCCAGTTAAATTCTCATGGGGCAATTCATCTTGAGTGTGTCATTTGAAAAGACTGCTTTGCAGTCCCACGGCTGGTTGTAAGTAGGGTGTCTGGGTACAAAAGATGACAGGGTTTCAGCAGGCCAAGCCCTCTCTGCCTGCCTTCCCCACCCCCAGGCAAACAGATGTCCCCGGGGCACAATTTTCGCTCGGACTTTACATTAAGACACACCTGCCTTCTGTAGCTGCTCGCCCCTCTTTGAGTAACCCTCCTGTGCTGAGATAACCTTGCAGAAACTTAGCTCTCATTTGCCAGCAAGCAAATGCCTGGAGTAGAGCAAGAAATTGACTGGTTGGCCTCTTACGCATGCCAGCAGGAAGTATCTTAATGGGTTTGCTTTTAGAATTATGATTGGAATTAAGGTGGATATTAAAGTATCTACTTGTGGCTTTTAGCTCTGCTGCGTCGGCTGCTTCTTGGGTCATTCATGGCAGGGTCAGCGAGCGGGGGGGCACAAGGTCTCCTCTTGAACCAACTCGCCCAAGCTCTGTCTTGGAGGAGGGTGACTTCTGAATGAAAGGAAGCGGGAGGTGTTTTTCTGGAGCAGAGGGGCCGCTGCCCTTCTACTCCCCAGACGTGCGGAACAAGAGAAGGGACGAGGAGAGACAGGGGCACGATTTCGTGTTGCAGAAGGTCTGGCTCGAGGGAAGAGGGGGGGGGCGGATCCAGCAGGACAGATGTGAACAGGCTGAATGGATCCTCCTCCTCCTCTGTGGCAGCCCTGAGCCTACCTGGAGGGCTGGAGGCTGCCTGCCCCCAACGGATGCATTTCAGTTAATGCCCAAAGGGTATTTGGAGCTGTTCATGCTACGGCAGGCATCATGGGCTGTGTTAGCAAGCCAGGAGAAACTGATGGACTGGATCAGTGTAGTAAATACCTCTTTGACAGATGAAATCCCAGCTCATTTATAGGAAGAGGTTGTGAGACTACTTTTTTTGGGGCGGGGGGGAATCTGTTCTGGCCTCCCGATTATATGGGGAACGCTAGACCCGTTTCCCGCCTCATTCCTAGCCAGTGGGCTGAGCAGGCATTGCTAAGCAACTCGTGATATCCGTGAATGAATCAAATTTGCTGGGTCCTTTCACTCCGATTTCAGCCTGGAGCTTCGTGAGGAAACAGCCTCAGTTGTCCTGGGAGGTAAAGGGGGGGGGCGGGGGGCGGGTAGCGATCCTACAGGTTCTCCTGAACTGCTCGGTAGCATTTATTGCTGTCAGCCTTCGGGAACTGGGCGTTGGGGGCACTGAGTTGGGAGGGGGGCTGCTGCTGCGTTCCTGCCTCATTGGAGGGGCCCAGAGATGGTCTTGGGGGCAGAGCCGGCTGCTGGACAGCTTCCCTTGCGGGGGTCCCGGAGAGATTGTCCGGTGCCAGGGAGATGGTTCTTGGGAGCAGACGCTGGGCTCTTCCTCCTTTGCATCAGAGCCAGGTGAAGGGCTCTCATCTCTTAACCCCTGTCTGAAGTCAGACATGTACTGGATTGGGGTGGGCGGGCGTGCTTAGGCCTGCTGAGGTGGTGGCACGTCTGTTTTGGAGGGAGTTGCAGTTGCCCAGGAGGCTGTGTGTGTGTGTGTGTGTGTGTCTGTGCGTGTGTGTGATTAGTCCAGGGTTACCAGCAAGCTTCCGTGGCAGAGCAGGGATTCGGGCCTGGGTTCCCCACGTTCCAGTCCAGCACTTCAACTATGTCCTGTCTCCCATCTTAAATGTTTGCTGCTCTTGTGGGTGGGAGTTACAGTGGCTTCCCCTTCTGGCTCCTAGAATTAAGTTCGTGATCACCCCGTCAATCTCGCAACTGTATTTTTATTTATTTTATGTTGCTTGTAGTCCGCCTTTTCCACCAAGACTCCAGGCGAACTACGTAGTGTGAATCAAAGTGAGTCGAGAGGTTGGGACATCCCGTAAGCAGTGTCACGGAGTTTGAACTGCAGAAATCTGAAACGGAGCTGAGAGCAAGCCCTTTGCACAGATGGGCGGCTTCCCCCCCCCCTCCCTGCCCGCTGCTGACTGACTTCCCTGCTCTGGTTTGCTTATCAGATTTCAGGACAAGGGAAAGGACGGGTCTCGGTGGTCTCTGGGTGCTTACGCTTTGTACAGCACCTTGCACATTGGCCTGGGGCACAACTCCTTTCGCTGTTGCTGGGGAGCTGGTAGATACGGGAGGTGCGCATAAAGCACTGTGTCACTGCAGACTTGCTCCCCAGGGTGTCCGGGAATATTGTAGACTGTGCTGGATTGGGTGTCCTTCCAGCCCGCCCACCCCCAGGCTGCAAGGGGTCTTGGGAGACCCTTCTGAGGCTTGGGCCAGCCTTGGCTGTGCCTTCCAGTCTTCTGAGGCTCAATTGGCTCCCCCCCGCGCCCTTCCAGACTCTCTCCCCCCTGTGCCAGAATGAGCCAGCAGACCCAGGCGATTTCCTCTGGGAGTGTGCTGTGCCGAGGCCCTGGTTGCTCTTTCGGGTGGCTCTCCAACCCTGCATTACGGGGCCATTTGCACACATCCCCCGATCTCCCCCCACTGGGGTCTCGTGCACTCGGTAGCAATTCCCCCCTCCTGCTTGTTTACATCTCTGTGCTTTTCTGCTGACTGCTGAGAGCGCGCGCGGAAGGCATTCTCCGCCGTGGTGTGCGCAGAGCGAAGGGAAAGCGAGGCAGCCGCATGGTGGATGGGCTCGTCTGAGCCTTTATTGAACCGGCTTCCCGGAACGAGGGAGGCCTCGCCATCCGCCGGCACTTCAGGGCCGGGCTGCTGCTGTTTCTCCTGTACTGATAACATAATTAGCCTGACAGGCCCAGGGGGTGTGCTGCTCAGCACCGTCTGCATTCAACTAAGTGGAACAAAGTACATGTATGGGCGATGCGGCGGGGGGGGGGAGGCAGTGGTGGTTGGAGCAGGCAGTGGGGAGGCAGGGAGCTCTCTGGACGGTGCTTCAGCATCAGTGGGATTGGGGTGCTCCCCTCTGCCGGGGCTTGCAAATATTCTGGCAATATTTTTAGGGTGCGTGAAGGCTGAGTTGTGGGGGGAACCCTCGGAGTTTGCTTTGAGGGAAGCAGAAGGATCATGGCATTGGGCTGTGTGGGTGGGGCGGGGGGATTTGTCTCTGGATAAACAGTGCAAGAAGCTCCAGTTCTGCCAGAAGGCCCCAGGCTGGGATTCAGCCCCTCCTTGAGGAGTCACTCTGGGATTGGAGCTGGGAGCAGGGGAAGGCTCGGATGGTCCCGCCCAGCCATAGGGCCAGCTGCTGCTGGCATTCCGGCTCTTGTAAAGAGCAGCGGCAGGGAGGTTGACCGGACTGGCAGGCTGCCATCCCAGGGGTGCTGACAGTGGAAACTTGAATTCTGTGACCTGCATATATTATGCAAATGGAGCACCTGAGGCTGGTTTTGCATGACTTGCACCCTGCAAGGCTTTCTCACACTTGAGTCTGCGGATGCTAGCCCCAGGTGGGACCAGACTCTGAAGAATCTCCCCCCCACCCCCCAACCAGGCATCGGTGAGACTTGAACTTGTGTGGGCTCTCGTCTCAGCGTGGCTAGAAGCTTTTTAGACGAAAGCCAAGGTGCTCTGGTGCCTGTCCCTGGTGCCCTGTCCTGTGGGCCTCCCGAGTCGGGCCATGTTCACGTCGTCCGGCCTCGTGACAGGTGCTGTGAAGTCCTTTTGCCCCATGCGAGGCCAGCCTGGCGGAGAGCATTTGCTGGGCGATGGCAAAACTTTACTTCTGTCCAACGCCAGTGCCAAGTTCTGAAAACCAAGTCCAGAAATGGCCGGCCTGCACATCGCACTCTCAGCCGGCCAGCAGCAGATGGGCTCTGCGGTTCCCCATTGGCCCAGAGTTGGCGAGGGCCAGCGGGGGGACCAGATCCGGCTTCTTGCTCTAGTCTCCCCCCTCCCCCTGCCCATTTCAGAGCACGTGGGGAATTTCTGTCCTTGGAAGCGCAACTTGGGGGGAGGTGGTTATTTTTCACTTGGAGTTAACTGCAAGTCGTGTAGCTAGAGAATTCTCCCTGGGCAAGTCGGAATCCACCAGGGATGGTCCGGCTGTTGCCTCCATCCGCGATAGCGTGCATTTGCGTGAGGTCAGCGATCCTTGCCAGGAACTAGTGTTGCTCGTGCGACTGCTGGCCGGTGGGGTGGGGTGGGGGTGGGGGTGGGACAATCCAAGCAAGGTAATGCAGGTTCAGTTCTTTGGTCTTCTGCAATCGATGCTACAAAGACCCGGGAGCCCCTCCTCCTAGCAAGAGCCTGACAGACGTGTTATTGAGTTTTTTCCGAGGGAAGGTTAAGTGGTGGATTGATCACGTCGTATAAGCAAAGGAACTGTGCAAGAGAGCTTTGTCGGAGGCTTTAATCGGCTAGGCAGTTGGCACAGGGCACAGCAGGAGGAAGCAGAAGTGGCATGGCCTAGAAACGTTTGAGACTGTGAAGCAGGGAACTTGAAGCAGCCCAACTGAGCCAATGTTTGGGTCTGGATCCGGCGTGGGGAGCCTGCATCCGGAAAATGGTCTCCGGTGGTTTCAAGTGTGCCAGGGTCAACAAAGCGACTCGCTCTGCCTTGGGCACCTGAGACTGGTTTTGCCTAACTTACTGTGGAGCGCTTTCCTTTGTTGCACATTCAGGTCTGGTGGTCCTGGGAGCTAGTAGTGTTAGTCTGTAGTAGCAAAATAGTAAAGAGTCCAGTAGCACCTTTAAGACGAACCAACTTTATAGTAGCATAAGCTTTCAACAGCCACAGCTCTCTTCATCAGATGCATCGTCAGCTTTCGAGAACCAAAGCTCTCTTCATCAGATGCATGGCTCTCTGACAAAGAGAGCTGTGGTTCTCAAAGTCGTGACAATGCATCTGATGAAGAGAGCTGTGGTTCTTGAAAGCTGACAATGCATCTGATGAAGAGAGCTGTGGTTCTCAAAAGCTGATGATGCATTGACGAAGAGAGTTGTGGCTCTTGAAAGCTTATGCTACTATAAAGTTGGTTAGTCTTAAAGGTGCTACTGGACTCTACTATCTTTCTGTCTTGCATTCATTGGAAACTTTTTCCTGCTCTAAGTGCTGCCTTGCTCTTTTGGTGCCCTCTCTGTTCATGGCCTTGCTTGCCTGCCCTGTTTAGTCCTGTTGGCTGCACGTGGCCCTGGCCGTGTCGCCTGTGTGCCGCATTGCTATATTGGGCATCGTGACTTAATGGATCTTTGTAAGCAAAATCCTGTGGGCTTCTTAAGCCGTTGGTAATGTGGAGCACCCAGAGAGGAACATAATGCTGAGAAGCAGCAACACATTGTCCACCTGAGTTGTATTTTTTTTTAACAGAGACCTGCCCAGTGCGGTGCAGGACTGGTGAAGTCTGGATTCACATCGATCCTCTGCCATAACGTCCAGGGGGGCCAGTCAGTGTCGCTCAGCTTAACCTACCCCACAAGATTGTTGCGATAAAAAGAGGAGCCCTGTACGTTGTTCTGATCTCCCTGGAGGAGGCAGAGATAAAGATGTGCTCAATAGATCTGTTCATCTGCCTTGACTTGTGCTGACTTCAGAGAGATTAACGGTCGAGAATGGCCAGCGCAGCCTTCGTCTTTGAAGCTACCTGCCAATCTTTCGAAGTCCCTTTCAAGCTGGATCAGGCCTTGAGAGATCAATTTTGGGGCCGAGGAAAGCTCCAGGTAGGAAATTGCCTCCGGACATCACCAGCAGCAGCAACAGCAGCTTGGAGGTTAAAGCGGTGAAATCAGGTTCGGCATTTTCTGTTGCAGCAGCTGGGGAGACGTGGCCTTTGGCTGGGCACCAGGCAGAGTCAACTGTTACCTTCACAACAGACAGGTTGCACAGGAGTGGTCTCTTCATGTGAGCACTGAAAGCTCAGACAAGCTCATTTACAAAAGATGCAGCGTTCGTCTCCTTGGGTTGAGCCCGCAGTTGTGTGTGCGCGCACCTCCCGTGCAGATTCTGTGCTGTGTGAACTCTGCAAGTTTTCTGTCATGGGCAGAGTCTCCCAGGGATGTTGTGCAGGAGCACGGCTTCAGATTGTGTCTCTGGGACTTGTGCAGGAGACTGTTCCCAGGGAACGTTGCCCACAATGCTAGAAGCCTCTCTGTGATAGAGGACCAGCCTCTGGGCATATGCAGAGTGCTTTTCAGCCTTCCTTGCCTTCAGAGAGGGACTGCTGCTCCTGTAACTCAAAACCTTTTTTTAAGAAACCAGCTGCCACCACCTTAGCTTTTAAAAGGGAGGCTAGGGAAACTTACGTTCTTTAAGTCCTATTAAAAGCGGCCAGTGCCTTTTTTTCTTTTTAATTAAGAAATGTTTACAAGAGCAATAGTCTCGCAAGCGTAACCAGAAGTGGTGCAGTCGGACAGAGGGTGAGGGCACAGTTTGATATTCTGAAATCACTTGATGTTTATGACACAAGCCGAAAACAGAAATGTAAATGGCATTTTAGAAGGTGGCAGTCAGAATATCTGTAAACAGAAGTGGCAAAAAGGAGAACCATTTTGACACTGTCTGATGCCAGACCGTCTCCAAACAGGGTTCAAGGGTTCCTTCCAAACAATTTTTGTTCTCAGATCATGGCCTGGTAATTATAATAACAACTTACATAGTGCCCTTCTGCACAGAATAGTGCCTGGTCAGCGCGCTGAACAAAGTCAGGGTTATCATTATCCCTCAGGACAGCTGGGGAACTGGGGCTGAGAGGAGTGGTTGATCCAAGGCCACCTGCTGAGCTCATGGGAATAGCAGGAGTCACACCAGCAAAATGCTGATTTGCAGGGCAGCCACTTAACCGCTTTACTAGAGCAGCTCTCAGGTGCTTAAATCATGTAGCTTTTCGCTCTTGGAAGGAGTGGGAGTTCAGCCATGCTGGCATTCTTCCTACAGATCTCCAAGAACATTGTAACCATAATCTAATTCTTGTCTGATTTGACCAGTTCTTAGATTAGGCTTGCCAGTCTCCAGGTGGTGGCTGGAGATCTCCCAGAATTACAACTGATCTCCAGGCCACAGAGAGAGCAGTTCCCCTGGAGAAAGTGGTTGCTCTGGAGAGTGGACTGTATGGCATTATACCTTGCCGAGACCCCACCCCTCCCCAAACCCTGACCTCTCCAGGCTCCGCCCCCAGAATCTCCAGGAATGTTCCAACTCGGATCTGGCAACCCTACAGGCAATTAAAGAAAACAATATGGAGTGGTTTCTGTACAGCTAGCTGCCTCTGCTGACTTGTGATGGTTGTGGAGCCACCAGCCCTCCCTCTGTCCTCTCTCTGTCCGAGCGGCGGTGCTTGGAATTGGCAAGCCAGTGATAGGAGATGAGGCGGAGCTCCTGATTTGCTCATCTGATCTTGGCGCATCTTGCATTATTTAGTGCCTGGCACGGGAGGTCAGCGGGCCTCCTGATCATTTTCCTGAGATTAGCCAGAGAGGGTAATGACCGGCTTGGGAAAAGGGGTCTGGTGCAGCCGTGCAGTTTTTGCCTTTAACTGCAAATAAACAAAAGGCAAGAATTAATGGGACGGCCTCGAGGTCAGCCCCCCACCCCCCCCACCCCCTTCTGCCATGCTTGCTCGAGCAGCCTGCTCGCTTCTGGAAAGGGAGTCTTTTCAAAATTCAAAGGAAAAGCTTCATTGAGCTTAAAGGGAGTTCAGCAGCGCCTTGGCTGGTACGTGAGCAGCCTGGGAATAGCAGGCAGGTACTCAGCTCAGGGGCTGGGAGAGACGTGCAAGAGCTCGGCTTCAACCTGTCAGCCAGTGGGGACGAGGCCCGGCAGTGGCAACCAGCCCAGGGCGGGTGGGGAGGCAGCTCAGAGGCAGATAACCGGGGATGTCCAAAGCGAAGGAGGCAGGCGTATGGTGGAAGCTGCTCCAATGCGGAGTGCAGCTCCTGAGGGGGGTGGGGGGTGGGGGTGGGAAAGGCTGCTTTGCCGCCAGCTTTCGTGCACTTTGTGTGCCGCTGACCTCTTTGCAGGAAATGGCGATCTATCCCACTTCTAGCCTCCCCCTCCATTTCCTCCAAGGAGGGATATCCACAGGTTTTCCTGCCTGGTTTTACCTTTACCACAACTCTGTGGGGTCGGTGAGGCTGACCGCGAGGGCCTGGCTGGCCCAGGATCACTCGACGAGCTCTGTGGCGTGGGCCAGGACTTCCAGGCCCTAGACCAGAACTCTAACCATTGCACAGCACCGGATCTACTGGCTGCTCTTTCAGGGGTGCCCGTGTCCTCCCGCTACTCTGAGGGGGGGCAGGCCTGCTTTCTGCTGGGTGGGCGTTTAGCCCCCAGTCAGCTGACTGTATGGGCTTAGTCGGCCCTGCTGCCAAACAAACGCCTCCCCCCAGGGGACTTGGCCACATGGTGAGGAGGACCGTGTGGTACGTGGCACCTTATCAAGGGATGAAGAGAGCTTGCCACCCTCCCTCACAGCTTTCTAATCAGGTGCAGACATGAGGTCAGATTATTCTTGCCACTTGATAGGGTGAAAAAGACCCTCGGGGCAAGTTGCTGCTCGGTGAGTGGTCTGTGAATGCATTTTGGTCCCTTGGTGCCAGAATTGGGCTTCTCTTCTTCAGCAGGAAAAGGTTGCCTTTGTTTTTAAAAGATCTTGTTTTTCTGTTGCCCCTTTTCACGTCTGCACGAATAGGTTTCTTGTGCAGCAGTGGCGGGCTTTCCATGGGGGGGGGGGAGCGCTGCCACTCCTGCTTCCTGGCAGCTGATGGTGCCCCCTTGAAGGCCAGACATTTGGTTCTCTTCTCTTGGAAGAGTTTGTGCTGGCGCATGTGCGGTGGGAGGTCAGGGCAGAGAAGGACGCTGCTATGGGCACACGAGGAAGGCAGACCCTTTGGCGCCGCCTGCCAGTGTCGCCATGTTTGACACCTTAACAAAACTCCACCCTGCAGGGCTGCGGACTTCTTTTTGTGGTGATGTCGTGGGGGATGAGGAGATGAAATAAAGCATCACCAGAAACTGCGACACAAACTCAAGGCGAGGTGATGTCCTTGTGATCGCTGGAAAGGCACCCTCGGTGACTAGCCAGGAGCCGTTCAGCCCTGGCAGTTGACATGTTTGGGCCCTCCGCGATGGCGTTCTGCATCCGGCCAGGCTTGGGCACGGCAGCACAGGAAGACCGGCTGCTTGGGCCACAGATGCTCCTTGTATTGGACTGTGGAGTGTTCTAAGGGTTGCTCGAGACATTCCAGAAAGTCTTGAAAATTTCCATAAATGTTGGGGCCATGTGTTTTCAGGGTGAGGGTACAAAAGGGCATCTTGGGGGGAAATTTAATGCACACAACGTTTTCTTATCAAACCAGGACTTTTTATTGCTTTAGCAACATAAAATGGACTGTTTATAGCATATAAATGTATACTATTTGGCGTATTTATGACATTTGAGGGTTTAAATGCATTATGTTTGTACACGTAAAATTGCAAAAATAACCAGTACTGAAGATCCAGAGGAGTTAGCTGTGTTAGTCTGACGCATCTGACGAAGAAAGCTGTGGTTCTTGAAAGCTTATGCTACAATTAAGTGGTTAGTCTGAAAGGTGCTACCAGACTCTTTACTATTTCAGTACTGAAGAGAAAAAAGAGCCCCGTGGTGCAGAGTGGCAAGCTTCAGTACTGCAGCCCAAGCTCTGCTCATGACCTGAGTTCGATCCTGGCGGAAGCTGGGTTCAGGTAGCTGGCTCAAGGTTGACTCAGCTTTCCATCCTTCCAAGGTCGGTAAAATGAATTCCCAGTTTCTTGGGGGTAAAGTGTAGAAGACTGGGGGGAGGGGGGGCAATGGCAAACCACCCCGTAACAAAAAGTCTGCCAAGAAACCGTCATGATGCAACGTCCCCCCATGGGTCCGTAATGACTCGGTGCTTGCACAGGGGACCACCTTTACCTTTACCTTACTGAAGAGACAGAGAGATGGAAACTCTGCTGCTCCCTCTGTGCTTCTGTCATAGCCTTTGTCATCTGAGAGGTAGATGGATAAAAGCTGAAAACAGACAACATGAATTTTGTAGTGAAGAAAAGGAAGTGTGGAATGCAGAGAAGAGATTGTTGCACACAGTTACAATATGACTAACAGCATATTTGGATTTCAAGTTAAACTTTATACTCCTGAAAAAAATAGCATTAGAGTATGATAAGTCACATTAGCATATTTTAATTGTGGGCAATATTATTCATATTTAAACAATAAACATATCCTGGCAAATGTGTTGCATGAGTCTGCAGCATACATAGGAATTATTATTCTCTAAAGCTGTAGATTGTTGTAGATAATAAATACACGCATGCAGCACGTTTGGAGTGAGTAAAACCTTATCTTAAAAAGGATTTAATTCATTTCAAAGTGAGAATATTTCACTGGAGCCCGCCCCCCCTTTTTTTGTGTTGCTCCTCCAAATGTTTGTGTTTTTTCCACTGGAAAAAACTGCAAACAGAAAGCGGGTGTGGGAGGGGCAGTGCTGTGTTTTCCACTGGTCCCCCCCCCCCCCCGCTATTCTTTCCCATTTCTAGTTGTGGCTCACATGGAGCCTTCAGAAATCTGAACAGCTCTAAGGGCAGTTGGTCAATTTCCAATGCATTTGAAGATGGATTTCCGTCCCTTTTCAGTACCTTTCCAGAAAGGGATCGTCGCCCCAGGCCTCTGCCCGTGAGAAGTCGTCTTGGGCAAGCCCATTGCAATGAATGGGAGCTGCAGCAGAGGGACACAAGACGAGCCCAGTCGCCTGGGCCCGGGAGCAGCTGGACTCCAGTTCACGGAGGGAATGGAGGGAGGTGCTGCCATGGTCCCACTCCCCGCTCTCTGCCCCTCCATTAACGGCCTGGGATAAGGGTCTGTTTGCATTTTTTTGCCCATTAATTTCCCCTTGAAGGAAGGGGTCCCCCCTCATGCTGACTTAAGAAGCATGAGGAATTTGGCTCTGCCTTGTCGAAAAACGTTTCCATCCCCTTAATAGGCCTGTTGCGCCATCCTGGCTGCGAAAACGCCGTGCAGGTCCCTCGCCCTGTTTGTCACGATATTTGGGCCCTAATTGTCCTTCTCTGGGAGTTCTTATTAGTGCTCAGCCTCTTTCTCTCCTGCTCTTGGTTTGGCAGGCACTTGGAGGGAAGCAATTTGCCGCAAGCCACAGCGCTTTAATGAGAATAATTTTGCCCACCTGCAAGGCCACTTACGCCGACGGAGCTGGCCCAGCCCGGGGAGAAGGGCTCCAAGTGCCCGGCTTCTAAAGCTGGCTTGTGAAGTGGGACGTATGAAAAATCTCACCTTTTTGCTTACGGGGTGCGAGGGCTGAGTTCGTTACTGTCTGAAAAATACATACAGGCAGTTACTTCTCAGGTGCTTTTGATCTCTGGGGAATTTGCAAGGAATCAAAAGGCTCCCTAATTGCAGGCACCCGGCCAGGCAGTTGAGAAAATAGCACTCCTTTAATCAGATGCTACGTGCCCCAGTGTTTTTCTCCCCCCCCCCCCCCCCGGCCACTGAATTGCTTAAACATGGGGTATAAAAATAGCCTTTTCCAGGTATATTTATATATATATGGATGGGAGGCTGCTGCAAGACATTCAGGCAGATGCATGCTGGCTCTCTCAGGGTGTTTGCAGAGGGCTGGGTGCTTCCCCAGCCACACGTGCCAGCGCGCCCCTGCTTAACTTGTTTGAGATAACTGGAGAATTTGGTCAACGACTGCATTTTACATGCTCACTCTTGCAAACCTATACCCTGAAAATCTTGTTGGTCTCAAAAGTGCCCCTGGACTCTAATCCAGCCGGGTAAGGGGTTGCTGCTGGGTCTTGTCGACCCCAGACCCCTGGAAGCCCCTCCTCAGTTGTTGCTCTTTTTAGGCTTCTGCTTATCTGGGAAAGGAGAAAACTTGCAGCTTTTTAAATCAACACAATGACTTGAAATTATCTGAATGTCAAAACTTTACATCAAGAGCTGTACGCCTCCCCCCCCCCCTTTGTGGTTGGGGTCAAAGTCTCTTGAGTCCAGAGGCTTCATCTCCCCAGAAGAAAAAATAATATTTTGTTTCTGATGTGGCAGCCGGGTCCCTGCACTGCCTTTCTGACCTTTCTGTTTTCCCAGTGCTGGAACTTGGTTTGAAAAATTGATGACTGTGCCAGAGGTGGAGAGCTGGGCTGGAGGGGCGGGGGGGGGGGCAGGCTTCATCTGAGAGGCGGCCATTGGATGAGTGTTGGCAAAGAATGGGCTCCCCCCAGACTCAGGCTGCTGTGCCCCCCCCTCGGGGCATCTGCTGGCCTCGCAGCCAGGGACACCCCAGGAGAATCTCTGTGGTTTATTTGCTTCCTCCTTGACATACTTCATTTGTAGCCCGCTTTTCTTACTGAGACTCAAAAGGGGATTCAGTAAACCGTGCAATAGGATTAGAATTACAAAAATTAGAGACATTTTTTTAAAAAAAACAGTCATGTTGTAAACCAGTGCAGAAAAAGAAATTGTAATAAAATGTGCAAGATGATAATGCAGTAAACTGCAAAACAGAACATGGTCCCATGCCATTTCTGTTTTTCACATTTTGTGAAATAGGTGTTGGGAGCCTTCCTCGGGTAGACCCTTCCACAAAGTGGGAGCCACAACAGAGAATGCCCACGTGTGGACCATTGCTGATCTCACCCAGTTGCACTCAACTTTGGCAGCCTCCCCTGAGCATGCGTCCCTGTGTTTTTCTCGAGAGGTGAGGCTGCAGTCTTGAGGTGCATCCCTGCCTGGTGGCCAAGGTTGGAATGTGCCTGGTGTTGATTGGCTGGGCTTCGGAGCGTTCCCTGCCCCGTGGTCAGAAACTGCTATGTGCGTGGAATAGGGATTGCCTAAATCCAAAATGGCACATTTCTGGAAATTTTGGATGCTCCCTGCCAATTATGAGGCCACCTCCCTATTAAGAATCAACGGTCCGACGTTTGATGTATCCTGCAGATTCCTTGGTCTTGCTCAGAAGATATGCCTGTGGGGGACTCCACTCTCCCCTGCTGCTAGCAAAAGAAAGCAACAGAAATATTAATCCAGAAGAGTTGGTCATGTTAGTCTGGAGTTGCAAAACAGTAAAGAGTCCAGTAGCACCTTTAAGATTAACCAACTTTATTGTAGCATAACTACAGCTCTCTGCATCCAACAAAGAGAGCTGTGGTTCTTGAAAGCTTATGCAGAAATATTAACGTCATTTGTAGTTCACTTTTCTCCCCAAATGGCTCACATCGTTCTCCTTTTCCTCCATGGCGTTTTATCCTCACAACAGTCCTCTGAGGAAGGCTAGGCTGAGGGTATGTGACTGGTCCAAGCACCCTGCAATCTTCCGTGTCCCAGCAGGGATTCAGACCTGGGGCGTCCGATTCCTAGTCCGGCGCTACCGCACTGGATCTCAGTTCCGTTGAGTATGGCTATGAAGGTGGCAGTGTAGCGGTGGTTCTTGGCCCTTCTCATGGCCTCCACGCTTGGGGCCAGCAAGTCCTGCTTATTCTGCGCTTGGAAATGTCTCGGCACGTGCTGCTGGCCCGGAAAGGCCAGCGGTGCATTTCTAATGTTCTCGTAGCATTCTCGTAGCCTTTAAAAGTTTGGCTGCAGGTTGGGATTATGAGTGGAAGCTGCTGGGGGTGGGGTGTGTGGATATGTAGAAGAAAAAGCCTGGAATAATCCTGAATTTTTAAATGAACAGGGACATAAAGGAATTAAGTCCTTTGGGGAAGGGAATGTTAAAAAAAAAAAACAGTCAAAGATGCCTGGGTTGCAGAGAGAGCGGTGCCCAGCTGCCCAATCCCTTCTGCTTCCTGAACCCCAGATGTGTGGTTGCAATAACATTGGGCACTCTCCCATGTGTTCAAAGGTACCATGTTAACCAGGGCTTTTTTTCTGGGAAAAGAGGTGGTGGAACTCAAAAACTGCACAATGACATCATTTTGGGTCAGCTGGAACAAGGGGGGAGTTTTTAAAAGTTTTAAGATCCAGAGGAGTTAGCCATGTTAGTCTTCAGTAGCAAAATAGCAAAGAGTCCAGTAGCACCTTTAAGACTAACCAACTTTACTGTAGCATAAGCTTTCAAGAACCGCAGTTCTCTTCAGATGCGGGAAAATAGGTGGCTCTTCTGCATCTGATGAAGAGAACTGTGATTCTTGAAAGCTTGTGCTACAGTAAAGTTGGTTAGTCTTAAAGGTGCTACTGGACTCTTTTCTATCTTAAAAGTTTAAATTGTCCTCGGCGAAAATGGCCACATGGCCGGTGGCTCCACCCCCTGATCTCCAGACAGAGGGGAGTTTAGATTGCCCTCCACGCTGCTCCGGCGCAGAGGGCAATCTAAGCTCCCCTCTCTCTGGAGATCAGGGGGTGGAGCCACCGGCCATGTGACCATTTTTAAGAGGAGCCGGAACTCCGTTCCACCACGTTCCTGCTGAAAAAAAGCCCTGATGTTAACACACTACCAATGGGTCCTGCATCAACACAGCTAGTCTTTGGTGCTTTTTGGAGAAAGTCTTTTGCAACCTCTCCAGCACACTTTGTGGTTAATGTGGTGGTCTCCTCCGAAGCCTGTGGTCTGCTCCCCAGGAAAAGATACCACCCAGGTGAAAGATGCTGTGTTGTCCTTTCAGAGGCTGAACTTCCGGTCTGGGGAATGCTTTGAGGGGGTTTGAGTTGCCTGTGAGCCTCCATGGTTGGAGTTAATTGAGTCTACACCTACAAACCTAGAGATGTAAAATTTCTAGAAACTTTGCAGCCGTAGGAAAAGGGGAGGAAGGTTGGGGGGAAGGGAGAGGAAATTTGGGAGGAAAATGAAATATTATATGTAATACTTCTCAAACCAGACTGCATTTAAAGCATTAAATGTATCATTTATAATTTAGCATATAAAACTCTGCTATCTGTCATGTTTGAGGACCTTAGAAGTGCCTGAATTTTATGCAAACAAAATTGCAGATGTACCCAATGCTTAAGGCAGAAAGAGCTACAAACTGCTGCACAGTGTGCTATCTTAACACACGTATATTAGTTTTTTGGGAGACCTAAGAGTCAGGAACAAAAAAGATGAAAACATAAAACATAAATTTTGCAGTGAACAAAAAATACATGGCCAAAAGCAATCTCATACTGTTGTAACAGGACTGGAAGCATATTTTGCTATAAAGTTAAACTTTGAAAACGTTAGATCAAGATGGGTAGTTGTGCTAGTCTGTCTGTAGCAGTAGAGAAGAGCAAGAGTCCAGTAGAATCTATAAGACTAACAAAACTTGTGGTGGGGTGTGAGCTTTTGTGAGTCACAGCACCTTCGGATACTGAAAATGTTGGACTCTTCAATGGTGAATTGTCGTCATATGAATTACATAGCATATTTGTAGTGGCCAAAATTAGTCACATTTCATCTTTAAAAAATGGTTGTATATATCTACAGTGCACATTATCTAATGCTGTAGATTGTTGGACGTAAAAATCACATGTACCATAGTCCCATCTGGAAGAGAAACGGAGCCGTTCTTGGAACTCGTAGAATTGTGGCCTCTTGAAATTAATCCTCCTGTTCTCGGCTTAATCTTGCCCCTTTTTCTGGTGTTTCTGCAGCCTTTTCACCTTGAGCGCTGCTGTTCTGGCTGTTAAAAAAAAGAGAGAGAATTTTTAAAAATCCACACATTTGAACTCTCAATTATGCATTATTAAGGCGTGTTCTGCTTCTAACATGCATATCTTGATATGTCTGAAACATTTACAGCGTCTCGGCCTTTAGAGAGTCTCTTTAAGCTGCAGAGAGCGATAATGTTTTCTTTAAAGTGCCTTTGCGGAGCCGGAATCAAAATGGTATTTTGTTGCTGAGCATGTCCAAAGAGAGCAGGGCACGCTCTGCCTATGGAGGTGCGCAGAGGGAAGGGTTGAGGTCCCCTCTTTTCCCTTCCCCTTCATTTTGTGTGTGTGTTTTGCTCCGAAAGCATCTGGAACTGTACATTCTTCTTTGCAGTGTGGTGTAATCGTTAGACTATGGGTCTCGGATCCGAAAGACCAATGTTCGAATCCTCCCACTGCCATGGAAGCTTGCGGGGTGATATTGGCTCTCGGCCTCGCCTGCCTCGCAGAGTTGTTGTGGGATAAAATGGAGAAGGGGAAAGTGTTATAAACTACGACGGGTCTCATTAGGTGTAAATGAAGTAAATAAAAAAACTAATCCTTGTGCACTGCTAAGTGTGGGCCAGCTGCTTCAGGACTTTGACTTCTTGTTTGGCCATGACCCAGACCCAGACAAGGCAGTTTCCTTCCAAAACATTGGAGACACATGGTTGGGTGGACCTGCTTGCTGCATGGCCTTCTGGGAAAAGAGATGCTGCTGGCTGTGTGGAAGGGCAGTCGGACGGGCGGTTGCAAACCCTCTACAGGGCCAGGCGTGTGCTCGGTGCTGTGCAGGGAAAGGTGCCCCTAGCCAGTGGTGCTGATGGGCTGCATTAAGCAGGGATAAGAAGGGGGAGTGAACGGAAACATTTAAACCGTTGCTAGGGATGGTTTAGTGGTGTGAGGCTTGTTTCTCCAAATTGGAATGGAGTCTTATAATGGGGGAGGCAGTTGATGCTGCGCTTCCCATGTTCTTTGTGTGGCAAATCTGATTCCTGCCATTTCAAAGGGTCATAGATCCAGGGGAGCTAACCGTGTTAGTCTGTAGTTGAAAAATAGTAAAGAGTCCAGTAGAACCTTTAAGACTAACAAACTTTATTGTAGCATAAGCTTTCGAGAACCACAGCTCTCTTTGTCAGATGCAACTTTATTGTAGCATAAGCTTTCGAGAACCACAGCTCTCTTCGTCAGATGCAACTTTACTGTAGCATAAGCTTTCGAGAACCACAGCTCTCTTTGTCAGATTCATCTAAGGAAGTGAGCTGTGGTTCTCGGAAGCTTATGCTACAGTAAAGTTGGTGAATTTCAAATGGTGGCTGAGGAAAGCACATAGTTCTCTTCCTCCCAACCAGTGTCTGGCCACACTGGTCCAGCCAGGCTGGGTCCAAATCCCCGGATGCCCTAATTGAGCCGTCTTCTCTCCAACCACTCGAACAGGGGGGTGGTGATACTTAAGCGGTGGTCCTTATGGGGAGGGTCCTGCAATCCTCTCGTCTTCCCTAAAGCGGCTGGAGAGCGATGAGAAAATTGACCTTCCCCAAAGTGGAGCAAAGGCAGATTGTAATTTTGTTTTCCCCATCGAGGCGAAACTTCCCCTGCCTCTTCCCAACCCGTAATTAAAATGGATGCTCCCCTTTCAGGGAAATCTGTTTAATTTGATTAAGTGACAAGCATTGCAGGCAAATAGGTGGGAAGTCTTTTATCTAAAGTGGAGCTTTTTAATTAAAAGAAAAAGCTGTTACTAACCGAGAGGTGAATTCGTGTTTGAGATTTCAGAATTGGACAGCTTGCTTGGAAAAAAAAGTGCCTTCCCCATGGCTGTGAGCGGAAGCAGAGGATTTCTGAAGGATCCCAAAGAGGAACAGGGCGTGTTTTATAATACCCTTCTGAGCAAAAGAGTGTCATTTGTTTTCCGACATGGTTGAAAGTACTGAGAGTTCAACACTTTTAAGGAGACAAAGTAGAGGGTACTCAGCTCTTGTTCCGGGATAAGTCCCCCTAACTTACGGAGTGAATTGATTTTTCCAGGGGGAAGTGAGGTGCTTTGGGATTCTGCCCCATGAATGGGATTTTACCTCGCCTCGCCTCATAAACCAAAGATCAAAAGTGCTGTGATGCGGAAAGGAAGAAGCTGTCTTATTGCAGAAGAATTTTCCCAAGGAGTGGCCTCTGCCATGGCATGCATGAAATGGATTGAAAAAAACGATACAGCCTAAACCTGAGAGTTGGCGGAACCACAATGACAGAGAGAGGCAGACAAATCTCCCTGGGGAGGGACTTCTCAAGTTTCAGGGCCACGTCCAAGAAGGCCCTGAAACTTGAGGCCAGGTGTGTACCCCCAGGTGGCAGGGGCACGGGAAGCACGGGCTCCAAAGATGGCCGGAATGGACAGGGTAGGTTCATATGTGAGACAGGGTAAGTTCATATGTGAGGTGATGCTTAAGGTATGCCGGCCCCAAGCCCTGTATGGGTTTAAAGGTCAACACCAGCACCTTGAATTGGACCCGGAAACCAACTAAGAGCCGGAAGGTTGCAGGTTCATTCTCTTGCTAAAAGTATCTTGTGTAACAGGCTGGGAAAAATTGGTTTGAGAGCTCAGGCAACGTCTCCTGGTTGATGTAGGCAATGAAGTTTGTAAAATTAGGCACGGGGTAGAGAAAGTGAGAGGAGAGGCTGGGAATTAGCAAGTGTTCTTGGTTCGGTCATGAAAGTGTTAAACTATTACTTTGTTACTTCGTAAACTTATTTGCATAGGACCATTTAGCTATCCAATTAAGTTTCCCCGCCATAGAAAGGAGAGTCTTTATACTTAATGAAGAAGATCTGGGATTCGCTATTGGGCAATGGGCAACCAGTTTATTGGTGGGGGCAGGGGGGCCGCAATTAGCTAGAGACATATACTGAGGTTTATTGCTGTTCACAGTATCTCACTCGCTAAGTCTAACTAGCAAGATGTGGCTAGAAAGCTATTCTTTATTTTCTACCAATACTACCTATTATGTAGTAAACTATTTTTATGGAGCTGAACACGGGAATGTGTGCCTATTATGGCCATTGCACAAATTCTGCACTCTGCTTATTAATAACCAACAGAAGAGAGAGCAAGATTTGGGTCTAGTAGCATCTTAAAAGACCAACTAGATTTCAAGGTATGATGTTTCAAGAGTCAGTCCCCCTTCCCAGAGAAGAGAGAGAGAGAGAGAGCTCTTTCCCTCCTCCTTCTGTAATAGCACTTGGGGGCATCCACTAAAGTTGAAGAGTGATACATTCAGGACAGGCCAAAGGAAATACTTCATGTGATAAGTTAAACTCTGGAATTCACTGGAGGGCGTAGTGTTGGATCCAGCATAGATGGCTTCAGGAGGGGCTTAGACAGATGCATGGAAGAGAAGCCCATTGAATGGCAGCAAACTTTTGAGTGGCAGCGCTGGGGGAAGCGTCTGTCTCGGTGCCCTTTTTGTTGGCCCTGCTGGGCAACTGGTTGGCTGCTGTGTGGCCCAGGATGCTGGCCTGATCCAGGAGGGGTCTTCTTACAATACTGGACTTGGACCTCCCAATGGTCTGAGTCAATAAGGTGGGAGGAGTAATATTACGATGCAAACCGCGTCTGTCTCTTAGAGCGGGCGCTGAGTGGCAGACGACCAGGTCTCAGATCTCTGGTTCAGAGGACCTCGGAGAAACCTTTGCTCGGGGTTCGCCCTTTGCCAATCCCAAATGGCTGCATGGCGAGTGTGAGAGCTTGGCTCACTGGCATCCCCTCTGTCCTGGGATGCGCCTCTTGGCTTGCTTGTGTGCCAGGCTGCCTGGAAGACTTGATGCCGATCAGTTTAAAAGGCCTGAAGCTAATGGGTCACCGTACTCCCCTTGGCAGGAGAGAGTGATTCTTAATGGGGAAAATTACTTTTGGCCAGTGCTGTTGCATGGCAGTGTCTCTGGGCTTTATTCCATGTGTGCAGAATTTCTGCATCAGCCCTCGTATCTCCATTTGCGCTCTCTCCTTTTTTTGAGACTTGGGATTATTTTGCCATTGTTTTGTAGAGGCACCATTGATGGAAACGTCTCCACTGGGAATCCGGTGGCTTTTAAGCTGCCCGGCGAGACTGGCTGGTTTGTCTCCTGTGATCTTTTGACTCTGGAAGGGATACTTGCCAGAGGGCATTTATCTCCTGAGTGGTCGGGAGGAGAGAGACTGGAGATGCAGAAAAAGGCTGATGTGTGCCGGTTGCTGGCAATTGTTCATTTTAATTTCTCTAATGGACCTGGATCTTGCTGAGATGGACGTAGTATAAATAAATCACTAGTATGAGAGCACGGGAGAGTTGACAGCCGTCGGGAGCTACCTTTTAGGCCGGGCTGAGCTGCAGAGGCTGTTTCCTGCTGGGATCCTTGTTTGCTCTGTCTGGTGGCTCCCCCCACCTTACCCATTTGCAAATGCAGAAGGGCCCCCTGAAGATGTGCCTTCACTTTTCCTATCACCTTTAGGAAGAGCCAGAGGGTTTGCAGAACCTTGGATCAGGTCAAAATAGTGAAGAGTCCAGTAGCACTTTTAAGACTAATCAATTTTATTGTTGCGTAAGCTTTTGAGAACCATAGCTCTCTTCGTCAGCTGCAACCATCAGAAAGCTGTGGTTCTCGAAAGCTTATGCTACAATAAAATTGGTTAGTCTTAAAGGTGCTACTGGACTCTTTACTATTTTGCAACTACAGACTAACACGGCTAACTCCTCTGGATCTTGGATCAGGTCAGAGTGCCTCTAAGTATGTCCAAAGTCTCTGTCTCACATCTGAGAAACAGCAGGTTCTCTGGAACTGGGGCGAGGGGGCAAACTTCAAAGTGTCCGTTAAGATTTAACTGCAAATGCCTTCGTAGAAATTGCACAGTGGGGGAGCTGGGTCTGCCCTCGTGCCCCTTGGTGAGCCTGTGTTTCTCCCCACACACCCCTCGGACTTTATGGCGATAGGAGGCGCTGCTAGGTTTCCTAGGGGCAGGGGAGGCTTTGATATCTCCCATGCAGGATTCTGCCCTGCTAATAGAGGGGGAACCGCTTCTGAATGCTTTTCTTTTTCTTTCTTTCTTTCTTTCTTTCTTTCTTTCTTTCTTTCTTTCTTTCTTTCTTTCTTTCTTTCTTTCTTTCTTTCTTTCTTTCTTTCTTTCTTTCTTTCTTTCTTTCTTTCTTTCTTTCTTTCTTTCTTTCTTTCTTTCTTTCTTATTTATTTATTTATTTATTTATTTATTGGTTAGAATATTTATACCTCTCCTTTCTCCTCTCGGGGTTGCAGTAATAATGCAAACATCACAAGTAAAAACCAAGATAAATTAACAAACTGCACACACTCCCCCATCCCAAGATGCCTGCTGTTCCTAGCTCATCAAAAGCCTTGGAAGTCTTGCAGCACTTCCTAAAGATCTCCGGGGGGGGGGCTCCCCTCCCCTTTCCAAGGAACCCATTCCACAGAGCGAGGACTGCAGTAGAAAAGGCATGGGCTGCGGAAGGTGCCAGGTGGGCCACACCAGGTGGAGGAGCAGCCAGCAGGTGGCAGCCTGCAAACCGTGCTTGGTGGACAGGAACACATGGGAAGTGATGGTCCTTCCGCTCCGTGGGTCCTAAGACGTGAAGGGCTTAAAGGTCGTAATCAGCACCTTGAAGTGAGTTCAGAAATATATTGGCAACCAAAGTAGCTGTTTCAAGAGCGGTGAGACAAGTAGGTTCCCACCCAGGCACCTTATGGGGCTTCTGATTGCGTCTGGGCAACATGGAGGTGGGGTTGCTTTTGACAAACAGGTTCGGGTGGAGATGGCTTGACACCCCCCCTCGACCACGTGCATTTGCTCTACCCACATAGACTTGTGATGTGAAGGTGAGTGCAGGTTAAGGTGTGAGAGGACAGTCCAAGTCCCCAGTTAAAATTCGCCTAAGCGACTATGCCTCTCTCTGCACCTTGCCCCCCCCCATCCTCTCATGGCAAGGGTTAGGGAGAGAGCTTTGATGCAGAGCATTAAGGGGCTCTTGGTTTGCTAAATATTATTATAGGCAGTGAAGTTGTGTTCGGTGATTCTGGGCAATTAACTTGAGATCACTTACTGTAGATCAGTTATCCTTTAACACCCTTTTAACTGTCCTGTTGTGTTCATAATCAGAATAGCAGAAAGGAGTATGGCCCCCCCCTTTAAATGTTAAAAGTGTAGTGATGTATGTGTAGGAATGTGGCAGCAAGGGGGAATGAAAGCTCTCGGTGAATGTGTGTGTAAGAGATGCACACCCCTACAAATGCGCACGTATGTCTCCTTGTGTATGCATGCTACACATCATCCTTGAGTGCCACTCAGTGCAGGCCTGTGGTGGGCAGTGCATTTGTTTGCTTCTCTCTCCTTGCAGTGTCTGAATCAGGGCTGGAAATGCTGGTGAGGGTGAAGGGCAGGTAGAGGGCAAGGGGAAGGAAGCTTGTCTGCCTGCCTGGCACCCTGGCTGGAAAAGGGCAATTGGGCTGCCCTGCTGACGAGTGCAGGAGTCGCCCTCTTGGGTTAATGAACAATTCCTTTTGATTATTTTTTTCCAACGGTGCCATCTGTTTGAGGCAGCCGCCAGAGCCACAATGATCTTTTTGTAATTATCCAGGTAACATTTGTTGTGATGAAGTCTCATCGAAAGCCAGAGAGCAAATTACTTGCTACACAGACTCATCGCTTCCAGTGGGATGTGCGAGCTGTTGTCTGTATACGAGTCAGGTCTCATTTGAGAGAACATTCGGCCAAATCAACAGGCGCACAAGTGCGTGTTTATGACCTGGTTGGATTGTTGCGATGCACGTCGTGTGGGGCTGCCTTTGAAAACTGTCCAGAAACTTCAAACGGTCCCAAATGCCGTATGCAGCCAATTGCTGGGGATTCGGTTCCTCTTGTGCTCCACTGGCCACCCAGCTGTTTCCAGGCACAATTCAGCATTCTGAATGTTAATTGTAAGACCCTAGCTCCAACAAACTCAGTCTTGTCGGATCTCACAAGCTAAGCAGGGTTGGCCTTGGTTAGTAATTAGATGGGAGACCTCCAAGGAAGACCAGGGTTGCTATGCAGAGCCAGGCAATGGCAAGCCAACGCTCTTAGTCTCTTGCTATGAAAACCCAGCAGGGGTTTCCATAAGTCAGCCATGACTCTGTGGCACTTTCCACCACCAAAAGGCCCGGGCACGGGGTACTTGTAGGACCACCTCCTTCCATATTGTCCAGTCTGCCAGGTGAGAGTTCCTTCTCAAGCCCTGTGCTCTTGCCAGAGATGGGCCCTTTTTGACTGGTTCCCCTTGGCACTGGAATGCCCTCCCTCTTGTACCTACTTTACTGCCCTGTATGCACCAGGTCAGAACATTGCTTTTTGCTCAGGATTTTACCTGGGGGAGGGTCCCCATCTTTTCTTGTTAATGGCCTGTGTCTAGCCAGAAGACTATTTGAGGAATACTCTTTACACTGATGAATGTTGTTTATATGGACTTGGCTCGATTGTATGGTTGGTTTATTATGGATAATTCTTACATTGTCATTTTGATACTTTTTTTGTGGTGGTGTTTCTACTCTCTTTCACTGGAGAGGGGGCAGATAACGGCTCTGAATAAAGTGTTGAAGCTGTGTGCCGGAGACCCCCCACAGTTCAGGGTGAGAATCCCACGCGTGGTCTTTGGGAACAGAGTTCATTGGTCTTGCTGCTTCTGGTGGCATGATTTGCGCAACCGTTTGCTTCCGTTGCTGAGGTGGGCTAAGCGATGGAAAGGAGGCCTCCGTCACATCTGTGGTGAGTTACAAACTCTGCATTTGACTTAAAGCCATGGGGGGGGGGAAGAGGGGGACGCTCCACTCTGCGGGAGCAGCGAGGTGTCCCAAGTGCACCTGCTGCTCCGTTTAGTCCTCAGCTTTGTATGAGATACCTTTGCAACTTCCTCTCTGTCCCCTCTGGCCAGTGACATGGAGCATGGTGGAGAGACGAGCAGTGGAGTGGCGCATATGCTCCTGGGCAGGGTTTTTTTTCTGGGGAAAGAGGTGGCGGAACTCAGTGGGTTGCCCTCGGAGAAAATGGTCACATGGCTGGTGGCCCTGCCCCCTGATCTCCAGACAGAGGGGAGTTAAGATTGCCCTCTAAAGAGGGCAATCTCGACTCTGCTCTGTCTGGATATCAGGGGGCGGGGCCACCAGCCATGTGACCATTTTCAAGAGGTTCCAGAGCTCCGTTCCCCTGCGTTCCCCCTGAAAAAAAGCCCTGCTCCTGGGTGTTCGTTCTGTGTCTGGAAACAGGTCATTCTGCCCTTTGGGTCATGTAAGAAAATGCCTCCAGGATGGTGCTGGATGGAAGCTGTGTGCCAAGGCTTGGCTTGTGCTGATGGGCCCACCACTGTATGGCGAGCCTGTGATTCAGTAACATCTCCTTGGCACGTGCTGGCAGATGAAATACGGACGTGTTTCTGAGCCTAGACGGCCGCCTCCAGGCAGGACCCAGATGGGGAATGGCAGGCCAGTTAGGCGTGTGAGTGTAGAAATGATCACTGAACCATACTGTGATTGTGAGTCCAGTGGGTCTTTTTAAGGGCTGCCCAGGCATACACTCTTCTTCCTCTTTGTGCCCTCCCCCCCCCCAGTCTCTTGTCTGACACCTCCAGTTCCACTTCTGTAAGAAAGCTAAGAGGTTCTTACAGAGATTATCACTGTTACATGGTTTTGCTTTTTGTGGGTTGATACGGGTTCATTTGTGTGTGTGTGTGTGTGTGTGTGTGTATGCGCGCAGGAGAATTAATCTATTGCATTTTTGATGTAGATGTTCTGAAGCACTGAGTTTCCGCTCAGAGTTTGAAGTTTGAAGACCTTGAGGCGCCCTGCTGAGGTCTTTGCCGAAAAGTGGTCTTTTTTCAGATAGCGATTTAGGGCCGCTGCTTCACTGGAAAGGGCTTATGCTGTGTTATCGCTTAGACCTGCAGAGCCCAGAGCACCATCACGGGGCTAATCCTGTTTTATCCAACGTGGGAGGGGTGTTTGACTGACTCTGCACTTGGCCAAAAATCACTTTGGGACAGGGGGGCATGTTCAAACCAGCATCTCCCTGGGCCAAATGGTGCGGCCTGTGAGCGGCAGCCCTCTAGCCGCCTCTGCCACTTGAGCGTCCAGTAGCACCTATACGACTCTTGCTCTTTTCTACTGCTACAGACAGACTCACACGGCTGCCCCTCTGCAACATGAGGTGTGGGCCAGTTGACGGTGCAATGGCCTCATAGCGTGTGGGCTGCCTCGGTCCTGGGGTCGCTGGGCTGCTGTGGTCAAACCGTTCCAGCTGCGTGTCCTAGCAGATGTTTCAGGCTAAGGCATTTCCAGGCGGCCCTGATCTGTGCCTACATGGGAGAGTCCCCCCCGCCCCCATACCGGGAAGGCTCCCTGTACTCTCCCTTCCCATGCTCTGAGCCTTCGCAAAAGAGAGAGAGAGAAGACTATTAGCATAAAAGACAAACAGAAGAGCCTGCCGCTGTGGTCAGTGAAGGGTCAGGAAGGGGCCCCCTTTCCCAGTCTGTATGTGTTTCTGTGCTAGCATCAGGGATAGCATAGAGCCCAGTTCCACTGGGGGGGGGGCACCGTTTCAGTCCCTTGCAGCACAACCCAAAGGACCTTTGTGGCACCCCAAAGACCCCCAGATCTGTCGATGCAGAAGGCACAGAGGCCATGCCTGAGCTCTGACAAATCGTAGGCTCCACGAGGCTCCCTTTTCATTGGGAAGGGATTTTGGAAACAGGATTGGCTTGCGGCTCGCTCCATAGGGCCCTCCCTCCTTGGTGCCGCTTGCAAGCGGGATTTAACGGGGGGTGGGCTGCAGCTCAGTTGCGGAGCACCTCCGTTGCAAGCCGCAAGCGGCAGATTCAGTCCCCAGCAGCTACAGTTAAAAGCACTGGGTGGGTGGTGATGGGAAAAGATCTGCCCCACCTGAGACCATGGGAAGGCACTGCTGGACAAAGACGGGATGACCGAGCTTACTAGTTCAAGGTCCTGGCTGGGGAGAAGGCAGCTTGATACACTCAAGAGTTCTGTCAACTGGGGTGTTTGCTGAGGAAGACTGAGGTCTGAACTGAGGAACCGGTAATCCCACTTCCCCATGCCAGTCTGTATGTGTCCCACCTCCCCATGCCAGAGCGGGTCCAGCTGCTCTTTGGGTCCTTTTCAGTGGCACGGTTCTTGGATTCATGGGGTCGAGGAGCAGGGGAACCGCTGTGGCGAAGGAGAGATCGGACCTGGCTGGGGCGAGCTGCGTAACTGGACTGCTGATAGGGAAGTCTGGCACAGCCTCTCCAGGAGTGACGGGGACAGAAGCAGAGGCGGCAGCGTCTGTCAACTGTGCTGTACTTACCCTGCCGTTCCAATAAAATTTGACAGTAAAGAGTGGGCCCGTGAAACGGAGGCAGTGAAAAATGAGAGTGGTTCCTTTTTGCTGGCACCTGAACAGCCAGCCCCGAAATTGTCTCCAGCGACTTGCAACTGGCAGCTGCCCGGTTAATAAGGATCTTTAGCCAGAGAAGAGCTCCCCGTCTCAATAAGGCAGTGATTTTAGATAATGGACGTACGGCCAGAAAGATGGCTTGCGTTCGGGGGCTGACTGATACTTAACGGCGGCGTAACGAAAAGCGCAACCTGCCCAAGGCTGGTTTGGCAGTCAGGAGGAGCTGGATAGTTCATGGAGTGCCTGGATGTTTTGTGGAGTGTCGGCTTCTGCCCCGAGGACCCAGAGTTTGGAGCTCCCTAGATCCAGGTCTCTCTCTCTGTTTAGAGAATTGTACCAGGAAATTCCAATGCAGGCCAGTGGTGAGGAGGGAGGAAAGGGGGGTGCCCGATGAAATTTGGTACCTTCTCTCCACTTTCTGTCTTAGGGGAGGGCTCTTTCTGTCGCTAGGGGCAGCTAGGCTGACCCACACTTCTGGAAGTTCTCAAGCAGGACATGGGATTGATGGCCGTCTCCTGAGCCACCGTGTTTGTCCCTGGCCTCTCTGGCACTCAGAGGCATGCTTGCCCCTGTAGGATTTCATGGCACATGGATGCTGCCAAGGGAGACCTGCGTGGGCTTCTGGTGGAGGGGAAATGCCTTTCCGCTGCCCCCGCATCCTTCTCCTGCTGGCTTTGTTACCATCTCCCATCTCACTGCTGCTTGCTCGGTTTCCCCTCCTTGACCTGTCTAGTTCCCCCACTTACTTTCACTGGTGCTGGTGGCTGGCCTCAATGCCTTGGAGTCACGTTCCATAGCGGGTTGCTAGGACATCCCCAAATGTAGGCTGAGCTCTGGACTTTGACCAATGTTTGCACATGCACAGAGTCCATTCTTCACATAGTTGAAGTTATGCCTGACCTTGGCAATTAGCTATCAGGCTAAGCCTGTTTACCTCAATTTGTTTGAATTCAACCCATTGGCAGTCACCACCTCTTGTGGCGGTGAATTCCGTAGGCGGTGTTTGTCCTGAGTGGTATTGCCCCAGTCGACTGCATGCCAACTAGGAAGGAGAATTTCCTGCCGGCAAGGCAGGGAACTGAGAAGAACGGTCATATCCTAGAAAGGAGGACAGGGATAGGAGAGGTGATCATTTCAATACTTTGTGGTCTATTCAAGCTGCATCTCCTTCTTCAGTCCTAGGGCACATCTGCATCACAAATACCTGACACTTAGAAAGCGTGGAGTGAAGCAGCCTGCCTCTCCCAGTATCCTGAAATTGTCAAATCTATGCAATTTAATGTTAAAAAGCAAATGGGGTGGGGGTGGGGGGTTGAGACAGTTCTGCACTGCAGTGTGAAATGGTAACAGAAGCCCTTCCCAAAAGTGTGTGTTGCTGCCGAAGCCTCCCAAAGAATTTCAGCCCCCAGGGCACAGCCCAGATCCCTTTGGTGGTCTGTGCAGAACGGAGCATCTGACCCGTTGGAGCTGGAACAGGCAAGTGTATTGCAGGAGTCACGAGTTGTCTGTTTGGAGCCGTCCGGTGCCAAGTTCATGGCAGGACTGGAAAGCCGCAGCAGGGCGGGGAGTCTTTGGCATGAAAAAGGCAGCGTGGGGGAGGAAGGAGGGCGGCTTTGGAGGCAGAGTTAATTTGACATTGTCATGACGTTCAGGTTTGCCAAGAACGTGTTCTGCTCCTTTGCCGCAGCATTTTCCGAGAGCCCCAAACCTCCTCGCCTCGGAAATTACTAAACTCGCTGTAAAGTGAAGAGTAAATAAGAATTGTCCTTGGGCAACATCTTTTCTGGAGAAATTGACCCCCCTCGGTAGTTTTCATGCATTTCAAAAGACCAGAGTGGTTCAGGGCAGAAAACGAGGCTCGCTTAACTCCCGCCGCGCAGAGAAATGGGATGGCTGCCGAAAGACTGTCATTTTAGCGGATCTCATACAAAGGCGGGCGTTACAGTAAATTCGCTTATTCCACCAAAGGAGAATCCGGAGGACTTGATGGAGAGCAGAGGAGACAGGCACAGCAAATGGGAATTGTGGGCCGGACGGAGAGCTGGCGGACGTGGCGCCTGGTCAAGAGCGGACTGTTGCTTGCAAAGGCCAAGAAGGATTCAGGCGGCGGGCAGAAGGCACCGCTTCCTCCCTCCGTGCCGGGCTTCTCTTTGCAATGCCCGCCGACGCGGCAGCTCTTTCAGGCTGCCCTCCCCAAGAGAGGCTAACCCTGACAGCCACCCCCCTCCCCAAAAACTTACTATTTGCCATCACAAAGTGTGTGTGTGGGGGGGGGAGGTTCCCAGGGGGACTTGTTTGGCCTTCTGGGGTTGCCTGCTTTTCCAGCCTCTCAACGTTCACTATGATACCAGATCCCGGCAGTTTGTGTCTGACCGGGTGGCAGAGTCTCTGCTGACAACAGGGGGCAGGATTTAGGATCATGGAATCCTCGAGCTGGAAGGGGCCTTGCAGACCCTCTAGTCCAACCCCCCGCCCTGTGCAGGGACAGCTTAAAGCATCCCCGACTCATGGTGGGGCAAGGCTCCTTATCCCAGTCACAGAGCTCAAGGGGCCATACATGGTTTTCCCTTCCCCTTTTTATAGCTCTCTCATAACAACCTTGCGAGGTAGGTTAGGGACTGACCCAACTTCAGCCTGCAAGCCTCGTGGCAGAACGGGGGTTTGAATCTGGATCTCCCTGCTCCTAGCCACTATACCACACTGCCTCTCCAGGTCTGAGTAGCTTTCCTTTGCTGAAGGATGTTACTTACTTCCCCCTTCCTCTAGTCTTAAATCTGTTGAGGCTGGCCTATGAGGTGTGGGTATTTATTTGCTTATTTCAAACATTTATTAGCCCCCTTTCTACCATCCAGGAATTCAAGGCTGCTTACGATATAAATTAAACAATAATAAAATAAAGTTGAGAACTGCCAATAAACATACAAACGAAGGTAATTAAAAGCAATTAAATTAAAAAAAACCTTCTTCAGCTGCCTCCTGAAGATTGGATGTGAGGTTGCCGGGCGTACCCTCTTGGGGATGCTGTTCCATAAACGCAGGACTGCCACCGAAACGGTGCCCTCTCATGCACCCCCTGCCCCAAATGAGCTTCTTTAGCTGATGAGACGTCAGGATCTCAATTCTCAGGCAGAAACATAGGCAAAAAAAGATGTCCCCAAGCCATGTAGGGCCTTAAAGGCCAAAACCAATACCTTGAATTGTGCTCAAGAGTGGATTGGTAGCCAGTGTAATTGCTGTAATATTGGGGGCTGTAATATTGATAGCTTGGCCCAAACCAGCAGTCTAGGCGCAGCATTCTGCTCTAGCTGCAACTTTTGAACGCTCTTCAAGGGTGGGCCCAAGGAAAGCACATTGCAGTAGTCCAGTCTAGATGTAATGAAGGCATGGAGCACTGCGGCTAGATCTGACTGGCCAGGAAAGGCGCAGCTGACGCAGTAACTGAAGCTACGCAAAAGCACTCCAAACCATCTTTTGGGTAGTGAAGGATGACTGTCTTATGGGAGATCACTAGTTAGTAGGGATGCAAGCTTTAACTGGGTAATTAATTGATTGGTGGGAGCCAATCTCGATCTCTACTGGCAAATTTTATTTGGTGGGCTGTGCATTATGTCCTCATGTCTATTTTTAAGCCATTTTGGATCTGCAGTGATTAATATTTTTCTATTCCCTGTTGCATCAAAGATGTTGCCTCCATAATGGTGAGGGGTAGGCTTCATTAGTTTGGTATTTCATCTTCCTCTAGTATCTCTAATACTGCAGTTTTCTGTGCAAGTTTAAATACAATTGATTAGTGCTGTGACACAAAACTACAAATTGTTAAATCGACTGACAGCAGCTGTAATTCAGTGCATTTGTTAACACTCGGGGGCTGTCGCTGCAGCCATCTCTGTCCGAGGGTAAGGACGGCCAATATCTTGATGTCTTTATCTTGTGGCCAGTTGGGAAAGACTGTGCTGGTCTCTGCATCTCAAAAGGGACACCATCAAGTTGGAAAAACCAGTTTCCGTCCAGCATTGTTTGATTAGAAGTCTGGCTTCCTATTTGAAAATGAAATCTAGCCCTCAAGTCAGAGTTGACTTATGGCGACCCTTGGTGGGGTTTTCATGGCAAGAGACTAACAGAGGTGGTTTGCCATTGCCTGCCTCTGCAAGCCTGGTTTTGGTTGGAGGTCTCCCATCCAATTCCTAACCAAGGCCAACCCTGCTTAGCTTCTGAGATCTGACGAGATCAGGCTCTCCTGGCAGTGTCTAATTAGCTGGCTACGCTGGTCCCTGCGTGAGGAACTTTGGGGGCTAGATTTCTGCCCTTGAAGACAACCAAGGAATTTCAGGCAGTGCAAAATGCCAGTTCCCTTCTGGCTCAACTCTTTTACTCCTTTTCTGAGATCCCTTCACTGGCTTGCAGTCCATTTCCAGGCCCAGTTGAAGGTTCTGATGCTCAGCTTTCGAGCCCTCCATGACCTTGCTGGGACCCACGTACCCGAAGGACTGCCCCTCCCTGGGTGTTCCCAGGGGGGACTGACTGCTTTCCTTTTTGGGGCTGCGGCCCCTTTGTCCTGGGCATGTTCGACAGCATTGCTGCGTGCTTGTAGAAAGCCTTCTCTGGTGGGTGGGCTGGGGGCTTCTGCCTCCACCTCGTGGGCTTTCTGATGAAATTGTAAAACTGCAGTTCTGCAGAGCAGTTGGTGCAGCCTTAGGTGTGAAGGGTGGATGTAAAAGAATGGGTTTAAACGTGTCTTTATGGTTTCATTTTTTTAATGAAGTGGTTTTGATTTTAAACATTTTTTTAAAAAAAAAATTCAGTAAAAGAAAGTTGGATACAATTGGATAAACTTGGATCGCTTCTCAGCCTTTTGGCTAAGATCAAGTATCGTATCTGTTCTTATCATTTTAATTAAGTGATTTTATATGGCCCTATTATATTTTATGATTACCCAGTCAGGAGACAGGCAGGCTTATAAACATCTTAAATAAACAAATACGATAAATAAGAATTTGAGAAAAGAGGGTCAGCCAAAACTCTCCCGGGGCTGGATGTCTGGACGGAGCTCAGAAGGGTCAGCCCAGAGAGGCAGGTGGCTTTAGGCCAGGCAGGAAGTACAGGCAAATCATGGGCAGGGGGGCTTTGGGCCCCAGGAGCACAGCCGGAGGTTTGGGTGTGATTTGGAAACATTTGAAGCCCAGAAAGGAACTGACGTCCGGTTGTAGGGTTTAGCAACTTCTTGTGAGCTTCCAGGGGGAAGAGCACAGTCCCTGTGTGGGGGGCTGGGACCAAGAGGATCAGTCGCTGCGCTGAGCACCTGGCACTGGGGTGCATCCTGCCCGCTTTTCTACTCAGTCCCGCTCAGTCTCCTCCTTATTGCAACCCCGTCTCACACAGCGTTTATCCACCCCGTGGTGATCCCCAACAGAACCTTTTGGGCTGGTCAAAGGAAGCCCTTCCTCCCTTTTTCTTCAGCAGAACAGCTGATCGGAGCCCCCCTACTAGCGGGCTCTGCATCCTACCTGGCCCCACCTGTGTCTCTCAGGCATTTCCTCCTGAGGGGCAGAGTCGGTGACATGTTTCTGCCAACCTTGGCACTACCAGATCAAGCAAATCTCAGCGTGTGCTCTTTCTCCAGTCTGCTCTCTCAGGGGGCCTGCTCCTTTCCTTTCTCTTTATTCTCTTTTAACAAATCTTGAGCAGGAGAAGGTTCTTTTTCATCGTTTTTTGGATGCAGGGGATAGAAAGACAGAGACAAATTTTGCTACCACCAAAGTCGTCTTAGGATCACTCTCTTTCAACAAATAAAACAGTGTTTCTGAGGTGTAGCGGGGTGAGCTATCAGTCGTAAGTAGCTTAATATAGTAGTCTCTGATATTTTCATACAAATGGCATTCAAGCCGGACATGTAAGGATGTATCAGTCCTATTGATAATAACATTTGATTTATAATACTGCCCTTCAGGACAACTTAACACCCACTCAGAGCGGTTTGCAAAGCATGCTATTGAGACTGTAAGGACATATTATTATTATTATTATTATTATTATTATTATTATTATTATTATTATTATTATTATTATTATATTGAGACTAGATCCAGAGGAGTTAGCCGTGTTAGTCTGTAGTGGCAAAATTGAAAAGAGTCCAGTAGCACCTTTAAGACTAACCGACTTTACTGTAGCATAAGCTTTGTTTCTCGAAAGCTTATGCTACAGTAAAGTTGGTTAGTCTTAAAGGTGCTACTGGACTCTTTTCTATATAGAGAATGTAAGGGCAGATTCTGTCAGAAGGCATATTAAAAAATCTTCCTTCTAAAACCATAGAGGGTGTAATATTCAATCTGGCCAATAAAAAATCCCTTCAATAACATGGAATAGTTAAATAATACTTATGGAGGGGGGTAAAGATTTTGGAGGAGCGATAGCAGAGGACAATGTTAAATTCCCATGGTCCATTTCTAAAATGTGCTTTTTAATTAAAGGGAAAGCTTTCGATTTGCCCATATCAGAAATAAGGCTAGTCACCATACAACTGATGATAATTTCTCATCCAAAGCTTTCATCCAAACCGATTTGAAAGTACCTGTTTCTAGGCAGCGGATAGGCCATCCTCAGCAAAGAACAGTTTTATTTTCAATTTGAGGCCAGAGAGCCGCACTCTTGCTTCCGTTTGGCCAAATTCTGCCCACAATGCAACATTTAAGACACAACAGGGTTCATTCAACAATTTCCCTAGAAACTGAATAAGTGGTTGATCAATATTGTCAGATACAACTTTAATCCAAATACCTGAACCATAGAGAATCGGGGGGAACTGTTCTCAAGTTAAAGGCCTGCCCAGCTCTGGGAATGTACTACCCTCCTTATGTTAGAGGAACCTGTTTATTGCATTTGTACAGGTTTTGCTTTGTTAAACACCATTCTAAGTTGGGGATTCCAAGATAAGTCTGCTGAAACCAGAATCCTCTAATAAGAGAAAGTCCTAACCTGCTTGATATTAAACCCGTTGATTGACCATACGAGGTGGCTTGCTCCAAGGAGCCCCAGTACAGACCAGAAGGCTTCTGGGTTGAGTCTCAGCTAACCTTGGCCAAAGGTGTTCAGATCTTTTTGTTGTCTTCATGGGTGAATGGTAGCCGAGTGCATGTTAAGGATCATGGCAAAGGACCTTGTCTGAGCACAGCTGTGCGAGGGACCCAGGAGCTGGGGACAGCATCGAGGGGCAGAGTTAAGGAAGGCAGAGGGACGGGCATCCAGTTGCATTGGACTGGGGCTGCAGGCAGAGAAGGGAGATTCCACCCCTTCCCTTGGGTCTTCTTTATTCTTTATTCTTTATTCTTTATTCTTTATTATTATAAACCGCCCATCCTCAGGGGCTCTGGGTGGTGAACAACAGTTAAAATCAATAAAAACAATAAAATAATTCTAAAATCAACATACATGTAGCTGCAAGGGAGGAGCCTTTTGTGCCCCCTTGGGCTGGCTCGCCTCCCAGCCTCAATGGCCATAGAGCACCTAATCCCACTTGGTTTTGTTCGCTACAAAACTTGTTCTGTAATTTCAGATTTCATTTTTTCCCTCCCTGCTTCTCAGACGGCCAAAAATAAGACACGGGGAGGAAATAAAGCGGGGGGGGGGGCAGGCGGGCACGTCCATTTGCATCTCCTTTTCAAGTGTTGTGTGTATTTGCAGTTATGGAGGAGACCCAAGACAGCTATACTTTTAAATTCCCTTAGTATGCCAAATGGTACAATTTTATATGCTAAGTTACACATTCTATGTTGTTAAATTGAAATATAGGCAATTCTTTCCTATCAAGCCTATTTCACTTTTACTTAGGTTTGATAGGAACGTAAGAATTGCATACATTTCAATTTCCCTCAAAATTTCAGTTAAAAATGGGAAGTCCCTCTCTAATGCCTTCAAAATGTCCAGAAATATTACATCTTCAGAGATCTAAAGTATTTGGCGGGGGGGGGGGGAGTTGTGAATTTCCTGCGTGGTGCAGGGGGTTGACTAGATGACCCTGGATGTCCCCTCCAGCCCTGTGTTTCTGTGATCGAAAGAGAGAGCTCTTTAGAGAGCAGCAAGGAAGGGTGGTCTCTGCATTGCTGAGGTGATATCCCTGGGGGGGTGGGGGTGGGGGGGACGGTTCCTGTTGGCATTTGGTTCGTGCCTGAGGGGAACAGGGCTCAGATCTCCACCAGGGATTTGTTGCATGAGAGGTTGGATTTCTCTTTGTGTTTTCTCACTGCATGATCGTGACGGGGGGTGGAGGGTGGGCAGAATGGGCTGATGGAGGTACCCGAGCACAGTGGCAGGGCAACGAAGGTGGTGAGGGGTCTGGAGACCAAGTCCTCCGAGGAAAGGGTGAAGGAGCTTGGAATGTTAAACCTGGAGAGGAGACGACTGAGAGGGGATAAGAAGAGAACCATCTTCCAGTACTTGAAGGGCTGCAGTATAGAATATGGCATGGAGTTCTTTTCCGCTTCCCCAGAAGGTCAGGCCAGAACCAACGGGTTGAAATTAAATCAAAAGAGCTTTCGGCTAAACATTAGGAAGAACTTCCTGACTGTTCGAGCGGTCCCTCAGTGGAACAGGCTTCCTCGGGAGGTGGTGGGCTCTCCTCGGTTGGAGGTTTTTCAGCAGAGGCTAGATGGCCGTCTGACAGCAATGCTGATTCTGTGAACCTGGGCAGATCAAGAGGCGGAGGGCAGGAAGGGCTGCATCAGTGCTTAGTTCTTGTGGTCCTTCTTAAATGCCCAGGGTAAGGCCGATTGCCACCTTAGGGTCAGGTAGCACTTTTCCTCAAGTCAGTTTGGTTGGGGATCCTGATGCTGTTTTCCATCTTCTGGGCATGGGCCAGGGGTCACTGGGTGTGTGTGGGGAGGAGATAGCAGTGAATTTCCTGCATTGTGCAGGGGGTTGGACTAGATGACCCTGGAGGTCCCTTCCAACCCTACGATTCTAAGGTCTGTCTTATGCCCTGGAAGGGTTCTGCCATCTGGAGCTGCTGCTGCTGTGCTGGATGGGGGAGGCGCATTGCCGTTCCGTGGCAATGTGTCATGTAATTTCTGTACAGTGAAGAGGGCGGGATACAGGAGTGGGAACATGCGCCGGTTGCACGCTCAACTAATGCCCGATTTGTAACGAGGAGGCAGGCTGCTTTCTGTTGTCTGGGTGCCTCTCTAAATAAAGATCCTAATTAAATAGTGTGCTGGGAGGTGGGCGCATCTTCCTCTCTCCCTTTCCCTGACAGCCAGGCTGCCTCTGGGAGGGTTAGGCTGGGCGCCTTCCCCTCTTTGCCTCCCAGTGTCACGGCCTCCCTGGCCTCTTGGGGTGGACCTGGAGGGAGGGCAAGTGGGAGAGGGGCCTCCTCCCCCCCCCAGGAGAGCTTTCCCCGTCACTGTCTGCTGCACCCCTTAGATCATGCCCTTCGCTTGCAGAATGAATGTCCTAATTTCGATGCTAATCTCCTCCACGCTTCTCGCTTAATGCCCCTTGGGGAGTCAGCTGGAAAATGCCAGCCATGGCTTGAGGGCACGCAAGGCTTGTAAGAAAGAGCTTTGAGTCTGGCTAGTCTCCTCTGGAGGGGCTTACTCCGAAGAGAAGGCCAGGGGACCTTGGCAAAGCTGCTTCTGATAGGTAACGTCCCTTATGCCCGTTTGTGGCCTAGACGGGGGTGGTGGGAGGAGAAAGAGAGGCACCCATGAGCATGAAAGGACCCACAAGCTCCTCCCGACGGACTGCTTGCCTGGTTTCTTCAATTAACTCTTGTCTCATCAGAAGATTCTCAGGCTCGGACTTTGGGGGTCCTCCAGATGTTCCTGGTGTGGTTCTTGCTCAGGACTTGAACCCACCGGGGGGGGGGGGTGGCAGGATTTAGACTGCACTGACCCTGTTGCAAGGAAGAGGGCGAGCTCTCCAAGGGCCTTCTTTCTTTCCTGCTGTGAACAGTTTTGCAAAGCCCCATTTCTCCAGGTCGGGCTTTTGCTTCTGACTGTACTGCATTTTCCAAGCTGGCTGGGAATTTTGGGGGCGGGGTGTATGCAAACTACGGGGGCGGGAGGGTATGCAAACTACGCCACAACTGTGCTGTGCCATACACTGTTTGAGTTTTCTGGAGGCGATGCTTTCTGCCCTCAACCTCTTGAGATCCGCCATGTGGTCTTAGTGTTCATACAGTGTGGTGTGACTTGGCTGCTCAACAATCTGCGTTAAAAAAAACAACAACCCTTGGACAATCTTCTGGACTCTTGAAGATATCTGTTTTATCTATTACATTTTTTTTATCCCGCCCTCCTTCTAAGGGATCCAGGCCTCCATGTTTCCTCACAACAATCTTGTGAGGTGGGCTAGGCTGACACTGACTCAGGGCTGCCCAGTGAGTTTCATGGCTGAACAAGACTTTGGGTTGTGTTTGGTTTAACGCTCTAACCACTGTACCACACTGGCATGGTTCATGTCCGTATTGCGTCATGCGGACAAGCCGGTTCTGCATTTTGCGTTGCGCGAGACACTTCCACGTGCCACCTCGTGCTATAGAGTGCAGGATATTTTGGCGGGGAGCGGGAGGCGTTGGGTAGACACCTGTGAGGCTCCTGCCTGATAAGGCTCTTGCACTACGTTGTGGCAGGCAGGAGAATGGGTTCTTGTGCCAGGATAAGCAGCACGTGGAGTGCCACACTAGACGGGGCCATAGCACCGTGAAGCCCACTTTGGATCTAATATTCGGCACAAGGGGCGGGGTGAGTGAGTGAGAAGCCACCGAGGGGAGAAGGATGCATGCCTTCCTCCTTGCCTTGCCTTCTGCTCCATGCCTGCGCGGCTTCCCAGGGTCATACCCCAGAAGCCTTTCTTGCTGCTAGAATGAGACAAAATTGGTCCAAGTTGGAGATATGTCATGCTATGCGAGCAGAATGGCCTGTGCACGTCTGGGGTGGGGGGGTTTCGTTTCTTCTTTTCATAGGTGATCTGTTTGCTGTCTCCCCACCCCACCCCTGGGCCATAGAAGTTCTCCTCTGTGACTTCTGTGAGTGTCAAGAGAGGAAGGGAAAGAACACCTTCCTTGAACTTGCAAACGATCAGGGACGTTCCCCCCCTTGTCTAGACAATGGGCATCAATCCTCACCCCTTCACCCGCCCTTGGGGGGGGCTGCTTTGTGGCAGTTCTCCCCCTTTTCCCTCCAATGGGCAGCAGGTGTAATTTCAAATCTCTCTTTGGAGGTTGGAGGACAAAGAAGGCGCCAGAGCCGGGAGGAGGAGGGGGGAGAGGAAAGGCGGGGGCTATGCAGATGGGCCCTTTGATCCGCCTGCAGGGCTTCCCGCCCCAGCCCATCGGCTTCACATTCCAGGGGCCAGAGCTGCACAAAAGGAGCAGAATCCGGGATGAATTGCTCTCTTGACGCCTTGGGAAGTGGAATGTCTGTCCTTTTCCTCCTCTTTGAATATGGGGCAGGCTTTGAGCGGTGGGGGCCAAGGGGGGAAGCCTGGTTTTCTTTGGAAGGTGGAAAAGCCCTGCAGCCTTCAGTGGGCCTTGCTGGCATCTCTGTCTCCCCCTTTGAACTTGTCTGAAGGAGAGGCCAAGATATGTTGAGGAGCTGAAATGCAGTCAATGCTGGGGGGGGGGGGGCTGGGAGGAAAACCTGCCCTGGCTCAGACCTCTTCCTCCCCTGGCCTCAGTTCCTTGCCTGTAAAACGGGAGCAGTGTGGAGAAGGCTTCTAATAGCCCCGTGGCACAGAGTGGTAAGCTGCAGTACTGCAGCCCAAGCTCTGCTCATGACCGGAGTTCGATCCTGGCGGAAGCCGGGTTCAGGCAGCCGGCTCAAGGTTGACTCAGCCTTCTATCCTTCTGAGGTCGGTAAAATGAATACCCAGTTTCCTGGGGGTAAAGTGTATATGACTGGGGAAGGCAACGGCAAACCGCCCCGTAACAAAAAGTCTGCCAAGAAAATGTGTTCGGACGTGTGTCCCCCCCCCCAATGTGTCAGTAATGACTTGCACAGGGGACTGACTACCTTTAAAATAGGAGCGATGTACGGAAGGCTTCTAAGGGCAAGATGCGGAGAAGTCCAGTCCTTTCGTCCAGCGTTTTTAATCATAAGGAGCAATAGTGCCCCAGTGGTTTTGAGTGGCAAGTAGGTTGCCAATCTCCAGGTGGGACCCTACGATCTCCGGGTATGACAGAGATCAGTTCCCCTGGAGAAAATGGCTATTTTGGACTCTATGGCGTTGTGCTCTGCCGAGTCTCCTCCCCTCCCTGAAACTTGTCCTTCATAGACTCCACCCCCCAAACCAGGGCTTTCCCAACATGGAGTTGGCAACCCTATCAGCAAGGCTGAGATCGAGGCAACGCTTGCTTGAGTCCATGTGGCATTTTCCTTCCTGGGAAGTTCTCCGGAGAGGCGCATTATTGCTGGAGCAGACGACCTGCTGAGATGCCCGTGAGCTTGCTGTACGTACGTTTAATCGCTGATTTGTATATATGATTCTCTTATGTATGTTAGACAGTTTTATGTGTCTGGATTGTAATGGCCTTTGGCCGTAGACAATAAACTCTACCTACCTGCTTTGCTGCATTGAAATACTTCGGCATCAGGGAAATTACTGGACTTCTCAAGATTTTGCATTCATTGTCCTCTAAAATTAGAGGAGAGGAAACTTGTTCTGCCTGCCCGCTGCCTCTCCGGAGCACTTAAATGGCTGGGTATTTATAGAGATTTGCTTGCTTGTTTGTTTAATTTATAGTCCGCGTTTCTCACTGAGACCCGAGGTGGGTTACGTAGTATAAGCCAACAGGAGCAGCAGCTGGCACATTGAATAAACAATACAAAAAAGTACGCGTTACAGAAATTTGAAAAGAAGCATAAATTCAAATAGAGAAACATAGAAACATGAATTGTAATACAAGATTGCAGAGATGAAACATTTTTGAAATCAAACATGAGCAATTTGAAAATGACAATTTAAAACATGCGGAAACTACCCAGTAAGAACATATCGACAACAACAGTCAGTATGCTGTAGTATAGTCTAGAGTCCCTGTCCCTTTACCAAAGCCAATAGTATGTTCCTGCTCAAGACAGAGATTGCCCCAGAACTGCAAAGAGATGCCACAAATACCTCAGATTCAACATACAAGGGATAACGTACAACCGTGCAAGTCTAGGGCAGCAGGCGCCGTGTATTGATGTTCGCGTTGTCTCATAGGTGGTACTTCTGGGGCAGGTATGCATGGTCTCTTGATGAGTAACTGGTGCATCTCTCCCTCTCCTATGGTGCATCTCTCCCTCTCCTATGGTGGAGGACCTTCTTTCACCCATTGGGCCCGGGCTAGGAGCCCTTGTGTTACCGCCCTTCGGCTCAGCCCCTGGTATTAGTTTGCCTTTAAAATGCACAGGAGAACAGCCAGGAAAGAACACGTAGTGGGCGAAGATCAGACAAAGTGGCATGCAGTGAAGTCCCTCATCTGTCATCTGCTTTAGGAGGGCAATTTTTCTCCTCCCCGCCCCTCAGAACATGCTCTGTAGATACAATGCAGTGGGGAGGGGGCACTGGTGCCTGTACCCAGGAGGTGTGTGGGCTGTGTCCGTTTCTCCTCGCTGGCCGCTCCTGGCCAGATGGCACATGGCTTTGTGGCAAGAATGCCGACTCCCCTCTTTCATCTCCCCCGGTGAGTTTCTTCTCTGTAGCTTTCTGAGCGCGCTCAGTACTTGCTGTGTGTACTGCGCTGGGGAAAGGCCTCTCTGGCACTTCCTCGGAAGTAGGACACGGGCTGGGGCGGTGGTCGTGCTCTGGTGCTCGTCTTGTTTCTGTTGGGCTTCCTTAACGGGGCAGCTCTGTTGGGGGCGTTTGCCAAGCTCCTTTGCCAGCTTTGCTCCACCAGCAGGTGAAATGCACTTAAGTTTGTTTAATATAGGGAGCGCAGATGTTATAGAAAACCTATTTGCAAACGGATATAAATTAAGATTCCTAGTGGTTTGCGCTCAGAGTAATTTTAGTAGATCAAATTCTGCGCTTCCATGCTGGTGTCACAGACTGAGAAATGGTGATTGAGAGTTTCGCGTATCTTCGTTTTATCTATCTGGGGGCATCACATGCTAGAAGACGGTTTTTAAAGGAATGCTTCTTCAAGCTGAGCTGCTTACAGCCAAAAACTTTGAAATCAGAAGTTGCTTGGCCTGCTTTATAATCCCCTAACAAGATGTAGTACCAAGAAGGTGGACTTCCGGGTTTCATGTTTGAGGTTGGTCCGAATAACGGTATTATTGCATGGGTTGTGTTGCACGTTCCAGGCAGCCCCTCCAGTTAAGACTTTAAAAGGGTTATTGGAAGCGCCAGAAAATATTTCAAAGTATTTCAAGCTTTCCTGTTCACCCACGAGGCCCAGAAGCTGGCTGGTGTCTTTTTGTTCTGGTGACTGGATGCTCCAGAATCTCAGCTCTGTTGGAGCTTCCCAACCTCGCCTTGCCTTCCACCCCTTTTCTATTGCTCTGCCCACTTCCATTCAGTCTTGACTGACACTCGTCTCTCCCCCCAACTCTGTTCAAAAGCCTCAGTCCTGACCCGCCCCCTCCGGGCCTCTCAGGATGAAAGGCCGCCAGTCGAGATGAATTGTCCAGTGGCTTTGTGATGTGGAAAAACTCCCACCAAGGAGGCAAGGCCCAGGCAGGGATCTTTCAGCTCTGCCTTGCTGGTGACTTCAATCAAATGGGGACTCGGGGCTTGAAAGGCAAGAGGGCGGGCGGGGGGGGGGGCTCATCCAGGCAGCCGGGGGTGCTTCTGGCTCACAAAGAGCAACTGGGAGACCAGCATGGGCTTGGAAGGGAGGGAAAGACAACTTGTGCAACCCAGTGTAGCTCTGTAGCTTGCAAGTAACAAGACGGTTGTTCTTGGCTGCCATCTTTGCTAAGCCCAAGGACAGGAATGAAGCTGGTGGCATCGATCCAGTTCATATTTCGAACCCGATGTTGAAAGACAAAGCATTTCTGGTGCCTCAGAATGCTTTAAGCTTGGATGGCTTTGGTTTTCTCACTCAGTCATCTCCTCTGCAGCTTGCAAATTTTGGATCGCCTAGAATATCTGGGTATTTGCCAGCAGATTTTATCCAGTTGGAGCTCTTTACTTGCCAAAAGGGCAAAAGTCTTTCAAGGAAACGGAGTTGTTTCTAAGTATTTAGGGATTTGGCCTGAAAACGGAGACCACAGTGAAGGCAGTACTGATCAGAAAAAGGCAGGGTTGGATGGAAGCACGCAAACTAGGGGATAAACAGGTCTTTTGTTAATGGTTATTAAACTGGGCATTCTGCCCCACTTGCTTGAGAGAAATTCTCTCCTTCACCCTTTACAACTGAGTACCTGAAGCTGCCTTCTGCTGAGTCAAACCTCTGGTCTATCAAGGGTATTACTGATTTTTATGTATATACTTGTTTATATTTATGTTATTTCTCACTGAGACTCAAGGCAGGTTGATTCAATACAATCAACAGTTGGACATTTGATAAACAGTATAATAGGATATGAAATGCACGAATACAGAGCTGAAGTTTTGCTAAAGTAAAACCTAAGAAATTTGATGTGACATATTAATGTGGAGCCTATCTGCATCAGCAGGCAGTTCCCAGTAGTATAAGCGACAGTCCCTGTCCCTTTACCAGGGGATTTCTCTGAACCGTTTCCTTACCTGTTGCCTGAGTAGAAAGCTCTCCTCAATAATTCAGTTTTGGAAGGCCAAGAGAGAGGGGGCTTCCCTGACCTCTTCAGGCAGGTCATTCCACAAGGTGGGGGCCCCTGCGGAGAATGCATGAATATGGGCAGCTTCTGATTTCTCCCATTTGTGGAGTGCACCTGCAGAAGGCCCGGTTCACAGCATGTTGTTGCTGTTTTATTGGCCAAAAAACTTTGTGAAGGTGTTAATTGCTGATTCTTTGTTCTTGAGCCTATAAAGGTTCAGATTTAGGAGTCAGAAGGTTGTCACGATCCCTTAAACGATTTGGATGGTCGTGAACTAGCAAGATGCCGTGGTTGCAGAGAAGTAACCTTTCTTGGCCGCTCTTACTGCTGCTTCGCAGGTCTTCCGGTGGGCTCTGCAGGATGCTCTCTCAAATGCAGCACGAGTTTTCGGCCAGCGTCTTTCTAGACGTCTTCTTGCGCACTGTGGATTACCCAGCCCCCTCCCCGCAGTTTGCCATAGGTGTGTCAAGTTGTTCCCTTGTGCCCAAGACACTGGAGTTTTGTGGCTGGATATCTTGGCATGCCTCCCCCCTGAAAAAATAGGTGGGAGAGATATTGGGAGGAGCCCCACGTGGGATTGTGCCGTCCAAGTATTCCTTGTTCGGGCCAACAAAGTACCTTAAACGGACCCAGCTTGGGAGGGTTCGGTCAGGGAAGTGGGGCAAGGAGAAGTTCACAGCCCCTTCCTATTATCCCCCCTCCCCGCTGTTAGATTTCAGAGCTGAGACACTTGAGGATCTCCAGTCCTAGAATTTCAAGGCCTAGTTTTGTTGGTCTTGCCGAAACTCAAGTCGGGACTGGTGTTTTAGACAAGTCGTTTGCTTGTTTTAGCAAAGGTGGTCTCCTGCCTGGAAATTCTTTGCGTGGCAGTTGTAAGTCTAAGTTTCAGCCTGTGCCCGTTCATAGTTTGTAGTTGGCAAACACATCGGGAGATTCTTGCCCTGGTACTTGGTGCCGTGATGCACGAGTCCTTGTGGAGGGAGAAGAACTCGGAAAAAGAAGCAGGCGCCTGGTCCAGGCAGCATTTTTCTGAGTGCTGCCAAGGGGTGACAAACCCATTAAGTGAAATTAAGCCTCATGCGCCGCCGGGATGGATGAGGCTGGAGGCTCCAGCTTGCCTCTTGGCAGAGCCAGCCGTCTCCCCCCCTCCTCCTCCTCCTCCTCTTCTGTTTTATTCTTTTGCGGTGTGCTGCTGAGTTGATGGCCGGTCAGGGGTCCAGTGGGGCCTTCCTTTGCCTGGGGACATTCCCACGGCGTCCAGTGGGGGAAATGTGTTCTGTGTCAGGTAGGCGAGGGGGGCATCCATCACACCCCCTTCAGAACATGGTTCGGGGCTGGATGCTCCTCCTCCCCCTCCCCCGGGAAGGGAGGATTGGCGAGCTTTTGTTCCTGGCTGTGTCCCTTGGGTGGGTGTCTAATGCTTTTTGGTTGCATCCCAAAGTGTGCCAGATTTTGTGTGGAGGGGGAACTTTGCCCCTAGCTGTCCATAAGGGCTCAAGGGCAAAGGGAATGGTGTGACATATCTATATGGTGTGTCCTAAATAGACCAGCTTGGCTCTCTGCTGTCAGCAAAGCAAAGCGACTAACAGAGTTTGTCTGTTCTGATTAACTTGGACGCTGTTTCCTTACTGATGACTGTTGGAAATAGCAATGTCTGGTGTACTGCAGCAGCCAGAAGGGAAGAAGAGCCTACCACGCAGGGGGCAGCAAGGGTCACTTAGTTGGGACAGTGAGAGCAGCACCTCTCTTGTTTCCTGGGGGTCATTTCCTTGTCTTGTCTCCTATTGGGCTAAAACAGGGCAATATCCTGCTTCTTCTCTCTCCTGCCACACTTCTCTCTCTCTCTGCAAGATGTAGTCAGATAGCAAGGAATCTCTCCTCTTTACTCTCAAGTATGTATTTCTTAAATAAACTTTTTTGCCTCTTTAATCAGCACAGCGTAACTTCACTGCATTATTTGCACTCAGCTATCAATAACATGCTTGTTCAAGGAGCAAAATTCTCAGATTTGGGGCTTAGGCTCGGAAACACCCCGTCCTGTCTCCTTTCCCATCCTGCAACAATATTGGCTCACCTGGTGGTGCCTCATGAGTGACTCCCCCATCGGGCGCTTAAGAGCCGACCGTTGTGACCTGGGGAACGGAGCTGGATAATGCACACACCTTTGCAAAGGCCGGTTTGCTGCGTCTGAAGTTGTCCCCTTTTCAGTGGATGGTCCATTTGTTGCACTTTGCTCTGTTGAGAGCTTGGCCGGATTTTAGTTGCATGAAGTCCAAGCTCAGAGTTTGAGTGCATCCTTTACATGCAGAGGATTTGAAACTTGTTGGGTGCATTTTGCCACCCACCTTCCTCCAGGGAGCTCCAGCCAGCACACGTGGGCTGCTTCTATATGGCATGGCTGGTAGCTCCTTGTAGCTCTTGCTGTTGTAAATGCAGAAGCGCTTGTGGTGGCAACGGAGCATCTGCTGGACAGCCATGGGGCGGGGGTTGAGGCAAGGGAAAGGCTGTGGCTAGGATAAGGTGCACCTTCCTGTCCTGATTGCGTAGCAACGTGCTTGAACTGCATTCTTCCCCAAAGGGTCAGAGCAGAGCAGGTTTGGGAAGGAGCGTAGAAGGCAAGGAAAGGAGGACCGGAGTCGCATGTGGATGCTTACCAAACAGCGCTGCCATTGGGGAGCAGAGCAGAGAAAATCTTCTTGGGTCGAAGCAGCTCTGGTTTGCCGCCCTTCTCCATTTGGTCATAACAACAGCCCTGAGAGTTAGAGTGACAGGCGCAAGGTCAGCCAGTGAGCTTCTTTATTGCGTGGGGATTTGAACCTGTGTCTGCCACTCCTGCTCCAGCACTTAACCACTAGACAACACTGCCTGAGTTCAGTTCCCGAGGACAGGTTTAGGAATGCTGAGTGGCTGAGTGGTAAAGCAGAATAATTTATGAAACTGGAATATTTTTGACTTCTTTACCCAGTTCTGGGGTGGGGCCCTGCCCCTTTCAGAGGGCCTTGTGCTGGGACCTTCTGTGGGGGGGGGGGAGTTTGCCCTTTCTGCTCCCTCCCCCGACCTTTCTGTGTCTTTTCTTGATGCCTGTCAAGCCCAGACACTTGTTGCCTTTCTTTTTCTAGCTCTCTCTTTGTGCATGTGAGTGTGTGTGTGTGTGAGGGGGGGGGGAGAGCCTGCTAGTGCCAGTCCATTAGCCTGTGTCACAATAAAGGTCACGCTGAATCTAATTTTCTGCCTGCCTCCAGGTCAGTCGGCCCAGCGGGCTGTCACGCTGCCCCACTCCTTGGCGGCTCCTTTCACACTGTCCATTGCCCCCCCACCCCCACCCTGCACTCCCAGGGCTTCATTTCTGCACCGAGAGGCCCTTGGAAGTCTTCCTCTCTCTCTCACCACAGCCCTCCCCTCCAGAAACCAGCCTGTGCGTCTTCTCCAGAATCCTCTTCTTGGTAACAAAGATATCTGGCCAGCCAGATGCTCTTGGGAATCTGGCCAGTGGGCTTGGGCTGTGAAGGCGATGGGCCTCCCCATCTTCCGATACGCTGCGCCTGAATGTGGAAGTTCCATTTGGCAATTACGACTCATGGCTGCCAGTCTGGCCTCCCTTAAGACTCCTGATCTCCTTCTGAAAGCCATATGAGGCCTGTGGCTCTGGATTCCAGAAGGAAATGCACATAGACGCCACTGTGCATCGCAGGAGATTCTGGGACCACGCAGGGTGCAGGTCGCGCTTGATGGCTCTTGCTGCTTCCCACGTGGAGGGAGTGCCTGCCTTAAGCCCCGACAGACAGGCGGTGCTCATAGCAGGGGGAGGTGATTAAGTGTCAGGGGGGTGTCTGTGTCAGGGGCCTGCCCTGCCATTTCTCTCATCAGGAGCCCCCCTCATGCTGCCTTAGGTGGAAATCCCTTACCAGTAACGTGTTTTGCTGGGGGGGGGGGCGTTGTTTCCTGCCTGCAGATTTTCCGCATTGCAGCCCACTGACCCTGTCCCATATGAAGAAGGGGCCTGCTGGTCTTCTTACACGTGTGGAATAAGGACAATTGGGAAGATTGGGGGCGGGCTGAAGGAAGAATTGCCCCCCCCCCGTTCGATCCTGGGTTTCAGGTGGAGTTTGGGGGGCGTGGACTGTGGCTCGTGGCAAAGCCTGTGCTCTGTGCACAGAAGATCCCCGGTTCAATGTCCGACAGTGAAACTATCGGTGGTAGGTGCTGAGAAAGATCCCTGCCTGAGACCTTGAGGGGGGCCTGGGAGGCAGAGGAGACGGGTCTGACCTGGATAGGCCCCTGACAGAAGAGGGCTCCTTGGGTTCCTGGGCAGGGCTTTCCATTGATCCGGGAAGCCCTGGGGATTCTGCCACCCCTGGCATCTGTTGGTCAAGTCAGCCCTGTTTCCGTGGGAAACAGTTGTGAGGCGACGGATCCTGTTCTTGGTGGAGGCGGAGAGTGCTCTCAAGTCATAGCTGACTTATGGTGGCCCCGGTGGGGCTTTCATGGCAAGAGACGTAACAGGTGGTTTGCCATTGCCTGCCTCTGCAACCCTGGTCTTCCTCGGAGGTCTCCCATCCAATGTTGCCCAATTTGTCTTCCTTGTCCATCAAATAAAATGAATCTCTGTATCGTTAATTTATAAGGACCGCCACGTTTCTCCTTTGCTCTCAGCCTTTCAAGGGTCCCTTTGTGGCCCTTCTGGAGTCAGGGACACATTTGATTAGCTGCTGGTTTTTATGTTCACAATCAGTGGAGGCTGCCCCCATTCATCACCAAGTGCCAAAGTGGCCTGAGACAAACCCGCTCCGGGCTTACCTTGGCAAGACCCTCCAAAGAGGAGCGAGGTCATGGCCTATTCCCCCCCCCCGCCCCCCAGCCCTTAGGTGTGTGTTTTCTTTTAAAGGTTCAGCCTCATGAAGCGTTTGGCAGAAGTTAGAATCTCTTTCCCTGATCTGTCATTTTGGTGTGGCTTAGTAAAAGGATGTCCTGAATGGTTCTTGAGGACTAGGATGATTCCTATAATTTGAGCATGGGAAATGTGACACCTGCGGGGTGAGAGGAGAGGGTTAGTCCCACTGGACTGGCTCTCTTGTAAAGAAGCCTCTCCCCAAACCACTTGTGTTTTATATTGTGGTCATAACAGAGCAACTGCGCAGCACTATAGGTCAGATTTAGCAGCCTTGACCCCCCCAGATCCCTGAATCGGTGAGTTCCAGGCTTTAGAGGGCAGAGTAAAGGTGAAAGACGCGAGGTTTTTGAATCTCTTTGCTTTGCATAATGCGCACAGTGCACATTTTGGCTTTTCTTCTTCTTCTTTGCTCTCATCATGCTCTCGACTTTGTATCTAAATTGCTTGTTTGTTCCCTTTCAAGAGAGGCTTTCAGTCTGCAGAGCCCATAATAAGGGGCATGAGTCAAGTTAATTTTCATGGGGAGCTGCCAGCGCTCGGTCGTGTACTGGATCTTCAAACAAGACTCTCTTTGGTGTGTTGCTCGTTGGTATTGAGGACTTGGAAAAGGGCAGCTGCGCCCGGAGAAGAGAGAGCCAGTCTGAAGCGCGTGAATGAAGAGCGGTCTCCTCTGTAAACGAAGGCTATTATATCGTTGCCACCCTACGCAGCCCTCTTTGCCTGCGGATCTGTTGCGGCAAAGGTGTGTGTGTGTGCTGAAAACGTAACTTTTCTGGACGGCTCTCTAACGATGCCTTCTGGAGGAGTTCCTCAGGGTGTGGTGCTTCTGGACTATCACAGGAGCTAGTCCGAGTGGGTTTGGCTTGATAGTTGGTTCCTTCTGAAGAGGTCATGTGCAGCGGGGGTGCTTGCAGATTGGACCTGCGGATCAGAAAGCACTAATCGGACTAGAGACTGGATAAGGTTGACATCTGGGGAGGAGCCAAGGAAGACAAGAGGCGGACCCAGGATTGTACGTACTGGTTAGAATTTTACCAAAGTAACCTCTTTCTGTGATCTTCATGGCTCAGGGAATATGTTTCTGTTCTGGGTTTCTGTCCTGCTCCAAGGAAATGGATTTTTAAAAAATTATTTGTTAATTGGAAGGAAGTGAGGGAGGGGTACAAATGGGTGATCTCTCGAGTGCTGACCTCTAAAATAGCTCGTGGGCTTCTGTACTAAACTCTGGACCGTTTACAGGGTGGCTTCTCTAATCCTGCCACTCAGCCCAAAGGCCAAATGTGCCTTTGGAGTAGTGTGCTCTGTTCCGGTCGCTTCATCTCAAAAGGGATATTGTTGAGCTGGCATCTTTCAGGGAGTAGGAAGAAAAGCTTGAATCGCTTGGGACTTTTCTGTTTAGGAAAAAGGGTCAGAAGGGATCATTAGGTGTCTCTAAAATTAGGGGCGGTGCAGATGAGCAGAGAGATGTTTATTGCTCTCAGCCCTAGAACTTGGGTTTCCCAATGAAATGGACTAGCAGTGTATTCAGGGCAAACCAAAGAAGGTGGTACTTCATACAACGTAAGGATTAAGCCATTTATTGCCAGAAAATTCGGTGTGATGTCTATTACTTTGGTGGTTTAAAAAATGCATTCTGATTGGAGCCTCTATGTCCAGAGGCAGTATACCTCTGAATTCCACTTGCTGATGGCAAGACAGAATTGGGCTTTTGCCTTTAAGCCTTGCTCGTGAGCTGCCAAGGAGCACCTGACCATTCAGCTTTGGAAATAGCATGCCGGAACAGAAGGGCTTGGGTCTGATTCTGCAGGGCTCACGTTCTTGCTGTGGTGCTAACCAGCCCCCCCTTGACTGAATGGAATGCCTGCTTAACTTCTGCAGGCGCACACACTTCCAAGGACCTTTTCCGCACGGGTTATCTGCCCTGGGTTCAATGCTGTTGGGAAGTGATCTCTTCCCCTGCTTCCTCACAGCGTTCCTTGGCCTTTCTCTGATCTTTCCCAACTCTGCTTTCCTGCAAAGGTTTGGGAAAGGTTACAGCAAAGCATGGCTGGCTGCTGTATGGATGGGAAAATACAGATTTTCGCAGTCCTACCTATTTGGCATCCATTGTCTCTTCCCTTCTCTCCATAGCAGCCATTCCGCTCTGCTACTGGGAAGCTGTTTTAAAAATCAGGAATTGAATACCATTGTATTGTTAAGAAGCTATGTGGTTATAATGTTATGTAGCAATCTGTATATTATATGCTCTGAATTCCCAACTTTCATTAAACATAACAGCAAGTCTCTAGTCCCTTTCGTTGCGGACATTTGCTTTCCCCCTTACAGTTCCACAATAAAAGAGGTTAGAGACTTACTTTTTTAAAAAAATGAAAGGTGGGAATTCAGATCTAGAGGAGTTAGCCATGTTAGTTTGTAGTTGCAAAATAGTAGAGTCCAATAGCACCTTTAAGACTAACCGAATTTATTGTAGCATAAGCTTTTGAGAGCCACAGCTCTCTTTGTCAGATTGCAGAGAGATGTGGTTCTCGAAAGTTTATGCTACAATAAAATCGGTTAGTCTTAAAGGTGCCACGGGGACTTTTTACTATTTGGGAATTCAGAGAATCTGATACATGGATTGTTCTACTATAATGATATCCAATTGCCAAATTGAAGCGGAAAAAACGGCAGACCTGACAAATGCACAGCGGTGTGGGAGGAGAGGATGGCTACTGCTGGGGGAGTGGGGCATGGAAACTGCAAGGAAACCTGCCATGCCGACGCACCATTGTTGTTGTGCTGTAACAGCAGCTGCAGTGGGGGGACCACAGAAGCTTGTCTGTGTGCAAAAACTCCAGATAGCCTTTGTGCCTTTTTAGGGTCTTTCCCCCCCCCCACAATTTTCCTGTAGTAATGCAATATGCCCCCCTCCACTGAATGATGCAGGCAGTCTGCTCTTGGGTTCTAGCCGTTAAGCCCGGCCTGCTCATCTCCTTTCACTGCACTACAGTACTCCACAGCAAGGGATTTCTCCTGCTTGCTGTGGAAGAGGAATCTTTTGAAAGCCTTCACAGGAAGCCTTTATAGCAGTTGTGTAGGGGCTGCTGGTTCTGGGCCAGCCCCTGCCTGTGCCCTCTGAACCCCTCTTCATACTACTAGGGACCTGCCCAGCTGGTTGCTGTCGGTCCTGTGGTGGTGATGTGACCCGAACCAGACCTGCAAATTCCAAATCCCCAGAGGCACAGGGATTCTCTGCCTCTTGTCAAAATAGTAAAAGAGTCCAGTGGCACCTTTAAGACGAACCAACTTTATTGTAGCATAAGCTTTCGAGAGCCACAGCTCTCTTCGTCAGATGCAACTTTATTGTAGCATAAGCTTTCGAGAACCACAGCGCTCTTCATCAGATGCATCTGATGATGCCTGTGATGAAGAGAGCTGTGGCTCTCGAAAGCTTATGCTACAATAAAGTTGGATAGTCTTAAAGGTGCCACTGGACTCTTTACTATTTTGCTACTACAGACTAACATGGCTAACTCCTCTGGATCTCTGCCTCTTGTCAGGCTCCCTCGGTTAGGTCAGGGGTTGAAGTGGGGGGGGGGGAGTGCCCCAGGGTCTCCTCCCATTCCTGTGCCGTTCCCCCAAAGGGTTTTCCGCTAGGGCTTCAGGCTGTCCTACCCATCCCTTCTTGAAGATGTTCTCCTCAATTTCTGAATTCTTTCAAGGCTTGAGAGAAGGGATTTTTGTCATGGGTTTGGTGGCCTGCTTTATGTTCTATATTTGAACCCTACACATTTTTAATGACTCTAAGAAAATGCAAATTCATCCCGGAATCATCACGTTTTGCAGAAGTAGTTCACAAATCTGTTGTCACTCTTCGGTATGTCAAAGTGCGGCTTCTTAATTTTGCTTTTGTCGCTTATGGCTGTTGATTATCGCATATTCTCAATTCTGGTACGTGCGTGTCGCCCGCTCCCCGCTTTAAAACAACTGATCCAGCGCCTCTTCTTAGCCACCCATATGGAATTATCCCCTTGACTGTTTGCAGCCACGCAGCCTCTTTGTATTCAGCCCTTGCTTGTGGTTGCCTTAAGCAGGAAAGATCGGCACCTCGAGAGCAGCATTTTAAGCAAAAAGTTACATGGTTTTTGCTAAAACTCAGTATGGAAAGTTTCTGAATTACAGTGCACCAAATGTGATTCTCTTAAAATGTGGTGCTTGTTCCAGCTGTTAGAGATGCTGAGAGGTGCTGCTAAAGAGCATGTGCTGGTTGGCAGAAGGTGCGGAAGCCAGATGGGGGAAGGCACAAGGCTGCTTCTGAAATAGACTTGTGGAGACGAAGGAACCTGTGATCACTGCTGGTTCTTAGAGAGCCACCGAGAGGCAGAATTAGATCCAAGTGCAAGTTGGGTTTTGGTCGCCTGAACACCAAAAGGAGTACGGGGGGGGGGGCTGTCATGTGACGCATACAGCTACAAAGATCTGGCACATCCATTCTGGAATGGTGGCTGGGTCTGGTGGGTGACTGGGAAATTGCTAAATGAACTGCAAGCCAGGGTGCGTCACTGCGGAGGGACAGCGTCAGTCAGTTTTATCATCTGTTTAAGTCATGCCTTCAGTGGCACCTTCTATGAATATAGTTTCAGGGAAGCAGCTGTGTTGGTCTGCAGTGGAAGAGCAAGTCCAGGGGCAGCTTAGAGCCCCACAAGATTTTCAGGGTGTGAGCGAACGAGAGTCAGAGCTCCCTTCTTCCCAAATGGCTGTCCTCTTCTTCAGCCTTTCTTACAGGCCGAGAGCCTTTTGACTGGAGAGAAATCAGAAGGTGGTTTATTCCAGGGGACAAGTGAAAACCATTTATCCAATCGAAAATCGTTTGATTTTGTCTTTTAAGACTTTTATTTAGAACCGGGTTAATCCATCTTGAAACAGTCAAATATACAAATATCACAAAGATACAAAAACAATTCCATATGTTGATTGATTTGATTTGATTTGCTTTATACCCCGCCCTCCCCACAAATGGGCTCAGGGCGGCTCACAACATCCATCAAATACAATACATTAATCATAAAACTACAAAATCAGCAATAATCATTAAAAGAGTCCAGATGCCTTATCCATAGGCTACCTAAATAGACAGCTGGGAGTCTGTATATGGGCATACATGTGGCCAAAGGCAGTCCCAGAGAAAGTGGTTATCTGGGGTGGAAGAGGGGGGGGCACCCGCTGATCCTCAGCCAAGGGCCCAGCAAAACATCGTCGGCCTCGAAGCTCCCTCTGGACCCTAAAGCTCTTGTTCTTCATAGACCCCATCTCAGTCTCGACTGTGAATCGAGCATCCGTGGTCCTTGTGCGCTGTGGTAAGAGGGTCCATGAGACGGCCAGCTCGCTGAAGGGAAGGAGGTCCCACTGTGGTCAGCGCACGGATGGGAGACCTCCAAGGAACCTCGGTGATGCCGCCTTGAGTTTCACAGATGGGAAGTATAGAGGATTGCGGCTTTCTCCAGAGTTCTGGTGGAGTGCTAAAGTGGCAAGGAAGAGGGAGTGACTTAAAGAGACTGGAGACGGAGAGCTGGCAACGGAGCCTTGGGTAGGGTGGGCGAGTATGCCCCCTTGTTCTGACCCCTTGCCCTGAGATTTGACTTGTTCCTCTGCAGACCCTGGGAAGGCAAAACCCTGAGAGCGGACATCCGTACCTGCACAGGGAGCAGGGCTGTGCTCGTCTTTCATGCCTTTTGGGCGTTCAGCGTGCTTAGCGGCTGGCAGGTGACCTGAGAGAGATCTACAGAATGATACCTGGGGCATATCAAGAGTAATTCCTCTCTCATCATACCAGCACTCGGTCACACCACCGTGAAACTAGCGGTAGATTTGAGACAGGCCCCAAAGAAGTCATGCTCCGCACACTGGATGACAGGAGTTGTGGTACTCACAGCTTCAATAGGTGGTGACGGCTTAGATGGAGTTAAAAAGGGAGAGGACCAAATTATTAAGGGGCGAGGTCTGTTGCTGGCCATTAGCCAGCGTGGCCCAGTCCATCCGCCTCCCGGTTCTGTGGTCGTTAGGTGAGGGCTGTTGCTCTCTGGCTTTGCTGGTGGGCCGCCTTGTGGCTTCTGACTGGCTGGTCTCAGAGGCGGGGTGCCGGACTGGGTGGGCGGGCCAGTGATCTGATCCAGAAGGTGCCCTCTTGCCTTCAGGTAGTATCGTTGCCAAGAGCCAGCAAGAGTGGCCCACTTTATTCCATGCCCCACTATTCCTACAGCTAAGAAACTGGTCAGCCTTTTCATGAGACACATAGTCAGACTGCATTTGTTTCCTTCCAAGGTAATCTCGGATCGAGGTGTACAGTTCGTAGAGCAAGGCAAGGGAATTACAGGGCTGAACAGTTTTCCATGAGAAAGGAGTTTGGGAGCAAGATTCCGGTCCAGTAGCACCTTAAAGACCAACGAGATTTCCAGGGTATGAGCTTTTGAGAGTCAGAGTAAAAGCTCATTCCCTGGAAATCTTGTTGGTCTTTAAGGAGCTGCTGGATGAATCTTGCTCTTCTACTGCAGGCCATCATGAGTTTGGGAGCAGTACAAGCCCCGAAGGCCTCATGGGAACTGTAGTTCTTTGTGCTGAAATCTGGAGGCTGCTCCCATCCAGCTTCAGAGAAGGTGCTGCATGGTTGGGAACCTGAGCCAGGAGCCCGCTTAAGCTCTCTTCTGCTGGGGTAGCCCCAGAAATGCTGTCCCGGTGCACGTGGCTTCCAGCCTTAATGGGCCTGGGCAGCCAGCATCGAGGGCGTAGTGTGGGATCCCCGCCTCCGCTATTTGGTGCTGTGGGAGGGGGGCACTTGGCGCTCAGGCCGCTCGGATGTAAGCAGACATTGACAGAGAGGGAAGAGGAGGAGGCAGCGAGGCGCTCGGCTGTAATTATGTAGCATTTATTATTAATACGTTGAAATTGCTGGAAGGAGCCTCTGTAATGTGAATACTGATACAAGATTTCAAAAGACAATTTCGCTCCCTCTGCCACTCCGCTCACTGAACGAAAGCCTCCTTTGCAACCGTCTGGTTGGGCATTAGAGAAGCTCTTCTCTCCCCCTTCCTTCAGTATATCTGTATCTGCGAAGAGGCTGCGTTCCCTGTCTCCGGGCTAGATAACTCATCTGTCTGACTCCTGCCGTGCGTCCTCAAGCGCCAAGGAGCCCCCCACACCCAGGATTTGGCAGTGATGAACTAGGAGGCTGGAAAGGCCCATACTTAGTGCCCCCAGAGAATTTAGAGGCTTGGCAGCTCCATGCAGGTCTGTTTACTAGGAAGCTAAAGGAACGCCCGGACTGGAGTTGTATGAAAAGGGCAGAAAAGTGGAAAGTTGCTCAGGTTTGTCTTAGCAAGGAGAAATCTCAGCCTGGTAAGACTCTCCAATGCATGCCTGTTACTTGTCCCCCCCTGACCCCCACTGGCGGACTATAAATAAATAAATAAATGCCTCCCCTATGCAGAGAGCCCCCCACCCTGTTCTTCCTGGGGGGCAGACAGAAGAAGCAAAGAGGTACATTTTCAGTTGGCTCTGTCATAAACTGTGGGTGGCCAAGGCGGGACGTTCCCAGACTTTCTGGCCATTTTTGGCTGTGCTGCCTCTTCACCCTGTGAAATCAGGTCCGACAAGGGCATCCGCACCAGAGTTCATTGGCATGCTTACAAAGTAAAGAGTCCAGTAGCACCTTTAAGACTAAACAACTTTATTGTAGCATAAGCTTTCGAGAACCACAGCGTCTCTTCGACAAAGAGAGCTGTGGTTCTTGAAAGTTTATGCTACTATAAAGTTGGTTAGTCTTAAAGGTGCTACTGGACTCTTTACTATTTTGCGACTACAGACTAACACAGCTAACACCTCTGGATCTCTGCTTAAAGAGAGCTATATTTGACAGACTTTTAAAATAGAGATGTTCTACAGTGTTAGCTGAGAGAGGGGGCAGTTTTTAGTCACAGATTCCTGGGCTCAGGTCCTGCCTAAGCTGCAATCCCTTCCTTCCCATGGGATCAAGGAAACCTTCTATGTGGAAAGCAAGATCGGGTCCAGTGGCACCTTAAAGACCCTCCTGATTTATGAGCTTTTGAGAGTTAAAGCTGCCTTTTCTAGGGAGATTTGTATAAAGTAAACTTCTGCCGTTAATGATAGGTTGTTTTGGAGGTCTTTCCTTCATAGGGTCACCACCATAGGTCAGAGGCGACTTGACAGCACATCACACACACAAACGTCTGCCTCTAAGGCTCTTGCAGAGTAACAGTTCTATAAGAGCAGCCTTGGAGGTGCAGTTGTTGAGGAGTTGTATCTAACCCTCCAGGAAGCCACAATGTTGTTCAAAGTTGCCTCCTTTCTTTGCAGCATAGAAACAGCCATGGTGGGGCACCCCATAAAGCTCACCTCTTTGCATAGGTGCTGTGCATCTGTAATAAATGCCCAGGGCTGCTCAGATCTTGCTTCTGAAGGTCTGGCAGTGAACCAGCCCTGGATCCAACAGTTGCTGGAGCATGACACTTGCTTCCTCATCCAGTTGGAAGGGCACATAGCGAGGCCAGAATCTAGCTGACTCTCAGATGAGACAAAGGCCTGGAGGGGGCTGCTGGGAGGCAAAACCCAGCCAGGCAGAAATCCTTTTCTCTCCGCCTGACGCTTTTGGTTGGTGAAAGCCGGACAGTGGCTTAGAGCCCCTTCAGAAGACGTTGGAAGCCACTGGGCAGGGAAGGTGCGTGGAGGGCCGGGAGAAGAGAGGCCTCGTTTGCAGCAGGAGGTCCAGACCTGGCACAAGTGGAGTGTGAATGGGCCCCCTCTGGGCATTGGCAGGGGGGGAGGGGGGAGCTGCTCCAGCCCCCTCTGCCAAGACATGGGGACGTGTGGATTGGGGCAGATTCCGGGCCTTGGTTTTGCAGAGCTTTTAGTCTTCCTTCAACTTCCAATATTGAATCTGGAATGTGCGGATATCTCCAGGCACGCACACTAGACTCTGTGCCGTACAGTTGTCACTTTTGATAATATAATCTCTGCATATTTCAGTTGTGCAGCTCAGTGTGTCTGGAGCCAGTCCGTGCCAGACCCCCAGGGACCCCTCCATGGGTGGGGGAGGAAGAGTGGGGGAGCAGCATGACCGACGGGCCCGCCGTGGTCCTCGGGTGATCACTTCCCTCACAGCGCCTGCCCTTAGGTTGCCTCGTTTGGCAGCGGCCGTTCTGTGTTGTGGGGCTGGTTCTTTGGAAGGGCTTCCAGAACAGGAGAGGCAGGCCCCTTTGCCCCCTGCTTTCTGAAAGCATGCCCGAGCAATGAATTCCAGCAAGCTTTTTTGTGGAGGGCAAAGCAAATGGAAAGGCGCGGCTATGATTTTGCCTGAGTCTTGTTTTACTACACCGTGAGGTTGTGTCTTGTTGTCAAGGTTGATGCAACTTCCTGTTGGCTGTATCTTAAGTGAGGACCTTTGGGGAAAGGCAGAATATAAATGTTGCAGGTAAATAAAGTGATGGGCACTCCCTCCCTGTTTTGACAGTCTGTGATCTGGGACCAAAATGCATAGAGGGGAGAGGCTGAAATGGGCAAGGAAATGCTGCCATCTTGGGCCACGAGCACGGATAGCTTTAGAAGAGGCTCGATAGAGTCACGGAGGACAGATCCGTCAGTGGCAACTTGCCACTTTGACCAAGGGGAAGCTTCACATCCCGAAGTGGCAAGGCCTCGGCTCTGTGCCCTGCCTGTTAGCCCTCTAGAGTAACTAGCTGGCCTCTGTGTAAGAAAGGACTCTGGAATAGGTGGATCTCTGCCGTGATCCAGCGGGGCTCTTCTGATGGTCACCAACTCTCTTAGGAACCTACTCAGCCACGGAGTCATCTTTGGAGGCCCTGCTTTGAGATTAGGTGGGTGGCAACCCAGGGAAGGGCCTTCTCGGTTGTGGCACCAGAGCTCTGGAGCTTCTCTCCCCAAGCAGATTTGCCTTCCGTTGCCACTAGCCAGTGAAGACTTTTTTTTTGTTAGACTTGGCTTTCCCTCAGCGATCCTGGCTTCATGTCCAATGTTTTAATCTTTTTATGTCTTTGTATGATTTTAAAGCTCTGGTTTTAACTGTTTTAATGATGTGTTTGGGTTGATTTTAATGGTTTTATACTGCGATTTCAGTATGTATGTTTTAATTTGTTGGTTGCTTTGGTGATCCCTGTGGGGGCAAAAGGGTGGGATATAAATTTTGTTAATCAATTAAAAGAGATGTTCTTATGCCGGGGAACAGCCAGATTTGAGTCCAGTGGCACCTTTTTGAGGCTGCAAGTTTTCGAGAGTCAGAGCTCCCTTCTTCAGGCACAAGTAGGAATGGAGATTCCTGAGCCTTTATATCCCAGCCAAAGAGCAGAAATTAGCATCTGCAGTGAGATAAACATCCCTGTCCAGTCCCGGGGGAGGGGGGGGTTCATTGTTACATCCTGCCTTTGACTGGGATATGAAGGCTCCGGGATCTCCGTTCCTGCTCATGCCTGAAGAAGGGAGCTCTGGCCCTCGAGAGCTTCCACTCTGGAAATCTTGTTGGTCTCTCAGGTACCCACTGGACTCACATCTGGCTGCTTTACAACAGACCAACACAGCTACTTGCCTAAATTATGCCAGGGGGTTGTGCACGGTGGCCTCTAATGTCGGTGTGTGTCTCTAGGCTTCGAAGGGCTCAGAGAACGCAGAATATATAGTTAGGGAATATATATAGCTTGCCAGGAAGAAAATGCCCTGTCCTTTTAATAGAAGGCTAATATGTGGAAATGGGCAGCCGAAGTGTTTCATGGCATGGAGGTAAATCACATCACCTGGTAAATAACATCCCATTAAGCCTCTCTGAAAGGGACAGGCCGTTTTTCTCCAGGCCAGGTGACTAGCCGGAACATATAACTTGAGTTGTTGTGTGCAAAAGGTCTTGCAGGTGAATTTGGGGGGGGGGGGAACAGCAGCACTGGGGGAGGATCCCAAGCATGTGGGATCCGTAACGGTGGCCAGGCCTGCTCCTGTGGCACAAATGCAGACAGGTGCAGGATGAGTCCCGCAAGGTGTATTGCTCATGTCCCCCTGGACAGCTTGGGATCAGCAAGCTGAAATGGTGGCTCCAGTGAGCAAGGTAGGAAAGCTGCCCAGGGAGGCGGCTTCCCATTGTGGCCTCCCCCCCCCCCCGCCCCATCCTCCAGTGCCTGCAGCTGAGTGACTCAAGCCCTTGCTGGGAACGGCCTGGCCCCCTGCCACCGTCCCCTCTCTTACGGCTGATGAGCATCTTGCCCTTGCTTGTGACACAGCCGCGCTCGACTCTCTGACTCAGCCCGGTCTTACTCAGAAGCACGCTTGGAGATAGGATCGCAGTGGCGGAGAGCAAAGTGACTGTGTGGGTCCCCTGCTGCCGCCAGGACGCTGTGCTGTGTGTGATGCACACGGTGGGGTTTCAGCTATGCTTTGATGCAGCGTGGACGTGCCACGTCCTGTGGCTACATGGAGGGCACAAGCGTCTGCCTTCAAAGCATCCAGAGTGGTTTTTTAAAAAGTTCTCTCTATGCTTTCTAAAATGTGGTAGGAAGGAAGGTGAACGGTTTCCATGACGTTTTGGTTCTGGAAGAACTCCAGGGCCTCGTGGATTTCTTCACTTGTATTCACAACTGATCTTGGTGTAAAGACCAAAGTTGTGTGCTTTCTCTCTCAACAAGAAGCCTTTTGTACTTCTTTGTATTGATTTTCTTCTGAAGTGTAGCGATACACATCCTCCAGCATGGCTGCACTCTCTCGGTAAAATCACAGAATCGATCTCTCATGTGTTCCAGTTATGGCAGCTTAATGCACCCTCCGTGGTCCAGCAGGCATCTCTGGGGATTACATCTGAGGGACCAAGAGGAGCATGTGGGCTACCCAGAAGTTCTGGCTGCATGTGCTGGACCCGATGTGGAGCTTGGGGTGATCCAGGAGCGTGACTTCGAGGCGCTTTATTGAAGCCTTGTGTGTGGATGAAAATACAAGGAGCAAGGCAAATGCCACGTTCCAAAGCTGGGGTGACCAATTGAGGGGGAGCACCCCTCACCCCCGCCCACAAAGGAGGAGTTTGCGAGCAGGGTGAGGGTCTCCTGCTGGCAGACTCTCCCCTACGAATATTCCCCGGGCACTTGCGCAGCCTTGGCAAAGGTGAGCTTGGAAGGAGGTGCTTGCTTTCTTGTTTGCACTCACATTTGGAACTGGCAGTGGGTTGGGGCTCCTGTGGGGCCTACAGAAAGTCTCCCAGGCAGCCGGTGGTGGGAAAGAACGGGCTCTGCCCGAGGCCCTGGACAGACACTGCCAGCCAGAGATGCAGAGCGTGCAGGATTGAGCCAGGGGGGCCAGTGGCTAGATTCTGTATAAGGAGGCGTCATATGTTCATGCATTTTAAGTATTCTGGGCAGGAGTGTTTAGTGGACAAATCTGCCCAAAGCTCTGTTCCAGAGGAGTTAGCCGTGTTAGTCTGTAGTTGCAAAATAGTAAAAAGCCCAGTAGCACCTTTAAGACTAACCAGCTTTATTGTAGCATAAGCTTTCAAGAACCACAGCTCTCTTTGCCTGATGTTTGACGAAGAGAGCTGTGGTTCTCGAAAACTTATGCTACAATAAAGTTGGTTAGTCTTAAAGGTGCTACTGGGCTTTTTACTGTTTTGCAACTACAGACTAACACGGCTGACTCCTCTGGATCTATGAGCATGGAAAGCGCTGCAGTCAGCTGACTGGAGAGGAAATCCATCAACCTCACGAAGAAACTAGCACAGATGGGAACAGACATCACCCTCCTTTCTCAGTGGGAAAAACTGGACATTCTACACAAAGCTCTGTTGTAACTTTTAATCTCAGTACCAGAAATGCTGCTGACGCAACAACACCTTTTTCTGCCTTTGTCCTGTACAGTGATGTCCACAGCACAGCCAAGGAGAGAGCCATTCTTGTTTAGAGACCTGGGGCTGAAGCCCTCTGGCCATGAAGTTCACGGGGCATGCGAGTCAGTCAGTCAGTCGGTCTCCCCCCTCCACCCAGTATTCCTCACTGAGCCATTCCAGGGAGGACAGGGAAATGATGTCTACTGCCCTGATCTCATCAGATGGGTGGGATAAAAAGGCACGGCCCATCATTGCCCTCTCAGAGGCTGCAGCGATCGGATCTGATGGAACACATTCTGCTCCCTCCAGAAGGGACGGGCCTCACCTGAGAAAAGGGATGTGTGCCACCTTCCGTGCAGCCTTGCTCGTCCAGCTAGCGTGGGCTCAATATCCTTGCCTCCGACTTTTCCTCTCTCCATTGTCCCCCTCATTCAGTCTGGAAGAGACTGGCTTTCTTCGGTGTCCAATACACAGTTGGTTTAAAAATAACAAGCTGATTTTCTTGATGACCTAAGCCTGGGGTGATTGCAACAAATTGGGGCCATTCTGAGTGCACCACGTCCCAAGGGCCTTTGTAGCCACAGTGCATTGACAAAGCACCGTCTCTCTGGGGGGGCTCAGCCACGACACCTCTCCAACCTCTGATTTCATCGATACCTTGCAACATCTACGAAGCATCCATTGCTGGGAAACGGCAGGTGGCTTGTTTTGTTCCTTTGCTACTTCTCCAGAATGTCACTTCTGGTGGGGGGTGAGGGTGGACTGGTGGACTGGAGTGTGTGTGTGTAGGGGGGGGGGTCCGGAGCACAACAGCAGGAGCCTGGGGTGGGGGCTTCAAGCTGGCAGTCTCCTCCTGGTTTCCACAATTTCATTTCACCTTTTTTATTTCCCCAGATTTATAACCCAGCCTATCTACAGAGTCTCAGAGTGTGTAACAACCTTTATAAACACAAGGATATTGCGACATAAAAATATTAATTATAAAGCAATCAAGAGACAAGGGGAAAAAATTGCGAGATAAAACATGTCTATAAAAACATACCTCCTTAAAATATACAGCTAAAATAAACCCTTGCTTATCCTCAGCCCTAGTAACTGTTTTTCCGAACAGGAAATACTTAATCAGAAAAAGTTGAAACCCGGCTTGGGGAGAGGGTGGGTCTCACGTGTCGCCGCCCCCCCCCCCCCCGCCTGCTCTGTGCCTTGCTTCCAGAGATGCTCGTCCTTGGATGATCCGAGAGGCTGCCCTGGGAACAAGGGGGGTGAGGATCTCTTGGGTACGTTGGATCCAAGCCATAGGCCCTTTTGGCACGGGTGATTTTTGCTGCTTTTGGCCGCATGCTTCTTCGGGTTTTCTTCTGAATTCCGGTCGCTTAACGCCTCCAGATTTCAGTGTAAACCCTTGAAATGCTGCATTGAAATCTGAAGGGGGAGTTGTCTGGAATTCGGAAAAAACCCTGAAGAAGTAGGGGGCCAAAAGTGGCAAAACCCACCCATTCAAAAATCCCCTGTGCAACCTCAGTACTGTTAGGGTCATGAATCGGGTTGCCAGGTCCAGGTTGAGAAATTCCTGGAGGTCTGGGGGGTGGAGCCTGGAGAGGGCGGGGTTTGGGGAGGGGAGGGCCTCAGTGGGATATAATGCCATAGAGTTCACCCTTCAGAGCAGCCGTTTTCTCCAGGGGAAATAATAATAACATAATAATAACATTCGATTTATATACCGCCCTTCAGGACAACTTAATGCCCACTCAGAGCGGTTTACAAAGTATGTTATTATTACCCCACAACAATCACCCTGTGAGGTGGGTGGGGCTGAGAGAGCTCCAGAGAGCCGTGACTTGCCCAAGGTCACCCAGCTGGCTTCAAGTGGAGGAGCAGGGAATCAAACCCGGCTCTCCAGATTAGAGTCCCATGCTCTTAACCACTACACCAAACTGGCTCTTAACCACTACACCAAACCAAATGGTCTCTGTTGCCCGGAGATCAGTTGTAATTCTGGGAGAACTCCAGTTACCACCTGGAGGCTGGCAGCCCTCACTGTGTTTGATGTCTTTTTGATCTTCGCTGAGTTTGTACTTTGAATATGAATCTAACATTTAAGACATCTTTACTGGTTCCTTAATCTGGCCATATTTTGGCATCCCCCCCCCCCCATAACATCCTTGGTCAACCCATCCAAAGGCAAAGTTTTTCACAATCAACGTGTATAGCATCAACAAGTCTTGAGGGCTTTTTTTTGTTTCTGATGGAAAATTTGGAGAACACTAAAAAAAAATCCCTGTATTTTCTCTTTTACAAAGAGTAAAATGAAAGATAAGATTTTACTCAAAATTTAAAATATGAAAAATGCTATGTAAGAGCATTGTGTGTGTGTTCTGTGCTGTAAAGTCACTTCCGACCTATGGCGACCCTATGAATGAAAGACCTCCAAAACGTTCTATCTTTAACAGACTTGCTCAGATCCTGCAAAATGGAGGACGTGGCTTCTTTTATTGAGTCCAGCCATCTCACTTTAGGTCTTCCTCTTTTCCTGTTGCCTTCCACCTATCCTAGAATTATTGTCTTTTCCAGAGAGTCTTGTCTTCTCATGATCTGACCAAAGTACGATAGCCTCAGTTTTGTCATTTTAGCTTCTAGGGAGAATTGAGGCTTGATGTGATCCAGTACCCACTTATTTGTCTTTTTGGCCTTCCATGGTAGCCACAAAACTCTCCTCCAGCACCACATTTCAAAGGAATCCATTTTCCTCCTGTCAGCTTTCTTCACTGTCCAGCTTTCACATCCATACATAGTAGTGGGGAATACCATCTTTTAGATTATCTTGATCTTGGTTCCCAGAGAGACATCTTTCTCTTTAAGGATCTTCTCGAGCTCCCTCACAGCTGCTCTTCCAAGTCTCAATCTTCTTCTGATTTCTTCATTGAAGTCTCCCTTTTGGTTGATGATTGACCAAGGAATAGAAAATCTTGAACAATTTCCGTTTCCTCATTGTCAGCTTTAAAACTGTGTAATTCCTCAGTAGTCATTATTTTGTCTTCTTGATGTTCGGTTGTAATCCTGCTTTGGCGCTTTCTCCTTTAACCTCCATCAGCAGTCGTTTCAAGTCTTCACTATTTTCTGCTAGTAATGTGTCATCTGCATAGCTCAAATTGTTAATGTTCCTCCCACCAATTTTCACGCCACCTTCTTCTAGAACTTCCCCATGTTCTGTCCTGACAGTAGTAGCCTCTTGTCCAGAGTACAGGTTGCACATCAAAACAGTCAGATGTTGTGCCCCCCCCCATAAGATGAGACAATCCAATGTAAGAGCATTAGATAATGATAATTACTATGTATACTACAGACATAGATTTTTTTTGGTTAAATGTAAATAATTTGGCAGCAATGTGGTTAGTGATAATACATTATTAGAATTCTGTGTTTTTGATGTTATAATTTAACAATATCCAGACATGTTGGTGACTTCGTGAGAGAGTTTCTGTCCAAATAATGCCCTTCTTTTTGTTTACTTCAGAGTTTATTTTCTACCTTTATCTGTTATTTTTCCTACCTCTGATAAATTAAAGATACGTGTGCTATGGTAGCATAGAGTGTATTCATTTGCATCTCTTAAGTAATGCACTTGCGATTTTTTCCTACAGAAAACGCAGAGGTTTTTTACTTTTAACTTGTATAAAGTAGTACAATTTTATATGCCTGCTAAGTTATAAATGATACATGTGATATTGTTAAACTGGTAAAAGGAGTCTGGATTTGATAGGAAGATAAGTATTGCATATATTTCAATTTTCCCCAAAATTTCTGTTAAAAAATCCCACTTTTTGCCATAGCTTCAAAATATCTGGAAATTTTACATCTCTGGCTTCTCCCATTTCTGCCCATTACCAATTTTTGCAGTAGTTTCAAGCTCCAGATTTCTAGCCATATTGTGCACACGTGGCGTGGGGATATGGCACCCTCGTGTTCAGTGGAACAGACTAGGGTGACTTAATTGCATTGCTGGAGGGAAGGTTCCCTGTGCTGGAATCTTCTTTGCATGCTGAAGGCTGTAGATTTCGTTTCCAGGATTTCTGGCAGCAGGGCTGGGGCAGACTGGAGACCTGGGAGAGCGAGGGCCAACCCCAGAGTATTGGCAAGATGTTTCAATGTTCCAGCTCTGTATAAGGCAGCTTTCTATTCTGTCTTCTGGAAAGCACTGGGATTCCAGAAGAGAGAGCAAAACAGGATTGGGGAATGGATATGGGTCAGACCGCGTTCTGAGTTGGAGGGGCTAGTGGTTGGGCAAAAATGGCTCCCTGGCTTGAATTTGTCTCTGACGCAAGTTGCTTGGACAGCCTCTGGCAAGCTTGTGTTCTGCCCAGGCCATAAAATGGCCTGCCTTTCCGAGGCTCTGCGGTGATTGCAGCAAGATCAGGGGCATGAAATGCGCCGAAGCACTCTGCAGACGCTCCCGATTATGGGATGTGAGAAAGGGCCTGGCTATGTTTTGTCATGTCTGTGTCAGGGATGGTTTCTGTGGCACAAATTTCTCTGCCGGGCCGCAGCTTCTCATGCGGCCAGTCATTTGGATCCTGCGGAACTGAGGCGGTGGGGAATGTTTCCATGCTCCCAAAAAGATACTTCCCCCAAGGGGCAGACCCCACAATGTATCGAAGCTCAGTGTGGACGTAGCTGCTCTCTCATGTGGATGAGGCATGTGCGGACGAGGGCACAAAGTTGCCTGGACTGTCGAGAGGTCAGAGTTCAGAGGGGAGCTTTGTTATCCCCCCCCCCCGTAAAGTCCGGCTGGAATTTTTCCAGGGGTCCCTGTCCCCCGCACTTACCTACAACCTGGCAATGACTCAGTTCTATGACTCGGTATGAATTTAGACCGATTAGGGGGGGGAGGGCAGGAATGGATGAGCCAGTGGCAAGCTCTCGGGGCCCTTCGTACATGCCCAGGGTAATGCTGATTGCCCCTTTGGGGTCAGGAACGAATTTTCCTCCAGGCCAGATTGGCTGGGAATCCTGGAGGCTTTTTTGCCTTCCTCTGGGCATAGAGCAGGGGTAACTGAGGGAGGCGATGGGGGGGATAGCTGTGAATATCCTGTTTGTGCAGGGGTTGGACTGGATGACCCTTGGGGTGAACTTTGCAGCTCTGTGATTCTAATAGGCAGTTGGCTTGGTGAGGCACGTTGCCAGCCTGTTCTTCCAGAAGCCCTACTGAGAGCTTTGGGGTGCAACAAGAAAACAAGGCGAGGGGTGGGTGGGAGGGGCGGGCTCTGTCCCATTTGTCAATCATTGCTTTGGTGGTCCTGGCCGTCATCATGTTGTGTGTTGTGACTGATGGCGTGCCCAGTGGGAGGGGGAAGGCACAGTTAAATTTTTCAGTGCCTGACACCTGACAAGCGTGATGAATTGCGGCAAGGCACGCGCTGCCGGCGTGACAAACGGCCCGGCTCTCCCTCCTTCAAGCTCCAGGAAAACTTTGCAATTATTTCCTGGGGCTCAGCAAATGACTTTCTCAATCAGCCTCACGCGGGAGTTTCCCTTATTTACTCTTGTTTAATGGTCCTTCTAAAGATCAGATCCAAAAACCCGATGGAAGTCAATGCAAGGACTCCCACCAACTGCCAAGTGCTTTGGGAAAAAGTTCGCTTCCTGGGCTGTTCGGCGCACTCCACTGGCCGGCCAGCAGCAAGCAAACTTTTGTGGAGCGGCGGATTCCTGTGCCTTTGGCCAGGAGGCAGCAGGGTTGAGTGGACTGGCAAAGCACCGAGCAGCGGCCAGCGTTTCCGCAAGGGCCCTTTTGCACAAATGAGCCCTCCCTGGGTAGTCTTTGGCAGGTCTGCTTGTAGATCCCAGAATAGTAGTGGCCTGCCTTATAGGGCTGTTTTAAAGGGGGACGAGAGGTGGCGGTCTCTACAGCTTGGCTTTGGGCATGTGAAATGCAGGGCTGAACCTTGGCTTCATGGGGGTGGCCTTGGAGGTTGCTGTCCTTCTGCCTCTCAAGGTAATTGGAAGGGCAACATGGATCCCAGAGAAAACCCACTGGGATCCCAGAGGACGAAAGCTGGCAGGCTCAGAAATGATGTGCACAGAAAAAAAAACTTGCATGCAGTGTTAGGGCCCCTGGAATGCGCAACCTTGGAAAAACACCCGGCAGTGGTTGCATAGTGATTAAGTGGTTGGGCTGCGAATCAGCACTCTGGCGGTTCAGATTCTGCTACTGCCATGAGCTCAGCAGGTGGCCTTGGGGAAGCCACTCCATTCAACCCAGCTCCCCAACTGTATTGTGGTATCATAACAACACTGGCTTACTGCTCTGAGTGCAGCATGAAGCTCTCTAGAAGAGCAGCACCTATGAGCAGTTGTTATTTTATTTATCACCTCCTGCCATTGCCTTTGAGGAGCACCTGGGGGCGCTTCATTTGTTACCTGCAAGGAATCTGCGTCCCCCCCCCAAGACGTTCCCAGTGCCCCCCCCCCTCCTTAAGGATGTTTGGATGGCCTGTGGAAACAGCTGTATTATGAGTGCTTTTGCTAATGGCTGATGGTCTCTTTGTCTTCTGGAGGGATAGTTGTCTCTCTTTTACTTGATTGGGGCAGTAAGTTTATGCTTTGGGGCAAATCTTTTTATTTGTTTTTTTATTTATTTTATCGTATTTATATTCCACCCTCCCCACAGAATATATGTATATGTATATTAATTATATCTTTAAATGCTGATTTTGTATTGGATTGTTTGGAATGGATTTGTATTATATGCCACCTTGAACAAAACTGAAAAGGTGGGGGATGACTTCATTAATAGGTCACATTTTAAAATAAAGTTTTACTGGCAAACCCACCCACCCCAATGCTGGCAGTGCAGTCCTACGCAGAGATACCCCCTTCCAAGTCCGTTGAAGGTGTGCGTAGAGGAGCACTGTAGGATGCATGCGGGAATCTTGGCACCTGACAAGCGCCTTCTCTCTCTTACTAGGAAGCCCTGGACCTGGCAGGAAAGACCCCGGGACAGGCCGACTCTGAAGCAGCTGAGAAGAGTTTGATGAGACACAGGGGCCACCCCTTGGCACCTGGAGCAGCAGAGAGGTAGGAGACGGTGATTTATCTTCCGAGGGTTTCTTGATGGATGGGAGTGGCTAGTGGCATATTGTCTCCTGATGCGAAAACCTGAACGTGTGGTGGTGAGCAGCTTCTTTGCATCTAAAAGGGTAAAAATCCCACCCCCCCTTCAACTAGTGGCTTCTTCGTAGGGAAGAAGATGCAAAGTTCTTACTAACCAATGCAAAATGCATTCTGAGGTCTTGTGGCAAAGAAGTGCTGTGACTTCAGGAGATTATCCAACTCTGACGGCTAGCCATGTTTTGCATATTGCGAAACTCTTGATGGTTCCGGCTTTGTACTAGGAATTATCCTTCCTTTTGGACCATTTGCCTCCTTCCCGTAGAGAGGCATCAGGTGGCTTCCAGGGGCTGAGATTTCTGGGCTTTCTTTTCCGAGGAGGAGGGACTGCATTGCCTCTTCCGTAGTGACGTCATGATGACGCAGACATCCTGTCGAGTCGTCACGAGCGCAAGAGGCTGTCATGGCAGTGTGGGAGATGATGTGGGGGGGGGGCCTGTTCTCAATGCAGTGAAAACATTGATCGCTACAAGACTCCAGAGGGGGCTTGGAATCGTTCAAAAAGTTCGTCTGAATTTTATCTGCTAGTTTCTCATTTTTGCTCCGTGGCCTGTCAGCCTTGAAGCATGTCGGGTAACAAATGGGAAAATAGTATCTTGGGTGACTGTGGTGGAACTTCATTGTTTTGAAATTCAAATTCGTGGTTGTTATTTTAAATGCCGTTATCTGAAAAACTCTTTTTTAAAAAATCGCCTAGTCTGTCTGTGATACTTTTATTTGCGGTGTTTCATGTTCTGTTCAAAGGGTGCCATTTTGAAAGTGTTCCCATGAGTCCCTCGCAAGATCTCATGCGAAGGCTGCGCGCGATTCCTGGGATTGGATGCTCTGCTGTTCTGGGGAGTGGAAGAGAAAGCGACCCTGCAGTGTTTCAGATGCAGAGCCGTGTTGGCAGCAGAGCAAGATTGAAGTCCAGAGAGACTTTGAAGACGAACAAAGTTTCCAGGGTACAAGCTTTCAGGAGACAAAGGGAGCGTTGACTCTCGAACATTTATACCCTGAAAATCTTGCTGGTGTTTAAGGTGCTGCTGAACTGGAATCTTGCTGTCTTACCACAGACTGAAACTATTCTTATAACTTGACTATTACGCTACTATTAATGCAGCCTAAAATTGCAGCAGCGCAGCCCCCAAACGGCAAATGTGATCTTAACTTACTTTTCATTCATTCCAGAAGTAGTGATAGGTAAACCAGAGTGGGCAGTTCATTCTGGTGTTCACCTTCTGGAGTGCTAGCTCATAAGTCGCCTAAGATGTGCCTGGTTAAAACATTTCGAGTGGGTTTTGTCCATTTGTAAGAGTGACCAGCCTCTGTTACCACTGTTCCTTTTGATTTCCACACCACTGCCTGCCACAGCACTGCAGCTGCCGGGTCTCGCTTGCTCCGCTGTCTCTTGACACACACCACTGCACACATGGCACATGTCTGGGATGTGTGTGCCAGTCATGGTGGGCCATGAGATTGAACATGTCTCCCTGTGATGTGAGTGGCCACTCTGTAGTAGATGTTGGTGACTTCTCTGGGCACCCTTGCCATGACCTCTTCAAAGGTCTGGTGTGGCTTGTCGGTCTCCAGATTGCTAAGCTGCAAGAGGCCTGTATAGATGGTCAGGCAAGTCCAGAATGCAAACATGAGGCAGGGTGGGGTGGCGTGGGAAGAAGGGTACCCTCTCGCCTTTGGTCAGGACTCTTAACTTCTTAATGGACTTGCCCACTTCTTTATGCAGGGCACAAGGTTGCATCTATTCTGGATGACCATCATGCTCTAGAAAAGAGCAAGAATCCAGCACCACCTATAAGACTAACAAACTTTGTGGTAGGGTTTCAGCTTTCGCGAGCCATGGTTCACTTCTTCAGATACAGCTAGAATGTGAGTCTTCTGTCTTTGTATCTTGGAGAGTGAAGTGATTGCAGAAGCCAAATGATAATAGCCGGTGAATGACAATAGCAGGCATGATTGGATAGGGTGGAGTATGGAGAGGGGTGGTGGGTATGGAGAAATCAGCGTTGGTAATGAGACAGGAAGCCTAGGTCTTGATTCAGTCCAGGTGGATGCATTGTCTTGAGCTTCGTTATCAGTTGCAATTCAGGAGTCTCTCTTTCTAATCTCCCTTTGAAATTCCTCTGCAGGGTAACTGCTACTTTTAGGTCAGCAACTGAATGTCCTGGAAGGTTAAAAAGTTTCTCCTCTGGTTTTTGAATATACTGGTTTCTGATGTCAGACTTAAGTCCATTAATTCTTTGTCGAGGGGAATGGCCACTTCGTCCAATGTAGAGAGTGGGAGGGGCATTGCTGACACGTGATGGCGTAAATCACATTGGAGGATGAGCAGCTGTTTGTAACGGGGCTGACTGCTACGGCGCAACAGTGACGCCAGAGCCAGCCAGGTGTGGGTGCAGAATTACGTCAGGGAGCTAGAGTCTATGTGTGTTGCTTTTGTGCATGGAGGCTGGGAGCAGGCACCATCCCAAATAATAACATTATAATAACATTCGATTTATATACTGCCCTTCAGGACAACTTAATGCCCACTCAGAGCAGTTTACAAAGTATGTTCCTATTATCCCCACAACAAAACACCCTGTGAGGTGGGTGGGGCTGAGAGAGCTCTGAGAGAGCTGTGACTGACCCAAGGTCACCCAGCTGGCTTGAAGTGGAGGAGTGGGGAATCAAACTCGGCTCTCCAGATTAGCGTCCTGCGCTCTTAACCACTACACCAAACTGCATCAGCCCCCCCTCCCCCGGTTGCTGCCCTACACCTTCCCACCTTGGCAGTCTATACAAGGGGATTCACCGCTATCTTTGAAAGAAATAAACTGAAATCTTTAGTATTAAAAAACCGTCCTCTTTGCTTGAGTGGGACCAGAAATGCCTTTTTGTCAACGCGCTTGGCATTTGTGCGGGACGTGGCTGCTTGGAGGACTGAATCGGAGGAGAGAGCAGGGCGCTGGTTCTCTTCCCCCCACCCTCCTGCTCGGATCAAATACAAGCATCACGGTTGTACAAAGAAAAGGATGCAAGGACTGTGTGCCCAAAAGCCGGGGAGGGGCAGCTAGCGTCGGTCGACGCCTGCTTGCCTGCTCTTAGCTCGCTGCTCTGGTTGGGGGCATGCAGGGTAGCCCTGGTGTGTGGCACAGAACCCAGCAGAATCTTGGGGCTCAGTCACCTGAGGTCCTGCCACCCAGCCACGTTTGTAATTCCTTACCTGATGGTTCAGAGCTTTGTTCCTTGTATGGGTTGCCCCCAAGTGATAGCTACAACTTTTAGCTGGTGTGCAAGGGGAGGCAAGCTATGGTTGAGGAGCTGAATGGTGTTTTTTGGGGGGGGGAGGGAATAGGCTTTTCATCCTCCTCACCTGGGTTAGTAAGAGCATAAGAGTCATATTTAAGGCCACCTCTGCCAAAGCCGTCTCCTCTACTGTTCAGTTTCCCTCTGGGGAGCTCACAAGAGGACAAGGAGGTGCCAGCCGGCCATCTCTTGGTTTCTGGTCTTCCAAAGCGAGTCACCAAATGGAGAGCCGATGTAGTGCAGTGGTTAGCGTATCAGACTAGGATTTGGGAAACCTGGGTTCCAATCCTTGCTCTGACAAAAAGCTGCATGGGTGTCCTTGGGCTAGTCAGTCTCTCTCAGCCTAACTGCCTCGCAAGGCTGTTGTTGCAAGGATAAAAGAGGGGAGGAAGAACCATGAAATCTGCCTTGGAGACATAGTAGGATGCGAACATACTGGGTCACCCCATCTTCGAACCTTCTGGCTGTTCTTCCTCCTATAGCAATACAACAGCAACTCCAGTTTTCACTTCTCCATCTCCAGCGCCCCCTTCTCCAAGAATTTATCTAGGCCCCTTTTAAGGCCCTGTAAGCTTGTGCCTGCCGCCGCATGTAGCATTGAGTTCCACAGGTTCCAAGGACTGTGAAGATGTGCTTTTTGTTTGCATGAGAAAAGAGCGGAGCTATAAATCAGGCTGCTCCGAGATCAAGTCTTTCTGCACTTGCGGCCTCAGGACAGCCATGCTGTCCGCCCTCCCTGGATTGTGGAGCGTTTGTTCATTAGGCACCCCAGACACCGCCTCCTCTTCCCTCTGGGGTCCCCTCCTGCTGCGGCTGGGCCAGAGATCCCCCCGCCCCGTGTCCGACAGCCTCACTCTGGCCTCTCCCGGCGTCTGTCTTCCCTTCCTGTGGTGCTGAGCCCACGCAGGCCTGCTGCCTCCCGTCATTCTTGCTCCCTTTATTTGTGGAGCTGCTCCAGCGCACGGTACATTGCTAATAATGGCAATTACCGTTACACGTTGGCTACAAGGTACGGCAGCGGTAATGGGATCCAGAGGGACAAAATTAAAGCGATATAATATGCTAAGATAAATTAACGTTGTAAAATTAGCCACGGGTCTAGTCGGGGATGTGACAAATGTCTCACAGCTTTGTTATGAGCCCGGGGCTTGGCTCAATTGGATTAGTGGCCCGGAGCAAAAGAGAGGGGCGAGAGGGGGGCAAGAAAGGGGGTCCAGGAGTCTCTTTGCCCACCTGCTAGCAGTTAGCGCTGCTTGTTTGTTCTCCGGGCTTGGCAAAAGACTGCCGTCCCTTGGTGCTCTTGGAGAACTTAAACTCGAGTTTCAGTTTCATTACTCTAGGAGGAAAAACAGCCAGCAGAAGGCGGCCAGGAGGAATAGGAGGAATAGGAGACGGCCGGGGCAGCCCGTGCCCCTGAAGGGGGCAGCATAGAGTGGGGCACTCCGGAGTGTTTGGGTGAAGAGGGGGCCTGTAGGTGTCAAATGCTGGCAGCACGTGCCATGCTCATGCGCCAGGGCTGGGGCTGGACGTTACGCTTATCTGCGAAGGTCATGCGGTGCCGGAACTGTCCGCTGTCTCTTACGCCCTCCCACAGGGTGCAAGTTGTCTCTGCTGGCCGGTGCTCTCGCAGCTGGGCCGTGGGAAAGGAAGCCTCCCTAACCTCCACCCCCTGTGTGCCATCTCTCCCTGCGTCCCATCCCCTGCACAGCTGTGTCCCAGTGGAACTAGCCGGCCTTTAGGAAAAGGGGGAGTGTTGGGCTTTGAATGATCTATATGCCTGATCCCTGCCTGTGCCCTCATTCCTGGCAAAGAACCCAGTGAGATCGTGAAACCAGCAGCTTTTCAACAAAGGTCTTACTAACAAACAGTGGGGCCTTTTGAAGGTTACTTGGCAGATCCTAACATTGCATGGCCAAGAGTCAGAGAAGGTGGCTTGGCTTGGACAGGGTATGATGAGGATTTTTTGAGCCATGCCTGGTCCTAGAGGCTCCACTGGGCTCGATGCGTAGTGAGGTGGAACTTCCAACATCCAGTTGAAAGCTGGGGAGGTTTTGAAGGCTTGGTGTTAACAGCACGTGTGCAACACATACGGCATGTCCCTGGCGCCTGCCGCGAGAAGGCTCTTTCTCAGCTAAGGGGTTTTGAGAATGGTCCAGACCATGGAAGACCCGCTGCCAGTCGCCATTGGCCACCCTGTGCTGAGGGGAGGGGGGACCAATAGCAGCAGCTTTACATATTCGTAGCTAGTGGTGTGTCTGAGAGGCCACGAGAGCCTACCAGGCCTGTTCAGGATGCACACCCCCAGGACCAGCGAAGGGGAGTGGGACAGGTTTGCCCTGAGAGACAGAGGGCAAATGAGGGGCAGTGATGGCACAAGGCAATGGAAGGAAGGCAGCTTTTAGTCTCCCTCTTGCCCCAAATTATTAAGTGGCAATTCCCCATCGCCTTGGCCCAATTGAGCGGCTTCTGTGATCGCAGCCACCGCGATGATGTGATGAGTCGTCCTGGTTAGGAACAGCTCCCTGGGAAGTGATCTTGTCCTCTGTGCCCTCGTGTGATGCTGGATGAGCTCCAGCAGTGTGCCTGTGGATTAATCCCAACAGTGCTAGCCACGGAGATAGCCTGCTTGCTGCATCGGCACAGCTGGGGCTTGGGGAGGCGTGGCTCCTGCAGGGATCTGGAAGCAGGGGCTGTGTGCTTTGGGGCTGGAAATGGAGGCTAGTGAGGAACTTAAGGTTAGGCATATGTTTGTTGACATGCTGCTGTCATGGGGCAGCAGGAGACATCAGGACTAGGGGTGTGCAAGGCCTGCCTGTTTCGTTAAACCTGATTTGGTTTTAACTGAATCAGGAAACTGTTTCGGTATTCAGGGATTACCGAAACAGCAAGCCGATTCGGTATTCGCATTTTGGCTTGATTCGGCCATTGTTTTCAATGAGAAAACCTTCTCCCGGCTTTCCGGGAGTCTGGGGGGGCATTTTCTGTCCAATTCACACCAATCTTGGTGGAGACCTTCTCCTAACTCTCCTCTAACTACCCCCCAAGTTTCAGAAAGATTGGACTTTGGGGGGCCATGTTATGCCCCCCAAAACAAGGTGCCCCCATCCTCCTACACTCTCCATGGTTCTCTATGGGGAAAAACAAGTCATCTTTCTAGGTGGCTTGGGGTGGCATTTTACAAGCAAAATGCAACCAACTTTCAGGGGACTTGCTCCCACCTGTCCTCCCCCCTCCCCCCCAAAACTTCAGGAGCCCATCTCCCACCTGTTTGGCCCCCCCAAACTTCAGGGGCCCATCTCCCACCTGTCCTCCCACCCTCCACCAAGGCCCAAGCTGATCCCACTTTGGGGGGCCATTTTATGCCTCCCCCCAAAGGTGGTTCTCCTGCCACACCACTTTGTCTTTCTACTGTGGGGAAGACTTCCACACCGCAGAAACACAGGGGATTGGGGCTGCCAGTGGCCACAGCCACAGTCCGCCTGCACCCAAACTGCCAGATACCTGGTTCTGGCAGCCCGTTCCTCGGATGTGTAGAGCCAAAAGCCCCAGAAGGTGTTTGGCAGAGTGGCAGGAGCCTGTTGTGCCTGCTCCGTCCCTTGGGCTCAAGGTGGTAAAAGAAATATTTAAACAGTTGCTGTTTCCTGGCTGTTAAACTGTGGTGTGCTTTCCTCTCCCCGTCGCTCACTACAGTGTTTTAAGTTTAAAGCAAAAGGCAGCAGAGCAGCGAAACGGGCCCAAAGGTCTGCTGTGGATTTGGGGTGAAGCCGGATCTAGCAGGCGCTGCTTGTCAGAGTCTAATTAGACAACCAAGCGGGACGGGCTCAGCTGGAGGGAGGAATAACCCCCCCCAACCCAAGTGGTGGCCTTCGAATGGGCAGCCGGAGCCTTTTTACAGATTTGTAAATGCAAGCTAATGGCGTGTTTAATGGCGGGTGCATACCAATGGGCCCTGGTGGGGCAGGCATGATTTACATCTTGCTTAATAAAGCATATGATCTGGCCCATTAAAAAAAATACTGCAGCCACTCTGGTGCAAGGCATGTCACAGCTGTGCTCCGATCGGCTGATAAGCCCCCCCAGAACCAGCCAAGGAAAATAGGATGGAAAGCCAGGAGAAGGGGAAGGGAAGGGGGCAGCTCTTGGCCGGACGGACGGCTCTTCTCCTCTGCACGGACAGGGTCTTTGCCAGATGAGCGAGGCAAGGAGAAAAGCGACGTGGAGGCATTTGCAGCGTGGCCAGGGGAGAAGGGCCTGATGCGGGGTGGCTGAGTCACGGGATGTCTGCACGGATGGGCAGGTGGCAGGGCGGGTCAAAAGCAATGATTTTTTTTAAAAAAAAATCAGATTAAAAAAATGTTTTCTGAGTAAAAATCTATCCAAAGATTGTTTTCTATTTAAGATACATTATAGTCCAAAGGTTATTATAATGAAATAAGGATTAGTTTTTAATTATGTAGCATGAGGCTGTATATTCATGCAATGTTTACATTTCTAGTAAATGAATTCCATTAATCCATTCACAACACCATGCTCTTCCAGAGGTTTCTGTAAGATTATTGGGCAATTTTTCTGTCTAGAAGATATTGTCACAGACGCTTGGTTTTACAGTCCTCAGAGCTGTGAGTTCGTGTCTGCAGAGATCACAGATCTCTTCTTCACAGCAAAAAGGTTATAAAATAAACATACACAGCGGAGAAAAAGCCCTCAATCCCCTTGTTCCTTTGCAAATCTTTGTGCACAGAACCAACTTACCTCTTAAGTGCTAAGTTTCAAAAAATTCAGTGAATAGAAGATTGTTGGGAGTAGAATAGATCTGCACAAGAAGCTAAGTGTGAGGAGTCTTTATGTAGAAAACCATGATTTAAATCTAGTATTACTGACTAGTTAATTTAAATCATGATTAAAATCAGTTCAATTTAAATCAAATCCACCCTGGCAGGTGTGGAGCAAGAGACACTTGGCTGAATGGCAGAAGTCTGAAACACTGAAACGAAACATAAGCAATTTGACGACATAATAATCAACAGTAACAGACAGTGCCTAGTAGTATAGTCTACAGTCCCTATCCCTTTATTGAAGCATCTCTTTGAACCATTTCCTTACAGCAGAGCCCCACTGTCTGCATTTGTGGAGCACACGCTTATTACAAACGGCAGTGTGGAGATGTGTGCCCCCAACCTTCAGGGTCGCACAATGGAAATGCTGTGCTTGGCCAAGGCTCCTTGATTCTCATCTAATGTATGTTTGGAGATGCACAATAATAATAGCATTCAATTTATATACTGCCCTTAAGGACAACTTAATGCCACACTCAGAGCGGTTTGCAAAGTGTGTTATTACTATCCTCAGGACAATCAGCCTGTGAGACAAGTGGAGCTGAGAGAGCTCTGAGAGAGCTGTGACTGACCCAAGGTCCCCCAGCTGGCTTCAAGCGGAGGAGTGGGGAATCAAACCTGGCTCTCCAGATTAGAGTCCTGCCACTTCTAACCACTACACCAAACTGGCCTAACGGGGCGTGTTCTCTGCTGCCAGCGAACCCTCAATTGCGCTTAGCTGTTTTTGTCTGGCCGTGGAGTTCCTGGCAGGATACTCTTATGGGGGCTGCAGGGTGTATACATTTGCACAGATTGATTCTGAGCATTTTGTCAGTGGGAAATGCTGCAGGTGCCTGAGAGAGAGGGAAGAGGGGACCAAAACTTTAAGGCGCCGCCAGCACCAAAGAAGCAGCTTGCAGGAGAACTTCCCTCTTGCTCTCTCTCAGCACAGCAGGCATCCCGTCTGTCTGGCCTCTCATGGAGGGTTGTATTTCGTGCTGCTATGGATAGGGAATCCAGGGAGTCACACCCCAGAGGGCTGTGTATTGAAAGAGAGGGCGTGCGAGCGGCTCGATAGAGCCCTTATTGGCTGCGTTGTATCTCCTAATGCAAACAGACAGCTTTCCCTGATAAGTCGCATCTTTCAGTACCAACGGCGCTCAATCATGCCTGGCAAATAACGTTAAGGCATCAGGGCAGGTTTTATTCAGAGGAAAGCTGGCTTGTTAGATGAAATTCTCTTGGGCTAAAATAGGCAGCCCAGCATTAATATGCAGGACATAAGCGGGGAAATTTTCCCAGAAGTCGGTATCAGATCTGAGCTGGCTCCTAACTGCATGATGGGGGATTAACCGCCTGTCCCTCTGGACCTAGCCTGGACCCTGTGCCCTCCTCCTCTGACAAGCCGCCTTGTGTCTGGTGGGATCCTGTCCTCCGGGGACAAGGGGCACCAAGCTGCAGAAGAAACCCTGTGTTGGCTGGGGTGTGTCCTCCTGTCTGCGTCCCCCCGTTCTGCGTTCCTGGGCAGGTGGGTATTCGGCGCTCCACCAGGCCCTGCCTCAGTATCCTCCACCTGCTTCGTGGCATCCTCTCTCCTTTGGCTCTGAGCAGCCTTTTCTTTGAGCCAGGGGCTGGACAGGGCACTGTTCTTGGGCATCGCCATCTTGTTGCCCCAGAGGACGAGAGAACTGCGCTTGTGGATGGGAGCACCCAACACGAGGGCGATCTCACCGCGCACGCAGTGGCTTCTTGTCATTGCCAAGACTTATTGAGTGTGTTTTGGTGCTCTTTGCACACTTTCAAGAGGTCTCAGGGAGCTGCTGACGTGGTTTAATCCTAGGCTCTACTGACTTGAGTCTTTAGGCTTTCGTTGGAAGTCTTTTCTTTTTGGAAGCCTTGTTGTATCTGACATCTGAGCAAGTCTGTTAACAGGGCACTTTAGAGGTCTTTCGTTCATAGGGTCGCCAGAAGTCGGAGGCAACTGGAGGGTGCGTAACACACACACACGGGTCTGACACACAAGACGAATAAAGGAAAATAAAACGGAGGGTGCTCTTTCCAGCAGTAGCCTGTGTTTTGGGGACACGCTGGTCCTTCCTAGGTAGCCACTCCTAGCTTCCTGATTTTAACAGATACATTAGTTGGCCTTTGCACAGCCTGCAGACATGTGCTTATGTGGGGAGAGGTGGGGGGGAGAATTGCATTCTGACTTTCAGCTGACGTGTTTGGTGTACAAAATGCAGAGGTGCCCCCTGGCTGTTCCTGCCAGCCCTGGCGTGAGAGCTGCCTCCAGAGTATACTGGCTTCTTACAGAAGGGGGCCTGGGCGTCCACCGTCAACGGGCACTGTGTGGTGTGAGCTGATGCCAAAGCCCATTCCTTTTGCTACTGTGCTACTCATTATGGTGTCTAACACACTTGCCGCGGCAGGCTCGGCAAAGAGATCACACAAGGCCCCCGTTCGCCAGTTTTTCTTTTTCTCCTTTGCTAAATTGTTGCATTTACATGAACAGCTGAAAGGAAGTTAGATGTTGGGGAAAGGGGTGGAGGTGGAAGAAAGAACCAAGACGTGCACAGACTGTGCAGATTTATGGATTAGAGATTTACATGCCGCTAGGATGCTATACGTTTCCCCTGCCGTGTCAGTTCATTGCCACAAATTACCAGGCAGGCAAAGGTTTGCAAGTGACAGCCGACTCAGCGGTTAAGCAACACAGCAAGGAAAAGTTAAGATAGGAATAGGAAGGGGCAACGTGGAGGGTGGGGGCTCGGGAAAAGAGCAGCAGAAGCCCCCAAAGTCACCTCTTCCCAAATAGCCTTTGCCATTAGAGGCAGAGGAGATGCGTTCTGGCTAGGCACTCACAACCAAAGTTGCAGTGCATCACTGCAGGGGTGTTTTGTGCAACTCCCTTCTTAGGCACACCCAGGACAGACCAAGATTCCAGCATCCTGTCCCCCAGCGGAGGCCAGACAGGGGCCTCTGTGGAGCTCCCTAGGGAGGACGTGAAGAAAACAACTCTACCTTGCTTGGCACCTAGAAACTGGTATTCAAAGGTATACAGCCTTTGAATGTGGAGGTTCTGTTCTGGCTAATGGCTAGAACCACACCTTGTGACAGCAAATTCTGCAAGTTAATTGCATGAAGAATTCTTAGGTCTTCTGTGATTTTTGATGGGGGCCTCAGAGGGCAATGTATGAATTGGGAGGTGGGTATAAAACTTTGGAGTCAGCCCCTTCTTTGCACCTGTAGCAGCTTCTGGACAGCCAGTGAAGGGGTGTGTGTGTTGTTTTACACTGCTCACCCCACCCTGAGGCTAAAATCCCAGATGTCTTCCCTGGGCCCTTAAAATTGGCACACAGCAAATGAGATTGACGGCCACAAGGCACGAGGGTCTCTCAAAATGTATGCTGGTAGAATTGCATCTTTCATAAACATACATTGCCCTTCCTCTGCCATCCATCTACTGTGTCGCTGTGTTCTCATTGCCTGGTACCTGTGGGCCAGATTTTTGTTCACTGCCTTGAGCTGCTGTGATTGTGGGGGAGAGGAGAGATGGAAGTCTTTTGGCATTCAAGCCCAGCATTGTGTACTTGCGGGTCGGGTGGGGCACTATAGTGGATTGAAAGCTAGGAACCACGAATCTGTGATGAATTGACTGACAATCGTTTTCCTTGGGTGGCCATTAAATTCTGCTTAATGCAAGAAGTAGAAAACGTTTCTCCAGGTACACACAATGTTCCATCAGCCTGTTGTTTGGTCGCTCTTCTCGGGACTGTCCCTGGCTCAGTGATTCTCTTCTTGCGATGGCACAATCAGAAGTGTGCATAGTATTCGAAAGGTGCCTGGGCCATAGATCGGAGCAAAAGAATTACAATACAGTTTTCAGTCCCTGATAGGGAGTTTGTTTTTCTCCCTGCTGCTCCATGCAGAGTGGGTGATTTCATTTCGATATTCCTCGCGACCCCAGAACACGATCTACTTTGGTGTTTGCTATCCTGAATAATTTGGAGTCTTCTTCAGACTTGCCTCAATTTTGATTCCAGTTACTTGATAAGCAAATAGCACTACTCCCTGTTCGAATTCATAACCCCCCAAGTTTATTTCTCTCCACTTTATGCCCATTTACTCCTCTCTACTCCCTGCCTTCGAACCGGTTACTAATCCGTTATCCCATGACGGCAAAGTTTGCTCAGAAGTCTTTGGTGAGGAAGTTTTCAAAAGCCTTTATATGTCGTTTTTATATTAAACTATCTACATAATAATGTGCTTAGAAACTTTAAGACAGAATCTAGGTGTAAATTAGGTAACGTCAGAGCTTAAATCATTATCAACAACCATTATCAAAGTATCAAAGATGACTCACTAGACATTGTTAAAATGGACCAAATTAAATTTGACACTGCTTAACCTAATGAGAAGGCTTTAATGTCTAATACACATTTCCCTTAACAAAATAAACAAAAGGGTTTTGACTCTTGTCACCTTCGCTCTGTTGTCTCCCCTCTTCCTGTTTAATGATCTCCCTTAATTTTGCAACCTGTCATACCTTGCTAATCCATTCTTTAAATCGTTGGCATTTTGGAATTGTGCCAATTCCTCGCTATTATCTTCGCTACAGTCAACAAATCAAAAATAATTGGATAATGAAGATTGGAAATGCATTATTTTAGAAAACTCAAAGGTAGTTTTAGGGTTTGATAGCAATTTGCAGACTAATTTGATTAATTTCTCTGAAGATTCCCGAACCTGTATTTTAGGGCATTTCCACCAAATGTGCATAACATTTTGCGACTGAGTTGTTGTATTGCCGCTACTGAAATTATTAATATGATATATCGAATGCAATAGAGCTGAATACCACAATAAAGCATTTGTTAAAACATTTAATTTCATGTTTATGCAAACCATGACGGGGAACGTGCTCCTCTGTGCGAATTGTCAGTGGCGAGCTGTGCCCTCAAACTCTTAAGCTATTCAGTGTGTATCAACGTTGCTCTAAATTTCACAATATAAGTTTTGCACGTGCCTGTTTTTCCCAGCCATCCCATCTCCATCCATGCAAGCCGCCTGTCCAGTAATGATACTGACTTGCACTAAGGGGACTTTCTTTAGCTGGGCAGTAGATTCAAGGGAGACAAGAGGAAGTTCTTTACACATTGAGTGATTAAAGTGTGGAATTCACTGCCTGAGGATGTTATGATAACCCTGGGCTTGAAAAAGACATTTTCTTGGAGGAGAGGCCTGTCAGTGGCTACTAACCACGGTGAATAAAGGGAACCTCTTCATCCAGAGGCAGTCAATCTCTAAAGACCAGGGCCAGGAGGCAAACCTAAGGGAAGGCCTCGAACTCCATGCCCTGCAGTTGGCCCTTCAGAGTAACTGGTTGGCCACTGTATGAGATGGGATGCTAGACTGGATGGGATGCTGGTCTAATCCCGCAGGGCTCTTCTGTCACGGGGTGTGCGTGTGGGTGAATTTCCTGCATTGTTCAGGGGGTTAGACTAGATGGCTCTGGAGGTCCCTTCCAACTCTATAATCCTATGATTCTATGTTCTTGGTTGTCTTGCGCCTCCTTGGTGGCAAGAAGCTGCATGGAGCATCTCACTCGTTTCTCTTGGCTGTTTGGCCTGCCTAACTACTTGGCATCTTCTTACACTGCCAGCACAAAACTTACAGTTAGACCCAGTGGGCACCACCATAATAAATGCTAGTGACTGCAAAAAAGTAGTGCTTGCACTTTACTGTAGTTGATGATGAAGATGATGAAGAAGAAGAAGAATGACATTTATAGTCCGCCTTTCTCACTGAGACTCAAGGTGGATTACATAGTGTAAGATTAGTACAGTCAATATCAAGGACATTTCAATAAGCAGTGCCATAGAGTATGCAAATGCAAATTTACAAAGACATAGCATTAGCAGGAATCCAATACAGAACTAAAGAAATGCTGAAACAGACCATAAGTAATTTAACTGAGAGCCAGTTTGGTGTAGTGGTTAAGAGCGCGGGACTCTAATCTAGAGAACCGGGTTTGATTCCCCCACTCCTCTGCTTGAAGCCAGCTGGGTGACCTTGGGTCTGTCGCAGCTCTCTCAGAGCTCTCTCAGCCCCGCCCACCTCACAGGGCGTTTTGTTGTGGGGATAATAATGACGTACTTCGTAAACTGCTCTGAGAGGGTGTTACGTTGTCCTGAAGGGCAGTATATAAATTGAGTGTTATTATTATTATGAAGACTGACATTAAACAACAGATCTCAGTAGGATCTTACAGTTAGCACACAGTAGCGCATACTTACAGCAACAGATAGGACATAGTGGTGAAGTCCACGGTCCCGACCTTGTTAGTGAAGCATCTCTTTGAGACCCCCTCCCTCATATCTGGGTAAAAAGGCCCACTTGAGTAATTCAGCTTTGCATTGTTTGCAGAAAGCCAGGACAGTGGGGGCCGGCCATTGCACAGGGCGGGGGCCACCACAGAGAATGCACATATACACTGGCAGCTGTCGATTTCGCCCAAGTGCAGCCTGGCGCCTGCAGGAGACCCTGTTCAGATGAGCGAAGCTGCCGTGGAGGGACATAGGGAGGGAGGCGGTCCCGTAGGTATGCCGGACCAAGGCCGTGAAGAGCTTTGTTTGTGATGCCCAATGCCTTGATCTGAGCACAGTAACTGATAGGTCTCAAGTACAGTCAGAAGTCACTGCTCCAGTTCCAAAGGTTCCTGTCCGTTTCTTCGGGAGTTCGAGCAAATGTTTTTGCCCAATGGGTCATTAAACAGTTACTTGTGTGTGTGTGTAAAGTGCCATCAAGTCACAACTGACTTATGGCGACCCCTGCTGGGGCTTTCAAGGCAAGTGAGAAGCAGAGGTGGCTTGCCATTGCCTTCCGCTGCAGAGAATTCCTTGGTGGTCTCCCATCCAAGTACTGACCCTGCATAACTTCCAAGATCTGACGAGATTGGACTGTTCCATGCTGCCTTCCTCCAAACATTTACTTAGGCCAATTTATTTGTAATATTTTAAAAATCTGAACGTTTGATAGTAAAGTGTGTGGATATAAAAGGAACATTTCTCCATCTCAGATGACATTCTCTAACTTTAGTGCTTTTACAGTCTTGGAGCTGAGGATGCTGGAGCCAGCACCGAGTTCCTGGGTTTCATTTGCGCTTAAGGTCTTTTAAACTTGCATAATGTCCATATTTAATGCAGCAGTGAATCATGTTAAACTACATTTTCCCCACCTAAGGGTTTTTTTGGCTGTTTTTAAACCTTGATGATAGATATCAAGTTGGTAGAGAGATTTAGGGCCTAAATGCATTTTCACTTTATCCCAAACATGAAGAGTAGAAACAATAAATACATTTCAGAAGTGCATAATATTATCTCCTAGATAAATGTGCAGTTATTTCAGGTAAAGCTTTTTGAAAGGCTGAAGTATATAATCTTTACTAAAGCAAGATGCTGCCTGACCTTTGCAAAGGACTGGAAAGGCTGAAGCAGTTGTTAGAAGCCTTGTTCTTTTGGATATGTTTGAATAATCTTCGCTTTTAATAATGTTTTCCATCAATTTACTTTGAACAGCCATTTGGCTGGCTGGCCTCTAACTTCTTAAATCCACTTACTCCGTTTTAAAAAGATTCTGTTAAGGCTGTTGATTTTAGGGATGCTGAATGTGTTTTTTGTTAGGAGAGCAACGTTTTGCGTCTTGGAGCCTTTGGGTGTCTGCTGCCCAGGCTTAGTTTTTGGCGGTTAGCAGCTATATCAGTTTTCTCCGTACACCTTTGTTCTTGATAGTAAAGAGTCCAGTAGCACCTTTAAGACTTACCAACTTTATTGTAGCATAAGCTTTCGAGAGCCACAGCTCTCTTCGTCAGATGCATCTGATGAAGAGAGCTATGGTTCTCGAAATCTTATGCTACAATAAAGTTGGGTAGTCTTAAAGGTGTTACTGCTTTACTATTTTGCTACTGCAGATTAACACGGCTAACTCCTCTGGATCTATGATCACGGAGAGCACCTTTGTTCTTGATGTATTTTAAAGCAATTTGTCTCTTTGGGCATAATTTTTAAAGACCCGCCCCTCTGCCATTTTGCTCCCTTACTGTCAACTTCTGTTGGCTTGTGCTCATTTTTCCGGTTCTCCTCTTTTGGGTCAGAGTCCCCTTTTTGAAGGATCCCTCCTTGCCTTTTATGGCTTCCTTGACTTTGCTTGTTCAGCGCGCTGGCATCATACCTTTGCTAATCTGCGGTCTGCTTTCTAGCTGAGCTGCTATTGTTCCTGCTTCCAATAACTGCCAGACACCCTGGAGGCATTTGACCTGCCTGATTCTCCTAACCTTCTCCTTTTCAAGTCAGATGGGACTGGGAAACTCTCCACTTGTGTACGGAATATGCTGGCCTGGAAGGGCTGGGTGGTGGCGCTTCCTGGGTGGCTGGGCAGCCCTGGCATCTCCTCCCAGGTCCTGGCGCCACTTACGACCAGGGCCAGGATCCCACCCTCTCAGCTCAGTCTCCTGACTTGACTGTTCCAAAGGGCAGCCGTTTCACACTTCTGAGCATCGGGTCTCCTTTGTAGAACTCAGCTGTGAGCAGAAAATATGAGCGCTGTTGAAGTCCCCAATTACCCGGATCTTTTCTCCTCTGCTTGCCTCCCCTGTTTCTCCTTCTCCCCCTGAAGCTCCATCATCATTAATTTTGCTCCAAGAGGTAAGAGCCTATCCCCCGCTTGCTTATAGTTTTATTCTTGGTTTGCTGTTCTTGTCCTCCCCCACTCTGGTTCTGTGGAGGAGTTTATCTTAAGCTTTCTGGTTTAATGGATTCTAGGCCTTCTTAGACGTACAGAGCGATACCACCCTCAGTGCGCCTTTTCCTTTTTCTGTAGATTTGAAATCCAGAGGTAACCACACTCCACTGGCTTTTGCCATTCCCCTGGGTTTCCGGCTATGCACATGCTAAACCTGTTAGGTCAAGCACACCGGATCCCCCGTTGTGGCCAGGAGACTGCTGCATTGCCTCCTTCCCTGTGCCCTTTTTTTGGGGGGGGGAGCAGGTCTCTTCAAAAGAGTCTCCAAAGCTGCTATTTGCCTCCGTATGCTCACTGTTGAATGTTATCCATTCTTCACGTCGATGGCTTGATGTGCTTAGACTGTCATTCCCTGGCAGGATGTTCCTGAAGTGGTCTTCCCGACAGCGTGCAGGGGCAGCAGCGATTCCAGGTTGGGTGCCTGAGCAACGATCCCCCGCTTTATAATTTCCTACTTTTTCTCCTTGGGGCCTGCTACATACTTTCTGCAATGAAACCCCACGGAATCTGAGCCGGTGCATGTCTCAGAGCTGTCTTATTGCAGCGGCCATATGGTTGGTGTGCCATTCGTGTGCAAGGATGCCCGTGGCTCAGCGAAAGGAAAGAAGTCAGGGCCCTGAAGCGTGCGGCTCCACCCGAGGCGCACCAACCCTAGCCCTCATCTCCCTTTGGACAATGGAAAGCGCCTCTCCTGTGACAACGGCTTGTCATTCTCCATGTTCAGACATCAAGGAAGGAAGGATGGAGGGAGGGGGCAGAAACAAATAAATCTGACACGAGCCAGGAAGTTTGATGGAGGGACCCCATTGGTGGTTTGGAGATGGCCATTAATGGAGAGCTCTCTCTAATTGCTTTTGTGTAATTGGCGGCTGCTAGGCGGAACTGGGTAATAAATGAAATCCAATTACATTTTCTCTCCGTATTTATTTTATTAAGTAGAATTCGTCAAGTGAATGAAAGGCCTCCTTGAACGTAATGGCTCGTGACCAAGGCGCAGGCAGGTTTTATCTCCCGGCCTGGCAAAGCACCCGGAAGCTGCCGCCGCCTCCTGCTGCACACACAACTTTGCCTGCACCCAGCGAAGGAGCTGGAGAAGTTTTGCGGGGCGTTCCTTGTTGCTGTCAAGAAGGAACCTCGGACTCTGGTGCCTTGCCCTGCGGAGAGGTTGCCCTTGCAGGGCGAGGGAGGGCAGCTTTCAGGGCATTCTTGAACATGGCAAGTCCGTCTTCTCTCTTGAGTCTTGCTTTAAAGTAAACATGTTTTGAATTAGATAGTTAACCCCAGGGCTTTTTTTCAGCAGGAACGCGGTGGGACGGAATTCCGGAACCTCGTGAAAATGGTCACATGGCTGGTGGCCCCGCCCCCTGAGCTCCAGACGGAGGGGAGTTGAGATTGCCCTCCGCGCAGCGGCGTGTAGGGCAATCTCAACTCCCCTCTGTCTGGAGATCAGGGGGCGGGGCCACCAGCCATGTGACCATTTTCTCCGAGGGCAACTCGCTGAGTTCTACCACCTCTTTTCCCAGGAAAAAAGCCCTGCTTAACCCTACAGTTCAATTATTATTATTATTATTATTATTATTATTATTATTATTATTATTATTATTATTATTATTATTATTATTATTAAAAAGCTGGTGGGATCCTATGCAATGATGTCACATATTGTCCCTGAAGAGTCAGCAGCGATGGAACATTGGCCTGGGAATCTGGCACAAAAGCTTTCTCTGCCTGTGAACTTGCTGTGCTATCTCTGGCAGGTTGTATCCCCAAGGCTACCCCGCACTGTGCTCCGGGATGCTTTTGGAGCTCAGCGTTGTGGGGGCAGCACATTGTTTCATGCACCAAAACATGGGGCTTCAGAGCTCTCTTGATAGAAAGTAAATGGAAATCCCATTTGAACTGGTCCTTTCTTGCAGTGGAAATACGGAGTGGCCCTGTAGCAGTGTGTTTATAAGAAGTAAGGATGGGTGGTAGTAGTGTGTGAAAGTCTGGAAATGGAGGAGTGTGAACAGTTTCAGTCTGGTGGCACGTTGGATCTGGCTGTTACAGAGGGGACGAATTGCCCTGCTTCGGTATCTGAAGAGAAGTATCAGCTTACCTGCCTGAAACGTGGCTACCTTCTTGAAACATTGAAGCATGCGTCACTAACTACTAGACATGACTCTTATAATGTGATCTGTTTGGGGCTGCCCTTGAAGACAGTTTCAGAAGTTTCAAACGGGACCAAATGCAGCACCATATTTATCGGATGCTGGTCTCTTTGACTACCTTTAGCCAGTTCTTCATCAGTTACATTGGCTGCTTGCATGCTTCCCAATTCAAAGTGCTTCCAAATAAAGTGGAATTAACTTGTTAATTTAATTTTATTTTATTTAAGTCATTCAGAGACCGCCTTTCTCACTGAGACTCAAGGTGGATTACATAGTGTGAGATTAGTACAATCCGTAGCAAGGACAAGGGCAGGCATTTCCATACAGTGTCAAGGACATTTCCATAAACAGTGTCATAGGGTAAATGAATACAAGTTTACAAAGACAGAGCATTAGTAAGGATCCAATACGGGGATGAAAAATTGCTGAAACAGAACAGAATCAGTTCTAGGACTTACAATAAACAACATGAAGCACAGGTAGTATATAGGAGTACATATTTAAAGCAACAGATAATATGTAAGGCCACATAGTGGTGAAGTCTATGGTTCCTATCGCTTTAGCAAAACACCTGAGACCCCCCTCCCTACAATACTACCCTCCTATCTGAGTAAAAAGCCTTGTGGAAGATGCTGCCACAGGATACAGTCGTGGACACGAGGAGATTGCACACATTCGTAGAGGATATGGCCATCCGTGGACGTTGGTCATGTTGACTGCATGGAACCTCCATGTTCAGAGGCAGTGTACTTGGTTCTGCACTTCCCCCCCTTTGGAAAGCCCTGCTGGGGCATGCACACAGTGTTCCTTCTCATCTCTAAACCCACCTTTTCGGCATGGCCCTTGCCCTAATCCCTGAATCCTGGCTCCTGCATAATCAGCATTTATGCCCCTGCCCCCATTCCTTCCTTGACGTTCCAGTGTGAAATGTGAGCTCATTGGGGGTCACCGGCCTGACTGTTTTTGCTCCGAGTGTTGGAGGTGTAGCAATGTGGTTATTAGCAACAAGCAACTCCTTCCCTGGCCACACAGGGATCTCAGAGCAGTTGCCGTAGGTGAATGCTCAGATGCCGATGAGAAGTTGTTCCCAAAGCAACTCGGGGAGGAAAGTAAGTCCTCACTTGTTCTCTCTCAGTTGCTCTGTTCTGGAGCGTTGGCAAATAGAGATGGGCACGGACCTAAATACGACCCAAAAAACCCACACGAACCAGGCCGGTTCGGGGTTTGCGAACCAGCGTTCGTGGAAGCTCCTTTTCACAGAACTTCCACACACTGTATACTGGCTCGTTGGGTCGTATTTACAGGGGCAGTTTAAATGGCCATCTCCCCAGGGAAATGGCCATTTAAACTGCCCCTTTAAGGGACTTGCAAGGGCAGGTCCCTTTAAACTATCACCTGGCAGGCGGCAGGTGATAGTTTCCTCCAGTCTCACCCTTTACACTGTCCAACCCCCCCCCCCCCATCCCCAGCCCCAGCCCCACACCTTCCCCTCCCTTTCCCTGCTGCTGTTAAGGCCAGAAAGGGGCATTTAACTCCCATGAATCATGAACTGGTTTGTAACTGGTCCAGTTCCGTGCTTTGTAGTTCGTGAAACCCACAAACCTCCTGGTTTGTGGGGTGTTTTTTTTTTGTTCCGTGCCCATCTCTATTGGCAAACCAGCTGCTTGTGTGTGGCTGCAGCAAGGCATTGGTCGAAAGGAATAAAGTGGGCAACGCAGGTGGTCAGAGGGGCTCCATAGCTGCGCTGGAAGGGTCCCTTGAAGAAGAGTAGTGCTTAGCTGAAGGCCATGCTATGGGTGATTGGCAAAAGAGAGAAGGAGACTCTCGTGGCAGAGAGAGAGAGAGAGAGAGACGCTGATGCAAGAGTTTTACTGCAAGCCTGACACTTTCCTCCAGTCTCACCCTGCTGACCAGAATGGGTCACATCCGCTGAGAGGGGAGGGCGCGGATTGCTGAGCACCAGAATTCTCTCTCTGAAGCTGCTGAGCCATGCAGCACGAGAGCACCAGTTGCCTGCTGTGCAATTGTGTGTGTGTGTGTGATGTGCGAGGCCAGACTAGCTCCAGCCGGACCAGCCAATACCTGTCTGGTGTCCTGCTGCTAAATGGACACGCAGGATGGATCCCCTGGCCGGGCTGTGTGAGAGGCAGCTTCCTAGGCAGGCCACGGGATCCATGCAGCTCATCGCTTTCCCCAACACGGTCTGTATTCCTGGCATCTTGTGGGGACATATTTTTTGGTGGAAATGTACACCTCGTGAAAAGCGCTTGCGTTCTTCTGTCCAGAACTGATTTCCAGTCACTTCTGCCGAAGAGTGTGTGTGCATGGAGAAAATCTTTCTGCACTGTTCGTCATTGTACAAAGGTCTCTCATCCATTCCCAGATTAACGCTTCTCAGCAGTCTTTTGAATCCCAGTGGCTGATCTTAACTGGCACCAGACTTTCAACTTGTGGATCTGTTTTGACTCTCAGTCTCTACTCTAGTCTATGTGATATGAAGCTGTATTCCTTAAGGCTACCTCCGGGCATATGCAGAGAACATTGCTGAAAATGTTAGGAAGGTAAGGAGGCTTCACCTGAAAGAGACCAAGGCGCACACCTCTATGCAACAGAGTGCCTTCTTCTGTAGCCCTTTAAAGCCCTAGTTAACTTTGGCTCTTCATGGCTCAGAATCCTAGAGCTGGCAGGCACCCCAAGGGTCATCTAGTCCATCACTGAACCCTGAAGGCCGCTTTTTAAATTTGCTCTACAGCTTCTTTCCCTGGCTGAATGTTATTGTGTTGATCCATTTCCTTTGCAACATATGAATACTAATTCAAGCCGCTTGCCCATCGAACTACGTATTTCTTCCTCTAACTGGCCATGCCTCTTCAGGCCTTCAGCAGAGGAAGGTCTGTCACAAGATCAGAGGGGGCTGTGGCTCAGTGGTGAAGCCTTTGCTTTGCACGCAGAAGGTCCTAGGTTCAATCCCCCCACCTCCAGCTGAAAGAACCAGGTCGCAGGTGATATGAAAGACCTGCCAGAGACACTGGACAAGCGCTGCCAGTTCGAGCATAAATGAACCCCAGAGAGGCTCCTCCAAAATGCAATAGCAGCAACCAAACCAGGACGCCCCTGAACTGGAGGAACAACAAATCACAGTATATTGAATCCTATAAATGTATTAAAGTGACTAGTGCAATATGTGAATAAATAAATTATACCATCTCGTACAGTCTTCGTCATACGCACATTTCCATGTGATGGTGCTTGTCACTGTAAGACCTTACTCCGGCAGCTCTGCAAAAGAAAGAGAGACTCAGGGCCAAGCTACACATGACGAATGACACGTGAACGGCAAGTGGGTTGAGTGGAGGGCAAGTGAACAGGGAGAAATACACTTGCTGTTCAAGTGTCATTTGTCATGTGTAGCTTGGCCCACAGACTTTATAACTATCGAACTGTTTTGTAGAAGAATGGCCAGATGTGCATAAACCTGAACTGAAATTTGTAATGGAGCTATTTTGATATGGAAATGAAGGTTATCGTTGTTGGAATTATGGGCAGATTCTTGGATGTGCAAATGATTGTTCATTTGCATAGAGTCTTAGGAAGATTGTACGAGATGGTATAATTTATTTATTCCCATATTGCACTAGTCACTTTAATACATTGATGGGATTGAATATACCGTGGTTTGTGGTTCCTCCAGTACAGGGGCGTCCCGGTTTGGTTGCTGCCAGTCTGAGCAGGCAATACTGATTCTGAATATATCCGCTTCATGTGTGTTAATTTTTTACCAAGAGATACGGTGGCTTGAAATTCAGTTTTCTGCATACAAGGTACACCCATGCATGGGATAAAAGCTTTTGATTCTTCAGCATTTTATCAGAGTGCACTTAAAAAGGTAAAGGTCCAAGCACCGAGTCATTACTGACCCATGGGGGGACGTCACATCACAATGTTTTCTTGACAGACTTTTGTTACGGGGCGGTTTGCCGTTGCCTTCCCCAGTCCTCTAGACTTCCCCCCCAGGAAACTGGGCACACTTAAAGGCTGCTTTATAATCCCCTCTACCCTGTGAGGGGGGTCTCCAAACCAGAGGGGAAGCACCCCACCCACTTGCCTTGCAGAGCGAAGATGATGGGTAAGTGACAGTATCAGAGCAGGAGAAGGAGGGGCGTTCTTGGTGGCTGCTGCAGGGATCGGAAGACATCTGAAGTCTGGTGGCGCTTTAAAAGGCTAACAAAAAAAATTTCTACCATAAGTCATAGCTCACTTCATCAGATACAGCTGATGAAGTGAGCTCTGACTCCTGAAAGCTTCTGCTGAGATAAATTTTCTTAGCCTTTAAAGTGCCACAGGACTTATTTATTTATTTTATTTTATTTTATTCAATTTATACTGCGCCCTCCCCACAGATGGGCTCAGGGCGGCTAACAACATTAAAAGATACATTAAAATCACAAAAACATAAAATCAATAATGTTTAAAAAAATCATTAAAATAGTCCAGGAGCAGGCTATTTAGACAAATATTGGGAGTCCGTATACGGGCATAGCAGATGGCCGAGGGCAGCCCCAGAAAAAGTGGCGGTCTTAGATGGAAGAAGGAGGACACCCGCTGGCACTCAGCCAAAGGCCCGGCGGAACATCTCCGTTTTACAGGCCCTGCAGAACTGTAACGGGTCCCACAGGGCCCGGATCTCCAGTGGGAAAGCGTTCCACCAGGCCGGGGCCAGGGCAGAAAAAGCCCTGGCCCTGGTTGAGGCCTGACGGCTATCCTTCAGGCCGGGGACCACCAGGAGTTGCTTGTCCGCAGAGCGCAACACCCTGCAGGGGACGTAATGGAAGAGTTAAAAGAAACTACCACAACAGCTCCCCTGGAACTATTTTGGGTCTGGCAAGCAATTAGCACCCAGTATTTAGCAGGTTGCTCCTGAGTGGCTTTAAAGTTTGAGGAGTGGCCACTTTTCAGAAGCACGGCAGGCTAAACCCCCCTTTTAAAAAAGTCTCAAAGTAAATTTTGCTTGCTGAAAAGTGCTTGCTTGCAGGTTATATTGTTAACAGAGAGTGATGCCTAATGGGCAGCGATAACACTGGAAGTGGAGTTATAAGGCCAAGGTCCAAAAGCTGCCTGCAGGGGTGACTTTGGCCCTCTCCCTTTCAGGGCTGTTGTGGAGGACTAAGATAACTCCCCATATGTTGCATGGGCAGAAGAGTGGTTTGCAAACGGAAATAAAGCGACAGTTCTTGGCACCGACAGAACACCGAAGAGTGCAAAGACCTTTGCATGGAGCTGTTCGATACGATCAGTGATGTTCTCCATTACTGCTGATGGAGGGAACCAGGGAGTCCTTAGTGCGGGGAGATTTGCATTGGGGACCCTCCAGATTCCTAGCTTGTGTTCTTTTGTAAGAGGAGCACTGCGGGATCAGATGCCGAAGATCCCTCTCGCCCGGCAGTGGCCAGTGAGCAGCATATCAGCAAGGCTTAAGAGCAGCTCCTCTCCCCAAGTGGGTGTCCCCTTCGGTATCCCTAGCTGGCAATCACGGGAGCGCTGCCTCCAGTGGAGAAATTCCTTTTCGCAGTCTTGGCCAGTGACCACTGCTAGGTTTACCCGCCATGTGTTTGTCCCATCCCTTTAAAAAATAATCTTGCCTATGTGGTCTTACGCAAGATCTATTAGGCTGCTCATAACAAACAGCCCTCAAATAACTTTGCCTGGTTATTAATAGTCCTACTTGTGGGCCTGGGGAGAACTTTTTGGGCAGATCTTGGCACTTGGATGTATTAAGCCCAATCACTCCTGAGGATATGGGGGGGGCGGGCAGGAGAGTAGAGGATGGCTTTCTGTTGTGGATGCAAAGCTACGGAAGTATCCCGCGGAGAAGAATGACCGATGCCAGGCAAAATATCTTCGAGCCTGTTACTGGACAAGCTGTTCCTTGGCAGCCAGTTTTACAAAGGACGGCCGCGGCTTGGCAGTTGCGCTGTTGTGGCTGCCGCTGGTCGGCGGGTTAATCTGTACTGACGGGTCTGCCTTTGTTTACGGCAGTGAGCAAAGACAGCGACTGCAAAGACTGTTAGCGTGGAGGAGGAAGAGGTGGCAGAATTTGGATAGTAATGACAGGCTGCCGACAGAAGCTGGTCAGACCGCGGCCTGCACGAGCAGGAGTGCATTATGGGAATTATGGGGTTCATTAAATGACGGGAGGGAGGGAGGGAGGGAGAGGGACTCTTTGATCGGGTTGAATCCCAAGTGCCATCAGCAAACGTTAACTAGCAGCGCTGTGATGGAGCCCCTTCTCCTGAATTCAGACTTTTCAAGGGCAGAGGGACCCTGCCCGAGGACACGGCCTGATAACGCTGTAATGGCCCAGTCAGCTTTTTTGGACTCTGCCCACGTCTGGAGAGCTTGTGGGTCACAGCTGGAGTCACTGGCGACTGGGGCGTCTCTCCTTACAAGCCGGCTGTGGTCCACATCCCAGCGTTGGTGGGTTGGAGATAGGAAATGAGCCGCTGGAGGTGCTTCCTCGACAGACAGCCTCCTTGGGCTGCTTGGCAAAGATGATCATTTTGACGGGAGTCAAAAACACTCACTCCCCAGCCTCGAAATTCTAAATGCAGCCCCGTAATAGTGTCTCCTGCCTGTGTCCCTAAGCAGAAGACTTGCTGGCCAGTGGGCGGGTGGGGGGCAGAGAGTGGGGGCCCATGTCTCCGCTCTCCTGTTGCAGCATCCGGTGAGGAGTCCCTTCTTTTTCCGAGGGGCATTTGAACAAATGTAAGTGGCTCCGTGGGGATGCTTGCAGCTCTTCCCCCAGTGCGTGGACGCACTGCCACACACCTCCCACTCCAGCCTTGTTCTCCCCCTCCCCCGTTCCTCTCCCTCCTTCGGGTGCTTTACTGCCTTTATTCCTTTTGCTTTCTTTCTCTTTCCGCTAGTTATTTGCATCACAGGTAGCTGGGAAAAAGGTGTTGAGGGCTGCTACTGTCTCCGATGTACACAGACCATATAATGAAGAGCTTACAATTCTCATTAAAGCAAAATGCCACGAGAGGATACAGCTACGTTAAAGACGGTGCACTGAAATTAGAAATAAAGCACAGGATTTGGGGGTTTGTTTCCTCCATGCGTAACAAAGGATAAGCTAAGGAGAGAAAAAACGTGAGGGCTTACCTTCTTTCTCCACCGCTGGAGATCTGAGAGTCAGAATGGAACTAGCCACACCAAGTACAAGGGTGCAATCATCTTTTAATAATACTCTTTTAATAAGTTCAGCGACTTAGCCACACACATTGAATATGTAAATTTTGCTCTATCATTCTGTGGTTGATTACCTTGCTTAGAGGGCAGTCATCTGTGAGTTTTGCTTTAAAATGCTAAACAGAGGACTTGGATTAAGGTCTTTCTTTGGTCAGTAGTCTAGAACACAGCATCAGGCCTGCAAGTGGCAATAGTGACACCTAGTGACAGAACAGAGCATTAGATGTGCTAAGCCTTGGCGAGCCCCAACACAGCTGCCTCCTAGTTCTTGGCATGCCTCTGATCACTAGGCTGGATAAACTGTGCCTGAATGTGTGTGTAGAGCACACATTCAGTTATTGGTGGGGAGGGAGGAACCTCCCCCCCCCCCCCAAAAAAAAACAATTATGTGACTGAGCTCCAAATTAAAGTATGAATCACTCGAATCTGTCTGGCACTTGGTTGAAAAATGAAAGTCTTGTGTGGAAAAGTTGAAGGAGCTTGGTATGTTTCGCCTTGAGAGGAGATGACTGAGAGGTGATATGATAACCATCTTCAAGTACTTGAAGGGCTGTCATATAGAGCATGGCGCGGAGTTGTTTTCCATTGGCCCGGAGAGTCTGACCAGAACCAACGGCTTGGAATTAAATCAAAAGAGTTTTTGGCTAAACATTAGGAAAGACTTCCTGAGAGTGGAACAGGCTTCCTCGGGAGGTGGTGGGCTCTCCTTCTTTGGAGGTTTTTAAGCAGAGGCTAGAGGGCCATCTAACAGCAATGCTTATTTCTGACACAATGAATCTCAATGGAAAAGGTGGACTATACATGACAAAATAAATACAAATACTTCAAATAAAAACATAATGAGTTTGACCCACTTGGAGCCTGTCTTGCTTCTACCTTGGTGCGCACAGCATCAGTTAGATCAGTCCCTCTAGAGCACCTTCTTCCACAGGAGGTGGTGGGCTCTCTGGAGGCTTTAAAGCAGAGGCTAGACGGCCATCTGACAGCAGTGCTGATTCTGTGAACCTGGGAAGATCACGAGAGGGAGGGCAAGAAGGGTTGCATCTGTGCTTAGTTCTCATGGCCCCTTCTTACATAGCCAGGGTAATGCTGACTGCCACCTTGGAGTCAGGTAGCAATTTTCTTCAGGCCAGTTTGGCTAGAGATCTTGATGGAGTTCTGCCTTCACTGGGAGCAGGGGTCACTGGGGTGTGTGTGTGGGGGGGTAGTTGTGAATTTCCTGCACTGTGCAGGGGGTTGGAGTAGATGACTCTGGAGGCCCCTTCCAACCCTGTGATCCTATGACTATGAATGTAACTGTCTATGGGTGTCTGGCCTAGAAGAGCAAGAGTTGGGTCCAGTAGCTCCTTAATGACCAACTTGATTTCTAGGGTAGGCGCTTTTGAGCGCCGGAACTCCCTTTGCCCATGACCCCTCCCAAGATCAGCACAACACCACATCTTTGGATGTTTTCAAAAGCAGCAACAGAGAAGAAGACTATAATTTTGGGGCCCAGATGAGCTACTTCAGGAGGCTCCTTGCAAAAAAACCTGGACCTTAAAGATGAGCGGGCTAGTGGTGAACAGCCAGCTTTGTTGGCCCACTCTCTGCAGCCTGTGTGTGTGTGTGTCTGTTTGGGGGGAGAATAGGGAAAGGTAACCGTTCTCAGCAGCCAGAGAGGAAGCTTGAGTGTTCAGCCACAATAAATATTTAACAGGCTTTTAGCGGTGGAGGCTCTTGCCGCGAGGCTCTTGCCCTCTGCAGAGAAGGCCGAGCTTGATTAATGGGCCGGGGGACGCCCGTTTATGGGAGTTTGGGATCAGTCCCGGTCCTCGGCTAATTTCCTCCATCTTTAATGCTCTTTCACTGGGGGAGGATTTACTTGGCAAAGGCTAGAGTTTTAATAGGGCCACTTTAACTGCATAGATTTTAAAGAGGTAAAGCCAAAAAAGAATCCTTTTATTTGAATAAGATTTAAATGTTAAAGATGTTAAATGAAAAGGAAATTAAGAAGGGAATTATAAAAAAAGTTGCACTTAGTCCAGGCCTTTTCCCTCCCCGGCGATTTTATGACAGGCTTTCTCCCCCTCCGCTCCTCCTCGGAGCCCCCACTCACAGTCTCCTCCTCCAGGCCAGCCCCCAACCTGCTGGGAGTTCGTCTCTTGGAGATCTTCCGGGTCAGTTGTTTGGGAAGTGATTGGACCCGTCTTCTAGGGAGGTGGCCGTTTCCCCCCTGCATACTCTTAGCTGATCTCACATCTAAGCAAATTATATTAATAGGAGAGGCGCAGAAACTGCTCTGTTGTTGAATGCAAGGGGGGGGGAGACTAGACCTGTCATTCCCCCGCCTGGGCGGGTGATCCCCCTGCTCCCACCTCCTCCCCCACCCCCACTTACCTGGCGAACAGGGGGGCACACCCTGTGGGGCACCCCCCGGGTGGTGCGGTGTGCCCCTGTGCCCCGCCACGGCGCGCTTCCACACCCCGCAACATGCCCGTTTTGGGCCGAATTGGGCCCACAAGGGGGCGATTCAGCCCTTTGGCAAGTGTAGGAGCGCTCCCGGGGCACCCTTTGACCTGCGTGATGATGTCACTTCCCGGAAGTGACATCATCATGCACGTTGGAAGCTCGTGTGTGCTGCGCGAGTGCACCAACAAAGAAGTCTCCACAGGGTAAGCGCCAGGGTCCCAGTCTCCTGCTGGGAGACTCAAGCCACCTGGCAACCCTAGGAGAGACAGTCAGGTGCCTACCAGTTCCTTTCACGTGCTTAGGGGGCTTAGGTCCATATATCCTCCTGGCATGCATGAGTGCTCCCAGAGAGGCATGATGACATCACTTCCGGGAAGTGATGTCATCATGCTGGTCACAAGCGTGCTCCCATGCTTTACTCAGGCCTAATTTTGGCCCTGTTTGGGACCAAAATTGGCCCCAGCAGAGCACAGCAACATACACGCGGCCTGTACTATGATGTCACTTCAGGAAGTGACATCGTACCCTGCTGGGAGTGTGCCCGGTGGGCACTTTCTCGGGTTGCCTGCTGGTGGCAGGCAATTGTTGGGGGAGTTTCTCAGTTTGGGGCAGGGCAGACATTTTAAAAAATTCTTTAAAAACATGAGAATGGATCAGTGTAGTGAATGCAGATGATCTGTTTTCGGATTTGACGTGCCTTTGTTCCAAACCGAAGTCCAAACTAGACGTTTGTGTGTTCTTGGGTCTGCTATGGGTACACCACTGCTATTTTAAAATGTTTTTAAAATGCTGTTCTGGTTTGGATCCAGGCCTGGATTGAATAGAACAGCCACAATTTGTGCTTTGGACAGAACCACAAACTGTAGAAGAGGACGAACTGCAGAGCAGCAAACAGCAAGCTACAATTTGCTAGGAAAGGGCTGTTGTTGAATATGCCTCTGAGTATATTCAGAGTAAACCCTGATTTCTGTTGTGCTGTTGCTAACTGCTTATCTTGCAGGCAAGGTGTTTTGATTGAGAGTTCAGGCCAAAGCCTGGGAACCTGACCTTGAATTCAACACAGAGGCTGAGCTAAGCTCCTCTCTTCCCTCCTCCCCTCTTCTCAGGAGCTGCACCCGCCAAAACTACTAACGGACTTTTTTTCCCACTGGGAAGGCGGCGACACCAACCTATAATTAATCTTGTTTCACTACCTTTAGGCATTCCAACCAATTCCCCTGTCGTAGTATCTTGATACTGGTATCTCTCGTTAATAAAAACTTCTTTAACTCGTACACCTGAGTGATGCAGTGAAGTGTTTGGGGAAGTACCTGGCAAGGCCTGACAGCCTGGAGGGGCAAGAAGGAATGTGCAAACCCCAGGATCCCACAGGGGCATTCTCAAAATGGCAAACTCTGGCTTGTTACGTCTGAGCCATGAGGTTGCGTGAAACGCAGGGGTTCTGTGTAAGAGAAAACAGGTCACTTGGCCTTAGGGGGTGTTTTTAAGGATATATGTCAGAAACTTGCCAAGAGGGAAATAGCCCAGAGTTCGTTTTCCTCAGCTGTGGTTGGGCCTCATTCCTACTGCTCCCCTCAGTGGTTCAGGGTGGGTGAACACCTTCCCCCCCAGTCCGGCGTTCCCCTCCGTGACTCCTGCTTTCTGCCCTGTGTTTTAGTGTTGTTTGCCTGTCTTTTTAAACATTGGGTTTCTTTGTTTTTATGATGTGTTTTTACAAAGCTCTTTTTATCTGTTTGCCGCCTTGGTGGGCTTGAAAATGGCATGTGCTTGTTGCCATTTTGCCCATGTGGCCGCCCAGTCTGTGCAAGATGTATGGTGAGCGCACAGTTGCCCAGATGAGGTTTTTCGCCTTGCCAGCCTCATGTTCCCCTCAGGGCCTGTCTCTCTCATTGCGCTGCTTGTATACTGCTGGGGGCCAGGATCTCTCGGCCGCTGGGTTGCTCTCCCGAGCCTTCTGCAGCCTGACTCTTGTAAAATTCCTCTGGAATAGCCCGGCAACGAGCACATCAGAGCGCAGTGCAAAATGTGTGATTCTGCCCCAAGCAGCATGCAAGCTGCTGCAGTCCCCTTGGGGCCAGCCTAAGCCAGGACTCTGTTCGTCTAAAATAAGCAAGCCCATGTCTCGGTATACATGATGCAAATGGATAAACCTGTCTAAGTGTTTGGAAAGACGGGAGCAGCTCAGCTGAAATCCGGCCCCTTTTGGTTTCTGAGATTTGGTTTCTGATTTTTGTGGTCGTAAGGGCTTGAAGCTTGCTTTTAAAAAACATTGCACCCCTTCCAGTTCCCTGAATCCTGAATTGTGTTCCTGATGCGGCATGCTGTGCTTTTCCAAGCCCTTGCTGAAGGTCCTCTTATGGCAGCCGTGCTGTGTTGTATGACAAAGCTTGACCGGCGTGGCAGATGTCCCAGCCAGCATGCTCCTGCCAGTCCAGAGTAGGGTTGCCAGCCTCCAGGTGGTGGCTGGAGATCTCCCAGAATTACAACTGGTCTCCAGGCCACAGAGATCAGTTCACCTGGAGAAAATGGCTACTTTGGGGGGTGGACTCTGTGGAATTATGCCATGCCAAGGGTCCTTTCCCTCCCCAAACCCCACTTTCTCCAGGTTTCACCCCCCAGATCTCCAGGAATTTCCCAACTTGGAGTTGGCAACCCTAGTCCAGAGGGTACAGGTTGTGTGTGCCTGTGTGAGACTAAGTGTTGTGATGTGATGTGAGGCTAGCAGCATCCAGGCTTTTCCTGTGATGGGCTGACAAAGCTCCGGAGGGAATTAATGGGGTTTTTGCTTGGCTCCTCAGTCCATGTCAGATCAAAGGCACTATAAAAAATTGGTTTGAGATGCTCTGGATCCCGAGCTGAGTGGCTTTTCTGTGGTTTTATTTGTTTCTATGTCCCCCCCCCCTTCCTGAAGCTGCATTTGTTACATATCTGCACTCAGCGCCTCTCCCCCAGTGTAGCAGCCGGATGTGCAAGACCTTGTTAAGCACTCTTGGAGAAAATGTGTTTCATTAGCTATGTATCAAAGTTGTTTTGCTGCTGTCACGCAGCCGAAAAGTTAAACATGTCTGATCAAAGACGCGTAAACACAGCTTCAAAACAAATGCCCCAGGGTCCTGCCAGAAAACACGAGAGCTGTCGGAGATGGAGCCCCCTCCAAACCCCCATTGTGCATTCACACATGTGTGGCGCTCAAGACCGTGCAATTTCATGCTTTCTTTTTTTTTTTCATTTCGCAAGAGCTATTTATACACCCTGCTTTGCACACAGCCAGGCGTGGAGAAGAGCATCAAAAGCTCCTTCTGTTGCACAAATGTCGGCATGCCCCGGGCAGAAATGATGGGGTGTTGGATTGTTTGCAACGGACACTGTTGTTGGTGGAAGAGTGTTGGAAGTTGTCTCTGTCTCTCACTTTTTGCTTTTCTCTCTCTCTCTCTTTTGCTGGGTGCAAATTGCACCGCTCTGTGTATCTGTTGGAATTCCTCTATATTGAAACTGCTCCAATCCTGTTTCCCCTCCCAGAACATTCCCCAAATGCTTCTTGCTGGCGGCCGTAACTGCCATCCAGCGGGGCCACTGCTACAGCCATTGCTCCGTATCCTGCAGCCACAAGGTGCCACGAGGTCTCCTTTGTTGTCTCTACATCTTTCACGCTGCATTTCTGGAGAAAGGGATAGTGCCGTGTTTGAAGAAGAAAAGGAAGAGCAAATGGGGTGGAAGTTGCATTGTGATGGAGAGGTAATGTGGGCGTGTGAGGCAGAACCTTGCAATGCGCCTGATGTGTGCCCTGAGGAGTAGCTGAGATGCATTCCGCGCAGCCTTAGCACCAGGAAGCACATGTGAATACCTGCCTTATTCTGGAGGAGTTCGCCGTGATAGTCTGTAGTTGCAAAATAGTAAAGAGTCCAGTAGCATCTTTAAGACTAACCAACTTTATTGTAGCATAAGCTTTTGAGAACCACAGCTCTCTTTGTCAGATGCATGTGAGGAAGAGAGCTGTGGTTCTCTAAAATTTATGCTACAATAAAGTTGGCTAGTCTTAAAGATGCTACTGGACTCTTTGCTATTCTGAATCAGACCATTGTTCCATCGAGGGCCATATCGCCTACTCAGACTGGCAGTGGCTCTCCATGGTCTCAGGCAGAGGTCTTTCGTGTCACCTGTTACCTGGTCTTTTTAACGGGAGCTGCCGCGGATTGAACCAGGGACCTTCTGCATGCCAAGCAGATGCTCTGCCCCTGAGGCACAACCCCTCCCCAGCAAAGGATTGGGGGGGGGTGCAAGCAGGGCTTTCCCCCCCTACTGTTGGTGGCTGTGCTAGAACATGAGGATGCTGTGCACTGGGGGGGGGAGAGGGGGAGAATGTTGCCTGCAGAGAAATGGCGCCTGGAAAGGTCCTTGGGATTGCCTTCTCCCCCCCCCCGCCCCCGCCCCGCCCTTCCTAGTCTCAACCCTGCGTGAACTGCTGAGGGCTTGTCCAGCATTCCAGGGCCGGCCTTGCAAGGCACCCCGATCTGCAGGCACATTCCAGGGGCACTGGGCCAGACTGGGAGCCTTCCCTCTTCCTTTTTTTTTCTTTTTCTTTTTTTAAAATTTTTTATTACAATTAAACCATACAACATACAAACAAACACTTACGAATCTAAACTTTAACCATTACAAAACTATTTTGATACAGGAGGGAGTTAGATATATACAGTCAAGTATTATATAATTTGACAAGGCATATAAGTTAGAGCATAAAGGTTCTAGAGAGGCCGATTCCAGACGGCCCCCTGCCTCGCGAAACGTCGCGCGTCGTTGCGCAGAAAACGCGAAATATCGCGTTTTCTCGCGCGAGTTTTGCGCGACGTCGCGCAAAACTCGCGCGAGAAAACGCGATATTTCGCGTTTTCTGCGCAACGACGCGCGACGACGCGCGACGTTTCGCGAGGCAGGGGGCCGTCTGGAATCGGCCAGAGAGTAATTGTTTGAAGTATTTTTGATTTAGGCTGAATATTATTTGTATCAACATATCCAAAAAAAGGAAGCCATTTCTCCATAAACTTGGAGTTTGCAGGAAACTGTTCAGCTATGTATAAGTCGTTATGGGTTTTTTCCATAATAAAGTGATTCCATACTTTTTCAAACCATGAATCTATGGAGGGTGCATGATCTGTCTTCCAGACCAGCGCTATCTCAGTCTTTGCTACTACTAACAGAGTTGCAATCAATTCTTTTCTAATCATAGGTATAGGTAATTCTTCCCACTGATCTAAAAAAAGGATTTTAGGGTCGAAGGGAACTTCATATCCTGTAATAGTTTTGATTGAATCAATTACTTTCTCCCAATAACTTTTAATGATAGGGCATCCCCACCAACAATGAGCAAACGTGCCCATCTCTCCACAGTTTTTCCAGCATTTTGGGGAAGCTGATGGGTATATATAGGAAAGTTTCTTAGGCGTGAGATACCACCTATGAATAATTTTAAACGTTTGGAACTTAGTTAAGGTAACTTTTGATTTGAATATAGATGAGGTCCAGATCTTGTTCCATGTCTGAGGTGATTGTTCTACATTGCAATCTTTAGCCCAGCTAGATTGACAAGGAATTTGCTTTTTGTTCTGTGTGTTAGCCTTCCCTCTTCCAAGCAAGTGCCTGATAGCCCCCCCCCCAGGCATCCTGGCTGCTTCTCCTCAACTGTTCTTCCCCAGTCCCAGCCTCCTCCCCTGGCAGAGGGCAAACAGTGGAAGGTCGAGGGCTGTGTCAGCGTCCATAAATCATGCTGAACAAGACACAGCGGCTTAGCATCCTTGGGGGCTCTGGGCTGGGCGCTGGGAGCCAGTGGGATCCAGTTCCTTTTCTCCGTTCTCCATTCCTCTTGGCTGTAAAGGGATGGGGCAGGAGAGAGAATTCTTAGAGGGCCGGACTTGTGGCTGGATTGCAGGTCAGCAGCCCCGGGAGATGAAACAGGGAAGAATCAAAGGAACAGGAGAAGGTTTGTTCTCTTCTCTCCTCCCCAAAGAAGCATCAGAATATGCTGAAGAGACAGAAGTGTTTGGGTTTGGGGCGATAAAACGCTTTTCTGCTTTGTTGTAGCCTGCAGGGGCTTTTCGGTACAAGTTGCCGGACTCCCTGATCCTTGATAGATGCCTCTTGGTCTGTGGCCGCCTGGGCCATTTCCAGATGGCTTACCTGAAGCCGCTCCATGCCGCAATCTTGTGCATCGTGCCGCGGAAAACGCGAAATATGCGACATCGCGCAAAACTCGCGTGAGAAAACGCGATATGTTGCGTTTTCCCCGGCACGATCCACAACATTGCGGCATGGAGCGGTTTCAGGTAAGCCATCTGGAAACGGCCCTGGTCCTCTATTCAGTGTGTTGCTCACCTGCTTACCTCCTCCCCGCATCCTTTCCAGGCTCCACAAAAAGCAGGTGCACTATTTGGTCTGATGACCCCCCCCCCCACCAAAGTGTGTCTTGAGTTTGCCACTGTGCCACTAGATTTGTGTGTCAAAGAGCAGTTGCTACAACTGGCCAGACCTGCTTTGGGACGAGGGAAGAGGTCCCGTTTCTAGAGCCCAACCATTGCCAGGGGAGTTGTCACATTTGGGGGGAAAGGGGCATGAGAAGAAAGGAGAACTTGTGAAAGATCCATGGTGTACTTGCCGTAGGAGGGTTGTTGGTTTTCAGGGAAGGAGATGTTAGGAAACACCCCCTTTCTCCTTGCAGCCTGACCCCCAAGTGTTTCGAGCGCCACCCATGTGTATGATGCTGTGCAGGTGCAGCAAACAAGATGTTCCTGCCCTGAGGAGGTTGCCAAAAGGTTTTCCTATCAGGGATAAAAGCAAGTTGGAGATGACACTGTGAAATGGGGGGGACGGTGCCAAGGAGAAGAATTAAGAAGCTGGCGTTCCCTTCAATACAGTGCAGCGGGATGGGGGACACAATTTGATGCGTTTTAAAAGTCTGTGAAAATGGAAATGAATCTACATTTAATGAGCAGTACCTCCCAGAGGCCTGCTCCACATTGCACATCAACCCTACCTACTTGGCTTTCCTGTTGTCCCTTGTTGACCAAGTGCCCTAGAGGTCACCCCAGACAGACTGTGCTTGCAAAGGACAACCAGAGCAGATACCGACTTTTCTCCAGGTAGCTTGATCTTCTCGTAAACTCGGAGGAATCTCAGAGCTGTTGCGGATGTGTCCTGGAAGCACCTGTTCTCCTTATGCATCATGTTTCTCTGCAAACGTTGATCCTTACAATCCGACTGTGTCTTCCTCCCCCACAGCTGTCAAGTTGTTCCGGCACAGAAAAGATGCAGATATTGGGGGGGGGGGGGGTCTTCCACAGGATATGCATGGCAGATTCTGCAAAAAGGTGGACTCCCCCCATGGTTCTTTCCTTGCAACAAGCTTTTATTGAACTGGCTGAGCAAGAGAAGGAAAGTCCATGGCTTGATTTCCACTCCTAGTCGAAAGGGCGGTGACATCAAAGGGATCGTCTTTGCTGTGGCTTTTGCTGGAGAAAAGGAACCCAGAAGTTAGATAGCGGAGAGTTCAAAGCGGAGCCTTTTTGCAGTTGAGGAAGGAGCCGAAGAGAAAGAGTGGTAGGAAAAATTTATTCCACCCGCTCGTTTTAAATGTCTTTGGATTTGCCCTATCTCTGGTTTGTAAAGAATCAAGCAGCTCTGGAGAGGGGCATCCACGTTTCCTAAATAAAGGATCAGAGAAGGACTTCTCAGCCATCTCCAAACAGCAACGCTGCAGAGAGTTTCCACAGAATATTCATCCAGTACTTTCCACAGAATCACAAGAGTTGGAAGGGGCCACACAGACCTTCTAGTCCAACCCCCTGCCCAATGCAGGGTGAGCCTAAAGCATCCCTGACAAAGATTCATCCAGTTCTTTCCACAGAATCACAGAGTTGGAAGGGGCCATGCAGCAGTTCTCAACATCCTTGAGAATTTCTCAAGTTTTTTGGAGGGGAAGTGCAGAAAGATGGCGGTACACACGCTTGTATGGAAGCCACGTGCTTTGATTAGCATCTCTTGCCTCCTAATCCCACGTGTGGAGAAACCAGCAGCAGGTGCCCCGTGATGAAGGAAATGCAGTTTTCACATGCTCAGAGGTACCGTGCCATTCTGGGATGCCTCTGCTTGGAAACACAGCTTGATGAGAACCTCGAAGCGGTTTAGGACAATCTTGATTTTTGGATGGGCTTAAGCTAGTGAAAGCAGAGGACCTGATTTTTATTATGCGTGGGAGAATTTACAGATTATATATTGAGAGATGGTAACATCTTATTTTGTGTAAAACTTTGAGGTCAGTTAAGGTGTTTTTTAAGAAAATCTTTTTTTTAAAAAGCAAGTTTGTAAAAGTGACTTTGCAGCCCTAAAGTGGCCTTGTGCTCTGTGCTGCTCCAGAATTCGGCAGAATGCCACCAGGTGTTCGCTGTGCTTAGCAAACACCTGGGGAAACCTTCCTTGCCAACTGCTGTGTGGTGGCTAGAAACCTGGACGCAGGAGGCAGATGGAGGCAGCCACTGATGGGAGGGGCCAGATTCCTTTGCCACTCAGGCCACGTGGCCTGGGCTGTGGTGCAGACGGTGAAAGCCCAGCTAGCCACAGGGGTGCAGGTGGAGGCGAAGACCCTGGTTCCCTCTCTTCTTCAGTTCTTTTTAACCTTGGGTGGCTGACAGTTATCAGAAGCTGAGCAGGAGAGGAAGTCCAGAGCCGGTACACAGAGGCAGGCAATGGCAAACCACCTCTGAACGCCGCTTGCCTTACAACCTTGCAGGGTAGTCACAAGTCAGCTACGACTTGATGGCACTTTCCACCACCACACCTGGGAACTTCAGTTGCCCCACATCACTTCTGGTTGTGTGGAGATCATTCGGGCCCCAACTTGACTTCTGCAAGACATAACGCCTGCTTTGGACCTCAGTTAGAGACCAACTTGAGTTTTATTAAATGAAGAATCAGGGCCTGGTTGCCCAGATCTGCCTCGTGAACTGAACAGGGAGATGCACGAGCGAAGCGCATCTCATTCTTTTCAACACCACTGGCAAAGAACAACTTTCTAGTGGCTTGAGCCTTTCCCCTTTTTAATATGATCGACTTTTTCAGCAGGCATGAGCAGGTGGAGAAAATGTGCGTGTTGGAGTAGGATCTTCTTGGCTACAGTGTCCTGGCAAGGAAGCCACCACCTGGGGCAAATTTCCCATGACCCAGTCTAAGAAAGCTCTCATCTACCCAATGCTGCCACACCCGAGCACTTTCTAGCATGGTGTCAAGAGCCTTTGCCGCAACATGACATGGAATGGAAACTAAAGTAGTGATAGATCAGGATGGGTAGCTGTGTTCGTCTGTCTGTAGCAATTAAAAAGAGCAAGAGTCCAGTAGCACTTACAAGACTAACAAAATTTGTGGTAAGGTAGGAGCTTTCGTAAGTCACAGCTCACAGTTCTGAAGAAGGGAGCTCATACCCTACCACAAACTTCGTTAGCCTTATAGGTGCTACTGGACTCTTGCTCTAAACTAGTGATAGCACACAATAATAGAAATGCAGTCAGAAGTAGGCACGACTAGCTGTGAGATCCAGTTCCCAAGTAAGGCAATCACATCCTTAATCCTGATATTTTTGAGCCCAAATACCTTTCTCCTCCTTTCATTTTTACCTTGCTTGTCCACCAAGAACCTTAAGGTGGTGGACAATATTTCCCCCTCTTCTGGTTCTGCTTTATCTAATTGTACTTTCCCTCCCTCCCTCCCAGTGTGCTTGCACTCTACGCCAGACAGCCAGGCACAAGATCCAAATTTTTATTTAAATTAGTTATAAAATGAATGCATAGGTTTTTGATTCTCCAGTGAACAGGGCTTTTAATTTATTCTTGTAAGTCTCCCAGTGGTGATGAGAAAATAAAACACAACTTATCACAGAAAGGGCACCAACCTCTTCTTCCTTTTGTGGCAGAGAAGCCATGTCCGGAGATGGTCCAGCTCTTCCTTGGCCTCAGCCACACGCTTATCTTCTGGGGCCTTTGATGCATAATTATGCTTGGGCCCCAGAATGTTTGCTAAACCTCTGATATCCCATTCTAATCCTCTGAAGCTCAGTCTCCTGTGACGTTTGCTTGCCGAAAAGCTGCTTAAGTTTATAATGCACTTCCTTTCCTTCTTGGCCTGAGATGCCAAAAGAAAGAGGGAGCCATTTGGCAGATGTGGAAGTTGAGTCAACCACGTCTTCAATGGGATGTGCTGAAACTTTGTTGGCTTAATATTTCAGGACCAAAATCTGGAATTTCAGATAAAGACCTGCTTGGGTTGAAGAATTGGTGCTTCTATCAAAACTCCATTCTGTGTCCTGCATTTCGATGCTTGCCACAAAAACTACAATTCCCATCAGGCTGTTCTTCATTTGCCGTCGCTGTTCCTCCTGCTACCAGCCGTCCAGAATGCAATGCCGGCATCCTATACAGGCTTGTTCACTGATGCCCTGAAGAGCGTGGAGTGGTGAGCAGGATTTGAGTACAGCAGCACCTTAGAGACCAACAAGAGTTTCAGGGTGTAAGTCCTACTTGCCAGTCCTCCACCCCCTGCCCCCGCTTACTTGGCTGGAGGGGGGGGGAGCATGCCCATGCTGCAGCTGCCCGATTCAGGTCCATTTCAGCCCGGATCAGGCCACTGCGGAGCATGGGAACGCTACCGCACTCTGCAGTGGCCTGATTCAGGCTGACTTGGGGTCGGATCCAGGCTGATTTTGGCCCGAATTGGGCCAAATCGACCCAAAATAGGCCAGATCCGGGTTGAATCGGGCCACTGCAGAACTCCTGTGTTTTATAGCAAGCAGATTTGGGCTGGATCTGGGCTGGATCTGCCCCAAACGGGCCATAGGTGGGCCAAATCGGGCCACTGCGGAGTGTGGGAGTGCTCCCGCGTTCCTCAGCCGCCTGATCCACGCCGCTTTGGGCCCAATTCGCCCTGATTCGGGCCTGAATCCAGCCAAACTGGCCCGAATCAGGCCAGTTCGGCCCCCCCACGGAGCACAGGCGCGCTCCCAGGGTGGCCGTGTGGTGACTTCCCGAGTGCCTGCGCCCACCAGCAAGGTAATTGCCCGGCCCCCGGCCCCCTGCCATGAGGTCGAGGGGGCCTGGCAGCCCTGCGCTCGTGTGTGCAGAAGGGAGCTCTGACTCTCGGAAGCTTGCGCTCTGAAAATCTTGTTGGCCTCTCGGTGCCGCTGGACCCAAATCCTGCTGTTCTGCTGCAGACCCACGTGGCTGCCCACCTATCCGGAGAGAGGTGACGTTATGAGAGGCCTGGTGGGCCTTGGTGGCAGGGAGGAGTGGCTCCGGTTGTGATTTGGTATCGTGGGCCAGGAAGCCATGCCAGGCGGCTCCCTGCAGCTTCTCAAAATATTGACGAGCAGCCTTTCACTTTCTCAGGCTGCTCCCTCCAAAAATCACTACACATGGCTGCAAAATGTTTGCCATACTAAGACCCAGTGTGGAGTAACGGTTAATATTGGATTAGGACCCAGGAGACATGGCTTCACATCTCCTCTCTGCCACATACCTTGCTGGGTAACCCTGGTCCAGTTTCCTCTTTTTTAGCCTAACCTATCTCACAGGATACTTGTGAGTCTCAAAATGCCCTGAACTTCCTGGAAGGGTGTGTGTGTGTGTTAAAGCGTACTAAACAAATGAGCAAGCAGCTTAAGTTAAAAATCTCCTGGTTGCTAGGAAATGGCTCTGCCTTGGTTACTCGCCCCTCCCAGCAATGAAATAGTTAACATGACAGCGTCCTCACATGCTGCATTTCAAGTTGTGAAGATTCTGGGCGCATGCAGGACTGCATGTAGGAAAACTCTTCTGGAGGAAAGAAGCAGCAGTGTTCATGCCGTGGCTGCCTTTGCTTAGGAAGCTGAAATCCAGAATTCCTGTATGCACTTTTCGGCTCTGGCAGGCATGGAGAAGTCCACCATCCTATTGATCCCTGGGCCAGCAGTTTGGCTTGCACTGCCCAGACCTTCCTTCTGCCTCTGGGCAGGTTGGGTCTCTTTGGCGGTGAGTTGCTGAAGTTCCAGGAGTCCGTCGTAGGCATAATTGGAGCTGTCTGTGCCTTTGGGCTGCAACCTCAGTAAGGCAGATAAAGTGCCTGCATTCCATCGGATAAATCTGATCCCTTGCTAATTTTGGAATAAAATCCGGCCTGGCAAATGGTTTTTGTAATCTGGCCTGGCTGATTTGATGTCTGTTGGCGGTTTCCTTGGATATTAAGGATGTGACAATTTAATTGCAGGCTAGCCCCTCCGGAGGGGGGCACAAATCAATAGGTGTCAGGCAAGGCAGTCCTTTTCAGATAAAATCTATTTGTAAATTACAGTCATTTGTCTCCTTGCGGCATCAGGCAGAGTTAATTGCAATCAGTGGGGCTGGAGCTCCGGGTGGAGCCTCCATTTGTCCCCCCCCCCCCCCCAAGATTCTGCCTGTATACCAGAGAGGTGCCAAGAGGAGCTGGCCTGCCAGCTGCACATTCCTGGCACAGAGCAGCTCTTGGTGCTGCAAACTTCTCCTTCTGCATGCAGCAGCAGCCAAATCAGGAGCATCCCCTCTGGGATGGCAGAAGGGGACTAATATGCTTCCTGGAGATTGGGGGGTGGGGTACCAAGAACGATACCGACTGGGTCAGAGAGGCTCTGCTCCAGCCTCATCCTCAGATCAGTTAAGATGAAATGTGGGCCAGGTTCTTTGAGGATTTTGACCTGGAAGTGATAATCTGGAGGAGTCATGGGGGTGTCTTGAGAGGTCACAGTGTGCTCCGATGGTGAGTAATGCTTCTTGTGACAGGCACCTTGGCCGTGAGTTGCTGGTGCTTCCACAGCAGAGAGGACATCATGCAGGCTCCATTGCTGGGCTGCAGGCGTCACTTGATGATCTTTCCCTACTTCTCACAGATTCTGGGGCTCTTAAACTGCTGGCCTTTTCTCATGCTTTGCCTGACACTGAGAAGATCCACAGGTCTGGAGTTGCCAGCTGTTGGTTGGCAACTGGCAGAAGAGGGAGGGGAGGGGATAGGGACGGGGTGTGTGTGACGTCGTCGTCGTCGTCATCATCATCATCATCAACTGCACTTCTATACCGCTCTTCTAGACAGATGTGCCGCACCCAAGTTTGTGTTATTATTAAAAGTGCAGAAAAGGGCAACTAGAATGATTAATGGTACGGCCTCACTTCCCCTACGAAGAAAGGTTAAAGCGCTTGGGGCTCTTTAGCTTGGAGAAACGATGACTGAGGGGTGACATGACAGAGGTTTACAAGATTATGCATGGGATAGAGAAGGTAGAGAGAGAAGTATTTTTCTCCCTTTCTCACATTACAAGAACTCGTGGGCACTCAATGAAATTGCTGAGCAGTCGGGTTACAACGGATAAAAGGAAGTAGTTCTTCACCCAAAGGGTGTTTAACTCATGGAATTCACTGCCTCAGGAGGTGGTGGCAGCTTCAAGCATAGACAGCTTCAAGAGGGGATTGGATAAACATATGGAGCGGAGGTCCATCAGTGGCTCTTAGCCACAAGGTATAGATGGAACTCTCTGTCTAGGGCAGTGAGGCTCTGTATTCTTGGTGTTTGGGGGGGGGCAATCAGTGGGAGGGCTTCTAGTGTCCCTTCCCCACTGGCAGACCTCCTGAGGACACCTGGGTTGGACTGGATGGGCCGTTGGCCTGATCCAACATGGCTTCTCTTACATTCTTATGTTCTTATCCTCACAATACAGCTGGGGAGCTGGGGCTGAGAGGAGTGGCTGACCCAAGGCTACCTACTCAGCTCACGGCAGTAGTGGGATTTGAACCAGTAGAGTGCTGGTTCGCAGCTAAACCACGTAACAACAGCATGATGTCACTTTTGACCTGAACCCAGAAGCGGCAGCAGTCTGATGTCCTAGAACCCCTGCAAAGGTCTTCCTCCCATTTTTTCCCCAGTACCCTGCTGAACTGCAGCAAGGACAATGGGCCAAGGGTGGGAGGTCTCCCCCCCAAAGGTTATGGTTGTTCCAGCTCAGCTGGGCTGCAGGAGGATGGCCTCCGTGGGTTCCCCCCAAAGGTTATGGTTGTTCCAGCTCAGCTGGGCTGCAGGAGGATGGCCTCTGTGGGTTCCCTCTGGCCATACCATTGCACACCCGAACCACTCCCTCCCATTTTTCCAAGGTCACCTAATGGTTGTGATGCTCTTGGTCTTTATTATAAGTAAGTACTTTTGAAGGATTACTAAATTTACCTGTGATACAAAAAACTAAGAGGCCCTGAAGTTCTCATGACCTTAGAAGGCACGTTAGAGATGAGTGTGCCTAAAAATGCTGATCCGCAGGTACATAGTAGTGGCCGTAGTCGAGCCTCAGCAAGAAAGACCGGTTATAAGCGAAGCAAGCAAGCAAGTAGATAGTGAATCTGAAATTTAAACTCTAATGCTGCGATCCAGGGCGTGTCTGTTTGGGAGTAGATGTCATGTAAATCAGTACGTCTTTCTAAGGGCCCTGCCCCCTCCTCTCACCCCCTCCCCCCTCCCCTGGCCGGGGCTGGGCCGAAGAACAGTTTGGAGGGAGAGGAGGCGTGACGATGCATCTCCTTGCTGGCCACACCACACTTCGGCTAACACAGGGCAAGCCTGGGTGCTACTGAGCCCACGTTCCTTCTTGGCACCACTCCTGGGGGGCAAGGGGGGAGGGGCTCTGGGATAGGCAGTCCTCCAGGACAGCCTCCCTCCGGGTTTCCAGCCAGGAAAATCAATGGCTAGTATGCCCCAGGCTTATTTCTAAGTAAACATACATTGGGATTGAGCGGTGTATTTTTTGTTTTATTTATTTCATTCCATTTATTTCATTAAATTTATAACCTGCTCTCCCCGCACACAGGCTCAGAGCGGGTAACAACAGTCAAAATCACATTAAAATCCGTTAAATATATTAGCTACATTAAATCATACATTACATTACATTAAAATCGTAAAAATCAATACAAGAGGCAGCAACTTTTAACAGCAACCCATATGCTGAAGCCATGGTATAGGTGATGGGCATACCTACACCTAACAGGGCATACCTACACCTAACAGGGTATGCCTGTTAGGTGGGTCGGCAGATGATTGGGAGGAGGGGGCTGCATTCTCCACTCAACAGGAGACCAGCTAAAAAGGAGCCTGCCCAACCTCAGCCGTACACCTGGCAGAACATCTCTGTCTTGCAGGCCCAGCGGAAAGATAGTAAATCCTGCCAGGCCCTGGTTTCCACCGAGTTCCACCAGGTGGGTGCCAGGCCCAAAAAGGCCCTGGCCGTGGCCAGGCGAGCATCCTTGGGGCTGGGGACTGCATGAACTGAAACAGTCAGGAGATGGTTGCTTTCCTGGCTGAATGCTGCAGGTACCAAATCGATGAAGCTGTACAGAGATGTCCTTTTCTGAACCCCCCTCCCCTTCCGGTTTTCAAATATTGTCGCTGAGAGTCTTTTTCACTTCACACATTTTTGTTGCTGGGGGATTGCCAAGTTTTCTTTTACATTTTTTTAAACATTACACATAGATAATGTTAAAAATTATGCTGGTGTAATGAGAAGAAACGGAAAATGCTACAGATACAAAAACTCTACTGTGCATATGCAACGAATGGGCATCACACAATTCTCTGGATACGCATGACCCCCATTCCAGCCTGGGAACGCATCCTGGGTCTCATCTGTAGCATTACAGATGAAAATCCACACGTCGCCTCTTTCAGAAGAAACGGTGCTCCCGTGTGTCCTGAGGGTTTACGTAGTCCCAGGGCTTTTTTTCTGGTGAAAGAGGTGGTGGAACTCAGTGGGTTGCCCTTGGAGAAAATGGTCACATGGCTGGTGGCTCGGCGGCACGGAGGGCAATCTCAACTCCCCTCTGTCTGGAGATCAGGGGGCGGGGCCACCAGCCATGTGACCATTTTCAAGAGGTTCCGGAACTCCGTTCCCCCGCATTCCCCCTGAAAAAAAGCCCTGCGTAGCACATTCATTACGTGCGCCCAGTCACAGAATCAGGAATGTAATGACCGAAAAGGGCTAAAGAGGTCTGGATTTAACTAGCAAAACAGAGAAGCAAAATCAGAGGGGGAGTTTTCAAGTTGAAAAAGCAAAAGGACGAGAACTTGGAAACCATCCCTACGAAAACAAGAAATGTGTGTCTGTTGGAAAGTAACAAGCTTGTGCATATTGGAAGAGAAGTCCTTGTTTCTGCTGATCAAAGGATTGTTTAAAAGCAGAGTTTGAGAGGTCTGAGATACGTGGGGAATTTCTTACTAGCTTTATATGAAATGTCCTGTGTGCCAGAGGGACCTCCGGGCGGATTGTGCCATGTGACGGTCTTGTTCTGTGCGGACAATAAGATGTTGCCATCGGGCTCCAGTGGCATTGACTATTTCAGGTTACAGCGCAGAGTCAAGGCCGCAGTGTGGGCTGTCACGCTGGAAAGAACCGCTCATTTTTAAAAATGCGATTAATTTTTTTTATTGGCTTTTATTTATCAACATAACAACCTTCTCTATTCAAGACATAACCAAGATGACTCTCCATGGCTTCATTTGTTTTTCACGTATTCTTGGTTGTTGCAGATTATACATTTTACAGTGCTGTGAACACGCCGGCAAATTATAGCTCCGTTGATGTTGTAAACCTTGAGAATTAAGCTGAATATTTGTACAAGAAAGATCAGTGAGAGAGTAACAAAACCGGGCATCACTTATGAAAGGGGGGGGGGGACAACACGCCCTGGACACGGCGGCACCAATAAGCAGGGCTGTGGGAATTTAGCAAGTCTTTTCATTTCACTCATGAAAGAGTTAAACTGTTTGTGTTACCTACTTAATTAGTAAACATACTTTGAATGTAACCATTAGAGCTTCGAATAAGATTTCTGCCATAGAAAGGGGAGTCACTAAGCATAATGAAGTAAAATTAGGATTTTCTATTGGGCAGTTAGTTTATTGGGGGCAATTAATTGATGCTATGTACTGAAGTTTTATTGCTCTTTGTTCACTTTCTTCACTTCCACTACTTCACTTCTTCTTGTCTCTACTCTAAGTCACTTATCCAGCAAGATGTAGTCAGCTTAGCAATTTATTATTTTCTCCAAATGTAACCCTAATTTTTATCCTTTAGTAAAGTATTCTTACAGAGCTACACTGTAATGAGCTACATTCTCATTACTTCCAATGTGCAATCTTTGCGCAATCTCTGCTATATTTTCCTACAAGGGCACCCTGCAGCGCCGCCATTTTTAAATGGAGGAAGCCAAGCTGGTGGCTAGTTCTCTCACTGAAGTCAGTGGGCTGGCTGGGTCCACTGGAAGACATGATGGAAGGGTTGCTTTCACCAAGCAGCGTCCCAAAACTCCCCTGTGAGGAACGGGAGATCCTTTCCAGTATGAGACCTGCTGCAAAGAAGTGCAGTCGGTCAAAGTTGCCGCTTCTGTTTGTGGCTTGTAGTCGCAGATGGTAGGAAAAGAGGCTCTTTCCCTTAATGCAGCCCCCTGAACCTTATGGCACATTTTGCTAGTCTGGCTGTCCTAATCCTCAGGGAAGAGTCTTGGGATGGAGGGTGGACTGCTTGGGGGAAGGGAAGGTGGGAAAAGAACCACACCCTCCGCCAACCCTTCCAGTGGATCCGGCCAATCACACAGAAAGTGATTAACGTTTGGACTGCAACTGTTGTTAAATCATTACTACGTTTTATTGGTTAATTTTGTGCTGGGCATGATGCTGCTGCCCTGACCTGGATAACCCAGGCTAGCCCGATTTCATCAGAGCTCAGAAACGAAGCAGGGTCAGCCTTAAGTTGGTAATTGGACGGGAGACCTCCAAGGAAGACCGGGGCTGCCGAAGCAGGCAGTGGCAAACCACCTTTGGATGTCTCTTGTCGTGGAAACCCCCGCAGGGATTGCCGTAAGCCAGCTATGACTTGATGGCACTTCCCTCCACCAACCAGACATGATCATGGAATCCTATAAGGGAAGATTTCACAATCAGATCTAGTCTCTCCCCCCACCCCTGCTGTTGTTTGGGTTGAAACCTCACCCCAATGAACAGGCCCAGAAGCGCTCGTGTTCTTTCCCCAGGCCTCCCGAAACACAGCTCTTTTCACTGGTGTCTGCAGAAGCCATCTCTTTAAATCTTGTAGGGGCCCACTGAGATTTGAGGATCCCAGAAAAAGCATATTTAGGAGAGAGAAGCCCCTTTTGGCAACCCAGAAGGCCAGTTCTGAAGTTTGCTGTTAGGATGGGAGCCGTCTTGTGCCACTGAGGCAGCAATGGGGCTGGGGGAATCTGTGTGCAGAAATGCCCGTCAGAAAAGTTGCTGTGTGGTGTGTCAACATGCCCTGAATGTTCCGGATGGATAGTGTGTCTGTCAGGCATGTATTTGCAGAGGTAACGCAGTCCCATTTCCACGCCTGGGGAAACTGAAAGCCGTGTGCAGCGGCACCAGAAACATGGACAGATCAGAAACTTGGGTAATTTTTCATCCATCAGATTGGTTGAATTTGTTTTGTGTTAGTTATGGTCTGCATGCACATCCCTACCATAAGCAGCTTTAGACCAAGGGAACTGAAAGAAGCCTCCAACCAGATGGATCCTACCCAGGGCTCGAGACCCACGGGTGGCACTCTGCCCCACAAGTCTGCACTTCCTGATTTGCGGCTGGTTGGCACCTGAGACGGGGCTTTCTTGGCCGCAGAGCATCTGGCCACCTCCAGTTTCCTTTGCCTCTTTCCTCCCAAGGTGTGTTGGCCAACCTTTGATGCGCCGAGAGTTCCTGCCCTGCAGGAATAACTTTTATTATTCATCGATGTTGATGCTGCTTGCTGGCATTAATTTTTGTATCGTATTTAATTCTTCTTCTTCTTGATGCATCCTTGTGAATACTGCAGTAGAAAAGAGCAAGAGTCCAGTAGCACCTATAAGACTAACAAAATTTGCGGTAAGGTATGAGCTTTCGTGAGCCACAGCTCACTTCTTCAGCGACTGTAAGCCACCTTGAGTGCTTTTCCAGAACACAGAGGCTTGGTGCAAATTATCTAGATGAATAAAATCTCTCTTTTCTTGAAGGAGTGTTGGAGCCCTGCTAGTTGCCGAAAGGACTGGGAAGTGGAATAGAATTTGGGGGCTGCAAGCCACCCCGAAGCAAATCCTCGGAGTCCAGTTACTCCTCCTAGTTACTGCCCCCTCTTTGTGATTGGTTTTGGCTGCAGTAGCCTGAGGAAGGAGTGCCCACTCCAGCCAGTGCTAAGGATGCCTCTTCTGCCTGGGTTTTCATACTGGCACCGAAACTGGAACAGATGTGAGAGATTTTGTCAGCAAAGAACTGTGCAAAAGGGTCACAGCCCAGTTACTATCATTTTGGGACTCCAAACTTGGGATCACCAACTGGGGAATTATCTTAAGAAATCCGTTGGGCCAGCGGTGACAAAGAAGTCCTTCTCATTGAAACGTACACAGAGAACGGACACACCTCCACATAACTGGCATAGATTATATCGCTTTCGTAATTGCATATTTAATCATCAAGAAAATATCTCTCTCAGATTAATAGTAAACAAGAAGGAAATAAATAAGTCACACAAACATCAATCATTCAAAAAAAGGGGGGGAATAGAAATGCTGAGTACATTCTAAGATTTATTTCTTAATTTTATCTAGTTGGTTGCTTTGACTCCAGAACTGTACAAAGGGAGGGGCTGTCTTAGTTTGGAGCTAGTCTTTCCTTTCTCCCATATGTATTTGTAAGCTGTCCATTTCTCTAAGCTTTTTGCAACCCTTCTTGTTCTCCTGGATTGAGCGGATGCTTCTGCCCTCGTGCTAACGACATTTTGGCGACAATAATTAAATTCTCTTCCAAATAAACACATTCACATCTAACCCTTTCAGCCTTTTCTAAGCGACAAATCTTTGGAGAGAATCCAAATAAGTACCTCGCGATCTTTGGGCTATTCTCTTATACTAGTACCCGGAATTATTGCACAATTGCTTAACTCCACCAGCATTGCTCTAGATGGCCAAGCTCTTGAATTCCTCCAGGGCTATATGAAGCCACACACCCAGGGTTTCCACTAGGAGGAGGAAGAGGACGGGGTGGGACAAGCCTTCCATTAGCCCCAGGGAATCTGGCCTTCCAGGTCTGCCCTGAGGCCTAAACACAGTTGCCGTTTAGACTTTCCAAATCTCACAGAGCGATTGAAATCCTACCCAGTCCGCTGTCCCTACAAAGTTATATGGGCATAAGCTCCACTGAAATTATTGGGATTTCTTCTGAGTAAGTGGGCTTAGAATCAGGTTGCGTAGCTTTAGTGGTACGTCTTGTTGGGGACCATTTTTAATCAGTGGAGTTTTTTCTTCCCTGTTCGTGCATGCGTGCGTGTGCGCGCGCTCTGGTTCCGGTGAGCAAAGTCAACTGTTAATGACTCCCTTTCTTAATAATGAATGTTAAACTTCTTTAAAAAGTCACACGGCAGGTTCTCTTCCTTCAGCTTTGCAAAAAAGGCTTTTGTGAACATGCACGTGTATTTAAATTTAATTGGTTAAAAGACAGATGATTAATCCAGTAAAATTCTTTAATTGGTTGACTGCCAGAATTATAATTATAATGAATAATTTTGTATATGTGCGTGTGTATTAAATTGCTGTTGTTCATTATGGTTATTGGAACTTTACTAACTGAGTGACAAAAAGAGAGGCTTAGAGTGACTTTGCTTAAGAGTTTCCACTTTTCCTCTATATTACAAGGGGTGTGTGTATGTGAGGGATGTATAGGTGGCTGGGAAAATGTAGAAAATGTGTAAAATGTGGGGAGGATTTCAGTTATGTCCAAAGTAAGGCTGTGAGCATCTAGCATTTCCCTCCGGATGTGAGTGTCCCAGGATAGGTCGTTTGTTCTCCTGAAAGCATTTCCAGGCCTGCAAAGGTATGCCCGTTGTGATTAGAATGGCTTGCGTCTGGTGGTTTAAGCTTGTTTTTGTGCGGCTTGCTGATTTCTGGTACCTGAAATTGGCAGAAATGGGTCGTAGCTGTTCCCCCAGCGTCCAGCACATAGGTATGGAGGGTTGTGCCCTGAAAAGCATCTAACATTGCCGGGCTTTGCCTTCGCTGACCCGTCGGCACAGACTTTGCCAGCCATCCGGCTTTGAAGCTATCTGCTTCCTTCGGGCTGGGTGCATAGTTCTGGTCTGTGATGGAGTTGATTTTAGTTCAGCGTTCGTGAGGGTCGGTGTGGAGGCTGGTGAGCAGCCCGGGAAGGAGGCGGCTGGTCTTCAGCACGAGGGGACGGTTGGGAGAGGCTGGAGGAAGCCTCTGCCAGTGAGGGAGGTGGGATACCTTGCCAGGTTCATGCATTCATGCTCACTTTTGTGGAGTCTCTGGGTGAGATAGACTCTTGGGGTGGAGTCTGGTAGGGGGTGTAGGATGGAGGCATGCTGTGAGCTTGAATACTTTGCTCAGTGCGGCAGTTTTATTATTTTGCAGCATTTTGGTTTAGGGCGCACTGAAGCACAGTCTTCATCCACTGAAAATCTCCTTCTAGATGCCTGATATTTTCCCAGGTGTCCTATACTTTCTGCCATCATTTTGCACCTATAAGGACTAGAAACATGTTTTCTGATTTAAAATGGAAGATGGAGATTCTCAGGAAACTGTGGGTTCTGCACCCCCTCCTCCACAGACGCACACACATTATTTTATTTTTTATTGTATTTATGTCATTTATAGTCCACCTTTCTCTCTGAGATTCCAGGTGGATTACACAGTGTGAGATTAGGGCAGTCAATATCAAGGACATTTCCATAAACAATGCCATAGAGTAAATAAACACAATTTTACAAAGACGTAGCATTAGCAGGAATCCAATGCAGAGTTGAAGAAATGCGGAAACGAAACATGAGCAGTTCTAGGACTGACATTAGACCACATGAAGCACAGGTGTAGTATATAGGAGTACTTATTTAAAGCGACTGACAATACGTAAGGCAACATAGTGGTGAAGTCTATGGTCCCTAACTCTTTAGTGAAGCATCTGAGAGCCCCTCCCTACAATATAGCGCTCCTGAGCTATACTTTTTAGTCTTTTTAAATATTTCTGTTTTTATTTTCCATTTAATTGTGTGCTTAGAAAATGCATATGCCCTCTCTCCAGAGATTGGCACTTTCCCTGCACTTGGGTGGGGTTGTGAGTGCTTAAACTGTGTCCTTGTGTCAAGTGAGGCTGCGTGCAAGATGCAAGACCAGCACAGCTACCCACCTGAAACTCAAAACGTAAGATGTTAGCTGTTAACAGGCATCAAGAGGCTTATCAGAAGATACGTAGCTTTTGCTTTGACTCTCATATAGTTCTCCTGGCTGTGTTTTCATCATGGGGCACTGAAGACCTAAATCTGTTTGCGCTGTCCCTAACAGCGGCAGTGATGAGAGTCCCTGCTGGCGACCGAAGATGTGAGCGTGATTTGGCGTTGCTCGGTTGGGTTTCAGTCCATCTTCCTCTGAACTGCATATGCTTAGCAATCAGAGATTAATGTCCAAAGGAGTTTGCCTGAAGGGCCGAGTGGTGAGGAGAAACACAGACAGGCATGGGGGCAGGGGGAGCGCATACACAGATGGGAGGGCAAGTGGTAGCAGCAGGTGGCTCGAGCAAATGAGCCAGTTCATATGTGGCAGAGAAAAACTACCTTTCCCCAATCTGGCCTTTGAGGAGAAAGGATTCTTTATCCCAGACATGACTTGTGGTCTGATCCTGGATACAAACAAAATTCCTCCACCAGAACCATTAGGCGTCTTACTGGGTTGGATTGTGCATATTCATTCCTCTAATTCCTTCCCCCAGATGCAAGGAGCCTTTGGGCCGGCGGAGGCTGCGTGTGCTAAGGGGAAAGCGCCACCATGAGCTAAATGGATGTTCCAGATCCACTTTGTTGTGTGTGCAGAGCAGTTTGGGCCGTGGCCTCCCACAGCAGTGACGCCCTCCCTGTGGATGCCAAGAATGTGATCTCGGGTTGCAAGAAGTAATCTTGCTGATTTTTAATGTTCCCAGCTCCGTAAACGGAACAAGGTGCTGCAGCTATTTTTTGCCACATATTCACCCCTCGGAATGGTTTGTCTAGGTTTTTTCCCCACCCACCCACCCCCCTCACAATCACAGCTTGTACTTGTTGCAAGCCCTTGTTTTCTAGATCTGTTGGACTGGGGCTGTGGGAACGGCAAGGGATGCAAACACCACACACACATGTGAATGCATCCACGCCTCGCACGTTGCACGTGCTGATCTCATGCGCTGAGCCTCTCGCTGGGCCCAGAGGGGCCGTTGAGAGAACACTGGACGCTGTGCGCTGCCAAAAATCCTCTGGAATTCTCTCCCTTGCGTGGTCTCCTCACAGGTCAGCGTCAAAGTTCAGTTCAGCAGGTGCGGGGGCTCCTCGCCCCGCCCCCCCCCCTTAGCCAGCCTACAGCAATACCTTCCCTTTCCCAGGCTGGGGTCACTTCCCTCCTGCCAGATTGGTTTTTAGGTGACCGAAACGTAATAATTGGAGGGTAGCAGAGGGGAAAGGGGACAGAAGGGGGTGGCCCCTACTTTCCCCTTCTTCTACCCCAGTTCTGAATGTGTCCTGCTGTGGCTCATAAGTGGATCTCAGTGCAAACTGGGAGGCTTCCAAGCACAAGGCCTGTTGCCTAACAGCAACCCCCCCCCCTAAAAAAAACCCTTATATACTGCTAAGTGGCTGGAAAGGCAAAAGAGTGCTTTATCTTGTCTGGGGACAAAGTCCCTTCCTTCTGTGCACAGATTCCACATTTTTACTCAGATGAAGACCTGCAGCTGAGTGTGTGAGCAGACACTGTGTTTGGGGCACAGTCTCTCTTTGTGGTGTTCACACGTGCAAGCCAGGGGTCGATTCTTTCAGGTACAAGAAATGAACATGCCGGTGCGAACCAGCCATCGGGGAGCATAAGAGTTAGAGGCGTATCTGGTGCTTCTGTAGGGGCACAAGGCTTTGACACCTGCACTGTTGCGTGTGAGTGTGGCAGTAGGGAGGCGGTGGTGGTAGCTTATTCAAGACCGAGGGAGCGGACTTTTGCATCTGCAGCATTAAAGCTGTGAAGGTTCCCCAAGCTGTTAACGTTGCCACCCTTCACAAAAGACAAATGTTTTCTGCTTTGCTTATTGGCCTGGCTGGGGTGCATCTTATGGTATTGATAACGGCTTGCAATTTTAGCATGCCCCCCCCCCCCGCAAACACAGAAGCTGAACTTAAAGAGCAAAGCTTTTAAGAAAGTTGTTATGCCCTGTCCGGGGGATGGACAGGCAGCCTGTAACTGTGGCAGATAAATAACCTCGTGAGGGTCTTCCACCAGCGGCTGACTGCCCACCGATTCCTAAACAGCTGTGCCAGTGCAGGTGTGGGAGAGGCCGACTGACCGCTAGAGGAAGGGGGCAGGGAGGAGTTGTGTTTGCAGAACCTGCAGTCTTTTGCCTGGAGACGCTCGCCCACCCACGGATATGTTTTCTGGGAACAGCAAAAAGAACTTGCCCTACTTCCCCAGTTAAAGGGAGTGCCTTTGACCTTGGCAGCCGTTGCCCCTGTCCTAGCCCTCTTCTCAACCTAGCAACTGATACGCTTCCCGCTCAGGACAGAGGCCAAAAACACCACGCTCAGCAAGCCTGGCAGAAAGGGCCCTAGAGCGTGAATGTGGTTCAGTAGCAGAGCTGAATGACTCGGCAGGGCTTTGGGAAGCAGGGGCACCGTTGAGCATCCTAAAAGGTCTGGGTGTAGGGGTCAAGGGGCAGAAGGGGTGGGGCACAGCCAGCGGGGGCCACAGCCTTCCAGATCCCTTTGGATGCAGTGCAGTGCATTGCATGGGTGTGTGTGGGGGGGGGGGCCATGCTTCCCATCTTTTGGTGCTAGATCCAGAGGAGTTAGCCATGTTAGTCTGTAGTTGCACAATAGTAAAGAGCCCAGTAGCCCTGTTTTGCATCTCTTGGTGGCATCTCCTTGGTATTGCAGGGGGAAGCAGCCCCAGCCCCTCCCACAGCCTCCAGAGAAGCCCCCACTCCTCTGAAGCAAACAGCTGAGAACACTAGCTGGGGACACAGGCCTGAACCCCCGTCCCACTCAGACAATTGAGCAATTCCTTGGATGCTGGGCTGGGTGTTGTGGAGTGGAGAGGCTTGGCAGGCAGGCTGGATCCCTCTCCTGGGGAGGATGCTTTGGCCATGTAAGCCCTGAGGGTGCGGAGCTCACTTCACCCTGGCCAAAGCCCCCCCTCTCCCTCCCCTCCCACTGCCTCAAGCTGCTGGGCCTGGCCTGCTCCTTCTTCGTATGTCAGGTGCTACTAAAGTGCCCAGAAAACATCTGAAAATACTTTTAGGCTGGGCTTTTTTTTCTGGGGAAAGAGGTGGTGGAACCCACTGAGTCCCAGAGACCGCACAATGATGTCACTTCTGGGAAGTGACGTCATTACGCAGACCATGGCTGCCCCGGGAGGGCTCCTGTGCTCCACAGGGGGCCCAATTCGGGCCCAAATCAGCCTAGAATGTACTGCCACCGTGCAGGAGAGCAACTCCTCTTCCTGACAGCGGCCCGACCCTGGCCGTTTTGGGACCAAATTGGGCCTGAAAAGGCCTGGATCGGGCCTGAATTGTCCTGGAACAGGCCACTGCCATGCGGGGGAACCTTCTCCCACCCAGCAATGGTCCAATCTTGACCGTTTTAGGCCCAAATTGGGCCGAAATGGGCCCGAAATGGCTGAAAAAATTCTTTAAAATACCCTTTCAGCCGAGGAACAAAGTAGCACTTCAGTATTGACCACCTACCTACATTTAAAGGATGCGGGAATCTAGGAGAGGCCTCCGCTGGGAATATGGATCAAGACTCATTGCCTGTGTGCCCGCCTTGAACAATATCCCTGGGGGGTCATCGTCAGGTTAATTCCTCCTAAAGGTATCCCTTGGAGAAAGAGAGACTGTTACATAGAAGCTGCAACACATCGTTATTTGTCGAGCTTGCTTGCACAAAGGAGGGTGTTAATGTGAGCAATGTTTGTGTGTTCTCATCGGAGAGAATATCTCCGTATGAAATCCGCAGAAGGCAAGCGGCTGTAAGGCTTTTCCAAATGGAACGAGCAGGAGAAACATGCAGTCTTCATTATACATTTTTTTCTGCAGTTATAGGAGAACTGATATCAGAATGCATTTTTAAAGGCGGGAAAGCAACAGTATACCTGGACAACAGCAGGATTTGAGTCCGGTGGGACCAACAAGATTTCAGAGTAAAAGTTTCTATGAGTCAAAGCTCCCTTCTTCAGATGCTCCGACTCTCGAAAGCTTCCACTCTGAAAATCTTGTTGGTCTCTAAGGTACCACTGGACTCGCATCCCGCTCTTCTACTGCAAACCAACACGGCTACCCTAAAAGTATACACCTTGGTATCTTTGAATTTGATCGTAGCATTGAGAGCAAGAATTGACTTGCTCCGTCCAGAATTCTTACTGAGGAGATCCTCTTATCATATTACTAATCTCTGACAAATACTCAAATATTTGGATCCTGGTATGTCGTCCACGCACAGAAAAACCAATTAATTCTACCCACTTCATTCTCCTGAGCCATTTTTTTGGAAGTGGGGGGATCTCTTTTAAATGAGAAGTTTAAGTATTAAGCGTATTGAAGTAAGGCTGGTCTGTATATCAACATTAAGCTTTGTACATAGTGAAAAGGTGTAGTGAGCCTAAGCCACATAACTCCCTGAGCCGCTGAACGAAGATGGTATTAGCAAAAGCAGATTGACAGATTGTGTTTGCTCAGACAGACGTGAATTGGCCTGTTTAATCATTAAATACATAATTTTTGTAATATGGCATTGCGAACATGTTCGGGTGCAGTTAAGGATGGGGAGAAAGCGTGGGAAGTGTGCTTAATTATTTAGACAGCCTGCCACATACTGAAGACTTGGGGTAGGCAACTAACACCCACCCCTCCCCTCCAATAATAAAATAAATGTTAACCAATTCACAGAAATTTTCAGGGTTTTCCTACTGTTTCTGCATTTTGCTATGTCATGCCTTAGGCAGTTGTCATCTTCCACTGTTTTTTAATTCTGTAATCTGAGTCCTATTGCTACCTTATACTGTCTGATTGAATTGTTTTCTATATTTGTAATCCGTAGGGTTCCCAGGTGCCTGCCAGTAGCAGGCAAACTCCCGGGGATTTGCCCTCTCCTCCGCCAATTGTCCAGCGATCGGTGGGAGGGGGGAACTCCTGGAGCTTGCCCACCACCGGCAGACACCTCAGGAGCGCGTGTGCGCACGCTCCCATCCAGTGCGGTGACGTCACTTCCGGAAGTGACATTGTTGCACCACCCGCAAGAGTGTTCCCGTGCTTTGTTTCGGGCCTCAAACGGGCCGAATAGGCCCTGTACGGAGTATGGGAGCACTTGCACGGCAAGCGTGGTGACATCACTTCCGGCAGTGACGTCACCATGCCGGCTCCGCATGAAAGAAGGCCTCGTGTCCGGCACAAAGTGAGTGCCAGGGACTCCAACCTCCCAACGGGAAGTGAGGGGTACCTGGAAACCCTAGTAATCCACCTGGAGTCTCATTAAGAACGATGGGCTAGGAAAGAAGTAAAGAAATAAATTATGTGTGAGAACTTTGTGGCCTTCGTCGGGGCCATGATGGTGAGGGCATTTAGTTTTGCAGTTGTTCAAAACTGGCACCCACACCATCGCACTTTATGTTTGCAACACTTCCCACCTCATTTTCAGGAAGCTACGAATTGCAGATTTTGGCCCGGATGCTAGAGAGCTCTAGGGACCTTGAAAGCTTGTGCTCACCATTCTGTGATGTTTTGGTTAGTCCTAATAAAATGGTATTCTCTCGCTGCGTTTGGCTTTTCGCCAGGCGTTCAAGCTAGTCTCTGCCATGCGCAGTAAATGCCAGGCGCTCTGCCTTTCTCCACCCCAGGAATTTCAAGGAAAATCAAAGGCACGGCGAAGAATAAAATGGCAGAGGCCGGCAGGGAAGGGGCCGGGTGGTGGCCTCTGTCCTCTTTTTGTGCAAGTTAAAATATCTGCTAGGCGTGGTGGGGCAGAATGTTAAAAGGGTGCTCAGCAGGGGAACGCTCGGAGAGACAGATTGCCTCAGGCACGGGGCTGCCGCCTTTTATCCTCACAACAGTCCTGTAAGGTAGCTGGCTTGAGTGTAGGGCTAAGGATGTTTTTAGTGAGCACTCACAAAATGTATTTATTTATTTAATTTATCGTCTACTCTCCCCGCACGCGGGCTCAGAGCGGATTTACCCCAGAAATTTAAAAACAATTTAAAACATTGGTAGCAACTGTAAAATACAACTCCCTGCCTTATTTCCCCCCCCCCCCCCCCCCCCGGATTTTGAGCCTGCAGTCTTATTCATTAACTGTCTGCCAATTTTAATTTGCAACGGGCTTGCCAACCTCCAGGTGGGGTCTGGAGATCTTCCAGAATTACAACTGATCTTCAGACTACGGAGATCAGTTCTCTTTGTAGCATGAGGTTGGACTCTAGCATTATACCCTGCTGAGGTCTCTCCCTTCCCAAAACTCACCCTCCCTTGGCTCAAATCTTCAGGAATTTCTCAACCTGGAGCTGGCAACCTTATTTTGCCAGTTTGGTGTAGAGAGCCAGTTTGATGTAGTGGTTAAGAGCACGGGACTGTAATCTGGAGAGCCGGGTTTGATTCCCCACTCCTCCACTTGAAGCCAGCTGGGGACCTTGTGTCAGTCACAGCTCTCTCAGAGCTCTCTCAGCCCCACTCACCTCACAGGGTGTTTTGTTGTGAGGATAATAATAACACAATTTGTGAACCACTATGAGTGGGTGTTAAGTCATCCTGAAGGGCAGTATATAAATCGAATATTGTTGTTGTTGTTGTTGTTATAATAAACTGTCCAACCTGCTAAATAATGCCAGAGTTTTCAGTTCAGTGTGTTTCCATATAAGTATCCAGGCTTGCCTGACCTCATCAGAACTCAGAAGCTAAGCAGGGTGGGCCCTCCTGATTCATACTTAGATGGGGGACCACCAAAGAGGCCAAGGTTGCTACGCAGAGGCAGGCAACGGCAAGCCACCCTTGCAAGTTTCTTGCCTTGAAAAATGTACGGGGTCACCATAAGTTGCCTGTGATTCGAAGGCGTTTCCCAGCCGCAAATGATCCCCAGGGGTTGCCCACACGAGTTGATTAAAATTGTTTGGGAATAAATCCTCATGGGATGGTGCGTCTGCACCAAGAACCTTTTCCCATTGATTTAACCAAGTGTGCATGTGCACGCCTTTCTGATAACAACTTATAAGGAAATAAAGATGTGGAGTTGCGTGCAGGATTTCCAGAGTGTAAACTAGAAGCCAGGGGGCATAAAAGGCTAGGCAGAAATGGACCCGCAGGGGAAGACGTCTGTGCCGCGCTAATTAGAACCCAGGCCTCTCTTTTTAAGTCTAACCTTTAAAGACCCTGTTGCAGGTTGTTCTTTGCAGAGAGTCTGGGACCAAGCTGGCGGGCAGCCGTTTTGGTTTGTAGTCGAAGAGCAAGATCCCTTTGCCCCAACCTTCGGGAGTTTTGACTCTCAGAAACTTATACCTTGGAATTCTATCCAGATGGGTAGTCTGCAGCAGTAGGAAAGAGGAAGAGTCCAGTAGCACCTATAAAACGATCAAAATTTGGGGTAGGGCATGAGCTTTCATGAGTCACAGTATTTGAAGGCATATCTGAAGAAGTGAGCTGTAGCGCACGAACGCTCATACCCTACCCCCAATTTTGTTAGTCTTCTAGGTGCTACTGGACTCTTCCTCTTTTCTAATGCTACAGATAGACTAACCAAAGAAGTGAGCTGTGGCCCACGAAAGCTCATACCCTAGCACAAATTTGGTTAATCTTATAGGTGCTGCTGGACTCCTGGAATTCTAGTTGGTCTTTAAGGTGCTATTAGACCCGGATCATACTCCTGGACCAAATAAGGTTCTTCTTTAGTAAGTAAGTTATATAATTAGATCAATGATCTGCTAGCTCACCCCAAAGGGCTCACAGGCTGTCTAGCAGGAACCATTTCCTCTGAGCCGCTGTCCTCCTCTTCCCAGCCCCAGCCTGCTTGTCTTGCTCCATTCCTCCCCCATTCCTCTCCCCCTCTTGCCTGCTGTTTTCTATCCTTAAGGGCAGACACTTTGGGATGTGTCTGGTTCTTATCTCACTCCCTCCCTTTTTGTAATAAGGGATGCTTTTCCCAAGCAGTGGAAAGAACTGACGCTTGCAAACGAAAGCGCCTTTCAGTGAGCAGGAGGGTGAAAATCAGCTGCTCTGTGCTTGGCCAGAAGGGCTGTCCATCAGTCCTGGGACGGTGGCTGGTGAATCTCCACCTTCCTGTTGCCTTGAGAGTGGAAAGCCGCCCTGCAGTCTCAGCTCCAGCGGTTTGTCTCCCGCATGGGCCAGCCAGGCACTTCCATGGAGGTGTCGTGGCGCCACCCCTCCCCTGAGAGTCCAGCAGCAGCGCAAGTTCAGAGAGAAGCTGCCCCATCTGGCAAGCCCTGTGGGCCCAGGGCTTTGGACTGGCCTGGGCGTTTGGCATCAGGTCTGACCTGGTGAGGAACAGGTTCTTGTCTCTGGCTGTGCTCTCTGCTTCGGAAAAGTTCAGGACTCCTCCAAAGCACAGAGCAAAGTCAAAGGTGAGATGCTGTCATGTGCCGAGGCTTCAATCTCGGGGAGGAGTGCAGAGTCCGTCTCGCCTCCTTCATTAAGCTTTTGGGGTTGACTCCCTCCCAAGTGCAGCGCGGGATCGGAGATGCTCTCTGGGGCATAGTGGTAGACCCTTGCGTGTCCCAGCAAGGAACCTTGGAGGGGCCTGTGTCACATGAGTTTGTCCACTCCTCTTTTAAAGACAGAGCCTGTGGCCTTGGCTTGCGCCCCTTGTGAGGAAGTGGCGCCTGTGGGAAGTGGTGCTCATACATGGCCGCAGCTGCGGGAGCCGGCAGGCTTCCTAAAGGCACCTTTCCAGGGACATTTTCCTCTCCCACCCCATCCCTTAGCTACGTATTGTTTGAATTGGTTCCACCCACCCAGGGTGATTTTGGATAATCGGGTTGTTGAAGTTTGCATCTCCCATCACACACGCCCATGAGCGAATGTCCGTTGTGCATAGAGAGTAAACATGTGAAAGTTCCTGGCTTATTTGTCTGGGTAACTGCTGCGAAGAAGGGATATCGGAAGCAGGATATTATTCGCTATCACTAGCAAGCCTGTCGCGGTTACTGCTGATAAGTATATGAGCTATTGATTGTATATGTATGAATTTCTACTCTGGATTACATTGTATTATATATTCTTTGCTGTATAAATTATTGCTTGATAAGGAGGTGGCGTCCCCTTTAAAGCTGGTACTTGCACCTTGGAAATAGAAGTTTACAGGCACAATTGCACTTTATAAAATATGAGGTGAATGATGCTATTAACTGGCTGATATAGACGTTTTTGCCTTCTGGTATTCATTGGTTGTGTATAAAGAAATTCGTTGTTTATAGAACCTGGTGTTACTGTGTCTTTAAGAATTGTGGCGGTGAGTTGGCCACAGTGTTCTTTTGTTTTTGGTGCATCCAGTTTCCTGCATTAACAACTGAGGCTCGGGGAAGGATGGTGTAATGGATAGAGCGACATCTGAGTGGGATTCTGCCAGTCCCCCTCCCCCCTCCCCAGTGTACTTGATCTCCATCAGGAGGGGTGACATTAATATAATGGGGTCTTAATTGCCTCCCCCTTTTAAAATGCTGGTGTCGGTTGTCTAATCGGCCTTGGCAAAAGTCATTTGCAGCGTTAACGGGAATCATTGGGGAGAGATCTGCTTATCTCAGCATGTCAGGAGGCCTGCTTTGGTTAGGGGAGCTGAGGAATTGGCTTCCAGATTCCCGAGTCTCTCTCCTCTCCCTGTGGGCTGGGGAGATGGAAAGAGGTTCAGCCACAATTTTAAAAAAGCCCTCTGTGCAACCTCTCCCCCCTATACACGTTCATCAACATGAGGGATATTCTCCTGCACAAAAGCTGTGCTGGAATCAGCAGCAACTGTGCAGGAGCTCAGCTCCTTTGCCCGATTGAGGAGGACGTTGCTATGCTTTGGAGGGCACATTCGTTGCCTCCTGAAGAATCAGGTGCTCGTCTGCGTTTCTCAGCTTGTTGCCTGGATGGGAAAAGGTCCTAGGGTGGGGTGGGGGGTTCCCAGCCTCATCCATTTGGCATATTGGCTCTTGGGAGCAGGGATGCGGGGGCCAGATTCGGCTCTTGCAGGAGGCAAAGGAGGGACCCTTTGGAGGCTTTGCCGAGATGGACACTTGGAGCTGTTTTCTTGCCACTGAAAGAAGTTGAGGGCCCACACTCTAACCACTGCTGTACTGGGAAAACTGGGAGACCCGAGTTCAAACCCCTGCTCTGCCCTGGAACCTAACCGGGTGATTGAACTGGTCACACACTCTCAGCTTACAGGGCTACTGTAGGGGTTTTGTCGGGTGGAGTGGAAGAGGGAAAACGTTTTTAAGTCTCCATTAGGGAGAAAAGTGCATTATCAGTATCTAAACGAATCAATAGTCTAGTGCTGGCCGTCTTTGGTGGCTCTTATTTCAGTTCCTTTTCACCACAGCCTTGGGAGCTTAGCAGAGAGAGTAGCCCACCGAAGCAGTGGCCTGTGGCGACGTCACGCTGGCCTCAGTCCAAGCCTCATGTAATCCGTGAACATTTGAGGTAGGCAAGCTATATGGGGGAAAGGCTGGCCTACCTTTCAGGGTTAGGGTAAGGATGTCTTTTATATTATGAGCGTGCAGTTTAAATTGCATCCTTTTAAAAATGCTGCATAAATTGGTGTCCTTTACATTATCTACTGTGATAGCAAACTTGATGACCAAGGAGACAGTGAATCAGGGCTACCCGCAGGTGAGGGTGGACTTTCTTTATACCCGGTAGACCCCCCCTAGCTATGCAGAAAAATATTAGTTGTAAACTGCAAATGGCATCTGACCCCTCTGTTGCCTGATGAGCTGAATCTGAGTGTCCTGCTATATAAAAGGCAAGCCGTATTGGCGACGACTCACTTTTTATCCTCACGCAGGTGCACTCTGGTCTCAAGGCTGCTGTGAAGCACTCGCTTGCCACCGGGAGGGGGCCCACAGAACCAACAGCCTAAGAACTCCTCCCTGCGCCTCCCCTCAGCGCCCTCCTGCTCTAGCATTCAGGCTGCCGCGAAGCACCTGCTTGCCGCCAGGAGGAGTGCTTGGACCATCGGTTCTCTGGGCTCCCTCGCAGCAGCAAGCAGGCGCTTCATGGCGGCAGCCCCCAGGTCAGAGCAGGAGGACGCTGAGGGGAAGAACAGCAGAATACAAATGAATCTTTGTGCAGGCGCATTGCTTGTGCGGGGCCCTCCGAATCGACGACCGAAGCACTCCTTCCTATGCCTCACTTGAGGATTGCTGATGAGGAGGCAGAAGCCTCAGGAGCGCTGGGTGCCTTTCTGCACTTGTCTGTGGGCCTTATGTCTGAGTAGACCTTCTTAGGGAGTAGGTGCCTGCCTTCTTGGACCAGTCTTTCCCCATGGACGTCTTTATGTTGCATTGTCAAGAGCACAACACTTTGATGGCGTGAAAGTTCAAATTATCCATGGAGCAGAGCGTGGCAAGTTACTTCCTGATTCCGACAACATTTTTACAAAAAAACATTTTATACAAAGAAATCTTTCACCATTGATGACTGGTTGTTATGTTTCATGAAAAATTTTAAAAATGACCAACACTTTTCTAGAGCCTGTTTTTTTTTTCACGCAGTGGGCTTCGTTGATAGCGCTCCTTATATTTGGGAAATGGAGAGTTGATTGAAAGGTGGAGGGAGAGAAGAAAATTTGTTACAATTTTATTGATGTAATAGATTTGAAAGACATTTTGGTATCGTATGGACAGGTGGTGTCTTATGCACATAAAAAGAAGTGGACTCATGTCCTGTGGCCTTTCCCCCAGACGCGCACGTGTGTGGCCACGTCTTCACCATGATCTTGTCTCAGATGGTTGGCTGTACATGCCTAGATCTGGGGGCATGGCTAGCCAGGGACACAATCCTACTCCCTTTCTTGTACATACAGTGTATGTGAGTTCAAACAGTGCTAATAAGAGTCAGTTTTAAAGGAACTTTGAAGTGATGCTACATTTAATATCTAGTGTATATGTTGAATTATTTCTGCACTGGTTTATAGGTGTTTCAGTTCTACTTGTCAGCAAATGGCTGGTTTGTTGCTGTAAAATGTGTATCTGTTTTGGCTGCATTCAGAAGTCACTTTTAACTACGGTTCATCTGAAAAGTGTACAAACTTGGTTTGTTGCCAGATATTTGCCTCCCTTCTCCCCTGGCCCCATCTTGGACAGGGAGTCCCAGGGCCAAGCTACACATGACGAAATGAACGGCAAGTGGATTGAGTGGAGGGCAAGTGAACAGGGAAAACTACACTTGCCGTTCAAGTGTCATTCGTCATGTGTAGCTTGGCCCCCAGTTAGAAATTGGTTGGTTACTTGCCATGTATCCAGAGTTCATTTCTAACTGGGACACTCTGTACAAGAAGGAATGGGGGAAGGAAAGAGGAGGGCACTCAGCAGCAAACTGGGTTTGTGCACTTCCCAGCTTAGAAAATGATTCCTCGTGATACGTGAGTGCAGCCTTGGTGTTGAGAATAGCTCATAAATATGAGTCCCTGCAATGAAATCTATTCTGCGGCAAGTTGCAAAAACACATTGTTTTGTTCTGTGTCTGGAATTCTGTCTCCTTTAGTCCACCACCGAGCTGAATATTCAGTATTTCCAGTAGAGAGCTATAGTTTTCACATTGAAAAAAGTAATAATTTTGTTGCTGTCATGTTTATCTTGGCACATGTCAATCCAGCATTTCTTGAATAATTTAGATTGCACAGAGACACGTTGGATCGGTTCTTCTGCGGCTTAACTAACAAATCCCAGCACTTAAGAAATTCTCAAGAAATAACGCTGGAGGAAGAGCAAGCTTAAGCCCCGACTCCTTTTCTCAGGTTGTGCTTGAGCATGCAGTGTGGCCAGTCTGTGCCATGTGCTTGCTTGGATCGAAGCGCACCTGCCCGATGCTCCAACTCAGCCAGCCCAGGTGTGTGTTGAAGGCCCTACCTGGCAAAAAACAAGGATAACACCAGCCCTGGCATGGTAACTCTGTGGTGGTATCCGGTGGCAGTGGAAATTCGCGTGCTCTTTTGGCCTTTTCTGAGGACCCCATGTGAAGTGAGAAAGTACGTCGCTCCCCAGAGTTCTCTCTGCATGACTGAAGTCTTGGACGTGGGCGGGAGATGTGGACCAGTCTCTGGCTTTGCCCCAGATGCTCCTTGGCCAAATCCACACTTCCTTTTTGTTTCTGCGCCTTTTTCGCAACCGTGGCGCTGTTCAAGCAGATACTCACATGCTTTCCCATTCTGCATGTTCCCCGCCATCGCCGCGCCACAATTGCGCCTCCTTTCCGTACCACGTGATAATGGTGGAAATCTGTTTTTGCCCGGCCCTTTTTTTTTAAAAAAGAGGGCTTTCATAGCGCATTTGCACAATAAAGAAAGGTCAGTATACCGCAAAATCTACTTTAGTGCGCTGTGGTTTGCACAAGAAAAGAAACAGATGGTGGTCCTTTATCTTACCTTCAGTTACTTTCCGCTCTCGGCTTTGAATGGAACCTGGTTCCGCCCTAGAAATACTCTGGCTTTTCCCTGGCTCTGCCTACATAAGAGTCGGAATATCGGTATAGCGGAAAATTAACTTTAAAAAAAAAAAGTGATGTGCGCCATCAACGCTGACGACGGAGGAGGGAACCGCCCACTATAACGCTTTACTCAGTGGCGTGTGGAGAACTGATTGCGCCACGGAGACTCACGGGGAGGGTGAATGTGATGATGCACAGCGTGGTAGTGGAACGAACCCGACTGCCATGACTGCGCAAACTAAGCGGATGGTGAGTGCGTGTGGATTTGGCCCATGTGTCTCTGAAATATTTGGCGCTGAGAACTTGTGGGTGCTCGCAGCTTTTAGCGCAAGCAACTCCCTCCCTCTCTTTGTCTTCAGTGGCGTGCAGAAAGCTCAACAGAGAGGCAGGATCTCCTCTTGTGAGGCTTTGGAGATACAAGCAGCGCACTTCTTCTCTTGGCTTCTAACTTTACTCAATGGCCAGTGCAGAGTGAAAAAAAAATCCCCCTTTCCCCGAGGTCTGGGAGCCAAAATGAGGGCCAAATCAGACAGCTGCTGTGTCCAGAGCGCCCATATTTTTTAAAAAACCACTTCTGAGGCACACCTGGTCCAGTGTGTCTGTGAAGTGAGTTTTAAAAATTCTGAGAACTTGGGACAGAAAATTCTCAGTGCATATCTGGTTTGGCCTTGGTGGGCTAGATTCCTCATGGCTAGCATGAACCAGAGAGGCGTCCTCTCTTTCTCGGTGATGTGTGATTGTTTGGTGGAGAATTCACAATTAAAACTTTAAGTTCTAGTAACGTTCACTATCCCTGGTAGGGTTGCCACGTCTAGGTTGGGAAATTCTTAGAGATTTTGGGGGTGGAGCCTGGAAAGAGTGGACTTTGGGAAGGGGAGGGGCCTCAATGGGGTATAATGCCATTGAGTCTACCCTTCAAAGCAGCCATTTTCTCCAGGGGAACTTGTCTCTGTGGCCTGGAGATCAATTGTAATTCCAGGAGATCTCCAGCTACCACCTGGAGGCTGGCAACCTTAATCCCCGAGATGGATCCATGGATTTATTTGGGGGGTGTTACCTTTGGTGTGATTTCATTTAAGATAACTATTCTCTTGTAGTTGACGTTAGAAAAAAAATAGGAAACATGACTTATTGTATTTATCAATTGACAGGGGTGTTTTTAGTCAAGTATTTATAAATTTGAAGGGATTTTTTAATAATGCAATTCAATAGGGGAAAAAGTGTAAAACTTTATTGATTTTTATCATGTAATTTATGCAAGCATGTGGGCTGGCACTTAAGGCGATCGATGTCTGTTATTAATGGGGCCTGAGATAATTTTTGTTTCTTTCTCTGAAAGGATTTCGTGGTGAGCTTCCACTGTGAGATTATTGATGGAAGCGTGGAATTTATTTTGCAAATTCAATGTTTCACACACCAGGAGAAAAATCTTCACAACCTGTGACTCAGGAAAAGAACAGAGAGAGGACTTGCTTTTTAGTTTCCTTTTTTTGGAAGTCTACACTGTTTGATCAAAATAAGTATATTTTTTCCGCAAGCCCAATAAACATATCCAGTGTGATGCATTGGTTAGAGTGTTGGACGTGGATATGGGAGGCTGCGGTTAAAATCTTCGCTCTGCCATGGAAGTTCTCTGGATGACCTAGGGCCAGGAACGTACTCTCAGCATAACCTACCTGATAGGTCATAGATCCAGAGGAGTTAGCTGTGCTGGTCTGTAGTCACAAAATAGTAAAGAGTCCAGTAGCACCTTTAAGACTAACCAACTGTATTGTAGCATAAGCTTTCGAGAACCACAGCTCTCTTCATCAGATGCATCTGACGAAGAGAGCTGTGGTTCTCAAAAGCTTATGCTACAATACAATTGGTTAGTCTTAAAGGTGCTACTGGACTCTTTACTACCTAACAGGGTTGTTGTGAGGAGAAAATGGAAGAGAAGAGAATAATGTAAACTTCTTTGGGTTTCCGCTGGCAAGAAAAGCAGGGTATAAACTAACACATCTGTGTATACACAGTAAATAAATAAGTACAGCATACGCAGGAACATAATCAATTCTAGGACTAACATGGAGCACAGGTGGTACATAGGAGTACATACTTAAAGCAACAAATAATATGCAAGGCAATATAGTGATGAAGTCTATGGTCCCTGACTCATTAGCGAAGCATCTGAGGCCCCATCCTTCCCATTAGAGTAAAAAGCCTGTTTGAATAGTTTGGTTTTGCATCGTTTACGGAAAGCCAGGAGAGTGGGGGCTCTTCCGACTTCCTCAGGCAGGTCATTCCACAGGGTAGGGGCCAGCACAGAGGAAGCCCGTGTACGGGCTGCTGCTGACTTCACCACCTGTGTGCAGCCTGGCACCTGCAGGAGACCCTGTTCAGATGAGAGAAGCTGCCCTGGAGGAACATAGGGAGGGAGGCGGTCCTGTAGGTATGCTGGACCAAAGCCATGAAGAGTTTTGTATGTGATACCCAATACCTTGAACTGAGCAGAGTAACTGATAGGTAGCCAGTGGGATGTAGGATGGGAGTGATGCTCCTGCTCGCTTCCAATAACAGTCGAGCTGCAGCATTTTGCACCAATTGGAGCCTCCTAGTTAACTTAGATGGGAGACTGATGTATAGAGCATTACAACAGTCAAGTTTTGATGTTACCATAGCATGGATCCAGGTGGCCAGGTCAGCCGTGTCAAGTTAAGAAGCCATTTTCCAGGCTAGGGAGAGGTCGTAGAAGTGTTTTTGCAGCTGCCTTAGCTTGTTTTTCTAGTAGTAGCGCTGGATCCAGTATAACCCCATGGCTCTTAACCGAGTCTGCAGGGGTCAGACAAACTCCATCGAAAGTGGGGAGTACAATGTCCTTCAAGATCTCTGCTTTCCCAACCAGCATCACTTCGGCCTTGTCTGGGTCTTAAAACTTAATTTTTCAAGGTGAGTAGCAGAAATCAGAAATGCAGCCAATTTCCCAGCAACCTTCAAGGCCCAACCAGATGTGTGCCGGGAGGTCCGTGTCTGAAGTGCCCACCTTTTTTTGAAAATCAATTCTTAGGCAGTTTTCAGTTTCAAAAAAAATCACTGGGTGTGCCGGCTGTGGAACGCTCAGCGTGCAGCTCAGCCTTCCAACGGGGCACCTCACCATCCCCTCTGAAGCCCAGCTGGTCTAGAGAGGCATCCCGAGGGGGAAATCCAGATTGCCAAACCACTGAGCTACAAGACCAGTTTGGCTTGGGGCTGTGCCACCTGGAAGCCCACAAGCGTCAGCCTTTTGCATGTGTGCATAGCGCATGCACATACGCAAATGGCCATGTTCTCAGTGTCGCTTCCATAAAATCCAAAGGGCACATCAAGGTGCCTTGCCATATCTTGACACTCGAACACCTTGGAAAGTCCGTTCACAGCCCGCCCTGAGCCAGTGTTCCTGTCCTAGGCAAATCTCCTTTTGGAACTTATCATGTTTTCCACGGCAGTGATAACGCCGACGCTTCTCACCCCGTGGCAGATGGCGTGATGGTATTTTACATACAGAGATCTGGTCCCTGTTGTTCCCAGTCTTCCTGTTTCACACTATTAAAGTGCTGCTGGGGGAAATGGAGATTACACGTGCCCCCCCCCTTAAAAAAAAAAAAGCCCTGAGCTGTGAAGTACAAAAACGCAGCGCTAAATCTGGCACTCCTGCCATGGCAGAGCCGACCTTGGAAAACTGATCTAGGGAGGTCATCTTGCTCTGCTCTGGCCCAGTGTACAGAGTCCCCATCCTGGGTCCGCAGAGGCTGCTGCCTCCCGTTGCCAGCTGCACAATCTTTCCCAGGACCTTTTGACCACGGATGCCCGAGACAGAGATGTGAACGGACAGGAAAAGAAACATTCAAAAGAAACCCATACGCACACGCTTCCCCCCTTATTTTCTTTTGCAGTGGAAAAATTAGAAATTTGAGGGAGCTCTGCAAAGAAAAACCTCCTCTAAAATATTTTCTCCTTTGGAATCAGTGAAATGCTTTTTAAGGCAAGGTTTTACTCATTCAAACTATATCTAATGAAGATTTTTATATAAAACAATTCACAGAATTTGATAACAACAGTTCTGCTTCAGTATTTTTCCTACTCTGTATTGGATTCTCTCTAATACTATGTCTTTTAAATTGGTATCTATTTATCCTATGGCATTGTTTAGGGAAATGTCCTTGATACTGTATTGAAATGTCCTTGACACTGATTGCACTAATCTCATACTGTGTAATCCGCCTTGAGTCTCGGTGAGAAAGGTGGACTATAAATGACATAAATAAATAAGAAAGAAATAAGCGGCCGGGGGTCCACTAGCCTTGAAACCGCCTTGGTCGTTTCGGCCTTCCTTGCCGCCTGTGTCCTGTGAATCTGGTCTGCTGTTCCGGGTGCCTTTGCTATGTGAGGTTAGGTCGGTTGCTTCTAGGATCAGGGCCTTTTGCGCAGCTCCCTCTGGGCTGTGGCTGGACTCCTTCCTGCAGGGGCACAAGAAGGGGCTTCCTTTTTTGGGAGACTTTCGACCGTTGATTTGAGAAATGGATTGTTTACACGCGCCATCCCTCGTGTGCCAACCATGTTCTTCCACTCTCTGCACTAGATAAACAGAACAGCTCCAAAGGACATAAATCTGACATTAGGAAAATGTTCAGAAGGCAATGGGGGAACCTTTTAACCTCCCAGGACATGCCGTGGCTGATATTAAAGGTTATTGCGCTCCTTCAAAGGAACTTCGTAGGTAGAATCCAGCCAGAAAGAATCAAATTGTAGACGATGTGCGCTCTCCCCACTCACCCCGCAGCCCAGGGCTTAGCAGGGATATGGGATTCTTGACTTACTCTGTAGGTCAGTGATTACGTCTCACATCTCCTGCCCCTTACAGATGTTAGTTTGTTCCTCTGTCTCCTTTCATCCTGCATTAGATTTGATGCTTCGATCCTTTGATTTGATCCTTTGCTGTTGTCCCTTGGATCTGACTCGCAGCCGGTCATCTGATTGATCTTTTCGTGGGACCTTGTTTTAACACCCTCTCCTCATTTCTGCTGGATTTTTAACCCGTCCTAAATGGCTGTGAGCTGCTCTGCATCTGGGGAAGTGAGTCCTGACTCACAAAAGCTCCTGCGGCAATGTATTTTGTTAGTCTTTAAAGTGCCTCTGGACACCTGTGTAAGGTTGCCCCAGAGAGATGAACGCGGCTACACCTCTGGAATTGACTTGCCCTCGGGACTTCGCTCTGCGTTTTGGCTGTTGCTTGTTTTTAACCTTTGCCGTTTTTGAAATTGAAATGGCCTGTTTCCATTTCTACATGAATAGCCTTGAGCTGTGTCAGAGACAAGGACTTTAATTGGTTATCTCCCTCTCCCCCTTGTTTAGAATTTTTTTAAAAGTAAAAAGATTTTTTTCAAAAGGAGGTTAAAATGTGAGGCTCTTAGTTTATTCCTTGGGGGGTCATCCAAAATGGTTGGATTCCATCCCATCTTCTTACTCCAGTTCTGCTGTCTGCGGACCACACAGTTTCTCGTGCTTCCTGAATCCTCCCCCCCCCCCAATACACACGCACACACACACAGACACACACACGATAAATGGAGCAGAGTTTCCATGTCCTAATCTTCCTGGCCCATTGGAAAACCAAGTTCCATCTGAACTGATTTCTGTGCCAAATTCTCCTAATTTATTGCATTTAGAGGATTTTGGATTGCTGAGGGCAGAATGATTACAGCACCTCTGCTTGAGAACCTGCACCCAGCAAATAAGCAGTTGAGTGTGAACAGCCGAGTCCTCTGCGACGAGAGACGTCTTCATCCTGGGTTGGTAATGGCGTGTTTGAGTTTGATTGCTGTGCGGGAGTCCAGATTCCCAGAGAAGGCATTCCTTATTTTCTTTCCATGAGTGTTCCTTAACTTTTGAATAATTCCTCCAGGAGGGGCAGAGGAAGTCTCCTAACAGATATGAAATGTGAATAAGATGAAAAGGGCAATGGGAGGAGAGAGACAGCAAAGTCTGTGCTGGGAAAGTCTTGCACAGCCCTGCCTGGGGGGAGCGGGGGGGTGAGAATTTCTGAAGTCAGGGAGACATTAGGGGGCTGGAAAGGCTGCTCGAGTTGCGGGGCTGTTTCTTGCATCCAGCCAAGCCTTGCGCACACTCGAGGCTGTTCCCATCATCATAACAGCACTGGTTCGGAGCCTGCTCCATTTTAGGTCTCAGGGCAGGGAACTTGGTTGTGAATTCATCCTCTGCCCCATCCGCCTCTAATTTTAGCCTGCTTGTGGGTCTTGTATAGGGAAAAGGTGGGCTAGAAGTAGCTCCAGCTTAAGTAATTGCTCCCATTTGACAGAGTAAGCGACTGAGGCCATGTAAGAGTGGGCTAGGATGGCCTCTGTTTTTTCCCCAAGGGCTGAAGTGGGCTTTGCCCCCACGATCCGCCGCCCTCCACTGTGCCAGGCTAAAGACAGATGACTGGGGAATTCTCAGACTGTGCTGGTCTTTGTAGTGCAGAACTCATTTGACTAGTTCAGACTACATGTTGTAGGGCAAACCATGTGTGGCTTCATGAGCGGATGCTCCATAGAAACACAGAGGTGGAATGACCCCCAGGGGCCATCTAGTCCAACCCTGGGAACAATGCAGGAAATTCACAGCTTTCTCCCGCTCTCCCCCCCACCCCGCCCCAGCAGCCCCTGCTCTATGCTCAGAAGGCAGAAAGCCTCCGGGATCCCCAGCTAATCTGGCTGGAAGGAAAATTCCTTCCTGACTCCAAAGGTGGCAATTGGCATTACTCTGGGCATGTAAGAAAGGGCCGTGAGAGCCCAGCGCGGGCTCATCCCTTCCTGCCCTCCCTCTCCCAGACTTGCATACATTCATATTGAGTCACAGAAGCAGCATTGCTGTCAGTCGGCCATCCAGCCCCTTCTTAAATACCTCCAAGGAAGGAGAGCCCACCACCTCCCGAGGAAGCCTGTTGCACTCAGGAACTGCTCTAACTACGATGGTGGTTGTGGGTTTTCCAGGCTGTATTGCCGTGGTCTTGGCATTGTAGTTCCTGACATTTCGCCAGCAGCTGTGCCAGCCACAGCTGCTGGCGAAACGTCAGGAACTACAATGCCAATACCACGGCAATACAGCCCGGAAAACCCACAACAACCATCGTTCTCCGGCCGTGAAAGCCTTCGACAATACATTGCTCTAACTACCTTCATTTCTCTGGAAGTCAAACTGCCTTCAAATTTCTGAAAAGGAATATAAGTTTCTATTGTATTTATTGAAATATTGTTGGAAGCCACCCTGAGCCTCCTTGTGGGAAGGGCAAGGTATAAGTCAAATAAATTAATAAATAAATAAGTCTCCCTCCAACCTATGGCCCAGAATGTGTCATGCCTGGCCATATAAAATGCAGAAGAGTGCCCCAGGCCTGTGAAAGTCAAAGCAGGAGACTTCCCCCCCGCCCCCTCCCTTTATCTGGTGGAAAATGTGACATGTTCACACCTGGCTCTGGATAGAATTGATGTTAGAAGGTTCTGGAACAGGAGGAGCTCAGCAGGTGTTGAGTTTGCAAGAGAGCCCTCCTGCTGAGAATGGAAGAATAAAATGACAGGGCTTAGCAGCGGAAGCCGGCAGAATCTGCAGAACGGCTGACTCGCTAATAGACTTCTTCTGAACTCCGCCTGCCTCCGGTCGCTGCATCCCGTCTCACCAACAATGTGCCACAGGGGGGGAGTTTGAAGTGCTTCTGTAAAGCAGTTTGGCCTGATATTTTTCGTACCCATGCTTGAGTTTGCCTCGGGTGAACGCAGAATAATAGGGACCCCTACCGCACAGACCTGTTAGTGAGGGCAAGCACAGTGCTGACTGTAAAGCACTTCAGAAATTTAAATTGCTTTGTAAATTTGGTAAATAGAAGCTACAGGGATATGGGAAGGATTATAGAACTGGACACAAAAGTCTGATAGGTAAAGCCTGTCAGGTGTTGGTGAGATGTGGTAGAGGCAAGGGAGGAATAGTCAGTGGTAGGCCATCTTCTTTGCAGGCCAAAGTTCCCCCCGAATCTCTGGCATCTTGGATCAAAGGGAACGTAGCTAGTGAAGGTGGGTTGAAGACCTCTCTGTGAGATGCTTAGATCAGCAGGAAAACACCTAATGGTGGTCCCCGGACCTAGAGAGGCTCAGCTGGCCTCGACCAGGGCCAGGACCTTTTCATTCCTGGCTCCAACCTCCAACATCCGGGTCCACCAAGATTGTATATCTTTTCAACGGGCCTGTAAGACAGACATGTTCTGCCAGGCATCTGGTTGAAATCAGCCTAAGGTTTCCTTGGAAATGCCTCTCAACCGGTCTCCTGGCCGGGGGGGGGGGCGCTATAACCCCCTGCCCCGTCATATGCGAAGTTGCAGTAGAAATCCTCAGTTGTACCCCCTCTCCCCCCTCTTTGTTTATACTGTGCTGAGAAGAGTGGATGAGGCTGCCATCTTGGGTTTGATTGTTCATATTGTTGGTTTTGATTTTAATGTATTTTAAATGTTATTAAATGTTTTATCTTTGTATGATTACACTGTGATAGCCAGCCCTGAGCCCGCTTGCAGGGAGGGAGGGCTATAAATTGTTGTTGTAGTAGTAGTTGTTAATAACAATAACAATAAGTGCCTGGAATATGCTGGGCAGAAAGTGTAAACAGTTGGCCCTGGCCTCTGCCATATAAAAAATCACAGGGTCCCTGGATTAATGCAGCCTGATCTGTAGTAGGAGAATTCCAGCCAGCTTTGCTGAGTCCCACCCGGGAGAATAGCAAAGACTAGGATGCCTACATTTCCCATCAAAACTTGAGGGAAGCTGACAAATGTCCAATCTGTGCCTTTCGTCACTTGTAGTTCTGCTCTGAGTCGTGAATGGAATGCTCATGCAAATGCACTGGAGTGATTAGTTTCTGGCCCCTCCAGCTGCGAGTGTGCAGCTGTGACAAGAAAGGCCTCGCTGAGTCACCCCACTTAGCACATTCCGATGCCCTCCTTCCATGATTAAATCCCCACCCCAAGATTGAAAGCCATCAATCTGCACTGATAAGTTTCTAAATTCTCTCTGGGAAAATGAGATCAAGATCTAAATTCATCAACTCCACTCTTGGAATATTAATTATCAAACTGCTTCTTTGCGAAGCACCAAGAGATATGCTGCATTTCTTTTGTCACACCCCAGCAGCACTGATCAAAGGTAATAAAACCTTTGTCATTCCCAGGAGATGACCTTTACGGTCTTTGTTCCAATGGCTATGGGGCTCCCCAGCCTTGGGACATGTTTTGCCCTATACAAACCAGAGCTTTGCCCCATTCAAATTGTACACACTTACCCAAGCGTAGTACCCTCAGAGTCTCTCTCTCTGAGCCCTCCTCCCTGGCCGAAGATGCAGAATGTTTGAAGCTCTCTTCCTCCATGGACTACTCTGCATCCCACTTCCTGGATAGGTAACTATAACCCAAATACTTCACTCTATTCCAACCTCTGGCTAATTTCCTAGGACTGTGTGCTTGTGCAAACCATTCATTACGTGTGTGTGTGTATTTTCTCCTTTAAATAAAAATCCTCTTTAATTCAAGAACACAAAGCCTTGTCAGTTTCCTTGGGGAGGGGAGCCCGTAAACATTGGTAGGGCATCCCATTGTTACCCCTCTCACATAGCCTTTCTCCGTGCCGCTAATTCTCCCTACTTGCAAGGAGTCCCATCCAGGTAACAAAAGGTCTAACGCACTGACTGTAAAGGGCAGCTTTGTATGTGCTTCCAGGCTTTCGGCCATCCCACAAGCAATTTGCACAGCCTCTTCCGTTTTCAACTTAGCCTATGTTTTGGCTGCCTTCTCAGCCCTAAGGATTCTGGGCTGGCTTGCATAAGACTAGATCTAAACAACTCAAACACTCTCATTAAAACAGAAGCAAGAAAAAAAAACCCAGAGCAATCAAACAAACATATAAAAAGCATTTGCAGCGGATTAAAATACATTTTAAAGGAATTGCCTAACCCATATCACTAGATATTATGTATTGAGGCCATGTGCTTGGGAACGGCAAGAATGTGCATCACAGAAGCAAAGATATAGTTCAAGGATGGGTGTATTGGCTAAGAGCCAAAAAGATGCAAAATTCGTAATTGCTATTTTTAAATAGACTCTGTTAAGATAAAAAGTAGCCAGAATGAACTAACAATTTTAATACATTTTAAAAAGAGATTCAAGTAGAGATAACTTTGTATGATATTTGAAATTATAAGATAATTAGCCAAGAACGTTCACCCTTACGAAGTGGAACAGCTAGCTAGTACTAAGAAACGGTTTTAAAAACCTATAAACATGGGAAGCTGAATTGATTGTGAGTGTCATCTTAGAAGGGGCTCCTCGCTTGCTTATCTTTGGGTAAGATGTTTTTATGGACTCGTAATTGCTCTGGTTTAATTTTCAGTGTAACAGTAATGGATAGTACAACTTTCTGAGTTACTCAGTGTTAAAAATGCAATATAGTTATGCTGTGATATAGGATTAAAATGGAAGCAGAGGTTCTCTAATAGTATCACATCTGTACTGTACTTATAACAAGCCTAAAACATCATTGAGGTGTACCTCTTGCCAGGAATCTGATACAGGAAAGCTAACTAGACTTGTAGGGTTTCTTCAGTGCACATTTATGTTTTACACACACTCTGTCTCTCACTCACTCACTCACTCACTCACTCACTCACTTGGCAGCCCAAGTTTTGCAGCCCAGGGCTGGAGTCCTGCCGGTTCCAGCTCCTGAGCCTTCTCCACCCTGTCTCCTGCCTCCGACTCCCTCTTTGGCCCAGCAATCGACCGCTGGAACTCTGTACAAGTTCATTAAAGTTCTACTATCATCTGCTCATTAATTTATTTTGCATTTTGCGATTGTGTGGGAGGAGATCGATAACGAAGGAGAGCGTCCCAGTTATTAATTTACAAATAAACATTGCTGCAGCTGATGGGAAGCAAGAGGAATGTCAATTTTCCATGGCGGCATTATTAAAGGTGGCCTTCAAAGAGGTTTTTTTTTTTAATTTAGCATATCAAGGTCACCAGAGATGGTTTGTTGCTTGGTTGGTGTGTGTGTGTGTGTGAGGAGGTTGCATTGATTCCCTGTTTGAGAGCCGGGTGCACATGGAAACTGAAGGGCAAGGGAATGAGAATCTTACTGCCTCTCTGGAAAGAAGCTGCCCCGTCTGTCAGGGTTACCAGAGCTGGACCCAGCTTTCCACTCTGGGATTTTTCTGGCTTTGTGGCCCAGACTAGCATGCCCTTGTGGAGAGTGAGGCTGGCTTGAATTGTTTCAGAGGCACATGGGGGAACCAACGCCTGGACTTCCATCCAAGATAAGATTCGGATCATAATAGTAAACAGAGATAGTTGAAAATTTTCTTCCCTGCAGGGGTTTGTTATCACGCAGCTAGTACGTGCTACAAGGCGGGCACGCTGAAAGATTCCACTGGTTTCCCTGTGAAGATGAACTTACGTGGTTTCCCTGTTGCTGGTGAGCCTACAAATAAATTGCACCTGTAACAGGGCTTCCGTATGGCACGTTTTCCCTGCTGTTTCCCTGTCCCAGGTCCCCAGTAGTGGCCACCCTGCTCTGGGCCTTTGACAAGAAAAAAGTCAGCCCTAGAATATTGTTATATATACTGTGACACGGAGAGATCTCTGTCTTTTGGTGCTACACCTCTGAAGATGCCAGCCACAGCTGCTGGCGAAACATCAGGAACTACAATGCCAAGACCACGGCAATACAGCCCGGAGAACCCACAACAACCATCGCTCTCCGGCCGTGAAAGCCTTCGACAATACACAGAATATTGTTATATTGATATAATGTTGTAATAATAAGTGTAACGTGTTTTCTGAATTCCCGGCTTTCATTTTTACAAAAATCAGTCTCTAGCTCTTTCCATTATTGAGAGGCAGCCCTTCACCTTACGTCTCCGTAGCAGAAGGAGGCTAGAGACTTAATTACACATTTTGTTGTAATGGCATGTTGATATAATGACATTCTAGTGTTGATTTTAAAAAGATAAAAAGCCCCCGTGGTGGGGGAGAAAATGGCTGCCTCAGGGACAGCCTCGAGAAAAATGGCTGCTGTATAAGCGAGACGGGGAAAATCCAAACCTTTCACTCACCTGGCAGCCATCCAGGCTTCACTACGACCTTTCCCAAAACTTTGCAGCCAAGCAGGTTTGAGAACGATCAAAGAAAAGCCAAGGAGACCCTGGGAGGTGCCCAAATGCTGTGGGGTAAGCAGGGGAAAAAGTTGAATCTGGGGCAGATAACTAGGGTTGCCAGCCGGGGGAGGGGCACCTGGCATTTACCAGGGGGTGGCATGCCCGCCGCCCGGTGCGATGTGTCACTGCGCAATGGTCCAGGAGGTTTTTTGCTTCTCAAGTCCATTCCCCAGGCTTCCCCCGCCCCGCTGTCCAGGTGAGTGGCTTCCTGGGGGCAGAGGCCGGGAGAGCGGGACTAGCCGCCGTACAGAGAACGCCTGTGGAAATGGCCTCCATGTGGCCACCCTCAGCAACAGGATGCTCGCTCGTTCTACCAAGTATATTCAAATTCACGCACTGAGAGGACTTTTTGCGAAACCTCTGCAGCAGCGCAGGTCAAAGCTACGGTCTTGCGGAGGTTTTGCAAGCCAGCAGGCTGTGAGCTGTGAAGAAGAGGCTCTTCCTTTGGTCCGGCCCTCGTGGCCTTGGGACTGAAGCCGTTTCACTTAATTTCTGGCAACCTTCCTTGGGAAACTGCAGCAACAAAGAGGACATTTCAGAATAGGGGGAAAGGGAGATGAGGCAGCGGGTCAGGTGTTGTCTTGAGAGGGAGGGACTGACCAGTGCGCACATGTGCCTGTTGCCTGGAATCTGCAGGGTGTGTGGCATCTGGCTGTAGGCTGTCCGTATTGAGGGCCACGTCATCTTTCCACGCTCAGAGCCCCCCTCAATCTTATCACATCTTATACAGGGCAGAGCTTGCAGTCCCCGCTTCTTCTGTATATTCTGTACTTGAGTCAAACTTTTAAAATCACAATTTAACTCTCCCCAATGTGGCAGCAGTCCCAGGAGCTGGAAATGCTTTCCAAACGGACTGCCCTGCTGTTTGCAAGCTCCGCCGTTAATCCCCAGATTTGGATGGAGCTTCTAAATGTTATAAGTAAAATCCTCCAGAAAGGCCTGGCCGTTTTTTAGGGAGTGGACATTTTTACTGCTGCTGTTGGGGTGCCCTGTGATGAAAACAGGGCAGCCTCCGAGGCTGCTGAGCGAGGGGTGGCGATAAAGAATGAAAATGAGGGAGGGCAGGAGCAGAAGTGGCTCCATCAGCCTTTGCTCCTTTGGTCCCAGGTCCTTTCTGGCTCTACGGTTCCCTTCCAAGGAGGGTGGGAAGATGAGCCAGGCCACCCCAACTCTCCAGTTTGCCCACGTACTGGGGAATCTACTCCTTCCTGCCCACCTTCTTCTGTTCCCAGAGGCTGACACAACAGAGAAGAAATCATGAAATCAACATGGAACCTCGCTTTGCAAGCTCTTCATCATGGGAAAAGTTATTACTATGTTCCCACGTCCTAAGTGCAGGGTCTGCGGTGGCAAAAAAGGCCAATTCAATCCTGGGTTGTATCAAAGGGGCCATAGCGTTGAAATTGCAAGAGGTCATAGCCCCTCTCTATACTGCCTTGGTCAGGCCGCTCCTGGAGTATTGTGTGCCGTTCTGGAGGCCTCACTACAAAAAGGATGTGGACAAAATCGAGAGGGTGCAGAGGAGAGCGACGAGGATGATCAGGGGTCCGGAGACTGAGCCCTGCGAGGAAAGGCTGAGGGCCTTGGGAATGTTTCGTTTGGAGAAGAGGAGGTTGAGGGGGGACATGATTGCTCTCTTTAAATATTTGAAAGGCTGTCATTTGGAGGAGGGCAGGGAGCTGTTCCAGTTGGCAGCAGAGGGTAAGAGGCGAAGCAATGGGCTAAAACTACATGCAGAAAGGTACCGGCTGGATATTAGGAAAAACTTTTTCATGGTCAGAGTAGTCCAAAGGTGGAATCAGCTGCCTAGGGAGGTGGTGAGCTCCCCCTCACTGGCAGTTTTCAGGAAGAGGCTGGACGAATATTTGTCAGAGATGCTTTAGGCTGATCCTGCACTGGGGAGGGGGTTGGACTAGATGGTCTGTATGGCCCCTTCCAACTCTATGATTCTATGAATTCTATAATGCATGCTCTCATTCAGCATTTCAAAAGTGCAGGGAGAGGAATCATTCCCAGTGGTGCATCATGAGTGCATGAAGCTGCTGTTGATCATGAGCGAGGCCACTGGTCTTTCTAGCCCCCATGGCCCCCTCAGATTGACAGCCGTCCTCCAAGGACTCAAGCAGAGTCTTTTCCAGCCATGCTGTCTGGGACCTGGGACTTGCCATGTACAAAGTGTGTACTCTGCCACGGATCAGTGAGATGCAAAGAGAGGTTTTGTTGTCTGGCCTTCGTGAAGGATAGAGTGCTCGTGGTTGCATTGGAACAGTGGTAATTTGGTGTGAGGGTGGCTGCAAGGAAGAACCAGCCCTCACCCGGATGTCAAGCCAATTCTGAGCCCTGGATTCCAGAGGGGAGTGGGCCGGGCCGTGTGCAGAGAGTGCACGTTTCACCCCCAGCTCAAGGAGTTCCTCATTGCAGCTGAGCAGCCGCTAAGTTTCAGCCGTTTTTCATGTGCTTTGCAGAAAGGAGGCATTTTGCATCTCTGCAGAGCCTTGAGAAGGCTGTTGCTGTCACCCTTGAAGCTGAATTCTGGCATGTGGATGGAAAAGCGAAATAAGAGGAGGGAGCGGAGGTAGGGATGCCACGTCCCTCTCCCCTCCTGCCAGGAGGGAAGGGTACCTGGCACTTGCCTCGTGTCGGGCATGGGGTTCTTCTTCCCTAAACCAGTCCCAAATGAAGTGCAGGAATGCTCCTGCAGCTGGCGTGAGGACGTCACCTCCGGAAGTGACATTGCCGCGCCCAGAGGGAGCGCGCACATGGCGCATGTTCCCTCGGTGCCTGCCAGTGGCAGGCAACCTCCAGAGGGCTTGCTACCTCTCACCGATCTCTGGGCGATCAGTGGGCTAGGAGGCAAAGCCCTGGGAGTTCGCCCACCACCGGCAGGCACCTGGGTAGCCTAGGCAGAGGTCTGTGTGCATCCAGGAAAGAGACAGCGACATGAACATGGCGTTTTGCCGTGGAGCATGAGCTGATGGGCCTGCCCTGCTGAGCTCGTTCCTTGTGAGGCAGTGCAGAATGTGTGCAGGGAAAGTGCGCTCGAGGGCCTGGCCTGCCAAGCCTGGGCAGCCTTTGATCTGCATTCCCCCCTGAGTGCCTGCCCTGGGCCAGACGAGTGGTGCTCAAGGGCTCTCCAGGCAGTAATGATCCTCTCTGGGCCTCGGAGCTCCGAGCTTAGAGTGCGGCACTTTCTGTGGTAAGGAGCTAATGGTCCGCTTAGGGGGGGGGCGGTGAGAGGGTGGGCCTTGGAGCTGGGTTGAGGTTAACACTCACCAAGAGGCACTTCAGTCCAGCACGCAGCAGGTGGCCGCTGGATCCGTCCTGGAGCAATTAGATCAAACCTCCCAGAGGCTGACCTTCCCTTGGAAATGGTGGGGGGCGTCCTCTGTCCTGTGAGCAGCAGCCTCCCCCCTCCCCCAGTCTCATGCTGCTGGAAATGACTTCTCCTCCTCCTCCCTTGTGCCCAATTCCTCCCCTGCCCAGCTCCCACATCTTTATGGGTTCCACCTTTGAGCTTTGACTCTTAAAAGTTCACACTTCGGAAATCTACTTGGTCTGTAAGGTGCTATTGGATCCCGATCTTGCTCTTTGACTGCAGATCAATACAGCTACCCGCTTGAAACTTATTTCTCTGTTACCTTCCACCAATGTTAACGTTTAAACTGTGTGCTTCTTGGGGCAGGAACTGGTCCGTTTCACTTTTGCTGCCCCTGCAAAACGTCCCACTCTGTGAGCAAGAGAGAGTCCTGTTAGAAGTAAGTCCAGCTGTGACGAGCAAGTCTGCAGCGTCTGGTTATCATGCGGGCAACAAGCACAAAGCTGCTTGCTGCCCTCTGAACATTGTCTCCTGTCCTGGCCAGGAATCTGCATCCTGGGGTTTGGCCTGAAAAGGAAGACCCTGCGTGGCCCTTCTGCGTGTTTTGCAGGCATCAAGCAGTGCCCCCAGCCCTTTCTGCCCTTCTGCTATACGTGAAGTTGGGCCATAGAATAGATTTTGGACTTTGCTGCTTCCGAGACGTGACTAGGTGTGCTGTGGGCATCTTGGGAGTGGAGTGGATGGCTTGGCACTGCCGTGTCTCTTCTCGGTCTAAGCAGCTCTCCGTAGGCCCAGCCTTTTGGTTGGCCTGCCTTTCCTTCCTCTCCGCTCCCAGCCAGCTTCCACGAGGACTTGGAATGCTGCCCTGGTGTGGCGCCATGTGCACCAGGATTTTGGGCATGTCTCTGTGTGCATGTGTGTGTGCGTGCACGCAGAGGCCTCCTAGCAGAACACTAGATCCAGCCATGAGCTTCAGTGCGCAGTTTAAATTGTGCCCTGGAGGCTCTTGGGAAAGGATCAGCCCTGGAGGCCCTCCTGAACCCTTTCCGCCATGGAAGAAAACATCTTGCAATCCCATCACCCTGTTTGTCGCTGGCTTCCTATAAGACAAAGACATGCAATTTTTGAGTGGAACTCCCACCCTTAAACTCTCCCGGTTGGCCTGAATTCCTGCTGATCTGAGACTTTGTGGAGTTCTGTGCCTGAGCGAACCTCGTTCAGCAGCAGGCAAAAGGGTAAAAGTTTTCGCTCTGGAACAAGGTGATGTTTGCCAGAAAAGCCCGAGTTTTATTTGACACAGAGCAGCTTCCAGAGCAAGATGTCATACTTTGTACAGACCCCTGAACTGGGCAAGACTTTAGGAAGGAACACTCTTGTGCCAGCGGGGAGGGTGTGGGGGCATGACAGAAGTTTTCCATCTTTTGTTTCGAGAACTCTCTTTGAGACCACAGCTCGGCTAGCGAGGACTTGCTCGACTGTGACCTCTGGCTACCCTTGGCGAGTCCCTTTTGTCTCGTTAAACCCCCAAATTTTCCACTACTTAAAATGAAACTGGCCAAAGGAAAATGTTGAGCTGGATCTTGGGAGAAAGCAGCCTGGAAATGAGGGTCTGCAGAGCGTGTGATGGACCCTGCAGAACAGGGAAGGGGACCTGCGGGCTCCAGAGATCCCACCGTGCTCGTGAGTCATTTTTCAGCCTCATCGGCTGCTCAGCCTTTGGGGTGAAGGTGGTGGTGGGACCCTCCACGAAAATCAAAGAGTAAAGAGTCCAGTAGCACTTCTGAGACTAACCAACTTTATTGTAGCATAAGCTTTCGAGAACCACAACTCTCTTCATCATGTCATGCATCTGACGAAGAGAGCTGTGGTTCTCGAAAGCTTATGCCACAATAAAGTTGGTTAGTCTTAAAAGTGCTACTGGACTCTTTACTATTTTGCAGCTATAGACTAACATGGCAAACTCCTCTAATCTATGACCAAGAAAATCAAGCTTGTCTTTAAAAAATTAACAGCACGAGTGCTGCTCGCCTGGGGCGATATCAGTCCCCTTTCAGGGGCTGGCACTCCCCAAAACGTACTTGCCAAGTCAGAAAACCTCATTTCTAGCAGCTGGGCTAAATTGGCCCCTTCCTCCTTCATGGAGAGCTCCTTTTCTGATTGGTTCCCAGGAAGGCAGCGTAGCTCAGAGGTCAAGCTAACCCCTCTGGCTGCCTTTGGGGGCTCTGACATAGATGGGGCCAAAGGGGACGGCAAGACGGGGTTAGGCAAAGGCTACCCGGATGACATCTGAAGGGCTAGTTAAAGAACCAGGGCTGATAAGGCAGCACCCCAGGTGAGCATGGGAAGTTTTGAAGGCTTCTGCTGGGATCAGCCCACTCATGGGGCTGGTGGGGGCTTTTCATCTTCGGATTCCAAGCCTGGGAAGTGTTGGTTAAAGCAGGAATGTGACTTCACAAAGTCCACCTTCCAAAGCTGCCATTTTCTCCAGGGTTTCTGACCTCTGTGATTAGGGGGTCCATTGTAATTCTGGGGGAATTCCGGGCTCCACGTGGAGCTGGTTACCCAGTCTGTGAATGCCTGGGTACAGGTTCTGGTAGAATTCGCTCGCTGCCCGCTTAACACAACTTCCTATTACACTCTGACTTTTAAAAAATACTCGCTGTTACTCATTTTTTTTTCTTTTGTCTAATGAAACCTAAAAGTGAACAAGGCATTCCAGGGTAAAAGCCTGAAAGAAGAACTGTGTCATGTAATTTGCAGAAAAATCCTGAAATGTTTTTGTTAAGGCTTAATTTAGAAACTATAAATGTAAGGGATAGAACTTTATTATGGTACATGATTATAGCGGCAAGATTGCTGTATGCACAATATTGGAAACAAGACAAGATACCAGAAGTTGATGAGTGGATACAAAAACTTTTGTATATCGTAGAAATGGACAAATTAACTAGAAAGTTAAAAGAACAAAGTTCAAATGATTTTCTGACGGATTGGAGAAAACTGAAAGACTATCTGGAAAAGAATTGGGGTGTAAAAGACCAGTTGTGGTCTATGGATAATTTTTGATGAGTGTTATGTAATTGGTTGAATTTAGTATTGATTGTAACTTTACCTTTGAAGATTATGGAAAATAATAGAATTAGAGGGAACAATGTATGAATTATAGGGAATAAGTGCTGTTGGAGGTCTGACGGGGGGGGGGAGGGAAAGGGTGGGTTGGGGATAAATTTGTACTCAATAGGAGAAGGAATAGTGAAATGTATATTTTTGTTTTATGTTTGTTCTCAGCCTATCCAATAAAAAGTTTCTTTTAAAAAAAAAGAACTGTGTAGTGACGGTGTAATGCTAAACAAATGCCCTCTCTTCTGAGGCTGTTGGCATCACTGAATGCAGAAGGGTATAAACTCTGTTTAGGATTGCACTATGATTTATTCACATTTGTCGAAACCCTGTTTTTCATTGGCACGAATACAACTATTATTCAGAAAACTTTTGGATTTTAGGTGCTGTTGATAAACACTGAGGTATGGTGTAGTGGCTAGCTGTAGTGTCAGACAAGGATCTGAGAGACACAGGTTCGAATCTCCACTCTTCCATGGAAGCCTGCTAGGTGGCCTTGGGCCGGTCATGCATCCTCAGCCAAACCTACTTCACAGGGTTGTTGTAAGGGGAAAATGGAGAATAATATAAGCTGCTTTGGGTCCCCATTGGGGACAAAAGCAGGGAATAAATGAAGTAAAGTACATGTAAAAACATTAACTATTAGCAATTGATGAGTAGCTTCCAAAAGTGGAAGGCAGTAGAAAAAGAGGAAGACCGAAAACGAGGTGGCTGGACTCAACCAAAGAAGCCGCGGCCTCCGGCTTGCAAGATCTGAGCAAGTCTGTGAATGAGAGGATATTTTGCATTCATAGGACCGCCATAAATTGGAAGCAAGTCGACAGCACATAACACACACACAGCTTCCTTACTGTTCTAAATAAAATAAATGCTTTAAAAATATTTGGTTTTTTGACAAACCGGTGAGTTGGCCAAATGTTTTTTGACCAAATGCCCAGTCTTAATTTGAAATCTCAGTGTGTGTGTTTTGGGCGGTTGCTCTGCATTTTACTGAATCTTGAACTTCCCGGTGAGTATTGCTACCACTCGGGTCTCCTAATAGCCCTGAGTATTGGGAACCCAAATAATTCTAAAACCAACCTGTCCCTTAGATGCCCACAGTGAAAACATTCCTGTTTCCACTGGTATTTTGAGTTGAACTCCTAACTCCTAACTACTGCTGCAGTGATACAAGGGCCGTCGTCACACGGGCCCTTATTTCGTCAGTTTTGCACTAGAAATTGTTTCTTCTGTTATCGTTATTAGAACTGATTCTCCCATCTTTTGATGACTGCTTGTACTTCCAGTCAGTCACATTAAAAGGGGAAAGCGCAATTCGACAGTCAGTCAAAGTGCCTCCGGAAACGGGGCCCTAAAAATCCCGCCCCCTTTTTTTAAAAAAAAATTCTGCATATTTGCGTTATATCACTCTTCTATTATACCAGTGTTGTGCTGGGCCAACCCAAAAGCCAACCGTGATAGGTAGCAGAGGTTTCCCGCCCATGGCAGAATAGCGCTATAGTGTTATAGCGCTATAAGGCTGACTTAAAAAAAAATACTTTGAGGCTTAATTGCGGGTCGCGCTGGGGCTTGTGGGGCAGGAGAATCAGTGTTAGGTGAGACAGATGCTCGGGGAAAGTGAGCGTTTTGGTGTTGCAAAGCGTTCATAGTCGATCCAGGGCATTCACATGGAAGTGGATAAAGACGACATAAAGAGCCACAAAGCATGAATTGGGGAGAATGGCGAAATCGCAAGAGAGCCGGAATAAGGTGAGCATTCAGCGGGAGATGGCGCTAGTTTGGCGCTAAATTTATGGCCGTGTGACGACGGCCAAGTTTTACCTGCCCTTGCCTTGCTTTTATTTGATTGTAACATGCTATTTCGGTGGATTTATTGGGATTTTTTTTACTGACTTCTCTTAATGCTTAGGTGCTGCTTTTGAGAGCCTTTTGGACATCCAGCAATGTAGAAATAAGTTAAATACATTTAATTTATTTTGCACCATTTGGATACTGTGGGCTGGTAACCAAGGAACGATCTTTCTTGATATTGTGGCTGAGCTGTAGCAGAGTGTTTGGGTCGTCTCGTTCACACCAGGTGATCTGGCTGCAGATGCAACAATAACGCAAGACCTTAAGGGTTTGGGGTGCGTTGTCCCTGTGCAGCCAAATGAGGCGAGAGAATCCTGAGGTGGCAGAATAAGTGATACGACTTCAAACTGTCGGTGGGAGTGCATGTTTTTAACACTTCCCTGCAACCAAGAAAAGTGGCATGTGAGGGAGAAGGGTTTGAACCTGTGCTAGTTTTCCACTTGCGGGGCATTCCTCGTGCAAGGGGACGTTGGCGGTCCCTCCTGGGCAGTCTTCTGTGGCCCAGCCCCCTCCCCCATCTAGACTGTCTGCCTCGCTCCGTTCTGCAGCGTGTGCCTTTGAATCATCCTTCTGCTTTGGTGTGTTCAGTGAGCCTGGAACCGCATCCTTGCGTGCCAAATGTGCCTTTGTTTACACTTGATGTTGCAACTTGTGGGTCCGTCTGTCTCGGAGCGCCACAGCCATTTTGCTTATTGATTTGCCCTTGTTTCACCCTGCTCTTCTGACTCGAAACAGGACTCAAGGTGGCTTCTGTAAAAATCACAGCAGGATTTTTAAAGACCCTAATAAAATGCCACCGATAAAGCCTGTGCTAATAAACCAGGAGCAGCGATCTCATGGTGCTGGCTAGCAGCGCCTTCAGAAGCGTTCCAGATGGCAAACGAGGCGCCCTGTTCAGCCTTCCGAAGGCCACCGGATAGCGGCTCCTGAGGCAAGACGTTCCACCCGGCAGCTGCCGTCGCTGCGCAATTGCCACTTCTTTCAACAGGCCAAGGCACATGAGGCCAGCAGCAGTCGACGCATGAGGGGAAGTTCGGATGCGCCAGGCAACCTGCCGTTAGCGGATGTCCAGACTGTGCCGGGATTTCAAGGCCAGCTCTTGTTCTTCCGTGATGAAGTTTTGCTTGTAAACTTTGAGAAATCTCTTATCAATAGTCAACAAACAGACTTTGCTAATTTACTAGTATTTTTCAGAACAGGGCTTGGCGGCGCGAAGGGCCATCTCAACTCCCCTCTGTCTGGAGATCAGGGGGCGGGGCCACCGGCCATGTGACCATTTTCAAGAGGTGCCGGAACTCCTTTCCCCCGCATTCCCCCGGAAAAAAAGCCCTGATGCAGAATAACTGGGGCGGTTGCGACTGTTGGTACCTGGGTTTTCATAGGGGGAGAGAGGTGTTGCTCACCAACTTGGCCTGCCTTGTGGGCATAGGCAGGCTGCTGGCCTTGCTACTGTCTCCTCTCTGCCCAGCCCTTCCTTTGAGCTCATCTGACCTCTCCCAGACAACTGGGCTGCCCTGGGAAATTAGAAGGATGGAGAGTCTGTTTGTGTCCTGAAAGGACTATCTGCTCTGGAGGAAAGACAGAGCAAGACCCAAGTCAGCACTCTGGCAAGGGAACCTGTGCTGACCGGTGGAGCTTTTTGGAGAACAAATTCTTGGTGAGAGTAATGGATCTGTGGCTAGGCTCTTTTGCTGAGTTCTCTGCTCAATCTCAGTCTTGGTTCTGTCTGTCTGTCTGTCTGTCTGTCTGTCTGTCTGTCTGTCTGTCTCTCTCTCTCTCTCTCTCTCTCTCTCTCATAGCAGAGAGTTTTCGCAAGTCTGCCTTCTCTTCTTGATGGGTTGTAATGGGCTTTTCCCCCTGTTGCACATGCCTAGGCTCACTTGCTTGAGTAATCTCTTCTGTGTTTTGAGTGTCTTTCCAAGTAGGTGCCCCAAACTAATCTTGCTCTTCTTTGCCCAGCACTGCAGTCGCTCGGGGTGGCCCAGTTTCAGGGCATGTGCGACGTTGGAAATGGCACCTGAGTGCAGCCCCCCAGTGGCATAGGGTGCAGCCCAGAACCCTCTTTCCCCCCAAAAGATAATGGTTCACCGTGGGGTAAATTATTGATTCATTTTGCCTTCACTGCATGATGTTTTAGAATGAAAAATTAGTCTATGGGGTATACAACTAACTTCGGGGTGGGGGGAGATGTTTGCCTTCCTTGGGGGCGGACCTGTGTACAGATATCTGTATTGGAGAAAGCAGTGTCTGGTATACAAAAAGAAGAGAAGACGACCATCCAGGGGGAAGCAGGGGCAAGTTAGTTAGGGCAGCACCTTTCCTTCTAATGAGAGTCATTTCTGTGTCTGGCTTCCAGATTGGTACTCTTAGGGGCCGTATTCTCCCTTAAAAAAAATCTTCTCTTCTGTTTGTACACCAGATATTTTCTCCAACAATCTGTTTGCATTCAAGCAGGATTTAGGGAATTTTCTGCTGTGCAATTTTTCTGATGTAAAATGTGCAGAGGGCTTTGGGTGAGGAGGAGTTGCTTGTTGTTTTACTGGGACTGTCCAGGAAAATATTCCTTAGCACAGGCTGAATTGGGGATCACTGGCACCAAACCAGGAAACTCTTGGCTGCATCCATGCATTGTTGGATGTTGTGTGTGAACAATCAGTCACAACTGGATTTCCCTATGTGGGCAAGAGAATTCCCAGCTGCTGCTGATTGCTACAGCAGAGTGACAGCACAACAGCCGTTGAGGGTGGTGTGTGTTTGCACTGGGGGATAGCCATGGCCAAACGCATGGAGGCATTTTCGCTGCTTATGGATAGCCAGGGTCTTGTTTGGTCAAATGTCTGTACAAAAATATTGCGGTGTCTGAGGGCACCCCCAGAGGGAGTCTGTGTGGGTGCTTCCCTGGCACGGCAGTGCTCCCCAGTGGGGTTGCTGCCTGACTAATAGAAATAACAGGCTAAGAAAGCATGCCAAGAACTGACTCCCGAGGCTGGTCGGCCAGGAATGCCCAGGCAGATAGTTGACCAGGATTGTGGGGAAGAAGAGTGGAAAAGTCCAGGGGAGAGTGAGAGGCCAGGTGGGGGGCAGATGAGAGGCAACTCTGCGCCCCTTGAAATGGCATGGAGAGGGGCAGGAGGAGGGAAAGTGAGGGAGAGCAGGGGAGAACCCAAAGGTGGCGTCTCCGAGACGAGGACTGCAGATTGATCTGGCAACTCCGGTGGGAGTCTTCGATCCGTGCTGTGGTGCCATCCATCCGGAAGTTTAGCACACCAGCACCAGAGGCAGAATTTGGCCCCGTTTAATGAGGCAGTGTGAGCTCCACCCCCCCCCCCCAAAATCAATTGTGGCAACAGCAGGCTAAGTGAAAAAGTGCCCGCCAGCCTCTCCGCGGTGCTTCAGGACTTGAAACTTGAGAAATTTCACATTCCGTAACCCGCACTGAAGCAAAACAGGTTTCTTGTGAAAGCAGCAGTATCAAAGACGGAGAAAGTTTTTCTTGGAGTGGGGGGAGGAGGAGGTGGGCTGCGATGTGATTTATTCCCTCTCTGGAAAGCCAAAATCCCCACAGGAAGCTTTGTCTGCTTTCTGCAATGGTGACATTTCGCCTTCTAAACTTCTCCTTCTTGGCTCGCACGTTTCCTTCTGTGGAGTCCTAAAACAGCACTGAATATCCTTGCGCTTGGGCAGCAGGAGCAGGTAATTGAGGCCCACATCTGCTTGCAATCTGGGAAGAAGAAGGGGTGCTTTGCCTCGGCGGTTTGTGCGGAGATAGCAAAGCCTTATGAATGTGGAGGTGGTGGCCGCCGGGAGGCTATCTTAGGCGCCTGACCGGCAGAAAGTAAACGGGCCGTGCTCAGCCTGGGGAAGTTGGGCGGGATGGAGGGGAACCGTTTTCCAAACAGAGCTGCCAGAACAAGTGTTAGCCCTCCACAAAGACCACGCTGGAGCGAGCACTGCTCAGGGTGTGTGAACCGTCCGGCTGGAACATCATCAAATCAGACTGCAGTCCTGCACACACTTACTTGGAAGTAAGCCCCACTGACGCAGGGGAACCTACTCTTCATACACACGCCTAGAATAGAGGCCAGAGTGCTACAGTGTCTAGCTCAGACCATTCGGTGCCCTTCAGCAGTGTAGTGTCTGGCCTTATCAGGTTTGCTCTCGCTTTGTGACGCTGAACACGACACGAGTGAAAAGTGGCTGTGGAAGGCCAGGCAGGTTCTCATGAAACAGGCTCTGCTTCCCAAGTCAGGAGATACAGAGAGGGATGAGGGAGAGGCTGCTGAGTTCCTGAGCTTGGGAGGGGGGGGAGGCTTTGCATGCCTAGAGGCCCGGCTTGTATGTACACCCGTGGGCAGCTCGTGGCAGGAGGGGGAAGGAAGGGGGACAGGGTCCCAAGTGGAAAAGTGTATTGTGCGACAGGTTTAATTTTTTAAAAAATCAGTGTTAATCCAGTGTGAAAATGTGCCCATGCGCTCCATCTCAAGATGTTTTGTGCATCCAGCAGCAGATGTGGGATAGAACGCCGCTGGCCTCGGTGTCGTTTCTGCATAAGAAAAAGTGCTCCTTGGGTAGTTGAAAACAAACCAATGGGGCAGGTCAGAGAGTTGAATCCCCCTGAGGGAACAGTCCCCCCGCCCCGCAAGCTGTCGCCTGCCTGTGAGCCTCGCATTGCCTTGAGACCCCGTGCCAAGTCCACTGCAGCAGGAAGGAGCCCTTCTCATTGGCACGGTGGCATGTACACCCCAGATGATGTGTAGCCTCACTGTGGTGGGGACAGGTGGCACACTGCCCCATTGCGGGGAGAAGCGCTCCAGCGGACATGGGCAGCTCTGGCAGAGGGCCCGTCGCCTACCCGCTTCCTGCCTTTGCTGATTGCCAAGAAAGACCCTTCCGTGCGCCTCACTCTGGGACCTGCACTCCAGGAATTCCGTGGACCTCGCTGAGGCTCCTGCAGAGACCTCGGCGGCAGGAAGATGGATTGCCGAGCACAGCGGAGCCAGGAAAGAGGGGGAGAGAGAAGCGCTTGGGGGGGGGGTGCGCTTGCAGCATCTTCCGTCAGGCAGCTCGAGAGGGATGGGCCCACCGGGAGGAAGGGCCGGTGCTTTGACTCATCGGCAGCGCTCATCCCGTCATTTGTTTTGCTGCTTCACATGGCTCCGTTGGGTGGGGGGACAGCTGTGAAGCCTGCAGCTGGCTGTGTAGTGCTTGCTTTGGGCCTGGTCAGATCACTTAGGTGCTGGGTTCAAGTACATTGGGGAGGGGGATTTCCGGCATTATAATACAAGGGTCCATTTGACACACACACCCATTCTTTGTCACACACCCCTCCCTTTTTTGCAGTAGCATCAACTAGAAATGAGCATCCACTGGGACTTCCGCAGAAGGTGTCCTCATGGAACGTGCAAGGGAGATGGGCTGGGGGGCATTTGGCCCTCCAGTGTCATCAGTGAAGCAGATTTGTAGACCCCCCAAGGGACTTCTGCTAGTGGTAGCAGCATACTGCACAACTGCCTAGTTCGCCCCATTTTAATGCTTAGCTGTATTCAAAATTAAGACTCGTTTTGGGCTCAGAATGTGAAACGGGGGCATGAAAACACGCCCTCCAGCCACAGCAGCATCAGTGGCAAGCAGAACGGGCATCCCTACACCACTGTTCCTGTGCCACTTGTTGTTGCCACCCCCTTCACACACACACACACACACACACACACACACACACACACACACACACACACAGATACAACATGATTGTGATGGGACCCCTTTTCGTTTCCCCTCTCTTTCCCTTTTCCTGCCAAGCCAGTCAATTAGGCGTTCACCTTTATTGCATGGGGCAGGGGGGGGGGAATCCCTGTGTGGAAGCAGCTCAGGTTCTGCCTGCATGCCGTCTCTCTTCACCAGGCCTCGTGCCGAGTGCTAGCTGCTGTCCAAAGCCTCGTGCAGAAGAAACTCTTTAGTGCTGACCTCTTGCTCTTCCTGACAGCCATCAAATGCTACTGCTTTTCAAATGGGTACAGAGTTTACAAGACAGACCCATCTGGCCCGTTTGTAAGGTAATCAGTCTGTCTTGTTCCTCCTTCTGTGGACCCTGCTTAGGGTCAGAACAGGCCCACGGAAGCACTGTTTCGAACAATGCATTCTGAATCTGTGGAATTCACTGCCGCTAGGGGTGATGAGAGCCGCTGGGTTATATGGCCAGGAAAACAGTAGCCATCCATCCATGACTGTCAGCTGTGATAGCTGAGAAAGGAACCAGGTAAGGTCAGAGTTCAAATCCCTGCTCTGTCCAGCTGTGGGGCCAGTCATTTTCTGTCTGTCTAACCTTCCTCACAGGATTGTTGTGAGCATAAAATGGGAGAAGGACACTTCAGTAGGCTGCCTTGGGGAAGGGAGGGATAAAAAGAGACTCCGTGATCAGGGGTGGTATATCTCTTAGTAGCAGAGATTGCGGGGAGGGGGGGAGGTCTGGTTGTGGCCTGAGCATCTTGGTTGGTGTGGCAAAGCTTCCTTGTGCTTCGGGCCCTGTCCTGCTCCTGGAAATCGGTCCTCACATTCTCACCTGCGGAGCTGCGCAGGGTGGAGGGCGTCTCCAGAGGTGGCGCTCTGGGCAGCGATGGAGCGGTGGGGAGAGTTCGGCATTCTTCTTTCAGAAGGAGCGGCAAGACATGAGCAGCAGCTTCAGTCTGGGGAGGGATATAGTCTGAAGAGAAAATGACAAATCTGGTGGCGGCTGTCGGCCCGGCTGTTCCCGCCTGCGCTGATGAGGCAGGCAGGTGACTTTTCAGGCGAGAGATCCATCAGCCTCGCCTGAGCAGAAGCCATCCTTCTGGCGGGAGTCACTTTTCTCTTATCACTCCGCTTGACAGGGACTTTTGTCTCCGTTGCTGAGAGGGAGAGGGGGGGAGAGAGAAGACACTGTGGAAGACATTTCTGGCGCAGGGAGATCCGGGCGATGTTTTCGGAGAGGCTTGTTTGTCCTTACATCTTGGGCTTGCCTTTCTGTCTCCTCCTCAGTTTCTTGCATTGCACAAAACATCTTTCCAGAGATCCAAATTAAACATGGCATTGGCAAGGCAAAAGCATTCCCTGAGGGACTTGGCATGTGCCTAGTTTGAACTGGGTTGCTGGGGCAGCTTGCCTTGTTGCTGTTTTGGGCGGGCAGCAGACCCGCTTCAATGAGGGATCGTCCACCTGTAAGGTCAATTGTGGGGGGGGGGGGGCGGTTTGTTGCCTTGCTGGCTTCAGATTTGAATCAAGCCGCGCTCCCTCCCTTTCTGCCGTGATGGATTCTTAGTGGGTCTGGGTGAGTTAGACTGAGACATGGTAGAGGAAGCAGAGCTGGACCATTTCTCCCAACCGGGCCCATCCCGGATGTTAGGTCCGCTGCATTTTTATCCTGCTTTCCAACCAAAAACTGGCTCCCAAAATGGTTTATTTTGCCACTGGCACCCCAACTCTGAATCTAGTCCACTGAAAAAAGCTGTTTCTGTTTCACATTTTCCAAAAGGAAGTTTCTAGTCCTATGTTTTCAAAAAAGTTAGACCCCTCACCGACCTTTCTGGTTCAAGGCTGGCCTGCAAAAGATGTCAAAGAGGTGGTGGGATGGAGCGGTGTTGCTGGGTCCTCGCCAGTTGTGAGGATGAGGGCGAGAAGGCTGGGGGGAGGCAGACAGGAGCCCCAAAGAGGCAGGATGGCGGCACTGGGAGATAACGCTGGCAGAAGGGCGAAGGAGTACCTGAGAAGTTGGAATGCTGGAGGCCTGCCGAGATGAGATGAAGGAGCATTTTTTCCCTGAGAACTTTCCCATTTTTTCCCCAAAGGAAATTTGGGAGAGCACTGGAAAAAAAATCGTGTGTCAACTTTCTTCTCTTTTGCAGTGAGTGAAATGCTTCTTTAGGCAAGGGTTTTCTCAGTCAGACTGTACAGAATGAAAACAATCTCTTGAGTATTTTTTCAATCTTTCCATTGGAAAAACGTGCCATTCTAGGGACCACTGGGCGGGGCGGGGGGGGAGGGGAGGAATTCTCTATAGGATGAGTGATCTGTTCTGAAGGCAAGGTTTTTCTCGAACTGTATAGCATGAAAAATGTTATAAAAATAGTCTAAAGCATTAGATGATGAGGAGCCATAGTCAGTTTGATAGCTGAACTTGCTGATAGTCCTACCTTTCAAAAACAGAATGCAAAGGGAAGCTGCTGAATTGGAATTCATATGTAAATTTGACTCAGTCAGGCTTGGATTGAATAGACACTATGAATGGTTATCTCATTATCAGAAGTAACTGATCCCATTATCAGAAGCTACTGATTGCATCTACTCCCCCTCCCCTCTCCACCTATATATCTGACCAGTTTCTTCTTGCATCTGACGAAGAGAACGGTGATTCTCGAAAGCTTATGCTACAGTAAAGTTGGTTAGTCTTAAAGGTGCTACTGGACTCTTTTCTATAGTCCTGCTTAGTGTGACTGTATTAGAGTTTCTCTCCGAATAATATACTTTCTTTTGCTTACTACAGAATTTGTTTTCTACCTTCAACATTTATTTTTTCCTACCTCTCAGATGACAAACATTAAGAAATAAGTGCTAAGGTAGCATAGGTTACAGCATTATATATATATATATATATATATATTAAAGTACTTATATGCTTACCTTTCTCCTGAACGTCTCAGGACTGTCAGGAGCATTTGCAACTCTCTCTCAATTACTGAGCATTTGCAGTTTATCTGTGTATGTGTGCGTTTATTTAAATTCTGTAAGTATGGCAAATAGTTCAATTTTATATGCTAATTATGTTATAAATGATGTGTTTTATGTTGTTAAATCAGTAAAATATGATTAGGTTTGATAAGAATGTACGTATTGCATATATTTCAATTCCCTTCCTCCCCCCACAAAAATCTGGGTTTTTTTCCTTGGAAAAAAAATTGAGGAAAATCTTGTTTCTTCCGTTTCAAAATGCCCAGAAATTTTATATCTCTACAGGAGAAAGGGTCCGTTTCTTAATTTGAGGAAAGGAACATTATTCCACATGCAAAACTTCTGTTTCCAGTCTCTAGTTCTTCATTCCAAGTCCCGGCTGTCCAGATTGGAAGCTCGGTCAGTTTGGCCCAGATCAGCTTCTGGCTGTGAAGTCACTCAACAATTACATTCTACAGTTAGCCAGGGAAAGGCAAAAACAATGGCACCTGTCTTTTTAAAAATCCTTTTTCTTTCCAAACCTAACAGTAGTGGTGGCTTCCATAGGTGAAATTTTGCGGGGGTGGAAGGTTTATGCCCGCTTTGCCTTCCCTATGTGAAATCAGCCCAAGCCGGAGCCAAGCTGCACGCCCAACACCTGGATTTTAAAGACATGGGGAAGTGTGCGATCTTGGCCTCCACTTGTGTCTCCGTGCAAGGGAACTAACTAACTAACTACTGCTGGGAGCGCTGCCGAGTTTGTGAAAGCCAGGCGTGTGCCAAATCAGAAAGAGAATCTTTTTCACCCTTAAATTGATTTTGCAAAAACTTCTTTTAGAGTAAAATCAATTCTGTCCGTTTTAATCAAAATGAAAAATTGGGGAAATAAGAGTCAATCTTATATCAATTGATTAAAAAGCTGATGGGTGCGGGGGGAGAACTGGGAGACCAATGCAGTTGGGTTGAAGAAATGTAGAGGTTTGGTTAAGGACAGGCAGCTTCCAGAATCTCTCACCCCCAGTCTTTGGGGCAAGGTAGGTGAGTGCCCCAGTGTCTGTTTATGGTTGCAGTTTCCGCGTCGCTTGCCTAGCCTCCCCCTCCCCCCCCCTTGGCCTTTTCTTGGCTAGCTACTGAAGGAAGGGCGCTCGGTGACTGACAGGTGGCCCCGGTTTTGGCACCTCGGTTTGTAAAAGTGTGGGGGAAGCTAGCTCTCTGGGCAAACTCAGGTGGAAAGCAGTTGGTCAGTGGGCGCAGGAGGAAGCAGACCGTCTCTCGTTCTCTGCAAGATGAAACATTTCCGAGGGGAAATGAAGAAACAAAAGCCAGTCTCAGAGGAGGGGCATGCCTTTCTGGAGCCTGAGAAATCGAGCCCTGTTTAGGCCACAAACATGTTTGTCTGAACATTCCCCCCCCCCCCCCCGCTGCTAACAGCCTCAAGCGCGTCGTCCTCGGCCCTCTGGAGCCATCCTGGACAATCCCTGCCCCGCCCCAGTCCCAGTCTGTGAGTGGCGGCATGCTGAACGCAGGCCTTAAGAAGCAGCAAGTGGCCAGCTTGTTGCACGTTGGGCCCCCCCACTGAAATGGTTTGAGAACAGCTTGCATCGTCAGTGTGTTGGAGAGGTGGGAGAATAGTCTTTTTAAATCAATATATTCTTCATACGACTCATGATATCGTCTGCTACGAACTATAGTTGATAGTCATTAATTTATGTGACTTTTAAAATGTTGTTAGTGTTGTTGTTATTTATGTCATTTAGAGTCTGACTTTCTCACTGAGACTCGAGGCAGATTACTTAGTGTGAGATTAGTACAGTCAGTATCAAGGACATTTCTATAAACAATCCAATAGGGTAAATAAATACAAGTTTACAAAGACGTAACATTAGCAAGAATCTAATACAGAGCTGAAGAAATGCTGAAACAGAACATGAGCAATTCTAAGACTGACATTCGACAACATAGAACTACCCAGTAGGGTACTACTTAAAGCAACAGGTAGTACATAACAATAAAAACAACTGTGTTTATATACTGCTCTTCTAGACAGATTAGTGCCTCACCCGGAGTGAACAAGTTAGTATTATTATTATCCCCACAATACATCTGGGGAACTGGGCTGAGAGGAGTGCCTGACCCAAGGCCTCCTACTGAACTCATGGCAGTAATGGGATTCGAACCAGCAGAGTGCTGATTCACAGCCGAACCCTTGAGCTACAGCAGGAGCACATACCTAAAGCAGCAGATAGGACGCAAGGCAACATAGTAGTGAAGTCTATGGTTCTTATTAATGAAACATCTCTTTGAGACCCCCTTCCCTACAATGAGACATTCATAGAATTCATAAAATGAGGCATTCATAGAAGAGAACTCTATCGACTTCCACGAATGCTGATGTTACGGACATGCAGCCGGGGGGAGAGCACCTGTCAGCTTGGGAATGCCCAGCTGGTCAAAAACAAAATACTGGCCTAGGTAACTCTTTGATCTCATCTAGCCAGGCAATTCTTACATTCACGCTTTGGGGCTACCATGCAGAAGGTCCCAGGTTCTGTCCTCTGCATCTCCATTTTAAAAGATCAGGTGTAGATGATGTGAAAGACCTCTGCCTGAGTCCCTGGAGAGCGCCTTCCTGTCTTAGCAGACTATCCTAAAACTGACCTTGATGGATGGACTGTCCGATTCAATATTGGGCTGCTTTGTTGTGTTCACATGTTCAAGTTTTTTCCGGTCCAGTAGAGAACAGCAGACCCTGGGCCTTGAACTCTGCTGAGAATATTCAACGTTGGTTGACCGTGTGGTTCCAGGGCTTGTGGAATAGTTGGTTTGCTTCAGTTTATTACTTATTAAACTGCAGAACGTTGAACCCAAAGCCTCCTCCAAAAACAGAAGTGCGTATGGATGAGGCCTCGGGCTCTGTAGCTGCTGCCTCCGTCTTAAAGCTACAAACTTGATCATTTTTCTTAATCTGCATTTGGGCTTACGAATGTTGCCAGAACTTGCATTACTGGACGTACTTCTTGATTTATGATCCACTTGGGGCCACTCAGATTCCTAGATCCTTGTGTAAGGTGCAAAGGGTAGGCGAAATGGTAGTCTCTGCAGATGGTAGGAAGACAGATGTGCTCAGAAGCCACCTGAGATGAGACGAACGGCGCAGCTGGAGGGGAGGAGCTGGGGAGCTGGCCTTCAGTTGCACCACCGGTCCGGCTGCTCTCCATCTCAGCCTCTGGGGACCCCTCTCGTTCCCTTTCTTGTCCCCTGCTGTGTTTCGCAGCATTTCCAGATGCAATTCAGGTATGGAGGAAGCATCAGAAATCTTTGGGGGACATCCGTTCCCAGAAAGTTTCCAGATCAGCTTTGCAGATGCTTCTAAACTGGACAGCGTTCAATGGACTCTAGTGTCTCTGTTTGCCTCTCTTGCAGTGGATGAAGTAAAGACGGCAGGAGGTTAATCTATCAGACCCACCACTTGAAATGAATGGGTCCCATGTGAAAACACAATTGAGCCATGGTTGCTCCAGAGCAACGGCTAGTAGACTGAGCTCAGCGCTTGGACAAATAGACCTAGTATGTGCAGACCGGTTTGTTTGTGGACTTTTTGAAAGAAAAAGCTGAAATTACCTTTATTAGAGTCTCTGCAAGACCTTACCTGGAGTCCTGTGTTTCGATCTTCAGGCATCCCAGCTCCTAAAGGACGTTTCCAAATCCGCTCTCTACTTCCTTTGACATGTAGTTCATGCTTCTTGCAAAATTGCATAGCAGGCAAGAGCTTTGAAGAGCCCAGGCTATCAAAGACAGTACTAAACAAAAAGTAATATTTATCCATGGAAAGGTTTGCTTCAGTTTCAGCATATTAAAAAAATTGGAAAAAGGTATTTGTGCTAATAATATTCCGGCATAGCATAAATGGTAACTGCGTGATTGAAAGGTAGTTAGGCTTATTTATTGCTAAGAGAATTTAGCAGGTGAAGTTAAGCTGGCCGGATCTTAATGGATACGTCGGTGTATTGGGGGAAATGCAGCATTCTAAGAGACAGGGTGATAGCTAAGGGGAAGGATAGCGTGAATCCATGTCCAGTCGTTATCCCTTTCATGAGATGCCAGTTTTCATTCAAGGGAATACAGGGGCTGAGCATCAGAGAGACAGAGTGGAGTCATGACTAGAATGTCGGACCACAATCTGGGAGACCTGGATTCAAATCCTCACTCATCCTTGGCATTTTAGGCCACCTCCCCCTTCAACTTAACCTTCCTCGTTAAAGTTCTTTTGAGGATAAAATGGAGAAGAGAGAACTGTGCATGCCATCCCATTTCCCTGGGGTAAGAACAAGATCGAAATACACTCAGTAATCTCCTGCATGCTTCCAGGATGCTCCGACTCCCTTGGATCTGAAGATGATCCACAGCCTACTCTGTCTTCCCTTCTCCATCTGTATTCCATGAAGTTGGTGGTGACCTAGAGCAGGGCCTTTCCAGTTGTGGCTCCTTCCTTTTTGGAATTCTTTGCCCAAAGAGATCTGACAGGTCCTTTCCTGCCTGCAGTTCAAAATCTATTTTATTCTGACATCCATTAGACAATGCAATAGGACTAGAATCAGAGAGTTAGAAAACAAGGCAAACCGGAAACCTGTGTAAAGCAGGGCATGCTGAAAACAATGTACAGAGTGGATTACGAAGGTGGAAGACAGTGCAGTAAAAGCAAGGTGACACGTACTGTAAGCACTGCAAAAGGCTACTACAATCCTGTTCTCTTTTAAAAGTGATATTGACAGAGAGGTTGTGGAGAGGCATCTGTCTGCACTGGATGAATACAAATCCCCTGGGCTGGATGGTTTGCATCCAAGAGTGCTCAAAGAACTTTCTAGAGAACTCGCAGAACCCCTGTCCATCATCTTCAAGGCCTCCTGGAGGACTGGGGATGTGCCACAAGATTGGAGAAGAGTGAATGTTATCCCAATCTTTAAGAAAGGGAAGAAGGATGACCCGGGAAACTACAGGCCCATCAGTCTGACTTCTGTTGCTGGGATCATATTAGAGCAGATTTTAAAGGGATCGATCTGTAAGCATCTGAAGAACCACTTAGTGATCTGGGGAAGTCAACATGGTTTTGTTCCCAACAGATCTTATCAGACCAACCTGGTTTCCTTCTTTGGTCGAGTGACCAGCTTACTGGATCGGGGGAACTCTGTTGACGTGATTTATCTGGATTTCAGTAAAGCTTTTGATAAGGTCCCCCATGACATTCTGATGGGCAAGCTGGAAGACTGCAGACTGGACTATAGGATAGTTCGGTGGATAGGGAACTGGTTGGAGGACCGCACTCAAAGAGTGGTGGTCAGTGGCGTTTCATCAGATTGGAGGGAGGTGTCCCCAGTGGGGTGCTGCAGGGCTCAGTTTTGGGCCCGGCACTTTTAAATATTTTTATCAATGATATGGATGAAGGGGTAAACGGCCTACTCATTAAATTCGCTGATGATACCAAATTGGGAGGAGTGGCAAACACCCAAGAAGAATTCAAACAAGACCTGAATACTCTGGAGAAGTGGGCAGCTGTGAATAGGATGCAATTCAACATAGATAAGTGCACAGTATTACATCTGGGTCACAAAAATGGGAAGCACAAATACAGGATGGGGGATAGACTTCTGGGCAGTAGTGTATGTAAAAGGGATCTTGGGGTAAGAGTGGACTGTAAACTAAATATGAGCAGTCAGTGTGATGCGGTGGCAAAAAAGGCCAATTCAATCTTGGGTTGTATCAAAGGGGCCATAGCATCGAAATCGCAGGAGGTCATAGCCCCTCTCTATACTGCCTTGGTCAGGCCACACCTGGAGTATTGTGTGCAGTTCTGGAGGCCTCACTTCAAAAAGGATGTGGCCAAAATCGAGAGGGTGCAGAGGAGAGCGACGAGGATGATCAGGGGTCTGGAGACTGAGCCCTACGAGGAAAGGCTGAGGGCCTTGGGAATGTTTAGTTTGGAGAAGAGGAGGTTGAGGGGGGACATGATTGCTCTCTTTAAATATCTGAAAGGCTGTCATTTGGAGGAGGGCAAGGAGTTGTTCCAGTTGGCAGCAGAGGATAGAACTTGAAGCAACGGGCTTAAAGTACATGCAGAAAGGTACCGGCTGGATATTAGGAAAAACTTTTTCACTGTCAGAGTAGTTCAAAGGGTGGAATCAGCTGCCTGGGGAGGTGGTGAGCTCCCCTTCACTGGCAGTTTTCCAGAAGAGGCTGGATGAATATTGGTCAGAGATGCTTTAGGCTCATCCTGCATTGGGCAGGGGGTTGAACTAGGAGGTCTGTGTGGCCCCTTCCAACTCTGTGATTCTGTCTGATTCTGCCTGGCTTGAGGGCTTGCAGCCATCCATCCATTGAAATAGTCCCATGCCTTGCCTTTCCGATGAGTGGGGGGCACTCTCGACGGCCTGGCTTGAGGGCTCGGATTCTCATGGATGAAGTCTTGAAATGTCGGTATCTCTTCCTGTCCATCCATAGGGCGAATTTTCATTACTCTATCCAGTTCTTGATGGCACGTGAGAGAGAGAGATCTTCGTGGCATTATAGAAAGTGCCACAGACACTGTTGTCAAGACAGTAATTTAGTAATAATGGATCCGGCCCAGTGGGAGCGTCTCTTGCACAAGCTCCACTGACAGGAACAAGCCTTGCATTGGATACAGAGCAGAAGGCCGGGCCATTAATAGACACCGCGGATGGGAGCATTATTAGAAGTGAAAAGTCTAAGGCAGTGGCGTTTCCCCCTCCCTGAAATGTGCCTGTGATAAATGATGTGTGCATTCAGATATATAAATTATCTAAGCTTAAAGTGACTGCAGGAGTGATGGCCATAAACAGATTAGTGTCTGAGAATTTTAAAGGATGCCTCAAAGAAATTGGTACCCAAATCACGGCATCGTATCAAATACAAAAATCCATTATCTTAGAAACAACAAGAATTGTCTGACTTGCACGGGATGTATGATGCCCCGGGTGGTTTTCTCGCTTGTGTGTGTGTTTCTCTTTCTCCCTTCCCGAGTCCAACTTGAATATTTAAGCAGGAAATAGAGGTGGTGATAAATAACAGGGGGGGGTGCAGCTTGGCAGAGAATCCACCCCAAAATGTAATTTGGAGATGACTCCCTGAGCCTTTTATCCCAGCCATTGGTTCTTAAATCTGCATAATTCTGAGTTATTTATTTATTTAAAACATTTCTACGCAGCTTTTCAACCCAGTTTGGGAGACCCAGGGCAGATAACGTTAGAACAAAACATTAACACATTTTGGACATTAAAAAGTTGTGGTGTGTGTGTGTGTGTGTGTGTGTGTGTGTGTGTGTGAGTGAGTGAGTGAGTGAGTGAGTGAGTGAGTGAGTTATACTTTCCCTCCTTTGGTAAAAGTCATTCTACAGCATGAGAGCCTGCCAAAGAAAGAAGGAACTCTTCATTTGGGGCGTGTTAAGAGTGAACTTGGTGAAAGCATTCGAGCCAACCATCAAGTGAGCAGCTGGACTGACTCCAGGTCATCATCCAGATGTGTCAAAAGCTCTCACCTGCAGGGACCTGTGTCCACGCAGCATTCTGTTGAACCGGAGAGCTCACCTGCTATGCGTGCCTCATCGTTGCTTTGCCGAGCTTCAACACAACGTTGTGTGGGTGCACAGCTCTGTGGGTGAGTCCTTCTGCCTTGGCCGGTGCCGTGTTCAAATGTAGCCTTGGTGGGGTACTTCCGAGTCAGATTTCTGGGGGGACAAAGAGGGACTTGAGAGTTCTGCCGTTCTGCTCAGCACGGTGGGAGGCTTTTCCATCAGGTGTGTTTAAAAGCAATTGGGGGTTGGCTCAGGATCCTGCCCAGCTGTCTGCGTGCAGAAACCTCACTGGTTCCCTGTAGGAAGCTGGCACTCGCCATCTCTGATGTAGTAGTTTTTTTCCTGCTTACTTGCCATGCCATTTATGCCCTCTCAAAGGCTGCTATGATTATTTATGGAGCTTACACTGTATTTGGAGCAGCTTTCACACCTTTCTAATTGTCGGTTGTTTACTCCCGCATCACATTCATCATCGCTGTTGCAATGAGCTGCTGCCATTTCTCTGGGCTTTGCCCCCCCCCTCCAGAGAGCTGGAGGGTCAGCCCTGCTCTGCAGCTTGCCCTGGCCTGGGGAAAGGGCAGGCCCCGTTTATTTCCACCCGCAACCTGCCCTGTCACTTTCGAGCAGTGATTTGATTCTCAGCTAGCACAGGGCAAGTGCCCAAGCCTGCATCAGAAGGGGTCCCAAATAGGCCTGAACCCTTTTTAAAAAGCCTGCCTTTTCCTGAGGCCTTAGGCGACAGCTCCCATGAATAAGTTTAGGCGGGCGGCCGTGTTGGTCTGCAGTAGAACCGCAGGATTTGAGTTTAGCGGCACCTTAGAGACCAACAAAGATTTTCAGGGTGTCAGCTTTCAAGAGTCAGGGGTCTGAAGAAGGGATCTCTGACTTTCGAAGGCTTACACTCTAAAAATCTTCTTCGTCTCTATGGTGCCACTGGACTCAAATCCTGCTGCTCCCATGAATAAGTAGGCATACCCCAACAGAAAAATCTGACTGTAGAGAACTCACAAGTTAGGGGAAAGGATCCCAGCCTAGCCTTTGCCCTGGTGCACCAACTTTCTGTGTGCGGGGATTTGTTTGTTTTTCTTTTTAGGAGTCTTCCAGAACACGAGCTCCCTGTGTGCAAACTGAAACGGCAGAACCCAGACACACACTTAGCTGCCTCCATCGAGGACTAGGCTTCAAGGAAGTACTTCTTGCAAGCATGCAGAATGCTTTACCCTCAGACAGCCCCTCTTGGTTCCGTGTTTCAGATACAAAAGCGTGAGGGTCTGATTGAGCAAAAATGCTGTGCTGCCGTTGCCCAAAAGGGACCCGCGTGTGCTTTTCTTGGCTCTCAGTGGCACCCGGCTGTTCTGCCACTTGCGCTCAGAAGTGACGGGGAGTGGGCTGGGCCTTTGGGGCAAGGAGGAGCCTCCCCCAGAGCAAGAGGCTGTTGTGTCAGGGAAAGCCCTTCGCTCCAGAGGGTCCCAGGGCTCCAGCCCTGACCCTGCCTGTGCGTTGCATAAGGCCACCGAGAATGTTTGCGGCTGGCTAAATTCGGACCTGAACCTAAAGTTGCGTCTACGCCTTTTCGATACAGCACTCTTGTGCTGTAGCAGTAATTTGCCCCGGGGGTTTCTAGTCCAGTGGCAAAGTTCTGCTCTGCTGCAACAGATACAGTATGGGGACGCAGGCCACGTCTTCGGCTGGGTCCTTGGATTTTTGTGGTGTGGGCTCGTAGCCGCGTCTTCCCGCCCAGGTTTATCACACTCTCAATATTGCTTTGAAAACAAGCAAGAGCGGGCCAAAAAGGAAGTCTATTTATTTAGTAAATACGTTTTACAGAACTGCGGTTTTGATTTATAGGCACCTTGGTGGTGCTCCCAGGAAGACTTGTAGAGGTTTAACTACATTTTCTCAGCATCACACCAAGCCCCATAAAAGGGCGCACATGTGCACCACACAAATTCTCACTCCCGATATAAAAAAGGTTTTATGAGAGCGGAAGGCGAGCCGGAGCAGAGCATGTTGGCCCAAGCCCCCTGCATGATAGACTCTCGCTTCCCCTTCAACTTGTCAGACTCCAGTGACGTTTACAGCTATTTAGCTATCAAAGTTTACAGGCAGTTCGGAGAGAGGACGTGTCTCTTAACTACTGCAATGTCATAAATGGCAGTCTGTTAACCCTCCCGCCCCCCCCCCCCCCATCCATTTGGCCAAGCCCTGGCTGTGATTGGCTGGGAAGGCTCCAGAGAGAGATCACGCAACTACCATCTGCGCTTAATTGGTTGACGTGAGTCTTGGGGTGAATCCAGCAGGTCTTTAGGGTTGCCTCGAAAGATCTTTGGGCGTCTTTCAGGGCCAAGTGTGAGCTTGAGCAGATGATGCAAGCCCAGTAAAAATGGTCAGGTGCTGTTTCTTCATTTCACGCGGCAAGGGTTCCTGCTTGCAGGTTCCAACCGGCCCACCTTGGCCATCTCCAGGCATCGCATCCATCGCTCTTGGCCTTCACGTATGTCAGGAGCACTGATGTTTTTCCCCATAGGCAGTGGTTGCTGGTTTGGGCCCCTTACCTCTTCAGGTTTTCTTCCAAATTCCGAACGATTAACTCAGGCAGAAAATTTGGAAGAGAACCCTTAAAATGTCAAATTGAAATCTGAAGGGGGAGTTAATCGTCCGGAATTTGGAAGGCAACCCAAAGATCTTAACCCTCCCTGTGAAGGCTGTCCACCATCCTGTTTTAAATGTGTATTAATACCCTGTTGTTTTAATGTAGATGAATTTTTATTGTATTTGTTATCCGCCCTGAGCCCGCTCGCGGGGAGGGCGGAATAGAAATCCGAAATAAATAAAAGAAATAAAAGGCAAAAAAGGCCTAAGGGAGATAGATGGAAGTACTCTGGGTGAGGGTAAAGCTGATCCAGAAGCAGGGATTCTCCCAGTATTGGAAGGGGTTGCATTCCCCCCAAAATACTGGGTGCCCAGGTTGGGGAGCTGCTTTGAGACTCCGTGGTTATCTTCCAAGTGTCAGAAGCTGCCGTGACACTTATCAGTGGGGGCCGTTTTACCAGCTGCAGCTTCTCCTGGTCACAGTCACACACACATTGGGATCCTCCTGACTTGAGTACCATAAACGGACTGCACATGGGGCCGCCCTGAAGACTTTATGGAAGCTTGAGCTGGTCCAAAATTCAGTCGCACCTGCCAAAGGGAGCGTATCAAGCCAGTGTTGTGCCATTTACATTCGTTCCCAAGTGCAATACACGGTGTAAGTCTTCGAAGCCCTGCATGGTTTAGGCCAGAGTGCCTGAAGGGCTGCCTCCGCCTGTATCAGGTTAACCCAGGAAGCTTTCCTCCGGGAACCAACTTTAGCAGAGGTTCAGCTGGTGGGAACTTGGGAAAGGGATTTTTCCGTTGTTCCTGAAGGAACTGAGAGTGGCTGCTTCCCTAAGGGCCTCCCAGATGGGTTTGGAGACCTGGGGTGTGGTGCTCTTGGAAACCGGTTTTAACAATTTACAGTGAAATTCTAAGCAGAGTTACTCCAGTCTAAGCCCATTGATTTCAGTGGGCTTAGACTGGAGTGACTCTGCTCAGGATTTCACTGTTAGTTGTATTTGGCTGTTCTTTAAAGTTGACTTTTATTGTGCAGTAAACTGCCTTGGGTACTTTTTTAATTGAAAGGTGATCTATAAATAAATAATTAAAATAGCAAACTCTTCATTATTAGCCCACTTTACTTAGGCCTTCTCTGCGCAGTCAGGAAAATACGTTGGTGGCCGAGTCCTCGGGTGGTAGAAGGGGCTGCGTTGTGGAAAGGTCTTCTGCCTAAAGCCGGGCCTCATCCTGCTGCCTTCATGTCCTTGCAGGAGACAGCGGCAACCTTTGAGGTTAGTTCCAGTGCCGTGCACAGTTCCATCGGGTTGAAACGCCGGCGGAGAGAGGTTTCCCCCCGTGTTATGACTGCAGTGGAGCGTATGCGCGGGCAACTCATGTCCTGCAGATGGTTAGAACTGTTCTCAGCAATGCTCATGAGCCCTTGGACTGCATGTTGCATTAAATGTACTGCTGTGTGCAGACTTGGAGCACGATCTCTGTCCGTGAAATCTCCATCACATTCAAACCAGCCATAAAGAAAAGTGTTTTAAGTCTCACTGGCTGAATAAAATGGTACCACTTGCGTGTGCATAGGGTACGTGCATCCCATCCCTTTAATTTCATGGATATTTCTGCATTTCTCCTCTCCAGCCTCTCCTGTTTGGGGAACTTAGCTGCAAAAGCAGATGCCGGGGGATTTTGCATAATTGTGTGCCGAGTTCCCATTCAAAAGCCCACACGGTCGTATAAATGGATGTCAATTTGTTATCGTTGTTGCCCATTACAAAATTGAGGGCAGCTTGCACAATTAAAGACAGCTCTTTTCATGGATCCAGCAACCGTCTTAAACCCGCTGCCTGCTTGGGACACTTATGGCCGCAGCAGCGAATATGTGGTTTTTATTTAGGGAGTGGAAAATGTGGTTTGTGAGTTGGGTGTAACGAGATCCTTGCTTGGTTAGGGCTGGACACAAGGATTCTGCAAAGGGGTCTTTTTCTTTCCCTTCAGTGGCCTGGAACGGAAGCTTCATTTCCAGAAGTGAGTCTTTTCTGCTAATCACCAGTTTACACCAGTTAAGAGCGCGGGACTCTAATCTGGAGAACCGGGTTTGCTTCCCCACTCCTCTGCTTGAAGCCAGCTGGGTGACCTTGGGTCATTCACAGCTTCTCAGAGCTCTCTCAGCCCCTCCAACCTCACAGGGTGTTTTGTTGTGGGGATAATAATGACATACTTTGGAAACTGCTCTGAGTGGCTGTTAAGTCATCCTGAAGGGCGGTATATAAATCTAATGTTGTTGTTGTTGTTTGTTATTAAGTTGCTCATGGGATCCTTCTTTCCTCTCCCATCCTCCTTTCTCCCTGTGGGGCGGACCAAGCTCCATGCACACGCTCAGCATTCTGGAGATGGGCTTTTGGTCGATCATTAATAATTCAACAGCGTGCCGGGCTGCTCCCTTCAGGAAGAGCCTTTCTTTCAACACAAGCAGTGGTGGAAGCAGTTGGGCCCACGTCACAGGTGCTTGCTTGCAGATGCACTTCGTCTTGGAGGAAGAGTTCGCCAAAGTTTTCATTTTCTGCAGAAGTGTGTGCGGGGTGGGATGAGGAATCAAGTCCAGCATGTGACGTTCCCTTTTGCTTGCAGGTCAGGAATCAGGTCCTTGCTCCGGTTCCCGATCTTAGATTTGCGTAGCCAAGACAGAGCTGTTCAAAACAACGTTCATTCATTAGCTGGGAGGCAGAGACGGGAGCAACTGGTTTCAGGACAAGGGGGCTCATGCCATCCATCCTTCTAACTCACAAAACTCACCAGCACCCCTGTCTCTGGGTTCTGTGTCCTGAAATGCTCCGGACTCCTCAGCAGCTTCCCAGAGCCTGCATCCCAGAGACAGAGAGGGCTTGGGAGCCCTGCAACACCCAAAGTTTGTCCAGGAATGAGTAGAGCCATAGAGGTCTCGGCAGAGGAGGAATGGTTGCCTCGTTGAAGGGAGGGGGCTGCCCTTGCTACTGAAAGGGACAGACTTTAGGATTTGCTTTAGGAAGTTCTGGACCACATCTAGACAAACGTTATGGCTTTGTTGGAAGCCACATATGCTGGTGCCGTTCTTCCCCTGGAACGGGGACACGGTGTGGGTGCAGCTTGACGGGACAGAGCCATTCTTGCCCCTCCACCGAACAGGCCGCGTGTTTAACCGGAGGGTTATGTGACACCTGCCCAGGGCAGATGCTCTGGGAAACAGTTGGCTGGCTGCTTCACGGGCTGCGACGTGCCCCGATCCCCTGGACGACTTGAAGGCGCAGGCTGAATGGTGAGGTGCTGACCTGCCTCGATACTCATTAAAGCCTCCAGTTAGACCAGTTCCCTTCAACAAAATCCCCTGGAAGACTTGACTGAATCTGACTGTTAACCTCCGGACCTCTCGTAGAAGAGTGCCCTGGGAGCTGGTGTTAAAAAGAAGAGAATTGGTGGAAGGAGATTCTTCAACTTGTTCCACAGCCCACCCTCTTCCATCTGAAGAAGGCTCCTGCTACCGGAAGAAAGCACTTTGGCCGAATGGCTCCGTGGAGTGCAGGCTGAGCTGCTTGACTGCCTGGACTATCAGAGGAGCTGTGAGGTTCTCGGTGCTACTGTCTCTCCGGTTGACATGCCGCTTCTGTTTGCTTTGTTCTGTTGGTTTGGTTTCATTCTCCTCTCAACGGCTTTGGAGGCCCATTTCCACCCCTTGTCTTATCTTTCTTCGGGCTCCATTTTCGATATTTGAAAACTGCCCTCCTTCTGCTGCCTGCTCCTTTTCTTTTCTGTGGCAACCACATTTTTGGTTCTCCTCCTCCTCTGCCTCCTCCAAAGGCCCCTTGCCAGAGGCGCAATTCCACACAGCAAGCAATCTCAGCAGTGAAAACTGAAACGTGCTCCAGAGCACAAGGAGAGTGAAGAAGACGATGCCGTGCCGCAAGGGGGGCATGATGAACACGGGTAGTCTTTCAGGCTCCAAAGCAGAGCCCCGCCAGCTTGGGCCAACCTGCCAAGTTTGCACTACATCCTGTGCACTGCCAGTTGCCAGCCAGATATTTCTGTGGCACCTGCAGCCAGTGCAGGACAGAAAGAGCCTCCCCGTGCTGCTGCAGCTGGCATTGGATAATGCACTGCTTCTGAACATGGAGGCTTTGTTTAGTCATCAGAGGGGGCAGCCGTTGGCAGACCAACCTTCCATGGATTCCCCCCCCCCTTTTTAAGGCATCTCAACTAGCAGCATCTGGAGGCAGGGAACTAGGTAAGTTCTAGAAAAAGGGGACTAGATGAATTCATGGAGAATCACTCCATCTGCATCTACTGGCCATAGTGACTCCTCGTTCAGAGGCAGTGTATCAGTGCCAGGAGGCACCCTCAGGGGAAGGCCTCTGTGCCTGTTCTTGGCCCTCCAGAATAACTGGTTGGCCTCTGTGTGAGACGGGGTGCTGGACTGGATGGACCACTGACGTTATGTGCATTAAACGTGAGGGGTTGGGAGGAATCTTTTCTCCTGCCAGACCTGAGTCAGTCCTGCCAATTCACTCCCTTGATTGATCTGGGTGTCTGGTGTTGTGAGAGGAGCACACAGAGGGAGAAAAACGACACCCCCCCCCGCCCCATTTGATGCTTCTCCGATCCTGTCCTCTTGCTCCTTGGGAGAACTGCCCCAGCCTTTCTTTCCTGCATCCTCTTGGTCCTGCTAGAACTGTTTGCAGACCGGGCGACCAGGTTTTGTTATATGCTGAAATGAGATGGTCTTTACAAACCAGTTTGCCCTCACAACATGCCTTGAAGGTTGGCCTGTAAAGCTGACGTAATAATAGCAGTGAGACGTTTTTGAGAAAAAACTGGCCGGCGGCTGAGATGCCACATTTGTGCACTTGGACACTGGCTTGGAGCGTTTTTCTTCTACGATGTGTCTTACCCCAGACCACAGTGTGGTTCTCTTGGAGCTGCAGAATGGAAAGGGATGCTGAGCTGTCTAATCCAACCTGCTCCCTCCCACAGAGGTGCAGCGTGCCCCACAAGCAGACACCAAGATGCTCCTGAAGATTGCGGCTGCGGCTGCTTGGATCAGCCAAGCCGTCGGGACAGCCCTACCCATGTGGTGGGTTTGTTGGTTATTGGGGCATCGCTTGATCCACACTGGCCTACTGTGGGGAAGATGCTTCCATGTCGATTCTGCTTGTCTCACTGTAGTCCCCTCCTTTGGCCAGAGCAGGGTTGTGACGATGCTGAGGAGAAATCTCTACCAGTGTTACCAATTTGGTGTAGTGGTTAAGAGCACAGGACTCTGGAGAACTGGGTTTAATTCCCCACTCCTCCACTTGAAGCCAGTTGTGTGACCTTGGGTCAGTCACAGCTCTCTCAGAGCTCTCTCAGCCCCACCCACCTCACAGGGTGATTGTTGTGGGGATAATAATGACATATGGTTTTTGTGGGTTTTCCGGGCTGTATTGCCGTGGTCTTGGCATTGTAGTTCCTGACGTTTTGCCAGCAGCTGTGGCTGGCATCTTCAGAGGTGTAGCACCAAAAGGGTCTTTTGGTGCTACACCTCTGAAGATGCCAGCCACAGCTGCTGGCGAAACGTCAGGAACTACAATGCCAAGACCTCGGCAATACAGCCCGGAAAACCCACAAAAACCATCGTTCTCCGGCCGTGAAAGCCTTCGACAATACATCAATAATGACATACTTTGTAAACTGCTCTGAGTGGGTGTTAAATCCTGAAAGGCAGTATATAAATTAAATGTTGTTGTTGTTTGTTTGTTTGTTTGTTTCCATTCTTTAATGGCTCATTTGATCAGAGGTCTCAAGCTCCTAGGCTTATGACAAGCATGTGTGTGTTATGTGCCGTCAAGTCACCTCTGACCTATGGCGACCTTATGAATGAACGACCTCCAAAACATCCTATTATTAGCAGACTTGCTCAGATCCTGCAAAGTGGAGGACGTGGCTTCTTTTATTGAGTCAAGCCATCTCATTTTTAGGTCTTCCTCTTTTCCTACTGCCTTCTACTTTTCCTAGCATTAGGAAAGCATATCCTCAATTTAAAACAAGATACGATACATGACCCAAAATAAAACAGAATACAAACACTGTGAGATAATTATCATAAATCCTCATCTTGATGGGATATAAGACCATAGATAATACATAATTACATAAAAAATATTCACTGGGAATAAAACATACATATATGTAAAATGTATAAAACGAATGAATATATATATAAAACCAGAAGGGGGAAAAGTATAAATACAGAACTCTTCTATTCAGAACCTCGAATTAAATTTAGTTTAGTCTAAATCTAATAACTCTATGTCCAATCGTGAATGCCTCGTCCTTTCCTAGCTAATACAAATAGCATTTCAGTGCCGTTTAAGGGAGATTACTATTGTTAGCTATTTTGCCACATAGCACATTAGCTCTGGATCAGAATCTGCCCACAACAGCCCTGTGAGGTAGGTTAGACTGAGACTGACCAAAGTTCAGAGCAAGGAATCGAACCAGGGTCTCCCAGAGCCTAGTCAGTCACTCAAGACGCTACACCATACTGGGGCAGCTGGTACAAGTTGTGTCACCTGCCATACGGTCATGGCCGAAGTGATGGAAGGCGTCCGTTCAGTGCACGCCTCCTCTGTGGGTAGCCTGCTGTGGCCCTGCTGCTAGATGCCGTCTAGATCACAGCGAAGTAGATTAGCTCTGGTGGGGATATTCTGCCGGTTAGCTGTACGGATTAACCCTCTTTATTTTTGTGCTGCTTTTCAGCTTTTAAATGTTGGTAGGTTTTATTGTTATACTTTTAAAACTTCATTATAATTATGAGCTGCTTTGGGAGCCATGTTTTGGCTGAAAAGTGGCACCAGAATTTTTATTTATTTATGTATTTATTTATTTATTTATTTATTTAGATTTCTATTCCACCCTCCCCATGAAGGTCTCAGGATGTGAATAATGTGTGAGAGAGACTGTAGAAACTCCCCTTTCAGGAATGAATGGCAGTGTCGGCTTAAAATGAATAGAGAGTGGGTGTCTATATGAGTCGCAGTGAAAAGTTACTGTGGGGTGGCTAGCGAGATTCTAAGTCTTGCTTGTGACCTGAGCTGCAAAATGCAAACAAAGTAATTTGCTAGACCTCAGCTGCTTTGCATCTGAAGGCTTCGCTATGCAAGACCTCAGCTGCTTTGCATCTGAAGGCTTTGGTATACAAGACCTCAGCTGCTTTGCATCTGAAGGCTTCAGTGTGCCGGCCATGCAGTAGTTGCTTCAGTTGGAATAAAAGTAGAGGATGCATGGCTGTGGCTCAGTCCTGAACAGCGCCAGAGCGAAACATTTTTTTGTGGTTTTGCTGTTTGTAGAATGATCTGAATAAATGCTAAAAAAAATAACTATTTGGCGTGCTTCTTGGCTGAAGTGAAAGAGAGTGCCACCTGTGGTCACTAGGCATGCATTGTGCACTAACCATCCTCTCTGTCCTCTCTTCTTTCACGGAATTTCTGCAGCCGTTGGGGTTAAGTTCTCAACTAGAGAGCACGAGCTCTGCTCTGTGCTCACCTGTGCCCATAACTGTGCTTAAAAGTTGTTGGTTCCGAAAGATCTCTAGAGCTGCTGCTGCTGTTCACGGCACAAGCCAGCCCAATTTTCTGCCCCTCTTTCCACCTCCTTCTCAGCGCTGCCACTTCTGACACTAATCCTGCCGGACCCTCTTCTCCTCCGTCACAGCTCAGCAGGCCTCCGGCTTTCTGCTCCAGGTTCCCATAACAACTGCCCTTGGCCCAAAATCCGTTCAGAGCTTGTTGCAGCACAGACGGACCAACGCTGCCCGCCTCTCCCACCCGCCTCTCCCGGCTTCTCTTTCCCTGTCAGTCTTGCACTTGAACCCTCCCCCCCCCCCACCCCATCTTTCTTGGCTGGCTGAGACGTGCAGTTACAGTAACTCGTCAAAGGTGATGTGGAGGACTTTGATGGAATATTTCCCCCACCTTTAATTCTGCAGAAGGGCATTAGAGAAAGAATGCGCCCGGCTTTAATGGATTGTCTGACTAATATGGTCTGAAAGGGCTGCGCCAGAGGGAATAGATTTCTAATGGTCTTGTCAAACTCTGAAGTGAGGCAGGAAGGGAATCGGGAGGGGGGGGAGAGGGGGAGGCCGGCAGGAGGGAGGGGCAAAGGGGGGATTTTTCCAAAGTTTATAACCTGCTGCAGATCAAAACCCGCTCAGACTAGCCCTGTGCCCCAGCCTCTGCTGCTCGCAGGAGGGGGAGGCCACGGACAGGGGGGGGGGGCTCTGCTTTGCTTTTAAATTGAAACCGCCTTTGTCCTCCCCGGCCCTGCTGGAGAGAAGGGCAGGCAGGTCAGCGCCAGTTGGAATGTGGCCCCTGCTGGGCGCTTCATCTCCAGAAAGACAGAGGAAGGGCTGGGGGTGGGAGGAACCAAAAGACGGGGAGGGACTGGCCTGTCCTCTTACCAGGATGGCTTCTGGAAAAGGAGCCCCCCCCCCCCAGCCATGGCCTGGCAACGCTGGAGGTGGCTCAGGCCTCCTTGGCCACAGGGCTGATGGCCTCATGGCCCAGATCTGAGCCAAGCAGTCTCTGTCCAGAGCAGTCAGCCGTGTTAGTCTGTAGTCGCAAAATCGAAAAGAGTCCAGTAGCACCTTTAAGACTAACCAACTTGACTGTAGCACAAGCTTCCGAGAACCACAGCTCTCTTCGTCAGATGCGCATCTGATGAAGACAACTGTGATTCTCGAAAGCTTCTGCTACAGTCAAGTTGGTTAGTCTTAAAGGTGCTACTGGACTCTTTTCGATTAAGCAGTCTCTGTGGCACTGGCAGCAAGCCAGGAGCCACTGGACTCGGCTTGTTCAAGGCCAGGCTGGGAATAAGAGGAGAGCTCGGGGTAGCTGAATCCTCCCTTCTCTAACTCAGATGGGCAGGAGCTAGAAAAAAAGGTGCTGCCCTGAGAAGACTCAGTTTTCTGGCCACAGGGACACAGCACAGCCGTTTGGCCTTGTGGAAGCAGCAGCTGCCTGTCAATGAGGGAGGCGGGCTAGTTGGCTTCCGTATCTTCAGACGGGAGGATTTGGCTCCAGGCCTGCGTTCTTTGCCCTGGGAGCAAAGACTCTCTCTGTGTGCTTGTAGCCCTGTGGGTTCTCCTTGGTGGCCTTTGACACCAAGTCTCTGGATTAAAGCTGCAAGATATTCCTCTGTGATGGCCCCAGACTCCTTCCCGTGAGAATTATTCCCTTCGGTTCGTCCGGATTCAGTTTTTTCTTCCTGTTCATTAAATTCCTGAAACCTTTGGGTGAGATTGTTTAGTAGTATTGGGTGTGGAGCGATTGGTATCTTGATATCCCCCTTGTCTGTTGCCCCCTTCCTCAGGAGAAGTATTGGTGGTTCCAAAGAGGCCCTGGAATTGGTTGAGGGTGCATAAATGCAAGCCTCGTCCAGACAGAACAGGGGCGTTCAGTGGGGCATGCAGCAGACCAGTTGGCAGGGGTAACGCCACCTCTGGATGGGATCATATTCTCCCTAGGGGATCCAGTCCATAGCTTATTGATTTAGGGTACTTTTAACCCACACTTCTCTACTCGACTGTGGACTCAAAGTGGCTTACAACATTACACCCCCAGGCACAATGGAAAACCCCAATTAACAACAAATCTACCCCCCAGCAACTAATGTACAGGGGGGAGAGTGGGAAGAGCAGGTGGTAGCAACTGTGCCCTCGATGGCAGCCGTCTCTTTCCCCAGGCAGTCAGGAGCTCCCTACCGGCTAGAACCTGCTTCTAGGAAGATGTGGGGGGACATCACAGGGAAGCCTCTGGCAGCTCAGAGGGACTCCTGGTGTTGGCATCTCAGGTAGTGTTTGGAGCCAAGGGTTCCCACATTGGCTGATTCTCCAGCTATGCCCCTTCTTGGATCTGTCATCCGTGGCTTGGTAACTTCCAGGCTAGACTATCGCACCCCGCTGTATGTGGAGCTGCCCTTGAAGACTGTCTAGAAACTGCAGTTGATTTAATTTAATTTAATTTATTATATTTATACTCCGCCCTCCCCGCTTTTGCAGGCTCAGGGCGGATAACAAATACAAACACCATTAAAAACATTTAAAAACATTAAATAATACATTTAAAAACATTAAATATTACAGTTTAGTTGCAGTGTGCTGCTTCTTGCCTTTCGAAAGCTTGGGTTGCCAGAATCCCTTTGCATCATTTTCATTGGCTGTCAATCTGTTTCTCGACCTTATCCCAAGTGCCAGTTTTGACCTTCAAGGGCCAAAACCAGGAGTCGGCTATTCCTGGAATGCAGAGGGAGCAGTGCTTCGCTCTCTCCCCGCTTCCTTTTTGTGTCGGCTCACTGACATCTTCATAGGTAGCTGCTGTGGCTTGTGTGGCGCTTGAGCCTGAGAGGTTCTCTGTCCCTGAGCTAAATGGCCAGGTCCAGAGTGTCCCAGTAGGCACATCCTCTTGTATAAACACCCCCCCACACACACACACACAACCTGCACCTTTAGATCTTCCAGTGAGGGCCTCCTCAGAACACCATTGTGCGTGGCTGCAAAACCTGCATGTGTACGGAGCAGGGCCTAGCCCCTGGGTGCCTGGGTTTTGCAGATGCCGGAGCTGCTCATTTGTATATGTTTATTTTTGCATATTAGATTGCCCGTTTCAATCCTGGAATTAGTATGCATTGTTTTCCATTCCTTTGACCATGGAGATTTTAATTATTTCTTTCACATAAGCACACATGCTTTCTCCTTCTTAAAATAAATACTAAAACTACTCAAGGGACAGGGTGGGAGAAATAGCGAGTGCATCTTTCCCAAACTGATGCTGCGGACGGAGCCTTATTCCCCTAAGTACTGGCTTGTTAGCTCCCCTGGTCTGTCATTGTCAGGTTGCTTTAAGCAACTGTTTATTTCACAGGATTTGGTGTGAAGTCACACACACACACACACATTTTCTCTCAGTTCTGTAACAACCTTGCAGAAACTTGTTCTGTATCTCAGGATGCTTTCCGGAAGTTGCATACAACCAGAGTTTGCTTTGGAACTGCAAAGACAAAAAAACACACTGCAGCTCTAAATCTAAATAGATTTTTAAATTGTAAATATGGCTGGTGCAACCTAAACCCTTTTAAGAAAATTAAAGCGTGGTTCCTGCAATAACATGCAAGACCCTTTGCACACATCACAACCTCTTCAACCCCCGCCCCCCCCCCCAACTTTGATGACTCTCAACTTTTGGAAAACGTAGCGTACGTAGTGGCTCCCGTGGTGCTGAAATGGGATGTAATCACCTGAAGCAGAACTGTGGTCTTTGATATTGCCGACTACCTGGTCCTTTTAAAGCTAGAGATGTCGGGGGCTGAACCTGGGATGTCTGCATGCCGAACACCTGTAGCACAGTAACTGAGGGAGCCACAAAATCCAGGGTAGCTTAGGCGAAGTGTGCCCTCCTGGCTGCAAAAGTGAAAGGAACAGGACAGCACTGTAAACCAGAGGGAAAGCAGTCAGGCCTCCTCATGCGCAGAGCCAGTGCCCATGGCAGCCCTGGCGACCCCCCCCCCCTCCCAGCCACAGCTTGATATGATGACGCTTTCATGTGAGCCAAAAGACAGCGCCAGCCAGGAGGGCCAGGGCAGGAGTGTGCCAAGATGGCGCCCCTCCTCCTCCTCGTGGGCTCCGCCTGTCCCAGCGAGTGCTGACCGCAGCTTGCTTGCTTGTTGTTTGTCCGGGCCCGTAAAAGAGCCCAATTAGCAATCCAGCGTTCTTCCCCCAAGAGGCCTCCCCCCCCCCCCGCCCCGGCCCTGTGGAGAAAGTTGGACTTTGCTTATCGGGAGCCTTTCCGGGGTTGAGCGTCGCCCAAGGCGCTCTGCAAACATCTGTCCCTGCTCTTTCCAGCCCGCCTGCCAGGCCACATCAACGGCCTTTATGCTGCCGCCTTGCAGGGAGCCAGGACTCGGCTTGCTTTGGCTTGTCTGCAAAGGGTCCTTTGCAGCCGAGCACGAGCCAGCAGCGGACGCCCAGGAGGAGGCACGGTGGGGAAGGAGCCCAGAGCCATTTGGCAGGTAGCATTCCCACATTGCAAGGGGCTGCAGTGACTGGAATTCCCGTTCACATTCCATACTCTCCTTCCGCCCCAAGGCATTCCTGGCCACCCTTGCACCAGCCATGCAAGGTAGGCTACACCAGTCCAAGGCTGAGCGGGGTGCTTGGGCCACGTCCAGCCCTGTCTCTTCCCTGGCTCTCCAAGGCAGAACACAGCACATCTCAATCGCACACCATAAACATGAAAGCACTTGAGCAGCAGCCTCACTTGAGCAACTGCCTCTTGAAGTCGGGCCCAAACGGCACATGGTGCTGGGAGCCCAGGAGCAGATGCCCTGGACAGGCCGGTCAGCATCTGTTGAAAGGGGGGAGGTGGGGATTGAGGCCACGGCGCCAGGGAGATGGGGGCGGGGCTAGCATCACACAGTTGGGGACAGTCTTTCCACGGTCACGTGACGTCGGTGCGTTTCCTCCACTGGGGAGCCGAGAGCTTTGCAGAATCAGAAGTGTGGGAATCACCTGGGAATCGCAGGCACAGTCTTGGAAGTCCTCCTCTTCTCCCTTCTCCGTCTAGGTTCTAGAGCAGGGACACAAGGAAGGCTGCTGGCCACTGGTTGCCAAGGTCACTCGGCACATGGCCAGAGAGAGCACTCTTTTCACATGACCTGTGTACGTCATCCGCTTGGAAGCCTCGGCAAGTCAGGCCCCAGCCAGGCCCCCTTGGAGATGTCCTTCTGGTGTGCTTCCTCTTGCAACCCACCCTGGGCGTGCTTTTGATCCCCTTCCAAGCTGAAAGAGGTCCTGACAGGAGGAGTGTCAAAGGGCTAATGTGAGACAGCCAATCTGGCCTGGTGCCGCCCGAGCCAGGCCTGCCCGGTCTTGGAGGCTTGATGGCTCATGTCACAGTCTGGCTAGAGAGCCTGCAGCCCAAGGCAGGGCCGGCTTGGGCCATTAAGCCCTCTTTCCTCTCTTTGGCCCCTCGCTTCCAAGGATTCTTCTGGATGTTGGAGGCATTGGACGACCCTTGGGGGTGATCCTGCCTTACCCTCCAATTATTGTGCAGAGGGGAACACAAGCCGGGCCTTGCTCATTTGCATGCATTAATGTTCTGCGCGTTGGTTGCCAAGGTCACCCTAGAGCGACCCTGCTAACGATGCCATCTGTGCCCCTTCCTTTTGAACATCAAGGGCACTTACCTTGTTTATGCTAATCAACGTATGTTCCTTGTGTTAAGTTAATTAAGTGCGGGAGGAACACTGTGCTTGCAGAGGGGCTCAGGCTTGGGGAGGGGGGCACCTGGGCTCTGGCAAGGCTTCCTTGCTTGTCTGGTTGGTGCAGCTGTGGCTGCAGGGGCCGTTCGGCAAAGTGTGGTCTGGGGGCTCTGAGGACAGATTCCCCACTCAACAGCAGCACTTTTCAAAGAACGGAGCCCTGTGGCCTTGCCTCCCCAGCACAGCATCTTCCCAGCAAATTACTGCCCTTTTCAGACATCGGTATTTGGATCCCACCCTTCTGTTCCAGAGGTACCAACTTGCTCCACTGATGTAAGGGCCCCTGGCCCAGAGTAACGTGCTGGCACGAGTGGGGTGGAGTGATAGGATCCAGCCCAGAAGTCTGCAGAATAATCGGCTCCAGAGGAAACTTCCTTCCAGGCCTCCAATTTGGTGAGGTGCTGAAGCTGAAAGCAATCCCGTCAGCTGGGTCTTGCCGAAGCCTGGGGCTGTCCCTACTGCTAGATGGGGCGGCATTTGGAGGCTTGGGTGGTGTTGAGAAGGATGAGACCAAGGCAGCAACTGGGTTCAAAGCAGCTCTCTGAATACGGCTTGAGAGGAGGGGAGGTTAATGGAAGGGGCACCATCCTAATACCTTGCATGTGGCTGCCTCCGGAGGCATTTGGCTGACCGACATTGGAAGCTGGACTAGATGTATCAAGATCCAGTCCAGCAAAGCTCTCTTGCTCAGCCAGTCTCATGGGAGGAAAAGCTGGACCTTCAGGCCCCGGGCCTGGTGGAAGGAGGACAACTCAGCAACAACAGGCCTGCGAGCTGCAGGTGGGGCAAGCAGGTCCTGCAGGCCTCAGTTCTTCCTCGGCGGATGATTTAGGAGGACTGAGGGGCCAAGTGCGAGGCTGCTGCAGGGCAGTGCTGTGGCTCAGGTGGGCTCTCCTCCCTTGGAGGTTTTTCAGCAGAGGCTGGATGGCCGTCTGACAGCAGTGCTGATTCTGTGAACCTAAGAAGAACAGTGGGTCCCTCCTTTTTGCGCCTGCCGATTCTGTGAACCTGGGCAGATCATGAGAGGGAGGGCAGGAAGGGTTACCTCAGGGCTTAGTTCTCGTGGCCCCTTCTTACACGCTCAGGGTGAGGCCGATCTCCACCTTGGGGTCGGATCTCAATCTTCCCTAGGCCAGTTTGGCCAGGGGTCCTGATGGTGTTCTACCATCTTCTAGGCATGGAGCAGGGGTCACTGGGGGTGGGGATGGGAGGTAGTTGTGAATTTCCTGCATTGTGCAGGGGGTTGATGACCTTGGGAGGTCCCTCCCAACCCTGCGATTCTAACTGCGCCGCTTTCTTCTGGCTCTGGTGGACCTGATTCTCGGGGTTCTGTGTTCCGTTATGGCAGCCTGTGGCTCTCCGGAGGGCGAGGCCAGACTGTCAAGGGGATGGCCTCTCTCAGCTCCGTCGAAGGGCTTGTCAGTTACCCCGGCCTGTATGGCCACAGGTGCCATGCGCCGTGTGCAAAGCACCACTGAAACGTATCAAGTGCCGCACATGTTTCTCATGAGAAACTGGGTGCAGAGCAGAGAGGCACACGTTCCTTCCCGTCCCTGGGAGGCTGTAGCCCAAGTCCTCCCCTCCTGTTTGCGGGAAGGAAAAGAGACAGCTGTCCTAAAAAAAAAACCAGGCCATGCAATGCAGCAGCTGGACAGCAGCAGGCGGAGCCCACAGGCCTCCTCGCCTGCCAAGCCCCATGAGCTCAGGCACCTTGAGGTGGGCCAGGCAAGCGCCCTGCAGGAAGGGGGGGGGACAATCAGCAGCTGGGGGGGGGGCAGAGGTGGAAGTCCACCCATCAAACAACCTCTGCAGCAGCTGTAGCAGCAAGTTAGATCCTAGCAAATTATGAACCCAAATATGGTGGGGGGCAAGCATGTTTTATTGGGAGCCTGGGGGGGTCCCCCATGGTATGAGGTAGGCTGTGAGCCCATTACTATGATGGGGCCATTGTTGTCATATAGCCATGTGTGTGCATTTGTGCACGCGCGTGCATCCATTCAAGCTTTTGAGGGATGGAATCTGCACCACTGGAATTGCTCATTTGTCCCCCCAAATCAAAACTGAAAGTATTCCTCAAAGCGATACTTTCCCTTTCTTTGGGCATGTGTGCGTGCACGCTCCCTGTCTTGCACACTTGCATGCACACATCCTACTCCCCCTCCCCCCGGCCCCATACAGTCCTGAGCACCACAAAACAAAACGTTCTATTTTGGGGATGACATACATATTATTGTGGGAAGTCATGGGAATTGTGAAGAAAGGAAGGCCATTGAGATGAAGAAAGAAACAAAACACTTTTGTAAAAGGAAGTATTTTTCAGCACTGCTGATAACGCGAGAAAGAGTAACTGTTTCAGTTCATGTGGAAAGAAAGAAACCACGGCTGAATTTCTGGGGGGGGGGGGTAGTGGCAGACCCTATTCCACTTGGGCTCTGCTGCCCCTGTGCCTGCATGAAGCCACGGCCTCTCCATTCTAGCATTTCCAAAATCCTTTCCCCCGTCCACTCCTCTTCCTATGTGGCCCCTTTTTAGTATTCTGTGTTCACAGCACCTACTTATTTGAATTGTTGTGGTTGGAACATGGGAACCAAAGACGCCCTCTAAGGGGTGCACCTGTGATAGGATGTAGGCAGAGCTGCACGGCAGTTTCTGCACTGGAAACGGGAGTTGAACAGGCCTCCGGGGGAGGAAGCGGGCCTTCGGGATCAGCCCACCTCTGGCCACGCTCGCTGTCTCTTCCGCTCCCCTCCCCAATCTCTCTTCCGTTTCCCCATATCGTGTCAAACAAAACTGCACGTTGCAAAGCCGCCTTCAGCCAGGGGTGGGACGAGGTGACGTCCCTCCGAGCAGATGGCGCCCGTGTCCTTGATCGTGGTGTTTCCTTTGTCAATCTGAGCGAGAGCCGGTGTGCCTTTTGATTCCTGCCCAGCTGTTCCTCGCCAGGTCTCTTATCTCTGCTTTCCATTTGCCCTCCGCATCACATTGACTTTATGGCTCCGGTCTAGCTTTGCGGGCTGAGGATCTTGACGGGCAGAAGTCTACTTCGTGGTGATCGCTTAATCTCCTGCAGGAGTCAGTCTCTGTGTGCAGTGCCTGGGGCGGCCAGGCTTCAGCTAAAAGCAGGGCTGCAGCCAAAGGGGCTCCCAGTGAGAGCTGCCGTGGCGAAGGGCCCCTTGGGATCCCAGGCCCCCGTCAGAATAGGGTGCGCACCATTCTTGCTGGTGCTCTGCCTTCTGTTCCCCCTTGGTTCTTGCTCAGCTTCTGCTACCAGTGCCTTCGCTGTGGCTGGGCGTTGAGTTTCCCTTACACCTGCCCCCACACTCCCGTGGCTCTTTCAGCAAATGCTGGTGGCTTGGCTTGGCTTCAGCAGTGAGCGGTTTGCAAAGCTGGGCCCCTCGCAGCCAGTTGCAGACTCCGGGTTGATGAGACTTGCTGACATGGTTGGCATGAAGGAGAAGGAACCCCGTATTGAGCCCCCCCCTTAGAAAACGAGGAGGCTTTCGGAAGAGAGAACCGTGAGGACGGCGTGCACGGCCCTTGACAAGACATTCCGGGTGCCGGAAAATTGGAGTCCATCTGCATTCTAATTTGCCAAAATGTCACAGTTCAATCTGACTTTGAAGCTAAAGGGGACTTGGGGGGAAAGCTGTTTGCTGGTTCCTCCTCCGGGTGTTGCCTGCCTAGCGACTTTCTCAGCCACCTCGCAGGGTAGCGTAAGGGAGTGTGTCGGAGCTGGGTCCGGGTGGGTTTCTCCATCTCAGAAAAACTGCTGTTCCGTTTGTTCTTCAGCACCTGATTCCACCCAGATTCCTCTTGGCTTTTTTCTCTCCCCATGATCCCCCTCCAAGAGACAGCACCTCTTGCTCCCCTGGGCGGACTCCAGGCAGATTCTGTGTGGCTTTCATTCTATGGGATCAGCTGCCAAGGGGGTCTCGAGGATCCCTGCCAAGGGTGCAGGATAACAGGTTGGCTCCCCCACGGAAGCCCCCTCTGGCCCAGCAGCAACTCTGGTCCTGTTTTGTGCAGGTAGCTGATGTATTTCAGGAAGGTTTGGGGGGGGGGTGCTGCCAGACAGCCTCTGGCTTGAGAAGAACACTTGCCTCTTCAACCCCCCCCCCCTTTTCTACAGGTTCAAAGGCTTTGGGGGAAGGCCAGGCTGTGTCCAGGATGCTGGTGGTGGGTCTTCAGGGAGTCGCGGGAGACGCATTTACGATGATGGAGCCAAGGTGTGCTGTTGTACCCGGGGACAGGGGTCAGGCGAGGGCAGGAGCAGAGGCAGGCTGTGCCTCAATTGCCTCATTCTCGGGACTTTAATGCATGCCGAGTTATTAGCCGAGTCCTGATGCTGTCCAGATGTGTTGGGGCAAGAGACACATCTGGGGGAAGTTGGCGGCACTGGCTACAAGAGACTACCGTGTGCTGAGAGACCGTGCAGGGGGAAAGGGAACCGTTTGGCAAGAGGGCGTCTGCAGTGGAGCTGTCTGGCCCCCTCCCCAGGTTTCCAGAGCACCCCCCCTTCCCTATTTCGGCCCTCCCAAAGGAAGAGGGAAGCTGTCCGGAAGGCTCCAGAGAGGCCTTGGGGAGGCAGGCACACCTGTGCTGTGACCCCTCATAGCAGCAGTCCGCACTCCAAAGCAGGCATTGAGGGAAGGCTGGCGCTTGTCTTCCACTCCGGCTGATTCAGGCTTAAACAGCATTCTGAATTTAAGATACAAGCAATTGGATTGACTGTTTTTGGGGCGGGGGTGGGGAGGGGACAGAGTGTAAAGTGCTGAGTCAGGCAAGTAAATAAGCTATTTTCACAGTGAATTTTTTGAAAAATCAAGCTTTCATTGAAAAATGTGCACATCAGGAATACAAATTTTTCAATTTCACCAATTCTGTGCTGGTGCAATCGCTCAGCTGCTGTGCCAGTGTTTTCTAGGGCGTCCGGCTCTTCTTAATCCCGCTGTGTAGAAATGCAAAGGTCAGCCTCTTGGACTGGCTAACTCCGTAGAGTCTCTTCCCTCCAGCGTCGCGGGCTGAGAGGGGCCTGCTGGCACCTGCTGACAGACAGAGGGCCTTTTAATTATCCCGTCAACTGTCATACCTTCGGGCAGAAGGGCTGTAAAGGTCAGGTGTGCATTCCCGGCCCTTCGGAAGCAAGCAGTCAGCTGCGCTTATATTTGATGGGGTGCATTTGTGGTTTTGCACTTAGTGCCTTGCCCCAGGCGCACTGAAGCAGAGTATGTATGTTAGCAATAAGTCAGGCTTGAACGTGGGTCTCCTTCATGCCAAATCTCTGTTTTTCGGCAGTCACAGAGCATTGCTGGACTGGGTTTGAGACAGTCATCTGAGAAAAAAAACCCCATGTTTTATTGCACACCCATGTTAGGCTGTGCCGCTTGTCCCGCATCGAGAGGCTCCTTTGGCGGAGAAACTGTTAGGATACGAGGAGGGAGGAACGGCCGCCCCTCAGCAGCAGGGTGGCAGGTTTCATGTGTCACAATTGGAATGTTCAGAATCTGCAAGACTGGCGCACAGAGCAGGAGCCAGGGGTCCCAGGAACCAGGCGCCCGCTCCCTCCAGCCTGACCTGCCCAAGTTGTTTGCCAGAAGATCTATATGGCAGTCCCGGTCAGTAGGCCTTCTGGCCTGGGAAAGAAGGCAGTGCAGGAGGGGGACCCATGATGAGGGCACATGGTGGGAGGAGACATTCCTTACACCTCCTCTTGCTCTCGCTGTGATCTCCCGATCTCCATTCCTAGCTGCCTCACTGTCCAGTTTCTTTCCCTTTCCCCCATTCCCAACCCACCCAGTTGCCAGGTTGCCTCTTTCCTCCACAACCCTCCCATTTGTCTTCTCTGTTCCCTTGGCCTATCCTGACTTTTTAAATACGTTTCCATGCCCTTGGCCTCCACCCACAACTTCTACACAGGTATAGACATAGATCAAGATGGGTAGCCGTGTTAGTCTGTCTGTAGCAGCAGAAAAGAGCAAGAGTCCAGTAGCACCTATAAGACTAACAAAATTGGTGGTAGAGTAGGAGCTTTCATGAGCCACAGCTCACTTCAATTAGTCTACCTGTAGCAGTAGAAAACAGCAAGAGTCCAGAAGCACCTATAAGACTAACAAAATTAGTGGTAGGGGATGAGCTTTCATGAGCCACAGCTCACTTCTTCAGATACAGCTAGAATGTGAGCCCATCTGTCCTTATATCTTGGAGAGTGGCGTGCTTTCAGATGCCAAATGACAATAGCTGGTGAATGACAATGGCAGGCGTGATTGAATAGGGTGGGATATGCAGAGGAGTAATGGGTGTGGAGAAATCAGCATTGGTAATGAGACAGGAAGCCTAGGTCTCGATTCAGTCCAGGTGGAGGCATTGTCGTGAGCTGTATCTGAAGAAGTGAGCTGTGACTCACGAAAGCTCACCCCCTACCATAAATTTTATTAGTCTTATAGGTGCTACTGGACTGTTGCTCTTTTCCACTGCTACAGCTGTGGACATGACAGATTATACTGTATTTGTGGGGTGTATTTATTTTATATATGTATTTTTTATTTATTTGAGCGTTTATAGGCAGCTTTTCTCTACCGAAGGGCTGTAAATGGCTTAAAAACCAGAGTTTCAAATTATAAAAAATGAATGAATAAAAACAAATAGGTCTGGCCGGTCCTGATCTGGCAGGCGGATGTTCCCCAGTCCCAGGCTGGGAGCCCTGAGATAAGAGCTGAGGTCCGGGTGCCTGTTTGCTCTTGCCCTTTGGCTCGTACCAAAGAGGCTCACATGAGCCCCTCTGACCCCCCACCCAGGTTAAATACCTGCGTGGTATTTAAGAGGAGGAGCAGAAAGGTTAGCCTAGGTGGAGCTCAGGTGGCGGCTTGCCCATTGGAGCCAGCCAGCGAGGTCTTCCTCCGTCTTCCTGCTGCTTGTACTCCGGCCTTGATTTTGGATTTGTCGGGAAGGGGCTGCCCGTCACCCTCAACATACGATGAGACACTCAATCTGGTGCCTCCCGCCAGTCTTAAGAGCTCTGGCCTGCTGACCTCCTTGTTCTGGCAACTCAAGGCAGTTCTCTTTCTCTGCTCCAGTCTACTGGCTTCCGGCCAGCCCATCTCTGCCTTAGTGGCCGGCAGTCTGAGTTTGAATTTTATTGGCAAGTCCAAGGGCAGACGGAACAGGCATTTTGAAAATGTGCCAGCTGCCAAATGTTTCAATATTGTCAAGAAGTCTCCAAGCTGTTTCCCCTGCTTTGACTTCTGAGCTTGCTAAGGGTGGGTCGCACTTAAGGGGAAAGGGGCCCAGAGAATGCGATCGGCCACAACAGAATGGTTGATGCCCCCTTGTGGGCCCGCGAGCACACTCTGGGCATTTTGTTACGATCATGCCAAGGTCACTGCCAGCTGCTGGCAAATAGTTGGTTTATGGGATGCTGCGTCCAGGTTGGTTCTGGTGAGGAGGAGGGCAGGAAAGCACACCTGAGCGCAATGCCACGTACTGTCATCGTCTACACAGTATCTCACGTTAATTGGGGGGGGGGGGGAAGGTAATCACATTTTTTTTAAAAGCCTTGAAAAATACGCTGTCTTGTACACCAGAGTTGTCGTAACCCATTGCTGCAGATTGTATTCTTTCTGCACCATTCTCAGAAAGCATTTTGAGTAAAATTAAACCTTGTTTCAAAAAGCAATTCACTAATTCCAGCAGAGGCTAAAATGGCAGGTCTCGAGTCTTCCATTACGGAATCCCTCCTTGTCCCTCGAGAAGTTACCTCTTTCCACCAGTTGCCTCACGGCCTCTGATGTCCTCAGGCAATGAGTTCCAAAGGCCCTTTCTGTCTTCCAGGAGAAACTCATTTGTTAGCAGTCTGCACAATACATCAGGTGATCAACTTGCTACCAGGCAATTCAGGCTCAGGAAAATAAATTAAATTTTGATGAAAGTTCATCGGTTTTATAGACCGGCCTCTCTCTTCCTTTGCTGCTGCCACCATTAATTTTGGCTTCACGTTTTTGGATGTCAATTGGTGGTTTTCAAACAATCAGTTATTTACTTGTTTTGCTTAATGGGACCAGAGTGCTGGCAGGCAGCTCCTTGCCAGATGGGCACCCTGTGGCCCTGCCGCCGCCCAGGCATGCTCCCTGCTCCTTCCGTATGTGCCCCTCAGGGCCAGGGTCAGCTGTGCACCCATGGCTGTGAGCCAGGTCTCTGCTGCACCGCTCCTTGAGCTTCCACGGAGGCTAGGCTGTGTCATCAGCTGTCCTAGAACGAAAGACAGCGCTTGCGGCAAACATGTCCAGAAGCGGCACCCACCCAGTGTTGCTCTGAAAACAGGAAAACAGCTCCCAGTTTGTAGCGATTCCGCATTTGTATTAATTCCCGTGTATAAAACAATTTGCAATTACAGTTGGAAATAATAAAAATAAACAATGCAGCCGTGTGTCCTAGGAGTGCTCAGCTGAACTGTGAAAAATGAAACTGTTTGGAATTGAGTGGGTGGTAATTTCCCTGTTTCATACCTGCCCGGCCCCCGCCCCCCGCCCCCCACATGCCGGGCAGTCTTCTCAAAGATTTTGTGAACAACCTTGTTCTCAAGAAGGGGGGGGGGTATTCCTCTCGAGGGCTTGGATAAATCCTGCCCTGGTCACTTTCTCTTTCCTGCCAAGCCTCGGGGTTGGGGGCGTGGGGAAAGGACAGCATTTGTGCACATCCTGCCCAGGGAAATGCTGGAGGGAGGCTCATGTCTGAATCCCTCTGGTCAGCCGAATTTCCCTCCAGATGTGGTCAGGAGGACTTTGTCTTCTGCTCTGATCCCACACGGCCAGGCCTGCTATCCTGCTGCCTTGCTCTTCCTTTGCAGTGGAGGGACCCAACTAGGGTTGCCAGCCAACACACGAAGCCTGTAGATCTCCTTGAATTACAACTTTGCTCCATGAAGAGAATTCCCGTGTTATGCTAATATAGATTAAGATCATATGCCAAAAATCAATACTGAACAATACTAGGCCTAGCTTCTATACTCTCTAGATGAACTTTTAAACTTTGCATGAATTTTCAGTGTATTTTTTCTATGTATAAGGTAATTCAACAGGTGTGCTTTCATCCTTTGACAATTAATTAAAATAGTGGACTCTACCGAGATTGATGTTCCTCTATCAGAGATTCAACCAATGGTGATCGTCCAACTTAACTTTTCCTGACACTTGTTGGAGATTTGTAGTTTTGTTGTGAAGTTTAGATTATGACATAATTTTTTAACTAATTGGAAGGCTGTACTAAGAAATTATGAATATTCAGTGAAGTGTCAAACCAATCAATATTTGTTTGTACTATCATGTGAATAGACCCTAAATATTTACATATGATTAGGTATATAATTGCAAACACAGAAAGAATAAGCAGGGTACTGATGGAAGAAATCTCTTGGGAGAATCTAGGTGAGAAACTATTTCTACCTATGTATTTCATAGAAACTTTGAGCAATGTAAACTTAGGATTTATTGAGAAATGTTAGTGAACTTATTTCTTATTGCCTTTCTATGTTCTGTTGTTACAGGATTCATATTAATAGCCATTTATATTTTGATTGCTTGCTTCATTAAAAAACTAGGGTGTATTTTCAATAAAGTGAAATAAACTCTAGATTGGTGTCTGTGTGTTTGATGAGGAGTTGCAAAGCAATATTGAACCCTATATAAATAAATGTACTGATAAACAGCTGGTTCAAAGAGCTTATCTGTTTGACAGGTCTAAAGACTAACTGCTTTCTGCTTCCCCGGAGAGAGATCCATCTTTCTCTTGGCAAGTTGAAACTTGGTTTTAGACACGGGCAACTGACTCGTTACACCCGGAAGGTAGCCGTCCTGGTCTGCTGTAACGACAGGATTGGAATCCAGCAGCACCTTAGAGAACAGTGCAAGTCATGGTATAAGTTTTCAAGAGACAAAGCTCCCTTCCTCAGTATCTGAAGTTAAGTGCTTGGGTTGCAAGTCAGTGCTCTGCTGGTTCAACTTCTGCTCCTGCCGTGAACTCTGCTGTGGGCAGAGCCACTCCTCTCAGTCCAGCTAGGGCTTAACAGTTGTTGGGGGCAAGAAAGACCACCTGCCTTCTCAAAGTGCCTCTTGCAGGGGTCAGGTGGGCTTTGGAGAGAGAACCCCAAACTCTGGGTGGGTGGAGGAGACCCTGCGGTGACTGGAACGTGTGAAGGACCGATTCACACAACTGCTTGGATAGATTGGTGATCTGGGGAAGGCGTGGCATGTTGCCTTTCGCTCTTATGGGGATGGACCCATCTTACATAATACTGCAAGTTAAGGACAGACTTTTGCACAAACTCTGAAATCTTTCCCCATAGGAAAGTACCTATCTTGAGACACCAGCTGGCTCTTGTTCCTTACTTTTTTCAGCCCCTGAACACTGCATTTTGCAAAGGGGGGTAGCAGTGGAGAATTCGAGAATATAAAACAGCAAGCAAGAATTCTGTGTGATTATTCTGAAAAAAATCCTCCCGCTGAAGGGAGCCACTGAGACCTTGTGGCTTTATCTGCCATCCCAGCAAAGGGTTTTAAAGAAATGCGGGAGTGTGGCCAGGAAGCGTGTGTTCCCGAGCACCCAATCTGGTGCGTTCCTCCTTCCTCTGCGGCATAAGGGACTCCCCTGGCAAGAGGTGGGGGTGTTTGGTGAAGTGGAGCTGCATCCCCTAAAATAATTCAGGGAAAATTTGGTCAGTGTGATGTAGCTCAGGTAGAAGATGCTTCGTTGTGTGTGATGGAGGGTGAGAGCCAATGCACAGCAGGGATCCAGGTCTACTCAGACAACAGCAAGCAGTTGTGTCACCTTGATGAAATTTGTGTGACACCCATTTCCATTCATTGGTATGTCATTTCTACACCTTACATTTGTTTGAAGCGTATACTTAAAACGCCTTAGGTATATACCTAAAAAAATAAAGTGTAAGGTGTCAGGGGGAAGTAACCCTGGATATGGGGTGTGTGTCTGCTTCTCCCAGTGCTATGCAGCTTGGCTTATTTGCTTGAGCAATCTCAGGCTGTTTGCTCTTTGACTGAATTAAGAACAGCCAGTTGGTACCCCCTGGTCCCTTCCAGCTCTTTGCCCTTGCGGGGCGTTGGTAGTAGTCACATCAGCGATTGCAGAACCCTCTAGAGGCAGTGCGGGGTTACACCTCACGTGAAAGTCCTTGCCCGTGCTTGGCAACCTCCTCTGCAGCACTCTGCGTCCCATTCAAGCCACCCCTGCAGATTTCTGCGGGATAAAATTCCGGTTTGATTATGTTTCCTCTTTGGCCAGCGGGCAGCGCTCCTCCCTCCCCTGGCCCTGCCAAGACTCCATGTGAAGGCCAGACTGACCAGCGTTAGTGCCAGAATGGTACCCGTTGCCTCCTGCCAAAGTCAGGGCAGAAGACTGGACTTGGATTGCTGCCCCTGGGCCTGGCCAAGCCCGGCTGATTTTTCTTGCCAGTGATTTTCAGCCAGTGAGAAGTGATCCGTTACAGGACTTGGGGAGAAGGGAATTGGCTTCTGGGAAGGCAGGTTTAGGAAATGCCTTCCTCTTTGCAACGATTTCTGCCGTCTTCAGTGATAACTTTGGCAGCTGATGTGTACATAACAAGCAAGCAAAAATGTGTTTTCTAGCATGTATGTAGGGTGTTTTCGCCTTTGTGTTGGGAGGTTGTGTTTTAAATGGAGTTTTAATGGTGGATTTTATCTTGTGTAAATCCAGGTTTTAATAGATGTTTGTAACTGCTTTGGAAGTTTTGTTTATAGACAAACGGGGTGAAAAGACAAGTAAAAAATGAGGAGCAAGATATGTACGTGGATGCATGCACTTGGGGAAGAGCCACTCAAGCAGGCAGGGACGGGCCCACCAAGACCCTCCTGGATGGAATGCCCCTTCTGGCCCTCTTTTGAGACCCGCCCGCAATCAGGGCCAGAGCAGAAATGAGAGAGAGTACCCGCCCGTCCGTCTTTGAGAAAGGAGAGGGGAGAGGGGGAAAGGAAGTCGATCAATCGAAGCAAAACTGGGCCCATGTGCAGCCGTAGTTTGGATCAGGGCTAAGCGGAAAGGGGCTTCACCCTTCAGAGCCCTGCTTGGATTCACCGGTCAAAGCCAGGCTTCCTGCTCTGCTTTCAGTGGGCAGAGATGCGCCCTTTGAACACCTGCCTTCTTCCAACTTTAAAACACTGATAGCAGGGAAAGAAGACCAGATTCGATTAGCGATGCCAACCAGGGCTAGAAGGGTTTAAATCTCTCCTTCCTTTGCCACGTGGCCCCGATCTGAATTATGACTGCACAGGGGCCTTTTTGGCATCTCCACACTGATGTGTTGTCATCACACCTGTCATCTCTGTTGTGCTTTTCACCCTGCGTGACCTGACCTTGCTTCCGGTGTAAACAGCACCTTCTTTGCTATGCAGATGTAGTCCCGACAGCTGCCGCTAGAAGATGGATTGGATCTGCCTGGATTGGATCTATCTTTTGTGTTCTTTGCAGATTTCCAAGTTCCCTGCTGCTCTCTGGACATTTCCTGCCACTGTGTACGACATTTTCGTTTCTCTTCCTTGTACGCCTGTGTCAGGGAAGCAGGATGGTGGCGATATGGGAGAGGTCAGACTCTCTCCTGTCACCCCTCACCCCCTTTGCCTCGTTTCCACTGCTACAGTCGCTGGTATTTGGGGAAAGCAGGATTCGGGTCCAGCAGCACCTTAAAGACCAACTAGATTTCCAGGGCAGGAGCTTTCGAGAGTTGGTGCTCCCTTTGAGAACTGAGGAGTTATGACTTAGGAAGGAGCCAAAGGCATTCCTCCTCCTCCTCCTCGTCCTCCTCCCTCTTTTCCTTATCCGTTCCTCTCTTTGCAGAGTCAGGATAGTAAGTGAGTCTGAGATATACAAAAAAAACCCTGAGTTTCTAAAGGTTTTATTAAAAGGTTAGAAAGAGTAAAGAGGCAGAAGGTATAAGAGGTTGCTAAGAACTTTTTGGGAAGAAAGGCACCCCAAATGATGGGAGGCTTACAGAAACATCAAGTCAGGGAAGGAGTTTTCCCCACAGCCAGTACAGCGTGATGGACAACTGTGTGTGGGTGCACACAGGTCCAGAGTAGCCGTGTAGTTGGCCCTGGAAGAGCAGAGGCACTCCTTCAACATCTCAGCTGCTCAGCAAAAGAAAGCTTTGGGTAGCAAACATTGATACAGATTCAAGGTTGCCAACCAGAGGAAAGTAAAAAGAGATGCCCTCCAGGGCTACCCGGTCTTTTTGAGTCTGAGACAGGGTGGTGGGCACAACCACAAAATGGCTGCAGCAGGAGGGAGAGCCAGCCACTCAACCGGGGCTCTGGAATGCGGAGGCACGCGCAACCACGAAGTGCAGGGGGAAGGGGGTTCATTTAAAAATAGATGCTCCGAGAAGGGAGTGTGAGAGAGAATAAAACCAACCTTGTGGTGGCATCTGCCGCTGGAACATCATTTCAATCTGCACAGCCAATCAGATCTCCAGTGGCCAATTAGAAGCCCTCCTGGGCAAGAGCCCCAGCTGGTTCCACCCACTTTCTAAAAGATTTGGTGGGTGCCGGGAATGGAATTGGCAGGTGTCACGGCATCCTCGGGGCACCGCAGTGGGCAACCCTACTTCTAAACCTGAGCAGGTTCCTAGTCACTTTATTTTGTTTTGTTTAGTCGCTTACAGTTTTCTGCTCTCGTCCTTGGATCCAGTGGGCTGGGCACAGGTGCCACCCTCCCCAGCAGCCCCCTGCCATTGAGTAAGGCCAGGAATTTGTACAACTCGCCCAGTCTTCTGCCGGGTGGGAGGGCACACGTCCCGTACGCATAAGCCACACTGCTGATCAGTTCCCAGAAAACACACACCCGGTTTCCCAGGAGGAGAGATTTCTAGATTTTGGCTTGTGGCAGGAAGAGAAGGGTGAAGGCCACCTGCTGGGAGAGAGCAGGACTCTCCACTGAGCTGAGCATCCCTTGGCTACGAGTCAAGGCAACAGAGAGGCTGCACTGGGGGGCCTAGAAAGGTCAGTCTGTCACGGAAAGAGCGTGACGAGCAAGGGAATGGAGCCCAAAATGAGAAAAGTTATAATGAATCTATTCTACTAGAGCTGTGCTAAAATTCCTCTAGTCTGTCTGTATTTTGGGGTACAAATTAGTGATTTCAGTGTGTGGGGGGGCATTTCCTGAAGAGTACTTTGTGCAAACATTCTCCCCCACCCCACCCCGTTCATTCCAGTTTAGCTTAATTTTCTCACCCAGCAATGGCTTCTTCCTTCTTCCTGGATCAGTCACACGGATGATGCCAGCAAACCGGGAATCCGGCTGCAAATGCGATGATTTAATGATGCTAATTGGATCTGGCACTGTTGTCAGTGAGATCAAAGAGGGAACGGAGAATGAGGTCAGTGCTTTTCGGGTTTTTCACGTAGGTGACCTCACCCAGTCAGAGGCCAAATAGCACTCTGGATGATGTCCTAATGCTCAGTAACCAAGCTGCCAATCAGAATTTGGCTATGTAATGATTTCAATGAAAGCAGGTCAAGTCAGTTGGGAGTGAGGGCCTTGAAATAAATTGGTGGACATTTCTCCGGAAATATCAAATGCAATTGAAGGTGTTTTTAACGCTGCTGAAGATGCATAGTGTCTATAATAAATCGATCATATGGATAACAATATCAGATGGGTGCTCCAGTCTGGACTGTTATGGATGGATGCCTGCAACACATCCGAAGGACAATGCGATGTCCCATTGGGTCCCCACAAGTTTATGCCACAATGATTTCGCAAACTGTTAAGCTGGTGCAGGACTCTTTGGCTACATTTACAGGTATCAACAAATCGTGGTTAACTTAAGACTGTGACTCTAAAAGCTTGTGGCTCATCTGCTCACACCCCCTCCCCTGTCATCCCATAGGGTGCGGCTTTGCAATTCATCTTCTGCATTTGTGACGAGACATAATTTGTTGTTTGACTCCAATTGTACATTGGGATTCCAGCAACATTTCCACCAGTGGGAGGGAGGGATGGTTTTTGACAAATCCCTCTGCCCCCCTCTCCCCCCAGGAGCAGCGGTTCAGGGACGTCTGTGGGCCACTGCTGGAGGGGGCAGCAGGGAAGTCGTGTTTCGGTAACGGAAAGAATCCTTGTGATCCGGCCCTGGGGAGGGTTCCCTGTCCTCCTAACCACAGCTTAATCCTGGCTGGTACACAAGGGAACACGCTCATTTGTAATCAAAATGATACAGCAAACTGTGGTTTGCCCCAAATCCAGGCGCGGCGCATGTCTGAGCTGTGCGTGGCAGGCATGGAAAGGAAGGGGCTAACTGTGGTTCATTGTTGCATCTGGGTGTGTTCGACAGAGGCAGCCCTCCCAGGAGAATGAGAGTTGCTTAATACACACGCTTGGGTTGTGATTGCCTCGTGTCGGCTGAGAGCTGGCCTACCCTTGTCTTTCCACACCTGCCCCCCCCCCCCCGGTGCCACCTTTGTGCATTTCAGCTGGCACAAAAGGCATTTCCTTGCTGAGCCAGCTGGCTTGCAGTTTGTTGATGTCACAAATTATGACATAATGAATTACCCACCACTGCACCTTGTTAATTTGTTTTATTATTTGTATATTGATTTTAGTTTTTGTTTTTATCTATTTTAACTGTTCACCGCCCAGAGCCCCTGGGATGGGCGGTATATAAATTGAATAAATAAATAAATAAATAAATATTATTAACAAAAGGCCTACAGCTAAAGCCGTGGCCTATTATTCCAAACCAATACTGAAATTGCCAAGACCACAGCAATACAGCCTGGAAAACCCACAACAACCATCGTTCTCCGGCCGTGAAAGCCTTCGACAATACACTGAAATACATGTATTTCCAAACCAAGACATGGCTTGTGTGGATCCTCCCCACCCTTGACCTTCCTGCCCTCTTGTCCCCCTGGCTGTTTTGCCAGCCAGCCTCCCCCCCCCCCCCCCCCGCCCAAGAATTAGTGTTAGGAAAAAGAGAGGAAGGCACCTGGCAGCTTTCCCCGGTTTTCTTATAACCGTGTGGATCCTCCAGGCCTCTTCCAGCTGTCCCGTTGACAGTCGGCACTTCAGTCAGATGAAAGATGTCCTGTCAAGTGTGCGCGGGGCAGACTCCACAGGTGGGTCTTTCCGAAGCACATGTTGGCATGACTGCAAAGCCTGCCTTTGCTCCGGGGCTAATGCTGACACAGGGCCTCCGAAAGGGCCCAGGGCTGGCAGGCGAGAAAGCCTTGCCGGAGCCCCTCCGTGATAAGAAGTTGACTCCCAGAGGCATCCTCACCCGCCACACGCAGCCTTTCATCCTGCAGAAGGGAAAGGAGATGGCGTGCATGGACAGGGTTTCATATTCCTGGGTGCCTCTGGCACCCACACCCACACCGTGGACCGGGGCTGGTGATGGAGAAGAACGTTAGGAAGGAGTGCAGCTGAAGGGATTAGGGATGACCTGCTCTTGGGCTTGCCTGGTGAGCCCTGCGGGTACCCACGGGCAGCTGCCTGACGTCTCGGGTGCCAGTCAAAAGGAGAGGGCCCGTGTGACTGCAGCCTTTCAGGGGAACGATGAGTTCGGCATTTCTTAAGGGGAGTTTCCAGTTCCTAGCCCCTGGCTCCCCTTGGCGCTCCGCGGAACGAGGCGCTGTTGGTTTTGGTGAGGCTCGCTCCCAGCCGTTCTGTAGATTTGTGATGACAGTCACTTTATTCTGGAAACCGTCGCAAGATTATTTTTAAAACAAGTCTGTAAAAGCAATTTTAAGTGCTGTGCATTTGATGTGAAATAAAATATTTAGACACAAGGTGTTTCATTTCAGCCTCTTAAGCAAACCGAGGCGACGGTTTCAGTCAAAGCAAGAAGTGTCATTTTCTTGGACAATGTTGACTTTGGGGTTGGAACGGGGTGGCGCAAGGAGAGAGCGCTCGCCCGGAGAAGCCGCACCCCACCCGGTGCCAAGCAATTCATCTCACTCCTAAGTCTGAACCCCCCTCCATTGTGTGTGTGTGTTTTAAATCCCCCTTAATAGTGTTTTACACATGCGTGGATTTAAATACGTTGCCGTATGCAAAAAAAAGAATGGTTAGCTATTTTGCCTCCACTCCCTGCCCACCTTGTTCTACTCTCTCAACTAAGGACTGACCATGAAGAAACGTTTTACCTTTTCCCGGCCCCCGGCCCCCTTTTCTTCCTTTTCTTATACTTTGGAAACTAAAATAGGATACATACTTTTGTACTAAGTGGGGGGGAGGTTCCGTGAAAACTGTTATTGTTAATGTTGATGGTTTGTTGAAGTTTGTAAAAGTTTGAAATGTTAATAAAAATACCATTTAAAAAAATAAATAAACTTCAGCTTTTCCTCGAGTGCTCTCTGGTGGGACTGGATTTCCGCCTCCCTGAAGAAAGACCTGCCTCTTCCCTGGGGAGCGTTGTCCAGTCAGAGGAGGCAAGGTGGGGCTGGAGGGGTGGTGGGGCCGTCGGGTATAGCACGGCTGCTTCAGCCGGAGGCTCATCAGAAGCCTCTCTGCTGTGTCATGGCAGTTCCTTAGGAGGCACTCCAGGGTCCAGCTTACTAACTTGGCTAGCCCCCAAGGAGAAAGAGACGGCGTTGAGTTTCAGGGCAGGGTTTGGAGGCAGAGGGAGGGAAAGAAGCAGGAGAAGAGAACTCAAGTCGGAGGTCAGACGCAGGGAGTGTTTCCCTTCAGATACAGCTCCAGGGTTTTACCGAGTGCTCAGGCATAGTTGGGGAGGCGCTCTTGAGAGTCCACCTTGGGCTGGCTTGGTGGGCTAATCCACCCACGTCCCACTGCCTCTTTTCCCAGGATAGATGAGTGAGGAACCGTGCCTTGCTCAGTAGGCCGTGTGGTGCAGGCATTGTGCGAACTGACGCAGTGTATTGTCTGGGACTTACCTGTGGGGTGTGATGAGGGGGGTCCCCTTTCCTGCTCACTGAAGGGGGGGGGAGTGTTCGCAGGTGCCGTCTTGGGGTGCTTTCCCGCCGCTCAGATAGTGTCCTATTTTTATTTATTTTACTTATTTGTGTCATTTAGAGTCTGCCTTTCTCGCTGAGACTCAAGGCAGATTACATAGTGTGAGATTAATACAGTCAGTATCAAGGACATTTCAATAAACAATGCCAAAGGGTAAATAAATGCAAATTTACAAAGACATGGCATTAGCAAGAATCCAATACAGAGCCAAAGAAATGCTGAAACAGAACATAAGTCGTTCCAGGACTGCCATTAGACTACATAGAACTACCCAGTAGGGTACTACTTAAAGCAACAGGTCGTACATAAGGCAACATAGTGGTGAAGTCTATGGCCCCTAACTCATTAGTGAATCATCTCTTTGAGACCCCCTCCCCACAATACCGCCCTCCTATCTGAGTTAAAAGCCTGTTTGAATAATTCAGTTTTGCATCGTTTGTGGAAAGCCAGGAGGGTGGGGGCTCTCCTGACCTCGTCCGGCAGGCCGTTCCACAGGGTAGGGGCCACCACAAAGAAAGTCCATGTACGGGCTGCTGTTGATTTCGCCCATGTGCAGGCTGGCACCTGCAGCGGACCCTGTTCAGATGAGCAAAGCTGCCGTGGAGGAGTTTAGGGAGGGAGGCGGCCCCGTAGGTATGCTGGACCAAGGCCGTGAAGAGCTTTGTATGTGATAACCGATACCTTGAACTGAGCATGGTAACTGATGAGTAGCCAATGGAGCGACTGTAGAAAGGGAGTGATGTTCATGCTCATTAGACCGTCTGTAACTCTCTCCCAGCTTTGGGGGGGGGGTCAAATGGCACCCCCTGCCTAATTTCTAGAAGGACACACTGCAGAACCCTTTGTGCTGAGTCTCTGCCTGACGTGTTTAGAAAGGGAGGGAGGGGCAGACAGTGGGGCGAGTCTCCCCCCTTCTTGCCCTGTGTGTGAATTTCACAGGACTGTCCCTGCTTGAAGCAGAGAAGTGGACCAGACAGGCCTTTGTGGTGACCTGGTATGCTTAAAGGCAGCCCCTTGGCTACTTTGAATTTAAATTTCATTATGCTTAGTCATCTAATTTCTCCATCAAACCCACTTACCACAGTGAAGCTCCTGGTGTCTCTTTTTGTGGGATTTGAGTCCGGCAGCACCTTTGAGACCAACAAGATGTTCAGGGTATGAGCTTTTGAGAGTCGGAGCTCTCTTCTTTAGATACCGGGTGCCTCTCATATTTATTTAACTAAAATCTAGCCCTGATCTGGATCACCCAGGCTGGTCAGATCTCGGTGGCTAAGCAGGGTCAGCCCTGGTTAGTATGTGGATGGGAGTCCACCAAGGAAGTCCGAGGTTGCTGTGCAGAGTCAGGCAATGGCAAACCATCTCTGTATGTCTCTTGCCTTGAAAACCCCAGCAGGGGTTGCCATAGGTCAGTTATGAGTTGACTGCCAGTTCCCACCACCAAAACATTTATAAGCTCACTGCTCTCTCAGGCTATTCGGACCCAAGGCGGGTAGGCATGGCTGGTGGTGCAGCCCCACCGTGTAATTTTAAGACACTCAAACATGGCCTGGCTTGAGGGGCAGCCCCCACCTCCAATAACAACAACAACATTTGATTTAGATACCACCCTTCAGGACAACTTTAATGCCCACTCAGAGCAGTTTACAAAGTGTGTTATTATTATCCTCTTGACAATCACCCTCTGAGGTGGGTGGGGCTGAGAGAGCTCTAAGAGAGCTGTGACTGACCCAGGGTCACCCAACTGGCTTCAAGTGGAGGAGTGGGGAATCAAACCCAGCTCTCCATATTAGAATCCTGCCACTAACAACATTTGATTTAGATACCGCCCTCAGGACAACTTAACGCCCACTCAGAGTGGTTTACAAAGTGTGTTATTATTATCCCCACAACAATCACCCTGTGAGGTGGGTAGGGCTGAGAGAGCTCCGGAGAGCTGTGACTGACCCCAGGTCACCCAGCTGGCTTCAAGCGGAAGAGGAGTGGGGAATCAAACCCGGCTCTCCAGATTAGAGTCCTGCTGCTCTTACCCTCTACACCAAACTGGTTCCTAAGAAGAGGGAGCTTGTCTTTACAGGGGCTGAGAGTTATGCATTCCTAGACTGTGAAGGGTTAAAAGGGGTGGCACCTCCAAGTAATGCACCTGACGGGGACTGCGAGCCAGGTGCCCCATTTCGAAGGCTTGGCTGTGAACTGCCAGGGAGCTGCTCCACAAACCATTCTCTTGGCCTCCTCCCCGTGCGACGAAAGGACAGGACTATCTCCCATTTGCTGTCTCCGGGCTCTGACCTTGCAGGGCTTGATGCCTTCCCACCCGTCCTCTGCTGCCCCTCCGCCTCTTGCCCCACTTACCTGTTGCTGTTGTGTGTTTGCTCCCACAGATGGCGTTCCCCGTGCCATCCACATGCTACGTGGTGCTCGCCGCAGTGGTGGTAGTGTATGCTCAGAGGCACAGTCAGCAGGGTAAGTCTCTTCCTCTTCTTCTGTGGACCCCAAAGACACCTCCTTAACGGGAGTATGGATAAGATCACAGTATACCAAAGTTGCACATGTGTATTCTAATGAACTGTGTATGAACCTTAATGTAGTTTGTCAACAAGTTGTGTAACCACACCAATTTCCTTTTGTCTTTGACAACCAGTTAAAAGTAGTGGACAATAGTCGACGAATGATTCTTTAATTGCTAGAATGGACTGATGGTGATCGGCTCACTTAATTTTCCCATCGCCTTCTAGTGATTTATGCAGTTTATTTTGCACCTGCAACATGGCATCTCTTTTGGGCTAGGCAGAACGTCACGTGACTGAAAATCTAAAAAATCAGCTTAATCTAAAACCAATTGTATTTTTATATCGTTGTCACGTGCGAAAGATCTTAGAATGTTTCTGTTTATAGCACATGCTAACCCTGACAGCAGATCAAGGTTTTGCCAAAAGAAATTGCATGAAGATCTAGGTGAGAAAAATGTATTTGTCTGTGTGCTTATTGAAAATTCAATGCAGTTCATAGTAGATCTGATTTTAAATCTATCCTGGATTTATTTGAGAGAGGTTAGGAGAGTTGGTGCATGTACTTGTTCAATACTCATGGGTTTCATTTTAATAATCCTTTATATTTCATAATCTTATTATTTATTTATTTATTTATTTATTTATTTATGTAGTTACTTTATTTTATTTTATTTGACTTATATCCCGTCCTCCCCATGAATGGGCTCAGGGCAGCTCACATCGTAATTAAAACACAATAAATTAACAGTCAACTTTAAAAACAGATTTTAAAACTTATATTAAAATACTCTGGTGCCATTATATATAGGCTACTTTGGATACTAATAAAAGACCTGCATAGCTCATAGCTGTGGGTAAATCGCATAGCTGAGGGCAGTCATAGAAGGGGTAGCGATCTTAGATAGGATAAGGGGGGACACCCGCTGGTCCTCAACCAAAGGCCTGGCGGAACATCTCCGTTTTACAGGAGAACAGAATAGTTTGTCACTAAAGAATAAACATTATTCATTAATTCAATAAAGAATAAAAATTATTATTTCAATAAAGAATAAACATTAAAGTATAAAAGAAGTCACTGTATACCTTGATTGAAAGAGTTAAAACAAGGAGATCCCATATAAATTATTTGTACTAAATAACAGGTTCTTCTGAGAAAGATCTCAGTTTTTAGGTCTCATTATCCAAAGCCTTTGGAGCTGTTCAGAGTTGGGATATAAACCTCAGAAATGGACAGTTTGGAAGCTTTAATGAGGCATGGATAAGTAATCCGTTGCACTTCTCTGCAGTAGGCAGTGCCACAGCTATGGATGGCCTGGCTGGCAAGGGTGCCCATCTCTGAGAGGGGTGGCTCACACGTCCCAGATGAGCATTGACCACACAGATCTCTGTGTGTGGTGAAGAAGCGGTCATGGGATTGCATTGCTGCATGTCTTGCTGAAGGCCCAAGAGCTGTGCCTTGCCCCTCTCTGTGCTATCTCCTCTGGCACAATAAACGTGATTCTGAATTGTGAGAAAAGCAGCCGCCGCCACCCCTTATTCTGAGCAGGAGTGTTTCTGCACCAGCTGAAGTTTCCAGGCATGCCCTTCACGTGTGACCTCGCGTGTCCTAAAATTAACCCATCCAAAGGGGTAGCAAGTACAGTCGTGGCAGCTCCTCCCTTACCACGTGATCACCACCTTGTGCGCACAAATCCTACACATGTAAGAAATAAACGTGCATCGTGCAATGGTGGAGGGCACGAGAAGAGACATCCTAATTACAGTGCCGGCTCTTTTCTGACGGAGCAATTGAAAGATCCTCTGTGAATGGCGGCTCAGAAGGTGTGGGGAAGAGAGAAATGCAGAAGAGCAAGCTGAGAGCCTTGTGGCTCCTTGTAGACTGACCCGGGGGCCGTGGCTTCAGCCTACATTAGCCAGAGCCCACTTTGGCAGATGCTGCCACCAAAACCCTTTGTTGTTTTTGCAGCAAGAAGCTAAAATGGCCAGCCCTTTGAAGTGGGCATGGAAAATGTTGCATTTATTGTTGTCTTTTTAGGGGCTGCTAGCTGTGACAGACACAGAGGTGTATTCGGGGGCTCCCAGGTGAACCATCATCCAGGGACATATGCAGTGGCTCAGTGGGGCCTCTGTGTTTAGGGACAGTATATTTCTGAAAGTTGAGATTTACTGGACAAGCAGTGTGGAAGGGTGTTTTTCTGGCCCTGCTCATTGGCTTCCAGAGGCTGTTAGAATAAGGAGGATGAATTGTGGATGGACCTCTAGCAGAATCCCTCTTAAATTCTTGTGGACCATAACTTGGGCACTGAGTAGTGGCTGGTTTCAGACCAACAGTGAGTAACAGCTCCTCGTGCAACTCACAGCTAGCCATGTTAGTCTGTCTGTAGCAGTAGAAAAAAGCAAGAGTCCAGTAGCACCTATGAGACTAACAACATTTGTGGTAGGGGATGAGCTTTCGTGTATTTGAAGAAGTGAGCTGTGGCTCAGCCGATCACAAATTTTGTTAGTCTTATAGGTGCTTCTGGACTTTTGCTCTCATAGCTGGCCTGCGGAACACATGGTCGCCAGATTTCACTTTTAAAATGGATTAAATGCCTGTCAGTAAATACATGGAGCATGAGCCCACCAGGCAGGCCTCGGTTCCGGCGTTGCTGGCAGGCTTGGAGAAAAATGCCCCATCCCTTTAATGGAGGCTTAATGTGTGGAAATGGGCAGCATCGAGGTAAAGAAAGTCACTTGGTAAATTAAGCCTCCCATTAAGCCCTTATTAAAAGGGCAGGACATTCTTCTCAAGGCTGTTGCCAACCCTTCTTTGCTCCTCCGGCCCCAGATGCAGCTGTTTCCTGGGGGGGTTATCAGCTGGAGGTGGAAGAGGTCTGCAGTCGATCCCTTGTGCAGCTCTCTGAATGTCTCAGCCTGTGAAGGCATTGAGTTAGTGATGCAATGGAAATGCAGATAAAATTCTTTGTAGACCTCACTTTCCTTTGCTTGGCGTTGCCAACAACCTGGAGACAAAATGCCCTGCCCCCTTAGTGATGTTATCCACTTCCATGCCAGGAAAAGCATTGTCTGCCCCATTTCTACATATTATCGACAAGGCAGGGCATTTTTTTTCTCCAGGCTAGTTGGCAACTTTGCTGGGGCCACCAGTGCTCTTGACAAGTGTCCGCTCATCCTATTATGTCTCTGGGGAGCACATGAAGCCCAGAGGAGAGAATTATCCTGAAAAGCAACATCTTTCAATTTCTTGGGCCTCTGCAGTGGCCAGAAGGGCCCCCCCCCCCTCCATCAGAGGGGGACGGGGCGGCTTTGGTGACTCTTTGGCGCTTTCTTCCTTTCCAGCGCTCCAGTCCCATAATGGAGTTCTCCTAGAGCTTTCCATGTTTCCTAGCTTGCTTCCTGACTTCTCTATTTTTAAAAGCGTAATTCTCCATTATTGATCAACACCTTTCCTGAATTAACTCACGTTTAAATAATAATTATGTTTTCGCCCCAGAGAGTAGACAGAGAGGGAGATAAACACCCTTGGAAATGAATGAGCTTGTTCGGGCCGCATGCTGAGGTTAATATATTGATGGGTGTCCGAACTGCTGCGATCCCGTAGCTTAGTAACCAGCGCTAAGCAATTAGCCTCAATCATTACCAGGCAGATGGAGGGAGATTTTGCTTTCCCCTTCCCTCTCCCTTCTTCTGGTGCTAATCTTTGGCAATCAGTTCTGCTGCAGTGCCCCCCTGGGAAAGCAGCCCATTTGCAAGGGCTGATTGCATGGGGGGCAGGATGACACCTTTGACAGCCGGCAGGCTTCCCCGCTGACGTGCCCCACAGAACCTCTCACCCACCCCATGACATTCTCCTGCCTCCTTTTTAGCAGCTGTTTTGCATTGCTAGGTCTGCAGAAGCAAGCCACAATTTCATCCTGGCTTTCATTTTTTAAAATGCTCATCATGTGATTAAACAATACGCAACAATAAAGCGGCCTTTGACATGCCCTGGCAGTTCCCTTAAAGAGCCAGGCGAGTGCCGCTCCAAATCTGGGACCTGGGCATCTGGTCTGACCCCTTCTGTCTCGCTGTGTCTTTCCTAGCACCTTCCCAAAAGTACCCGTGGAGGCTGGGCAGAGAAGCAGATCTGTCTAGAGCCCCTCTGCAAAGCTGTTGCTGAAGCTGTGTTTACATGCCCTGGCTGGTGCCGCCTGCATACAAACAAACATGCATATTTTAAAGGCAGGAAAGGGCCCACAGGCCTCCCTTTAATACTGAATAATAAAATTTCCTCCTCCGTCCAGCAACATGGCTGGCGATCCCCAGGTAGAATCCCTCCTTCCTCTGTGAGAAGTCAAGAAGGGCAGGGCTAGAGCACGGTGGGTGGCTTGGAAAGCAACCAGGTAAGTGTCCCCTTCCTTTGAATGAACTCACGAAGGAGCTGTGGTCGGGCTAAGGGGTCGGCTTTGGCTCAGGGGCTCAGCATCTTCCCTGTGCCTGCAGAGGAGCTCTGGGTGGGCTTGCCTTGTGGGTTGCTTGGAGCTACAGGTGCAGCCTTGGAGCTGCTGCATTTGCTCACGAGGAGTCAGTGGCAGGGGGAAGGAATGGGCCAGAACCAAGGCAAAGGAAGCAGGTGAGAGACCTGCCTGAGCGAACAACAGGACTTTGTGGGAAAGAGTCAGCTGGCTGGCAAACAGGTATGTTTGGGGTTCCCTGACAGGCCCTGCAATGAGTTCCAACCCCCCTCCCTTCCCAAGTTTGTTCTCTTCCCAGCAAGGCAGGCCGCGGGAATTGTCCATGATCTTCTGGAGGCTGACCTTGTGGTCCGGCTTCTCTGCGCGGAGGCTTCTGCGGCAGCAGGTTCTGTTCCGGGGGCCACTGTTCCTTTCCTGAGCTCCCCATGCAGCAGCGGCGGCGGCCAAAATCTCAGAGTGAAATTGCAGGCTTTGGTTCCCTGCAGCAGAGTCCTCCACCCTCCCGCAAAGCAACGGGCAAGGGAGCAGGGCTCATGTCTGAGCTTGGGCTTCAGAGCCCAGACATGGCCATCTAGGGAGAAATACCGGAAATGGACCCCCCGGGGGGGGGGGGGCTGTCATGCCGGAACTCTCCCAGGCACTGCTGAATTTTAACCCCAGACAGCACCCTTTCTGTAAGGCCTTCCGGATGTTGCTTTGGGGGGGACCAGGGAGGGGAGGAGGCTTTTTTGCATGACGCAGTAGCAGAGGATGCAGTCTCGGGGGGGGGGCTCCTTCAGGTTGGGGGAGGTGTGGTTACAGGCACCCCTTTCCCCATCACAGACAGTGGGCAGTCATGCCTCAGGCACCCCCGTCACTGGCCAGCCAGATAAGAAGCAGAAGTTTAACAAACTACAGGAAAAAAGGCAGACAAGCCCCATGCTCGACAACGCACGCATTGTCATCAATCTGACAGACCGTCAACTCTCACCAGAAGAAACCTCCATCTTGGCAAAGGGAGGAAACTTTGCAGTCACCCCCACCAGAATTCCTGTGGAAGACATCATTGCAAATGTAGAAGCTGCCATTCGTCATCTACCTGAAGAGGAAGCTGAGGAAATAAGAGGAGAGACAGCCAGGATTCTACGAAAGGCAAAGCTTCCCACCAGCAATATAACACGCAAGGAGAGAAATGCCATCAAGACCCTCAATGCAGATCCAGACATCATCATTCTACCAGCTGATAAAGGCAATGCTACAGTGATCATGAAAACAGAGGAATACAAAAAGAAGATTAAGGAACTCCTGGACCCCTCCACCTACAAAAAACTAAAACGAGATCCCACTTGCAAAATCACCAGGCTAACAAATGCGCTGATCAAGAATTCCTCACTACATCCCGACACGCACAGAAAACTATGCAAGACTGAAGCACAGCCACCTAGACTATATGGACTCCCCAAAATACATAAGGATTCAGTCCCACTCTGACCCATTGTGAGTGCCATTGGTTCACCGACATATGAATTAGCTAAACATCTGGCCGTTCTCCTGCAGGACCACATCGGGAAAACCTCGTCTTACATCAAAGATTCAGCGGATTTCATCAACAAAATCAGTTCTCTGAAACTCAATCCACAAGATATACTTGTCAGTTTTGATGTTGTATCCCTGTTTACCAAGGTTCCAGTAAAAGACACTATTGCACTTATTAATCAGATTTTCCCAGAGGATGTAACAGCCTTATTCCACCATTGTCTGACAACCAGTTACTTCCAATGGGACAACGAATTCTATGAACAGATGGATGGGGTGGCCATGGGGAGCCCACTCAGCCCAGTTATAGCAAACTTCTACATGGAACATTTTGTTCCATGAATCAGCTCTAGAATCAGCACCCCACAAACCTAGTGTATGGTTCCGGTTTGTGGATGATACATTTATCATTTGGAGCCATGGGGAGGAAGAATTGATGGGGTTTTTGAATCATCTCAACAACATCCACCTGAACATACAATTCACAATGGAGAAAGAAATCGAGGGAAAACTCCCATTCCTGGATACCCGGGTCATCCGCAAAGCAAACTTTCAGTTAGGTCACAAGGTCTACAGGAAACCACCTCACACTGATCGGTACTTACACAAAAACTCTCTCTCTTCAACAACAAACAACGGAGGAGGAGAAAAGAGAGAGATCTCTCTCATCAACCACAACGGAGGAGGAGGAGGAAAAGAGAGAGATCGCTCTCAAGCAACAACAACGGGAGGAGGAGAAAAGAGAAGTCCTACAGGAAAAGTGTTTTTGCCATATATCAAAGAATTACTGATCAGATGGGAAAGCTTATGAAAAAGCATAACCTTCAAGCAGTATTCAGACCCACCGAAAAATACAACAGATGCTACGATCAGCAAAAGACAGTAGAGACCCCCTCACCTCTGCAGGAGTATACCGTATACCTGCAGCTGTGGACAAGTTTACATCGGGACCACAAAGCGTAGCATCCAAACAAGAATAAAAGAACATGAAAGACACTGCAGACTTGGACAACCTGAAAAATCAGCAGTGGCTGAACGTAGCCTAACTCAAACAGGGCACAGTATCTTATTCCAGGACACCAAAATACTGGACAGCACTTCCAACTATTTTGTCAGACTGCACAGGGAAGCCATTGAAATTCACAAGCATAAGCAAAACTTCAACAGGAAAGAAGAACCTTAAGAATGAACAGAGCATGGTTTCCAGTTCTGAAAAACACCAGGCTAACAAAACATTCTATCCCCGACAATAGCCCTGCAGAGAAGATTAGCACATCAAGTACCAATCCATATGCAAAAGAACCTCCTCAGATACAGTGAAGCCTCCGCCATTAGCATTCCACACCCTGGGAAACTCTTACAGGATGACTCAGCTCAACCCCACCCCTCCTGAGTAGATACAAATGACCTACATCTTTTCCACACTGTGACACTGAGAGATCTCTGTCTTTTGGTGCTACACCTCTGAAGATGCCAGCCACAGCTGCTGGCGAAACGTCAGGAACTACAATGCCAAGACCACGGCAATACAGCCCGGAAAACCCACGACAACCAACAGAGAGAGGCTTTGTTCTTATTTTGGATTCATTGCTCTCAACGATCCAGTTTCTTGCCGTCAAGTCAGCCCCCGCTTGTCAGGTTTGAAGACGAGGTCCTTGTAGACCTGTGGGTTCTAGCCCCCACCCCACCCCAGCCATTCTCTAGGGCCCTTTCCTAGAGGCAGCCTCGTTGGGGGCTGGCGTGGTGTCTCGGGCAGCAGTATTGGAGAACCTGACGAGAGGCTGCTCTTTGGGTGTTGCTCCTTTCCGCAGGACTTACACAGGAGAACTTTCCAGTAGCAGAGCTTGACCCCTGTGGATAGAAACATAGCACTGGAAGGGACTTCAAGGGTCATCTAGTCCAGCCCCCTGCACGACGCAGGAAATTCACAGCTCCCCCCCCCTGCACCTCAGTGCCCCCTGCTCTATGCTTAAAGGAAGGAAGCAAAAAACCTCCAGGATACCCAGCCAATCTGGCATGGAGGAACATTCCTTCCTGACCCCAAAGTGGCAATTGGCATTACCCTGGGCATGTAAGAAAAGGCCACATGAGAGTTAAGCTCTGGTTCATCCCTTCATGCCCTCCTCTCTCGATCTGTGTACATCCATATTAAGTCAGAGAATCGTCACAGCTGTCAGGTGGCCACCTCTCCTCTCCTTAAATGCCTCCAAGAAAGGAGAGCCCACCACCTCCCGAGGAAGCCGGTTCTGCTGAGGGACTGTCAGGAGATGAATGGCCTCCGGCAACACAGGTCTTGGGCTGGCCTTTTGTCACAAGGCACCAGCTGTGCGTTGTGCTCACAATCAAAGTGCAAAGCAGGCCCTTGAAGAGCGAAGTCTCACCAAGGAGACCTGTTTGCACAAATGCAGAAGAAACGGGAGGCCTGTGACTGCGGGGGGAGTGGGAGCGCAGCCACTCGCCTTGTAATGAGCATCCCAGGAAGGCTAATCAGAGGGGGAACTGAGCCGAGACTGCAAGTGGCGGGGGGGACGGGGGGGGTTGGCATGTGATTATCCTTATGTTATCCGGAGGGCCATTGATCCCACAGTGCCAGAACATTGCAAGTAGTGCTGGCATTTTAGGCTCAGGTGCAGAAAGTTAATTGCGGCGGGCTTCACTTTCTTTAATGGGGAGGGCTGCTGTTGGAGCGGTTCAGGAGAAATTAGTTCTGCTGCCTCTTCGGTGTGATGGGGGAGGGACGGCAGGATCGTTTCTGGCTGCATGCTGTGTTGCTTGTGAGACTGTGTTCCTCTCCTGGCAGGGGGCGTGAGGCTTTTCTTGGCTGTGTGCGCCTCCATCCTAGAGGCGTACCATTTTTGCTAAGTTTTGTGCCGAGAGGCTGATTCTGCACCCTGCGTAAATTATGCAACTTGACCGCATCACATTTGTACGTTTCGCCTTCTAGCAATAAGGGCTGCTGCCATTTTTTCCCCCGGAGTTCCGTTATGCTAAAACTGGACGGGAACGTGCATCAAGGCGGGGGACTGAAACCCTGTGCCTTGACTCCCAAGACACTCTTTCAACGACCCTAGACGATTTTAACAAGCATCGCTCCCATTAGGGCTAGAAGCTTTATTCTTTTGTTACTATTAATAATAATAAAAAGGCTTTAGTTCCCAGGAAGTTAAATTCTGCACCCGAGACCGCATTCTTTCTGTGTTCTCTTGTAGAATTCGAGCAGATGCTTGTGTTTTAATGTGCAACATAAACAGAGGCACAAGGATTTGGGATTGGGGCCCAGACTGGAGAGAGAGAGAGAGAGAGAGATGGGGAAGGTTAGGGAGGCAGCCAGATGTTTGTTTGTTTACCTTGTTTAAAATTGTTCTTAGTCCAGTCTTTGGTCCTTGAACCCCGAAACAGCTTATAGAAATGCCAGATTTAGAATAGGAGGGTCACAGTACAAATGACTAAAAATTAGCATGAAAAGCCAGTCAGTAGATAAATAAATCAACACAGCAACTGCCTAACTAATCGACTCAGCAGGGAAAAAAAAATCAATGAGTTTAAATCAAAGACCTGCCCATACGACACTTTTAAAACCGGTTTTCTAAAGGAAGCCAACGGAGGCTCAGCTCAGCATGGGGGAAAGAGGTGCCCTGGAGAAGGCCGTATTCCCCAGTGGTGACGTGAGTTGGATCAGGCCTCTCCAGCTGGCCAAACTGGATTGCTTTTCTGTTTCAGCCTCCTGCACTCGGCAGGCCGGCTGGGTCTAGGCTCCGCTGGAGGTAAGGCCCCAAGCTTGGCTGGCTAGAATGGGGCTTGGAGCACAGAGCTTGTATCGAGTAGACTGGTTGATCCAGAAAGGCAGCCTTCCCGAGCCTCAGCCTCAATCCTAAATTGCTGGGACTTATTCGGGCTCAGCTACACTTGCTGGCAAATGTGGGGGCTCCTGAAGCCCAGCAGTGCCTGGGCCAGGAGCCTGCGAAGCAGTACCCTGCTCAGAGTCTTATCCTGGATCCGGGGTTGCGACTGTGTGCTGCCAACCTCGTGCTTTGCCTCCTTTGCACTATCTCAGCCCAGGCCTTCCACCGACACCAACCTTGCAGAGTGGCCATGGGACCTGCAGGGCTGTGGGTCCCTGGGTGGCAGAGGCCTAGTGGTTATCTTAGAGGCTAGTGACAAGGGCTCACTTGCAGGATCTGCCAGGTGGACTCTGGCGCTGCTGGGGCATGGTCAGCAGGTGCCACTGCAGCCTCAGGCCCTCCCTGAGCCTGCTGGTCCTTCCGGTTCCCTGGCCTGGGCGGGTCAGCTGGGGTCATAACAGCCTCACCAATCCTATGAGACAGACAGTGCTGAGAGAGCATGCCAGGCCCAAGCACACCCGGTGAGGGATTTGAACCAGAACCTAGTCTGGCATTCTTTCCTCACGGGCTGTGGCAAGCTCGGATTAACTTGTCCGGAGTCTTTGAGTTGTTTCTGGGATACAGGCAGGTGTCAGCCCCAGGAACAGCCTAGAAAGAGGCAGAGGCACAGCCCAAGTACCTGCCTTTTGGATAAGTTTTGCAAAATGCAGCCCCCTCCTCCCCCCCCCCCACGGATGAACCCGGCTGCCGAGCTCCAGCCCTTATTAATTAACATTGATCGCCCTTCACTTAAAGCAATAAAAGGGATCTATAGTGAAATTAGGCACTGAGGTGTGATGGGGGGGGAGCTGAATGTTATTAGCCTGTCAGCGAAGGCAGCCAGGCAATTCCCAACGGAAGTCACCTGGCAGAGCAGGGGGAGGGCTTGGCGTATCTGCAGAGCTTGACATTTCCTATAGTGATTGACTTGAGCTCTGATAATTTTTATGCACTCGTTCTAATTTTTGTAATCCTAGTCACATTGTCTCATACAACGGATGAATACTTGTTGGAATGCTTTAGGCCGTTCCTGCATTAAACAGGGTTGGACTAGATGGTTTCTAAGAGCGGAACTACAAGTGACAAAAGGCACAGGTTGGACACTTGTCAGCTTCCCCTCAAGTTTTGGCGGGAAATGTAGGCAGCTTGGCGGAATGTTGGACAGGCGACAGTTGAAAAGTCCATTGGGCAGCAGTCAGAGAGCCAAGCTGCGAGACCAGGACGCCTACATTTCCCATCAAACCTTGAGGGAAGCTGACAAGTGTCGCACCTGAGGCTCCTTCCAACTCTAGGATTCTGTGGTTATTCACATTGCGCTGCGTTACACTGTGTAATCCATCTTGAGTCTCAGTGAGAAAGGCAGGCTGCAAATTTAAATAAATAAATAGATCTGCCCCTTCTCTAGCAGACAGGGGGTGTGAACGGTTTGCCTATTCTCACTCAAGCCCTTGATGCTCCACTGTGCTGCAGCCTCTTCCAAGGGAGGGTGGAGGTGTGTGTGTGTGTTGTGTTCCTGTCCCTTATGGGCTGCCCTCTCCTAGGGCTGCTGGTATTCCGGTGCCACAGTTGTTCCCTGGGACTTGTCGGCTCTTTGGGGAGTCTCTGGCTTGGGCAGTCCTCTTGCCCATTTGCTAGCAGTTAGTGCTCTGTGGGCAGGGCCTTTTTCCCTGGGGAAAGAGGGGGCGGAACTCAGTGGGTTGCCCCTTGGAGAAAATGGGTCACATGGCCGGTGGCCCCGCCCCCTGATCTCCAGGCAGAGGGGAGTTTAGATCGCCCTCCGTGCCAGCGTGGAGGGCGATCTCAACTCCCCTCTGTCTGGAGATCAGAGGGCGGGGCCACCGGCCATGTGACCATTTTCAAGAGGTGCCAGAACTCCGTATCCACCGCGTTCCCGCTGAAAAAAAGCCCTGTCTGTGGGTATCTATGCACCTCACAGTTATGTGCTCTGGATTGCATGGATAGGTCTGCTCAGGGTGGGGCCTTCTCTTACTTTGGCGGCAGCTGGACTAGATACCCTCTGGTGCAGTGGCACCTCAGAGACCAACTAGATTTCTCAAGGGTATACGCTTTTGAGCGTCAAAGCTCCCTTCTTCAGGTTGGTGCTGTTCTACTGCAGACCAACATGGCTGCCTGCCTGAAAAAGTCATTCGGGTGCCTCCCAAATCTAGGTGCCTGTCCTCTATTGCTCACCCTGTAGGCTGTGTTGAGGGTGTCCTCTTCCCGGGTGACTCCCCAGAGTGCTCTTTTGCTGCCCCTAATGTCCAGGGGTGGGGGTCCTTCCTGGGCCGTGGCAGGTGAATTTTTAAATTGGAGTTCTGTTTTTTTCTTTCCTGTTTTTCTCCTTTTCCTCCCTCTTCTGTCAAACTTGAGTACCCAGCAGGGCTCTTCAGCAACAAGAAGGGAAGGTTAGGAGGGGGCTGCGGAGGGAAGGAGACCATCCCCCCATCTCCGGCCGTGTCTGCTGCTGCTCAGTTTCTACAAGGGCACACCCCTTTCTTGGTCGCCTAGATTAAGAAGGCCTTTAACTTGCAATATTTTCTCTCCAGGAAGATAGATTCTGTTTATTAATGTATTACTTGTTAGAGGATGTCTTTTTATCAAAGCATGACAGAAAGCAAATCAAAGAATAAATCCAAAGAAAAATTCACCCAGAGTAATATACCCCGAATTACATGGCAAGTAAGGGGGAAAAACAAGGTCTTTGGGTACCTTCGGCTTTTTGCCCACGTCCCCAGTCCCTTTCACTAGTGTTTTACAATTATATTTCTGGCTGGCATGAGCAGAGATGTCCATTTATTGGTCCATCCCTCGAATTTCTAGTTGCCACGGGGCGGTGCGGGGGGGGAGAGTAGAAAAAGAACTGGATTAAGCTGGCAGGTGCCATCCTATCACCCTGTCCATCACAGAGCGGAATGAGGCATGGAGACAGCAGCTGGATTTGGTGCAACTCAACACTGGCCGTTCCCAAGAAGACCTGGATGCCTCTTCACATGCCGTTCTTATGTTTGAGCAGAGTGGTTAAGTGGTTGGGCTGTGAATCGGCACTCTGCTGGTTCGACTCCCACTGCTGCCATAAGCTCAGCAGGAGGGCTTGGGTCAGCCACTCCTCTCGGCCCCAGCTCCTCAGCTGTATTGTGGGGATAATAATAACACTGACTTTGTTCACCACTGGGCTGAGGCACTAATCTGTCCTAGAAGAGTGGTATATAAGCGCAGTTATTCTTATTCAGGGCAGAATTCTTTACTGAACGAGTTACTCAATTGCATAATTGTTTTTATTTGCTTTATTGAACCCCCGCCTTTCTCTGCAATGGGGGACCCAACGTGGCTTGCATCATTCCGTTCCTCCTTCATTTTATCTTCACCACAACACCCCTGTGAGTTAGGTTAGGCTGAGTTGGGGTGATGGGCCCGAGGGTCACCCCACAAGCTTTCGTGGCAGAACGGAGATTCGAACTGGGGTCTCCCAGATCCTCATCCACACTGACTCTCCAATTCAGTTTCATAAGCATCTGTCCGTCAACAGCGATTAGCCATGATGGCTCAGTTTCATTTTGTACAATTTTATATTGCTGTGACCCGCCCTGTGCCTGCTTGCGGGGAGGCCTGGCTATAAATGGAATGAAATGAAATGAAATAAATGGAGCCTCCTGAGATATCCTCTGCATACTGCTGACTGGGGGGCGTCAACAGAGTTGCAGCTCCAAGGGCCTCCATGCCCAACTTGTAGTCTTCTGCGGGGGGAGGGGGGGTCTGGTTGTCCACGGTGTGAAACCATGCTATGGACCATTGGTCTGATGCAGCACAGCTGGCTCATGTTCTCCTTCTAAGGGGGGGGGGGCAGAATCTGTGTGTTTAGAAGGATTCTTTTTTTTAAAAAAAAAATAAGGCAAATATTGACTTGGCCGATGGTTAGGAGAGCCTCCAAGCCTGTTTGTGAAGCACAGCAAATGCACAATATGAGGCATGTGCATCAACGCCATGGACTAGGAAATGTTGCTGATCCATATAAATGCCAGGAACGGGGGGGGGGGGGTGCATAAGATTCTCTGGATTGTACCAGGCTTGTCTAGGAACTCTGGAGCTCTCGTTTGGAAGAGACAGAGTGGAATAAAAAGCACTAATAATGGTGACATGTTTTAAAATTAAAATGCCAGAAAAGAAAGGGCTCCCGAGGGAGGGGGGGCAGAAACTCCCAGCACAAACGGAACATTTCACGGTGGAGCTGCAGCCCCAGCTTTTCTTCTGGGCTGAAGTGCTTTGTCCCCATAACACAAAGTAATTAATTTTAGGGGGGGAAAAACATACATATTTTGTTTCCTAAGCTGAGTGTGATTTGGGTGGGGGTCTGGAGGGAGAGATTCTTGGCTTCTGAAATGAGACTGCTGTGAAAAGGTCGTTAGAAGCAAGAGAATGAAGATGAAGTAATGAATAATAATAGAAAAGCAAGAAAAGGCTTCAGGAGACGAAGGGAACAAAACCGTGGAACAAAAGCGGCAGCCATCTGAGAGCCAGTTAGGACACGGAGTGGGAAAGCAGGCCTTCTAAAGGGAAGCCTCGTCCCCGCTTGGAATCAATGCAAATCTATGCGCAGAGGCATAGAAACGCACCATCAGAGGGAAAGCGCCTTTTTTGAGGCCTTCAATAGAGAACAATTCCTTCAAACCCACTAGCCAAAAGAAAAGAAAAGCCGCTCTTACGCCAGGCGAGAATCAGCATTTTTTTGTATTCTGCAGGGGGGGGGGAAGAGTAGGAAAAGCACTGATCTAGCCAGGGAACTTCGGGGAGCGTGCGCCTGTCTGGATCACAGGAGTAAAACGCCTGCCTTAATTGGGCTCCGAATCACAGAAGCAATCCCCTGACTTTCCGATGGGGGACTGTCTGCCGAGGAGTGCGGCTTGGGGAGTTGGGTTGGGGGCTTTCCTGGGAACGTGGATGCAGCAGAAGGGGGAAGGCTGCCGAGCCTGGGACTTTTCGGATTAGAAAAGAGATGACTAAAGGGGGATGTGATGGAGGTTTATAAAATTATGCACGAGGTAGAACAGGTGGACAGAGAGGACTTTTTCTCCCTCTCCCAAAACACTAGAACAGCGACTGTCTTGTTCACATACTCCTGATTGGGTCCCCTCGAGGTTTTCTGATGCAGTTCAGCACAAACAGTCCGCTTTTCGCTTGGTTGTCACTTGGTGGCTGCAGTTGTCACTTGGTGGCTGCAACTGGCAGCTGAATTTGTTCATTTCAAGAAGGAAATCACCTCCGTAACCAGAGCAAGTGTTTCCTGGGTCACAGCCATGCAGGTCATTAAACTGACTGACTTGTATAATATGCAGAATCACTTGCCGTCCATCCCCTGTGCAGCCAGAGACATCCTTGAAATGGCCAATACGGAGCGCGGCTGCCCGAGCTGGTGAGAATATCAGCTCGGTTTGTGAGGAGGAGGCACTGAGACGCTAGTAAGCTTCAACCTCTCCCCAAACCGGACACTGTGTTTTCCGAAGATTACTACATGCCTTTTGAAAATCGAAGGTGGCAGCAGGCAGCAGAAAGTTTTTAAGGTGGGTGGGTGGTGGCATCAATGTCTAATTGTGTGAGGGGAAACCTGTGCAGCCGTGCAAACAGGTCGTACCCAAATACATCCAGATGCATCCAAGCAGCTCACCCTGAACAGGACATCGGCTGAGCTGGTGGCCAGCGCTCCTCGTGCCCAGCCCTGAGCCACCTGGGTTGCTTGTGCTGTCCTCAGCCCTGTGGCTGGTACACAGGGGAGAGGACCAGCCCAGGACGCTCCAGGGAGGGGAAAGCACGGATTCCCTACTGTGTGTCATGCCACATACTGCTCTGTCATTGTGGTTACCTCCAGAAGCAACTAGGGTCCCCAGGTGCCGACCAGTGGCGGGAAAACTCCCATCCAGGGCTTTTTTTCTGTGAAAAGAGGTGGTGGAACTCAGTGGGTTGCCCTCGGAGAAAATGGTCACATGGCTGGTGGCCCCGCCCCCTGATCTCCAGACAGAGGGGAGTTGAGATTGCCCTCTGCGCCACTCCACGATGTGGAGGGCAATCTCAACTCCCTTCTGTCTGGAGATCAGGGGGCGGGGCCACCAGCCATGTGACCATTTTCAAGAGGTGCCGTAACTCCGTTCCCCCGCGTTCCCCCTGAAAAAAAGCCCTGCTCCCAGGGATTTGACTCCTTGCCTGTCCATCCACCAGTGACCAGTGGGAGGTGACAAGCCCCTGGAGATGGCCTGCCGCCAGCAGGCACCCCAGGGACACGTGCAGTGCACAAGTGGGCCAGTTTACAGTAGTCCTCTCTGTTATGATCTAATGTATGGTTCAAAGTTATCTCCTGACCTTTTTGACATGCTCCTTTCTAAAATGGCTTTGAAATGGAGAGTCCTGAAGCCTTGCAGGATTGGTACTAGATCCAGAGGAGTTAGCCGTGTTAGTCTGTAGTAGTAAAATAGTCCAGTAGCACCTTTTAAGACTAACCAATTTTATTGTAGCATAAGCTTTCGAGAGCTACAGCTCTCTTCGTCAGATGCGACTATATTGTAGCACAAGCTTTCAAGAACCACAGCTCTCTTTGTCAGATGCATCTCAATGCATCTGACAAAGAGAGCTGTGGTTCTCGAAAGCTTGTGCTACAATAAAGTTGGTTAGTCTTAAAGGTGCCACTGGACTCTTTACTAGGATTGGAAGGTAGTTCAAGGAGAAACTGGTGAGGAAGAAGTTTTCTTCTACGAGCTGTTAAGGAGGACAGTCTGTAGGATCCCGCCTTGCATACTTCAAATATTTATTCCTGTCCCTTGAGGTGTTTTCCAGCAAATGGGGGCGGGGGGGACACAACAAAATGGTGACTGCCTGTTAAACCTTCTAAAGACCTAATAAGAGCAATAAAATTTCGAAGTATCGGAATAAAGAGCTGCGGCGGGGCACTCAAAACCCAGTCCTGGGCTGTTTTGTCTAGATAGCAGGTGAGCCAGACTGGGAAGGGGCTGGAGCGCTGGGGTCCCACAACATACCCGACCTTGCTTGTGGGGCACACTGTTCAGGTCCTTTGTAGCTGCTCTCCGCCGCCAGGCAGCCTCAAGGAGCGTGGGGCGTCTCCTAGTTTGGGGGAGCCTCCTGCCCCCCACCACTCAGCTCCCTCTCAGCAAGCATCCATGGCTGGCCCTCCTCCTTGCAGGCTCCCCTCCTGCCTCTCTCCCCATAGCATTATTGCTCCACGGCCTGGCTCATTCGCCTAGCCAAAAGAGGAGGCTGGTCTCTGGCTTTCCCATCCAGCCATCGCCCTGTGTTTATGTGGGCTGGGATTAATTTCTCTCTTTAAACAATTCCGTCCAAATAAATATTTTCTTTTCCCAGCCTACTTTTCTTACTCGGAGCTTAATTGTGATGTGTTGGCTTTTTAAAAAATCCTGATCTTTAGTAAGTGACAAAACACCAGATGCACAGCCAAGAAAACAACCAGGCAGAGAATCTACCCCGGGGAGGAATTTTAAAAGCAATTAAATGAACAAGGAAAAAATAGTTTTGGGGGGGGATGTTAATTCAACGTCATGGTTATGATTTCACACACCCCAGAGCCCCCCAGCAGAGCGCTGTGGCATTCGCAAGACGGCCATAATGTGACCTTGCGCAGGCGGGACGGCGTGTAAAATGAGAGCGGGGAACGCCAAGGCAAATGAGCCGCTGGGGCCAATCCGGGCTTGGCTGGGAAGAGTGTGTTTTGGATGGGACCCAGTAGATCTTTTACACTTTCTCTAATGCCGCGATTCTTTATTTGAGTCTCATTTTAATGTCCTCATAAAAAAATGATTGCATGCACAGCCCGTGGCATCCCTTGTGGAAGGGAAAGAGTGTGGGGCTCTCGCCATGTGTGTAAGCAAAATGTGAGCTGAACTGAGGGCAGCCACAGCCACAGCCTTTCTTCGCACACTAACCCTCAGTCACCATCGCCCCGTGCACAATCTGGCCCTGTGCGCCACAGGCACCCGTGAAAGCTCTCAGGGCCACTTCATGGGGTGGCTCTGCATGCCGGGATCTGGTGGGGACTCCGTGAAAAGCAGGGAGCCTCTAATTCATACGGGAGGGTGCTGAAGTTGTTCTGAGCACAACTCGTGGGCGGAAGCATTCCCCTCTGAATCGGATTGCGGGAAAACCTGCTTTGATCCGGTTCAGAAGAGGAGCTGCAGGCACAGCGTCTCTGTGGACACCTGCCGTCTTTATAAGGAGGGGTGAAGCTAAGCTTCACATTCCGCCCCCTTCCCAGCCTTTAAAGGGCCTTTTCCTTTTCCCGCCTCAGCCCCACTTTAGCTTTACAGAGTGGCTCAGCTGGGAAAAGGAAGGAAAAGGGGCGGTTGCTGCCTGCGGGGGCGGCGGGGCATGAGCTTTGTCTCATCTGTGCTTTTGGACAGACGCAGTGGAGGAAAAGGAAGAGGGGCAGGTTGGGGTGAGGGTGGCGGCAGGGTGGAAAGGTTTGGTGCTGCTGCTGCCCTCTCCTGCCTGCCGGCATCATGGCTGCCGCATGTTTACAAACCCCCACGGGTCGGCTGTCTGTTCCACTTGCAATTTTAATGCATTCAGGACCGGAATCCCTTTGCAGAATAGATCCCTGAGGTTTACACTGCATGTTACGGGCCACAGCGGCTCTCAGAGACGCAAGTTCAGAGCCCCTCTTGCTTGCGGGGCACTGCCTAGTAGCCACGTACAAATTCTGCATCTTCCTTCATCTGTAAAATGGGAATAAGTGTGGCTGCCTTGAACACAACTGTGTGTGCGTTTGGGCTGATTATAGATGCCCCCTTCCATTACTCTCTTCACCCTCCTCCGCCTGCCCCCTTCTCCTCCACCTGGCACCAAAGGTTCCCTTTTGCTATTGGGCTTGATCTCTCCCTGGTGAAGGGCTCTGTCCCCTTTGCAAAGGCCCCTGACCCTGTGGCCTTCTCTCTGGCTCACACAACCCATGGGCAGCTGCAGCAGAAGCGGCCAAGGGGCCAGCTGAGCACTGCCGTGGGATGGGCATCTCTCCCTGAAGAACCAGCAGCATCCACAGGGAGGACCTTGGCAGGGCAGCCTTCTGAGGGTGGAGATGGTTGGCAGCTGCCAGAGGACTGTGATCCAGTGGGAGCCGCCCGGTTGCCCAAAGGGCCAGAATGAGAGAAATGGCTAGAAACTGGCTGCAGTGAGGGAAATGGCTAGAAACTGGCTGCAGCGAGGGAAATGGCTAGAAACTGGCTGCAACCAAGAGGCTGAAATGTTGGAGAAGTGGGCCAGGCTCCCCCTCTCACTCGCTTTCCCTTCTGAAATAGGATTCGAGCAGTTTCTCTGTCCAACCGATCTGCAGCCCCTTTGGCTGAAACACGAGGTCTGGCCTTCCCACCTGCGCCTCTCTGCCCGAGGCCTTTGCCTGGCCTTAGCCCTGTGTTGGTGGCCAGGTCCGGTCAAAGGGCCAGCAGGGAAATGCTCCCGAAGGCCCCAGAGTGCAGTTGCTCCCCAAAATGGATGGATTAGGTAATCCTGGGGTGGGTTTCACTGCCATTTCCTACTGGAAACCGGATCTCTTCAAACGTCCTCTTTCACTCACAGCCGAGGAGTAATTGGACACCGGGGTCCCGTCAACACGTCCGAAATCCCAGCCGCTCTGGGGACAGTGTCCCGAGAAACCCAGAGGTGTTTGTGAAGAAAGGCAAAGAGGAAAGGCTGCTCTGGTCTGCTTCATGTTTCTCGGTTTACAGCTTCCCTTGGCTGGAATGGGAAGCAGGCTCTCAGCCTCTCCGAAACGGGGCTCTGGAGGCAAGAGGCGTGAGGCAGCTGCCTGCCTCCCAGTCCTGCTCTTCTGGACAGCGTCAGAGAGAGACAGGCTTCCTCCCAGCCTCGGCTGGACTGGCCAGAGTGCAGGACGGAAGGGGAAGGAGGAGCCCTGTGGCTGAGGTAACCTCATGCCCGCCAGCCCGCCAGTTCACTCCTCCTCTGGTGTCTACCCACAAAGACAGGTCTGCCACAAACCAAGTGAAGCCAGTTGGAGGCGCCATTTGGGGGCCTCTGGCTTGGCCAGCAGAGTGGCCTTCTGGCCCCTCAAAGTTTACCTTCTTAACCCAGAAGTGCTTCTGGTTGTTCCTCTCCGGGGGCCTGTCTCGGACTCCAAGGCCTTCCCCGCCACTCAGACCTTTTTCTTCTCCATTATGAATGTGCCATATCCCTTTTGCTCCATGAAAGCCAGTTTGGTGTAGTGGTTAAGAGCAGCAGGACTCTAATCTGGAGAGCCCGGTTTGATTCCCCACTCCTCCGCTTGAAGCCAGCTGGGTGACCTTGGGTAAGTCACAGCTTCTCAGAGGTCTCTCATCCCCGCCCACCTCACAGGGTGATTGTTGTTGTGGGGATAATAACGACATACTTTGTAAACCACTCTGAGTGGGTGTTAAGTTGTCCTGAAGGGCAGTATATAAATCGAATGTTGTTGTTGTTACGGTTGCTTCTTGGTTAAAAGTTTTTCTTTCACATCTTTATTTTTATTTTATTTATTTATGTTATTTATAGTCCACGTTTCTCACTGGGATTCAACAACAATTCACACAGAGTAAGTCAGTACAGTCAACAGAATGGGACATCCAGTAAGCAGCGCAATAGGACTGGATTGCAGGAACCTGAAACGGAGCTGCAGCCGAGCGCGGATTCCTCGGCCTGACCCTGTCTTTGCACCTGGGATTTTGTTTGCAGTTGTCCTGAGCAGGAAGCAAAGTGTGCCCGGACCTGGTTTGGCTCTGGGTGAATGTGTGCAAGAAACAGAGAGGAGGAAGGGGGGTGAGATATCCTGGTAGAGCACTTCGGGGACTTCTCAGGGTTGAAGAAAAGCGCTCTGGGCATGCTCAGGAGTGTGTTGTTGTTATTGCTTCACGTGAACGTGTGATACTGTTTTAATGACCACAAGAGTTGAGTCTCTTGTTAGGGGAGGACATGGGCCCTGATTAAATTTCCTGTCTTTTTTATTTCAGCAGATGATGGTAAAGAATCATTTGCTAAAACGAAAGATACTGGTTAGGAACTAAGCTGTGGGGAAATGAATAATCCGAGTGACAGAAACAGATTAGGGGAGACAGAAGAATGTTTGTATCCTTCCCAAGTGTAGGAAGGGAAGAGAGGGGCGATTCTGCTGGGCCTTCATGAGGGTGACTCAGCCAAGTGAGATTAAGGAACCCAAGATAAAAATCCCAGGTGGCATCTTTTGGGGATATCCTAAACACACAGAGCCAAGCGGGGAGGGGAGGGGATTGCTTCTGAAAGAGGTTTTCCAGTCTGGCCAGTTGGCACAAATCAGGATGCGTCCCATTCAGCCTCTATAGAATAACAACAGCAACATTCAATTTATATACCGCCCTCCAGGACAACTTCATGCCCGCTCAGAGCGGTTTACAAAGTGTGTTATTACTATCCTCACAACAGTCACCCTGTGAGAGAAGACTGACCCAAGTTCACCCAGCTGGCTTCAAGCAGAGGAGTGGGGAATCAAACCCGGCTCTCCAGATTAGAGTCCCGCTGCTCTTAACCACTGCACCAAACTGGCTGCCTATAAAGGGACTGGACATTTTTTCCCAGATAGCTGGCAAAGTCTGTCGGTGTCCTTGAAAATGGAGGGTAGAGAGCCTTCAGTGGCCCTTGGAGCTGGGTGTGAGTTCCCTCTGCCACATCCTTTGCTGCTTGACAGCCAGGGAGTGCATCTGGTGCACATCTTGGGCTGCCTGAAAGCAGACAGATTAGCATGGCAGGTTTGTCTGTCTGCCTGTCTCTCTCTTTGGAGGGCAGTTGGCCTGGCCTGGCCAGATCTCAGAAGCTAAGTAGGGTCAGTACTTGGATAGGAGACCACCAAGGAAGACTCCGCAGAGGAAGGCAATGCCCAACCGCCTCTGCTTCTCATGTGCCTTGAAAGCCCCTTGCTGGGGTCACCATAAATCAGTTGCAACTTGACGGCACATGAGGCAAGCATTTATTTATTTATTCTTTTATGAGAAATAAATGCCTCTGCCTTGGCTGCATTTTGAACACTTGCTGGAACTCCCTCTGGGCTGTGACTCTCATTGTCTCCCCCCCCCCCCTCAAGTGCTGAGAACTCGTCTTAAAACCCCCTAACTAACGATTGCCCTGCTGAGCAACCGCCGGAAGGAGTGTGGGGGAGTTTTCCACACAGATGATCTCTTGTGACAACAGCATATTTGTTTGCTTGCCCAGTTGTCTCATCCTGTCATGAAAATCCCCCCTAAACGCTGCATTAACTTTCACGGAACATGCCCACGCCTCTTCCAGATGAATGGCTCAAGGGAAGAGGAGACACCCCCTCCGCTGGGGCTCTTCTGGCGCTTCCAGCTTAAAACAGTGTGGCAATGGCACGTAGGAGATTAAAGCGGCGAGGGTGTTTGGTCCCCTGGGAAGCCTTCTTTAGCACAAAGCTCCTGCTTCCTGGGTCCGTTCAGCACATGTCAGAGTTCTAAGTATGTGTTGTTCCAACTAATCCTGGGGAGACATTCCTACGGCCAGACAGGTGTGAACGGTGCCCCTGTGGATGTGGGTAGCAGCACTGCTTGTGAGTGCGGCTATTGGACAAAGGAGGGCAGTTTGCCAGCCATCTCTGTGCTGTCCTGGTCCACACGCTCCCTTTGTCCCCATCAGTGACTGGCAAGAAGAGCTCTCGGGAGGCCTAGGAGGGTGAACTTGGCAGGCAGGTGAGCGGGCAGGTGGTTGGGTTGGTGAGCAGGGGGAACAGAGGCAGGTAGGCAGAGCGGGATCCGGTGCCCTCTTGGTCTTGGCCAAAAGGCAAATTGCTCTGACTGGAAAGGCAGGCCAGGGTCAGAAGCTTTCTTGGGCTGAGTGAAACCTCATTGGTCCATTGTCAAGGACCCATCCTGAGCCAGTACATGTAATGCCATCCTTTGGCTACCTGCAGTGGTGGCCTCTGGGAGCAGCCCAGCAGCCTCCCCCTTGCGCACGCTGCAGCAAAGAGCCTCTGAGCAGCTTCCGGAGACCCCAGGCGCCTTCCACCAGGGGCCGTCCAGACAGCTCGTATGAACTTGACTCTTTCACCCTCTTACCTTATCTGAGCCAGTTCGTAAGTAACATTTCTTTTCTTGGGAACATGATCTCCATAGCAGCATCCAAGCAAAAACTCAAGTCAGGAGCGTGTGTATTTACTTTCAGGAACCAGAGGGGTTAGCCGTGTTCGTCTGTTGTCACAAAATAGTAAAGAGTCCAGTAGCACCTTTAAGACTAACCAACTATTGTAGCATTAACTTTTGAGAACCACAGGTCTTTTCTTCAGATGCAACTTTATTGTAGCATAAGCTTTTGAGAACCACAGCTCTCTTCGTCAGAGGGAACTTTATTGATGGTTGCCTCTGATGAAGAGATCTGCATCTCATGGTTGCATCTGATGAAGAGAGCTGTGGTTCTCAAAAGTTTATGCTACAATTAAGTTGGTTAGTCTTAAGGGTGCTACTGGGCTCTTTACCGTTTTCAGGAAAAATCTGCCAAGCAAAGCAACAGTATGTCCATTTAGATGTGGGGGGTTTTGGTGTGGCTCTTTCCCCCCTTGAAATACCAGTTCCTCATGAAGATGTTGTTGTACTTAGTTAGAATTGTTCGGTCGATTTGCAAGTGAGAACAAAGAAAAGAAGATGGAAGGAAGGCGAAGCGACTCACCGGACACTGACATGAATGAGCTGAGACTGGACTGCTTTTGCTCAGACTTGCACTGATAGTTAGAAGGGCTAAATCTCCTGGAAGCCTCCGTTTTGAAAATAATACAACACTTGAAAGCAAACTGAACTTGCAGGTATAAAAGACTAAGCAATTGCTCATCGAGCTTTTGGACCTCCTTCTGCAGGCTAAGCCCAGCTTTGCCTGCTGGGCCCCAAGAACCTTTCTCCATTCCTCCGGTTTGGCCTTGCACAGCTGCAGTGTTCGCCTGATGGTATCGGAGGGGGTCCCTTGAGCAGCCTGCCCTGCCAGAGCATCCTCTGTCGGAGATGTCTCCTCTGCCATCCTTCCAAAACTGCTCCCGGGGAGGCAAATGTGCTCTCTGCTGAACCTTCTCATTCTCTCTCCTTCTGCTGGCAGCCGTGTGATTTGTCTCTCCTCCCACTGATACCCAGGGCTCCGGGCTGGAGTCGTCTGCAATCTCTCCTCCTCAACGACTTCTTCCAGGGGCTTGTCCCACCGAGGGCTTGTCTCCATTAATAGTTCGGCACAGTTCAGTGATGGGTTGGAGTTGATTTAATGCACAGCTGGCAAACAGAGTTTGTGCTGGAAACATCTGGCAGTGGAGGCAGGCTTTGCTTTCAACCAGCCCCCACCCCACCCCCCATACTAGGGATGCAGGTACAACGTCTGCTTTGTCTCAGCCTCCCCGGAGATGTCTTGTGTTATTCCAGCTTTCATCTTTTTCCTCGTTGTTCTTGGCTAGGCGGGTGGGTCCATGACTTTACTGTTCACTTCTGACAGATTGCACTGCAAGCACATGTGTAGAGGTCCAGTGAGATGTTAATGGCTAGAGTGGCCAAACAGGACTGGGAGGACCTTTGGGACTCACATCCACTCAATGCCGTGAAGCTCACTGCGGGACCTGGGAGCAGTCACGTTTTCTCAGCCTAGCCTACCTTAGAGGGTTGTTGTGATGTGGGGAAGGGATAAGCATGCTTGCTACTCTGAGCTCCTTGGAGGAAGGGTTGGAGGATCAAGGACTTGTGTCTGGAGCTTTCCTACATCTAATTGTTGTACAGAAAGAGGAGCGCAGAGAATCCCACACTCAGCATCACTCTTTGGCTGGGCACAAAAGCCAATGGAGCAGAGTGGAGGGCAGTGGGTAGGACAAGCCAGAACTCTTTGGTACATGCTTTGCTTCCACCTCCTGTATTGACTGGGTGGCCTTCAGCAAGCAGCTCAGTCCTCTCCTCTGTAATACAGGGCTATAGACATGGACCTACCATGTATTTTCTGTCCCAAGTTTCTTGGAGGAAGGGCAGGTTAGATAAATTCCTTTATTTTCATTGCAACAACCAATGTTGAGCTCTGGGTAGAGGGGAAATGATGTTTCTACTCCACACGTGGGAAAGAATTGCTGCTCCCCTATAACAGAGCATTGATGAGTAAATGCTTTCAAGGTCTATGTGGTCCTGAGCATGGGTCTGCCCTCGGAATGCGGTCGCACAGTGGTGCCACCCACCCCGTGCTCACCAGAAGCCCATTCAGGGGCTTCCATCTCCCACTAGGAGTTGAGGAATGTACGGGGACACAGGCAATGTGGTGCCCCATATTATGAAGCGCATCCGCAGGGAAGGTGCCATTGACGTGGCTTGGCCAGGGAAGTAAACAGAAATCAAGCTCCAGGCCGTCTGGTAGTGATTAAGTGGAAGTCCTTTAGCACTCATCTGTTATCTCTTAATTAAAGTTCCCTGCTAATTATTTTTCCTTGTCAGGAGAGCAGAGCTGCTGACTCGGGAGATTTGAGCAAACAAACATGGTCTCTGCTCACCACAGTTCTTCGTTAATGAACAAATTAAACCTGGAATGGACCATATCTCTGGCTACATTGACACAACTTCATCATGCCTGTTTCAGCACCGAGAAAGGTGTCCTTGTAAATCATGGTGCCAGCACCTAAGGTTCATTTTTCTTCGAGCTGGTTTTGTACTGGTCTAAGGTATAGAGAGGAGAAAGTCAGAGGCGAGTAGAAGGGAGATATGGGTCTAAATGGCAAGAAATATGAAAATTTGGTGTGTGTGTGTGTGTCCTATGTGCTGTCAAGTCACTTCCAATTTATAGTGACCTTATGAATGAAAGACTTCCACAGCGTCTTATCATTAACAGACTTGCTCTGATCTTGCAAACTGGAGGTTGTGGCTTTCTTTATTGAGTCCAGCCATCTCATTTTGGTTCTTCCTCTTTTCCTACTACCTTCCACCTTTCCTAGCATTATTGACTTTTCCAGAGAGTCTTGACTTCTCATGATGTCACCAAAGTAAGACAGCCGCAGTTTTGTCATTTTAGCTTCTAGGGAGAATTCAGGCTTGATTTGATCTAGAACCTGCGTGCTTATTTGTCTTTTTGGCCGTCCACTGTATCTGCAAAACTCTCCTCCAGCACTACATTTCAAAGGAATCCATTTTGCACTGGAAGAATACAAATCCCCTGGGCCGGATGGGGTGCACCCAAGAGTGCTCAAAGAACTCTCTAGAGAACTTGCAGAACCCCTGTCCATCATCTTCAAGGCCTCCTGGAGGACTGGGGATGTGCCACAGGATTGGAGAAGAGCAAATGCTATCCCAATCTTTAAGAAAGGGAAGAAGGATGACCTGGGAAACTACAGGCCGGTCAGTCTGACTTCTGTTGCTGGGAAGATATTAGAGCAGATTTTAAAGGGATCAATCTGTAAGCATCAGAAGGATCACTTATCCGGGGAAGTCAACATGGTTTTGTCCCCAACAGATAATGTCAGACCAACCTGGTTTACCTTCTTTGATCGAGTGACGAGCTTACTGGATCGTGGGAACTCTTGTCAACGTGATATACCTGGATTTCAGTAAAGCTTTTGATAAGGTCCCCCATAACATTCTAATGGGTAAACTGGAAGAGTGCGGACTGGACTACAGAACAGTTCTGTGGATAGGGAACAGGTTAGAGGACCACATCCAAAGAGTGGTGGTCAATGGTGTTTCATCAGATTGGAGGGAGGTGTCCAGTGGGGTGCCGCAGGGCTCGGTTTTGGGCCCGGTACTTTTCAATATTTTTATTAATGATCTGGATGAAAGGGTAAATGAGCTACTCATTAAATTTTCTGATGATACCAAATTGGGAAGAGTGGCAAACACCCAAGAAGATAGAGTTAAAATTCAACAAGACCTGAATACTCTGGAGAAGTGGGCGGTTGTGAACAGGATGCAATTCAACATAGATAAGTGCGCAGTATTACATCTGGGCCACAAAAATGTGAAGCACAAATATAGGATGGGGGGATACACTTCTGGGTAGTAGTGTTTGCGAAAGAGATCTTGGAATAAGAGTGGACTGTAAACTAAATATGAGCAGTCATTGTGATGCGGTGGCAAAAAAGGCCAATTCAATCCTGGGTTGTATCAAATGGGCCATAGCATCAAAATCGTAGGAGGTCATAGCCCCTCTCTATACTGCCTTGGTCAGGCCGCACCTGGAGTATTGTGTGCAGTTCTGGAGACCTCAGTTCAAAAAGGATGTGGACAAAATCGAGAGGGTGCAGAGGAGAGCGACGAGGATGATCAGGGGTCTGGAGACTGAGCCCTACGAGGAAAGGCTGAGGGCCTTGGGAATGTTTAGTTTGGAGGAGACTGAGGGGGGACATGATTGCTCTCTTTAAATATTTGAAAGGCTGTCATTTGGAGGAGGGCAAGGAGCTGTTCCAGTTGGCAGCAGAGGGTAGGACCCAAAGCAACAGGCTTAAATTACATGCAGAAAGGTACCGGCTGGATATTAGGAAAAACTTTTTCACTGTCAGAGTAGTTCAAAGGTGGAATCAGCTGCCTAGGGAGGTGGTGAGCTCCCCCTCACTGGCAGTTTTCAGGAAGAGGCTGGATGAATATTTGTCAGGGATGCTTTAGGCTCATCCTGCACTGGGCAGGGGGGGTTGGACTAAAAGGTCTGTATGGCTCCTTCCAACTCTGGGATTCTGTGTGATTTTCTTCCTATCAGCTTTCTTCACTGTCCAACTTTCATATCTATACATAGTAATGAAGAATACCATAGTTTGGATTACCTTGATCTTGGTCCTCAGGGAGACATCTTTATCCTTTTGTAGTTTCTTCACAGCTCCTCTTCCAAGTTTCAGTCTTCTTCTACAGTCTTCCTTTTGGTTGATAATTGAGCCAAGGAATAGAAAATCTTGGAACAATTTCAATTCCTCATTGTCACCTTTAAAATTGGGTAATTCTTCAGTAGTAATTATTTTTGTCTTCTTTATGTTCAGCTGTAATCCTGCTTTGGCTCATTCTTTTAACCTTCATCAGTAGTTGTTTCATGTCTTCACTATTTTTTGCTAGTAATGTGGTGTCATCTGCGTATCTCAGATTGCTAATGTTCCTTCTACCAATTTTCACACCACCTTCTTCTAATCTAATCCATTTTTCCTTATGATACGTTCAGCCTAGAGTTTGAACAGATAAGGAGATAATATGCATCCTTGTCTGACACCTTTGCCAATGAGAAACCATTCTGTTTCCCCATATCCTGTCCTAACAGTAGCTTCTTGTCCAGTGTAAAGGTTGTGCATCAAAACAACCAGGTGTTGTGGCACACCCATTTCTTTCATCACCATTCACAGCTTTTCATGATCCACACAATCAAAAGCTTTGCTGTAATCTATAAAATACAGGCTGATTTTCTTCTGAAATTCCCTGATATGCTCCATTAGCCATCGTAAATTTGCAATGTGATCTCTGGTGCCTCTTCCTTTTCTGAATCCAGCTTGAACATCTGGCATTTTTCATTCCATGTATGGTAAAAGAATTTTAAACATCACTTTGCTTGCATGGGAAATTAATGTGATAGTTTGAGGGTTGCTGCACTCTTTGGCATCCTCTTTTTTGGAATTGGAATGTAAACTGAGTGTTTCCAGTCTGTGGGCCATTGTTTCGTTTTCCATATTTGTTGACATATTCTTGTTAAGATTTTGATAGACTCCGTTTCTGTAGCTTGAATGCTGCTAGATTGAATCAGAACTGAATTTTCAGGTTGGATTCTGTGATTCCACCGTTTCATTAAATGGCTGTCTCATCCCATGAAGAAAACCAGTTTGAATTAATCCTACAATTGGACATGCCATGTTTTCACTGTATGTACAACTCGTATTAATTTTTAAACTTTTACATCAAATCTTCTCATACAATATCATGACTGTTTTAATTGTGGCTCAGAAGGTTGATTTTATTGTTGCTGTTATTTGTTAGCTGCCTTAAAAGTTCTATGAACTGAAAAGCAGGATAGAAATATTTCAAATGAATAAATGAACAACAGCTCCCTCCAGAAAACTGTAGATCACATGATACAATGCAAATATAATTTAATTCATATGCACAGTAATGATTCAGTATTTTTGTATTCTTGTGCCATAATCTCTGCACTAATATATGATATAGGGAAGAAGCCCACAGTAATGGATTCAGACATACCAGTCTGGATTCAGAAACTCCCCAAACAACCTGATACATGGTTTTGTATGGATAGAAGTTAGAATAATTTGCTCTGGGACGTTTCAAGGCAGAATTACGATGAACAAGTGACCTTCCATAGTCTTGGAAGACAGGCTGGTACTGTGAAGTATTTGAGAAACAGGTATTGTGAATCTCCTCCTTAGGTGGGATGGGATTAGACCCAACCACTCTGATTTCAAAGACAAAAAGCAACAAATTTGATATATTTTACGTACCCTTATTTGCTTGAAAGGAAGACAACCCTGAGTGAAAGATGAGCCTCCAGAGATTGTTATACACATAATCGTTTCTACTGCTAGATATAACTAAATATGGGCACAAACCAGGAAAATGGTGATTCGTTGCTGTTCGTGGTTCATAGCATCTCACGAACCACAAACCGGCATGAAATTACCCAGTTCACGAACCGGTTCGTTTGGTTTGTGAATACATCACTCCCGAGTCAGCAGAAGGTCTACAGAAAGCCCCCCTACCGTTGCTGAGTAAGCTGATTGATCGACACCAGACTTATCGTCAGTGACGAACCAAAAAACGAACCAGACAAACCAGCCTAAAAATCATCACAGTTCATCAGAAATGCCATCCCACTATGGACTGAACCTAAGAATAGACCACCTCAAATTCATACTAACCCCTTTCTAAGAACCACCTTAGACATATGGGACAAGTTAAGGCAACATCTTGTTCCAACCATCTCGCCATTATCATCTTTTATAGATCAGAATTGGTTCCCACCTGGCATGGACTTAAATTCTTTTAAATTATGGAAAGTAATTAAACAAAACAGGATTATTGATATAACCAAACATGGGATTATCCTGAACAAGGCTCAAATAGAAAAGGATACAAATGCTACGATCCCATGGTTTCAATACCTCCAAATCAGACACCTACTAGAAAGTCAGCCACTTGTAACCTCATTAAAGCGTGAACTAACTGACTTTGAATATTTACTTAAATTAACACAATCTCATAGGAAAGGTTTAATAGCTAAAATATATGTTATTTTAAACTCAAGGAATGATCAGCTCACATTGAAATACCAAGCAAACTGGAGCAGAGACTGTAATACAATCTTATCTGATGCTCAGTGGTCTTCCATCTGGTCAGGAAACTGCTTGCAATCTAAAGCAGTGAGCATCGGAATGACATCCTTTGAAATAATGGCGAGGTGGTACCTGTCTCCCACTCTTCTCCACCACATTAATCATGAAACGAATCCACTATGCTGGAAACAGTGTGGACAAAATGGAGACTATATTCATCTATGGTGGTCTTGTCCTAAAATTCAGTTGTTCTGGGATCGAATCATACAAAAAATTAAAACAATAACAAACTATGCAATTCCCAAGTGCCCTGAAGTAATCCTGCTAGGACTCTGGGAGGATCAGACGGTCCCACCTATTGGGGAAAATCTGATATTTTTATTGATCGCTGCGGCAAAATTGCTTTTAGCCTCAACCTGGAGACAGGAAAAAACTCCAAGTGTATCACAATGGCTCAGAAAACTATGGGACATTTTCATAATGGAAAAAATAGCGGATCACCTTAAAGGCTTAGATAATCCACAATATCAATCGTGCTTTCTTGTACAATGGCTACCATTTTTAACCTATTGTCATAATACCAATCAGTTACCTAACGTAGATTTACATACACTTAGCTTCTTTGCTATAATGTGACTTCTTATACTCAGTGTATTGTTTTCAATGTTAATATTGGCTGTTTGTTAAAACATCAAGGTTTTCATCTCTTCCATGTATTGCCCATTATGCTGTTGTTTAATTTGGTTATTTGTAGTTTTGGAAAAAGTTATATAAAAATGCAAAATAAAAAGTTTAAAAAAAGAAATGCCATCCCACAAACCGCCAGTTCACGCACCAAAAAACGGCCTGGTTCATGATGAATTTTCATTCATATTTTGGTTCGTGCCCACCTCTAGACATAACTGTAACTTATATAGTTTGGGGTAGGTAGCCATATTGGTCTGATAAAGGGAGTTTGGACTCTCAAAAGCTTATACCCTGAAGATCGTGTTGGTCTTCTTTTAAATTCACTTGTACTCCACCCTTCTGCCCAAGGGGGACCCAAGATAACATACATAATTCTCCTTTCTTCTGTTTTATCCTCACAACAATCCAGTGAGGAAGGTTGGGCTGAGAATGAGTGACTGGCGAAGGTCACCCACTGGCTTCCATTGCAGAGTCGCAATTTGAACATGGTTTGACACTGTAGCCAATGCACCACACTATCTCTCAAGGGGTCAAGGCTATCTTTAAGGTGTTGCTGGAGTTGAATCTTGCTCTGTAACTTACACGTGAATGTAAGATGACCTTCTCTCTTTTCCCCCTTTCTTTCCTGTAGATAGCATACCTGGGGGGAAAAACCTAGTCTTGCATTTGAGTAAAATTGAGTAAAAATGCTGGGCTTCCCTCTGCAGCAAGTGGGCAGGCTCACGTGTCCGTCCCACCACCGCAACTCCCTCTGGAGGGGTGGGTGTGCCCTCCTGGCTGTCCCACTGCAGTGGCGCCCTCTGGAGGCTGCATTGGCCACAACACACGTTTTATCCTGGTGCTCCTGCACAGGTGCACCAGGATAAAAAGTGTGTCGTCACCAATACAGCTTGCCTTTTATATAGAAAGATCCATTTAAATCCCACCTTTCTCCCTATGGGAGGTCCAAGGTAGCTGACATCATTCTCCTTTCCTCCATTTTATCCCCAAAAGAACCTCACAAGATAGGTTAGGCTGGGGGTGTGTGATTGGCTCAGGGTCACCCAGAAAGTTTCCCAGCTGACTGAGGCTTTTAACCGGGTTCCCCAGGGCCTCGGCAACTTTCACCCTGCCGTCAACCAGACCACCCAAGACGCACGTTTCCTAGATGCTACTGTACAAATACATGATTGGTGCATTAACACCGTCTTATACCAGAAGCCTGCTGGTCGCCAAACATACGTACACGCCTCCAGTCACCACCCTAAGCACACCAAAGAATCCATTGGCTTCAGCCAAGCTCTAAGCTATTGCCACTCCAGTCCCTCTGACAGAGATTCTCATCAGAGAGATCTACGACAAGACAGTTTTGGAAATAAAATACCTACCGGATGTATTCAGGAAACAGATTGACAAAGCAAGAATGGTACCCAAGGATAATCTCCTTCAAGATAGGAAATAACAAAAGGCTGAACACTACTGGTGGTCACTTTCAGCTCCCAGATTAACTTGGTTCAACTCATCATTAATGACCTACAACCTATGCTAAATAATGATGTTCTTCTCTCTCACGGGGAGGCAGATCTTTCCTGGCCCACAGAAAGCCCCCTGAACAACTTCACACTTACAATATCGCACCACCTACAGTGGGCACAGACTGTGGGACCAGGGCCTGGAATAAACCAATGTGCCAACTTCTCCCCCACATACACGCTAAAAAGACAATCACGTGACCTAACTGCACCAGCCGTGCCATCTCAGGTTTGTTCACTTGCTCATCTTCCAATGTTATAGATGCCATCAAGCATCAACAATGTCCTTTTACACTGTACCTTGGACAAACCAGCCAGTCCCTATACAGGAGAATATGCAGGCATAAATGTGGCATTAAATATCACAGAACTTAGAAACCAGCAGAAGGACCTTTTATTATTGTATGTATTTCCTAAAAAAATATGCAGCGTTTCCACTCAAATAGGGTCCCTCCAAACAGGGAGGATTTTAATCCTCCAGAGAATTCCCTTGCTGAGTTAAGAGTAGCAGTTCTACAGAGGAGCTTCAAAAGGAGGTTACAGAGGGAGATTGTGGAACTAGAATTCATGAACAAGTTCAGGGCAATGGGACCCCAGAGCTGGTAGGGACATAGGATTCTCATCTCATTCCAGATGCAGTTTTCTTCATTTCGCACCTCTATGCATGTCTCTCCAACGCTATAATTTATATACCGCTCTTCAGGCTGACTTAACACCCACTCAGAGCGGTTTACAAAGTTTGCCATTGTTATCCCCACAACAGCAATCACCTTGTGAGGTGGGTGGGGCTGAGAGAGCTCCGAGAAGCTGTGACTGACCCAAGGTCACCCAGCTGGCGTCAAGTGGAGAAGTGGAGGATCAAACCCTGTTCACCAGATTAGAGTCTCACGCTCTTATCCTCTACAGCAAACTGGCTCCTACACCAAACTGGCTCTAAGCAAGCAGGTTATGTTTGCATTGTACCTCTGCATCCTGACTGCTGCCGTCCCTTCTTGGTGACTTCCACCTTCTGACCTATAAGGGCTGATGGCTCTTCCTTCTGATGAAGTGCACTTTGGCTCACTTATACCTGGAAAGTTTATATCCTGGGAGATTTGGGCTCTGGGTGCTACTGGACTCCCAATTTTGTTCTGAAACTGCAGACTGACATGGCTGCCCACCTGAAACCATTTGGAGTAGTCATTCAAAACTCAAAATATCACTTTCATGCTGGATCGCTGCCTTATCTTGCTTGACTTGGGATGCTGAAAAGACCTCCTTACGCAGCATGCTTCCTGGTCACGGCAGCTTTCAGCATCAGCAGCAGAGTGGGCGGGGCTTCCCTTCCCCAGTAGGGCAGGATTTGAAGTCTGAGAGTAAAGAGAGAACAGATGGAGAGGTTGGGCTGCAGAGGCCGGTAGCAAGATGAAAGCAAGCCAAACTGTTCGGGCAAGGATGAGCTTTGAAAGAGGACAGCTAGGAAGTATGGAAAAGTCGATTTGTACGCTGAACCAAAAAGAACCCCTGGTTTGGTTTTTAGAGGATTACCTGTCTTTGGGGTCTGAATCAGTGCAAATATTTAACTAGCTAGACTTCAGGTCGGCAAAGAGGAGGAAGATTCTGGCTCATAGTGTAAGCATTCTGAAGAAGAAGGGGATGCACCTCGGTTTCCCTTCTCTGTGTTTTTCAAACATTGCCGGGCCTCTGGGTGGCAGATCACACTTGTCATTTCTGTTTCTGGAATCAGTGTATTTATCTCTACCTGTTCTTAGAAGCATGTTGAGCCACGAGCCTTTTTATCTTTCACGCAGCGGCACAGGGGAAGCGACAAAGGATATCACAGCAGACAGGACCAGAGGAAACGTGTGATCAAAGAAAACTTGCCTTGCAGCAATGTTGGGCATGCGGTTTGCCATGTTAGGGATTTTTTTTTTAAGTTATCATTTTTGCTACGGCTTCTCTTGTCACAAGAAAAAGAAATCAGCTAAGCGTTCTGCTTTCAAACCTTGCGCATTTCACTAAATGGAGGGAGGGGAGACTTGTTCACCTGACCCAAACATGCTAGAACCATGTCTGAGAGGGAAACTACACCAAGATGCCAAGCACATGTTCTTCACATGTCAGTTTCCCGCAAGTTCCCATGGGAAGTGTAGTCAGAAAGAATGGCTGCTCATATTAAGGAGCGTGCTGGCAGTGGCCAGAGGAAGCCGAATGGATTATGCTGCAACCCTCGTTCCTAGCAAGGCGGTGCAATGTATGTGGTGCTCACTTGGTCCTCGAGTGAGAGCTGGTGGCTGGGGCTGCCACAAGCATTTCTGGCTAGGGCTGGAGGAGGAGGGAGTGCTGGGCACCACCGCTGCGTGGCGAGGTGGGCAGGCGGGGGGCTGGCTGCTGGCTTCCTGTGCTACCCTCTCCAATATGGTCCTCAACTTCAATGACACCAGCTGAGTGGTGGGAGAGATTCTCTCCCTCTTCTCCCTGGCAGAGAATTGCATCAAGCGGCCATTCTTTCTTTCATGTGTTGCAGGAAACCAACACGTGAAGAACACGTGTCAGGTGTCTTGTGTAGTTTCGCTCTGTGATGGAGAGTGCCTTGGGAAGGAGGTAATAATGGATAATAGGGTTGCCATCTCTGGGGTGAGATTCCTGAAGATTTGGGGGTGGAACTTGCATAAGGTGAGGTTTGGGGAGGAAAGGGGCCTCAGCAGAGTATAACACCATAGAGCATACCCTCAAAAGCAGCCATTTTTTGTTGCCTGGAAATCAGTTGTAATTCCACGAGATCTCCAGCCGCCAGCTGGGGACTGGCAGCCCTATGGCCACAGAATCTTTTTGGGGCTTTAGCTCTGACCCAGATCACCTCAGTAGGCACTTGCCTGAATTAAGTAAGGGGGGCAACTGATCCGGGCCCCCTCATGCCATTCTTCTTGGGATTGAGCTGGCAGTCACTTGGAGGCATCGAACTAGCTATGAGAACTGTGGTTGAAAGGTAAAAGTTGTATTTCATCCATCTATTGAAAATACCCAATTTTCTTAGCTTAACAGAGTGGTCTTTGAAGGGCTGGACAACACGTTCTGAGTCTTCAGGAAATTCCATCTTTTAGACTGATGGGAAGTTCTGCCTGCTCACTGAAACACTAGTTAAAAACCAAAGCGGCAGGAAGGCCTTGTGGTGCCAAATTCAGGGTCCACCACAGCGTTGATCCCCTTGCTCTGGAGCCATCAGAAGCTTTTTTGACAAATAATAACATTTGATTTATATACCGCCCTTCAGGACAACTTAATGCCCACTCAGAGCGGTTTACAAAGTATGTCATTATTATCCCCACGACAATAATCACCCTGTGAGGTGGGTGGGGCTGAGAGAGCTCCAGAAAACTGCAATGGACCCAAGGTCACCCAGCTGGCTTCAAGCGGAGGAGTGAGGAATCAAACCCGGTTCTCCAGGTTAGAGTCCTGCCGCTCTTAACCACTACACCGAACTGGCTCTCAACATTCTATCTCCAGGAAGACGGTCAGGTGCCAGGCTGGAATTGACCCTGAGATTCTGGCCTGATGCCTGTAACAAACACGTAGTATTTTCAGAAGTATGGTCTATAAAATGTATATTCCATTTTTCTTCAAATTGTGCCCAAAATGTGATGAAAGTAATTCAGATTAGAAACGTGAAAATATACGAGGGTAGGGGGAATATTGTGTTAAACCCGGAAAGGCCAATTAACTGGCATTTTCATCAACTGGAGTTTGCAGCAGGTCAAGATTAGCAGTCATTTCATCTTCTCTTTGTCTAGACATTTCTGGAGGCAGCAGGTCCAGTGTAAGGGGTGCGGTTGGGGTCTAGGGCTGCCAAGTCCATGTTGGGAAATTCCTGGAGATTTGGGGGTGGAGCCTGGGGAGGGCGGGGTTTGGGAATGGGAGGGACCTCAGGTGGGTATAATAATAATAATATTAATAATAATAACATTCAATTTATATACTGCCCTTCAGGATGACTTAACACCCACTCAGAGCGGTTTACAAAGTATGCTATTATTATCCCCACAATAAATCACCCTGTGAGGTGAGTGGGGCTGAGAGAGCTCCTAGAAGCTGAGACTGACCCAAAGTCACCCAGCTGGCTTCAAGTGGAGGAGTGGGGAATCAGACCTGGCTCTCCAGATTAGAGTCCTGCCAGTCTTAACCACTACAACAAACTGGCCATATAATGCCATATAATCCCAAGTCAGCCTTTTTCTCCAGGGGAACCGATTTTGGTTACCTGGAGACCAGTTGTAATTCCGAGAGATCTCCAGCCCCTACCTGGAGGCTGGCAACCCTTCTGGGTCACATGAGAGCTAGTGTGGTGCAGTGGTTGGACTAGATCCCAAATCTCTATTTTTTAAAAAGAAATTTTATTTTAAAAGAAAAGATGAAAGTAGAAAGTGCATAATAAAAGATTATACAAACTCTGCATTTGAAATTGAGTTGAAACTTATATAAACAGTACATTTGGGATTGGTTTGAGACTTATACAAACACTGCATTTAAAATTACATTGAACTAATAAAAAATACATTCAAAATTTGCCATAACTAAACATAATTGTGTAATAGCTCTCCTTCCCTCTCCTTGGTTACTTTTACTTATTCAAACTATAATATCAGCTTTTTTTTCTTTGATTCCCTATGTTTTATCTTCTTGTCTTTATACTAAGTTACCTTAATGCTGATTTCTGCCTAAGGAGTCAAAGAAATCCTTCCATTTTCCCCAAAATTTGGCTATCAGTCTGTTATGTAGATAAGTAATTAATTTGGCCATTGATGCATATTCATAAATATTATCTTTCCGCTCCGACATATTAGGACATATATCTGTTTTCCATTTTGCTGCATATAATACTCCTGCTGCCGCCGCCACGTAACGGAAAAGATCTCCTTGTTCTTTTCTAACGTTAGTTGGTAGGATGTTTAAGAGCATGTTTTTCAGAGTTTGAGAATCTTCTGCATCTCTTCATGTATCTTTATTCAATATTTTCGTACTCTCTTACAGGTCCTCCACATGTAGTAAAATGTTGCGTCCGTGCTTTGACGTTTCCAACACTGTAACCCTTACTAATTCTCACCATGTCTTTGGGGGCAGCATACCATCTAAAGAACATTTTGTACCAGTTCTCTCTCAGTAACTGACAGTCCGTAAATTTTATGAGTCGGGCCCAGATCTGTACACAGCCATTGCGTAACCACAGGCCAGGTGCTCCCTCTCAGCCTAGCCTCGCTCACAGGTAGGATCCCAAACCTCCAGGTGGGGCCTGAAGTTCTCCTAGAATTACAGCTGATCTCCAGAGAGCAGAGATCAGTTCTTCTGGAGAAAACAGCCGTTTCAGAGGGGGGGACACTATGGTATGGAGGCAAGGTCCACCAGTGGCTAAGTGGAACCACCATTTTCAGAGCCAGCGTACCAGAGACTGAGGATCAAACGACACAGGCCGGTGTCAGCCTTCACAGGCATCCTGGAAGAAAACCACTGACCCACGGGGCTGGCCTGTGCAGGACCAGCTTGGTCGGATGTAGCCGGGATGCTTGGATGCTCTTTAGGTCTGCATGGTTCCAAGGGAGCCATCTTGGGAGGGGGTCACTGCTTCTGTGCCCTCTGAGGCAAAGCCGCTCCTTCCCAGCTTGCTCTCCATCCCTCAGTGTGTTCACAGTTAACCCCCCCCCCCCCCCCCCGGTCAGCCCAGCGGGGCTGCTGCTGTTTTCCACGTGCGTCCTCGAATCTTGTTCATTTTGTAAGCCGCAGGGTTTGGAGCCTTTCATCTGCCTGTCAATCTCTTCATACACCTGTGACTCTTTGTAAATATGTCTTTCATTATTCATGACGGAGAGAGACAGTGCCGAGATGGAAGGAGGCGACCGGCGGATCAGTCGAGTCCCCGCGCCTCTGGCTTCCTTCTGCTCCGCCACAGCATGGACATTTGGAACTTAAAATACCGAGGCACGTCCCAGGCTCGGAAGAGCTGCTGGGAGCAGAGGGGAGGGGTGCCTGTTTAACACCACAAACACAGACAGCAGCAGGTAGCCATTCAAAGCAAGGGGGTTCCTGTAACTCAGGCCTGTCTGCTGTGACCGAACCAGATCTTCAGGCCTTTCCCTGAAACCCTGGAACTGGAGATGGCAGGCAAAGCAAGGGCTTTGCCACAGAGCTACTCCCAACTGGAATATTGGGTTTGAGGGGCGTCGTTTGCCTAAAAGGAACAGACTAAAAAGAAAGGGGGAGGAATAGCATTATATACTGAGGATGCATATACTTGTGAGGAAATACATGAATGTGAGCACAGAAGTCCAGTTGAGAGCCTCTGGGTAAAAATAAACGGAGAAAGAAATAATGCTGATATTATGGTGGGGGTCTGCTGTAGACCATCAAGTCAGGCAGAAGTCTTGGATGATGCAGTCCTAGCCAAGATTACAAAACTGTCAAGAAGATGGGACACAGGGATCATGGGAGAGTTCAGTAAGCCTGATAGCTGTCAGAAGTCAAACTCTGCTAAAAATGCAAGGTCTAATAAATTCCTGACTTGTCTTGCTGACAACTTCATTTTTCAGAAAGCGGAGAGGGAAACAAGGGGGTCTGCTATCTGGGACTTGTTTCTCACCAACAGGGAAGAACTGGTTGATGAGGTGAAATTAGTGGGCACCCTGGGTAGCAGTGACCATGTGATTTTAGCATTTAAGATCTTGGAGAAGGAAGACGCTGCCTGAATCAAACATATAGGTTGAATTTTAGAAAAGCTAGTTTCAACACGCATACTGAATTGCTGGGTAGAATCCCGTGGTTAGAAATGCTCAGGGAGAAGGGAGTTCGAGAGGGGTGGGAGTTTCTTAATAGCGAAATAAAAGCACAATCACAAACTATTCCAATGAGAAGGGAAAACAGGAAGCATTTAAAGAAGATGATGGAGAAGCAGCAGCCTGCTAAGAGTACTGTCAATAGGGCTGGAAAAGTAGTTTAGTCCACTTGTACCCTAGGGGGAGCTGTGGAGCATTCTCTAGTGTTCAGGGTTTATGGAACGTTTTCTCTTGCAGTTCAACCTACCCCTTGTTGTTTTTTATCTCTCCGCTGTGTGTTACTGCTTGTGCTCCGGAGGCCCCTCTGTTGCATTAATGGCCTGCAGTCAGTTATTGTCTTTTGCAAAAAAAATCTGTTGCAGTAAATTCATTGAAAGCAAATTTCAAAGTGTGCATTGGATTATTTCCTGAACTCTACCAACAGAAGCCACGATAGCTTTATAATGAGCAGAGAATTTAAAAGGACGCGTTTATGAAATGGAAGGAGGGGCATACGACGACCAAGGATGCATAGAAACAAATAGCCAGGGCTTGTAGGGAGAGTGTTAGAAAAGGTAAAGCTCAGTATGTACTTAGGCTAACGAGAGATGCTAAACACAACGAGAAAGGGTTCTTTGGTTATGTTTGGAGAAAAATAACATGGAAGTGGTGGTCCCAGTGCGGGGAGGGGGATGTGGAATCCTAGCAGGAGACGGACAGAAGGCAAAACTGCTCAGCTCCTACTTGGCCTCGGCCATCTCTTGCAAGAGAAGCTGTGCTCAACCTGGCAAAAAGAGAGCATATGATGAAGGAAGGGAGTTGCAGGATAGGATAGGCAGAGGGAAGGTATGCTTACAGCTGGCTTCTCTAAATGAAATCAACCCCTCAGCCGGACGAATGGCATCCCAGGGAACTTGCTGATGTGATTTTAGAGCCTCTGTCTATAACTGTGATGCAAAAAGGCCTTGAATGGCAATCAAACGGGTACCCAGACCATCACATTGGCAGAGCTGTGCCTCAGTGACCAAATCTGATGATTTAATTTAATTTAATTTAATTTATTATATTTATATTCCGCCCTCCCCGCTTTCGCAGGCTCAGGGCGGATAACAAATACAAACATCATTAAAAACATTTTAAAACATTAAATAATACATTTAAAAGCATTTAAAAACATTAAATATTAAAATTCATGCTGCATACTGGCTCATACATGCCTCTGTGTTCGCATAGGGGCGATGGTTTAAACCCCCCCCCCCATGATAAACATGCTTATGTCCCACAACCAGTCACTCTGTGGGCACCTCCCCCCCCTCCAAGCTTTGCACACATCCGTGTGGACCTGTTGAGTCAGAAACCAGAGCGTTTTGCAGGGCATGAGTCGGAAGAGGCAGGGAGGTAGGTGGAAAGAGAGTTGACTGGCGGCGTATCTCCCTGGCTGGGTTTTTATTCTTTTTTGTGGGGGGGAGTGGGTCCCATTGGTAGGGTTCCCAGGTGCCCGCTGCTGGCAGGCAAATTCCCAGGAGTTTGCCCCCTTGCCCGCCAATCCGCCAGTGATTGGTGGGGGGTGGGAAGCCCCTGGAGGGCACCTCAGGAACAGGCAGGGTGCGTGCACTCCTAGGGGGCACAATGACGACATCACTTCCGGTAGTGACATCACCACGCCGGCTGTGGGAGTGCTCCCGCGCTTTGTTTTGACCCCAAACTGGCTGAATCAGCCCCGCATGGAGAGCGGACGTGCTCCCATGTCCAGCACAATGATGTCACTACCAGAAGTGATGTCATCGCGGGGCACACGCAAAGAGAAAGCACACCACCGGCACGAGGTAAGTGCCAGGTCCCCCCCCCCACCACCACCACCACCGGGAATGTATAGGGACTTGGCAACCCTACGTATTGGGCCTGTTTCCAGGAAACTAAGAAGCAAGGATTCCCCCCGCTGCTCCATTTTTCTTTAGTATACTTGGGTGGACGTACAGCTGAGAGCTGAGATCCAGTTCTGGTGCTCCTCTGGACATACTCTGCACCTGCTTTGGAACCCCTTCCACCTGATCTTTCCAGCTCAAGAACTGGCATCCCTCATCTCGGAAGGGGCTTGAGAGCAGCGACCTAAGGGTTTCCCAAGGCGTAGGGAGCAGCGTGGAAGATGGTCTGAATTTTGGGATTGTTTGACCCCCTCCCTTAATTTCCTATTCTTTTTTTCCTTTGGGATTTTGTGAATGGCTGTCAATTCTCCAAACAGTGGGCAGGTATCCGGTGTCGGGTGCCCTGCCCCCCCCTCCCTCCTCGTTCATGGAATGTAGGCAGCCAAGGAAAAGCCTCTGTACTGTTCAGATGAGATAAGAGCATCTAAATGTAACGGGGGGGGGGGGAGAGGGGGAATGCCCCAGCCAGAGTTTTCCTGCAGGGCGTTTTCTTTCCTTATGCTTTTTTTGTGTGATTGTGAGTCTTTTCATTTGGTTCCTTTTCCATTGCTCTCCAATGCCATTGCTGCTTTTTAACTGAATTTTTTAATAAGGGCAAGAAAAAGAGGGTTCCATTTTCATCCTGAATGGGGAAAACCCCGTTGCTCCAGAAGGTCAGACCAGAACCAATGGGTTGAAATTAAGTCAAAAGAGTTTTTGCTAAACATTAGGAAGGACTTCCTGACAGTGAGAGCAGTCCCTCAGTGGAACAGGCTTCCTCGGGAGGTGGTGGGCTCTCCTTCCTTGGAGGTTTTTCAGCAGAGGCTGGATGGCCATCTGAAAGCAATGCTGATTCTGTGAACCTGGGCAGATCATGGGAGGGAGGGCAGGAAGGGCTACATCAGTGCTTAATTCTTGTGGCTTCTTCTTACATGCTCAGGATAAGGCCGATCACCACCTTGGGGTCAGGTAGCAATTTTCCCCAGGCCAGTTCAGCTAGGGATCCTGATGGTGTTTTGCCATCTTCTGGGCATGGAGCAGGGGTCACTGGGTGTGTGTGGGGGTGGGAGGTAGTTGTGAATTTCCTGCATTGTGCAGGGGGTTGGACTAGATGACCCTGGAGGTACCTTCCAACCCTTTGATTCTATGATCCTATGAACCCATGTCAGTCACTGAAATGTTCAGATCAAAATACTCTGTCCATGAAATGCTGATGCGTTAGCCAAAGAGAATTGTGTGTGTGTCTTAACCTCCCCCCCACAGCTGTGTGAGGCCAGCTTAGGGTGGGGAGATAAATTTTGGGGAGGGGCAGCTTGCAGGGCACTGGCAGGTGCAAGATGGGTTAAATACCCCCTCCCCCTTCTGGTAAACCTCCCCCTAAGTGCTCCCACTTAGCCCCACAGCTGCTGTTATCTCAGTGTGTTTTTGCCAAAGTAATTTGGCCCTCAGGCAGAAGGGCAGACTGACAGGTTGGGTTCGATTGTGGGTCAAGTTTTTAGGGGGGGGCAGTGTTAGAACAGTCTCTTGGGTTTGGTTCCACTCAGAGTTCCCCCCCCCCTTTCATCTCTTGTCTGGCGGGGATACCTCTGGAGGGAAAGGCGTTGAGGTTCCACAGCTGGAGGGAAAGGCAAATTGGCAGCCACAGCAGAAAAGGATGCAGATTTATTAGTTGTGTAGATAAACACGACAAATTCGGGCAGAGTTGACACAGCTTTTGTGGAAGGAGAGGTCACGCCTCGCCAGTCGGTTGGAATTCTCTTGCAAGTCCCAAGAAGCTTCTTCTAACGTAATCGCAGGCGTGCCTCCCCCACCCCTTCCCCAGGACTGCTGAATTGCAATAGAGATGGACGCCTGTCCAGTGCGGCTCCTACCCAGAGGCAGGGCATCCTGTCCCCAAAGACCCCTGTCCGATGCCAGCCCAGACTCTGGAAAAGGCCCTTGCAGCTTACCTGGGTGGTTTGTTCCATGGCTGAACCGCCTTTACGGCCTACAAGTTTCCTCTAACTAGGCTCACCCTTCCTCTTCCCCCACTGTCCTTTTTTGTCCTTGGTGGCTAGGCGGAACCATTGCCCCTTCCCACCCTTTTTTCTGTTTAGTGTCCTTCTCAATGTATGAAGACCATCAACACATCCCTGCATGCTTAATCTCTGTGCGTGCACACCCACCCACCCCAAAATGCTCCCTGCTCTGCTAGCCGTTCCTAGTGGAACCAGGTGTTCAGACCCTCTGCTTTCTTAACCGCTGTCTGTCGTTCGCCTCCTACAAGCACCCTTCTGATAAAATATCTCTGTGGGATGTGTTAGAATGTTCAACTTCTTCCTCTGTGATGTCCAGAGCACATCATGGCATTTCCTGGCCAGGACCTCCCAGATTCTAGTCCAACATTCCAACCACTACGCCACGCTCACTCTTTTAGACATTACTTTTCGTAATTTTTAGAAGTTACAGCAGGTAGAACCAGATCTCATGAATGTCTTACTGTATCATTTGTTCATGTAAGAGAAACCAAGTGTCAGTCCCTGGCAGTTAGGTCTCTCAACTTCTCCACAGTTAACACACAGGCGTTCCAGTTGAAGCAACTATTAGAGATCCATACAGTCCAAGGTGTTCACACAAAGGTAGCAATTGACAGAAGTGACTATTTAAAAAAAGGCACTACTAATTATAGGAAACTTCCCGCCCTTTGGGTCCGTTGACATTCTGGCGCAAAGCCCCCAAAGAGTTACATGGGAACTGATTAGTTTAGACTAGACAGAGTACGGAATGAAATCATCTCAGCCTCTGAGAAAAGATACATCACTTACCATAGAAGTGAAAGTAAATACTTTCAACAGATAACAGTCAACCCCCACTGGTCCAGCACATTACATGTTAGCAGTTAACACACTCTCTTCCACCCACCTATAACACACATGTGCTACAACTACTACTACTAATAATAATTAATCATTAGCCTTTTCGAGCATCCAGGCTTCTTACATGCATAGTCTCACTGGAAGCCTTCCATTGCTATTCCCATTTAGCAGATGGCGCTGGGTTGGGGGCTGTCTCCACCCCACCTAGTACATTCCTGGCACAGGTGAGATTTTAGCCTCTGCTCATGCTCTGCCTTTTGCTTCAGTCGTCTGTTTTTTAGACCTTTCAATGGCACAGTCGAGCGTGGGGAGTCCTCAAGGTTAGGGAACCATTTAGGGATCCGGTGCTTTTAGCAAACTTCCTCCTCAGGTTCCTCTGTGCCAAACTTGCATGCTTTAATTCCAATGTGAACCATGCAGGTCTGCCAATGCAGACAGTTACGCTGACACACCTTCCAATTCGCTTTCTGTCAGGGACGGAGGAGGCACGATGGTGGATTCTATGCACAGTCACCTTGTGCACAGTCTAGTCCAGGGTGGTGCTGGTGAAGAATGGGTGCAAAAGCAAGAGTCCAGTAGCACCTCTAAGACTAACAACATTTGCAGTAGGGTATGAGCTTTTGCGAGCCACAGCTCACTTCTTCAGATATCTGAAGCTATCTGAAGAAGTGAGCCACAGGTCACAAAAACTCCTGTGTTGCCACAAATTTTGTTAGTCTTATAGATGCTACTCAAGAAGACAAAAGTAATGACGACTGAGTAATTGCACAATTTTAAAGGTGACAATGAGGAAATTGAAATTGTTCAAGATTTTTCTATTCTATTCCTGGGCTCACTCAACAACCAAAAGGGATACTACAATGAAGAAATCAGAGGAAGATTGAGACTTGGAAGAGCAGCTGTGAGGGAGCTCGAGAAGATCGTTAAAGAGAAAGATGTCTCTCTGGGAACCAAGGTCAAGATAATCCAAACTGTGATATTCCCCATTACTATGTATGGATGTGAAAGTTGGACGGTGAAGAAAGATGACAGGAAGAAAATGGATTTCTTTGAAATGTGGTGCTGGAGGAGAGTTTTGAGGATACCATGGATGGCCAAAAAGACAAATAAGTGGGTTCTAGATCACATCAAGCCTCAATTCTCCCTAGAAGCTAAAATGACAAAAATGAGGCTGTTGTACTGTGGTCACATCATGAGAAGACAAGATACTCTGAAAAAGTCAATATTGCTAGGAAAAGTAGAAGGCATTAGGAAAAGAGGAAGACCTAAAACGAGACGGCTTGACTCCATCAAAGAAGCCACGTCCTCCAGTTTGCAGGATCTGAGCAAGTCTGTTAATGATAGGATGTTTTGGAGGTCTTTCCTTCATAGGGTTGCCATAGGTCGGAGGCAATGATGGCATATAACACGCACACACACACACACAGAGATGCTACTGGACTCTTGCTCTTTTCTACTGCTACAGACAAACTCGGCTACCCATCTTGATCTTTCCCGTTGGAAGCAGCATGCAGAGTTGGCGTCTTGAAGGGGTTTTGTTGGAAGCAGTGGGGGGTGTAGGTGTTCGGAGATGCAGTCATATGGGTTTTGTGCATCTCTCGTTTCTCTCCTTTCTGTAATTACTTTTTTAAAAATGTGGCTAATCCGAATATTCTCTATTTTTATTGGGGGTGTTCTCTATTTTTACTATTGCTTTGTGCTGGTTTGATTGTATTTTTAACGCAAGCCAAGAGGTATGTAATATTTTAAATAAATAAATTGCTGCTTTAAACAGGCCGCAAAAGGCTGTTCTCATGTGTTGCTCTCTCTCGGTCCCCCCAACAGTATCAGTAAATCTCTTCTCCTGTTTAAATCCCAGATTCCCACACTCAGTATGCACAGCTGGGCAAAGACGTGACGATACAGTGCGGGTCGGTGGACAGGGGCGCTGTAGTCACCTGGACGGCCAACAACACAGACCTCGATGCCTCCCACCTCAACGGGTCGTGGCTCGTCCTGAGGCACGTGGACCTCTCCCACAGTGGTCAGTATTCCTGCTATGAGGGATCTTCGTGGCACCTCAAGTACCGGGTCAACCTCAAAGTAGGAAGTGAGTATGCGTTCTGCCTCTGCCCACCCTGGGTTATCTTTATGTGCATGCATGCAGCAACAATTGATGTGTACCTAAGTGAAGTGTTCTTTTTTTTCCTTGTTGGTATTTATCCTGCACTGCCCCTGCTTTCAGGATAATATAAGCAAAACCAAAGGACCCCCAAGTTCTTGTCCTGCAAAACGTTACAATCTGTATTTTGGAACTAGGGGAGGGAGGAGAGCAGAATGTGAACAGATACAGTTGCCCTTATTCGACTTTGCTTCAGTTGTGGCGGGATGAGAGCTCAGTCACTTAATCTGGGTTTCCCGGGAAGCTTTGCTCACCAGACGTGTAAGGGGAAGGAGGCAGAATCGTGGCTTGAGACCAGACGGGGGAAAGTGGGACTTCTTCCCAATGGGACAGCTTGTTTTCGCCGGCCATGAGAATTTCAGCCTTTTGGGCTGTCGATGGTTGAGATCTTGTCCTGTAACCCTTTTTAAAGGTGTTCTCTTTGCTACCTGGTGCTGCGAGGGGGGTGGGACGGGGGGGGGGGAGGCGGGAACATGTCAGGAGGGAGCAGATCACGAGGTCCCGGCCTCCAGAGTCTGTGGATGCATCCTGCATCTCACCTGCCTGTTTGAAGAAGCTACCTGAGAAAGAGAGAGAGCCGTCTGCACTGCTGAGGCTTCCTCTCTCGGAAAGGGAACTGGGGAAAGGCTGTTGTCTGGTTCTGTGGCAGTGATTTTTGATGAGTTAATAATGTTATGTTTTTGTGGGGGCGGGGGAAGCTTTCCTGAAAGACCATCCACACCGCCGGGTCCTCTCCCAGAACGTTGCCTCCCTCCTTGTCGTTTGGTGTTCCGTCACTTGCTCCTATATGGGGACAAACGGAGGGTCTGAAGCATGACTTCTAGCAGCATAGGACCAAGGAAGAGAGCCGTGGCCTTGGCCACCCGACTGCGGTGTGGATTCCATTGCACGTCTCCAGCATGCAATAGAAACGGAGGGACCCCAGGAAATGCACCCCAGGAAAGGGTGCATGCAATAGAAACGGAGGGATGAAGCGAGGGCCTGTTTGGGGTCTCCGAACAGGCCCTGCATGCCCAGGGCCTGTTCGGGGTCTCTTGTCACCCTGGGAAAGGCACTTGTGTTCCCTGCTGGGCTCAGCAGGGGGTGCACCACTGTCACCTCCCTTGCCCTGGAGAACGTGAGTGAGCCAAGCCCCCCCTAGAGCATCAGTGCCCTCCTTGTCACGCCTTGCTTGCAGTCACTTCGGGAGGGGGCTTGGCTCAGGAACTGGCCCCCAGACTACATTTTCCTTTCCGGGTCTCCTTCCTTCTCTGAAAAGCTTGCTCCCAGACAGCTGCGTAATCCTCCTAGCAACTGCTTTCCCCTCCCTGCCATTTGTGCTCTGACCTGTGCCTGCTCTCGCCACCCTCTCTCTCCCCTTGGGAGATGCCACCCCTGCCACTGCCTGCTGGACTCGATGAGGATCATACCCTTGCCGGGTTTTCTGGGCAACAGCACCGTTCTGCCGCGCCATGTAAGTGCCCCTGGCGCTTGCCTGGCTGGCCTGACAGGAGCAGATGGATGGTGTTACCCCTCTGGGCCAGTCGGCCACCAGAAGTGTTGTGCTGCCAACCTCCGGGCAGGGCCTGGAGACCTCCTGGGATGATAATGGATCTCCAGGTTATGGCGATCCGTTCCTCTGGAGAAAAATGGCTGCTTTGGAGGGTGGACTCTAGAGCATTATGCCCTGGCTGATGTCCCTCCCTTACCCAAGCCCAGCCCAGAGTTGGTAACCCACTCAAGCGTGAACCTCGCCCTGCCCTATGATCGGTCCACCTCTGCTGGCCCTGAATGAAAGCCTGTGGCCTGCTCGCTGTTAGCAGGATCCGAGCAGAGTCCTCCCGCGGTGCTGGCAGAGAGTCGGGAGGGCTTTTGAGTCGGAGATCCCTCTTTGCCGGCTCAGCCCTGATGCCTCTCTGACTGCACCAGCCTTGCTTTCTCTCCCGGGAACTCTCCACCAGCTGGGGTGGGAAGTAGATGATGTTCAAGCTGGGATCCCGCTGATTCACATTAGAACAGGATTTATGTGGAGCCCCCAGCGAGCACCCTGAAAGGCCCCAGAGCAAGCACAGTGGGATGTTAAGGACACCAGGCGCCTCCTGGGGGTGTCAGTGCCATTAAGAACGCATGGAACTAATCAGGTGAGGTGCTTTTAGGGTAATTAATTTAATTGGCGGGATTTTAAATTAATGTTCTCCCTCCCCCAGTGCATGATTAATAGTGGAGCCGCTATGGTGCGTGCCCCTTAGTGCTGCCACTGCCAGTTCCTTGAGAGGCAACATAGGCTGAGGGCGAGAAAGCTGGCACCGGAGGAGGCACACCTGACCCATGCAGAGACGTCGCAGAGGATCACAGCTACCAGACCATGATATGACCCACGTGGCTCTTTTCTGCTTTGGGGGCATTTGTGGCTCCTCTGTGGATGGAAAGCTATGACCAAAGAGCCCTCATAAGTCCCCTGATGCCCCTTCGCCCCTTCATCATTTAGGTCCCATTTCTAAAAAGTTGATCTAGCCCGGTGCAGTGACTGGCCACTAGATGGCTGGCGTTAAGAACCGGTCCCCGAGGATGCCGTCCTTGCTCGGGGCTCCTTGCCCAGCCTCGGACAAGTTCTCCCCCGTGGATTCTTGACCCCTCCTCCAGGAACAAGCTCCCCTGTACCATGAGCTCTGCTGAGGAGGGGGCCGGACACAGCTGTCCCATGCCATGTGCGTCTAATTGCCTGCAGAGCAGGTGGGTGCCAGGATCAATTTGAGAGTTGGGGAAGCTGGCAGAGAGCCACCTCCCACTGCCGGGGAGAGAAGGGCTCTTTGCCGGGCGGCCAGCACTCCCAACTGCCCCCCCTCCCTTCACCCAGTCTGTCACTAAAGGGCTGGCAAAGGGAAGGGGAAATACATGCGGTTTGACAGAAAGTGACATGGAAAAAGCCAAGCAAATCAACAGCAAAACAAACACGGCTAAGCTGGAACGGAAAGGCATTGCGGGGGGGGGGGGCAGGAGAGCAGTGCCGTCAGCCGCCCATCTGTGATCAGTCTTGTGGGCTGCCCCTCCCCACCCCCCCCACCCCCCATTATCAGGTGAGCAGCCATCAGCTGCTAATAGATGAGCCCCCCCCCCGCCCATCCCATCCCCCCTGGCTCACTTCAGCTGGGCTCCAGATGCAACCGTGGACGGGGGGGGGGGGTTCTCCTCCAGCCCTGCTCACTGCTGATTCCATTTTTAACACAACGCAGAAATCATTTCCGACTAGGGAAGGGTTAGGATTCGGTCCTGTGTGCTCCAGAGGGGGGGGGGGGCGGTTCTGGGCTCTGACCTCGTGCTTGGCCATGATCCGGTGCTCAGGCGCATGTTTCGGGAAGGGGGAAATGGGGGGGGTGTGGGTGCTGGGAATGTTGTCTCCTGTTTCTCCCTTGGTGCTGCTGGAGGGCAGGGACTTCCTCAGGCCAAATTCACACATGCGACCTAAATGCTCTTTGCAACACCCCCCCCCCCCGACCACCACCCCCACTGCAGGGGGCAAGAATCAGAAAGGCGATTCCACATGTGCCCATATCTGGGTCTGAGTCATTGCTTGGCTTTGCAGGGAGGTGGATTTACAGTCGCCTCGAGCGCTCTGTGAGGCTGGGCAGTTGTCAGTCCCAGTCAGTGGGGAACGTGACCTCTTGGCTGGAAGGGGCCGGGTCCATCCGCGGCTTTGGCAAGCAGAACTGGCACGGGAAGGAGGGGGTGCTGCTGCTGGAGAAGGATCTCCCCAAGAACAAGGGGCTGGCACACTTTCCCTACAAGGGAAGGCAAAGGAGTTTTTGGTCTGGAGAAAATATTAAGAGGGGACATGATAGAAGTCTATAGCATTGGGCATGCGGCGGAGAGAGGGAGCTTTCCCCCTCTCTCCCATAATACTCAAGAGTCTCTCTACACCAGTTTGGTGTAGTGGTTAAGAGCGGCAGGACTGTAATCTGGAGAGCCAGGTTTGATTCCCCCACTCCTCCGCTTGAAGCCAGCGAGGTGGCCTTGGATCAGTCACAGCTCTCTCAGAGCCCTCTCAGCCCCGCCCACTTCACAGGGTGATAGTTGTGGGGATAATAATGACATACTTTGTAAACTGCTCTGAATGGGTGTTAAGTCATCCTGAAGGATGGTATATAAATCGAGTGTTATTATTATGATTATATTATGACATGAGACCCCTTACACAAGGATGCTCAAGTGAAGGGAGACACAATGCAAGCCAGGAAGCTTAGTTCAGAAAGAGAGGCGAAGGCTCTGTCAATTTCCCCTCTCTATAGAGCCTGCAAAAGTCACTGCTCAGAGGTTTGTTAAATTCGCCTCCCAAAGGGGAGTTGAAATTGACAGAGCCTTAGGGGAGGCGAAGAGGAAATTAGCAAGCCCTCTGAGCAGTGATCTTTGCCGGCTCTGTACAGAGGGGAAATTGTCAGAACCTTTGCCTCTGACTTTTTAAACTACACTTCCCGGCTAACATGGCGTCTCCCTTCACTTGAGCATCCTCGTGTAAGAAGTCTCGTGTAGAGAGACTCTCAGAAGCACAGGTTCGGAACAGACCCACGGTGATGTTCTGCACACATCAGCTTGTAGGACCTGCTGCTCCAAAATGTGCAGCTGCACATGAACTCAGGTGGCTTTTGAGGGGTCTTTGAATGAGTCAGTGGCTCTTGGCCAAGAGACCACGGTCTTTACTGAGAAAAGGTGGATGTTCCAGGCATTCCTGTCCCAGGCGCCCAAGGCCCACGTGGGTGGCAGCAGGCCACTGAAGACTACCTGTTGGGAAAGGCAGTCACTGCTTTTGTGCACGATCACTGTTGGGAACCAGATGGTGGACTAGTTCAATTTTCCGTCGGGTCCACCAGGGATCTTCTTCTCTCTTCCCTTGTGCCGCCTGCAGGGCTCGCCCAGGACAATTGGAGGCTCCAGGTGGCCGCACCACACAAGTTCATTCATGCCCCCCAGTTCCTCTGTGGCTGAGGGGCAGAGTTCCCAACATCTCACACGCTTGGGAATCCTGTGTAACTTCACCAGGAATCCAAGAAGCGGTGTGTTTGTTGTAGCCCAGGGAAGCCTGCATTCACTCATCCTTAGTACCGTCCGGTCAGTTTACTAACACTGGAGTTCACTCTCTCTTCTGCTGTTCTCCATTATTCTCCCAGTATCTCGAGCTGTGTGGGAATATCCTGCGATTTTTCTTCTCCCAGCTTATTACTCAAATTGGCCCAATGCAGGAGGTGTATGGGTGGTGCAAGAGGCGCAGATCCTTGGCAGGAGAGCCCCACGCCCCACGCTCGCACACAGTCACAAACGAAGGCATTAGGACTGACTCACTGGCATTCAGTGCCAGGTGAAATGCTGCCTGCTGTGCCTGCGCGGGGGTTCCTGCCAAGCTCCAGTAGGGATGAATCCATGTGTAGAACATTCCAAGAGAGGCTTTTGATGAGTAGGGGAGGAGTTGACCAATTCCCAGGCTCCTTGCACTTGTACCCAGGCATTGGGGGGCCCAGCGGTGAGTTGCTTGCTGAACTTTGCTTTGGGGCTGAGATGCCATGTCTTCAGCGCTCTACGCGTCATTGGATTCAGGTCCAAATTCTGCTTATTGAGAGGCCTTGGGCAAATCATTGGCTCTCAGCATCAGCACGGGCCGGGGGTGGGTGGGTGTGTGGAACTGGCCTGCTCTTCAGGGCTGTTTGAGCATGCAGAGAACCACGTGTTCTACAAAGCAGAAATGCTGCATGCGTGACAAGCAATAATTTGAATCTGTGCGCTCACCGAGCAAACAGTCAATTAACCTTAATGGTTAGGAGCAGAAACTGAAAAGCAAAACAACCGCCATTTGCCCCCCTCCCCAGCTGCTGGATTTCCTGTTGCAGGGATTATTTTTGCCACCCAGAAGGTGAGGCTGGAGGTGCAATCAGGTGCTGGAGCGCTTCCCATTTCCGTGCATCCCTTTCTTCTCGTGTTCTGTGCCACATTCTTTCCCGTCCCTCTGAGAGAGCTCAGCAGAGTGCCGGGAGAGAGGCCGTTTTTGGCTTGCTTTGTACAATAGGATAATCCGGGGCAGCCGATGTCAGAAACAATCAAAATATCCCCCCTCCCCTTTGTAAACATTGTGCAAGCTGCAAGGCCAGGGGGTCGAGAATTGCGCTGGGGTTGAGGGGGGGAAGCGGTGGGATTCTGCTAAGGCTATCAGAGGGCATGTAACTGCGCAGGGCGGGTGGATGCTCCCTGATCCTCTTTGCCAGTTTCTGATGATTCCCAACAAGTTTAGAAAGCTGAGCCCTTAAGTGAAGTCACAAGGGCAGGGAGCATCTCAGGAAATGAAGACTGTGCGGGACCAAGGCAGCGATTTCCAGGCATGTCAGAGGCTGCTGGAAGGAAGCCACCCCTTTGCCTGTGGCAATTAAGGAAGAGAAGACATTGGTTAATGTGAGAAATGGCAGAAAGTGAGGGGGGGGGAGGACCAAATCCATACAATACCTTTCACTGGGTCCAAGCAAAATGACACAAAACATAGGACAGGCTTTTGAACTCTCCCGAACTCTTCCTCGGGCCAGATGTTACAAAAATCAAACATCGAGTCCAGTTGCACCTTAGAGACCAACTAGATTTTCCAGGGCATGAGCTTTTGAGAGTCAAAGCGTGAGCTTTGACACTTGAAAGCTCATGCACTGGGACTCTGGAATCGTAGGATCTTAGAGTTGGAAGGGGCCTTATAGAACATCTAGTCCAACCCTTTGCCCAATGCAGGAACAGGCTAAAGCATCCCCGACAAGGATTCATCCAGCTGCTCCTTGAAGACTGCCAATGAGGGGGAACCCACCACATCCCCAGGCAGCCGAGTCCACTGCTGCATTACTCTTAACATGAAAGAGCTTTTCCTAACGTCTAGCTGGTACCTTCCCTCCTGTAGTTTAAACCCACTGTTTCGAGTCCTATCCTCTGTTGCCAATGAACAGCTCCCTTCCCTCTCCTAAATGGCCGCCTTTTCAATACGTCATGTCTCCCCTCAACCTCCTCTTCTCCAACCTGAACATTCCCAGTCCCTCAGTCTTTCCTTGTTGGTCTCCAGGCCCCTGATCATCCTGGTTGCTCTCTTCTGCACCCGTTCCAGTTCCTCCACATCCTTTTTGAAGTGAGTTGGTCTCTAAGGCACAACTGGACTCGATCCTTGCTCTTCTGCTGAACACCACGGCTACCCACCTGAAACCAAAATCAAAGAATGAAAGAGACTAACACTGACTTTTATCTCCACTCTGAGGGTGGCACTAATCTGTCCAGAAGAGTGGTATTTAAGCCCATGGTTAACAACAACAACAACAATATAGAACAAGCAGGTGTCCCAGGCCCAGATTGTAAGAGCCTCTCATGCCAGCCTTTAATGGCAGTCTTGCTGGCACGCTCACAGTGTCTAGTTTCACTGCTGTCAGTGTGAGATTCCAGCCCTTGCCCTTTGGGAAGAAGAAGCAAGCGATGGAGGCTGATCTCATTTGAGAAACCAGAACCCTGCGAGGAAGGCAGCATCGTCTTCAGTTCATCTGCGTGCTTTGAAGAGTGACCCTGGGAGGGGGGGGGGTGTATTTTGGAAGAGCCTTCTCAGCTGCTGCGAGCAACGAGCTGTGCTGTTTGTGTCGGTGTGGCTGTGTCATCACCGAGGGCTGCTGGAGGACCGTGCTGCGTCCATGGAATGTTCTTTGGGGTCATTTTGGTGCGTGGATTTGCTGGTGGTTTTTATTTTTTATTTATTTTATTTGACTTGTATCCCGCCCTCCCCACAAATGGCCTCAGGGCGGCTCACATCATAATTAAAACACAATAAATTAATAGTCAGCTTTTTCCTTTCACTGGGGACTCTGGAAGCGCTTCTTGCATCATGTGCAGCATGGCTTGCTTTCTGGAGTGACTCAGGCCATTCTCCAGCACGGACCAGGGACAGGGTGTGCGTGTATCACTCAGCAGGGTTGGACAGGCAGCAGTTGGGTCTGGGGTGCCTGGTCCCTTTTGAGTTGCCAACTCCTCAGGCATCGTTACGACACATAACTACTTGCTGTGTTCGATCTGGCGGGCCTGCTGGGATCAGGCTGAGCCCCTCCCCTTCCTCTGGGGCATCTGGTTCCGCTTGAGGTGCCACCCCCTGATGGCTTGCTATGGAGACTGTGACCCACCTTGACTGAAAATCCTGAGTTTTCCGTATCTCTTTCTGTGCTTCGATGTTGTGGTGGCTCTTGGGCCAGGGCCACTCCCTTGAGTCACATGCATGTGTGAAGTTCCCACATGGATGCGGAGACTGGCAGGTGTGGCTGGTGCTAGAAGGCCAAGCAGTTTTGCTGGGAGAAGCAGGCAAGGGGGGAAGTTTGAGACTCAAATGACTTACCTGCTTGAGTTTAGGGGGGAATTAAATGAGGACCTGAAGTGTGGGGCACGACCTTCGTTCACACCAGCTCTTGCATATGAAGGAGGCTGGAAGGGTCAGGGCAGCAAGATGCTGGTCACTCCTGTGGAAATGCCCAGCCCCTCCCAGCTGCTGAGAGTCACCGGTCAATGTGACAAAGGGGAAAGAGGCGTGAAGCGAGAGACGGGAGCAGCCGTGTTCTGGTGTGTTTCGTTGGTCAACTTCATCGTCCTTGTTGGAATGAATTGCTTCCTCTCTTCACTTCTTTAAATTAAAAAAAACCAAGAACAATTATTTTGTTCAACTTAAATCCTGTATTTTCTGCTTTAGAAAAGTTTCCCTTCTATTACCCTCATAGAGTTTTGATATGAGACCCCTAGACCTCTGAAGCGTTCAGCATCTCTTTGGCAATTTGCAAGCGAGCTGCCAAGTTTGGAAAGAGCTTGCAGGGGCCAAGCCACAGTTTTTCCCTTTGGCCCAGCAAGCTTACTGCAGTCGACGGACAGATTACCACAACTGCCAAAAAGAGACAACAAACAAGGACAGATTTGAGGATGGCGAGTCTTTCCTCTACTTCAGTGAGCTCGTGGATGGTGCTGCATGTGCTAAATGTGGATTTCCAGGGAAAGATGGAGGAGCAAAGTTGGCAGAAATGTCATCGATCTTTCCAGACGTTTTTCATCCATCTTCCATTCTGGCCTGGTGACAATTTTCACCATGTGTGCACTCCTTTATGGCGACTGTTCCAAAGGAAGCCACCCCTACCCCCTGTGTGTGGCTTTCCAGTGAAATCCCCTAAACTGGAAATGCAGGTTGTCAGGCAGTTCTACCCATGTGAAAAGTCCCAAGCGAATGCTCAGCTCTGCGGTGCCATTTTCTACATATTTTGCAACAAGCGTGTTTTTACAGACAGGGGGAACCTTATCAAAATTGGCCCTCTGTCGCAAACAATTTTCAACTGTCCTTTCGTGCACAGACATTCAGATGTTCAGGGACAGGCGCACGCGCACATAATTCCATGCATGCCGCATTGTGCTTATGCCTTGCCAGGTGGGGCAGGCGTGGCTAGTCCTCTGTCCTCCTAACTCTCCGCCGGCCAGAGCTCTTCCCCCCACCTCCCCGCTTCCTGGAAGATGACAACGGGCGGCTGGCCTTGGGAATGGCTTCCTGCCCAGCTTTTTCTCTCTTGCGCTTGTTTATCCTTGTTAACATGACAAACTAGCCAAACAACTAAAGGCTCCAAAGTCCTGTGTAAACAACTCTCCCACAGCCGCTCTCTTCCTCTCCCCCACAAAGCCGCCGGCAGCAATGACCTTGGTGGCGTGACAGAGGGTAGAGCTGCCCTGGTGCCAAGGGGGAGCTCTGGCTGCTCCTGGGGGTGGCAAGGCCAGAGGCTCCTGCTGGCCCTGGGCAATCGGGCTATTTGCATGTCCTTGGTGCTCGGTGCTCCCATCTAAGATGAGGAGGCAATAGTCTGGTTGTTGGGCCAAGCCCTGGCATTTGGCTGGCTCCCATTCAGCTGCCGCGGCTCCTGCCAATGTTGTCGGGGCAAGCAAGCATTGCCGGCTGGATCCGCGTCTGCCTCCTGGCTCCAAACAGGGGCAGATGCTGCAGGCAGCTTTGGGTGCCAAATCTACCCCCGGGAGGCCCTTGCTATAATCCCACACAGCTCAAGGCGCTCTTGCACCACCAGGGCTAGAGATTTCTCGGTGTTAATTGGTTTGTGCTGCATAAATTGGCAAGATTTTTTTAAATTATCATTTTATATTGAAAGTAGCCTTGGCTACCTTCGTATGAAACTCAACAATCAGAGCTGTCTAGCTCTGTATTACCTATTTGATTCTTGCATCTGGTAGCAATGAGTTCTCTATGCTAGACTACTGCTTTCTCAGATTATCAAGCGAAGGAGCTCTTTTTGGAATACGTGCCAGCTACTTTTGATCAGCCATTCCTCTCCCCGGCATCTTCTAGTCTTTGTCTGGTGGTCTTTCTTCCCCCATTCCTCCGCAGCAGTGTGTTTTTTTTGTTTTGTTTCTCCATTTGAATTTTAACATGGGCTCTTTTCGCACTTACAGTTTAAACCACCACTTATGCGCATTTGCCCCCATCGCAGTGGCTTCGGCATTGCACCCATTCATTTCACGCTGTCTGCCGCAGATTCGATTTGGCATCTGTGCTTCATCTCAGACCTGCTTTTGAAGCCACTTTGAGCAGTTGGTGGCAGAGTTCTTGGGGGGAATGTACCACGCTCGTTTATTTTGTTAAAAAGTCAAGCCAGGAAAGAGTTCTCTTCAAAGCATGCCAACAAAGCAGAAAAGGAGCTGAAATGCTTAAAGTCCCAGTGTGAAAAGGACCAGGTGGGACCCTGTACTCTTGGGTCAATGGGAGGACCAGTTTGGTTCCTCCCAGAGCTGGCTTTGGGGGCCAGAGAAACGGCAGGAGAGGCCTGTTCCGTCCTAGCTCTACTCGGCTGTTAAGCTTGGCAGAGTAAATCATCTCCTTGTGACGACGGCTGTTCATTTACTCCAGTGAGGATCCCTCGCCTCTCTCTGCTTTTCCAGTCCTCAGAGTGGCTTCCAACAGGATGAGATAAGAACATACCAGAAAGGATGACACCGTATCATTCCCTTTCCTTCAAATTTACAGTCTCTCTCATTCTCCATGGAAGCACCGAGGACTCTGAGATGTACCCCATTCTTCTTTGGGACACTCCGCTTGGGGTGAAAAATGTCTTGGACAGAGTTTCCCCCTTTGGGAGACAAAATCTTTTGGTCCAGCCCAGCCCAGAAAATGCCTTCTAACCTTAGCCCTTGCAATGCTTCACCAAACTCTGCCCCATGTGTCAAGTGGGCTCCTTGTGTTGCCTGTTGGCCTCTAGAGGCAGCGCAGCTCAGGGGTCCCTCTTTGCCAAGATGCTGACAGCTTCCCCAGGAGAGAGTCCAGGGCAATAACGTCGTCTGTGTAGGGGGAAAGAGAGGGCCCCCGTATTTCTGCAGAGCCTTCAGCTGCATCTCTGGATCCAGCGAGCCCCATGCATAGATGCTGCTGGGCGAGCGACACGGTCACTGCACAGCCAGCAGGGCACAAAGCGAAGGGGCAGGGGCTCAATCCCAGCCTTTTCCTCCAGCCGCTGGGTGCCCCAGGGCCTGGTGGATTTCTGAAGCAGCATCTCCTTTCCTTCCCCGAGCTGTCAGCATGAGTAGCGCAGGCAGGCGCGGGACACTTCCCAGCCGCACGGGCTCCCAGCACTTTAATGCTGTTTAAACAATTACGCACTTGATAAATTTTGACAAGAGAGACAGAAATAGCCCAGGAGGGTGGAACGGAGTGGCAGTGCTCTAAACACGTGCCCCGTCTCTCTCACTCGGCTCCCTCCGGGGATTTAGCATCGCCTGCCAGCAAGACAAGTCGCCTTGCTCAGATCGGACGGGAATTAATCTTTTACTCCCGAGGTTTATGATCTGAACCGTGGAGCAAGACAGCACTCCGGTTCACCTGCCTTTCCTGGATAGGCCACCTTGATGTGTTGGGGACCTGCTGAAGATCAGCGCTGGGCACCTGCTGGCCCCTTCAGGGCTTATGCAAACACAAGGCCTGGCTACTGCAAGGGACTGCCTCCCCTTGTCTTGCACCCGACTCCTTCCTTCACTTGCCCTCTTGAGTTAGCTGGCCCCTTGGGCTGAGCCCTGGAAGAAGGACAGAATGCATCTCTCGCAGCAGTGTGATAGCACAACCTGCCCTCTCTCCCCCACACACACACAGCATTCGAGAGGGCAGGATTTCTGGGGGTGGGGTAGAGAGTCTGACAGGCAGCAAGCTCCTTTCTCTTTAGAAATGCAGCCCCTGTTTGCTTCACCCTTCCCCCCTCAATTGGACAATGGTCTCGGTCTTCCCCCCCAGCCCCATCTTGTGCATCCAAAGTTGGACTGGAATTGCATCACTTCTGTGTTATGTGCAACACAGAATTGCCCACCCTCGGTTGGGAAATTCCTGGAGATTTGCAGGGGGAGGGGGTGAGGCCTGGGAAGGGCAGGGTTTGGGGAGAGACCTCAGCAGGGTCTAATGCCATAGAATCCGCCCTCCAAAGCAGCCATTTTCACTATGGGAACAGATCTCTGTCACCTGGAGATCAGTTGTGATTCCAGGAGATCTCCAGGCCCCACCTTGAAGTTGGCAAGGGCAACTCTAGCAAGGCACCCCCTCCCCCCACCCGGAGCCCCTGGCTGTATCCTCCAGGGCCAGGGTGGGTTTCTTCCTCTGCTGGCTGAGCGTCTACAATACCTCAAGCTGCTCCTTCCATCTGGCCCTGCTACAGTCTGGCAAGCATCTTACTGGAAATGATCGGGAAAGGACGCTTCCCGTGTGCCCTTGTGTGCACACACAATACACAAACAAAGCTTTGTCTTGGTAAATGCAGGTCTGAGGCTGGGGCTGCAGCCGAAGCGTTTCTGTAATAACTTTCATGGACTTGACCTCCATTTGCAATGGAAAACAGCGCATGGGGGGAGGGGGAGGGGATTGTAAGGGATGTGTTTGGGGAACTGATGCTCTGGATTAGGCGAAAGGGACTGGATCTCCACCCATATGGACGCTGTTAGTTGGACTGGAGGCACGGCCTGTTCCTGTTTATCGTGAAGCTGTTTTGCATTGGAACAGAGTAAACCAACTTTCATCTCTAATTCTGTGGCTGTGCTGGTATTTTCTTTTCTCCCTCCCCCTGCTTCATTGGATGTCTTTTAAATTCACACCTTTTGCTTGAGTCTGGGTGGATTTTGCAAAGGAGAATAGCACAAAGCCTGCAAACCATTGGAGCAAACAGATCTATTGAGCCGCCTTCCACTCGGCAGGACTGCTGGCCCATCCACTGTGATGGGTGGCGGATCAGCCAGATGTTTCCCCCAACACCTGCTACCTGGGCCCTTCTTTGGAGGCCCCACCCTTTTGGGTCTAACCCAGCACTATGATTTTTAGGTCTGAATGAGTTTTGTAATAACAATAATAATATCAACAACAACAATAACAGTGTGCTTATATACCACCCCTCTGGACAGATTAGTGCCACACTCAGAGTGGTGAACAAAGTCCGTATTGTTATTATCCCCACAATATAGCTGGGGAGCTGAGGCTGGGTGGAGTGGCTACTCCAAGGCCGCTGGCGGAGTTCATGGCGGCAGCAGGAGTCGAACTAGCGGAGTGCTGATTTGCAACCCAGCCACTTAACCACTGTGCTGCAGCAGCTCTTTTCCTGATACTCTGGTGCGTTTTGTTCCCCACAGACTGGGTGTGCAAACTCACACAACCCAGCTGGGGTTTCACAGCCACTCCACAGAGACAGTTTCAGGTGGGTAGCCGTGTTGGTCTGTAGTAGAAGAACAGGATGCGGGTCTGGTAGCACGATAAAGGCCCACTCGATTTCCAGGGCGTGAGTTTTCGAGAGTCAAAGCTCCCTTCGAAAGCTCGTACCCTGGAAGTCTTGTTGGTCTTTAAGGTGCAACTGGATCCAGTGCTGGATTTTTGTAAGATGTAGCCTGAGGAAGAGTTCTGAAGAGCTCAAAAGCTTGTTCCTTATTTTGTGTCATTTTGCTGGCTGGCTCCAAATCTGGCTCTTCCACAGTGAAAGCAAAGGGCAGCCTCCGCATCTGAGTGTGAATTCCGACGCGCACACTGATAGTTCCTAAAAGCAAGTCTCTCTGAGACCTTCTGCAAAACTTTCGCAGGCATCAAAGACCCTAAGGATGGAAAAGTAGAACAATACGGGAGGAATTAAAGGGACGCGCCGTATGAACATGCTTACACACGCCACGTTCAAATCTCTGCTCAGCCGTGAAGCTCGCTCGAGTGGCCCTAAGCAAGTTGCCCTCTCTCAGCCGAACTCGTCTCTCATGTTTTTGAGTATGGCCGCGGGATGGGACTGTAACTCTCAAGCGGATGCTTCAGAAATGGACAAGTAATTATCAGACCGAATTGGGGGGGGGGAAGGGTCTCACATACTCCTTCCTGCCTCACAGTGGGAATCTCCCAGACTTGCAACATTCTGGACTATCTTGGAGGGGCCTAGTCGACCACCCCCACCCCACACACACATACACACACAAAACTCCCAAGGAAGGAGATTCCCCGATTATCTCCTTTCCGGTGCTTCTCAACATACAGTTTCTCTACAACCTTGTGTAAACCCTGGAGGCATTCATTTAGGAAGGTCCTCCTCCTAGAGCTGCTTCCACTATCCATTGCTGTTCATCTCTGTTCTTAACATTGCGGGGGGGGGGATTTGGAAAAGATAAAATGCAGTGAAAACTCGAGTCTTGAGCCGTCCAGTATGGAGGGGGAGTGCAGCTCTTTCGGGTTTTCAGCGCCCGTGCTCAATGTTTCTCCAATGGATACCTTAACGAGGAGAGCAAGATTTGGGTCCAGTAGCACCTTGAAGACCAACTTGAGATCCAAAGTATGAGCCTTCTAGAGTCAAAGCTCCCTTTATCAGAGCTTTAACTCTGGAAAGCTCCTACCCTGGAAATCTAGTTGGTCTTTAAGGTGCTACTGGACCTGAATCTTGCTCTTCTACTATAGACCCACAAGTCTACTAACCTGAAACTATCGTGGTGGAGAGTGGTTTCAGGTCATAGCTGACATATGGAGACTCCTGGTGGGGTTTTCATGGCAAGAGACTAACAGAAGTGCTTTGCCATTGCCTGCCTCTGCAACTCTGGTCTTCGCTGGAGGTCTCCCATCCAGTTACTAACCAAGGCCAACCCTGCTTAGCTTCCAATATCTGATGAGTTCAGGCTTGCCTGGGCTATGCAGGTCAGGGCAAAACTATCTTACAGGGGAGAAATTCTAGTTTGGTCTATGAGAAGGCCAGTGGTGTCAGAGCTCTTCTTAGAAGAGAATGCTAACTGCAGTCTTGTGCAACTGTACCGGGGAATATTCAGTCAAGTAGGACTTACTTCTGAGTAAATCAACAAAGGATCGGGCTTATTAGGAGGGAACCTGTTTTCAGTCTTGGGCAAAAATCCTTTACAGCCTTTTTTACATTCATGATCTCCATGGCTGCTTTTTCTTTGTGACTACAGGAGAGAGGTGTGCCTCTGAGCATAGCCAGAGTGCCTTTTCATCACTGCATCAGGCCGTCGGGATGCATGTAGTTTATCGGGATGGCCCAGACCTGCTTCCACCTGCCCCCTGTTCATCATTCCTCTCTAGTCCCTGAGCTGTCCCAGGCCCAGTGGTCTGAGCTGCGGCAGAGAGGAATGCCACTTGCTGAGCACAGAGGAGGTCTGGCTGCGGAGCTGGACGGGAGCCCAAAGGCAGTTCTGCACTCTGCACCGCTAATGCGATTAGCGGAGGGAAGCAAAAGCCCGCTGGGAGCTGGAGCTGCATCTGGGCAGCCACGCAGGGGATCACTTGCTGCAGGGAGAGGCATCTGGCTGAGCCTGGACAGGCAGGGGAAGAGCAAGCAAAGGAAGGCCCCTCTCCGCTTGCACTGGGGCAAGCACACCTGCAGGAGCTGACATGAGAGAGACAGAGAGAGGGAGAGCAAACCCAGGTCTCCTCGGAACGCTGCACTCCCTTTCCTGAAAACCACAAATGTAAAACTCGCCCAGATAGAGAAACTAAACACTCACACCCACCGAGTAAAGAAAAAAGAATCTGAAAACTGATCTCAAAAATGAGGTTGGCCAGTTCCCAGCTGACCCCCAGCTCTTTGGCCTGAATACCTCTTGATTCACATCCCCCCAGCCGCCCAAACACCCTTGACCTTCACCTCCCTCTTTGACCTTCAGCTCTTTCAGTGCCAAACTGGCCTTTCCCTCCCTTTGCAGCTGCTGCGTTGATTGTCAGCATTCCAGGGCAGGTCCTTCTCCCTCAGTAATCAGAATGTTTGTGAACATTCCCTGACCAGGGTTGCCAGAGGCCTGCAGGGAATAAATGTCCCGCCCCTTTAATAGAGGTTAATTGGGATGCCGTTTGTCAGGTGATATTTTCCTCCATGCCATAAAAAGCTTTGCCTGCCTGTGCATTTCCCTCTATTAAACAGACCAGACATTTTTCTCCAGTCCTGTTGGCAACCTCATCCATGACACTCCAGACAAAATGAAGTCTGTAAATGAATGGCAACATTTTAGATTCCAGCGAAATTCAACAGAAGCCCGGTGGCACCGTAAAGACTAACAAAGCCTGCCTCTGAGGATCCCTCCCGAAGCCGTCTTCTGCTGGCTCCGGCCCTTGGCATCTGCAGGTCAGTCTGGCAGTGCGTCTCCAAGACCGGGTTCCCTGGACTCGACTCTCTTTCCCAGGGAACGGCTTTTAAAAAATCTTTGGGGGTCCAATTGGGCTGAGGCAGTGCAGAGGAAGAAGGGGCTGAGCCAAAAAGGCCAGGAGGGGCTGCATATTCAGTCTTTCACATCATGCCCAACCTGATTCTTTTCACTGGAACGGCCTGGGGATTGAACCTGGGGCCGTCCGCGTGCCAAGGAGATGCTCGGCCACTGAGCCACAGCCCCTCCCCTACTGTTATGAACTCTGACTCACAAAAGCCTCTGATGGAATAAATGTTGTTGGTCTTTATGGGGCCCCCGGACTCCTGCTCTGCTTCAACTGCTTCTCCTCTGGCATTATCTTTGTGTTCATATTCCGAGGGAATAAGCACAGTTTTACTCTTTCCCTGCTTTGAAAAGTCGCTCCAATGAAGGCTTCTTAGTGGTTGCAGACGAGGCGGAGATGTTAGGAGGGGAGAAGGCTGCCACTCCTGACGTGGCGGGGGCAGTGTCCAGGCATAAGGAAGGCAGTGGAGAATGAGCGGTCAGAGAGGAGGAGAGGAAGCTTTGGGAGCAGTAGGGGTGGGGAGGAAAGGAGGCCAGAGAGCTGTGTGCCAGCTGTGGAGAAAGGGAAGCCGGTGCAGGGGTTGCAGAAGGGAGCTTACGACAGTCGGCTTGTAGCTTGTCAGCAAGGAAGGCTGCAGCACCTCGAATCCCACAGGGAAGGTGATGGTGTCTGTGCAGGAGAACTTCCCCATGGAGATTCTGCCTGGAGTCTGAAACTGGGAGCTGCAAAAGAAGTGAACTTTTCGGAAAGCGGCCGAGTCTTGAGATGACACCTTCGGCACCCTGGACCGTGAGGCACCCGGCCGGTGGGCTCAGCCCCCCAAAGGACTTGCAGAATGAGGCAGGCAAACCTCACCCAGCCAGGGCAGTTTCCGTTGACTGTGGCAGTGGCATGAATGGCTGGCGTGGCTGAGCACAAGAGACAAACCAGAACAGGGGCAAAGCATGATTCTCACGCAAGTGGCAGGCCAGATGTGTTTACAGGCCTGGGGGTCTGCCGTGTGAATCAAGGCCAAAGAGGCCCAAACGGTTGGCTCAGAGACTGGGAGAACATCTGAGGAGACCCAGCCGAGAAGGGGAAGCGCTGGTTCTGCCTGGCGCCTCTGTGCCATTCTCTCCCCCTGCCTCCACCGCACTGCCCAGATGCAATTTGCCGCATCATCTTCAAGCAACCCGATTCCACTTCTTCAGAATTATCTGTCCCTGGCCCAGGCCCAGAAGCTGGCGGAACTCCTCGCCCAGCCAGTGCCTGCTCATTAGACGGTCCCTGGAGACGCTCGCCTTTCTCATGCCAACTTACCCAGTTACTGCCTGCAGATTGTTTGTTTAACCACGGAAGGGATGGGATGTCCTTGGCAGCCAGCAGGCCAAAGCGAGGCGGGCTTTGCCTGTTACCCCACGTAACCTCTCTTCTCACCCTTCCTCTCAGGGCCCCGATCCTGAAATAGGCTGCTTAATAGAAACTAGGCTGTATGTAATATGCTGGCCTATGGCTTTCAGGAGTTTAGAGTACACCTGGAAGATTGGGCCCTAGTGGCTTAAGCGATTCAGGGGCACAGAGGCAGGAACCCTGGGCAGGGTGAGGGTTGCCCTGTGCAAAGAGCCACACACCCTGGAGCATCCGTGGAAGGAAATGCAGCCAGAGCCGCCTTCATTGTACGGAGCCTGATTATGCAGAGGGGGGCAGGAGGCAGGCTTGTGTGGCCAAAGCCACATCCAGCTCCCCTGGCCACCTTCAGGAGAATAGAGAAAACTCTGGCGGGGCGGGGGGGGGGGACATGTTGGCCTCCCTGAGTACATTCTCACACCAGAATTCTTCATACAGAGAGACCGCATAGAATTGTGTTGGGGGTTGCACAGCAATGAGATATAAGTTTGCAGAGTAGCAGAGTTTGATAATAGCGCAATGGAAATAAGTAGACAGACTCCTGTGATTTTAGCACTATAAAAATACTTTACTACATAATAGGGGAAAAGGGTACATTTGGTAGGAAAAACAACAAACAGTTTCTGACGACATCTTGATAGTCTCAACTAGGTACTAGAGCAGTGATGGTGAATCTTTTTGAGCCCGAGTGCCCAAACTGCAACACAAAACCAACTTATTTATTTCAAAGTGCCAACACTGAAATTAAACCTGAATACTGAATACTGCAAGTGAAATCAAAGCAGTTTGCCCGTCTTTACACCAGCAGCCCAGCTTGCAGTCAGTCAGTCAGTCTCTCTCTCTCTCACTCACTCACTCAGGAGTCAGGAATGAAAGTAAAGCAAGTTAAATCAAAGCAGCTTACTCTTCTTTAGAAAGCCAGCCCCAGCAGCCCGGCTGCCTCCGCTTCCTGCTGCTAAAGAGATGGGCAGCAGGGAGGCAGCCTTGAGAAAAGGAATCACGTGGGCAGGGCCAAAACCCATGTGATCTCTGCTCAGAGCTACCGGAACGCCGTTCCAGGCATTCCTCCTCCAAATGAGCCCTGGAACTAGCGATCCGGCGACTTGGTTTGCGTGCCCACAGAGAGGGCTCTGCGTGCCAGCTGTGCCATGCATGCCATAGGTTCGCCATCGCTATACTAGAGAGAGAAAAACTTAGACTGCATGGTCCAGTGAAATAGTAGAAGTGGAACAGACTAAACAAAGAGCAATAAAACCTTAGTACATGTTGCTAGCTAATTGCCCCCCAATAAACTGGCTCATCCAATAGACATTCCTGGATTCCCTCATTAAGACTAAAGACTCCCAATTTCTCTGGCGCGGAAGTTCTCTCAACAAACAGAACAACAATTTAACACTTTCATGACTGAGTGTAGGACAATGGTTGTTGTGGGTTTTCCGGGCTGTATTGCCGTGGTCTTGGCATTGTAGTTCCTGACGTTTCGCCAGCAGCTGTGGCTGGCATCTTCAGAGGTGTAGCACTGAAAGGCAGGGATCTCTCCGTGTCACAGTGACACAGTCTTTTGGTGCTACACCCCTGAAGATGCCAGCCACAGCTGCTGGCGAAACGTCAGGAACTACAATGCCAAGACCACGGCAATACAGCCTGGAAAACCCACAACAACCATCGTTCTCCGGCCATGAAAGCCTTCGACAATACATTGAGTGTAGGACACTTGCACAGATTCCAACAAATTGCTTATTAAAATAAGGAGATATTTTCTACAGTCTCTCCAAAAATTCACCTGCAGAGATGTAGCTGGAGGAGAGGAAATGGTTAGGGGAGGGGATTGTCCAGTGAGTTCAACAGCCAACAAGCCCTTGAGTCCACTCCTGGGTGTGACAGAGGCCCTTTGTTGGGGAGCAAAGTGATGGAACAAATAATAAAACTCCACCCCCCTTACTTGTTCGTTGCCGGTTGTAAGGGTGCATGCTTCCCCAGATGGTGTGCACGCGTCGGATTAGTCTGAATTATTTCGGATTAGACTGAATTATTCCCTTAGGTGATTGTGGTCTGCGTGCAGGGAGGGCTTTTGTTTTAGCATAATTTGTGGAGGAGCACTCTGACATTCAGCTCCCCGCTTGTACCCTGAAGTGGCGCGGTCAGACCACTTCTGCTGACCACGCCAACTCTGTCTACCCTCAAATCAGATCAGACCTATCAAAACTAGACTAGATCAGATACTCTAGATACATCTTTTGATGTATCAAGAACATCACTGGACAGTGGGACAGATATGGAGGTGTACAGATGTGTGCAAGAGGGATTCTAGCTTATGTGTCCTCTGTAGGGCCAGTAGTGTTGTGGGAGCAGAGTGTAGGGTCTGGCGAGTGCCCCTTCCTCTGTGCTCTGAGTTTTCCGTGGAATGGTTTGAATTGGGCTGTGTTCCCAGGAGTTCCGTGCCAGGGCAGTGTTCTTGGAGGAGTCCGTATGCTAAGGATTCTGCTCAGAAGTGACTCTGCGTGTGCCTGTGTGCGCCTGGGGATCTGAGCCAAAATGTATTTGGCAACCTGCTGCTGCTGCTGACCCCCCCCCCCATCCATCCTTGGCAGGGGGGAACCCTGGCAAACTGCAAGAGGCCTATCAAGTGTAGCGAGGAAACAGCTGCTTGAAGTCCTGGTAGGAGAGAAGACGTCTCACCTTGAGCCAAAGGCACGGAGATGGCTGGGGCTGGGGGGAGAAGCAGGGCGGGTGACGGCTTTGCTAGCTGTGGGATTGCAGAGGAGGCCGCCTGTTCTTTTAATCGTTGCATGTCGCTGAACCCTTTTGAGGTAGTTAATGAGCTCATAAAGAAGCACCAATAAACGTTTGCTCCTGGGGGGAAGCTTCTTGACCCCCCTCCCCTGTGCTAGTCACTCGGAAGGGAAGGCGGAGGATGGCCCTTGACTGCTTCACCTCGGGTCTTTTAATGGTCTTGTTTATCTGCCGGACGGCAGTTTGAGAGTCCTTCCATTTGTCCTCCCAGGATCCCTGAGCAATGGCTTGCCAGCTGAGGCACGGGGGGGGGGGGGCGGGCTTAACCAAGACCACAATGCAAGTCCACAGGAAAAGTGAAGGGGGCCTGCCTCCCGCCTCCCGTTTTGGTTCTCAAGACCCCTCAAAGCAAGTTGGTCACTCTCTTGGCTGAACTGTGCTTTGAGCCCAGTCTGGTTTGGATTGCCCCCCCACCCCCCCGCGCGCACACACACACTATTGGAGGTGGCCACGAACCAAAATGTGAACCAAAGTTCGTCACGAGCCGAGCCGTTTTTTGGTTCGCAAACCAGCGATTCATCGGCAGGCATTTCTGACGCCCCACAATGAACCATTATGATTTTTAGCCTGGTTCTTTTTTCGGTTCATCACTGCAGACAGCCTGCTGCCAATCAGTTTCCTAGACAACGGGGAGGGGGGGGGGAATGGGCTTTCTGCAGACCTTCTGTTGCCCCAGGAGTGATGTTTGCATGATCCAAACGAACTGGTTTGCGAACCAGGCAATTTCATGCCGGTTCGTAGTTCACGAAATGAAACCAACTACCACGAACCGCCATTTGCCCAGTTTGTGTCCATCTCTATTCCTGACCAACAACAGGTGGCCCGTGAAGCAGAATGCCACAGGTGAGGGAACATCCCTTCCAGCTGCACCTCCACACACAACCGAGACAGTCACCTGGGGCGCTCGAGTGCTGCGAGGCACCTGTTTCTCAAGGCAGCCAGGCCATCGCATTGCCCTGCTGAGGCGTGCTTGGATCTGAGGGTCCTGGCTGGCAGCCCCACCCTTTCCACCGGTGCCAAGGGCAGAGAACTCCTGGGCCTCCGTTTCACTTCAGCCAAAGTGGCTGCAGTGGTGGCTGACCTTGCAGGGTCGTTGTGAGGGAGCATGCTACACAAATCATACAGCAGTTTTGAAATGAACAGTGTCGTAGAAGTGATCTGTGGCAGTGGCAGCTGAAGCCCTTAAAGAGGAACGTACTCAAGTGCACCACAAACAATACAAGGGCAGGGTGTAAATATAAATTAAACCCAGCCGTTACAATAAAGTGTCCGCGGTTGTTTATAGGTGGGAGTAAGAGGTGGGCTTTGCTCTTCACTGCCTTTTAATTTAATTTTAATATGTGGATGGTTCAGGTGCTCAGGCGGATAGGACGCTGGAAAGGTTAGCACGGCCCTTGGGCACGGAGGTTACTCCTGGCAGTAAACAGAACAAATCTACAGGGAAGTTCGAGCCTGGCCACCTGGCACACGCCTTCCTTTGTGAAAACAATGCAGTGTGGCACAGCACGGGACGGATCCGGCGGGTCCCTTCTGCCAGAGGAGGTGCCTTCCTCCCGCAGACAGAGCCCCCCTTGATGCAGGGTGCTCAGGAGATGTATTGCTCTGAAGTATTTCTATCTCGTCTTCTTTCCTTAGACTCGAGAGCAGCAGAGGAAGGCTGCTTCCTCCAAAAGGAAGCGGCCCTGCTAGCGGAATGGATCTTTGGGATCCCACCCCGTGATCTGGACATTAAGCAGAGGCTACCTGGAGGCATAACTCTCCTTGTTAAATAGGGTGGTCGAAACATAGAATCCTAGAGCTGGAAGGGACCCCATGGGTCGTCTAGTCCAATCTTCTGTACAATGCAGGAAATTCACAGCTGTCACACACACACACACACCCCACCTCCCCTAGTAACCCCTTTTGTATGCCCAGAGGAAGGCAAAAAACCCTCCAGGATCCTTGGCAGCAGGGATGGGGGCAGGGGAAGGAATCTAACACTGCCTGTTTTGTTTTCTTCATAGCCTTCCTGTGTCAGTGAGACTCTAGGTGGATTACACAGCTTCAGACAATGTAGTCAAAGAGCATGAGACATCCGACAAACACGATGCAATAGGACTAAATTAGAATTGATGAAGGGGAAAGCATCACACATGATTTGTCATAAACAGTGCGAAAAAATGAAATTACTGACATAGAAAGCAATGCAGTAAAAGCAAGGTAATACATTCAACAAGTAGAATAGACTACAATTGTGTTCCCGTCATAAAAGTACCCTCTGTTCCATTTTGCTACAGCCCCATTCCCTGTAGAGAAATGCTCTCGTAAAGAATTCTATTTTACATAGTTAGTGAACAGATAGACGTGCGGGGCTCTTCGTGACCTCCTCAGGCAGGCTGCTCCACAAGGTGGATGTCAAGAAAAGGTACGTGTCAATCTTACCCATTTGCTAGATGGCATCGTAAGAAGGCTTTACTCTGAAGAGCGGAGGAGCAGGGGGCAAGAGCTTGTCCCACAGTTACATGGGCAGAAGGCCATGAAGGACTTCGTAGGTAACAACCAGTACCTAGAACTAAACCTGGTAACTGAGCAGTAACCTATGGAATGACTGCAGAATGGGTGTGTTATGCATGCTCTAACTCCTGGTTGACTTCAACCAGGGCAGACCAAGGTCATCTTCGGGGCTAAACTAAGTGGGAAGACGGTGGTTTTTCCCAGCATTAACTTGCTTCTCCAGCAGTAACGCTAGTTCCAGTATAGGCCTAAGGCATTTGACTGAGTCAGCAAAGGTCAGCTGAAGCCTGTCAGAGGTGGGGAGTACATCGTCCCTCAAGACGCCAGCCTTCCCAGCCAGCATTACCCCCCCCCCCCCGTCTTTCAGGGTTCACTTTCCATTTGTTCACCCGCAGCCATTTAACCCCAGCAGTCAAGCAGTGGCTCAGGACAGAGATTTGCACAAAGATATATAGAGCTGGGTGTCGTCAGTGAATTGATGGCATCCCATTCCAAAACTGTGAATGATTTCTCCGAAGGGCTTGTCAAAGATACGGATTAGTATGGGGGCTGAGACTATGCCCTGTGGAAGCCCCCAAGACTAGTCCCACACTGCTGACATCTGGTCTACGAGAGCAACCCGTTGAGGCCAGTCAGTAAGGAATCATTTAAACCAGTCTCGTCAGGTGCAGTGGTGTGTGTGTGAGGGAAGCGGCGCCTTCCCCCGAATATTTGGTGGCCCCAGACAGACACACACGCACAGTGGGCTGAAGGGAACAGAGGAATTGAGGGAGGGGCCTGAAATGGGGGGCATTCCGCTCTTTTCACGGCTGCACCCCTTTGAATGCTTAGACCTGCACCCCCACCCACACCCCTCTCACATCCATGCCACCGGCATGCCTGGTTTAACCCTTTGCCTCACATTTGCGGGTAAGAAGACAGCGAGTTTCTGTTCAGAACCAACCCGTTTTGCATTCAGAGCATGGCCAGAAGGGCGGGCGAAACCTGTAGGTAGTCTTTGGTGTCTTGGGGGGCAGGACCTGAAACCTTCCAGAAATGCCATTGTACAGTGTCCCCACCCCCCATGGGGGCCTTTGCCATCTTCAGAAAATACTTCCAGTTTTTATTTCAGAGCTGATGTCCCAAGCCAAATCTGAATTATTCCTTCGTTAGTTAGTAAAGATCAGGGCTTTTTTTCAGCTGGAACGTGGGGGAATGGAGTTCCGGAACCTCTTGAAAATGGCCACATGGCCGGTGGCCCCACCCCCTGATCTCCAGACAGAGGGGATTTTAGATTGCCCTCTGTGCCGGAGCGGCGTGGAGGGCAATCTAAACTCCCCTCTGTCCGGAGATCAGGGGGGCGGGGCCACCGGCCATGTGGCCATTTTCGCCAAGGGCGATTTAAACTTTAAAAAACTCCCCCCTTGTTCCAGCTGACCCAAAGTGACATCATTGTGTGGTCCTGAGTTCCACCACTGAGTTCCACCACCTCTTTTCCCAGAAAAAAAGCCCTGGTAAAGATGTTGGCTTTCTTTTTATAAAGAAAAAATACTAGACAGTTATAAAAATATTCCAAAGGTAGTTGTTGTGGGTTTTCCGGGCTGTATTGCCAAGACCACGGCAATACAGCCCGGAAAACCCCACAACAACCATCGTTCTCCGGCCGTGAAAGCCTTCGACAATACATATTCCAAAGGTACATTAAAGTTAGCAAAATAAACACAAAATTGAAAACATTGCCTAAACAAGATGGGTGGCCGTGTTTGTCTGTTGCAGTTGAAAAGAAGAAGAGTTCAGTAGCACTTACAAGACTAACAACATTTGTGGTAGGGTAGGAGCTTTCATGAGTCACAGCATACTTCTTCAGATAGATATCTAAAGATAGATAGATATCTAAAGATAGATGGGTATCTGAAGAAGTGAGCTGTGACTCACGAAAGCTACCCTACCCTACCACAAATGTTGTTAGTCTTATAGGTGCTACTGGACTCCTTCTCTTTCTCACTTTTGCACAAACAGCTTAAAATACATGAATGAACAGCAGCACTGAAAATTGTGGTATTTATACTTGGGAGGAAAGAAGCAATTGTCGAGAGGCTGGCTGGAGTCTCTCTGCACACGTTCCGGCTTCGTCCCAGAGGTCTTTCTGGCATGCCTTTTCCTAGGCATCAGCTACTGGTTTCCCTTGTAGTCTTTCCCCCTCTCTTTCAGTAAACTTCTTTGTGTATCGAAAGGAACTTTCTGTTAAAGCTGCGGCGACTGTGTCTTCCTTACTAGCCCAGCGTTTGCCTCCCAAGGAGCTTCTTTTCACTGCATATCCAAGATCTCTGTTTGTCCCCAGCACTTCACCTGCTGAGACTGCAGCTCTTCCGTTCTTGCATGCTCAGAGACACGGTGCAGAACTCCTCCTCTGGGACACAGCCTCTCCTGATGGGTTGGGCAAGTGGCCCTTTCGAAGGCCTCGTGGCCAACAGTTTTGCAGCTCCTGTGCCGTCCAACAAGATTGCACGTCCTGTCTAATAACTGCCCCGAGTGGCTCCTAATTGACAGATAAAAATGCTGCTAACTCGGTTTCAGCGGAGATAATATATGACTGGAAGCAGCCGTGCTGCGGGCAAGGCAGCTTAGATCAATGATTTTGATACTGGCAATCCATAATCCACGGATGTGCCGTCAGGACAGTGGCTTGTGCCGGCTGGTTGTTAAAAGTTACTGAAACCATTTCAGCGAGTTGCTGCCAAGAGGTTTCTGGGCATTGTAGTTTTAAATGGTCTGAGTCAAGGCCAGGGCTGAATTTGCACCAATAGAAGTCCAAACTGCCTGGAAGCCGCACACTCAAATCCGGTAACCTTGCTGTCCAGGCTGCAATAGGGCGACTTGGTCATGCTGCCATGAAGCGTGGTGATGGCTGCCACGTTGCACGATGAGACCAGTCCTGCCTGAATGCCCCGTTGACCACATGGGGGCTGCTGTCCTCTTACAGTCCACTGCTGGGGACTCTTGTCTTCGTGCCCAGCTGGGGGGCTTCCTGATAGCATGCCCAGCTGGGGGGGGGCTTCCTGATAGATTTGCCACTACAGCAAACAGGAGACTGTGTCGGGTGGGCTTGGATCAGATTCTCCTGCGGGATTCTTCTTACCTTGTTCTGCCGGCGGTTGGGGGTATAATTTACTGTTCATTCTCCCAAGTGCAGCGTTTCCATTTTAGCTCTTAAAGTTGTTGCTAAAATGGATTTCTTGTGTGGCTATATTGTATAGATGAAAAGCCTCGTGCATAATGCTACAATTGACCATGTGAAGAGGAGAATGGTCTATAAATATTTTAATACAGATTTTTATTCAGAATTGGCAGGGAAATGCAACCTCAGGCTGCAGGCGGTGGTTTTTCTCCTCCGAGTGTCAATTCTGGCAATTGCCTTGTAGTGGCAGCGGGTCACGTTGCAGATGAGAACAACCAATATATCTCTTGATCCCGTGTTTTGGGCAGGGGGGCTTCTTCCATGTTATTTGTCCCTCGCCCAGCCACACATGCAAGTGGTACAGTCCTTGGAAGATTACAAGGACCGGTTTCTGTATATATATTTATTTGTTTACTTCATTGTCCTCCTGGGCTAGCCCCTTGGTCCCTCTCCTCCACTCCTGCCAGCACCTGGACTGGCCGCATCTTCTCCAGAGACTTTCTCAGCCCTGCCACCCCTTTCGGCAGCGTTTCAGTCCTTTTGAAAGCAGAGTGTATCCTGTACTGCTGAGCAATGGCCACCCAATTGTGAGGCCTTCTTGGTGAGGGGGGGAGAGATGATGTTTGTGGGCAGCACTGGCATGTGTGAGAAGGTTTGCAGTAGCCATGAGCCTTTTCGAGATCCCCCATTAGGGAGAACTTCTCCACCAAGACCGCTTACCCTTGAAGGAAGGAGGGGCCCACCCCTGCTCCCAAGGCTGAACCATCAGCCAGCAACGTCCACTGAAGGCCCCCTTTTTTGCGGTGCTGCAATGACCTCAGGCTTATCCTGATTGCCCAGGCATGGGGAAGGGGGCTGGACGAACACACCCGTCCCCTGTCCCCCTACTGAGCCTATCTTGCTGCTTTTGTGGGGATGTGTGGGTCAGGGGGACAAGCAGGAGCCATTGCCAAGGAAGGAAGGAGTGAGTCACTTCTTGCCCACCTCTGCCGTGCAAGTTGAACAGCTGGCCAGCTAGACTATTGAGTAGGAGTTGCAACGGGGCCCTCCTCCTCCTTGCAGGGTTTCCCTTTGGCAGCGCTAGAGGGTGGCATCCCACGGGCACATCCCTCCAGTGGCTTCGGGCAAACTTCCCTGGTTTGGAGGATTTTTTATGAGCTCTGTCTTTCAGCATCCGGGTGTGGCTGATGCAGGGGTGCTGAGATCCCTAGGAGAGAGTTGTTACATTGGGTAGCTGTTTGCTCTTTTTTCGCAACCCAGGTATGCGTTGGCTACTTGCTGCCACATCTTCCGTGTTGCAGAGGTCGTGCATGAAGCAGGTGACCCTGGGAGGGTGCTGTGGTGGTGCTTGCTGCTTATCCTGCCTTCCGCCCTCCAGAGGCGTGTGGGGGAGAAGTGCTCAGTAGCACCTCTCTTGCAGCCCTCTTGTTCTACAGTGTCGGGTCTGTAAGAAATAAGTGCTGTGTGGTATATAGTTGCTTGTGGAGAAAAAAGGTAGGCCTGACTTGCATGGCTCAGATTTGGTTGGAAGAGGCTGACCACGTTCAGTTCATTCTTTCGGGATATGCAGTCTTTTGTCCACTCTGAACTGGAAGGTTACTGGGAGGGGGTGTCTAGTTATATAAGAGGGTTTTTGTTTTGCTTTGTGCAGACACAGGGATAGTTAGTTTAGGGGGAAAGGCAACTGAGGGGTGACATGATAAAGCGGTATATAATTATGCACAGTATAGTGGCGTGCAGATAGAATGGTGGTCGCAATGCCACAGTCAGTCTCTATGTAGAAGGCTTTTGCCGCCGAGCCCAAACTGGCGTCATCAAGAAACGTCACCTCTCAGAAGACAACCTCACCCATGCTGAAAGAAATGCAATGAACGGCATCAGAAACAATCCAGACATCCTAATTAAATACACTGAGAAAGGGGGAGCAGTTGTCAAAGTGGAGGAACCTGACTGCATTTGGGAGGCTGAAGGACAACTCCGATACTACGTTCCGCAAATAAGTAACCTCAGACCCCAGTCAGGAACTAAAGAGGATTTTGAAGGAATTACCCACACCCATGCAGGGACAAATCTATATGGACACAGCACAGGAACCTCGACCGGGCACTTCCTATCTTCCGCTCAAAATACACAAGCCAGGCACCCCAGGACGCCCCGTTGTCTTGGGCATAGGCACCTTCACTGTTGGGGGGTCTGGCTACAGGGACTCCATTCCCAGAGCCAGTCTCTTAGCAATCTTCTAGACAACACCATTTGGCCACCATGAATGTGGAATCTCTAAATACCAACAATCCCCGCAAAGATGGGACACAAGCCACCAGGAACACCATCTCTGGCAACCCATAGCTAACCTGCTACCAAGCTCCGCCAGTTTGTCCTCTCACTCAGCTACTTCAGATTTGGTGGCGATTTATTTCTGACCACCAAACATATCTACATACTTCCAGTTGTCATCCCAAACACACCACACAATCCATTGTCCACAGCCAGGCTGTACGCTACAACCGCACCTGCTCCAGTGCCTCTGGCAGAGACTCACCTGCATGATCCAGAGATTTCTGGACTTAGAATACCATCCAGATGTACTAAGACAACAAATCAGCAAAGCCAGAAGGATACCAAGGGATGACCTGCTACAAGGTAAGCCCAAACGGAACAGCAAGAGAACACCACTGGCGGTCACATGCCGCGCTCAGCTCGAACCAGTTCAGCACATCATTAATGACCTGCAACCTATGCCGGACAACAATGCTGCTCTCTCACAGGCATTGGGAGGCTAAGCTTTCTTGCCCTTAACCTTAAACAAGTCCTCACTCACAACAATGCACGTCCCAACATGGACATGGACTGTGGGATCAGGACCTGCAAGAAACCAAGATGCCATATTCACTCCAACTACACAACCCCTGGACCTACCAGCATCAACTATACCATCTCAGGCTCATTCGCTTGTTCATCTGCCGACATTATATATGCCACCAAGTGTCAGCAATGCCTGTCACCTCTCTGCATTGGACAAACAGGTCAGTCCCTTTGCAAAAGAGTGAATGTACAAAAACTGGTAGCAGAACATTTCAATCTGCCAGGACATTCCATCGCTGACCTCAGAGTAGCAGTTCTCAAGCAGAGGAACTTCAAAGGAAAATTACAACACGAGATTGCCGAAATTGAGTTTATTTGCAAATTGGAGCAATGGATCCCCCAGGGTTAAATCAGGACATAAGATTTTTCTCGCATTGCAGATGATAATTTTACACACTTCATCCCTATGTTCTATCAACCCAATTACAGCATGTTTTGTTGCTAGCTTCCTGACACTCTAATTTGCAATAACCCTCCTGCCCTCTACCTCGATTTTAAAGACTCCTACTTTTTACCACTCCATGTTTCTGACAAAGGGAAGTTTGACTCTTGGAAGCTGACACCCTGGAAATCTAGCTGGTCTCAAAGGTGGCACTGGACCCAAATCTTACTCTTCTACTACAGATCAACACGGCTACCCACCCAAAACTTTCATCTCCCAGAACACTAGGACCTTTATGAAACTGGTTGGCAGTAGATTAAAGACAAACAAAGGAAGTGCTGCTTCACACAATAGGTGGCTTACTTGTGGAATTCACTGCTACTAGATGTGATGAGGGCCACTGGTTTGGAAGGCTATAAATCAGGTCCGTCACTGGCTATTAGCTGTGATAGCCGAATGGGACTTTTGGGTTCAGAGGCAGAAGTCCTCTTCAGTTTAGCTTCTAGGGAGCAGTCAGGGGGGAAGAGGGCTAATTCCGATGGGTCCTGCTTGTGGGTTTCTCTGGGGCTTCAGGGTGGCCCTGTCAGAAGCTGGTCCAATATGTGTGACCTGTACTAAAACAGCTTCATTGGTTATCTTTTGGCTTCTGGATCAATTTACGGTGCCAGAAGGAGTCTCTCTCCTGGAATGAACCCTTCAGCCGCTTCTACTCCTTACGACAGTTTTTACCAGCCATCCCCTGGCACAGGATAGTAAGCTCCTTTTGGCTCGGATGTGAGCCTTCTTGGTTGTGGCCCCATCACGGCCTCCTGGCAGGGGATGAGCAGGTGCCCTCCTTCTTTGCTCTGTTTTCAGAGGACCTTTTACTGACTTGGGGCATTGTGAGATGGGGCATTGTTAAAGTAGAGGGTAATGCATATCTCCCCACCCACCCACCCCCTCCAGGCAAGCAGTTATGGGTATTTGGAAGCGGAGCTTTGCTGTTGTTTTATTGGTCTGACGGACATACATGTTGTGATCAGCCCTGGATCCTCTTTTAAGGAGGAAAGATGGGACAGGCATACTTGAAATGAACAAACTCCCACCTGTGCCATGCGCCCCACTTCAGATCTATCATGCTTTCCTGGTTTCTTCCTCCTCTTTCTAAGACACCCAGACATGGAGCCCACACATTTTTGGCAGAAGAGGGAATTTTGGCAATTGCTGCTTCACATACAACTGCCACAGCATTATCTTCTTCAAGGCAGGCAAACACGTTGACAGGAACTCTGTGCTCCATTAAATCTGGCCGCTCCTTCTCTCTGCCTGTCTACTTCTCCTTAAAAGGACCTCTTCCTCCCCCACCCCACCAAAGGAAAGTAGGAGAAGCACAACCCAGATTGGGTTTGAGATTCCCTGCCCATTCATTGAAGGCACTGTGAAGGCTTGAACCCAGAACCTGCGTCCACCAGCTGTCGCGCCTGGTTCTCCATGTGGATTCTTGGCTTCTGGCTTGACCTCCACTGGTGTTCCTGCAATGTCCTGTGGGCTCATTGCCTCTCAGTGGCCCTCTGACTTTTGGCCTTTGGCTCAACTTTGCACTCTTCCTGCTAGCTAGGCAGCCTGTGCACTACAGAACGGCTTTTTAACAATTTGGAGCTGATTAATCTTCTGCATTGTAAATGACTGAGGCATTTAATTGATTGGTACATTTATATATTGCCAAATGTTGAGAGCATTGAAGAGTTTGTGAGAACTTTACCGTTTAATACACAGTTACCATTTGTTGTGCAGAAGGTCAGGTTACCCAATATTTTGTTTGTAGTTTCTTTTTACCAGAATACTCTCCCGCCCCCCGCCCCCCGCCCTTCAAGTGCTCGTGAGTTGCCGGGCTCACTGGTTGCAAGTTGTCTTTGCCAGTCAAAATCCTCCAACCGGATGACCACAGAGTGCCCCCCCAAGCAATGTTTAGTGGTTTAACCTTCCATGCGCATGGCTCTGGGTTCCTCGTCAGAAAGGACCCGAGCCAGACAGGAGCTGCCATGGTGCTGAGCCCAGGAGACGAGTTTGGGCACAGTGGCCTTCTAGGCCCTGCCAAGTTTCTCTCTTCCACGGAAAGGCCCGCAAGAACAGTGGAAGACTTCCCAGCATTGCTGTGTGGATAGCAAAGGCCTGGCGAACATGTTCATGACATCTCGGTATGCCGTGAACCAGAGGGCATTGAAAGATATGTGAGAACGTCACAGTTTCATACACCAAGTTGCCATCTGTTGTGCTCGCAAGGGCACAACCAAGGCGGCTGTTCCAACAGAGACTTTTGTTTGGGGAGGGGGGTCACTCGGTACTCTTGCCTGAACTTCCTGTCCCTGTGGGGAGGGGCCCAGATGGCTTGACGGGAAGAAATACCAGTTTGGCAGCTTGGAGCCCGCAGCGGGTGATAGTGATTGGAGGCGGAATGGGCAGCGATGCTGACTCTTGCCAGCAGGGAAGAGCCCCAGCAGCCGTCCCGGCTGCCTGGTGGTCAACCCGAGGCAATGATGAATGGGTGCGAATCCATCAGAGGCCAGGTGGAAACGGGGGTTGACATTTGGAGGGACGTCACCACCTGCCCACAGCTGTGAAGTGTCCCATCACGGATTTCCCTGGCAGATCAGCGGCTGATGCCCCTGCGGGCTGCATGTGCTACGCAAGTGATTCTTCCAGATGCGTCCGATTGCAGTCAGCTCTAATAGTGGAGAGGGGTGATTTATCCAAGGAAACAGGCTGTGTTTGCTACCTTTGCAGCAGGCAACCCGTTTTCCACCCTTGCTACGAAAGGCAAGGGCTGCTCTAACAGCCAAGAGATGCAGGCAAGAGGGCCAATCCTTCGTGTGGAGGTTGCTGCTATGGGGGATCCGGAACATGATGGGGAGGGACTGAAGTCCGTAGAGCAGTTGTTCCCTTCCCAGTCTGGTTGGGATGATTGGCTGTGTCCTAAGAAGGAGCACGGATAAAGATATTGGGGAGTCACGATGAGCCAGAGGATGGGACATGCTTGGACTGCATCGGCACTGTAAGCTTGAAAGGCAGGGCTTGAGAAACACCCCCACCAAAAATGTGTTGCATTTCAAAACTTCAAAGGTACGCCTGCACCTGGCAATCCAGTGTCCGGAGCTCCTTCCAGCTGCCTAAGATCCTCAGGACTTGGGAATGGGTCTTTCTCGTGGGCTTCTCCCTCGGGCGGCTGAGTTTCCCCTGCGCTTTCTCCCAGAATAACTCTCCCCCCAAATGCTCCTGCCAGGTTCGGCCCAGGCCTCTCGTCATCTAAGCGTCCGCCTCGCGTCTTACGTGAACTGCCTTCTGCTCCCTCTTCTTACACGGACTGCCAGTGGAGCTCCAGAGAATCCGGCGAGGCCTTGCTAGCTACTGTTCTTTTTTAAGAAACAAACTGGAGCTGTGCCTTTGAGGTGTGTGCTGTACCGCTGAGCCAGGTCCTCATCCTGTGGAAAACTTCCTTGGCCAACGTCATACCTCCAGTTCCTGGAGCTGGGGGCAACAGGGCTCCATCTCTTATACCCCCCACAAGAGTCCAAACTCCTCTTCCGTGCAGGGTGTCCTGCCCTTCGGGCACTGGAGACCCTCCTGACAGTCTTGGGGAACAACCCAAGGGGTTTCCAGGCAAAGGGGATAGTCGTGATGGATTCCATCCTTGCTGTTCTGTTTGCATTACACGTATTTGAGCGTTGGGGCAGGGAGGGTGTTTCCCTTTGTGGCTTTGCTTACAGGATATATTGTTGGACTGGCTTTTAATAGCACGTACGTGATGTGGAATAGGAGAGGCCACTCCAGCTAGGACCGACACATTATAAATCTCTGTGCAGACATGCAAGGAAAGGTGGGGAGGGGGCTGGGGAAGAAGCCCTTTTCCCAGAGAACAAAAAGCAGTAAGGAAATGAAGATTTGGGATGCCGGGTGGGGGGGGGGTGCTGATCTGTGTGGCTCAACAGCATCTCACCAGTGGCTTTTTTAGGCTGGAAATGAGTTCCTCTGTATTGCATAGCAACATCAGGGCATCTGCAAAGCAGCCATAAAAGCAGATAGGAAAGGGGGGTGATGAGGACTGGGGGGGAGGCATGGCGGAGAGGCTCCAGAAGTCACGTCCAGCCATAAATCAAGGAGGAGAGATCTGTCCCCTCCAACAGACCCCCGAACATCTGCTCAGGATGCAGAGCCGAAGGCACTTGGCAAGAGCTTTGCCTCGAGGTGTTGGGGAGGAGGTGATGAGAGGGGGTGTTGGTGGAGGGGGTGACCCATCCTCCAGGACGGAGGGACTCCATTCTCCCCCATGCCTGATACAGAGGTGGGAAGCAGCTCCCTTTGCCCGTTCCAGGTATGGCTCCGTCCTGCCTCTGTGGTTAGTTTTGCTCAGGAGGGCAAGGCAGGGGGCAGGTTTCCTGAAGGGTCCGATAGATCTTGACCACACAGCAGACCCCCCCCCCCCGGATCTCTTCCTGCGGAATCGTAAAGCAAGGAGGTGCCCAGTGGATTGTTCCTGGACGAAAGGTCTTCAGCCTTTTGTGGCCCAAGATTCCAGCGTTCCCTGTGGTTCGTTGTGTGAGTGGGCTTCTGTGCACCAGATCTATTTCCTAAAATGTCACCCTTTGTCTCCGAGAGGCCCCTGAGATTCCCAATCAGGTTCCCGCTAGCTGGGATGCGCTTGCTAACACTGCTGCTAACAGCCCCGGCCTCTGTGCTGCAATTTCACACTTGGCAAATCCTTTTGACGGTCACCACGTTCTGGTGGTTCAATTTGTTACTTCGTTTTCTTATAAAAGGTCACTTAAAAATTACACTTTCCGTATTGAAGAAATTACACCTCCTTAACAATCTTGACCTTTTTGTCTAACTAGGAAAAACCTTTTTTTAAAAAAGGTGCAGCACCAAGAGCACGTCCGATTTTCACGAAACTGCCCTGGCGGAACAGGTCGGAGCCTTGACGGCAAAGATGTTACAGCTGCCCCACAGGCACAGATTATCTTATAAAAACTGGCCCTATCTGGAAGGGTTATCTTTAACTCGTGTGACTTTTCTGAAAAGACTGCGGTAGATCAGAATCTGAAGCCCAGTTCAGACATCACACCAAAACGTGGCCTCGCCACGTTCTGCCACCAGCCAGCAGACCGAGTCTGACACCATCCTTTGTGCTAACCGGAGTTGTCTGAATCAACCAACCGTACTTCTGGCTCTACTGCCGTCTCCCAAGCCCCTGGGAGAGGAGAGCAGAGGAGGGGCTCCGAGTGATTCTTTACCTGTCTGCTTGGGAGGTCAGACCACGGTAAACTGAGGTTGCTGCGTGCTGTGGTGTCATGTGATGTCTGAAGTGAACCTCAAATGCTGCCTTGACCTTCTGTCACAGGCTGGGCCAGCCCAAGCAGGGTGGTTCAAGTCCAAACCTTAAGGCCAAAGTCAAAGGGGAGTTCCAAGAGCAAAAACCAAGTCAAACTGGTGGTCAGAGCACGAGATAAAGCCAGGAGTGAGTCCAGAGTCCAAGAGCGACGTCAGGCACAGCCCAAGGTCAGTCACCGATAGCATCAGGTCCAAAAGCAGGCACAGGCAAGGTTCACAAAACACAGAGTGGTTGCAGGCAGTAGACACGTTGCTTCCACACCCAGCAGTTCCTCCAGACTGGCTCTTATAGCCAGGCGTGGTTTTCAGCCAGCTGCTGGAGCTCCATCCTGACGCTACTCATCGTCACTCTCCAGCAGCTGGCGTTGGCTCAAGAGGCGAGCACTACGCCGTCTCTCCTGCAGTTCCAGTCTCTGGCGCTGCCTGCGGCGTTCCTTGGGCGTGGGTGAACCTGGGGGGGGGGGTGGAGGCTCTTGGCTGCGCTGCACCTGTAGAAGTCCCTGGCTGAGCTTCCCCTGTGGTGTTGGAGCTAGAGGGTGCTGGTGCCTCAGCTGCTGGCTGCAAGCTCTGATCAGCCAGCAGCTGTTGCTCCTGATTGCTGGCTTCTGCTGAATCAGGGCTAGGGCTGGCTACACGAGGCTCCTCTCCTCCAGAGGGGACCTCACTCTCAGACTGGGCCATGACACCTTCCATTGTAGGAGTCGTGTAACACCTCTCCAAGACTGTGCTGGCGCACTCCCTGCGCACCTTCTCCTTGGAATGCTACCAACGTGTCATTTGATAGACCTGACTGGTCAGGAGCACAACTTGATGGACTCCCCCTGTTCTTACATATACCTGCTCATCTGTGAAGATCTTTGGGAATGGTTCTTTGGGAGCAGGATGGGTGGCCTCTGGCTGTGGTGGCGGCCCAAGCACGGAACGCCAGCCCTGCAGAACTCAGCCCATGCCAAGCTTGAGGCTGCAAGTGAAAGCATTCCCTTTCCCCCCAGGGCTTTAGCAGAGTGTCTGTGTAGCTCATGTATATGATGCTGAGCTGGCAGAGCGGAGTCTGTTGTGTTGTTCTTAGCTGCTGTTTTATTGGATTTTATGGCAGGCTTTATGTGAATTCATTGGGTTTTACCTGATTTTATGGTTGACAGTTCTGCAGCTTGACTGTTTGAACTGTGTTGGGGTGGGGAGGAGTGGCAGCTCTTGTTTTGCACTTTGACTGTTTATTGTCATGCTGGAAGCTGCCTCAGCAGCTCATTGGGCTAAGAGTGCAGGGTACAAAAAAATCCAAATGAATTAATTGGAGCGAAGGATGCAGTTGGATTATTGGCTGGTTCACACGTGCAAGTTTATCATGCGCCAAAAAGAGCATCATGCTCGATTTAGCTCTGTTGTCATTGCTTTTCCTTGTCCTATAGGGATGCGTCACCTCAGACCCAACACTCGGGAGACCGTTGACGTGTTCAGCTGAGATGCCCCAAATCCCAAACTGCAGAAGAGCAAGATTTGGGTTCAGGAGTAAAAGACCGCAGTACCTTAAAGACACCAAAGAACTAGATTTCCAGGGTATGAGCTTTTGAGAGTCAAAGCTCAAGTTCAGACTAGGGGAGCTGGGCCGTTTCCAGACGGCCCCCCGCCTCGCGAAACGTCGCGCGTCGTCGCGCAGAAAACGCGAAATATCGCGTTTTCTCGCGCGAGTTTTGCGCGACGTCGCGCAAAACTCGCGCGAGAAAACGCGATATTTCGCGTTTTCTGCGCGATGACGCGCGACGTTTCGCGAGGCGGGGGGCCGTCTGGAAACGGCCCTGGTTGGGTGAATCATTAGGCAAGAGGCAAGCCCGGCTCTGCTTCCCGTTTATTTGCTGATTATTCATCTGGCCGTGATCAGCAGGTCTGACTCTTTCCCTCAGAGGTTCTTCCAGGTGCAGATCCATCACCTTTTCTCCATGAAGTTTGAATGGAGAAAGAGAAAGATCCTGAAATCAAGGGAAGCGGGGGGGGGGGGTCTGTTGACGGGGGCACACCTGCCTTTCCCCCTGGAGTCTGTGATCCCTGGGCCCAGGATGGGGAGGGGCGCGTGGTGGTTCCCCTCTCTGCTGCCCTTTGTATGTGACCCTCTGTTGCTGTGGCCACTTCATTTGTCTGCCTCTTTTCTCTCTATATGTACATTCCTCTAACTATTCCTTTTTATCCTACACTTCCCCCGAGACTTAAGGACCACCCCCACCCCCTGTTTTATCCCCACAAAGGTCTTGTGAGGAAGATCAGCCCGAGAGAGAGTGATTGGGCCAAGGTCACCCAGTGAGTGTCATGGCAAGTGGGGAATTGAACCTGGGTGTCTTAGTCTGACGCTCTAACCACTAACCCACACTGTCTTGCCTTCCTTCTTGGCTTGGGAACTGCATCGCCTCTTGTTTCTCTTGTGACTATTGCGGCAGAGGATTTTTATGTTTGAAAGTTTCAGGTAGGTAGCCGTGTTAGTCTGCAGTAGAACAGTTGGATTTGAGTCCAGTCCACTGAGTTTTAAAAGAGATCGGAAGGTTTTGTCCATTTCTCTTCTCTACAGAGCCAGCAAAGATAGCTGCTCAGAGGGTTTGCTAATCTCCTCTTTGCCTCCTGAAGGCTCTGTCTGTTTCACCTCCCCTTCTGGGAGGCGGTATATAAGCACAGTTATTATTTAAATAGTAAAAAGTCCAGTAGCACCTTTAAGACTAACCAACTTTATTGTAGCATGAGCTTTCGAGAGGCACAGTTCTCTTCGTCAGATGCATGAGGGTATGAAGAAACTGGCCAGAGATATATAGGTGGGGAGGGGAAGGGGGAGAGGGTGCAGGGAGCGAGGGTCATGTAAATGTAAATAAATTACAAGAAGTCATGAACGAGGTGGAGTGCACAGTCCAGGCTGGGTGTGACCCCTCCCCTCCATGGCAAAATCGGAATAAAGTGCCTGAAGGCAGTTACTTTCGGTAATGAGATAACCATTCATAGTCTTGATTCAATCCAAGTCTGACTGAGTCAAATTTACATATGAATTCCAATTTAGCAGTTTCCCGTTGGATTTTGGTTTTGAAATGTTTCTGTTGAAACTATGGTGACCTTTAAGTCCTTGATGGAATGTCCTGGTAGGTTGAAGTGTTCTCCCACTGGTTTCTGGATGTTGCCATTTCTAATGTCAGATTTGGGTCCATTTATTCTTTTGTGCAGAGGTTGGCTGGTTTGTCCAATGTACAGAGCAGATGGACATTGTTGGCACATGAGGGCATATATCAGATTGGAGGATGAGCAGCTGTAAAAGATAGTGCAGTTGATGCCATTGGGTCCTGTAATCGTATTTCCTGGGTAGATACAAGGACAGAGTTGGCATCTGGGTCTGTTGCAGGGCCTGGTCCCTGTGCTGGTGACTCTGCTGGCCGATTCATGGTTGTTAGCGTAATTCGTCTCTTGTGGTTTAGCTCTTAGAGAGCCCCCCACCCACCCACCCGGTCTAGGGATGTTAACCTGTATGGATCTGGAGCTTGAAGGGTGCAGAACTGCTGCCCATCTGAGTAGACACCAGTGACCCTGACGGACCAAGGTCGGGAGAGGGCAGGTTTGGGGGCTGCTGTGCAAGAACGCCCCACCTCCCTTGTGTTGCGCCATATAGTCTGTGGGAATGGGCCCCTTGCTCCAGACACACACAAGCAGCAGAGGTGGGTTGGGGGGCTTTTTCAGACGCGCTTGCATAATATCTCCAAACCCCACTGATTTTCTCTCTCCTTCCGCTCCGCTACATGCTCCCTGTTCTGTTGTCCTGTCCGGAAGGGAGGAGGAATGCAGAGCAGGGCTCTTCTGCACTGAAAACGGAGTGCAGGGCCACCGGTGAGCCCTCCGCATCACAAGAGCCAAGCCTTACGGGACCCTTCAAACCTGCAATGGCTCTGCCTGTGACCCACTGGACAGTGATATTGGGGAGAAGGGGGGCGAGGTATGTCCTGCTCCTCCCGCCCCCCCCCCCCCGCCCCGCTCTCCCCGTAGTCTACTAGTAATTTCCTGTGAAATCCTTTCGAGAGAGCAGCAAAATCCTTTTCAGCCTCTGATAATGCTTCCTTCTAAATCTGGTTGGGTTTTCTTCTTCCCGCACTGAGAAATCTCGCTCAAAGCTTGCTGAAATCCCAGCAAATACCTCCCGAGGTTTCGGGGAGTTGCACAGGGGGACGAGAAAGCCCTTTGACCTTTGGGTGGAGGGAAAGAGCTGCCTTTGCACTTGTGCCTTCAAATCAACGTGCTGCAAAATGCAAATCCTCGCTTGGGAAAGCTGCCTGGTTGGTGAGTCCAGGCTGCACTAAAGAGCAGTGCCCTGGATCTCTGTGCATGTTAAGAGTCGCCTTCGGGGACCCCCAGCTGAACAGGAGGCTCTGGAGGCAGCATACAATGGCCTGGCCCTCTTTTTTCTGCACCGTTTGCATCATCTCCCAAATTCAAAAGGGTGTGTTGGGGTCAAGCTGTGTGGCTTGTTTGTTTGTGCATTCAAGTACTGATGTGACGTGTTGCTGATGATAGCGTGGATCGCTCCGTGGTGGTGACGGGGCAGCCCAGGACCTTTGTCGAGGAGCTGTCTGGGGTGCCAAGCAGGATGAGAAATGTTTGGCTGAAAGTCACCCCGGAATACTGCCAAGCAAGGGGCCTCCTCGCCTGCACACCTGTCAAGATTTGGCAGAGGGAAACCGGTGCGCTTGTTTCATGCCAAGTGGAGAAGGAGCACATGGAGAGGTGGGTGTGGAGGGGGGGGCAAAGGATCTGTTGCTTCCCTTCTCCCTGGTGGCAGCCAGCCCTGACGGCGGCCCTGTGTGCCAGCCTCAAAAGACAAGCTGCCTCTTTGTTGGAGGCGTTGAGGTGTCCCCCATTGGTATGTTCTGAGCTCTTGCAGCCCTATTGTGACATGACTGGAAATTTCAGAACTCAGCCTCCATTTGTATGTTTGTTTATGGATTCACAGCTCATTTTTCAACCCAGGAAATCAGAGCAGGTTGCAGACAGATTCAGCGAGCCCCTTGCCATCTTTCCCAATCCAAGATAAGAAGCCAGGAGCAGGAGGGCATTTAGATTGGGGGGGGGTCTCCTCCTGAGGGTGAATTAGAACCACATGAAGGATGCAATTTAACTCCCTGAGCATGTCAACAATGCCCCCTGTCGGGTAATGTCAGCGGGCAAAATGAGCGGCAGGTGCTTCTTGCTTCACTCTGCAGGCCACACCACACATGCTGCCTCTTCCAGCACCCAGAAACCACGTGCCCCACTTTGACATTTGCTCAGCAACTACTCACAGGCATTCTTCCTCACCCTGCCTGCACAGCCACTGTGGTGTGAGCATCAGTGTGCTGGGAGGGCAGACAATAATGCATTGGCCCTGTAGATAACCAGGCCACTAATCTCCAGTCAAACTGGGTCGTAATGAGGCAGTCGGTGCCGTTGGTGCATACCAGGTGTTTTCTGTTGCCCACTGACAATCTGGCCCACTGAAGAACTGGGAGGGACGGTCCTTCCTTACGATCCGTGGTACCCTCAAGGTGAGTCCGTGGGCTTTTCTGGAGGCAGGAGCATTGACAGGGGAGGCCTGGCTGGATTCTCTCAAACGGTCAGGGAGGCAGCTTGGTAGACAGATGGAGGGGCTTTGGGCATGCCGGTGTCTCTCTGCATCTCTTCTGTCATCTCACTACAAAGAGAACGCAGGGGCTTGCGTAGGAGTGCAGGACACCATTGACTGACAGGCACAAAATCCATAGCGAGCAAGAGAGTGAGTGGATTAAAGGATCGGGAGAGCATTGAGCCCGCGGGAGAGATTAAGAGCGCAGCGTTGCTCCTGTACAGGGTTCCCAGTTGCCCGCCAGTGGTGGGCAAACGCTTGGGGATTTGCCACCTTGCTCACCGACTCGCCAGTGGGGGGTGGCAAGCTCCTGGAGGTTGCCCGCCACCAGCAGACACCTCAGGAACGTGTGCCGCATGCGCTCCCCCAACAGGCGCAGTGACATCACTTTAGGAAGTGACATCATTGCGCTGCCCACGGGAGCGTTCCTGCACCCTAGACAGGCTGAATCAGCCCTGTACAGAGTGCGAGAGCTGGCGCAATGACATCACTTCCGGAAATGACATCATTGCGCAGGCGCCAGAGTGCATGCGTAAAGAAGACCTCGCCACTGGCACGAGGTAAGTGCCAGGTCTCACCCCCCCCCCTTAGTTCTGTATCATGCCAAAATGGGGGTGGGGGGAAGCCTGGACCAGACGTATGCGCAAGTGTTGCTTAGGACGAGTTATAATATAAAACTTTATATATAATATATAAATATAATATATCAGATAAAGCAGGGCTTCCACTTGTCTGTCCTCGGCCGCTTCTGTCCTTGTACCCAGCCCTGATGGTTCGTCGGTTCCACTGACCCAGTGGGACAAAAGCTCAAATATCAAGCAGGGCTTGTTCAGGAGACCTCAGTGAAATGCATAAAAAGGTGTGCAAAGGTTTTTATTAAAATGACTCTGCGGATGGATTTGGCATATGCTTGGAGTCTCTTGGGCGTCCTTGGGGTAAGTTGCTTCAGACGACACATTTCTCAGCTTCATGCTAGCGTGTTCTCTGTGTAATGTGGGATTGCAACGCAAGGGTTTGCCAACAGGAATCTAGTCCGGGAGCTCAGATCTCTGTCGCCCTTCCCCATGTGTTCTCTCCAGACCGTAAAAAAGTAACCAGAGCCACCTTCTGCCAAATTGGACACCGATCCAGCAGCCCCGCATTGTGTATCTTGCCCAGCACCAGCTCTCTGAGGTCAGGAAGAATCCACTCGGACCCCCAAGTCTCAGTGAAGGGGAGAGTCCACAGCTACCCAGAACCACTCAACAGGAAGCTAGCACTTCTCCTGTTTCGAACCAGCTTTTTCAGGAGTGTTCTACAAGCTCCAGTCACTCAAAATGCATATGCCTTCTCTTAACCCAAATGGAAACTCAGATACAGCAAAACTCTCTCCCCTTGACTGAGACTTGGGGGTCCAAGTGGATTCTCCCGCCCGGGAGATGGCATCAGTGCCAGCCGCTTGCAGTTGTTGGAATTACGCCTGGAAAAGAACAAGCAAGAAGACATTACTATTGCAATACTTACCTCGACTCCAAGTCTCAGTTGTGAATATAAAGAAGAAACACGCTTGTGGACTTTAATGTCTTTGTCATTGAGATTCTTGGCTGTGAACATGTTATAACTGCAATTTTGATTGTTGTGTTGAGTTTGATTGTGTATGCAGTTATTATCATTTTTCTAACTGTTGGAGGCACCTTGCACTTTAAGTGTTAGTACTGGTATTGCAGTTTATTTAAGATTAAATAAATTGCAATATATTTAATGCATGGTGCACTTCAAGAACATATCCTATTGCGTCCACGGTTGGTTCTTGCATTTTCGGTTAGTTTACTCCGCGGTGCCCCTCCGTTGTTGTGTATAATCTTCTGGTCACTGGGGCAGTCGGGGGGGGGGGTAGTTGTGGATTTTCTGCATTGTGCAGGGGGCTGGACTAGATGACCCTGGAGGTCCCTTGCAACCCCATGATTCTTTGATTCTCCTGCTCCCACGTCAGCAGCAGACGAAGCAGCAACGGACTGAGCCAGCACCACCAAGAGTTTGGGGAGGGTGCTGCAGTTTTGCATCACCTGCTTCTGGCACCTCTGCCTGCAGCCTCCTGGGGTGGAGACGGGAGGCTGGATGCTGCATCTGGGGCTGATGCGGTGACGTCAGCCCTCATCTTGTCTTGTTCAGCAGGGTCTTCACAGCTGACAAGTACCTGCAGATCATTAACAATATGTCTGTTTTTCTTGCCCCCGAAGTGCAAAGCACAGAGGTGTGGGGCTTGTCCGGCAGGGTGGGAATCAGCCAGCTCACTCACTCAAGGGGGCAGCCAAGGGTTCTTGGCAGCCTCCCTCCTGCTCCTGGAGAGGAGCCCACCGGTGTGAGCTGAAGCGAGAAATATTTGTCCCTGACCCAGGCAAGGAGCCTTCTGATCCCGTCCTGTGGATACTGCTGTTTCAGGTGGCCTGCTTGGGCGGGGGAGCAAAGACCCCGAGCATCAATTAACTGGAGGAGCGACGCCGTAGCCTGTGGAGCCTGCAGATCGTCCCCGGCAAGGGACGCAACACTCTCTCTAATCCGCTCCTCGGCATTTATCTCCCAGCTCCTGTCTCGGAGCCAGCAAGTCGCGGGCCGCTCGCCCGCCCTTGAAGAGGGTCCAAATCTCACAGACTCCAGTGTTTTTTTAAAAAAATTCTTGAGCCTTATAAACTTGTCACTGAGACTAAATGCTCAGCTGGGAAAGGGATTAGGATTGGGCTGGAGCAAAGCTCACGCTCTGCCCTTCCCCTGCTTTGCAAAGGTGGCCGAGGCTTACAGGGGACGAGCTCTGAGCATGATGTGCAACGAGGGCCCATGGCCTTGTGGGACTTGTGACCCAGCAGCGTAGGAGGCCAACACGAGAAAGGGGGGGCGCCTCCCAAAAGAGGGAGTGCCACAAGTCCCAGCCACCCATGCTGCCAAGCCACTCCCACGACGCCTCTCCTTTTCCGCTCCAGTCAGCATGATAAGTGGAGCCTCCATGTTTAAAAGCTGTATGCCAGACGAAACGGGGCTTCTTTTGGTAATCCCTGATGGGTAATTTTCCGGAAGCATTGAGTGGCCATTTCTGGAGCAGCACAGATGGAGATCCTGTGGCTTGCCCAGGGCCACAAACTGAGTCCAAGGCAGCGGTGGAGCCTGAGCTGCAAAGGGCTCTGTCTTTTGATCCATCTTTTGCCATAGTGCCAGGGTGTGCCATCCTCAAATTGGTCGCCCCTCCCCTGGAGAAAGCCTTCTTGAGCAGCCCAGCTGGACCCCTCCCAGAATGACACCGTGGCCTTTGCTGCTTCAGGTGGCCCCAGTGGCCAGTGGCTGGTGTGGTGATGAAGAGCATTAGCCAGACTTAAGAAACTGGCACTCAAAATAGCTAGCCTCTGCCTGCTGCTGCAACGTACCTTGGAGTAACAGTGAGAAACGGGTGTCTGTTGCGTCCATTGCCTGGCTGGAACAGGATGCTTATCTCAAGGGGCCTTTGGTTTGATCCAGCTGGGGTCTTATAGAATCCTAGATTTGGAAGGAGCCTTACAGACCATCTAGTCCAACCCCTGCCCAATGCGGACACAGCCTAAACTATCTTCTTATGCAACAGCCATACTTTGCTCCTGAAGCATTTTCTTACTTGACACCTTTATCCCCCAACTCAAAAGTAGTACCTTTAAGACTAACCAACTTCATTGTAGCATAAGCTTTTGAGAACCACAGCTCTCTTAAATTCATCTGATGAAGAGAGCTGTGGTTCCTGAAATTTTATGCTACAATAAAGTTGGTTAGTCTTAAAGGTGTTATTGGACTTTTTACTATTTTGCAACTACAGACTAACACGGCTAACTCCTCTGGATCTTTCCCTCCCAAAATTCCATTCCCCCCAAAAAACATTTCATTCCCACCGCAGGTTTCAGATGGTGCCAGACTATGGAATCCCAGTTATCTAGAGTTCGTCTCCCCCCTTCTGCAAGAAGCACAAAGTTCCTTGATTCCAAAAGGTTTATTGAAAGACAATGCTCAAGATGCAAGTATCCATATTCCAAGGGATTGAGGCCTTGGCTGAACAGAAGCTTTGTTGAGAATGACACATAAAACGAAAGCAAGAACACTTTAATCACCCCTTCCCAGCCTCCCCCCTTAGTCCTGTCTAGAAGGCCTGGGAAGGGGAGGACGTCAAGGTTGGCCGGCTGATGAGAATTCTTCGCTCCCATGGGTATAGGCGACTTGGGCAGCACCTGGGCCTGGAGGGAGAGAACTAGACAACTACAGATTATAACAGGAGAATATGGCGTAACTTTAGCTTGAGAACTGACCCTCTGACAGATGGGCAGCTGTTGCCCGTTCAGCAGGTGCCCAACAGCAGTGACTCCTTTCCTCCCTTGGTCATAGATCCAGAGATGCATGGAGGGTGTGATATCTCTGGCCAGTTTCTTCATACCATCCATGCATCTGATGAAGAGAGCTGTAGTTCTTGAAAGCTTACGCTACAGTAAAGTTGGTCACTCTTAAAGGTGCTACTGGACTCTTTGCTATTTTCCCTCCCTTGTGCCACCAACTGTTTAGGTGCCCATAGAAGGATCTACAACCCTTTGCAAAGGGCAGCCAAAGAGCAGCCCCCCTTTACCTTTTGGAAAGATTAGGTCAGGGCCTCCAAGAGGTCCATGGGGGTGGGTTTTTAATCCCCCCCTTCTCTTACAGAAGGGCAGTTTGGATGGACTAGGAGGGCAGATGTGTTCTCTGAAACTCCACACTACGCCCCATGCAAAGAGAGTGGGAGCCGTACTGGACTTGTCCGAGGAGAACCTGCTTGTTCCTTTTTCTTGTTCCAGGTTTTTCCTCCTGTGGGGGTCCACGTGTGATCTGGGGGCTCCAAACCGGAGCCCCCAGCACTGCAAGGATTCCCATGCCAGGTGCATTAGCAGCTCGGGCAGGAGCCCTCCGAGATCCGCTCTCCTCTTTCCCCTCAGCAAAAAGAGAAGACCTTCCACCCTTGGGTCCTTCCCTTCCTCCCAGGGTTGCATGTTGTAAAAACCTGAAGCCCGCACCCATCTTGATGGCACTTCTGGAAAGGAAGGTGCCCATTAGGGGCACTGGAGGGAACCGTCCCCTGAGCAGCCACCTCTGCTCTTGATTGAATCCAGGTCTGGTTCTGTGACGCTAGAGCGGAACACCCCAGCAGAGACTATTCTCCCAGCGGTGGACCTTTGAGCTGGCCCTCCTGTGAATGCACTTCCAGTGCCTGGCAATCAAACGAGGGAGTAACCTTGCCCAGAGTGTAGGTCAGCTGGAAGACGTCTACCCTCCGTTTTCTCCTGACACCGTTCTCAAGTAGTGCATTTCAGACGTGAATATTCTCTTAGCATCACTTGTGGATATGCCAAGTGGAAGACGTGTGTTCTTCACCCTGGGAGAAGGGAGGCAAGGGACCTGTTTCTGAAGAAGGACAGTTGTGTCCGCATGGACTCCAGGGCGGCCAGTGGAGTAGGCAGGAGAGGCGTCACTGTGAAGTGGGGAGTCCTGTTAATGCTCTGGAATGACGCGTGTCTGGCACCCAGCAATCCCAAGCGTCCCAGAAACGAGCTTTGCATCTGCTTCCAGGTCATGCTCTGACTTTTTTTTCAAATGAGGAAGTTCTCTCTGGGAGCTCAACGGGGGACCTTCCCAAAATCACTTGGCTCAGTGCTGTGACGTCACTGCTCAAATCCGTTTCTGTTGGGGGGAAACGGTTGTCTGAATGCATCCCGAGAAGGTGTGTGCGTGTGTGACTTCTTAGCTCCAACTAGGGAACCTGGAAGAGCGGCTAAATTCCCACTCCCGTCCCAGGACCAGCCCACAATCCGAGGAAGCGGAGAAGCTCAGCTCGGGCCGCAGAGGCTGGGGCCGAAACGGCAGCCCAGGCACAGCAGAGTCCTGGCAAATGATCCTTCCCAGGCGCTGCTCCCCTTCCAGCGAGCAGGTGAATAGAGGTGATGTTGGAGGGGTTTTTAATTAAACATCTGGAGTCTTTGGCAAGCCTCCGGCCTGTCTTAATTGCTGCACCTCTGGCCATCCCCGGAGGCCGTGGGAGGAGTTCTTCCCAGTCTTCCAATTGAGGGGAGGGCATCACAGCAGGACTTTGCTCCTTCTTCGCAGGGAGGGGAAGAGATCAGGACTTGGCGGGGGATGGGCCTGAAGCTTCGTCCTCTGGTGGCCCCAGTGATTCTCTTCCTCTCCTTTGCCTGAGACAGGACTGCTCCTCTCTCTACCCTCAATGGTAATATCCAGCTTGGCTGTCCAAGGTTTAGCAAACCCTTTCCAAACAACATGGTCGTTTGATCCCATGCCCCTGCTCTGATGTTGTTCTGGGAGCTCCCCATTTTTTGTGGTCCATTTTCTTTATACCACTCCATCCCACTTCCTTCCAACAAAGGAAGCCGGTGGCCACTCACCATGCGCCTTGCCCCCTAACCTGCCATATACAGTTCCCACTGCAGATCTTGCGGGGGGGTGGGGGGAATCTTCTTTCTTACGAACAAGGGATGCTATCAAACTGCGCAAGCCTGCTGCTTTAATTTGAAGACCCCCATTTTTATTGTACTTCTCCCTTGTGCAAACTGAACCTGTGATTTTTTATTTCCATGCTATTTTCTGCTTCCTTGCACTGAATTCTTCTCCGTATAATGTGGGCATTTTAATGTTTTAAATCAATATTATATGTATGTGCTGTATACCTTGCATATAAATTGAGTCAACAACGTATTGAAAATATGTCAAAGGAATAAATGTACCATCAAAACCAGCTATGGAAAAAGCCAGACCCAAACTCTTCTCCAAGACAGCATGTGGGGGAACTTCCGAGTTCTGTCCCTGAGCTGCTGCTGGAGGGGGGGGGGTCCCTGCATTTGTGAATGAAAGGATGGTGCCCACCCGGAACAGGGCCTCTTCAGCGCGTGTCCCAGTGCTTGCAAGATGGCTTTCAGAGGCTGTACTTTAAGAGGCAGGAGAAAATATTCTTATCCTCCAAGGCCTGCAACTAAAACAGTTTTTGAGGTTTGTGTTCTTTCTGCGTCTGCTTGATGTAGTCTGTCAGGTTTTTACTTGGTTTTAATGTTGTTATAGATTAGATTTGCTGGTTTTATGGTGTAAAAAGCTTTGAAAGCAGTTTAAAAAGCAGCATATAAATTTAGCAAATTATGGTTTTATGGCACAGCCCTTATGTCCGGTTCATTCCTTGGACTTTATTCATTACTGATGCATTGCATTTTGTTAAATCTTGTTATATTGTTTATTATATTGTTTGCCCTTGTATTATATTGTTAGGTTTAGTTCTTGTGAGGGTTGCTCCGTAGTTGTTGTGGCCTTTTGCACATGGGCAATTTGAGCATGCGCAGAGAGCCTTTCACTTTCCACAGAGTGAGTCCCCTCGGATGTGGCCGTAGGGGGAGGAGCTCTTGGGGCAGAAGAGAGGGCCCCCTGGTTGCTGTGAGCCCAGCACCCTCTCTCTTTAGAAATTAAGCCCCTGGTGGGAAAACAAAGCAAAGCAGTTGCTCCTTCCTCTGTTGACTGCTTTCACAATGAGAGGGGACAGAAAGTTCTCCTAAAAGTCCCTTCTGGTGTGGAAGGGAAAAATCTCTCAAGTTCATGCGTGCGCAGACAGAAACACGCTGGCACCTCCTCCTTGCTGCATGCAGAAGACAAACGGGGAACCCGTCTGGGCAGCCGGGCGGGGAAAAGCACACGCTGAGCCGAGGGATGCTCGTAGTCATTTGCCATCTCCTCCGTGGGGACCACTCGCGGGGCACCGAGCCTTGGCCGCCAGCGCTGCAGTCTGCATGACAAACCGCTGGGCTGGGGTCTCCAGAGACTTCTCTTGGATAAATCTGCCACTTTCAGGAGTCCGGGCGGGACAGCTTTGCCGAGGACACAGGAGTCTCGTTGATAGGCCCCTGTTGTGCCTGATTATCCCTGCCATTTTCTCCTTGTCATATCCATCCACAGAGGCAGGGAGAATTGATAGTCTCCTTGGAAGCTGGAGCAAGGTAATGGGAGGGATAGTGAGGCTGGTGCCAGGAATAAATCACAACAGCTTGCTAGAGAATGCAGCCCCCGATAGAAGCAATAGGCGCCGGGGAGTCCATAGGCCTCTGCAGCAGGGGGCGGAACTGAAATGCAAACCAATTGGCAGGATTCCTTTGGCATCCCCCCCCCCCGCCATTCCTTGGTCCAGTTTGGTTGCCCATTACTTGTTCCCCCTGCCGAGGTTTCAAGGTGGTGAGCTGGAAAGAGCAGCCTCTCTGCGTGGAGAAGCATCTACACGAGACATTTGACACGTGAAGAACACATGTCCAGAGATACAGTGTTAGCTGGGAAGAGTAATTTAAAAAGACAGAGCCGGAGGCAGGGCAAAAGCTTTGCTAGACCTGGAGCTGTGTGAAGGGGCTGTGAAATGCCAGAAGGGAAACTTCAGCCCATGAGAACCTCTCCAGGTCCAAGCCCGGCTCTGGAAGGCAGCTCCAGCCCACTTCCATTCCTCGCTGCCCTCTGGTTGCCAACTCAGACAGTTTTAGACTGGAGAGATGAAATTGACAGAACCTTCCAGGAGGTGAAGATGAAATTAACAAACCCGATGAGAAGTGATCTCCGCCTGCTCTGTCTTTTAAAACGAGGGTTCCCAGCTAACAATGCATCTCTCAAAACTTGACAAACACATGCTGAGGCGTCTTGTGTAGAGAGACCCTCAGTTTTGGGTGTGCCAACTGTACCCCATTCATAGGCCACTGGGGCAGAGATTCTACTGCTGTTGATGGAGGGATGATTAATGCAGCTCAGTAGCTCCGGGCCTTGCAAAGACTTCTGGACTGTCTTTCAACAGTCTTGCATTCATTCCTTGAACGGGTGAATTCATTGGAGGCTGAAGCTAGGCCAGCAGTGGGGCTTTTCTCCATGCACGCGCACACACCCCTCCTCCCATCTGGTTACATGGCTCGGTCCCTCCTTTGGGGGGAGAACAGCCACTCGGCTCCATGCTTCAGCAGAACTCACCCTGCGCAGCTAAGATGCCACGGACAAAACACTGGGCCCCCTGCCCTGGCTTAGCCGTGACAGCGCCGTCCCCCTCGCCTGCTGGGCTCTCCCCTCTGGTGGACGGAAGCTGCAGGTCGTCCATTTCAGAAAGCTCTCTAACGGAGCCTGGAACATCCTTCGGAGGAGGTGGATGCCCCATTTTCATGCCCATTCCCGGATGCCCTGGCCCGGCTGAGAAAGTTGCCGTCAATCAGGTTTATAGATGGAAATGGGTTTCAAGCCAGTGGTGGCCGAGGCAGCCTGTAGGTTGTAATGGAGCCGCAGGGCCCGGTGTGAGCCTCGTATGTCCTTGCTGCCAAACAGAACTCGGCTGGTGCCAAACCTGCCTTCCAGTCAGTGAACCCCCCACCCCCACCCCCTGCGAAGGATTTCTGCGCAAGGAGATACCCTGAAATCAGCCTGCCGGCTTGTGACCTTCTTTGACGTGAAGGCTGACTCTCAAGTGTGGGAGGGGGGACTCATTCTGACTGTACTTATTCCAGATTTGCTCTTCAGTGGCCCTTGACTCGAATCCTGCCCAGTGTAAGTGACGCTATGCACATCACTGACACGCTGAACTGGGTGCTTTAAAGTGTGTTCAGAAGGCGCTTGGCTGATCTCACCTGCTGCCACAGAGTCCTCCTGCCGTAAGCTGGGGGGAGGGGTCCCAAAGGAGTCCTGGGTTGAGATCAAAGAGGTCTCTCAGCCCGACCCCCAGGGCAGTGACGGCAGGACAGCCTGATGGCACCCCCTGGCCAGAACAAGTCCTCAGCTTTTTTTATTTTTGGAACAAAGGTTCTGATGAACCTGCAGGACTGCACAATATTGTGTGTCATTCTGGACGGCCCTAATCAAAACACATTGTGTGGGTTTGGTGTCTTGTTCTGGATCTGGCCTGGGCCCACGTGGTGCTGGCAACTGTGTTTTTACCAGCTGGCCCTCCTTTGAGGAAGTTGATGGAGCAGCCGTTCCCCCACCCACCCCCCACACCGCCCCAGTGCAGAACTGCTTGGAGTGCGTACAATTGTGCCCAAAGAGGAGAGGAGCACACGGGCAGCCGCACTAGACATCTCCTGCTTGGAAGGATGCTCCTCTGCCCAGCTTTCACTCCCAGTCCTGCTTCCAGTGCTCGGCCTGGAAAACAGGAGCATCGTCCCTTGACCTGGGGGGCCAGAAAGCCTTCCCCTCCTCCCACCTAAGCCTGAGATGTTTTCAGGTCTTGGGCACACCAGTCTCTGTCCTCAGCTCCTCGTCTTTCTGACGCAAAGCACTCTCCAAGTTCTGTCCTGGAAGTCTATCCCAGCAAGCCGGGTCCAGCTTGTTTAATCAGCCGTTGGGCCCTCAAAGGGATAAGAGGCAGCCAGCGTGCTTCCGAGTAGGAAAGCACCTTTCATCTTCCTTGCCTGCCACTCACCTTCTGTGCCACCCATCTCAGTAGCCTGGCAGAGCTCCAGAAACAGCATTAAGCCCTCCCCCAACACACACACTTATTGATCGGGCTCTGCCATTTGATCTTCCTTTCTAATGCAAAGCCTGAAACTGGTAACAGGGTGGGGGGAGAGGAAGGAAAGGGAGCTGCTCTAAAATGGAGAGGGGACGCTGAGTGGGCACGCAGACTGCCAACTTCCACCCACCCTTTGTCACTGTGCTTTTAGCAGACATGAGCAGGGGAGGGACGTGTCTGTTTGTGGAAAAGAGTCATTTGCTCATTTTTGCACACTGTGCTTGATGCTAAAGATGCAAGATCGGTCTAGTCTACACCCACACTGGGTGACTATAAACGTTGTATGTCTCGAAATCCACCTTGCCTACATATATAAGCCAGACCTGAAGTGATTAGAAGCACCCAGAGTGAGGGGGGTGACCCACAGCCAAAGCAGCCAGACCTTCCGCTCTCCTTGAGAGCAGGCCGCCTCCAGGGGCTTCATCTGACGCCATGAGCAGGGAGTGCCGGTGCCAACTGGGGGGCCTTTTTTGCCAACCACCACTTGCTTCTTGCAGCACGTTCAGCGGCACCGGTAAAGGGTACTTGTTCAGGTGCCCATTTTTATCCCACCCACCCTCCCAACACACTTTCTAAACTGCTCTGAGTGTGGCATTAAGTTGTCCTGAAGGGCAGTATATAAATTGAATGTTGTTATTATTAGAATGCAAGAGTCACAGGCCTGGGCTGTGTCCTTTCTGGCTCTGTCCCAAGGATCCTTAACAACAGGTGCCCCAACTTCCTCGCCTTGCCGGGCCAGGCCAGGCACATCCTATGACAGCAAACTGCTCTTTTTGTTGAGGTCTAGTGAGAAAGTGCCCTTTTTCTTCCAGGAAAGGGGCTCACATGGGAACTGGGCTGCTCCGATTTCCCGTGCATGTGTAGGAAGGAGGTCAGGAGGAGGGCAAGTCCTTTCGTTTCCCCAGCATCGGCCCCTCCCTGTTCAGTCACCTTTCCTTCGTCTCCAGGGAGGGCTCCCTCCCTCTGGGGGTGGCATTTGCTGCTCCTGGTGGCTTCCTGTGGGGGAGGCTCCCCCGAAAGGCAGTGGGGGGGGGCTGCAAAGATGACCGAGGCATGACGGGTGCCTGACTTCGAGGTTTGTGCATTAACGCCGACTGATGAGATAGCGCTTGAATTAGCTTTAGGGTTTTATTGGCTTAATGTTTTGATTGTAATCTCTGAACTCCTTTGATAGTCTTTTTGGCTATAAAAGCAACATAAAATACTGTCAATAAATAAGCCCCATGGAGTAAAAGGAAGAAGGCAGAAAGGAGAGAAGTAGTAAAAAGGCACTAAGAAGGAAATGGTGGAGGGCGGGGAGGAAGAAGTTTGGAAGAAGCTCGAAAGACATGGAAGTGGAGAGCATCTGGAGACAAGAAAAGAACTGAGGGGGGTCCGTGAGGAAGGAGAGCTCAAGCCGAGGGAGGCGGCGGCAGAGAAGCAGCGAGCATTCAGGCCAAGCTGGGTTCTTAGCCGGTCTGGATGGAGAATGCTGGTTTGAAACTGGCCAAGTCTCCCCTGATCCTGCTCGGTGACTCCATGGCAGAGGGAGGACAGAAACGCAGCTCTTCCGGGCCCAAGTACTGCCCCAGATGTTGGGGGGGGGACCACAAGAGTCTGCAGATGTAGCGACAGGAGTCACTCACTCCTCCCCTGCCGGGCTCCAACCAACCCTGAAGAGCTCTTTATTCTAGCACGAACATCGACTGGAATAAAATCTTGCTAGTCCTGATGTTGCCACAAGACTCCTGTTTATTTTTGGTGCAACAAGAGTCGTACAGCTGCCCCCTAGAACTGTTGTCAGGGCTGACTCCAAAGGTTTGCCCGATTTTTTGCACCTACCTCCCCTTCCTAATTATGAAGATACTCAGTTGTCCCTGAAATCACAACTCTTATTAAAATAACAATCGCAGCTCATTAGGAGCTTATAAAAACCTCCAATTAAAGGCATGATCCTGCATTTAAAATGCAAATGCTGTCTATTGGAAGGACACCCCGCAGTCCTGTGGATTGACCCTGGGGTGGTTCAGCTGTTGTGCTTTCCAGCAGGGATAGGCTACCAACTCCTTGCTTCTTAGAGGCCTTGGCCACCAAGTAGAGGGCTGAGGAGGCCTCTCGGGCAGCCCAGCCTCCAGTTGGGAACAGCACAAAGCAGCAGCAGCCACCAAGCTCCAACTGCCAGGCATAAAGACAAAGGTGGCTGCTAGCCAGGTCTCATTAACTGCACAAAGGGAGATTCGGGAATCTTCAGATGTGCTCGTTAAAGAGCTGCGCTGACGAGACGTGCAACAAGGCGGCCTTGGCGCTGGGGCCCAGCAGACAGGATCCACAGCAACACCGTTCTCAAACCGATGCAGGGAGGAGCTCAGTGAAAAGATGGTTTTGCATCAAATATGCTGGGGAGGGGGGCTTAGGTGCCAACCAGGTTGCCCACCGGTCGTCTCCTGGGGCGGAGTTACTCAGGCCGCAGGGGGATTTCAGAGCTCCTGGCTGCAGGGAGGACAGCTCCTGCCCTCTTGGCTCGCCAAGCACCAGGCTTGCCAGGCGGGGATCTTGCCAGGCCTTGGTGAGAGCTGGAATTGCTGGTACTGAGCCCCAGAATGTATTTTCAGCACTGGATCCTCAGTTTTCAAACCTGTGAAACTATGAGGAAGAAGAGTGTTTTGTGTCGATAAAAAGTATTTGCCCCTCTTGTCACAACCAGCTCACCCATACCTGGAGCTTAAGTCTCCAAGGGTTGAGGTTTAGCACCTGGCACATTTCTTCTTAGACGTATAGCTGCGTCCCACCATCGGCCCAAGCGTTGCAGGATGTGTGAGCTGAGTCCTTTTGGAAGCCTTTGCCATCAAATATCTATTTCTTTTGTCCCCGGCACAGAAAGCACTCGATGTGTGTGTGGTTATTTATATTATTGTTACCTTGGAGGCTGCGGATCATAGCATCATAGGATTGGAAGGTACCTCCAGGGTCATCTAGTCCAACCCCAAACTCCTGCAGGCAATAGACCCTTCATCATTGTGCCACCCTAAGCAGGTGTTTGGGTGGCTTAACCAGAGAACCAGCCCTGATTCCACGCTCAGCGGGCTACACTAAGGCAGGCAAGAACGTCATGTCAGACCTGTTTGGCAGGCCGCTTTGACGGCTCCGATTGCTCATGATCGCCGCCTCAAGTTGCTTTGGCTCTCTTTTGCTGTTCGCCACCCGACTCGGTCCCTGTGCCACACAGTCTTGCAGTGTGGTGGTGGAATTTCATTTCTCTCTGCCTTAGCGGTGACTCCTACCCACCTGCCCAGTAGGGAATCGATTACTCCCCATGGTCATGGTGGGGTCAGGGATGGTTGCATCTGACAAAGAGAGCTGTGGTTCTCAAAAGCTTATGCTACAATAAATTTGGTTAGTCTTAAAGGTGCTACTGGACTCTTTACTATTCTGCAACTACAGACTAACACTGCTAACTCCTCTGGATCTAAAATACTGCCGTGTTTGATTATATGTGATTTTCCCCCCTCTACTTAAAACAATTGGCAGCAGAGGACAGCTAAGCCAGGGCTCCCCAACATGGTTACCGTGCTTCCCTTGACACTAGGCCCACTTATGGCGGGCAGTCTCCAGGTAGATTTCCCTGTTGCCTGTTTCTGTTTCAAGCTGCTATGGAAGAAAAATAAATAAAAATGAGACTCCAGCATGTCACTTCTGGAGTTCAACCTGAGAGTGACAGTGTTAGCTCTAGGAATTGCCAGAAACTTTGGTAAAGCCGTACAGTTTTATCATAAAGTCTTCCAATTCCATTGTTATTTCCAGGTCCTACCCTGAGAGGGATGAGCTGGCAACGAGGCCGGAGCCTTATTCTTAATTGTTTTTCTCCTTCCGCCCCCAACCCTCCCACTGGTTGCCAGGCTCAGTTGCCAGCCGCCCTTACCTCAGGCAGCTGCATTGCAGGTATGGATCCCATCTGGCCTCCTCGCAGGCAAAACAGGCGCTTGCTCTGGAGGCCCCAATGACTTCACTTCGGGTTGAAAAATGGAAGCAACAGAGTCTCAGCAGGGGCAAAAATAATAATAATAACTGTCAGTCCTTGGCAAGTAAATCCCCACATTCTCCACAGAAATCACACAGGTGAATTGGTTGAAGTAACTTTTATTAGAGATCTATCAGGTTCAAGGTGCTCAGACAGCGGAATTGGGAGAAGTGACATATTGAGGGAAAGCATGGTTAGTTATAGGGTAATGTCCCGCCCCTAGTTTAGTAGCACGTTTGAATTCTGGCCTGAACGCGAGAGACAAAAAGTATCAGAGTGTAGATTACGATAAGCAACAATAGCAAATGGGGAATGAAATCATCCGTGTTCTCAGGGAAGATACATTTCAGACTGGCTGCATCTGGTCTCAAGGCGGCGTAAGTGAAAGTGTTCAGCGTCAAAGCAGAGATAACACACTGAGCTTCCAAATAGCAGGCATTGGATGGTACTCAGAGCTCTGCATAGTGTCAGAGGACCAGTAATAATAATAACATAATAACATTCGATTTATATACCGCCCCTCAGGACAACTTAATGCCCACTCAGAGCAGTTTACAAAGTATGCCATTATTATCCCCACAACAAAACACCCTGTGAGGTGGGTGGGGCTGAGAGAGCTCCAGAGAGCTGTGACTGACCCAAGGTCACCCAGCAGGCTTCAAGTGGAGGAGTGGGGAATCAAACCTGGTTCTCCAGATTAGAGTCCTGCGCTCTTAACCACTACACCAAGCTGGCTGGTAAGTTGCATATAACATACACGTGGCATGTACTGCAGGTAGGCATACATGACAATAATGTTCGGTCTATATACCACCCTTCAAGAAGACTTAACACCCCCTCAAACCAGTTTACAAAGTATGTCATTATTATTTTCCCCATAACCACAAATATTCTTTGAGGTGGGTGAGTCTGAGAGAGCTGTGACTGACCGAAGGTCACCCAGCTAGCTTCAAGCGAAGGAGTGGGGAATTCAAAGCTCCTATGGATAGGAGCATTACCTGACGCCCGTGTTAATGTCTTTTGAGTGATATGCTTTGAATTGGATGAAATTGACGTTGGTCTAGTGACCATCTTTGAAAAAGAACAAAAACGGGACCAGAATAGAGAACCCGTCTGCCCGTCAGATGGTCCTTCTTCTTAATTCCCCTCCATCGAACTGCACTTGGATCTAACGCCGTGTTGTTATTTATTGCTATTTGCACTTACCTGTGGGACTGCTGGCAGTAACATGAGTGAGTTTGCATACAATTAGTTTATAGGAATGGAATATGAAATGTAGTTGGCACTAGCACTTTATGTACAGTTCTGGAGTTTGGAAGTGATGCGTGCGTGAATATTGAAGGCAGCTTATGCATGAATTTGTCCCTTGGTGTAACAAGAATCTAAAATAACACAAACGAATTACTGGTTTAATACTTACTGAGTTTTCATTAGCTTTCACGATACTTCCTTTTCGCTTTGATTCACTCGTGATACTCTCTTTTGGGTTATACTCACGCCGATAAAAGCAGGGTTGCCCGGTCACGACTCCCCTTACCCTCTTGGCAAGAGGGGGGGACCTGGGGCAGTGCAATGATGTCACTTCTGGGAAGAGGTTGGGGGGGTGCCTGGAAGGCCTATCACTTCACCTTCCCCCCCCCCCCCACGCACACACACACGCACCCTGACAGCCAGTGAGTGGTGGCGGAGGGTGGGAATGGAGGATCCCTAGATGAAAAGGTTTTCCACTGGAGGATGATGACTGCTAAGCGCCTGATCTTCCCTTAGCTGGGGTTGGTTCCGCCCCGCCCCCCTTTCAGGCTTTCCTTCTTCCCAGTTAGGGAGATATTCCATTTGGCTTTACCTCCTAAGGTAGCCCTTCGGGGTTTGGCCCAGTCTCCTGCAGCAGACATTTTGGGGTGTCGCTTATCACCTTCTCTCAAAATTTCAAAGGTGCCCACCCAAGAATGAAGCCGTGGCAGGGCAACATTTTTGTGCTGTGCTCTGTGGGCTTGTGAAGCAACCCAGGGAACAGGCTGCATCTGTTTCTGCCCAGCAGAAAATTGTTCCTCTGCTCACCACATGTGAGTGGGACGTGATCCGGACCCTCAGGTGTTCCAGCATTTCTACTAGGCTAAATGGGCCTTTGGCAGCTTCCTAAGCAGGCAGGATTTTCATATGGGGGAGGTGTGCTTTGGAGCAACATGTACTGTAGAGTGGCAATGGGAGGCTGCAGCCGCCACGCCCACTTTTCCAACCACCCTGGCACACCTGTTGGGAAGCGAGGCATCGGGGCAGGTCGACAAGTGCCGTGGTCCCTCCTAGCAGTGCAGAGATGCCTCTCTGGACAACTGAAGCCCTGTGAAGCGCTGCCACCATGTGGCCTCTGCGGGAAGCAAATGTTGTTACCAAACACTGCGAGGGGGCTCTCTGCCTTGGGCACTCAGGTCAGAGAGGCGTGGTGGCTGCGGCTCGCTGGCAGACCGCCTGCTCAGCATGCAGAAGGCGCATTCCTCGGCATCTCCAGTTAAAGGGACCAGGAAGGAGATGATGTGAAAGAAGACCCTGGAGAGGCACGGCCAGTCGGAGAGACAAGACTGACCTCGACAGACCTCGGCAGTCTATCAGTAGAAGGCAGCTTTTTGTGTTCGTGGAGGGGAGGGGAGGGCTACATTGGCCCAGGGACGATTTCTCTCTTCCCCCAGACACATCTGTCCTTCATCGGATTCCCCATCTGCTCTGCATCCATAGCACAGCAAAGGTGTTGTGGGGTACCTGCAGCAGGTAGAAGGGCTGTCATTGTCTCGAGAATAAACTCTCTGCTTCTCCTTTCCTCCCCCCCCCCCCCCCCGCCGCCATCTCTTTTGCCTTCCTGTGGTTTGTTTGAATAATCTGTCTGCTAGACTCATCTTCCTGGCCTTCGTCTGGAGTCTGAAGGCTGAAATAGCCATTAGTGGGGATGCACATCTCAGAGTAAGGAGTGAGATGCTAAAGGCTGAAGGATAGAGGCATTTCGCTCTTGCTCTCTTGGTGAATTCTGCATCTCTCATCGCCTCTGTGTTCTGTTTGCAAGGTCTGAAGCCAGAGCTCTCTGGCAACTCAGATTTGGAAATTTGCATGGCTGTTCAGAGGAGCTCAGGGCCTGTGAGAGGCATGGAAGTCAGCACCTGGTCACCTGTGGGCCAAATCCCACCCCCCACTCTGGTGTCAAGAGGTGGGGAGGGAACGGTGACTGTCCACACAGAACTTGGCTGTTTGGCATTTGGCAACTCGGGGTCATGAAGTCCCGTGAGCTTGCTGGACCAAAACCCAGAGCTGGCTGCAGCTTCAGGGAGGCTCCCAGCATGACAACGTGCCGTGGGTCATGGCTGCGTTTTGCTGCCTTCGATGCCATTAAGGTTTTAAAAAGGCAAGAGCCCCGTCGACAGTAACGGCATAAAGGAGCAGGAGAGGGCCAGGGCTGGCTGATCCCTTACGCTTCCCGCCTGAAAGGAAGGGGAAGTCCTGTGGCCCCCACGTGCCACCATGGGTCCTCTTCCAAGCTTTGGACCTTAGTCCGGGGGGGGGGGGGAGAGCATGTTGCAAAGGACCTGGGCTGGGTCACAGGGGACGCCTTTTTGATCTCGCCTCCTCCATTGTTTGGAGGGCTCTGGTGAAGGCAAATCTGAGCAGAACAAAGACCAAAGATGTGGAGAGTTTGAATTCAAAGCGAGTGAGGGGAAGGGAGCTCAGCCCTAATGCCGAGACCCTCCTGCATCAGCTGGCTGGTCGGACAGGGCTCTGATCTTACCTCAAGCGAGGTGGGCTCTCCTCCTTTGGAGGTTTTTCATCAGAGGCTAGATGGCCATCTGACAGCAGTGCTGATTCTGTGAACCTGGGCAGATCATGAGAGGGAGGGCAGGAAGGGTTGCATCAGTGCTTAGTTCTCGTGGCCCCTTCTTACATGCCCAGGGTAATGCCAATTTCCACCTTGGGGTCAGGAGGCAATTTCCCCCAGGCCAGCTAGCCGGGAATCATGGAGGCTTTTTGCCATCTTCTGGGCATGGAACAGGGGTCACAGGGGCAGTCAGGTGGGGGTGGGGGGAGTAGTTGTGAATTTCCTGTATTGGGTTGGACTAGATGGCCCTAGAGGTCCCTTCCAACCCGATGATTCTGTGATTCTAAGAGTCCAGTAGTACCTATAAGTCTAACAAAATTAGTGGTAGGGTATGGGCGTTTGTGAGCCACAGCTCACATTTTCAGATGTGAGCTGTGGCTCACGCAAGCTGGTACCCTACCACTAATTTTGTTAGTCTTATAGGTACTACTGGACTCTTGCTCTTTTCCACTGCTACAGACAGACTAACATGGCTAATAATAATAACAACAACAACATAATAATAACATTTGATTTATATACCGGCCTTCAGGATGACTTAACACTCTCTCAGAGCGGTTTACAAAGTATGTTGTTATTACTCCTGCAACAACAATCACCCTGTGAGGTGGGTGGGACTGAGAGAGCTCCTAGGAGCTGTGACTGACTCAAAGTCACCCAGCTGGCTTCAAGTGGAGGAGTGGAGAATCAACCCTGGTTCTCCAGATTAGAGTCCCGCGCTCTTAACCACTGCACCAAACTGGCTACCCATCTTGATCTATCTCCAAGGAAAGAAGAGACACCAAACGCTGCCCGAGCTTTTAAGAATGTCAGCTTTTGATGGTTACTTAACTCCAGGTTGGGCCTTGTGTCAGGGGAAAGAGCCCTACACCTCTCCTCTTCTTCAGGACAAACACAGCAACCTCAGCAGCCCCCTTCCTCCAGCCCTGGCACCCTTCACAAGGGTGCTAATTGGCTTGTTCGTAAACGGAGGCAGACTTCACTCAGCCCAAGACACCTGCTAGGCTCTTCTGCCCGACCCCCCTTTGGATTTCTGTGGAGGCAGCAGCCGCTCATCTGTCGAGTTCTCCCCTGCACTTAATTCAGCTGCTCGCTCACGTGCTGGCTGTCTGCTCCTCCCCAAATATAGAGGCACTTAGTCCTTGCATGCAAAATGGATTTTCTGGGAATTTGCAAGTAAATCCATTCATTAATTCGGGGCTTTAAATTAATTACAGGACCTGGAGATTTTAAAAGAATTTAGCATCTGTGTCAGTCTCCATAATAGAGTAAAAGAGACTCGGAGGCTTATTTGGAGTTTTCGGCTGTCATGTCCAGAGGCTGCCTTCAGTCACAAGGTTACCAGTTATAATCGTTCACTCTTTTTTAACGGAAAGGTTGCCAGCTGTGGCAATCTCAGTTCATTGCTTTTCAGCATTTTCTCAAACTATAGCAGCAGAGAACCTGGCTTTCAGAGCTCTGCAAGTCTTTCTGTTATGCAAAGTTTCAGGCTCTGTCTTGGAAATGTCTGGGATTCTGGACTTGAACCCGGGACCTGAGGCCGTCCCGTCCCTGCACTATCTAAATATGCTTTGAGCATCTGCACTTCCTTATTAATGAATGCTGCAGTTTCTAAGACTCTTAATTTAGCATCCTGTGTTGAAAATCTGTGCTCATGCAATCACACCGTGCAAGAAAAAATTAAGAGCTTGGTTAGTTTTGTATATTTGTTAAGGCCTGGGGGGGGGGGAGAGGTATGGATTTAAATCTGGTGGAGAGAATATTTGATGTGTCTGGTCCTTCACCATAGTGCTATTCTTTGCCTTGCTGTACCCCTGAGACAGAATGAAATGAGAAGGAGGTGGTAGAGTCCACAAGTAGTGAAATGGACTGTACTATTTCAAACTGGGGTGGTGCCCTCCTGCAAACACCTTTTAAAGGAATTCCCTACAAGTAGACTTCCTTCCTTGTAGGCTAGATTTTTATTTGCAGGGTGTGTTCTGTGGGTGGGTGTGTTTTACATGGGGGGAACCCCCCAAAATAGTACCTTCTACCTGCAGTCTGAAATGATAGAGTCCATCTACCATCTCAGGATTCGATAGTGAGTGCACATGAGCAACTAAAAAGGTCAGTTGGTTGGAGCATCTTTTGTAGGCAAACAAGACTTACAAAACTGGTGTTTCCACCAAACAGACCCTTCTGGCAATGCCCGGTGAGACTCCTTCTCCACGCAACTGCTAACTTGCTGCTCGATCATCAGATCCGATGATTCTGTTGTGTCTCCGAGGGCACAGACTTGACCAGTGCCTTCTGGAACCGTGAACGGCCTCAGGGCCAAGCTACAAGTGATGAATGACACTTGAACAGCAAGTGTATTTCTCCCTGTTCACTTGCCTTCCACTCAATCCACTTGCTGTTCAAGTGTCATTTGTCATGTGTAGCTTGGCCCTCAGAGTCAGGACTGAAACCCTCCATGGCCTCTTCCCACTCTCAGCTTCGTTGGGGACGAGTATCTGAGCATGACTTTGAAAAATTAAAAGTAATTTGTTTTTATCCAATTTGCTGAGTGTTTTGGGTATATTTGGAGAGAGGGTAGCAATCTCTCAGTGCTCTCCACTAGTTTCTGTTATATACAGCTGTACATACAACCCCCAAATCTAATACTCCACAGAAATTACAATATTTTGCAATATTGGAAATATGTTAGGTTGAAAATATATAGCTCTAATTTAAGATAATGCATTTGCAACACGTGACGGTATAAAGGCTAAAATGGATGCTTTCAATCCTCTCTAGATTGAAGAGTTTCAAATTAGATTGGGTTTTTCAGAATTGTGGGGGAGGGGGGAAGCTCGCAAGATGAGAAACAGAACTTGACAATGGAATTATTGCTCATAAAATGTGTATCTCCTCCAATTTATATAAAACCAGTGGGGGAGGGGGTGGGGTGGACTGCAGGGCAAATCTTCCCTCCTCGCCAATCGCCTCAGGAGCAAAAAGAGAGGGGCCTTCACCTTCCCTCTCAAGTGACCTTGGGGGGCGGGGAGGGGCAACACGGGCTCAAAGTCCAGCTTTGCCCCCCCCCCCCGCCACCTTCTCCTTCTCCTCCGATTGCAACCAGCCCCTGCAGTTGCATCCTGCTTCCGGAAGCATGGCCCACCATAAAGAAAAGGGCGCATGCACCACGAGTTGGAGGGCAGGTGCAAGTCACTCGAACACCTTCAGTCATTTTAGAATTGCAATGCCTCCCTCGTTCCTGACCATTCTCATTCCAAAGCGTCTACATGACCCCCCCCCCCCCCCCCAATATTCATATAGAAATTATTCTGAAGCTAGCCTGAGGAAGAGAAACCATTCAGGACGCAACAGCTTCCAGATCTGAAAGAAAGTATCACGCTTATTGATTTATTTAGCTATTTATAACCTGATTTCTCCCCCGTAGGGACCTAAAGTGGCTTACAACATCCTTCTTCCATTTTATCCTTGCCACAACAACCCGGTGAGGTAGGTTGGGCTGAGAGAGTATCAGGCGCAAGGACACGCAGCGAGCTTCCGTGGCAAAGCAGGGATACGAACCTGGATCTAACCAATATACCACACTAACCAATACACATAACAGCCCCACACATTCCCCAAACATGCAGGGTGTGAGCATGCTGAAGCCCACCCCCCTCCCTCTGTGGTTGCCTGCAGGGTGCAAGTGTGTATAATTCCCCCCTCCTGTGATCAGTGACGCCGCTTTTCCAAATGTTGCTGATCACGGGGAGCGAGTTCAAATGCTTGGCTGAATGGCCCTTTGACCTGATCCAGTAGGGCTGCTCTTGTGTTTCTGCTGAGCTGAGCAGCAGTGGCTGGAAAGCCAAAAGGAGCCATGGGGGGGATTCTTTTTTTATCTTGAGCCCAGAATCTCTGGGAGTTTTCTCCAGAACTTTTTAAGTAGCAGATCCAAACAAACAGAGCCGGTTGAAGTAAAGCAGATGCACAGGGTTGCGTTGCCATCTTTCGTTGCATCACTGCAGCAGGTCCAACAATTATCTCGGCGTCTATCTGCACACACATACACAAACAGTTTAATTGGCAGATACGCAGCTGCCTCTCATCTTGTGTCTAGCACGGTTTCATACGGTCTTTCTCATAAATAATACAAATGTTGGGAAGCTAACAATTGTTTTGTAAAACAAGCTGAAATTAATCCACCATCCAAAGCACTCTTAGAAAGTTTTGTCAGGACACAACTGAACACGAGCTTCTCCTGTGCAACATTTGTGTAACTTCATTGTTGAGGCTTCTGCAGAACTGCCCTTGAATTGAGCCCTGGCTTTCCTCATCAGTTCAGTGTATTCCCAGTTTATGTATTTATTTATTTTGCTTCGTTTATATCTCCCTGATGGGAACCTGAAGAGGCTTATATAGTTCTCCATTTTTTCGTCACAACAAACCTGCAAGGTAGGTTAGGTAAAGAGCATGTGACTGGCTCAAGGTCACCCAGCAAGCTTCCATGACAGAGGGGGGATTCAAACTTGGGTCTCTCAGGTCTTAGTCCAACACTCTAACCACTTGTTTATTTATTTATTTTATTTATTTATGTCATTTATAGTCCACCTTTCTCTCTGAGACTCAAGGCGGATTACATAGTGTGAGATCAGTACAATCAGTATCAAAGACATTTCCGTACAGTGTGAAGGACATTCCCATAAACAATCCCATAGGGTAAATAAATACAAGTTTACAAAGACGTAGCATTAGTAGGAATCCAATGCATAGTTGAAGAAATGCTGAAACAGAACATAATCAGTTCTGGGACCGACATTAGACAGCATGGAGCACTGGTGGTACATAGGAGTACATATTTAAAGCAGCAGATAATATGTAAGGCAATATCGTGATGAAGTCTATGGTCCTTAACTCATTAGCGAAGCATCTGAGACCCCCTCCCTACAATACCACCCTCCTATCTGAGTAAAACACCTTTTTGAATCATTTGGTTTTGCATTGTTTACGGAAAGCCAGGAGCATGGGGGCTCTCCTGACCTCCTCAGGCAGGCCGTTCCACAGGGTAGGGGCCACCACAGAGAAAGCCCGTGTATGGGCTGCTGTTGATTTCGCCCTTGGGCAGACTGGCACCTGCAGGAGACCCTGTTCAGATGAGCGAAGCTGCCGTGGAGGGACACAGGGAGGGAGGCGGTCCTGTAGGTATGCCGGACCAAGGCCCTGAAGAGCTTTGTAAGTGATAACCAATACCTTGAACTGAGCATGGTAACTCCTGGTTAACTACGATGGGAGCCCTATGCATAGTGCGTTACAGTAGCCAAGTTTTGATGCTACCACCACTACTCAGGAATGGTGTGCTGCAAACAGACCCCCCCCCCCCGCCACTGGCTGCTCCATGGAGGCCCTTGCCCCACTCTGAGCCCAGGGCTGATGTGAAGCGGCAGCAGGCCCTCCCCATAGCCTGCATGGGGCTGGGCTGCTCTGGGGCTGGGCAGGGAGGCTGGCTGCTGTTCGGAGGCAGAGTTTTGCCCATTAGCTATAGTCGCATCTCACGTTTCAAACTTCCTAGTCATCCATGTTTCTTAGGCTTTGTGCCAAATTGCAATTTTAGAGGAAGTATAATAATACGTTTTGGGGGCACTTTAGCCTTCTTAAGAAGATGGTCTATGTGGTCACTGAATGTATATAGAGGGGAGGAAAAGGGTACCTGCTCATCTGGGCCCCCAACATCCACTGGAACATTGAGCCAGACACCTGCAACTGGCCAAGGCTCAGTGATGTGGGGTGGAGGGGTGGGAGAAGGGGCCGGCGTTGCTCCATTGGTTCCCCTTCTCTCCCTGGAGCTGTGCTTGCAGGCGTCGGTGGGTGTGTTATCTTCCCAGAGCCATCAAGGCTTGCTTGCCTCAAGGAATTCCAGGCACGTCCCCACGCCAAATACACAATGGGTTGCTTGCCACTGCAGCTGATGTGACATCTCCAAGGGGACAGGGCTGCTTTTGAAATAATGTGGATTAATGTATATCTTAGCCTGCGTAGGGTTTATTTTCAAAAAGCTCTGAGAAAATGCCAAATGTGATTCAGGTGAAAACGAGCAAAAGGAATCGTTGCTTTATCGGATGACCCAGTCGGCTTCCTAGACCCTCAACAGATCTTAGAGCTTCAGCGTGGAGAGACGTGCCCCTCCCACCAGTGTAACATTGCCAGGTAGACAAGCCTCGCCTTGCGAAAGAGGCCAGACTGGAGCACGTTGTGAGCCTGGATTGACCCACGCTTCTCTCTCCCAACAGCACCGCCCAAGGAGCCCGTTCTGATGTGCCGGTCCAATAACTACCCCAATGGCTTCTACTGCAGTTGGCACCTACCCAGCCCGACCTACATCCCAGACAGTTTTAACATCACCGTAAAGTAAGTGGGAGTGGGGGGGGAAGGGGGCAGGAGGGGCAGCTTCATGGGGGAGCCTCGGGGAGCCTCGGACCTCTTGCCATGGAAGATCTGGCCGCAGGGATCCAGGCTGGATGACCCTTGCACGGGGCCGTCCTTGTTAGCGGATGCCGGCCACCATAAACAGACCAATCCAGGGCTCAGAGGTCTTCACTGGCACAACCTAAGCTCTGCCCAGGGTATTTGTTGGTTTTTTGTTGGGTCTTTTATGTGGCAACATACAGCTGCGCTGTTCCCAGGACCCCTGTTGCTGACTCTTGGGCCCTCGCCACCTCTACCAACTCTGGATAAATGGGGAGGAGCAGCTTGTCTTGAATCTTTGACCCACAGGGTCCTCCAGTGGGAGATCATCAGAGCAAAACCCCTGAAGTGAAGATTAAATGAATCCTCAATATATGCAGATGCAGCATACAGCATCCTTCCGTAGTTCCCCAAGAGCAGACAAAGTCCCTTCTCAACTTGGGAAGATGCCACGAGCTGAACCTGGGAATTTTGGGCACGAAAAATGTGTTAATCTTTGCTGGCATTCTTGTGCTGATAAAGACCGTATTGGTCTCTTGTGCTCTTAACAGTCCTCACATCTGGCTTTGTTGCTGTTCGGTATTATGGGTTTGATCCAAGCTAAGTCTGCTGTTCAGAGAAGGCTTTCCTCTGAGGAAAAGAGGATGGGATTCCAACTGGCTGCGAGGTTGTGTGGTTGTCAAGATGCTGGCAGCCTCTGCCATACCCATACCTGGGGGGCGGGGAGGATTAGGGCTGGAGGTTGTGATATTATGACTGTCCGTTGCAGGTGTATTTCCCAGGATGTGAATTCTTGACTTAGCTCTCTTGGACTATGCTTGCTCCTAGCCGCTGGGAAAGGAGCCCACTTAACCTTCAACCTTACGTCCTCTCCTGTCCAGTTAGTTCCCAGCAGATTTAGCCAGCCTGTAGAAAGGGGGGGGGGGTGTTAGTCTGTCAATGATACAGGTGCTTGATATGTAGGCATGCCTCATTCCTGACAATGAACCCAGTAAGATCATGAACTGGCAACTTTTCAGTAAAGCTCTTACTAACAAATAGTGGAGTCTTTTGAAGGTTACTTGGCAGATTGTTACAATTCCTCCCCTTCCTCACTTCCGCCTTCCATGCCCCCTGGCAGGTCAGTTGCTCTCAGGGGACAGCAGGGGGATGAAGTGGAGAGGAGGGGTCTGCAGAGATGGGGGCAATCAGCAGAAATCACACACACCCATTGAAGCAGAAAACATCTTTTTCATTGTCCTGTCGTTAAGCTTATGCTTGACAGTTTTATTGCTATTGTATGGGGGGGGGGGTAATATTTCAACTTTTTTCTTTAGTTAAGAGTCTTGAGGGCTATGCCAAAAAATGGGATATAAATTCCCTAAGTAAATTAAGCTCTTCCCTCCCCACACATACTTTAATTGCACTTTTACTTCATCTTTGAGCCCACAAGAGTGTCTTGTTTATGGTTGAGGCGTAGGGTAATTCTGTGCAAAGGAGGTGACCTCCAAGACTGAGATCTCCTTCTCCAAGTGTGCGGCAACCTGTGACAGAGCCTTCTCAGTGGCAGCCCCAAAGCTAAAGTATACCCCAGTCCCAGGACTGCATGCCTACCAGTATTCAGCAGGCAGGTAAAGATGCCCGGAGGCTTTTTAGGGGCATGCAGAATGTGGAGTTGATCAATTCAGGTTTACAGCAATTGCATTGGCCTTGTTTTCCTTTTTTGTAAGTTTTTGGGATGTTTAACTTGACTCTTTCGGTTGTAAGCTGTTGTAAGCTGAGTAGTCCCAGAATAAGGCTACAAATGTTTGGATAACACAAATAAAAGGAGGGCAGGCATCCTCTGGGCAGGTGCAGTTTGTCGTACAGAGGGTGCTAGATTCCCTCATCTTCTCCTTGGTAGCAGGTCGCCCAAATGGAGGAGGGATTATCCAATGTGCTCCTTTCTGCACAAGGGGGTGGCACATTGAGTTTTTCCTCATGTTCTCTGGGCTATCCCACATACAGAGTTTATGTGGTACTTCAGCTGAGAACTGGTGCTTACCTTTTCCACCTCTGGCGGGGCGGGGGGTCTTGAGTGAGCGCATGAGGCTCTGGAGACCACTTGGTTCTCTCTGTCCACCAAAGTAGCAACAGCTGATTCACCGTCCTGGATAATCTCCCCGTTGCTTGAGTCTCCCTCTTCCTACCTACCTGTTCACCTTTTCAAATTCTCTTTCCTTCGTTGGCACCTGAGCTACACACTGTCATGGCTGCGCATTAATTTGTCTGGATGGAGAGTTCACATTTGCTGAAGCACCTTCCGAGTGTGTCGAGGCGAGCCGAACTAGGGGTTATGGCGGCCGCAGGTCTGGCAGGACCGGGCAATCTTGTGTGCCCTCCCAATTCCTTTTGGCTCTTCAAAAGATGTGCAAGGGAAAACAATACCACGTGGTCCCATCATGTCACCCTCGTGGCATTTTTAAAAGGCCAATTTTTTTCCTATAAAATGACACGGGTGGCCACAGGTTGGACCTGTGGCTGCCATAACATCTACATAGGTTTGTGAGTAGGACCAAAACTGAAATGATTGGCAATGAGCCACCTGGATGTGAAATATCTGGCCCTTCTCTTCCTTCATCTGATGGCACAAGGACAGTGGCCAGGAAAAGACTTGAGATCCACAAGGCCCCGGATTCGAATCTCAGCTCCGTCCCACCTCAGTAGGTGGCCTTAGGGAAGCCCATCTGTAACAAGAGGAGAATAATATTGACCTTCCTCACAGGGGGGGTTGGAAGAATTACTGTGATAAGCTTGTGATGCTGTGTAAAGTGCTGTATACGTGCTAAGTATTATGGTCTAAGAGACGGATATTTTCAAATATACGTCATGTCAAATGTTACTATGAGGCTACGCTGGGCAGAGCTCATTGAGCTCTCGTTAGACTATGGGCCAAGCTACACATGACGAAAGACACTTGCCTGGCAAGTGGATTGAGTGGAGGGCAAGTGAACAGGGAGAAATACACTTGCCGTTCAAGTGTCATTTGTCACTTGTAGCTTGGCCCTATGTCAGGTAGGCATATGGGAAATTTTGCTACACTTACAAGAAGGTGATTCCTCCCTCAGGATTCCTCAGAGGGTTTCACCCCTGTAGGTACATGGAAATTACCTTCCCGTTTCCTTACAGGCAAAACACAGCGACACGAATGGTGAATGTAAGCAGGCAAACCAGAGCAGGGGGTGAAGGGGGCACCATGCCTCCCCAGCATCTGGCACTCCACCCATTAGCTGTCATTTTTAAATTTTCTGTTAGTTCAACATTATTTCAAAACAGAACTGTTAAGTCCCATTCTTAGGGCTGGGCATTCCCTAAGAGGCCATCTGTCCCACCCCCCGCTCAGCTTGGGATGTGTGAAACCAGAGTCTCTCCCAGGGTTTGCTTGAAGGCCTCCACCCCCCCCCCCTCCCCAGCTCCCAAGTGATCAACCCCACTGCCAACTGCTTCCGCTGACGGAAGGTTTCTCCTCTGGAAACGTCTGACAGGGTGCAAATGTGGGTAATGTGGGTAACCCAGAGAAAGCACACTCCACAGAAAAGCAGAAGAGAACCAGGTCTGTTCAAAATAGCCATACCAAATATTAACCGGAGTTGTATCTCTTTTAAGCATTATTCTCCCCAGCGTTCATTCTTGCCAGTAACGAATACTGTACTAATCTCACACTGTGTAATCCACCCTGAGTCTCAGCGAGAAAGGCAGACTATAAATGACATAAATACAGGGCTCTTTTTCAGGGGGAATGTGGTGGAACGGAGTTCCGGAACCTCTTGAAAAGGGTCACATGGCTGGAGGCTCCACCCCCTGATCTCCAGACAGAGGAGAGTTGAGATTGCCCTCTGTGCAGCTGGAGCGGCGCGGAGGGCAATCTCAACTCCCCTCTGTCTGGAGATCAGGGGGTGGAGCCTCCAGCCATGTGACCATTTTCGCCAAGGGCGATTTAAACTTTTAAAAACTCTCCCCTTGTTCTAGCTGACCCAAAGTGGCGTCATTGCTCCTGGGAGCATGCGCGCACTTTGCATGCGCACGTGTGGTAGCAGGGCCACCACCTCCCGCCAAGAGTTGCCCCCTGTGCTGACAACCCACAGAGTTCCACCGCCTCTTTTTCCAGAAAAAAGCCCTGCATAAATAAATAATAAAATAAATATCTTTCCTCTTGTACATCAATGCTAAGTGTCTGTTCCATGGAGGAAAAAAATACATTTAAAGAGAGGGAAATCCATTGATGATTGATCTTTTTGGAGGGTGATGCAGGGACAACCTTTTTTAATAACCTACCTTTTTAAAATTCCAGGTAATCTCTGAAAGTATCTGAATTAAGGATTAACCAATCATCACGTTAGATTTCCGGCACCCTACAATGGGGTTGCATTGCTACCATGGCTAATAGTCCTTGAAGAAGTATTTTTCATGTTTTCTTCTAATCTTTTAAAAGCCATTTAATCTGGAGCCTACTGCCTCCACCTTGAGAAAAGGTGTTCCACATGTTAGTTCAATAAAATGTCCAGGTCAGTTTTAAGGGCATGCAAGTCTAATGGAGGGGAGGGGTTTCCTCTCCCCAAATGGCAAGATCTTATTTGCATCCTTAATGATCCACAATAGTTATACTAAAAGGCACCCCCATGTGCACACACTTATTGTAGCCTTCTGTTCTAGCAGTGTTTTGCCGCAGACATCAGAAAAGCTTTGGAGAGGGAGAGGGGTCTTATTGCATAAGGGAGCAAGTGCAATTTCCCTTTCCAGGATGAGTAAATGAAGCAGCTTTCCTTGACGTGCAAGACTTCTGATGGATATTCTTGTGGGAGCTGACAGGGTCAACTTCTGCGTGTTCGAAGTTGGCGAGAAATTACTTTATCCTTCTGAACTTTTCCAGTAGGGCCATTTATATGTCAAGAACATTCTCACCTGCAGTTCTGTGGGATTTGGGGGTTTGTGATGGAAGAATTTCTTCTTTTTTTCCAAACAAAAGGCCACGTTCACCTGTAATGTTTGAAGTATACTTTGATCCTGGAATTTGTTGGGATTGTTATTTTTAACTTCCTTCATAGTCCACCTTTCTCAGTACGAGTCAAGGTGGATTACAAGATAGGAAAAGCAATTCAACTGGACAGCAAAGACCTCCAATGAACAATGCAATAGGGCTAGGATTTCAGAACTGGAAAACAATTCAAGCACTAATTCCTGCACTAATCTGTTATACAACCAAAGCCCTTTGTCAAAATGCCCACCTGTGAAATAATTGAAGGTGATGGCCCATTCTCCCACGGTACCACTCTTGATTCCACCTGGAATGATTTAAAATCCATCTCTCTCTCTATCATGCACCTGCTCCAAAGATATCCTCTTTCTCGCTGTCTCTCTGCTGTGTCGTCATCCCTCTCTCCAGTTATCCATTTATATACATAGAAAGGCAGGGAATAAATGTTTTAATTAAAATGAATAAATAAAAAGAAGGAGCTATTTCACTCTTTTCTCCCCCTCACTGTAGCTCACTGACGTTCATGGTATTAACCCCTGTAGGTCTCGCAAGTCACGTTTTCCAGGACCACAAATGGTTGCTAGGGGGAGACCCACAAGTGGATCACTAGATCCAACCCCCTGCCTAGTTTAGCTCATAGTTTGTTAATGAGATAATCTGATGGCTTTGAGGATCACTTTTATTTCTTGAGAGTGGTTGAGAAATGGAAGCATCTCCTTGGGACGTTGCTAAACTCCAAAGGTGCTACCAATAGGATTCGTTCATATATTTATTTATGTGAAACATATATATTCCTCCTCTGCAGAGATCTAGTTGGGATGGCTCACAATGTACAAGATAAAACCGTAACAGCCAGTACCCAGAAGCGTAAAAGCGCATACAGGATAACAATAATAACATTCAATTTATGCACTGCCCTTCAACTTAATACCACACTCAGAACAGTTACAAAGTGTGTTGTTATTATCCTCACAACAATCACCCTGTGAGGTGGGTGGGGCTGAGAGAGCTCCAAGAAGCTGTGACTCGCCCAAGGCCACCCAGCTGGTTTCAAGCAGAGGAGTGGGAGAATCAAACCTGGCTCTCCAGATTAGAGTCCTGCCGCTCTTAACCACTACATCAGACTGGCTCTCAAACCAACCCAGAGTATGAAAAATTAGGCAGCCTAAATGATCTTCATAACTGTCCTCAAACGAGAAACAGATTGTAAGAACAGTTAAAGATCAAACCCCTAGTTCAGTAAAAAGGAATGTTTTGGCTTCGTGCCTCGAAGAGAGTCGGGTAGGTGCCAGATGACCCTGAAAGGAGAGGGCATTCCACACAGGGCCAGTCCCAGGTTTGGGGGGGCCCTGGACAGAGAGTGCTTAAGGACCACCCCCACTGCCCCCCATGGCTACTACTCAGTTTGCCTCCTTGCCCTCCCACCCACATGCCCCCACCCGCCTGCGTGTCCTTCCTTTGCCCACTTCCCACCAGCTGCAGTCACAGCTGTCCACACTGCCTGCATGCCTTTTCCCTGATGGTGGGTGCAGCTTCCATGGCCAAGAGGAATGCTGATGTTGTGGGCACCACCCACAGGCCCTTCCCCAGCGGTGCTAGGCAGCCTATGCAGCTGGGAGCAGAGGTGACACAGCACTAAAAAGCAGGCCATGGGAGGGTGTGAGTGCAGGCCTCAGAGGAGACCATGAGCACGGAGTCGGCAAGAGCGGGCCCTCCCAGAAGCCAAGGGCCTTGGCATCTGCCCCACCCCACCACGTGCTGATGCCAGCCCTGATTCCACCCCAAAGCTCTGTCTCTGGTCCCCATCCGCCTCACTTCTGCAGGCAGTGGCGCAAGGAACAGAGTTTGATGAGGACCTTAAGTGCTGGGCTGGATAGGAGGGGTGGAAGAGGGCCTTTCAGGTCTCCCAGCCCCCGACCGTTCAGGGCCTTACAGGTAAAAACCAGAACTTTTGTCTTGTGCCCGAAAACAGATGGGCAGCCCACGCGGCTGAATTGGCACGGGATGATCTGCCCCCCGCATCCAGCCCCAGGGCAGGTTACGGCTGTGCGGGTGGATGCCTCTCTCAACATTTGAACTGTGCTTTAATTAAAAGATGATTTGGTCAACGGGGGATGTGTATTTATCTTGCTCCAGAGTGCGCCAATTAATCCAGCCCGTTTGCTAATGAAACGTGTTTCCTGCAGGCTCACATGCGTAGCCTGAAACCAGTCCTGTGTGCTTTTCTGATACCACGGGATCTCGATGTCTGCAAGAAATGGCTGACTTTTGCTTCATTTCCTGTTCTGCGGCGAAAGGCTTCAGACTAAAGCCAGCCAGGCTTCCTTTATAAGATCCAGAGTCTGTCGGTGCCTTTGTTCTTCCATCAGGAGGGAATTTGGTGCTGTTGTCAGACACCCCCACATGCGATCGTACAGGCAGGAGCCTTTTCCGCAGCACATCCCATGACACTTCCGTAGCGTTTAAAGGCCCGCAAACCATGCGGCCGAGGGCGCGGCCGATCTGAAGGGTCTTCCAACAGCAAGAGAGAGTGCCAATGGCATGGGGGAAGGACCAGGTGGTGGATGTTATAGGAGCTCTGTGGGATGAACCATGGGGAAAGCCTCTTCCGCCCAGGGAGCTCCTCCAGCACCTCAAGTGCCCCAGATGCAAGTCGGTAGCCGTGGCTGGCTGCCACCTGGTTTCTGCAAAAGCCCCTGGAGCCAGAAGAGACAGAGGTTCAACAGGTGAAACTTCGCCTTGCTGTATCCCACTCTAGGGAGGCCAGGTGAAGTTTTGCTGTGCAATTCTAAAGGGGAAGTTTTTCCAGCTGCACAAATTTGCTCTGACCAGTTTCCATTAAAAAAGAAAAACGTGCATTTTTTTCTTTCTTTTTTTACAGATCCTAAAATTACATTTTTAAGAAATTAAACTTAAGATTTTAAGTAAAGCCTCAACTCTAAACCTGCTTATTTGGATGCAAAGTTTTCTGAAAGTGATGTTTATGTCGAATGTTTAGAACTGGGCCATTGTTGTGAAATGGAGAGGGGTTCTCTCTTTGGGGACGTTTCATGCGTGAAACAGAATTTGCCTCATCAGAACATTTTTTGCCACCTCAAATACTTTTTTTTCTGGTGCTAAGAATGACGCATTGCTCATTTGCTGATGCTGTCAGTACTGCCTTGGCACACATCCAGAGGAGTTAGCCACGTTAGTCTATATAGTCGCAAAATAGTAGAGTCCAGTAGCACCTTTAAGACTAACCAACTTTATTGTAGCATAAGCTTTCGAGAACCACAGCTCTCTTTGTCAGATGCAACTTTATTGTAGCATAAGCTTTCAAAAACCACAGCTCTCTTCGTCAGATGCAACATGGTTGCATCTGACGAAGAGAGCTGTGTTTCTCAAAAGCTTATGCTACAATAAAGTTGGTTAGTCTTAAAGGTGCTACTTGACTTTTTACTATTTGGCACATACGAAGCAGTAATAATCAAGGTTCTAAGCGTGTACAGAGGGTCTTTTGCCCCTTATTGGAGAGCCGCAGCCTGTGGGGGTGGGCTGGGGGTCTGGCTGGCTCCCCAGAAGTCCTGAGAAACCAAGCACTGAATCCGAGCTTTCATTTGGAGCCTCCAACCGACCTCAAGGGACGCTGCCTCGTTCTCAGCGGAAGCCGCTGATCCCTCTGGCTCAGGCTTCACGTTTCAGGAGCGCCGACCACGGCCCAGCCCTGCAGCCCAGTTTCTGTTAACCAGGGTCTGAACTTGGGGGCTTCTGCATGCAGAGATGATGCAGATTCCTCTAGAGTAAAAGGAGCTGTCACGAGACGGAGTTAGTATTTCCTGCCCTTCCCGTCACAGAGGTGTGAGCAGCTGCAGCTGCAGAGTCAGGCTGCTGGTCCGCCAACCCTGGCATGTCTTCCCTGACTGGCAGAAGCTCTCCAAAGGGGCTCAGGCATGTCCAGGTCTGCTCCAGCCCAGCCCTCCAAGGCCCCTGACCTGGCAATGCTTCTGCATGCAGAGTCCATGTCCTCCTACGCAGCTTGGGTCCTTCTCAGGGAGCAAACAAGGGGGCACAGGATTTGTGGCATGGGGGCGGTGGGGGGGGGGAGGCGCAATCCTGGCTTCTTCCATCGGCACCTGTGCTTCTGAGCTTTGCATCTGGGTGAGAACTTGGCTGCCGGCACACCTCCAGAAACCCACCAGCCAAACTGTGGCCTCTCCATAGCCTTCGTTTTCCTCAGCTGATTTCTCCTTTTCTGTGTTTTTGGTAGGCACGACTCCAAGGAAATCGTGTGTGAGAAGGACGCGTCCCCCAAGAACAGGTGCTATATCCGGTACCTTCACCTCTTCTCCACCAAGAAGTATAAAGTGACGCTGACGGTCACGAATGCCCTGGGCAGGAATTCCACCACCATCTCCTTCGACGAATTTGCGATAGGTAAATTCTGGGGCAAGCTCCGTTCTGGTACCTGGATCTCGCAGGGGTCACGGAGGCAGCCCAGAGTTCCCTCCAGGGACAGAGCAGGGGCACAGGGCTGGCGTTGCCCATATGAAAGAGGTGGGTGGCTCACCTCCCTGCCGTCAGCCCCGTCAGCATCTCCCGGGACTGTTTGGTGCTTCCAGACTGGTATAGGAAAGAAAGGCTGCTGGTTCTTGCTGGGGAGGGATCCGTGACAGGTCTTGGAGTGGGAGCCTCCCCTCCAGAGACGATAAGCACAGGGCAAGCGCTGTGGTAGTGTAGGGAAGTCTCCCCGTTGCCGACGGTACAGGTGCCAGCTCACACCACACAGGCGGACATTTTTCGTGGGAAGGACGTCGCTTACAGCTCAGAGGGTCTCCCTTCCAACGAAACACGGCCAGCCTCAGGCTGCCATATCCTAGGGCATCGTTTGGGTTGATGGAGTCTACTTACGTGTGCTTCCAAGAGTTGAAAGCGCTTCAGGTATACTTACAATAATAACGTAATAATATTAGATTTATATATCGCCCTTCAGGACAACTTAATGCCCACTCAGAGCAGTTTACAAAGCATGTTATTATTATCCCCACAACAATCACTCTGTGGGGGCTGAGAGAGCTCTGAGAGAGCTGTGACTGAGCCAAGGTCTTGTAATCCTCACAACAACTTTGCAAGGTAGAGCAGTGTTCCAGTCCTATTTCAAGGCAAAGAGAATGGATTGCCCAAGTTCATGGCAGAGGCAGAATTGTATGCCAGGAGGGCTTGCTCATGCTCATGGATGAAGTTTGCTCTGTGTGTGTGTTCTTGAAGGAACCTCCCATAGGAAACGAGATGCTGTTCCTTCTTCCTCCTCTCTCATTTTACAGAAGGAGACTTGACCAAGGCCCTGGGATGAGTCAAGGGCAGAGGGCGGCAGAGCTCAGTTGCGCCTGCTGTTCGTAGCTCTGGCCAATAAATTCCCCCCCCCCCTCCAGGGATAAATGGCCGCTCTTGCCCAGTGAGGTGCCTTCGTGCCACAGCCCTGGCTGTTCTCTAGCCTTTCTTCTCGGGTGGTTAGCAAGGGAGTCTTCTCTGGCATTTCCCTCCTGGACAATCCAGTATCTGAAGATTGAGTGAGGGTGGAAAGTCCTCCAAAAAGGCAGATGTCTAGGGAGAACTCATCTCCTCGGGCAAGACTCTCTCCAGAGAATGGGCAATGCCAAAGAGTCTCATCGAGGGGAAATGGGGGCCTTGCTCCATCGCCAACCTCCGCCACAACTGCACGCTAACCGTGATTAGCTGCCGGTTGCATGGGGCTGCACCACATCGCCGGACTGCAGGGTGTGCTTTATCTGATGAGGCCAGCCCCTCCTCCTTCCTCTGTAGGAGAGGCTCTGCTCCTGGCCTTCTGTCTGTTGCAGCAGAAGGGCTTGCTCAGCGATGCGCCTTCCACACAGAAACACCCACAGGGATTGGAGGTGGGCACTCAGCCGGAATTTTGGAGTCAAATATTGCTGGAGTCGTCTCTAAGGAGGCCATCTCAAGACAGACGAAGGAAAGGTTTCTGGCCCAGCTGTGCAAATAGTTGAAAAGGAAAAGAGGCGCTCCAGTTGCAAAGCTGAAAGTCAAAAGCCAGTTTGAAGGGTGGCTGAGAAACAAACCTCATATTCCAACCCAACTCAGCATTGTGGACAACATTCGGTGCCTCTTTGCAGTGGGATGCACAAAAGGAGTGCAAACTGTCTACGTCCAAGAGCTGCTCCTTTTCTCCTGGGAGCATCCGGGAGAAATTAAGGGCAGTTGTTGAATAAGAAGCAACGGGACAGAAAAGTGCAGTAAAAGATCTTGTGGCCGTGAAAGCCCACCTTTTTCAAGTGGATTCTCTCCCTCCCCCCCTCCCTGGGAGAGGCACGCTGCAACCAATTTTCCTCATTATCTCTCTTAAAACTCACGGCTCTGCTTTGCAATTACAGCTCAGAGCAAAGCCGTGGCATTTCTGAGATGCAGCTTGAAGGGAATGCAGAGCCCATCCGTGACCTGTCTGAAGAAGGGAGCTCTGACTGTCGAATGCTTACACTCTGAAAACCTTGTTGGTCTCCAAGGTCCCACTGAACGCCCGTCCTGCTGTTTCGCAGCTCTGCTCTGTGAATACACCTCAAGGCAAGACAGTGGCATTTCTGAGATACAACTAGAAGGGAATATGGAGCCCATCCCTGCCAAAGAAAACACTGTTTTATGTACACAGAACGTGCAAACTCTGGCAGAGGGGGGGGGAGGCATTGTTCCTTCTGCCAGCCGCTCAAGTCTCGTTCCCAGCCACAGCCAGTGCAGGAAGACACTTGGCAGCATCCCGGAGCAAGCAGGTCGCCATCCTGTTCTTGCAGGCGAGAGGCTTCCCTGCTTGGAATCGGAGCCCGTGCTGCCAGCTCCCCAGCCGAGAGAAATACGGGCCGTACTTGGTCCCCCAAGGTGCAGTGGCAGGGGAGCGGCACACCACCTGGTCCTGGAAGGGGGGTCAAGAGAGGTGTGGTCATTACTGCCGTGACACACTGGGAGCCAGCCGTGCTCCCTGTATCCCTTGCGCCTGAACATCCCTGTCTTTAAGAAGGGACTGTACCCTCGGAGCATGAACTAAGTAACTAAATATCCCCCCTTTTCCAAGTTTATCCTCCACTAACCTCTCGTAGGTGTGAGCGGTCCGCAGGTATCCCAGGGCTTTGCACTTGTCTTTCCCTGGCCTTCTGGTCACAGCCCCGCCAGGTAGATCTCTGCACATGTTACCAGTTACAAATCGGTTGCACATTTCTAAGCATGCTTGCCAAGCCCTTGGGAAGAGCCAAGCTCAAAAGTATAATGTCCACACCTGGGAAAATTTAGCACAACTGGGTTGAACCCAGACATGCGGAGCCTGGCCAAGCAATGAAGCATTCACAAGATCAGGGCACCGTGTCACGGTCTGCAGGAGAAGCGGCTAAATGGCCACATGATTCATCCCCAGCTCCCAGCTCTGAAGTCTTCGTGAATGCAGCTTTGCAGAGGGGCAGGTGTGCCGGAGCTGGGGCGGGGCAGGGGCTCCTTGCCGGATCCCGAATTGCTTTTTTTACAGCTCTAATGAATAACACAGGCTTGACAGATGGTGTTTGCATTCTGGATGCAAACGAGAAAAAACAACAACTGCACAGAAAGAGAGAACGGGTGAGCGAACGCGCTTCATCCCCAGCTTTTCTAATGGGAGCCTTGGGCAAATTATGGAAAGCAAGCACACGGCATTAAAAATGTAGCATCCTGACAGTGCTAATTATTCCGCATATCAAAAGCCATCCAGGACAGACATGCTCCTTATGCACCGTGAGATGTGCAAATGATGGGCCCACATTCACCAAGGGAGACATCTGCATTTGGACCGTTTGGATTTTATTGCCGCTCGGTCTAGCTGGACGAGTGTTCTCTCAAGGATCCCTGGAGGTTAACTCGAGAGGATGGGCCTTGGAGCACAGCTGCCAAGAAGGGAGGGGCCACACAGCACAACTGGGTGCCTGAGAGACGGGCAGTGTTGGCAGGTGGACCCATCTGGAGACTGGTGCGCAGGAGGGAGCTTTCCAGCCATTCTTGGGGAGAGCAGGCCTTGCATGCAAAGGAACCAGAACCAGAAGTTGCCCCAGAGAACCATCAACATCACACCAGCAGGAGTACTGAGCGAAGGCTGGCCAGCGGGCAGTCCACGAGCTTCCTCTTGCCCCCAGAAGAGAGCGGGTCACTCAGCCACTTGGGATCTCGGGGCACCCCGGGCAGTCGCTCTGTAGCGTCAACGGTGAAGCCGGGTCCTCTGCTCCCAGGTGCCGTTCCTTGCTCTGTGGCTCAGCTTTCCTGTGTGTGTTGCTCGTATTCTATTCTCAGATCCTACCTTTCCTGCTTTTGAGGTGGTTAACAATACAGAACCCCCTGGTGCGACCTTTCAAAGCCTCGTTTCCTCGTTTTTGCATACATGGAATTTATAGCGCTCGCTCCGTCCCCGGTGAAGTTCCATCCCGCCTGTAAATTGGAAAGTGGTGATCTAATATTGGAGAGATGGGAAGCTTACGAGGTTCTGTGCCTAGCAAATATCCGCCAAAGGTTAGCTTCCAACAGCTGCTTAAAGGACATCTAGGAAAATGGCAGCCGGGAAAGAGTTTTTATTTGTTTATTTACAATTTACCATGTTTATGTGCATGTCTTTCTCCTGAGTGCCTCAGGGCCCAAGGCAGGTAACAGCAGTTTCAAAAAAATACAGCAAACAACTGAATGCAGAACCAACATGAAAGCAAATCTATGGTACATGAAGACTAAATTAAAAACCAGTCTCGAAACACCACGTGCCCCCACCAGTCAGGCGTCCCTCCTTCGCCCAAGCCCAGGCTGCCTCTAAAGCTCTTCAGAAAAAAGTTGCCTTGCAGTCTCCCCAGAAAGCCAGGAGGGTGGGGGTCCCCTGACCTTTTCCATGAGCCCCCCCCCCCGCCCCTGATTGGACCAGGGTGGAATATGCCTGAGACAAGGAGATTGCTGGCAGTAGACCTTGCTGGGACGATCGAAGCTACCACATGAAGGGGGCAGTCCTGATACATTGTCCCCAGAAATCACAAGTCCTCCCAGCATCTCTCCCTCGAGTGTCTTTTGATTTCCCCAGCAGAGTCCTTTCCACTTTTAATCTTCACAACAATCCTGCGAGGTAGGCTAGTGCACAGAGAGAGTGACCGGCCCAAAGTCACCCAGGGAGTGGGGAATGGAACGTGGGTTCCCCCAGAGCCTAGTCCGACTCGCTAACTGCTAACGTTGTTAGTGCACCACGAGCACATGAAGCCGGCCAACTTTGAGTTCCTCTGGCTCAGAGTGGGGCCTTTGACTGGCAGGGGCTCTCCAGGGCCTCGGGCAGAAGCAGCTGTTCTGCTCCTAGCAGTCCCCTAACAGGAGATGCGCTAGCTGCTGCGCTGCCCCTGAGCGACAGACCCTTCCGGGTCCTTTCAGTGGCCCTTCCTCCAGCCCGTGTTCCCTTCAAATGTTGAGGAGGCGAGACAAAACCCAAACGGGAGAACTTTTAGCCTTACTCTTCTAAGGTGCCCAGTTGCAGCGACACATGCCAGGAACTTGGATGCCACAGCCAGGAAAAGGCAGGGGTGCTGTGCGCCATGGTTCCGTGCGGTTGTAAAATCTGTATTTATTTATTTCGAAGATTTCTGTCCCCTTTTACAGGGATACCTTCAAGGCAACAAAAAAAATAATTGAAACTATAATTCGTGCAGGAGCTGAACCATCCCTCCCAACCCCCCGGACAGGCTGAGCCACTCAGCACGGCATGGCTGGCCCCCAGACCATTTCACTTCCCAGTCCACCCTGGACACCACTCTGTCTGATCAAGCTCAGCCCCTCTTCCCCACCTGGCCCTTGAGACTCAAGATTCCCTTGGGTTTCAAGCAGCACAGCAGCCGTGCAGAAGGTCTTAGTCCAGGAGAACTGCCTGCCTTCCCCGTCTTCGTCCTGAGCCTGGCTGTGTGGCTGTCACGCCTGCTTCGTAGAAACTGGCAGTTGTTTCAGTGCCACACCTGGATTCTCCCACCTTGCAAGGCTTCAGAGTAGCCTGTCTGGGTTTCCCCATCAGGGACCAGATTTGCTTGGCTTCGTGCTCCTGGATTCTCAAGATAGTATCCGTGTTGGTATGTAGTAGAAGAATAAGATTCTGGTCCAGGAGCACCTTCGAGACCAACAAGATTTCCAGGGCGTGAGATTGTGAAAGTCAAAGCTCTCTTTGCGGTGAAAGCTCATACCCTGGGAATCTAGTTGAATCTTGCTCTGGTTTCTCAAGATGCCTTCACACCAAATTGTTATTTATAACTTGGGGGGGGGGTCTCCTGGTGTAATTAAAGATGAATCTCTGGGAGAGGTATGCTTTGGATGGGAGTTACGGCTCTGTGGGGAAGAGGACTGGACTCTTCCGTGCTGTTCTCCAACATCAAATTGTCCGTCTCTCCGTTCCTCGCTGTTGTGTCCCTCCACCGGGGGGGGGGGAGGCTACACTCTGCCTTATTGAGCTGAGGATTCTGCATGGTGGAGGATGAGTGAAACAGAGGATTGTAGAGGATTGTTCCTCCCCCTCTCGTAGCATTAGAGCTCAAGGTTCCCCAAGAGATGGATGAGCACCGGACAGACTGGAGAAATGCACAACACGTGGTTAGCTTATGAGGCTCATTGCAAAATGATGTGGGGACGGCCAGCGGCTGATATAGCTGCAGAAGGGCACCCAGGACGTCGGTGAGGGAGAGGCACCCGAGAGGTCTTTGGCCCAATGGCTGCAGGGAGAGGAGGCGCCAGGTGGGAGGAGGCAGGCAAGCCACGGCGGCTCTCGCCTTTGCATCCCGCTGGTAGCCATTCTGGAAACGTCTGGCTGGCCACCGTGGGAAACCGGATGCCGGAGCAGATGGACCGTTTGGCCTGATCCAGCCATTGTTTTGCTCATCCAGCGTCACACGCCCATCCCTATACAGCCACCCTCCTCCCCACATCTGTTTTCCGCCTCCCCCCTCCCCAGTCTTCACCATGTTATCAGAGTTCTTTGCCCCAGTTAAATTACTGCGGCTTTACGAAACTAGAACTGGATTGACACCAGGGGAGGAGAGCTTGGCCGGAGGCCCTTTTGCAAAACACCTGCGGTGCAAATGGCTGGGAAAAGTTGGCGCAGCCGAGCCTTTCCCCCATCACGGCGTCTCCTGCAGAGCTGACCCAGCCCCTTTCATCCTGGGGCCCTGCACAGCCTCTGACACCAAGCTGGATTTGGGATTCATCTGGGTCCATTCAGCTCAGCAAGCTCTTCGTTCTGCTGGAAACCAAAATCCATGAAGCCCACCGAGCCAGATTTGGATTTATGGCTTTCCTGATGTGCTTGGGCTCGGAGGCCCTTTTAGTGCAAGCTGATGTCCACCCCAAAGGCCGAGTGTGGAGCGAGAGGAGGGGTTGCACGGCCATCTGGAGAAGCTCGGAGGCTGCACAGCCGATGTGCCCCCCCCCCACCCCGCTCCCCCTGCACTGCCTGTCAGTAAAAGCCACAGCCAGTGGAGGGACATGAGCCCTGATGCGAATGGAGCACCCGCCCGGTTCTGGCGGGATCGTTCTCAAGTGGAGGGGGCTCCACTCTGGATGCACCCCTTGCACTTGCTCACGCGAGAAACCGGCGGGGGAGCTCTGCAAGCCATTTGGCAAGGGGAGCCGAGTCTCCCCTCCCTGTGGTCCCGGAAGGCAGAAGGTGGGCTGCCACTTGGGACTGGGGAAGAAACGGGACAGTGCGGAGTGCTCGCTCTTGCCTGAGTTCCTGCTTTGCCACTGGCCTGTCCGTTGAGCTGTGACGGTGTTGCGTTCCCCTGCAATCCTGTAGCGGAGCAGATTGGATTTCAAGAGGCTATGCGGATATTTCAGGCCTGCTGCTTAAGCCCCGGCTGGATGAGGGTCTGCAGTTGCACCTGAGGAGGGCCTCTCCTAGCGGGGCTCGGCCCACCCGTCACTCCAGCATCCTCGGCAGCAGTGCCGCTTGATGGCTGGCAGAAGGTCAGCTCTGAGGTTTCCCAGAGATCCAGCTGGGGGGGGGGGTGCTGGGGGAGCCCCCCTGCCTGCCTGAGCTTGCTCTTTGAACCCCTTTTTCCCCTTCTCCGCGAAGGAAGGCACATTGCATGCCTTCCTACCAATAAACCATCTGAATTGTTGCATTGTGAGAGAGGAGGGAGGAGCTGCAAGAGCTGTGCCAATTCTCACCATTCATATAAAACTGCCGTTCTCAAGGCTTGAATGGCCCCCTCTGAAACCAGTGTGTGTTTGCAGCCTGTGCCCCAGGTCTTCATCACTTAGCCTGTAAACTGGGTGAAATGGTCTGCTGAATGGGCAATCTTAAGGAACTTGGCAAATGAATCAAATTCTCTGCAATGTAATGATTTGTGTAATGTATTAAAAAATTTGGAGTGGGGTTTCCTGGATGCAGAATCTGGATCCTAGGACTTTGAAAATTCTTTTTCAGTCAGTCAGTAAATGAATAACTAAACTGTTTTCTCGGCAACGAGAAGGAAACCCAGTATTATGTAAAGCGAGCAGCAGATCTTGGTTGTATCCTGACTCTCTTTGCCTGAATTGGCTGAGGCAAAGGTCTGATTTGGAAACGTAACTCTTGTCCCAGAGCACAAGGGACGGGGGCTTTGTTTCCAAAGGCCGCACCTGGTCCAGGTGATGCCCCAGGAAACGCAGCACCTGGAGAGAATGCTTGCAGAAACCTAAGGGTTGGCAAAGGGTGCTTCTCTCACCAAGACTTTCTTTCTCTTCTTCCATGTCCTGTTTCTTTGAACAGTAAAGCCGGACCCTCCGGAGAACGTGGTTGCAAAGCCAATCCCCAACAACCCCCGGAGACTGCTGGTGACGTGGCAGTACCCCTCCACGTGGCCCGATCCTGATTCCTTCCCCCTCAAGTTCTTCCTGCGGTATCGGCCGCTCATCATCGACTACTGGCAGCACGTGAGTGGCAACCTCTGTCTTCTCTCCTTACAGGGAAAGAGATTTTGTGGCTGGCCTGTCCAGGCGGAGGCGAGCAGGCCAGCCTCCTTGTCCACTTGAGCCGATCTTTGCTTTAGTGGCAAACAATGGTCACGTGAAGACGGGGCACATGACCTGAAGCTGTCCGTCTTAACAGTTCCGAGAGCCAGAGGAAAGCCAGCCCCTGGGTTCTGCTGCCGGTGCCTCCTGCAAAAGAATTTTGGGGATCTGAACTGCAAAGCAACGTCCCTGCAGCAGTTAAGGGCAGACCCAAGTGGTTCCCTCCGCACTTCCAGATGGGCATGTCAGCCCCACTTTATTGTGTGACAGAAACACTAACCTTTACACCTACAAAAACACTGTGAAGAGCAGTTGGTACAACTGTCTCGGTTTCCTCTGTTGCAGAGGCCACTCTGAGATGTGGCCCTGGGAAACCCAGAGTGTGTAGGCACTCCTTTTCCTAAGGAAAGGCAACATTCATCAGAGGGCATTCCCCAGGCGGGTCTCATGCATAAGCCCCAGGGACCATGCTCCTGCACAGCTCCTGTCTGTCTGTCTATCTTGCTATCCTTTCAGCAGGGATAAGGTACCCTTAATTTAAGGCTCCACTGCAGTGGGGACCTTTATCTGTTTATTTATAGTCCATCTTTCTCACTGAGAGCCAGTTTGGTGCAGTGGTTAAGAGCAGCAGGACTCTCATCTGGAGAGCCGGGTTTGATTCCCCACTCCTCCGCTTGAAGCCAGCTGGGTGACCTTGGGCCAGTCACAGCTCTCTCAGAGCTCTCTCAGCCCCACCCACCTCACAGGGTGTTTTGTTGTGGGGATAAGAATGGCATACTTTGTAAACTGCTCTGAGTGGGTGTTAAGTTGTCCTGAAGGGCGGTATATAAATTTTGTTGTTGTTGTTGTTGTTGTTGTTGTTGTTGTTGTTGTTGTTGTTAAGACAGATTACACAGTGTAGGACAATAATCCAATAAGCAATATAATAGGGTAAGGATTGCAGAAATTTGAAATCAAGCCGAAATCCAATCCGGAGCTGAAACAAGGTTGAAGCAAAATGTAAGCCATTTGACATGTTGCCTGACACGAGAACTACCCAGTAAGAGCATACTGGCAGCAACAGACAATGCATAGAAGTATAGTCTACAGTCCCTGTCACTTTCCACTCTCCAAACCATTTCCTTACATCCTTCTTTTCTATGTGAAAAAAGTCCTCCTGGATAGTTGCACAGTTTGCGGAGAGCCTGGGGAGTGGGAGCTTTCCTGACCCCTTCAGGCAGGCCATTCCGTAAGGTGGGAATTCATAGAAATCGTGACAGTCAATTCCGGGACTGCACGAACCCAGAACATACAGGCAATGTTGTCACTTCTGGCACCAGCCCTGGGAGCTGGTGTTGCAGCAGGAGACACGAAGAAGGTGCCTTAGGAATGACTTCCACATGCCTCATCCGCTGGGAAACGCAGTGGGGAAAGCAGATGTTGCGCCACTGATTAAGTGTGCCTGAGCTGGCGGGATTTGGGTTCTGGCTCTTGCACTGGAAAACCTTCGAGGCTGCCAGGTATGTGGGAAGGGACTCTTCACTGTGGATTTATGAAGCCTGTGCTTTGGAGGGCTGGATATCTGAGACCTGGTGCACTCAAGGGAGGAATAGCCAGTTGTGTGACGGAAGGGCCAGTTGCACACGGTACGGAACAAGGTGGAAGAATTTTGGACTGGGCCACTTCCGTCTCTTGTCATATTTTTGAATGCTTCTCCCACATATGAGAATCACCGGAGACAGAAAACTAGCAGTTCGGGAGGAGGAAGAACATTGTCACTTTCAAAGCAGCCTGTCAAGAACTGAACTACCACTGACTGCCCCACCTGGCCCTACTGGATGGCTGTCATGGCTTCCTCTCCCCAGGAATTCAGGGAGGAATACAGGTCAGGGAGAGAGTGCAGAGGTACCCCCCACCAAGTGAAGACAGAGCCGAAGTTCTCCACGCCTAGCAACTCTATTGGTTGCGAGGATGTTGGCCGGGGATGCAGCTCAGATCAATAAGAGGACTGAGCAGCACCTTGTAAAAAATGAGACCGACCCAGAAGTCTCCTAGGATTTGCCCATGAGCCTCTTGGAAGGTGTGTCTTTAGCCAAGCAGACTGGAGGGGCGGGGAGGAGGAGACCAGAGGCACATGCCTGGAATGGCAGCTTATTTTGGGGAAGGACGCGGATGGCAAGGGTGGAAATTAAGCATCTGGGAACCCATTGTAGGGGTTGAGAAGTGTTTAGCTCTCCTGTCTTCCCCTCCAGAGGTTAGGGCTAGGGTTATGGGAAATGGAGTTTTCTTGGGCTGAGGCCCAAGACAGACGAGACGTTGGGCCACGAGTCTGGTCAGCGGTCTTCCAGTCTGAGACACCTTCCCTGCAGCTAGATGACAGCTGCAGGGAACTTACTGCCCTCAGCACACCAGAGCGCAATTTGGATTGACCCCGTAACAAAGAGAGAGAAGCGATTCCAGTAGAGTTGCCAACCTCAAGGTGGTGGCTGGAGATCTCCCAGAATTACAGCTGATCTCCAGGTCATAGAGAGCAGTTCCCCTGGAGAAAATGGCTACTTTGGAGGATGGACTCTAGGGCATTATACACTGTTGAGGTCCCTTCCCTCCTCAAACCCCACCCTTGCAATGAAAAACTGGAAGTCACATCATGACATTTGTTGGGGGAAGGCGCTCTAGGATTTGAGAGAACTCTGTGGTTAACTAGCTAGCCATGGCAATCCCTAGAGTGTCACCCCCACGTCATGATAACACTTCCAGTTTTTCTCTGGCACGTGACGCTGGCACACCTGCCCCCTTTCTCCCCCTTTCCCCCCCCCTCCATCCTTTGATGTTGCTGGGAGGTCAGGAGACCTGGCGTCTGTGAGATGCTGCCTTCTCGCCATGCTGCTTCCTTGGGCTTACAGAGCCGGCGGAAGGGGATGGTTGTTATTTGCACATGCAGTACAGCTCAGACCTAAGAAATCACAGCACCGTAAAACTCCATTTCCCAAGATTCCCTGGAACAGGAGGAAAGTCACAATTGCTGAACGCTGCTCAACCCCTTTGTAGTGTAAATGGTGTCCTTGGAGTGACATTGCTGCTGTTAAAGAGGCTGCAGAGAACGTCTCTTTGATTGTTGCCTTTATTTCAGAATGCAAAGCGCAAGGAATGCAAAGATGCACCTGCACCCACACACCCCTCCCCCATCTTCTCCCGTCTCTCTTTGAACTTCCTTTTTGCCTTCAGAGATGCTCCGTTGGCTCTCATCTCATCCCTCTCTGCAGTGTAAAAGTGGGGCTGTTTTCCATACATATGTTCAACATAAAACTTGCCCAGCGAGATGTAAAAGTTATTTAAAGTATAAATGTCACAGCAGTTATGCGCTCTCTGGTGCAATAGATTATGAACAGGAGATAAACTATCTTCCGTCATAACACTCTTCCTGTCAGAGACCGGGAAATTGCTGGGCTGTTATCATACTTCTGCTCTCTTATTGCTTTTGGAGGTGGGGGCGAGGAGGGGCCCTTGGCAGCTGCAACGGGAGGCGTCGTTAGCAAAGGGCAGCAGCAGGCCGGCCCGCTTGGCATCAGGCTCACCGCGGCCCCAAGAGGCACCTTGAAGTTTCCCCCCCACATGGGTCCATCTCCCGGCCGTGTGGGATTCTCACAGCTAGGGAGAGGCAGCCGTTTCAGAGGGCGCTTATGCTGGCCATGCACCCACCCAGCTGTCACGCATGTGGGAGGGGATCGGCCATGAAGGCAGCTCCCTCTGAGGAGCAAGAAGGGCTGTTGCTCCCCAAGGGTGCGAAGGGATTCCTCATTGAATTTGCAGATGACACCAAATTGGGATGGAATCCAAAGAGATCTGAACACGCTGGGAAAGTGGGCAGATTTGAATGAGATGCGATTTAACATGGACAAGTGCCCGGGTTCTCCACCTGGGTGACAAAAATGCAAAGTATGCATACTGGATGAGGGATTCACTTCTGGGGAGCCGTGAGTGTGTGAACAAGATCTTGGGATACGGGTGGATGGGAAGCTAAAGCGTGTTACAGCAGTAGCAAAAAAGGTGACTGCAGTCTTGGGGCTTATCAGCGAAGGTGTAACATCCAAATCACAGGATGTCATTGTCCCTCTCTATACCGCCTTGGTCCGGCCTCACCTGGAGTGTTGTGTTGTCTGGAGGCCTCGCTTCAAAAAGGATGTGGAGAAACTGGAACGGGCGCGGAGGAGAGCAACCAGGATGATCAGGGGCCTGGGAATGTTCAGGTTGGAGAAGAGGAGGTTGAGGGGAGACATGCCATGCCGTGTTTAAAAGGCTGCCCTTTAGGAGAGGGGAGGGAGCTGTTCCTCTCCTGCCTTCTGCCTCCCGTCTCTGCAGCATCCCTGTCCGTGGAAGCCGAGGGGTAGCGAAAGACACGATTGGCAGCTAATGGGGAGGCAGAGGCAGCTCTTCCTGGAACAGGTGATTGACAGCTCCTTCCCGGCTTTTAAGGGGAGCTGGAAGGGCAAAGCGAGAGACGGGGCAGAGGAGGAACGTTCCAGAGGCCTCTGGTGGGGAGTCTCCTGCTAACGTAGCTCAGGAGTTCGTTCCCTTCCTAGGATCCCGGACATCTCTTACAAGCCTGCCCCCTCCAGCTGGTGCCAGCTCCAGAAGCCTCCGCCAGTGCGCGGCAGCTGTTTTTGTTTCCTTTTTCCTTTTTAAGAAACTTCTAGTCCTCGTAGCTATGGAGGAAAATTTGGAAATTAGAAGTGAAACAAACTTGGCAAACCTTCGAGTCCAGTAGCACCTTAAAGACCTTCAAGATTTCCAGGGTCTAAGCTTTTGGTGGACTCTCAAAAGCTTATAGACTGGGAACCTTCGACTCTAGTCTTGCTCTTCTATTGCAGACCAACATAGCCACCCCCCTGAAACTTGGCGAAGCATGACTTGACAATGTTTGGAAAAACTTATCACCAATTTGTTCAGGTCTTTTTTTAAAAAATAGATGTTATTTATTTTAAAATAACATCTTAAAATACTTTAAAATCTTAAAATACTTTAAAAACTCTTTAAAACACTTTGTTTTAAAAGTTGCATAATGTTAACACTAACTCTCAAAAAGTCATATAAGTGAGATTTTTCTTGTTAAATCATTCATAGTGCTTAAGATTTAAAATCTGAAATACAAGGAATTTCAATTCTGGCCAGAACTGAATTTCTTTAAGAATGCCTGTCCCCTGTGCCTCGCTGCAATCCTGCTTTGGAGTTGTTTTTCGTTATTTGCCGGGGCCTCACAACTGACAGAATCAGTGATTCCAACTGAAGCACCTTCCGCAGCTCCACTCCTTTCCCTTCTGCCTTGCTTGCAAATTCTTTCTCAAGTGAGGTGGGAGCGGAGCTCGGAAGTGCAACAGCAGAGGAAGCCGGCAGTTACATGCAAAGAGAAATTCCACGGCTTGGAGCGGAGTCCCTGGGAAAGACACGGGTGGCAGGGAGGCAGATATTGCCATCTGGAGAAAGCGGTCAGCGGACCACAGATGGGAAAGGCGGCGGCGGAGTTTGATTGGAATATTACTAATCATCTGGTTACAAATTTTCATTTGCTGCCAAGTGGGAATAAAATCAAAATGGAGCACTCTGAGTATGCTCTGTCGCTCTCTTTGCATATGAGTCGTATGCAAACATTTTCCTTGCCTGATCAGCAAGACGGTCAAGGTAGCTTTGGGGAGGGGGGAGGGGTACAGAAGCGCATCCGCTGCTTTCATAAAAACGCATTTGTTTACAAGTGCTTGAGTTGGGACGGGGCTCCAGGGCATGCTGCAGCAACTGAAATCGAGGGCGGGATTCGACCGGTGAGCTCCAGAGCGTGCCACGTGCCCGAAGGCAGCCTCTGTTCCCCAGATGTCACGCCCGGCTGCTGCTTCTTCCACCTCCAGCCCTGGTTGCAACTTCCAGACAAGCTGTTTGCATCCTTGGTGGGGGGGGGCAGGCTGGCAGGGCAAAAGAACTGCAGGGGGAGGGGAAGTCCCAGACAGCAGCCTGGGAAAGGACCGCTGCGAGTGGGAGCCCACCACAGTTTTCATGGCTGGGCCGTTCACTGCAGACGAACGAAGAAGGGGGATAAAGGGACACTCCACGTATCCCAAATGTGCCGAAACCTAAACAGAAGGGACTCCTGAAATCTGCCGATCACACAAAATTTCAGAATCTCTCCCCTGTTAAACCAGTCTTTCCTGGTATGTCAGTTCAGATATAAAAGAGTTCTGTATCAGGGGGTCAGGAGCCCTGTGGTGCAGAGCAGTATTGCAGTCGAAGCTCTGCTCACGACCTGAGTTCGATCCCGGCGGAAGCCAGGTTCAGGTAGCCGGCTCAAGGTTGGCTGAGGGCCAAGCTACACATGACGAATGACACTTGAACGGCAAGTGGATTGAGTAGAAGGCAAGTGAACAGGGAGAAATACACTTGCCGTTCAAGTGTCATTCGTCATGTGTAGCTTGGCCCTCAGCCTTCCATCCTTCCAAGGTTGGTAAAACGAGTACCCAGTTTCCTGGGGGTAAAGTGTAGATGACTGGGGAAGGCAGTGGCAAGCCACCCTGTAAAAAGTCTGCCAAGAAAACAGTGATACGACGTCCCCCCATGGGTCAGGAATGACTCGGTGCTTGCACGGGGGACTACCTGTGTCTTTATCAGGGGGTCAGCCTGCCAGGTCCAAGACTCTCACTGGCCACACACAGCTCCATAAGAGCCAGTTTTTCTTCTCCTTCCAGGGTGCCTGTCTGGGCCGTAGTCTGGGCCAGGGGGACCCAGCAAGCCAGGCAGCCCTCAGACGTATGCAGGAAAAACCCTGATTTGTGGTGTCCAGTTTAATCCGCCTGCACACAACAGGGGAAATGGAAATGGAAAGGTGTTCCTCTCCTGGACACCTCTGAAGCAGCCTGTTTGTTTTCATCTTCATCAAGTGCACAAATGAGCGAGGATTTGCACCCTCTTGAGGCCTAACCCCATCTCCAGTTCAGGAATGGTATCTCTTTCAGGTTCCTCCTCTTGCCCAGGGTTCTCTTCATCCTTGTCTTAGAGTCTCTCCACACAAGACATCTTACATGGGACGTTCAAGTGTAGGAAGATGCAGTGTTAGCCGGGAGGCATAGTTTAAAAAGACAGAGCTAGCAGAGATCACTCCTCAGAGGATTAGTTAATTTCATCAGTTTGGGGAGGCAAAGATAAAATTAACAAACCCTCTGAGGAGTGATCTCCGCTGGCTCTGTCTTTTTAAACTGCCCACGTGTAGAGAGGTGAAATTGACAGAGCCTTGGGGAGGCAAAAACAAAGATGAAATTAACCCTCTGAGGAGCGATCTCTGCCGGCTCTGTCTTTTTACCCTCCCTGCACCTGAGCATCCCCGTGTAAGATGTCTTGTGTAGAGAGACTCCTATAGACCTGTAGCTTGTCCCATTTCCATTTCTCGCCTGCTTTCCCTTAGATATTCAGGTCATTAAACAGCTCCTTCCACTCTCATGATCGTTTCCAGCACTCCTTTGCATCAGGAGAGGCAGGGGTATTTCTTCTTCTAGCACCCCGTTAGAAACTGCTGAGTCTGCTGAGCTTTGGGGTCCCTTTATGCTTGCTTTGTCCCCATGACATGTCTGCATTTCTTCGCTTTCTGATCTTTTTAAAGCCCCGTGTTCTCATTCTGCAGTTCTTATTTTTCCCAAGAGTGATTAACTCTCTCATTTTTATGACCAGCTTGCTCCCAGAGCTGCTCATCTCGGCCACCTCATTCCCAGCTAATTTCTCCCACAAGGTCATGCTCAGACCTAAAAGAGACTCTCACGTCCCGTGGGTTTCTTCCACTCTCCAGATCTGAAACTTGCCCTCTCTGTATCTGTGAAGAAGTTTCCAAACACCGGATTTGAATAAGATGCAGTCTAACATGGGCAAGTGCCAGGTTCTACACCTGGGTAAAAAAATGCAAAGTATGCATACTGAATGAGGGATACACTTCTGGGTAGCAGTGAACACGATCTTGGGATACAGGTGGGTAGGAAGCTAAATACGAGCCGTCAGTTTGATGCAGCAGCAAAAACAGTGAATGCAATCTTGGGGTGTATCAACGCAAGCGTAGCATCCAAATCACAGAATGTCATTGTCCCACTATATACTGTGTTGGTCAGCCCCTCCTCCTCAGCTTGGAGTACTGTGTGCAGTTCTGGAGGCCTCACTTCAAATAGGATGTGGACCAATTGGAATGGGTGCAAAGGAAAGCAACCAGGACAATCGGGCCTGGAGGCCAAGCCCTATGTGGAAAGACTGAGGGACCCGGGAATGTTCAGGTTGGAGAAGAGGAGGTTGAGGGGAGACATGATGTATTGAAAAGGCTGCCATTTAGGGGAAGGAAGGGGGCAGTACCTGTTGGCAGCAGAGGATAGGACTCAAAAAATGGTTTTAAATGCAAGAGGGGAGGTACCGGCTGGATGTTAGGAGAAGCATCTTCACATTAAGAGTAATTCAGCAGTGGACTCGGCTGCCTGGGGAAGTGGTGGGTTCCCCCTCACTGGCCATCTTCAAGGAGCGGCTGGACAAGTCCTTGTCGGGGATGTTGAGGCTGTTCCTGCACTGGGCAGGGGGTTGGACTAGATGGACTGTGAGGCCCCTTCCAACTCAGCCAAGGACGGTCCCCCTGCTGAGTGATGGTGCAAAGACAGCTGGTAGATGCCTACGAAAATGGCGGCTTCCTGAACAGACTTTACAAGACAGCAAAGTGCTTTTCAAGGAGGGGGAAGTGTCCGGCACAGTCCCGACAAAGAGCTTTTCTTACTATTAATTATTTTATTATTATTTATTAACGTTATGGTCCGCTCTCTCCGCAAGCCGGCGTCTGCTCTCTTTGAGCCAAGGATGCCTGCTCTTAGGGCCTGCCTCTCGCTCTCCTGCTGTGAAACTGGATCTCCTGATGTTGTCTTTCCCCGATTGCTCTTTGCCTTCTTGGAACCCATGTCACAAACCCTTATGGTGCATTCTCCGAGGGAAGAGCTGGGGGGGGGGGCACTGCAGTTGCATGGCAGAACCCAGGCTTCGGATGCATTTTCAGTCCCCGCTGAACAACTCTTGGTGTGCACAGGTTGGGGAAGGCGCAGCCAGTCAGGGCTCCCCTCCCCCCATAGTGGGCCTGTGCAGGAGGTGGGAATAGAACCCAGGCCATTGAGAGGAAATCCCAGCTCTCTCTCTGTGGGACCACTGCTAGTCAAGCTCAAGGCATCTCTGGAAGGGACCGGCATCTAAGGAAAAAATCTCGAAGGTCAAAAGGAATTTTTAAATTTTAAAATATATATTTTTTGCATGCAAAGTGCTAAAGTGTCAACATGCAATTTCTAATAAATATTATACATAAGAATCAATTGATCACCCCATAAATATCCAATAAATATCCAAATATACAATTATATACAAATACAGTCGGGAGTTCAACCGGTAAAGTTCCATCCTATGAAGATAATACAAGTCTTCCAGAGATGTATTATTTGATGTAATTCTCTTTGCTTGTTCCTTTATAGGTTCATTGGTGTTAATATGGGCCGATTCCAGACGGTCCCCCGCCTCGCGAAACGTTGCGCGTCGTCACGCAGAAAACGTGAAATATCGCGTTTTCTCACGCGAGTTTTGCGCAACGTCACGCAAAACTCACGCGAGCGTTTTCTGCACGACAATGCACGATGTTTCGTGAGGCGGGGGGCCCTCTGGAATCGGCCATGGAGTTTTCTTCAACTATAACCATTGGACAATGCAGTCCAATGGTTACATATGATGGCCAAGCATGAGCCCAAGAGCCTGACGGGTACTGCTAGCTTGTTACTCCGTTTCGGCAAATTGTTTATCAAAGGCTCTTAATTATACATAAATCACTCCGGCACCAAGATTTTCATCTCCAGGAAAGAATCTATCTGACCGACCATTGCCGGACCACCTCCAGCCCCTCTGTTGATGGGGCTGTTTGGGGCCGCAAGAGGCAGGGATGGGTGAGACGGGTTAGGGTTTCTCCCAGGAGGCTGCGCCTTCTTGTGCTCCAAGAAACCCCACCCCACTGCTTCCCAACACCCTCAAGCACCTCTCTTCCCCGGAGGAGCAGCCAGGCCTCTCATTTCCCAAGGAAATCTCTGTTCTGGCCCCAGTGTTGTTTCTGCGCTGCTCTGAGGGTGAGTGCGCCCTGCCGGCTCTCCCTTGGCCCGAGATGTGGGGCAGGGAGAGGGCTGCAGTGGAGACCTCTGGGCACAGCTGCTCCAGGAAAGAGCAGCCATTACAGCCACCAGAGGGCTTCTTCCTGGGTGGTCCTTAGAGCAGGGGGCACTCTGGGGACCCCCTTCCGCATTTTTATTCACTCCAGAGGGCCATATTTCTCAGCTCACTGCAGAGGAGCATTTTGAAGGATTTTCTTTTCCTTGCGGGGAGGGGCCCCGGCTGGGGCAGAGCGTCTGCTTGGCATCCCACCGGTCCCAGGGTCAACCCGTCACCTCCAGTTAAAAGGATCGGGTAGGAGGCGCCCTCTCCACCCACATCTGTCAGTTTGTCTCTTTGTTCCTTCGCTCTTTGTTGTCTCCCGCTTTCTTCATCTCCCCCCCCCCCCATGAATCAGATACAATCCAGCTGTGGGAGAAGCGGCAGCAGTGCTTCCAGGCCCTGGATCTGGGGAGAGGAGGGGCACAGACATGCTGCCCTCCCTGCCAGGGGTGTAAGCAGACCTGGGTGAGGAGGATACAACGGAGGGGGAAGGGCAGGCCAAAACACATAATCGATTAGAAATCAGCTCCAGTCAGAAAACGGCTCCGTGTCCTCTCTGCAGCGGCTGCCAAGACTCCTGGCCCTTGGGTGGCTCTGCTGTGGCCACACAGCTCCTGATGCAGTCTCAGCCCAAGATGTCAGCATTCACCCTAACTCGCATTTCCAACAGAGGAGGCTCGCTCTGCAGAGAGGTGCTGGAGCTCATGGTCCAGCGGGATTTGAGTCCAGTGGCACCTCAGAGACCAACAAGATGTCAGAGCAGAAGCTTTGAAGGTGCAAGGAGCGAGCAGAAGAAGAGGACGAAAGAGAAGAAGAGAGCAGGGACTCCAGAAGGCTGGACTCTGAGACTCTTGTTCGTCTCCAAGGTGCTGCAGCACTCAAATCCTGCTCTTCTACAGTAGACTGACACAGCGACCCATTGAAACTATCCCCGTTGCCTTGGTGGGGTTGAGGAGGGCCCTCTGCCCGTTCCTTCAGAAGGGGTGGCTTTCCGTTGCATTCCCAACGGCTTGCCTGGAGAGCAGCCATGAACTAAGCTCTGGTTCTCAGCCTTAAAGAACGACATCTCTAGTGCACTTAAGAAAGAAAAGTGGCCTTAATGGGATGGTAGCCATTAGTCTGAACATGTAAGAACGAGACTGAATTTCCAGTTAACTGGCCTAGTCCTTAAGTTTGCTTAAAACATGACACAGGCTGACGCAAAAGAGCTCGTGGGATTTTGCACCCAGACAACGCCTCGTTTAAACTCGGCCTGCAGCCCAACATGCTGCATTGGGCTACTGAAGACTTGCCAACTTTTCAGCTGCCCGCCCTCTCTCTAGCCCTTCAATATCCATTAGATCCGCAAGTCATTCTCAGATGCTGGTATTTATTTTCATGCCATGGAAAGCTTCAACTTCCCTGTTTCTACTCATTAAACCGACATTAAAAGGACAGGACATTTTTTTCCCCAGACAAGTTGGCTGCTTCAGGTTTGGGCCAGGTGTGCCACATACCTACTTTGCACAGGTAAGCAGCCCATTTTAAGTGAGATGAATCATTCTGCAAAACCCCTGAGAAGAAAGCATCTGCCTTGCCACCATTACAGTTGGTTGGAGCCCCGAACCACAGCCCCCAAGTCCAGCGGACCCCTGGTGACCAGAGGGATGGGGGTGGTGTTCTCTTCTAAACAGCCAGGACAAGGGTGGGGGAGAAGAGTAGAAGCGAATTCACGGCTTTCGTCCTCTACCTTGGCAGACTTTTCAGTTCTGTCTCCTTCAACACAAAACATTAAATATTTAGGCTTTCTTTCCTTCCTTCTTTCTCTCTCACTCTCTCCCCCATATCGCTTTTAAGTTTGTAATTCAAACCAGGCTGGCCTTGCTTCCTCTCTTGCTTTGCAGCCTCCGCCTGGCCTTGCTTGAGCACCTCTAATGTGTTCAGATGTTCCTTTAATGGATTACCTAGGCTGGAACTGGATACGTCTGTCTAATGGGTCGCTAATAGCCTGTTTCTGGTTTTGCAGACTCTGTCAGTTAACTCACACCGTTGACTCAGCCGCCAGAGCATCCTGGCTCTTGCACATGTTGCCAATCACACAGACACATCTTTAGAAACATGCGCTCATCACCTGTGTGCAGAGACCCGTGAGTGCGCCAACACACCAAGCGCCGTCCAATTTGGTGGGGTGTTACTGGCAGCGTGAGCAGCACAAGTGTCGGCAATATGTAGGAGCGCAGGGGAGGCTATTTCTTCAATGAGGGCCAGATGAGCAAGTCTTTGGGGCCGCAGAACCCACAGCCTTAAACTGCCAGTGTGCAAATGTTGTTCTGCTCTGAGATAACAGTCCCTGCTCAGCCAGCAAGGAACTCCTCATTGCTTCTCTTCCTTGAAGAAGCACGCTTGCAGTGCTGAGCAGTTTGATGCAGATCAAGTCTGGCAAGGACCATTTGTCATGCGGATTCCATAAATGGAATCTCCATGTCCAGGGGCAGTCTATCTCTGAGTAACAGGTGGTGGGGGGAGAAGAAGCAGGGTGTGGCCGTCACTTCCGTGCCCTGCTTGGGCGCATCCCATGGGCATCGGGCTGTCCTCCCTTGGAAACAGAATGCTGGACCAGACAGACCCTTGATGAGATCCAGCAGGGCTCTTCCGACATTCCTGTTGTGTTTAAGGCCGCCGTTCCTCGTGTTCAGTTCTGTCTCGGAAACATGCTCCAAATCATTCCTGAGCCGCATCGTTTTCTCATGGCTACCCACTGAAACAATCATTTCTTTGTGTTCAGAAAATCAGTTGTCTCCAGCAAGAAATATCCGAGCTGTCTTGGGAAGATGCATCGACTTGTTTCTTGCGTGGCTTTTATTATTATTTCGGCAGATGGTGCATCCAGGTATCATGTGGCGGGCCAGCGGGCGGCGGCTCTGCAGGCGCAGGCTTGTGTTCATTTTGTGAGCAGACTTGAATTTGGGGGGGGGGCAGGGGGGGACCCTGTAGGGATTGCACGCACACACACAGACGTGCTCACTGCCCCCTGCTCTGAGCAATTTCGCCAGCTGCGGCTCTTGGCCAAAGTGCAGACTGAGGCTGGTTCACACCTGCAGGAGAATGAGGTGGCAGAATAGACTACCACTTGGGGCTACAGGTAAAGAGTTTCTTTTTGGGATGTTCGTTGTTGTTAAGAACTCCCTGCTAGTTTTCTGCCTGATGTGCTAGTTTTCTATTTGCAGGGAGTGCTTTTTATAACTTTATATTTAATGTAAGGAACATTAGAGGCTGCAACCAGGCCCCCTGCACTCTGAAGAGGTGCGGGCCATTCGGCCATCTCACTTCTCTACTCATCTGCTTGTGTGAACCGGACCTGAATGGAAAGCTCCCGGTACCCTGCACACGCAGTTCCCGGAAGCATTTGCTGCCCCAGTGCCCCTGGATGTGTGTGTTGTCCTGAAGAGCGCCTGGTCTCGTTGCCGCCGCCTTCCCCCGCTGCATGTCTGTGCTTTGCTACCAGAATCAAGCTCAGCCAGGCCATCTGAATGCTGGGGGGGGGGGGTCAGCCGCTCACCCTGTTAGCAGGAGCCTTGTCCTTCATGTTTCCGAGCCCTTCTCAATCCCCAAGTCACTCGATTCCAAAATATGATCATGCTTTGGCACAAGATGGCCAAAGTGGAATGTGTTGCAAAGGGGGGGGGGGCGGCGTATGGCTCCCCTTTTCCCAGCTAGCACCTTGTCTGGACATAGAGCAGGGGTCACTGTGGGGGGGGGGTGAAGGGGAGAGGTGGCTGTGAATTCCCTGCATTGTGGCACCTGCTCTATGCCCAGAGGAAGGCCCAAACCTCCAGGATCCCCGGGCAATCCGGCCTGGAGGAAAATTCCTTCCTGATGCCAAAGGGGCCATCGGCATTGCCCTGGGAGTATAAGAAAGGGGCACGAGAGCCAAGCCCCGGCTCGTCTCTTCATGCCCTTCCTCCCCCCGTTCTCTGCCATTTCTCTTTAATAAACATGGAGAAAGGGGCATTTGCCGCTTTCGTGGCAGGGAGCCACATAACATTGTCTGGTCACTGTTGCAGTTCAAACTTGACACTAAAGGGACGGCGAGAGGGGCCAATTTAAAAGCTGGCAACTCAGTGTAGCTCACCAAGAGGACAAGGTTTGGGGGCTCTCGTTTTGCTGTCGCTCATTCGGTTAGGTGAATGATTGCCTGTTTTGACCTCCAGTCGTGGAAGCTGGACCCGGTTCTGGCAGGCGTTGTTATGCTGGAGGGCCTGTGGCACTCACCTGCCTCCTCTTCTCCCCATGCAGGTAGAGCTGTCGGATGGGACGTCCCACATCATCACAGACGCCTATGCTGGCAAGGAGTACATCATCCAAGTGGCGGCCAAGGACAACGAAATCGGCACGTGGAGCGACTGGAGTGTGGCTGTCCACGCCACGCCCTGGACGGAGGAACCCAAACATCTCACCACAGAAGCCCAAGGGACAGGTGGGGGACCAGGGCAGGGCAGGGCCAGAAGCAGAGGGTGTGAGCAAGCTGTTGGCCAGCTCTTGGGTATTAAAACCCTGAATTGCCCCTCTCCTGGCCAAGGAACTGGGTTATCGGGCTGAAAGGTCGTCTGGCTGAAGGGGGTGCGGAGACTGTGGCTGAAGGGGGTGCGGAGACTGTGGCTGAAGGGGGTGCGGAGACTGTGGCTGAAGGGGGTGCGGAGACTGTGGCTGAAGGGGGTGCGGAGACTGTGGCAAGTCAGAGCACCCCAGTGCTGCTCTGCAAGCCAAGAGCTACTGTAGCCTAGTGGCTAAGTGATTGGGCTGTGAATCAGTTCTCTGCTGGTTTGACTCCCACTCCTGCCATGAGCTCAGCGGGTGGCCTTGGGCAAGCCATTCCTCTCAGCCCCAGCTGCATTGTGGGAAGGATAATAACACTGACTTTGTTCACTGCTCTTAGCAGGCACTAATCTTTCTAGAAAAACAGTATATAGGCACAGTTGTTGTTATTGCAAGAAGAAAGGACCATAAGTATTGGTGCAGGGAGGACAGATTGGCCGCAGGGTGCTACATTGGTGTAGTGGTTAAGAGCAGCAGGACTCTAATCCGGAGAGCCGGGTTTGATTCCCCACTCCTCCACTTTCAGCCAGCTGGGTGACCTTGGGTCAGTCACAGTTTCTCAGAGCTCTTTCAGCCCACCCACCTCACAGGGTGATTATTATTGTGGGGTAATAATGACATACTTTGTAAACTGCTCTGAGTAGGCATTAAGTTGTCCTGAAGGGTGGTAATCAAATGTTGTTGTTGTTGTTGTTATTACATTTCTGCCTGTGGTGCTCATGTAAAGAGACAGCGTGGTGTAGTGGTCAGAGGTCAGGCTAGGATTAAGCAGATGTGGGTTCCAATCTTCCCCCCTTTCCATGGGAGCTTGGCTGTTTCTTTCATCCCTGCCTACCCTGTGAGGTTGCTGGCAGCATAACATGGAAGAGAGGAGAACCACGGGGGCCACCCAGAGCTCCTGGAAGGGGGGGGGGTCAGGTGGGATTAGAATGTACTGAAGGTAGACGGGTGCAGCCTGGCCTTGAAGGTGACCTGACCTGGCAGGCTTCTGTGGGATGCTGAGCCTTGCGTGGGTCAGGCCTGGGTGGCAGTCAGCACCTGGCAAGACCTTCTACCAGCTGTGGTCATTGAGCAACATGTGATGTACAGCACCATTTTGGGAATGGACCCCATATTCCTCAGAGGGTGCAGGTGACACTGACTGTTCGTGGCAGTTGTGGTGAGCCACTGTGTGTCACCTCCAGTGGGGTGATTGGCATGAGATGAGGTGGCGGTGGGTTCAGGCCCCGTGCCCTCTGCAGCACCCGGGAGGAGACAAACCACTCCCTTCTTCCCCACAGACGTCCCCCAGTTCAGTGCAGGCAGAGTGGCGCCCTTGACCCCATTCCTAGCTCAGGCCTCTCCGGAATTCCTGGTGGGGGACCCTTTGGACTCCCCTGCCAACGCTCATGGCGCTCTTCCTCGGGCGTTCCTTAGCCCTGCTGACTCAGGTGTCCGACAACGGTGATGAGCACCTGCCCCAGCTAGCGATAGAATTAAAAAATCTAAAATTCATAAGGTTTCAGGTTTGTGTACACGGGGGATTTGGGGTTCCTTTTTGGTAGGTCTGGTTCCCATGTAGCCCTCTCTTGTAGTCAAGCGAGCAATGAGGCGACCCTTGGCGTGGCTCCTTCCCCCCCTCCCACCCCACCCCCCAGGAAACGTGGTCTAGATTCTCCCGGGGAGGTGTCATTACCAGCCCGGCCTGCTGCTGATGGCTCTCCGAGGCCTTGGGAGGGGGGAAACCTTCCTCATTCCACCCGGGGACAGGAGTTCCTGGTTTGTGGCTCCCACTGATTTTTTAAAAAGATATTCTGGCTCAGGAGTATGGAGGCCTGACGTGTGCCTAGCAATTAATTTTAAGCTGGAAGTGGCCTCTGGGAGCACTCGGCTCATTTATTCTCAGTGCCTGTCTGGCCTGGCAACGCCAGCTTGGATTTTGCGCCTGCCCAACATGGCTCCCCGTTGAGCTCCTCTCCCAGTGCCTTTATCTTCTCTTGCTTTGCAAGAGTAAAACCCGTGGGCAAAAGAACGCGTTTTTCAGGGGTTCTGCGGACGATCTGAGGTCTGTTGGTGTCTTCGTTCCTTCCCCTAAGGAGTCATTTGCATGTCGGATTCTCTGCCCCAAGAGGCAGCAGCTTTGCTAGTGAAAGCATAAGCCAAAGAGAGGGAGGAGGAGTCTCTTAGCTCTGATCGCTAAATGGAACCTCCAAGATCCAGAACAGTGTACCTCTAAATACCAGATGGAGAAGGCAGAGAGGGGGAACGTCGGCACCATGCCCTGCCCACCAGCTTCCCAAAGGCACCTCGGGCAGATCGCTGGACTGTATGGCCACTTGGTCTGTGCCCACTGGGCAGGTTCTGATGCACGCTTTGTAGGCTAGCAGGATTGATCTTGTTGCCCCAGGCAGGGTGATGGGCCTTCAAAGATTTGTGAGAACACCAAGTCCCAGCCAGACAGAGCGGCTGGCACTTTGCCGCACTCAGATAAAGTGCTCTCCTTGCTGGTGTTTGCAACAGCACAACGGGGAGCCTGTTAGCGAGGAAAGCCACAAAGTTAACAACGCTCTGTTTCTAGGAAAGAGCTGGGCTGGCGTCCAAGTGTATCATGTGCTCTCGGCCTCTGGCTTCCCAGAAGGAGGCGTGCAGCGTCCTGGCCAGTCCCTTCAGCTTGGTGGGCTGGGAAATCAAGAGGCGACGCCGTCCGCTACTAGGAAAGGCCTGGGAGGTGTGCCAAAGCCCCTTGGGAGGGGCCTCGGGCCATGCACACACGAGGGCATGTGTAGAGAGAGAGCTCTGCTGGCTGCACAGCCGCCTGGATGGGAAGGCACCCTGGGCACCACGCAGGGGTCAGTGCTTGGCAGTTCCTCCACTGCAAGCTACCCGACAGGAGATGGCAGGACCTAGAATGAGAGCGACAGCAGCAAGCAGGTGTTGTAAGAACAGGGCTGGATCTCCCGCTGGGTCCATGGCAAGGCCCTGCAGCAGTACAGGCCTGGGAGGGGCTGGGTGGGCCGTGCTCGGAGCGACAAGGTGCCCTGAAGTGAGCCTGCCGTGGAGGCTCTCGGACGATTGGCCCTGTGGCGTCATAGGGCAGTTGTCAGTGTGGCTGGCGAGGGCCAGAGCCCCTCCTTGCCAGAAAGCTCGGGGAGGGGGTCCTGGGTCAGTCACACTCTCTCAGCCGAGCCTACTTTGCAGGGTCTTTGTGAGAGAATGAGGAGGGAGAATGATGTACAGTACCCTGAGCTCTTTGGTGGGATAAAAATATAATAAGCCAATATAACGCTGGCTCTGCGTCTCCTGGTTAGCTATGATCCGGTTGCCATAAAGAAGAAACCTGCTTTAGATGGCATAAACCAGCCCCTGTGCAGCTGTGGACAGTTGACGAACATCTCCCCCCCCCCAGCCCACACCCCAGCCCAGCCCCTTCCATGCCCACTTGGCATGCACACACAGCCCTGTTTATTTATTTACTTACTTACTTGTATGTTAAACGTAGTCCCCCTTTCTAACTGAGGCTCAAGGCGGATTGCAAAGGGTCAATAAGAAAGAGGCCCTCGTCAGCCTTTCCTGTTTTTTCGCTTTAACAGAAGCACAGCAGATCCAAAATAGCCTCAGAAATACACCCGGAGACCATGCATAATTCTCCATTCTTCCATTTTATCCTCAGAGCAGCCCTGTGAGGTAGGTCAGGGTAAGCGAATGAGTGGCCCAAGGCCATCCAGCAAGTCTCCTGGCTGACTGAGGATTTGAACATGGGTCTCCTAAGATTGTTTTTTTAAATACACAAACACAAAAAAACATTTCTAGGGGTTTTTTTATACAAACATATAAAATAGAAATAGAAATGTGACAATAGCAGGCCTACACATAAGCATCTATAACAGTTTTCCAAAAATCTAATTAAGTTCATTTGCAATTGTTGTCTGTATGCCATATGTTCAAATATTGGTAAGACTGTAAGGTGTTCAGTCCGTTGAATTACAGGAGATGGGCATTTATCTCTCCAGAGTTGTAATAGAAGTCTTTTGGCTACAGTAAGGCACGGAGGGTCCATTTTTGTTGACCACTGGTCATCTCCCAGGAAACAGGCAAATTGTTTAAAAGTACATAAACAGCCTCAAAAATCAGTGAATATTCTAACACAAGGTTGATAGGAGCAATGACTTTCTCCCCCCAAAACCTAAATAACTGGACAGTCCCAAAGCATACGTTTAAGAGACGTATCCTGTACGTTATAATGGCTGCAGGTAGATGCTTTGTTTCATCCTTTCCTGAAAAGGCATCGTGGTGCCCAGTACATCTGAAACATAATTTTTTGCTGAATAAGTCGCAACTTCAAATCCACAGAAACGAATTTTAAGGCCACACTTTAAGGCTTTGGCAAAACTGGGCGAGCTGGTTCTTTATTCCATTGATTCCTGAGACCCAGCATATTATATTTGTTAACCAACATCAAATATTTATAGACAGATATTGTAGGTTTTATTTTCTGCATTGATTCAATAAGAACTTCCAAGCATAATGGAGACTCTGAGTCACTTAATGCTGCAGGGCCATATTTGGCTACCAACACAACGTTGCCGCTGTAAATATCGCCGTTCGACAGAGACTGGCAAGTCATAGCCTGACCTCAGCTGAGAAAATGACAAAAACTCGTCATAGCCTATCAATTGGTCCAAAGTAAAAATCCCCTTATCTCTCTAAGCCTTCCATAAAAATGATCTCCCAGTTTTCAGATCAGGATTGTCCCACCAGATTGATTTTAACATATGGAAATGGGTCAAATAGATATCGATGTGGCATTATGTGCCGTAATTCTCCAACTGCAGAAAATGAAGGGGGAATATAATTCATTTTAACATAAATGGACCCATAAGACATTCCATATAAAGAAGGGCATCAGACGAGAAGTCTGGGTTTCCTAGTAACAGCCTAGCATTCTTACCACTGCACCATGCCGGCTTGGTGAAGACTGGTGACTTTGAAACTCGGCTCCATGGATTAAAATTCTCCATCGCTACTAACGCACGTCTTTCAGACCAGTGACGGATTCTCTGTTGGACAATAGTGAGAAACTGGACTTTTTTGTGGGCCAATGCTGCCCTCTGCTGGCCGCTTGACCCCAGCACACAACTTAAGAATGCAATTGGTTTCCTAAGGTGGCCATCCTAAATCCCTTTGGCTTCTGGGAGGGTCAGCAGCCAAGCTGGGGTCAGGTTTATGGCCTTTGGGTCTCTCCAAGTGACCAGGCCCCCTTGGAGGACCACAGAGGGCTTGCCCACTTCCAGCTTTTGAGGCCCCTGGCCTCAAAACCACTCCTGATGTGGTTTTCTTATTGACTTCTATTGTTTTCAATGTATTTATACGCATTCTTTTTTGCTTGTTGTGACCCCCCTCCCCCCGAGTCTGCTCAAGGGGAAGGTGGGCTAAAAGTCAAATAAATAAATAAATTTTAAATGATGCCACATGAAAATAAAGTAGAGACCCCCCCCCCCAAAAGAGAGTGAAACGTCATTTAATTTACATTTATTTATTTCGTCCAATAGAGATGCACATAAAAACAAGTGAAAAAAACATGCCAGCTGCCCAAAAGTTTGAATACTCCTAGGCAGATCATGAGACGGAGGGCAAGAAGGGTTGCATCAGGGCTTAGTTCTCGTGGCCTCTTCTTACACACGCACAGGGTAATGCCAGTAGCCACTTCGGGGTCAGGAAGCAGTTTTCCTCAAGCCAGTTTGGTTAAGGCTCCTGATGGTGTTTTGCCACCTTCTGGGCATGGAGCAGGGGTTGATGGGGGTGTGGGGGGGGAGTAGTTGCAAATTTCCGTCATTGTGCAGGGGGTTGGACTAGATGACCCTGGAGGTACCTTCCAGCCCTGTGATTCTATTATTCACTCTCTGAAGGAAATTCCCTATGAGAACTGTGTTTCCCTCTCTTCCAAGGCAGTTCCCAGGTTGTACCCTGTACACAGAGTGGAATTTCTCCTTCTGACGCTCCCATCTATCATACCTTCCCCTTTTGACATTCTTCCACCCCTCCCCATTTTCATTCATTCAATCATTCTATTTCTGAGCTGCCTCTCCATAGAACTTGCTTGAGGTGGTCTAGAGAGTAGGTGTGTGCATAATGAAAAAATAGCCAAAACTGTACACAGAAATTGCAGGTTCAGCTCATTAAAGCAGCTTCCAGAACACTGAATGAAATGCGGGAAATGAGGCTGCAACAACACACACACACACACCACCCCAAAATTTGTGTATTTCATTTTGGTTTTTACCATGCAGAGGCCGTGCGGGCAGGCCAGGCAGCAGGGCGGGCCACTTGGCAGCAGGGTGTTTTACTTGATCTGTCTATACTCATCATGCAACCGGTTGGATCCAAAGAGGAGATACCGAACCCTTAGCATTAACTCCATTGGTGGGAAGGAGATGTGCAGAGTGCATATGAATGCATTTTTTATTTAGCATTTCCTGAACAATAGCATTGATACCGAGTGCCTCTTAGGCATTAAATCACAAAAAGTTTGCTTTGTGCTGTGCTCCTCCAGGAGGGGAAGAGGTCTTCGCTGCCTCCCTCGTCGGGTGCTCTTGTGCAGTCACTCTGTCTTGAAGTCGAAGGATGAGGAGGGAAGTCAGGGCCACGTTCTGTGATTATGGGAGTGGCTGTGGCAGAGGGTGAGGAGCGGGGTTGTAGCTGGCGTTTGGCAGGTGGTAGGATCCACCAGTGGCTCTCTGAGTGCTGCAGCATAACAGAATGAGGAAAAGAACACTTTAATTAGGTAATTGCAGCAGGTGCTGGATCCCTTTAGCAATGCAAGTGGCAGCACCCCTCCCCCCCACGACCCAGGTGGAGCATGGAAGGGCCCTTTAAACCCCATCTGGGTCGCAGGGGGAATCCAGATGCAGTTTAAAGGGCCTTTTCACTGCGGCTGGCAGCGCGGATCAGCTGCTTGGCAGGGATTTCCCTGCCAAACAGCTGATCCATGATTTAAATGCCCCTTTCCCTGCCGCTGCGCAGCGGCACGGAGACGGGCATTTAAAACCCCGTGTCCCGAAGCTTCCCAAAGGAATACAAATTACTCCGGGAAGCTTAGATTCAGGGTTTCTGAATCAGGTCCAGATCCAGAAATCCTGAATCTTTGCAAATCGGGTCCGATTCAGGCATTTTACCCAAATCGGAAACCCGATTCACACATCCCTAAACATCTGGGACTCCTGTTGCGGAGACCCCACTGGGCTGAATGGAGGCTGCCTAGGAGCAGAGCAGGGGACTTGCAGAGAGGCTTGCTTAGAAGAACTTCCCAGGGGAGTGTGCCCCTGGCTGGAGAGGGGGCCTCTCTTTTGGCTTTGGAGCTGAGATGTCCTGGGCTGGGTCACCAAGTGTGGCCATTCCTGAGAAGTAGCTCTCCTCTAGGCAATGCTCATGGGGGATCTGTGATGAGGAAGAAGTCTTGTTTCAGAGTTGTGGTACGTTATGAGCACCAGAAAGCTGATCCGTTTGTGCAAGTAGGTTATGGGGCTTGAATCATGGTGGGCGTGACCTGCGGGTGTGCCGAAGGGTACTGCGTGAAGGACAAGTGCCGGGCTAGCACACTGGCTGTCTGCAAAGTGACTTTCAGCCACCCTCCTGGTGCCACAGTGCACCCTAGATTAGGAGAGTTCTGTTTAGACCCAATCCTTGGTCACGTGGCGACCTGACAATTGTGGAAGCAGAAGAGCTGGGGATGGTTTGGGGTGGTTTGAGCTCCCTTCTTCACTTCTGTTAGATGCAAAAGCAGGGTGTATACGTCGCCTGCTTCCCAATCAGAAGCTCTGGAAATGGCACAGTTGTGGGAAAGTGAGAGAGCAAAGCGACCAGCCCTGGTGGCAATGAGCCGCCTTTGGAAGAAATGAGACAGGGAGGCCAGGTCTCCCTTGTGGCTGGTGGCCCTGCTGGGTGCCAACTGCAGACGATGGCAAAGATGGGAGGCAATCCAGGCAGAAACATGGTATCAGTTTCTGTTCCATGGATCTTCCCAAAAATATCCGCCCCGATCAGACCAGGCATAGACAGAGTCGGTAAACGGTTTTATTCAGGAATCCCAGTACAACCAACTACCATAAGGCAATGGCCGAGAATGACCGTTTAACTGTCACAAGGCTGCCTATATACTCCTTGCCCCTCCCCCTTTTCCTACGGAACGGAACTCTTGGCTTTGACAGCCCTTCAGTGCTAGAAAACTGAACTGCAACTATATTACAGTTTATAGGAACTATGTTACTTCCCTACCTTCTATAACTGACAGGCTAACTCCTGTCAGACTTTAAACTGCAACTATGTAACTTCTTCCTTCTGTGCAAGACAGGTTAACCCCTGTCTGACACATGGGAAGGACCAAAAGGGGACACAGGTAGAGACTTGAGAAGGACCAAAAAAGTACAATCAGTTGGGAAGAAAATTGCAGGAAGAAGGGGGGGGGATACAGACTGCAGAACTGGAACCACAGCAAATGGTTGCGGTGCAGCATTGGGGGGCGGGGAAGCAGACCTGAAGTCGAGGAGGTGACTGGTTGCAGCAGACATCAGAAGGGGCTTCCAGGCAACAGCTAATGCAGTGCAAGTGCGAGCAAGAGTTAGTGCTGATGGCACTCTGTGTTAACGCCCTGTAGCAGGCATCACCTCCAAAAGGGAAAGTCAGAGCGGAGGGCCTTCACTCACCCCGACTGCCTTCCTTGATTTGCCAGCCACCCCTGGAACTGAGGACCTGCCACCAGCCACCCCTCCTTTCCCCTGTAGTCTCACCTTAGAGAATCTCACAGCTGTAGCTCTGTAACTTGATACTAAAACTATCTCCCAGTGCAGCACTAGGAGCTCCGTGGGGGTCTAACAGGAGCCTTCACAGGCAGTAAACCTCTGGATCCCAGTGCCAGGAGGCCACATCAGGGAAGAGGCCTCCGTCCCTGTGAGCCATTGCAGGCCCTCCAGGGTAACTGGTGGTGTGTGATGGGATGCAGGACTGGAGGGCTGGTCTGGCCGGGCTCTGCTTCCGTGCTTAGGATAACCCATATCTGAGATTCTGAATGAATCTTTTGGGTGTGATTTTCCAGAGATCCCTTAATCTTGAAAGTATGGACCCAGAGACTCGAGAGGGGTGTTTCTCCAGTATCTATGGGACATTTTTACTGTGACTCTTCAACGGTAGGATCGGGGCGCACAGAGCTTCTTTGAAAGCCAAATCCCTTCGTGTTCATGGACGTGGCATGAAACGGGAACAGTTTAGGCAGGGCAGGAATTGTGCCCACTCTGTTCCTCAGGCTCTGCTTCAAGTTTGCAACCTTTGACAGAAAATCCTCAGAGTCAGAGAGGGATCGACTCCGAAACCAGGGAGACCTGGGGGCGGGGGACCCCCATCAGCCCTTGTTCTTTCTCTTGGAAGCTCGAATGAGGCTGTGCCCGACCCGACCCAACCCAGCTTTGCTTCTCTCTTATCTTTCAGTGCAATTGACAAGCACCCTCTTCATCTCTGCCGGAGTCCTGGTACAGTTTCAAGGTAAAAAAAATAAGGGGGGGGAGTATGAATTGTGCATTCCACTTAATTTCCCCCCCCCCTCAAAATTGTAGCAGGACTCAGTAGAGTTTAAACACAAGAGCAGAGGGGCGAGCAGTTGAGAAGGGCTGGTGGAAGAGCCTCCCGGGCAGTGGCTGAGCACCTGCCTGCCCTAAAGAAGGTCCGAGGTTCAGTCCCCGGAATCTCGAGTTCAAGGGTCTGGCATCAGGGGACGGGAAAGACTTCTGCCCGATGGGAGCTGCTGCCGTTCTCAGTGAGCAGTGCTGACTGGGACGGGCCAATGGTCAGACTCCATAGAATGTGGCTTCGTGAGTGTCGCTGCATTCGCTGTGCATTGAGGCCAGTTCAGAGCTCTGGTGATCGTGATAGATGTGCACCAGAAGCCTCAAATATCACTCTAAACCACCGCTTCAGAAAACCAGAACCCCCCCAGCTCCAGGTCCCAGGAAGGGTGAGCCCCACGAATCACCCCTTCCTCTTCTAGCGGTGGAAGAAGGGGCTTCCACGCCTTGCTGCAGCTCTCTCGGAGCACGTGGCATTTTGTCCCTGCCAGTCCCCTGACCCCTGGCATTGCCTTCATGGGTTGGAAGGAGGATCCTGGTAGCCAGGAAAGGTGGCAGTGCGGCCCGTTTCCCTGGACCGCACTGAAGGAATGATGTTTCTTAGTGATATTCTGCATCTGAAGGTCTGGCTCATGGCAGCTTATGCTTAATTCGTTAGCTAGTCTCAAAGGCTCTGCTTTATTCCTAGTTTACTTTGAATGATGTCGGTGCCAGAGCGGGGGCTAGTAAAGAAGTCCCTGCCCCGCCCTGCTTGCAAAAGGAAAAGACTTAGAGAAGAGGAAATGGCTGATGGGATGGAGACGGAGACTGGAGCAGAGGGGGGAGGCAAAGAGAAAGGAGGAGCTTGCTTGGGGATTGGGGAAGGCCGGGCAGGGGTGGAGAGCGGGTGAAGGTTAGGGGTACACCCCCCCTAACAGAGCCACCTGCAGCCCACCCACAAACACACCCGTCTTTCTGGAGGCAGAGGAGGTGATCCTGGGAGGGAACGCCACACGGACTCCTGGGTTGTGTTTGAACAAATCCTATTTTAGGACAAACGTTTTCCCGGGATACATTTGTTTAGAAACACACAGAGTCAGAGCAAAACAACAAGCAAGAACGAAATGTGGAAAAGATATTTTCCCAATGTTGCACATACTCCCCAAGCCCAAAACACAACTGAAACAAGAAAGGAGTCGGGCCTTCCAGCCTGCATTGGAGCAGCTTCCGAGCCTCTGGCTCTCGTGGTGGGAGCCCTCCTTGCAGGCTGGGGGCGTGGAGCGGCTGTCCTTTGCCAGGCAGGGAACGTAGGTGGCCAGGGAAGAAGAAGTTGTTCTCTTCACATCTTGCTCCCCATTCGGACTCGGAGCACCCCTGCTAGGGCCTTCTCCTCCACACCAGAGCACGGCTCTCACACTGGGCTTTGGAAAGAGCGGCGGCTCGTGGGCTGTGCCCCAGTCGCCTTCTTGTCTTGGGGGATCATCCCCAACATGGGCGTGTTGCAGCCGTCCTTCCTGTCACCAAACTGAGCCTTGCCAGGGATTGAGGGGGAGGGGACGAGGCGATAGCAGGGCCCCTCACCTCCGTTTTGGCGCTTCTGGCCTCCCATATGGGCTGGTCGCTGGTTATCGGAGCAAGCCAAGCCAGGCAAGCTTCTCGGGAGGCCACCGAGTTAACCTTGGACTCCCACGTCCTCTTCTGCACCTTCTCCCGGCCACCCCCTGGACATCAAACCTCGTGTCGCTTCCTGGTGCTCAGACTTATTTTGAATAAAGTATTTGGCTCTGGGACGAGTGAGGTAATTGGACAGAGGAGAGCTTCTCAGAGCGCGTGCAGAATGCCTTTCTCTCCACACCACGGACCCACTCTTCACCCTCAAATGTTGCTTCAGGAACAGGACACACCGGGCAGAAAGCGGGCTTCCGGGTGGGCAGGATCTGGCCAGAATTTCTTTTTTCACAAGATTTCTCTTTGCAGGGCACCCACTAGATCACCCAGAAAGGCAACAGTTGTTCTTTGTGAAGGGCTGGTAGGTCCCTGCTAGCAGCTGCTCTGGCCCCAGCCCCATTCCTTTGCCCCTGGGTGGGCAGCTGGCACCACTGGCAGGGTAGGGGGTAGATGGGCTTGAGTTGACCCAGTTGGCTGGACCCAGTTCAAGGGGTCTTTGACACAGCCGAAAGGCAGCCAGCGGCCAATCCCAGACCATTCATCAGCCACGTGCGGCCACCCCCAGCCCCGCAGGCAAAGCCAAGGCTGTGCAGTCCACAGCAGCTGTGCTCTTGGGCTGGAGACCCACCCCTACGAGGGAAGGTTGGAGGAGCTCGGTAGGTTTAGCCTGGAGAGGAGGCGACAGAGAGGGGATATGATAACCATCTTCAAGTACTTGAAGGGCTGTCATACAGAGGATGGCACAGAGTCGTTTTCTGCTGCCCCAGAAGGTCAGACCAGAACCAACGGCTTGAAATTAAATCAAAAGAGCTTTCGGCTAATCATTAGGAAGAACTTCCTGACAGTGAGAGCGGTCCCTCAGTGGAACAGGCTTCCTCGGGAGGTGGTGGGCTCTCCTCCTTTGGAGATTTTTCGGCAGAGGCTAGATGGCCATCTGACAGCAGTGCTGATTCTGTAAACCTGGACAGATCACGACGGGGAGGGCAGGAAGGGCTGCATCAGGGCTTAGTTCTTGTGACCCCCTTCTTACACACTCAGGGTACTGCCAATTGTCACTTTGGGGTCAGGAAGCAATTTTCCCCAGCCCAGTTTGGCTAGGGGGTTCTGATGGTGTTTTGCCATCTTCTGGGCATGGCGCAGGGGTCGGGGGATTGTCTGCACTGTGAATTTCCTGCACTGTGCAGGGGGTTGGACTAGATGACCCTGGAGGTCCCTTCCATCCCTAGGATTCTGTGACTCTTGACTCTCCGCGTTTTTCTTTCCCTTCTCACAGAGACAACCACCAGCAGCACCTCTGCCTTCGTGGTCCCCTCCACCACCAAGATGTACGACTCGGAGAGACAAGCAAATTGTGGCGCCGTGGCAGTTTCCTGGGTGGTCGGCCCAGTGCTGGTGGCATTCGGCATTCACTTTATTTAGTGAGTGCCCTTTGGGCCTGGGGGCTCCCCGTGGGAGGCGCAGGGGGCCGGGCGGATGCAGTGCAGGGCCCCCAGGGACCCCTCCTGCTTCTTACTCACCACCCGTAAAATGGGCTCTGCGGGGCACCCATAGGCAGGTGTTCACAGGGCCCCCGGATGGTTGCATCCGGTGAAGAGAGCTGTGGTTCTCGAAAGCTTATGCTACAATAAAGTTGGCCAACCTTAAAGGTGCTACTGGACTCTTTACTGTTTTGCCTCCACAGAATGCCGCTTCCTAGGGCTGGCAGGCACAACTTAATGAAAGCCAGGACAGACTCATGAAGTCCGCCTTGCCTGCTATCCTGTTTCACACACCAGCCAGCCGGCCAGCAGCCCTAGAAAGCCAGCAGGCAGGGCGAAGAAGCCATGGCCTTCCCTGATGGCGAAGTTGCCTTCAGGCTGCCTCTGGACAGGGAGGTCCCCTTTACTCGCCCGGGCTAGGAGCCGTTGAGGGACTTCTCCCCACATCTCTCCAACCCGCTCTTGAAGCCGTCTCTGCTTGGAGCCATCCGCTTTCACACTCCCTTTCAATGCCCGTTAGCACTCGTTGGCAAGTGGGTTTTCCCACTTCACACAGTAAAATCCAGGTGCAGTGTGCAGCATAACAGCAACAATAATAAGAGTTATTCTAGGTTGCCAGCTTTTAATAATAACAACAACAACATTTGATTTATATACTGCCCTTCAGGACAACTTAACGCCCACTCAGAGCGGTTTACAAAGTATGCTATTATTATCCCCACAACGGAACACCCTGTGAGGTGGGTGGGGCTGAGAGAGCTCTGAGAGAGCTGTGACTGACCCAAGATCACCCAGCTGGCTTCAAGCGGAAGAGGAGTGGGGAATCAAACCCGGCTCTCCAGGTGAGAGTCCTGCTGCTCTTAACCACTACACTAAACTGGCTCTCATTGAAAGTGCAGTTTTCAGTGTGTGTGAAAGCAGCTGCCTCCCTGGGCCCAAATACTTTTTAGTACTCCTGAGGCAACAGTGAGATGTGAAGAGGTGAATCGGAGCAACCGCTTGGGCCGGCACCTTGAGGAGGGCACGAATCTGCCACAGGGCCTCCACAGGGTGTGGTAGGCAGCTGGCCCTGAGCCTGTAGGCATCGGCACCCCAGAGCCTTCTGTGTTTACCCAGAAGTAGATCCCGCTGAGGGCAGAAGTAGGCATGCCCAGGACTGTAGCTGTAACCAGTCCTCCTCTTCCTCTCCTCTACTTGCAGAATCTGCCTTGAAGCCCTGCGGAGAAGGCCACCTGGAACACCTGCCTTTGCTTCTGTTTTGCACATGGTCTGAAGGACGTGCCCCCTTTCTCTCCATTTTGCTTCTCGCCCCTGAAGGACCAGGACTCTGAGATACAGAGACCCCAGGCTCCCCCCTCCCTCTTCCCTGCCTTTGAAAGGTGAAACTCTTGAAAGGACTGCGGGAAGCTTCTTGGGCAAGCAGGAAGACTTGAACTGGGCGGGGGGCAGAGGGGGAGGGAGCAGAGAGGAGCACCAGCCATCCTGGCCTCGGGTTCGGATCATACAGCTAAACCTCCACGCCAAAGATGCGCCACTGAACCGGCTTCACACCCACAGCGCTTGGCGGCCGACTCCTGGATATGAAAGTGTGCAAAAAGGAAGCGGCTTGGGAGGGGAGGGGGCTCCCGGACCTGCCACCAGGGGGAAGTGGCTGCCTCCCTTGCCCCGCCTGGAAGACTTACCAAGCCCTCCGCCGGGAAAGACAGGGAGAAGAGGGCAGGAGGCACCGGACACATCACACCCTCATCTCCCCAGCTGGCAACCCCAAAACTTGTGCAACAAGAGCTGCGGGGGGGGGGGGGGCGGTGTTTTTTAAAAGAGACTCTTCACAACGTCAGCTGCGTCACCCTGGAGCCTGAGCACGTCGCCTCCCCAGGGGGGTGCCCGGACTGCGTCCCCTCCGTTTGTAACTGCGTCCATTCCGTTTATACAGAAGAGCCCCTCGGTTTGTGTATCGGTCTTACTCTTGGGGGTGGGGGGGATGTATACATACTGGGACCGTAGCTAACCTGAGATGCCCCGCCTCCACCGCTCCCCCCCTCCCCTCCCTCTTTCGTACCTCCCTCCCCCCCCCCCTCCGGTTTTGTAAGAATCCATCTCTCCTGCTTCCTGCTCATTCGGGCCACGTTTCCTTGTCTCTCTGGTTCAAAGTGCAGTATTTAATACCGTACACCCTGTTAGTCCAAACTAACAATATGCTGTATTTGAACTTTTTATAGATGTATATAAAAAATTTGAAAAATCACACACACGCACATCCTGAAAACACACACGCGCGCACCCCAGGAGAGAGGTTGTACATTAAAGGTGACCATTTCATTATGACTTTCGTTAACATGGTAACTGTGAGGTGCCCCCCCCCCGCCCAAATCTTCAGTTCAGGAGCTTAGAATTGAGCCACCTTTAGATTTATAAATGAAATTTGAAACGGCCGATGCAACCGTTCTTTGGGTCAGGGAGGGATCGTACCAAAGGCTGCTTAGCTGTAGTGGAGTGACAGACAAGCTTTCCAGCGGGCCTAGAGAAATACGGCCTGTCCCTTTAGCGGATGTTGTTGAGCACGCAGTGTGATTTCCCATGCCATGAAATGCTTAGAGCTGTTCATTTCCACACATTAAGCTCCTATTAAAGGGGCAGGTATCTTTCTCCAGGCCAGTTGGCAGCCTTGGAGACCACCTGCTCTGCAGCCAGTCTCAGGTGCAAGCCCAGAGCCCCCAGCTGCGGCCCCCAGCTGCAAAGGGGAAGCCGGGACGGGGCCAAGGGCTGAGCGTGGATCTGGCATGTTGGCCTGATTCCCCTTGCTCGGGATCCCCGCCTCTTTGCGCTTCCTGCATTGTGTTCCTTGAAAAGGATCTTCTTGTGTACCCCGTCTGTGTGCCTTGTGCCGTCTCTTTGTTCTTGCCAAGGAACAAGAAATGCTGCCTGATTCAGTCCAGTGGGCAGTCAGGTGATGAATCAGGTTTGCTTGCGAGGTTTCAGTTTATAGGCCCTTTGGGGGCAAAGTAGGCAATATGTTTCGCCCCCAAGAAGTTACTGCTTTACCGCCAGAAAGAAAACGGAGCAACGAGTAGGTGGTGCTGACCCAGGGGTGTTCTGAACAGAAGCAGCCGCCCCGGGCAGTAGAAGAGAGCGGGGCTCCAGTTGCCAACTGCCTGAAGAAAAACTGCCCAGAACCTTTAACAGAAGCTTAATTGTAATGTTCTTTACCTCCTTGCCATGAAAAGCTGCAGCGGCTCATTTCCATGCCTTAAGCCTCTATTAAAGGGACAGACCAGTTGGCAACGGTTGCGCCAAGAGGACAGGCACAAGGGAGCCTTGTAGCTTTTGCTGCCCTGGGACTGCTGGTTGCAGGGAGGCCTCCGGGGCAAGTTGGGGTACTTCAGAACTGGCGGTCATATTTTACTGTGCCTTGGCCAGTGAGGTGGATGTATAGGCTAGCAGAAGGGGGCTATCCCAAAGGCAGTCTTGACATCTACGACCAAAAGGTCAGCAGGCTGTACTGGGGTACTGAAATGCTGCTACGTGTTTGACAGCAACTTGGTTTGCAGAAATCCACCAGCAAAGCTTTTCACAGCACGGAAATACATGTTGGCCACCACTCCCATCTGCCATTATGAAAAAGTTGGCACTCCAGGGCCACAAGGTGAGAAAAGACATTCGCCTATGACTTTGGACAGCGAATACCCCTCTGCATAGATGACACTAGAGCAGCTGGTAGTCTGGCTTTGTCTATTCAAAGCTGCAGCAGTTGTGGTCGCACACTGACACTTGGTTGGCAGTACTGAAGTTGCATCTTAAAGATCTGCGTTCATGGGAGTGCCCCAGGGCAGTGGCAAGTCCAAGGAGAGACGTTGCCTCTGGAGTGCCGCCCAATTCCAGAGTGTTCCCTGTGGTCCTTTGGGAGCTGGGCCCCTGGCTCCCCAAACCCTGAAACTGCTCAGACACTGGAAGGCGAGCAGATTGTGTGTGTGTGCAGGAAAGAACTTCAGGACCCCTCCAGTGGGGTCTTTCCCCTCCCGCCGAACAGCAATCAAATTTTAATGGTGCTATAAAATCCCTGCCGGGAGCCCTAATTATATTTCCTAATCCCCTTTTCCTGAGACTCTGAGCCCCGTTGTGGCAGAGGAGGGAATTTGTTAATGGAGATCTGGACAGGAAACATTTCAATCCTTTCCCCTGCTGAGCTGAGGCTGGCCCTCACCAGACCTCAGACCCCTTCTCGGCACTTCCCAGGCTTCGGGCAGGTGCAAAAAGGGCTCTTTGTCCAGCTCTGGAGACTTGTCGTTTCTCTGTCAACAGTAAGAACTTCTCCCCAGTAAACTAGAGCTGGAGAGGTCACGTTTTCTGTTCTCTGGTGTGTTCAAGAAGTTCTGCAGAGCAGAAACCCCAAATGTGCCAGCCTCCAACCCACGCTTCCTCAGCCTTTGATGAGGTAATGCAATGAGACAAATCTTCAAAGGGGGCATCATTCTGGGTTTCTTGCTCAGGAGACACAGCAAAACGACAGCGTTGGGGCATTTGCTTGGGATCGGGCGTGGGGCCATAGTGGCTGCCTTGGCCCCATTCTGTGGAGGGGGACCTTGCTCGATGGTAGAGCACTTCTTTCCAATGCAGGAGTCTCCAGTTCAGCTGCCGTCCTGGCACCTCAGCTGGCCTGGGAAAGATCTCTGCCTGAAAGGACTCGTGCCAGCCACTACAGGCAAGCGGAGGTGAGTTGTGTGCAGAGAAAAGAAATGCAAGGGGGCCCTTGAGGGTGGCAGAGGATGGACAGATACCGAGAGGGCATTTGTGGGGGGGGGCGAGGGGATCTGGTTTTCCACCGAAGCATTTCTGGTGGTCATCGCCCAGATACACAAAGGTAATGTCCATTCTGACCAAAAAAGACCTTTTCTTGGGAAAGAAAAGGCAAGAAGCTGCTCCCAGAGCGTGGCCAGAGACATGTTAAGGATGAAAGGACATGTCTGTCTGTCAAAGTCAACATCTTAAATTGTGTCCAAAAGACTTTGGGGAGCTGCCGAAGTGGTTGGGCACAACTTGAGTTTGGTAGTCTTCCCTCGTTCACAGGCAGGCGCTCTTATCTTTTGCACTCACCCGACTAATCCCTTGAGCTAGTCTGGCTGTGCGTAGCCAGTGGAAATGGCGGGTTCAGGGCTGGCGCCAGCGATTCTGTGGAACCCTCCGTGCTTCTCGGGATCCCTTGCAGCAATGGAGTTGGAATGTGCGAGGCTGTGCAATGTCTCACACCACAACATTTTCGTCAGGCAGAACCAGCCAGCAGCTTTTCTGTGCACACATGCTTTGATTTATTTATTTTTAAAAAATGATATTCTACATTCCCCTCCCTTTGCTTATTTCTGCCCCATTTTTCTCCCCAGCGGGAACCCAAAGCAACTTGCAACCCTGGTTTCCTTTCCTCCATTTCAGCCTCACAACAAACCAGTGAGGTGGGCTAGGCTGAGAGACACTGGCTGGCCCAAGGTCATCCATCAGGTTTCCCTGGGGATCCATACAACAGCCAACAAGAAAATCAAAAATCCAAGATGAAACGTCCCGCTAACCACTCTCCCTAGCACTAAAGGATCCAGTCCCAGTCCCAGGCACTTTTTTAAAACTCCGAAAAAGCCAGCACAAAAGCACACTCCCAGGAAGTTGGGCATCAATGCCTCTTTGGAAAGGAATGTCAGGCATGCGAGACTTCTGGTCCTTGCAAGGGGGCATCGCCTCCTGCATCTTGTCCAGGCACCACTTATATCGGGGGTGGGACTACAGAGAAGGCCAGAGATCTCACCACAGATGCGCCACTCCCAAAGAGGGCATGTCCAGCAGCTTGCGACGTACAGACCTAAGCTTGTTGGTGGGCCTGGAGAGAGAGAGAGGCACTCAATCACCGATGTAGCCTCAAGTCAAGCAGGACATCCCAGGCTGACATCAGCACCTTGAACTGCAAACAGATAAGATGCACCCATTGCAGCCCCTTCAGCTAAGAGGGAGTTTTCAGCATTCGGCTCAAGCTGAAGTGTCTGAATTACATTCAAGGGTAACCCCAGACACCTCATATTACAGTAATCCATCTGGGAGGTCGTAGGGTTTCATTTTACAAGAATCTCCCCTTTAGCGCCTTTTAACAACAATTCCCTCTGCAATTTCCATCTGTTCTCCTTTTTGCTCTCCGCTCCCTGCTTACACATAAGAAGACCCCCCCCCATTGTGGCCGAGCCCCATGTGAGTGCATGCCTCCTGGACTTGGACGATGAGCTGGCTTTTCACAGACTGCCTTCGAAATGCCCCATTACCAGACTGCATGGCTTCATCATTTATTAATGTTTCATTAGTGTTGAAAACATCTGGTAATTAATTATGCACTAATTATAGATTCACGGCCTTAAAAGCCCGGGTGATTTATAACCGCTGACGGCTCTCTGGAGGGGAAGACGTAAAGCTCCTTCTAATGGCCGGGCCGGGCCTGCCTGGGGGCCATCCAGACAGTGGCGGCAGCTGCGTTCCCCTTGGCTGTGGCAGCTCAAGTGCCTGTGGAGCATCTTGGCAACTGGAGAAGGCGCCGGCAGGCAGAGCTGGGCTTGTGGCCCAAACCTCCCCTCCCCCCATCCAGGCCCCATTCCATCTCCCCAGTTTGGTCCAGGTCAAGAAGAGGTAGAAAGGAGTAGTAACTGATCCAAAACACGGGAAAGGGCTCAGAAGAACAGCCAGGCCTGGGGTAGGGTTGCCAGCTCCAGGTTGGGCATCTCCTGGAGATTTGGGGGGGTGAAACTTGGAGAGGGCAGGTTGCCTGTACCTCATTTCCCCCTCTGAGGTTCCCTGCCTCCCACGGCCCTTAGGTTTCTGCCAATAGCCTTGTTTCCTTTCAGTTCTAGTGAAGCCCATCTCTTTGGTACAAGTTCAGCTTGTCTCAGAAAGTTTGCCCGTGCCAAAATAAATGAGACCCCTTCCTCCTGGCGCTAGTCTGTGTGTGGGTCACTGGCCATGGAATAGGTAGCAGTACGGATAATGGTAGTGGAGGAGAGTGCTGTCAAGTCATAGATGACTTACAGCGACCCCTAGTGGGGTTTCCAAGGCAAGAGGTGGTTTGCCTCTGCATAGCAACCCTGGTCTTCTTTGGAGGTCTCCCGTCCCATTTCCAAGACAGACCCTGCTTAGCTTGAGAGTTAACCAGCTCAAGCTTGACTATTCATTTATAGCTCACTTCTCTTTTTTATTTATTATTGTTATTTATGGTCTGCCTTTCTCACTGAGACTGAGAGTAAAAACCCACATGCTTGGCTGGAACATTCTAATTGACAATAGAATTATGTGTTCTGTGCTGTCAAGTCGCCTCCAACCTATGGCGATCCTATGAAGGAAAGACCTCCAAAATGTCCCATCATTAACAGACTTGCTCAGATCCTGCAAACTGGAGAATGTGGCTTCTTTGATTGAGTCAAGCCATCTCGTTTTAGGTCTTCCTCTTTTCCTAATGCCTTCTACTTTTCCTAGCATTATCGACTTTTTCAGAGAATCTTGTCTTCTCATGATGTGACCAAAGTACAACAGCCTCAGTTTTGTCATTTTAGCTTCTAGGGAGAAATCAGGCTTGATGTGATCTAGAACCCACTTATTTGTCTTTTTGGCCATCCATGGTAGCCACAAAACTCTCCTCCAGCACCACATTTCCAATGAATCCGTTTTCTTCCCGTCAGCTTTCTTCACTGTCCAGCTTTCACATCCATACATGGCAATGGGGAATACCATAGTCTGGATTATCTTGATCTTGGTTCCCAGAGAGACATCTTTATCTTTAAGGATCTTCTCGAGCTCCCTCACAGCTGCTCTTCCAATTCTCAATCTTCCTCTGATTTCTTCATTGCAGTCTCCCTTTTGGTTGATGTTTGAGGCAAGGAATAGAAAATCTTGAACAATTTCAGTTTCCTCATTGTCAACTAAAATTGTAAAGAGTCCAGTAGCACCTTTAAGTCTAACCAACTTTATTGTAGAATAAGCTTTCGAGATCCACCACTCTCTTTGTCAGATGCAACTAAAATTGTGTAATTCCTCAGTAGTCATTAGCTTTGTCTTCTTGATGTTTAGCTGTAATCCTGCCTTGGTGCTTTCTCCTTTAACCTTCATCAGTAGTCGTTTCAAGTCTTCACTATTTTCTGCCAGTAACGTGGTGTCATCTGCTGTGTATCTCAAACTGTTAATGTTCCTCCCACCAGTTTTCACTCCACCTTCTTCTAGACCCAATCCAGCTTTCCCTATAATATACTCCGCATAGAGTTTGAGCACATATGGAGATAATATGCATCCTTGACTGACTCCTTTGCCAGTTGGAAACCATTCTGTTTCCCCATGTTCTGTCCTGTTGACAGTATATATACTGGCATATACTATCCTGACAGTAGCCTCTTGTCCAGAGTAGAGGTTGCACATCAAAACAATCAGATGTTTTGGCACTCCCACGTATTTTAACACTCTCCGTACCTCTTCATAATCCACACAGTCAAAAACGTTGCTGTAATCTACAAAATACAGGCTGATTTTCTTCCGGGAATATAGATTGCGGTAATTGAAAACAAGGAGAAATCTGATAAAGTCGAGAGAGCAGGTTGTGTGGTTGGCCTCAGACTTTCTTCTGAGTAACTGGCATTCCCACCCACCCCCAGGACCATGTGGCTACATTTCCCAGTGCCATTGGTGCCAACAGGCACTTAGCTATCAGCACACCTAGACAGCACATGGCGTCTGCTTCCATCACACCAGGCAGGCAAGTCACTATGCGGTCAAAGCACCCATCAGAGGCCCGACTGTCTGTATTTCTAATTATCTCCCCCACAAAGAGGATATCAGTTCATCAAACAAGAAAGAGGTCCTTGCTAGGGATTTCTGCTTCCGCCCCCCTGAGCCTGACGCCCTCGATCTCTGTGACAGCAAAGGAGCTGCCAGCACAGGAAAGGGACGGCATCTGGAAGGTCTTGCCTGCTTCCCTTCTTGCCTTTCTCCAGTTCTCCAGGTTGGCAACCCTGGCTGCAAGGGAACAAGAGATTCACTCACCAAGCACACACCCACAATTTCTGCCCAGCGCACAGATAATCTTGCACACGGCACTCTTTGTGTAACACTGGATAGCTGCCCCCCCATTCTCTTTTTTTTATATTTATTTAAGAATTTTATTTAAAGAAAAGAAAATAAAGTGCATAGTATAAAAGTTATACATATTCTAAATTAAACAATAATTTGAGAGTTATACCTCTTCTACAACAATCCATTTATAAAAGTCTTGGGAATAAAACAAGCGGTACCTTTAACTTTCTTTAAGCGAATAACGTAATTATTACGCATTTGGCCTCCATGAGCCTAGATACGTGACATTTCTCCTTCTCTCTTCTTCACTTCCCACCCTCTAAGCTACTGTATCAATTAGTTTAGCCTAAATAATCAAAGAAATCCTTCCGTTTTTTCCAGAAGCCGGTTATTGGCCTATTTTGTAAGCAGGTAGTCAGTTTGGCCATTGAAGCTTACTCATGACCTTTCTCCACTCTGGGAGAGCAGGACAAGCATCGGTTCCCCATTTTCCTGCGAATAATACTCTTGCTGCTGTCACCATGTAACAGGAGAGAAACCCTTGTTCTTTCCTCCTCCCCGTTCTCCCGCTCATTTTATGGCTTGCTTAGTGGTTTAAAAGTGATAAAGGTCAAAGAATGGGGTTGGCCTGAAATGGTGCCGCCTCCGGTACCAAGGAGATCCGTCTGTCCTACTCTGATCTGGCCTCAGTGCTGAATACATCCAGGAGATTTCCTCGTGCCCTTGTTTAGAGAAGCTCTGTCTCTGTGGTTGTTGCTTGCTTCCCCATTGGACTCCTGCGTTTAACTTGCTCTGTTACCACTTTGGGTCACGTGCTGTATGCCCACCTGCCTGCCTGCCTGCCCGACCCCTGATGGACTCTGCTTGAAGCCGAGACCGGCGGCTCCCCCTCTGAGTCGCCTCCCTGGATTCTAACGGGGAAATACCTGGTTTGGGGTGAGATGCATGAGTTCTGGGCCTCAGCGGTCCGGCAGGGAAAAGGGAACCATGGACCCCACCTTCCTTTGAAGGGCATATGATGGTTGGTGTGCTGTTCTAGCGGCATATGCAGTTAGGGTGGCCAGCAGGCCTGAGAAAATGCCCTGTCCCTTTAATAGAAGCGTCATAGATGGAAATTAACAGGTGAGGATTTAGATGGTACAAAGTTGGAATAATATCAGGTGGCAAACAACACCTTATTACAGCTCTGTTAAAGGGACTATTTGTTGTTGAGACCGTGATTTAGGAAGAAATTGCCTCCTTCAATATTTCTCTTCTTTGAAGAGGGCCAAAACAGATGGGATAAAGATCAAGATCTCTATTTGTAAAAAGAGGAGGAGGAGGAGGAACCACTGCTGCCACCACAGTTTGGATGGCCCTGAGAATAAAATAGGAAATCCTTCAAGTCCTACTCAGTTTTGCTAATCAAAACCAGGTTCCTCGTTCCCAAATTGATACACGTCTCAGCCCTAAAACGTGCAAAATGTCACCTACATGTGTAGAGCCAGACTATGAAGCACTCCAATGTGATAAGGAAGAGTGAGACACAGAGAATGAGAGTCTCCAAAGAAATAACCAGACTATAAATGACATAAAATAATATAAATAATAATAATTCCCCTAACAAGATACAAGGCTAGAAAGGTGAAATGCAAGGAAGAGCAAAAAACCAAATCTCAGTGCAGTAACTGTAGGGAAATACTCAGTTTGATTAGCAGAGTTAGCAGAAATGTGCATTGGACATAATGAGAACATAGACACGCCAGAGTTTAGCTCTATAAAAAAGTTTACTACATAAAAGGATTTTTTAAAAGTTACATTGGAAGAAAATAAGAAATGGTTAACTGGCTGAACCTCGCTAGCTTCAGAACTAAACAGAGAGAACTGAAGAAAGACTGAACAAAGAGCAATAAACTTCTGTTTATCTTTCCACTTAATTGCCAACTCCCCCCAATAAACTGGTTGCCCAATAGAGAATCCTACGTTCACTTAATTAGGAATAGAGACTCCCCTTTCTATGGCAGGAATCATAACTCGACAGGTAAATGGTTACATGCCAATAAGTTTCCTAACTAAGTAATATAAAAAGCAGTTTAATTCTTTCATGACTGAACATAAACACTTGCTAATTCCCAACAGTAACACAACCCTCACAATGCAGCCCTTGGTTGTTGCCTAATGGGTGTGTGTGCAGAATCTAAGGGGAGAAAAAAGGAGAAAGGAAAAACATGCATTGCCTTATTCTGATGAGAAGCGTCCGTTGCACTGAGGGCTGGGGCAGAAGGAAGAAAAGCCAGCCAAGGATGAAGGGAAAATCCAAGCCAAAACCAACTAGAAGCTGGAGATCTCAGGTGAGGGATTCAGAGATCGAGCTAAAGGGGAAAGGTCCAGGAACGAAGGCAACTGCCAAGCGGGACTAGGAGGCGTGGGTGCAGAAAAGTGGGGGATCCTGCGACTGGAGCAGAAGAAGATTTGTAAGGTGGAGGGGGGTTGAGATGCCCTTTGGAAGGATGAGGTGCAGAAGGGCGCACATCCAGGTGAAATGAAGGTCCAGATGTGGGCATAGAGCAGGACAATTTAGGCGGAGTCACAGAGCTACCTGGGCAGCGTTGGCAAAGTGTGCCCAGCACTGCCCTCCCTGGGCTAGTGATTGAATTACTGGGGAAGGCTGTGTAGTGGGGGGGGGGGATTCCGTGGCCTCGCGAGGTCGTCCTGCAAACTGGGGTCTATTACTGCTGGACGTGGGTGAGAGCGTGTGGAGGCTGAGGCCAAAAACCTCTTGGGAGCAGTCCGGCAAGGCAGTGTGGCTCCCCTGTGAGAGCCTCCGGGGCAATGCCATTTCAGTGTCAACCATGCTGTCCCTGTGTGGAGGTGGCTTCCTTCATAACAGCCCTGTGCTCCGATTAATAGTTGACAGGGCAGGGGAGGCATATCCTCTGCAAAACTGTCCCCCTTGGCTCTGGCTGTCAAAGATGGATCAGAGTCTCCCTTTCCATGGTCTTTTCCCAGCCTGCCCCCCTCCATTCTTCTACGATGGTGACAAATGTGAGCCCCAATCTAACAGCCAGAGGGCCTTTGTTCACTTCTCCTTTGACACAGAAGCAAGGGGTGTGGGGGACACGGGGACAGCCTGAGGGCTTGGAGTGGTCGTTTCACACGGTCATAGATGGGTGAAATGTGAAGCTCCATTTTAGTAACCTGTCGGAAGGGGCCATGCTTGAACGTGAGACGCTAAAGAGGAGGAAGCTCTTTTCCTTACTTATAAAGCGCCCTGCTGGATCCCTCTACGGGTCCATCCTGAACAGTCTCTGGCTTCCCATACTGAGTAACCAGCTGCCCCCCAAAGTGCCCCCCCCAGGTGCACAAGCACCAAAGTCTTCCTCAATGGGTGCCCTCCACCCAGCAACTGGTATGCTCCTTCTGAAAATGGAGGCTCCATTCCGCCATCGTGGATCACGGCTACTGAGTGCATTCTCCGCTGAGAATCAGCCTCTTCTTCTCTTGCAGCCATCACTACATTTTATGTGTTGTGTCCCCTTTTCCGCACCGCCTGATGTCCCTGCTTTTTTCGTGCTTCAGGTCTGTGTTTTGCGAAGATGCCCGACCACTCATCCTCAACGTGTCGGACCCACACAAGAGATTCCCTTTGGTCATGAGGTTGCAGGAAACCTCGAAACAGTCAACAACAGCAACAACAAAAGTGGTTTCGGAGGGGAGGCCAGGCACTTCCATCATCATAGACTAAAAGCGCCCATCCCCCTCTGAATTTTTTGTACTTTGCACATGTGCCATTTCGTGCAGCTCCTGTCGCAAACAGGCTTCTGCAGCTGAACAGAAATGTGAAAAGGGAACAGCAAGAACTTCTGGGGAAGAACTGGACAAAGACTGAGAGGAGTTGGAGGTTTCTTCAGAAATGCGTCAAATTCATATGCCAGAAAATGCAAACAAAAATACAACCCAACAGAAACCCGCAACAAAAGGAAACATCAGTGCAAGGGCGGTCCCGGTAAATATGCAGAAAACCTGGTAAAAAAACAATATGTGCATGGTTGGCAAAGGATCATGTCTGCACGCTTGGGGAAAAGCAGAGGGTGAACGGCACCTCTAAGGATGTGCAGAAATGGCCCAAGGCACAGAGTACGAGATGGACCATCTGGAGCCAACCCTCTACAAGCCCCTGGAGCAAACACGAGATGCCTGAGCAGCAGCTGCTCCGACGGTTGCGGGAGTCCTCGACGCCTCTGAGAGGTAGAGTTTGCGGCGAAGCCTTTCTGCCTTCCGAATTCACTAACAACCGTCTTGTCCCCTCTCCAGGATCTTGCTTCTCCAAGGGGAGGGAATGCATCTCCCCCCTTTGGGGGCGGTCTAGCGCAAGCCTTGGTTGGTAGCAAGCCGGATCACCTGTTGGGGGGGGGGCTCTCCCGGCAACCAGCATGTTGTGGCTGATGCAGGGCCCCGCTCCCCTGGGCATGTTCTTACCCAAGCTCCACAGCAGTCAGTAGGGTTTGCCAGAGCAGCAAGGCACAGGTGTCCAGTTTGTTGCCTTTGCACCAGGAGGAGAGATTCCGGGAGCCAGGCCTCCCTGGGCAGAGGCATGAAATGACACCCCCCGGTGGCTGAATATAAATACACAGACAGACAGGACACCAAAGGCCTGGAATGTTCTGGCTGCTCCTTTCGGGGCCCCGGGGCCGTTCGCAAGAGCAGCGCTGAGGGTGGGGCACCCCATCTTCTTCACTTTGTGTAGGGGCCCCTGCAGTGGGGGAGGACCCCGAGTGTCGAGAAAGACCTCAAGGACAGATTTTGAGCTTCTGTGTGTTAAACGGAAGATCAGGTGAAAAACAGCGTTCTCGAAAGCTTATGCTATAATCAAGTTGGTTAGTCTTACAGGTGCTTCCGGACTCCACTATTTTGCAACGAGAGACTAACGCAGCTAATTCCTCTGGGTGTGAAGAAGGGTATCCAAATTAGCTTTACACTTGAGACAACATATTTCAAAGTGTGTTTCTTCATGCCACAGCTCTTTCTTTTCACACCTACACACACGCTCCCCTGCCTCCACCCTCGGCCTGCTGGGCACTTCAGCTTGCCGTTAAAGGGATATCTGCAGCTCTTCAGGGAGGAGAGAAGGAGCCACAAGGCCAGGCCGTTCCACTGCACACTGAATGGCCAATGTGTGTGTGTGTGTGTGTTGGTCCTGGAAGGGGCTCGGCGGCTGCTTTGCAGGTGTAGTAGGAGGGCTAGTGTGGTGAAGCTGAGGAGGGGCTGGATGAGCGACTAAAGCTGTCCCACGTATCAGGACCAGCAGAGAGAGGGCCAGGAGAACAGGGGGCGAGGGGGGAATTAGGGGTACAGGTGGGGCAGTGCCCACCTCCACCTGTGCTGTCGAAACAGCCACTCGGGCCACTTGGCCGTTTCCCTGGCTCTGAATGCTTCCTGCAGATGTCTGCCTTTGGGGGAATCCTGTGTCCCTCCGGACTGTGCTGTGATGGGGAGCATGAGGCCCAGGGAGGGGGGAGGACAACGCTCCATGGAACACCCCCAGTTTGGATCTGGCAGCGCTCTGCTGTGGTCTCCTGGGCGACCGCTTCAGAACACAAGAGAGCACAGGCTGGCCCAGATACGCTCCAAGGAAACCATGTTCTTTCTTGAAGCAAAACGACTTGCATTGTGTGGAGGCTGCCACATGGGGGGGTGGGGGGTCCCGTGGGCTTTCAGAGCCTTCCCCTGCCCCAGGGACCAGCCTGGCCTTTGCACCACTTCCAAAGCTACAGAAACGTCTCCCAAGCTCTTTCCATTCTGCATTTCTACAAAAATCTAACACTCAGTGTTTTATGACCACTACTATACTTAAGATTCCTGGACGACATCTTCATCATTTGGACCCATGGGAAGGAAGCCCTTGAGAGATTTCATCAGGACTTCAACAACTTTCACCCTACACAACAGGTACACTTCCTGGACACCACTGTACAACTACATAATGGACGGATAAATACCACCTTCTACCGGAAACCCACAGACCGATACTCATATCTACATGCCTCCAGCTTCCACCCTAAACATACCACTCGGTCTATTGTCTACAGCCAAGCCTTACGTTACAACCGTATCTGCTCCAATGCTCTCGACCGAGACTCACACTTAAGAGATTTACAACAAGCATTTTTGGGACTACAGTACCCACCAAATGAAGTGAAGAAACAAATTAACAGGGCCAGACTAGTACCCAGAAACAGCCTGCTCCAGGACAAACCTAAAGGAACTAACAACAGAACACCATTGGTTGTCACCTATAGCTCCCAGCTCAAACCCATCCAACGTATCATCAGTGATCTACAACCCATCCTGGAAAATGATACCTCTCTCTCAGAAGCCCTGGGTGGAAGACCTTTCCTTGCCTACAGACTGCCCCCCAACCTTAAACGACTTCTCACTCACAATCATGAATCGGCCAGCAGAGTCACCAGCACAGGTACCAGGCCCTGCAACAGACCCAGATGCCAGCTCTGCCCCTATATCTACCCAGGGAATACAATTACAGGACCCAATGGCATCAACTACACTGTCTCTGGCTCTTACAGCTGCTCATCCTCCAATCTGATATATGCCCTCATGTGCCAACAATGTCCTTCTGCTCTGTACATTGGACAAACCAGCCAACCTCTACGCAAAAGAATAAATGGACACAAATCTGACATTAGAAATGGAAACGTCCAGAAACCAGTGGGAGAACACTTCAATCTACCAGGACATTCCACCAAAGACTTAAAGGTCACTGTAGTTCAACAGAAACCTTTCAAAAACAAAATCCAACGGGAGGCTGCTGAACTGGAATTCATATGCAAATTTGACTCTGTCAAGCTGGGACTGAATAGGGACAATGAATGGTTATCACATTACCACAGGTATCAGATTTCCTTTACAGAGGCGGGGTCTGGGGGAGCTCAGTGGCACCTGCCGTGGGCTTTCGGGAACCACAGATCTCTTTGTCAGATGCATCTGGCAGGGAGAGCTGTGGTTATCGAAGGCCCATACTGCATTGGAATTGGATGGTCTAGCTGTTTTACTGCTACCAACTAACATGGCAAACTCCTTTGAAGCCTCACACCAAAAGGAGATGTTTACATTTACTAGCAAAGGAATGTTTTGGTTGCACCCTCCCCTTTCCCCCCCTAATTGCATCTTCTCTCTCCTCCCCTCCTCCCCCCTCTTCTATATTTGACCAGTCTCTGTACCATGCATCTGACGAAGAGAGCTGTGGTTCTCGAAAGCTTATGCTACAATAAAATTGGTTAGTCTTAAAGGTGCTTCTGGAGTCTTTGATTTTGCTACCACAGACTAACACAGCTAACTCCTCTGCATCAGTGTTTTATGTATTTACTTCATTTCTTCCCCCCCCCCCCGGGGGGGACCCACAGCAGATAACATTGTTCTCCTGTGAGGTGGGTTAGACTGAGTGTGTCACTGGCCAGCAGTCACCTAACACGTTTCTGTAGCTCTCCTTTTTTAGACTTCCAGTTCCCAGACTAGCCAGAGTGTCTTGGGCAGCTTGAAACGTTCGCTTGCCTTGTGTTGGGAGAAAATGCTGGAAAGGCGCCGCTTATGGCAAGCTGACCCTGAAGACCGTCCTCGAAAGCAAGTCTCCTTGAGCTCAGCAATGGATTCTGGAGTCTTGGGGTGTTGTAGATCCAGAGGAGTTAGCCATGTTAGGCTGTAGTTACAAAATAGTAAAGAGTCCAGTAGCACCTTTAAGACTAACCAACTTTATTGTAGCATAAGCTCTCAAGAACCACAGTTCTCTTCATCAGATGGTGAAGAGAGCTGTGGTTCTCGAAAGCGTATGCTACAATAAAGTTTACTATTTTGGGGTGTTGTGGTGAAGCTGGGCGCAGCAGCCTGTGCTGGCTTCACACCTGCCTCTCCCAGTGTCCTAAATGCTGTCTGGCTGCCTGAAACCTGCTCCGCAGCCTTTGCCCAGCAACTGCAAACACTCAAGCCGTCTTCTCTGTCTCTAGTCACATGCAAACTTCTTCCTTGGGCTGCGTTATTCTGGAGGGGGCACGGGACCCCAATCTAGCCAAGGGCTTCTGCCTTTCTTGCTCACTAATTAACATTCATTCAAGCCAAAGCACCTTTGAACAGGAAGACGACTCGGCCCGTAAACTTCAGGGTTATCATCTCAGCTGCCAAAGCAGCTCTCCAGAGGCAAAATCTAATGCAGAGGAAGACTGCAGGGTCAATCCAACCTGTCCCCCTGGGAGGGGATTCTCAGCGGTCCAGGATTCCGGGAGGGGGGAGGGGTGCCGTCTGTCTACTTCCTGCCCCCCACCCCCGGAGGCCAGTTTAAGTTCAGAATTCTAAAACAGAATCTTAACTTGACTGACCTTATCTATGCAAATGCTTTGGGATTTCACAGTGTTAAAAGAATTCTGCGGTCTCATTTAATAGTAAATTATGGAACTTTCATCGTCTTTTCCATTTTGCATATTATTTGGCTCTTTGCAAACTCTATTCACAATTCCAAAGCGGAATGCATAACAAGTCTAATTAGAAAAATGACTTAAATGTGCATAATTTGCTATTAATTTGGATAATTTATCAGCATAAATTTTTCTTGGGCCCCAGGGCTTGCGTTTTCTCGGTGCCAAGAGCACAGGGGCATACGGGCACATGCCCTTGTTTTTCAAGCAGTTCAGCTGGAGTCTCGCTGATCAGGAAGCAACCCTCTTGCTGGACTATACCACTTCAGACTGAAGATGCAAAAACAGAGAGCTGGAATGGATCCCAAGGGTCATCTAGTCCAACTCCCTGCACAATGCAGGAAATTCATAGCTTACCCTCCTCCCAGTGGCCCCTGCTGAATGCTCAAAGGAAGGCAAAAAGCACCATGATCCCTGGATAATCTGACCCGAAGGAAAACTCCTTCGTGACCCCAAAGTGGCAACTGGGCAATTAATAAGGGCTCATCCTTGCCTGCCCTCCCTCTCACAATCTTCCTAAATCTATACACAGACTACATAAGCGTTGCTGTCAGGTGGCCATCCAGCCTCTGCTTAAAAACCTCCAGAGAAGGAGAGCCCACCACCTCCCGAGGAAGCCTGTTCCGCTGAGGAAGCCTGCTCCTGCTCTCGAGGAGTTCTTCCTAATGGTTGGCCAGAACTCTTTTGCTTTGATTTTAACTGATTGGTTCTGGCCTGACCCTCTGGGGCAATGACAGACAACAACTCCACTCCCTCCTAGATGTGAAGAGGGCTGTCCTCACGCCTCAGTCGCCTCCTGTCCAGGCTAAACATGCCCAGTTCCTTCAACCTTTCCTCATAGGACTTGGCCTCCAAACCCTGCACCAGTTTTCTTGCCCTCTTTTGGACACATCCCAGGTTGTCCGTGTCCTTAAACTGTGGAGTGCTGACTGCAGTACTCCCAGACACCATCACTTCACATGATCTTGACACTACCCTTCTGTTGATGCAGCCCAAAATCACGTTTGCCTTTTTAGCCGTCTCGTCACACTGGTGACTCATGATCAGTGTATGATCCGCTAAGACCCATAGCTCCCTTCACATGCATTACTACCAAGACAAGTCTCACCCATCCTATAATTATGCATTTGATTTTTTTCCCTACCTAAATGCAGAAGTTTACATTTATCTCTCTTGCAATTCATTTCCATAGTTTCGGCCCAATTTTCCATCCTGTCAAGTTCATACTGAATCCTGATTCTGTCTTCTACTGTATGAGCTGGTGGCGGAAAGTGCCATCAAGTCACAACTAACGCAACCCCGGGTGAGGTTTTCAAGGCAAGAGGCAGAACCGAGGTGCATCGCTATGGTGGTCTGGTTTGGAGGTCTCCCATCCAATTATCAACCAAGGCCGACCCCACTTGCCTTCCAAGAGTTCAGGCTTACCTGGACTACCCAGGTGACAGCATTGCATTAAGGACCCCTCCCAATGTAGTATTGCCTGCAGATTTCATGAGCGTCCCCTGACAGAACGCTCCTCCCACCTACGCTTGATCAGGGTTCCAGCCGAGCCTTCTCTCCGGCATGTGAGTTTTCTGTGTGGGAAGAATTATGTGGAAGAACGTTTCATTGTATGAGACCCAATCTGTGGCCTGAAAAGGTCGAATACCGGTGAATCTTTGCTCCCTCAGCACCTTCTGAGAACTTGAGGCTTGCCTGAGGAGGGCTTACTCCCTCAAATTGTGCTTCTAATTCCAACTTGAGAGGGCAAATTTTCAAATGGGGACAAAGCCCCCATTTGAAACCCCCCACCCCTGGCAATGACTGTTGGGATCAGATTCTGACAGGGAGGTTTTAATTGGATTGATTATCCGGATACAAAGTTTTCCTCCATGAAAGCAAGTATAGTGAGGATAGACCCACCTCTACCTATCCAAGCTCTGAGGTGGGGGAAGAGCGCAAGACTAAGCAGGGAGTGCTTAACTGACTTGTTATTACAGTAGTTGCCTAAATCCGGTGATGGCTGGCTCTGATTTCTATAAATATGGTTACTACCTCTGGCTAAATCATTTAGACAACACTAGAAAGTGGGGCTTATTCTCTGCCGCGGGCGTCCCGGAGAAAGCGCCTCTCCTGCTTTCTTGTGGGGGTCTGGTGCCCTCTTGTGGGCAGAGCGGGGAACGGCCAGTTCTGATAGTAGAATGAATGTTAGGCCAAACAGGCGGCCCCGGATTTTGCAGGTGGAGTTTTGGGTGTGAAAAAGGAGAATTTTGGAAAGCCTGAGTCGTTCCCCAAAACTCACCCCACCCCAACAGTAGACTTTCCCATACCTATTGCTCCTTGTAGGGGGAAATGTGGTTGTTTTCCGCTGGGATTTTTGCAATGTGATCCCAACACCGTTTCATTTTATTTGTTTACAAAGACACGATGCCTTGGTCTGTGTTCATCAAGTGTAGGGAGATGCAATATTAGCTGGGAAGCGTAGTTTTAAAAGACAGAGACAGTGGAGATCGCTCCTCAGAGGATTTGTTAATTTCATCTCCCCAAGTTCACCTCTCCAGTCTAAAACTGTGTGGGATGGCAACCAGAGGGCAGCGAGGAATGGAAATGGGCTGGAGCTGCCTTCCGGAGCGGGGCTTGGACCTGGAGAGGTTATCATGGGCTGAAGTTTCCCTTCTGGCATTTCACAGCCCCTTCACACAGCTCCAGTGTATAACAAAGCCTGTGTCCTGCCACTGGCTCTGTCTTTTTAAACTACCCTTCCCGGCTGACATTGCATCTCCCGACACGTGTTCTTCACGTGTCAGATATCTTGTGTAGAGAGACTCCCAGACAGGGCCACCAAGGTGGCTAACAATTAAAAGTGGAACGTTATAAAAAAACATCATACAATCAGAACACCCAGCAATGATAACACAGGGCAGGGAGGAAAGGTCATTAAGGGAACACCAAAAGAAACATAAAAGTCTTCACCTGCCAACAGAACACAGTGATCAGGGGGGACCGGTAAATATCCTGGGGGAGGGAATTCCTCAATTTGGGAACCTTGACCAAGAAGGCGGGGCCACCCAAAGCCTCAGAAGATGATCACTGTAGTTTGGTTGGACCTGCTGTAGCACAGTGGTTAAGTGATTTGGCTGTGAGCCAGCACTCTACTGGCTCGAATCCCACTATTGCCATAAGGTCTGCAGGCAGCCTTGGGTCAGCCCCTCCTCTCAGCCCAGCTCCTCTGCTGTATTGTGAGGATAATAATAACTTGTTCACTGCTCTGGGTGAGGCACTTCTCTGTCTAGAAGAGTGGTATATAAGCACAGTTATTATTATCATTATTTATTAGGAGAGCAGGCAGTCCGTCATATATGCTGATGTCAAACCATATAGGGCTTTAAACAAATTGCGAAGCAGTATTGATGGGCCAAGTCCGGAGTGATATGTTTCCTGCAATCCACTCCAGGCAGCGTCTTGGGTGCTGCAGGGTTCTGTACCAAGTGAAGTTTCCAACGCATTGCAATAATCTAATCTAGATGTAACCAGGGCGTGTACCACCATGGTCAGATCATTTCTCTCTAGGAAAGGCCAAATCTGGGGGAAGGTGCTCCTGGCCACCGTTGCCACCTGCTTATCCAACAGGAGGACCCTGAAGACTTTGGGGGAGTGAAACATGCCTAACAGGAGGCGCCCCAGTTCCGGAGTCAGGCCCTCCTCCCACCAGCAGCGGCTCTTGTGCTGGGATAATGTTTCAGCTTGTTTCCCCTCATCCCTCCCCAAACCGCCTCCAGGCACCTGTTCATGGTTTCTACAAGCTCTGAGGCTAACTACCCAGTCCCACTCTCAGGAGGACGTCTCCCAGCAGTTTCAGGTAGCTGTTGAAAGGCACGAGGGACTAGATGGGACCCCATGGGCATCCACAGGCCAAGGAACGGGGATGTTCCCCCAGCACCGCCTTCTGAAACTTGCCTTCGAGGTAGGATTGAAACCACTTCCCCACGCTGCCTCCTAGTTCTGGCTCTACAAGAAGGCCCAGAAGGACAAAACGGTTAATGATACCAAAAGCCATTGAGTGGTCCAGGAGAATGAGGAGGGACGCACTTCCTTCCCCTGTCCTGGGTCAGGTCAACCACCTGGGTGGCCCAAGGGCATTTGAGTCCTACAAGCAGGCCCGAAACCAGGTAGGAGAGGATTGCAACAATTGGCTTCATTCAGAAATCCCTGAAGTTGGCCAACCACCCCGTTTGATCACCTTGCTCAGGAATGGCGTATTTGAGACTGGTAGTGGTAATGGAAAGTGCCATGAAGTCACAGCTGACTTGCAGCGGCCCCTGTGGGGGTTTTCAAGACAAGAGGCTAGCAGGGGTGGCTTGCCGTTGCCTGCCTCTGCCACCCTGGGCTTCCTTGGAGGTCTCCCATCCAATGACTAACCAAGGCTGACCCTGCTTCGCTTCCAAGGATCCGGTGAGCTCGGGCTTGCTTGGGCTATCCAGGTCAGAGTCCATTTGAGACAAGACAGTTGTTATTCAGCCCTCCTGGGTCCAGAGCGGGTTTCTTCAGGAGCAGACGGAAGCCCTCCTCTTTTGAGGCTGGGGTGACCCTCTGCACTCTGAAGGAGGTCCCAGTCAACCCCCCCCTGGTCTGCAGGCCGGGAGGGGAAAGGGTCGTGCAAGCAGGCGGCGGGTCTCAAGCTACCAACAGGGTGTAGAGATATTTTCTTTCTCACATCTCATTTGGGTTTCCTTTCTGTTGTGGTTTTTGCAGATGGCACCAAGTTAGTCAGGATAATGAACTCCAAAGCAGACAGCGAAGGGTTCCGGGGAGATCTCCAGATGGGTGAATGAATGGGTGACCAACATACGAGATGAAGTTCAGTCTAAGGGTAAGACGATACGTGGTGGCAGAAAAAAAAATTCTAAGTTCGGCAATACACAGCTGGGTTTGGAAGTGGGGTAAGAGATCTTGGGGTCCCAGTGGAGGGTATTCCCCCCACCCCTGAGAATAATTTGCAATATCAGTTGGGCAGGGGGGACCCCAAATTCCGTGCTTGGGGTTATTAAGAAAAGCATCGAAAGCAAAACAGTGTCAGACTGTGGCTAAATAAGGCACTCACTACAGGGTTCCCTTTAGAAGCAAACACAAGTCCATTGTTTGGAAAAGGAAACTTTACTGCAGAAAAGGTCCATTATAGTCCACTGTCCTGAATAGGAGAATCAGGATGGTACATGATCATTGTTACCAATGAAGAGCAAGCATAAGGTACAGAGTAACAATACCCATTCGGATCAGCCTCCCCCCACAGTTCTCAAAACAACATCTCTCAGTCCTGGGAAGCTGCTCTCCTTCAAGGCCAATGCTTGGTGGAACGGTGTTAGACTAAACAGTCTCCTCCGGTGGGAATGCTGCCTGGGAACTGGTGCACCTGGGAAGAAAACACTCAAACACTAAAAGCATTAGAAAATGGAGTCAGTACAGTTTAGATATACACTGGACCTGACATTCTGCCCCCCTTAAAACAGATCCCCCCCTGGTTTATATGGGTAGCGAGTATGAAAAGCTTTGGTTAATCTAGGAGCATGAACATGTGCAGAGTTCACCCATTCATCGTAACCAGAATCAAAGTCCTTCCATCGAATGAGGTAAAAAAGCTGATTTCGTTTGAGTTTAGAGTCCAAGATTTGTTGTACCTCATAGTGTATTTGGTCGTCAATTAAAGTTGGAATGGGTGGGGCTTTGACGTGCCATTTGTTGTCGGTGGGAGCTCTCTTTAGAAGACTGACATGGAACGTATCATGCACATGGCGCAGGTTTTTGGGTAAAGTTACAGCAACAGTCACTTTATTTATTATCTTGCGCACAGGAAAAGGTCCTAGGAACTTCAGAGCGAGTTTGCGGCTTGTCTGAGCTAGTTTCAGATTTTTTGTGGAAATATACACATGATCCCCGGGTTGTAATTCCCATTCGGCCACACGATGGCGGTCTGCGTATTTTTTGTAATCCAGTTTGGCTTTTTCAAGGTGTTTCTTAATAAGAGTCCATTGCTGCGCCGCCTCCCCCCACCACGAAGATACATCTGGCAATTTAGAGGAATGGAGAGGGGGTGCGTCCAACGGGAAGGGATTGAAGTGAGTTCCGTAGACAATTTTGAAGGGGGCCTCCCCCGTTGAAGCGTGTACACTGTTGTTATATGAGAACTCGGCCAGAGGGAGAAGGTCCACCCAATTATCTTGTTGAAAATTGATGTAGCAACGAAGGAACTGTTCTAATATTTGATTTGTTTTTTCGGATTGCCCGTCGGTTTGTGGGTGGTGGCTTGAACTGATGCCTTGTTCAATATTCAACATTTTCAAAAGCTCCCGCCAGAAGTTGGCAACGAACTGTCCGCCGCGATCCGAAATCACCTTGGACGGAAAAGAATGTAATTTTACGATGTGTTTTAGAAACAAATCCGCTAGTTTTCGAGCGGAGGGTATAGCAGTACAGGGGATAAAATGAGCTTGTTTGGAGAACAGATCTACCACAACTAAAATACAATTATGTCCTTTTGAGATAGGTAGATCAGTGATAAAGTCCATGGATATTACTTCCCAGGGTCTGTTTGGCGTTTCCAATGGTTGCAGGAGACCCGGAGGCTTCCCTTTCCTGGTTTTGGCGCTGAGGCAAACAGGACAGGAACTAACGTATTGGGAAATGTCTTTGTGCATGCCCGGCCACCAGAATTGCCTTTGGATTAGGTGCAAAGTTTTCAGATACCCATAATGTCCAGCAGTGGGAGCATCATGACAGCGCTGCAAGACCTCCAGCCTGAGGCTGTCTGGGACATAAAACTTGCTCCCAGCTAGCCAATCCCCGTGTGGGGATTGGGTCAGTTTGTTTCTCGGAGCTCTATCCCCCTCCTTCTCCACTTCAGTTTTAAGTTTCGATTTCCACTCTTGGTTGGCCGGGAGGGGCTGCTTGGCACGGCTGCGAGTAGTCACCACGCCCCCAAGTTGCGTAGGCGAGAAGACAGTGTCGACAGTCTCCTCCCGTTTGCTATTATGTTGGGGCATGCGCGATAGGGCGTCCGCCAAAAAGTTAGTTTTGCCCGGGAGATAATTTAGAGTGAAGTTGAATTTGGAAAAGAATTCCGCCCATCGCAATTGCTTGGCATTCAGTCTGCGTGGGCTTCGGAGGGCTTCCAGATTTTTATGATCCGTCCAGACCTCGAAAGGGTATCGCGCCCCCTCCAGCCAATGTCTCCAGTTAGTAAGGGCTGCTTTTACTGCAAAGGCCTCCTTCTCCCACACATTCCAATTCCTTTCCGCCTCCGAAAATTTCCTAGACAAGAAAGCACAAGGCCGCAATCTACCATCCTCCCCCTTCTGTAGTAAACCCCCCCCTATCGCCGTATCGCTGGCGTCGACCTGTACTATGAAAGGGGATTGTTCGTTGGGGTGGGAGAGGATGGGTTCCGTTACAAATTGCTTTTTTAGACATTCGAAGGCCGTTTGGCAATCGGGGGTCCATTGCAGTTTGGAAGAGGGTTTTTTAGCTTGGTCCCCTTTATCTTTGGTTTTCAGCAAGTCTGTTAAGGGGAGCGTGATTTGGGCGAAATTCGCTATGAAGTCTCTATAGAAGTTGGCAAAACCCAGGAAGGATTGTAGTTCTTTACGGGTGGTGGGTGTCTGCCAGTCTTGGATCGCCTGTATTTTGGCCGGATCCATTTTCAGACCTTCTTGGGAGATACAATACCCGAGGTAAGTGAGTTCGGTTTTATGGAATTCACATTTGGACAGTTTGATGGGCAGCTTATTCTTCATCAGGGTGGCTAAGACTTTTCGTACCGTTTGAATATGTTCTTCCTCGGTGTCCGAGTAAATTAACACATCATCAAGGTACACCACCACCCCTTTGTACAGAAATTCGTGTAGAACTTCGTTTATCATGGACATGAATACAGACGGGGCTCCCGTCAAACCAAAAGGCATAACTAACTATTCATATTGTCCGAGGGGCGTATTGAAAGCGGTTTTCCACTCATCCCCTGCCTTGATACGAACGTGGAAGTAAGCATCTTTTAAATCTAATTTCGTAAAGATCTTACCTTGGGCCACGACGTTGAGAAGGTCTCGGATGAGCGGTATAGGATAGGCGTTGTTGGTGGACACTGCATTCAAGCCTCGGAAATCTGTGCACAGTCGAAGTCCCCCATCCTTCTTTTTCACGAAGAGGACTGGAGCGGCGTGGGGGCTAGCGGCTGGGCGGATGAACCCTCGTTGGAGGTTGGTGTCAATGAATTTCCGGAGCTCTTCGCGTTCATGGAGACTCATGGGATAGAGTCGTCCTTTGGGCAGTGAGGCTCCGGGTAAAATTTCTACCGCACAGTCCGTTCGTCGGTGCGGGGGTAGAGTATCAGCTTCCTCTTCAGAGAAAGCATTTAGAAAAGACCAGTACGGTTCGGGTATTTGGTTGACTTCTTCTTGGGTGAGAAGGGCCTTTTCTTTATGAGTTGGATCTTCGCCCCAGTTTTGATTCCAACGGTGATTTTTACAGTTGGTATGACTGAAGGTAATACATCCTTGTGCCCAGTCTATGTAGGGATTGTGATCACATAGCCATTTACTGCCTAGAATTAACGGGTACTTGGCAGTAGAGCTGATGACAAAGGACCTCTTCTCCCAATGTTGTCCCATGCCTGTGATCACTGGGATGGTTTCAGTTGTTACAGGATTCATGTTGGTACCATCCATTTGCTCAAAGATTACTGGATTTTGTAGATCCCGAGTTGGTAGGACTAGTCCATTGACTAGAGCAGGGGCGATGATGTCTCTTGAGCAGCCCGAGTCAATAAGAGCTTGCACCCGAATGTGCATCTTCCTCTCTGGGTTGATTAGAGTCACTGGCATGAATAAGATGGACCCAGGCGGCCGGTTCCGTGCAGGGACGGGCTTAGGGCGGATCTGTCGTTTGGGTCCTTTCACGACAGATCCATTTCGTTTCCCGACTGGGGACTTTCTGGATTGGCTTCTGCGGTTGGGGAAGCGGGATCGTATTCCATAACTTCTTCCGCTTCCAGCCCTCTCTCTGAGGCTGGCCTTTGGGAAGCGCCGCGGCCTCTATTTGCTCGTGGTGCTGGAGTCGGGCGTTGGAGAGTAGGAAACGGAGCAAGGGTTGGACGCCGTAGTTGAAGCGGAGGTCTTTGCACAGGCCGGTAGGGGCATTGTGCTGCAAAGTGACCTGCTTGTCCGCATTGCAAACACAGCCCTTGTTGCCATCTAGCATCTCTCGCTCCACGGGTGGCGTAGCCAGCTCCCCGTCCTCCCTTCTGTAAAGTCAATGGTCTTCTTTGTCCCGTTTGTTGTTGTTGTTCAACCAAACGGACTTCCAAAATGCGATTCTCCACTTCGCATGCAAGTTGGATCCAACCTAACAACGTAGGGGGATTGTCCTGCATGAGGGCTCTGTCCAAAAGTCTCGGGTTAAGTCCTTGTTTGAACAGAATAATTTTTGTGGACTCCTCACACCTGGGGCACTTGGCGGCTAATTGTCGGAATTTTGTGACATAGTCTCTCGCTGACATGCTGCCTTGTTTGATGGCTTGCAATTCTGTTCGGGCCCGGGTTTCCTCTAAGGGGTCTTCATATTGGGCACGGATAGCATCCACTAACCCCTGGAGAGTATCGAGTTCTGGGGCCCCGACGTTGTATAGTCCTACATACCAATCTGCTGCCTTGCCCTGTAAACGAGATCCAAGATGTTCGATTTGACTGGCCTCGCTGCCGAAGAGGTGCCCCCATCGGTTGAAAAACTGTACCACTTGTACTAAGAAAAATCCCAGTTTGGAGGGATCCCCATCGAAGGTGGCTTCCAGCTTCACCCAGCCCATCGGGAGTTCTTGTCTCGGAGCAGGCGCTGGGTAGAAGTCCATCGGCAATCTTAGTTGCGCCTGGGGCGCGGGAGGAGGTAACTGGAGTCTTGGTCGGGGCAACGGTGCCGGCTGTACTGGCGGCGGTTGAACCGGCGGTGCCGGCTGGGGTTGGGCTGGCTGTGCGGGCGGAGGTTGGACCGGCGGTGCTGGCGGAGGTTGCCGTGGTTGAGCTGCCGGGGTTGGTCTTGGTTGGGCCGGAGGCTGCAGTGGCGGGCGAGCAGGTGGCGGCAGTCTTGGTCTGGCTGGTAACACGGGAGGCGTTGGCGGTAGCTGTCGAGGTGGAGGAGGCTGGTGTGGTTGAATGGAGATCGGCCGCTGAGGAGGGGGTTGGAGGTGTCGTAGTGGTGCAGGCCGTCCCGGTTGGTTCGGGGGTGGTAAGACGGGCTGGTCCTGGGGCTGCTGCAACGGTGTGAGCTGCGGTCGAGGTGAGAGGGGCCGCAGCGGCGAGGGTTGAACAGGTGGAAGGCCGCGCGGGCTTGCCCCTCCGGGCGTTGTTAATCTGGGAAGCAGCGGCTGGCCTCGTGGCGCTGTTAGACCATCTCCCGTAGGTTGCCCGACGGGGACAGTGTCTCGCGGTTGACGAGGGGCTCCCTCCTCGGATGGAGCCGCGTGTGCTCCCGCTTGGTCCGGCCGGACCGTTATAGTAGAAGTAAGAGGGGGTATCACCGGTGTATCATTTGGCTTTTCTTCCCCTTCCGTAGGCCTCTCAACGGGAGTCTCGTCTGGCGGCGCATCCCCTCCCTGGTTAGGAGGTTCGGTGGGGGTCTCTCCGGGTGGTTCAACCGGGTCATCCCTTCTCGGTGGAATTTCCTGCTGTGCGGGAAGTTCCTTGGGTTGCTCTCCCGATTCGCCAGGATAGGTGCCCCCCTCGCCGGTAGGTGACGACCGCTGCTGGACATCCTCCACTGGATAGGAGATGACACTTTGGAGGGTAGCTATCTGTATCGCCATCTCTTCAGGAGACAGTCTTTCCCCTGCTCCCATTGCCGAAATTAAATGGATGGCATGAGCCAAACTTTCTTCCATATCCATCAGTTTAGCTTCTAACTGTTGCATTCGACTTGGCCCCGGTTGCTCGCTTATGGAACCTTCATTCGTTGCACTCACCGGGGAAAAGGGGCCCCAAGGAGGAGGGTCCCCTTGGACGACTCGCGATCTCGCGGCTAGAATTCCCTTGGCCATACCCGTCACGGCCGAGATGCTGGTATCTACCGCATAGGTGCGACCTTGTATCTGCTCCCAACTTTGTTCAGGGACCTCCGTTGGCTCTTTCCACGGAGCAAGTTCGGAGTAATCCCAACTCAGGGCGCCGCGGCGAGACGTGTCCCCCTCCGTCTGCTCGAACGTCCTGTTCCAATATCGCCATGGTTGGCTGCTGTCTAGCTCCGGGACGGTTTCTAGGCTTCGGCGCCCGTCCATCGAAACTCGTGGATGGAGTCCACCTGCCCGACGCTCTCTGGTTTCTCGGGGTCTGGCTCCCCACTCCGACGGGGTGGGTACCGAAATCAAGGGGAGAGCGGTCGCTTTCGGCCTTGCCCCGAGGTCGGCTTCGGTCTCGTCCCGAGTACTGAGTTCGATGAGAGGCGGGGTGGAAGTGGAGGCTCCGGTTCCGTTCCCGGCTGCTCCCAGCTCCTGGGAGTCTTGGGCTTGCACAGGTTGATTGTCGGGAGACGCATACGGATCAAACAAAGGATCCCTGTCCGGGACAACCTTGGATTCCGCTGGGCCCGACTCAGACATGATTGGTAACAAAATGTCAGACTGTGGCTAAATAAGGCACTCACTACAGGGTTCCCTTTAGAAGCAAACACAAGTCCATTGTTTGGAAAAGGAAACTTTACTGCAGAAAAGGTCCATTATAGTCCACTGTCCTGAATAGGAGAATCAGGATGGTACATGATCATTGTTACCAATGAAGAGCAAGCATAAGGTACAGAGTAACAATACCCATCTGGATTAGCCTCCCCCCACAGTTCTCAAAACAACATCTCTCAGTCCTGGGAAGCTGCTCTCCTTCAAGGCCAATGCTTGGTGGAACGGTGTTAGACAAAACAGTCGCCTCCGGTGGGAACGCTGCCTGGGAACTGGTGCACCTGGGAAGAAAGCACTCAAACACTAGAAGCATTAGAAAATGGAGTCAGTACAGTTTAGATATACACTGGACCTGACAAACAGTTGGTGTCGTAGTGTTCTTATATCCATCTGCCATGCAGAGGCATTTGACATGTGGCGTCCCTGAGGGTCGCTCATCTTGATAAGAATGAAGTAGGGCCAGGACAAGCGCAGCAACGGGCAGCCAAAATGGTCTCCCCACGAGGAAGAACTGGGGAGATTTTTTAGATAAAGCATTACTCAAGGGAGGGGAAGGCACATGATAGACGGTTATAATAACACGATATGCTGGTGGACCAGATGGATAGAGGTGACACCGTGGTTCATTGGACTTTGACTGGCCTCTCTGAAAATCCTTGGAGCACGTCCTGACTCTACGCAGAGAGTCAGAGAAGTTGAGATGGTTGGTTTTGGTGGTGCCTTGCATGCCTCGGTCTACGCTGGTCCGTTGCCTCTGCGTTTCACTTCTTTTTTTTTTAATACTCTCGAAATGTAAAGCTATAGAACCCCCCAAGGAATGTCTATCAACAATGCAGCCATCATAAGAGGATCACACTGGAGCGCAAATACTTTCCCCAGGGTATCCCATTTCTCTGTCCTCTCCCCGCCCCACGCTCCTCCTCCACGCGCACATTGTCCCTTCCTTCTTTCCAGTGGAGGCCGGTGTCTTTTCAGTGTCTAGAACTTCACTGCCTTGTTTCAAGGTAGTCACATCTGCTCCAGCCCCTCAGGCAGAGATCCTCACGTGAAGGATCTGCCACACCACAGACGTCTTTGCAGCTACAGGATCCCCCTGACATAGTGAGAAAGATGACTGGGAAGGCCAGAGTGACACCCAGGGACAGCTCGCTGCAAGACAAGCCCAAAGAAAATAAACAACAGGACACCGCTGGGGGTCACCTACAGCCCCCAACTCAAGCCAGTCCAACGCATTATTCATGAGACCTACAACCTAAGCTGGATTGTGACATTTCCCTCTTTTCTTGCTTACAGGCAGCCTGCTAACCTGACACAACTACTCACCCACAATGATTAAGCTACTTAACACTAACAAGGACTCTGGTACCAAAGCCTGCAACAAACCAAGATGCCAACTTTGCTCTCATATTGATCCAAGCAACACCATCAGTGGACCAAACAACATCAGCCACACCGTCTCAGGTTCATACTCCTGCTCTTCCTCCAATGTGCTTTACGCTATCAGGTGTCAGCAATGCCCCTCCCACTCTCTACATTGGACAAACTGGCCAGTCCCTTCGACAAAGAATTAATGGACAGAAGTCTAACATCAGGAACCAAAACATTCAAAATTTAGTGGGGGAACATTTTCACCTTCCAGGACTTTCAGTTGCTGACCTAAAAGTAGCAGTTCTCCTGCAGAGGAATTTCAAAGGGAGATTAGAAAGAGAGACGGCTGAATTGCAACTGATAACGAAGCTCAAGACAATGCATCCCCCTGGACTGAATCAAGACCTAGGCTTCCTGTCTCATTACCAATGCTGATTTCTCCACACTCTCCATACCCCACCCTATTCAGTCACACCTGCCATTGTCATTCAAGGGCTATTATCATTCCGCTTCTGCAATCACTCCACTCTCCGAGATATAAGGACAGATGGATTCACATTCTAACAGTATCTGAAGAAGTGAACTGTGACTCATGAAAGCTCATAACCCTACCACAAATTCTGTTAATCTTACAAGTGCTACTAGACTCTTGCTTGTTTCAAGGTGTCCTTCCTTCCTTCCTTCCTTCCTTCCTTCCTTCCTTCCTTCCTTCCTTCCTTCCTTCCTTCCTTCCTTCCTTCCTTCCTTCCTTCCTTCCTTCCTCTTAACCCAGACAATATCACTGTTGGGCTAGCTCAAAGAATGTTTGTTGAATGACAGGTGAATTCCAAAGAGCCTCGTGGATATATTCTAGAGGGTAGACAGGTTCATCTGTTAAAACAACAACAAAACAATCCTGGAACACCTTAGAAGTGAAATGACGGGTTGCAATATCGCCTTTTCTGGTCTAGAGCACACGTCATCCAATGCGTGGAGCACTATCGTCCGCTGTCCAATACACACTCGTGCACAGGGCTCATTTGGAGGGGGAACGCACAGGAACGCAGTTCCGACAGTTCCCCAAAGAGGTCATATATCAGGTGGCCCCGCCCACCTGACTCTCGGCCATTTTGGGCCTGTTTCATCCTGGATTGGGGACGAAATGGCCCAGTTAGGGCCTCTGACGGGTCTCGGATCACTCCCCCACTCAGCAGCGGCCTGATCCTGACCATTTTGGGCCCCTTTTCAGCCATTTTCGGCCCCTTTTTTTCCATTTTGGGCCCAATTTTGGCCCTGAATGGCCAGAATTGGGTCCAAAACAGCCAGGAGAGGTGATGTCAGGGGGCGTGGCATATGCAAATCAGTTATGCTAGTGACACAGTTCTTGTGATGTCAAGGGGCATGGCATATGCTAATGAGTTATGCTAACGAGTTATGCTAATGAGTTCCTCCTTTTTCTACGAAATGACCCCTGCTCGTGCACATACCAGTCTGCCAAACCGGAAAAATGCATCTTGCCTCTGACAAAGTAGCTGTTGGACCTGAAAAGCTTTGGATGGATAGTTTAATGTGCCACAGGGATTTGCCAGAGAGGGAAGTGCCACTTGGGAGGGGCAAGTCTGTTGATAGTTAAGGCCTCTGCCAGGCAGGCTGCCTAGTGTGGAAGGCTGGCGTCTTTGTACCTGCCCGCCTTTCCACCTCTACTCTTCTCCCCTCACCCTCTTCAGATATCCGTTTTTAGCATGGAAATTAGATTGGGAAACTTGCATCCCCCCAACGTGTTTTGCTGACCCTCGGAATAGCCAGCGTCGGCTCCAAAAAGCACATGGGCACCGAGGTCACTCCATTGCTCCGAAACACAGATACATTTTTTTTAATCACATGGGACGGACAGTTGGACTGTCTTTTCCTGAGCTGACATGACCCCTGGCTGTCTGACATGCGTGCTAATGTACCCATGCCAGTGACATGTGCCTGCCCAAGCAACCAGGAGCGCGGGCATAAGCCACACACCTTTCTGGTCATTCTAGCAGACTGTGGTATGTGGCAACTGCACTGCCTTCCCCTCCAGTTTTTGAGAAAACAATTCTGCCTGCCTTTGGGAACTGAAACCTTGCCCTCTGGCCTGACTGGCTGCTGGTTGCACCGCCATGCTCCGTCTCCAGGGTGCGCTTGAGAGGGAGGGAAAACCCACAAAGACCCACCTGTCTCCCAGGAAGACCGGATGCTTGGGCTTCTTTCCCAGATAGACAGACAGACGCACGCACGCACGCACGCATGCACGCACGCAGAGTCTCTCCAAGCTGATTCCAAAGGTCTGTTTTGCATGGCAAAAGTTGTGGATTGTTTACAGCTAGAAATCTGAGGCTACACAAAACAAAGAGGGGCTCCCCAGGATACTGTATAGTCACTAAAAAAAGAAGCAAGCCACTCAGGGATATAGGGAAAGTACCATGCATACAAGCTAGTTTAAATCTAATATAATATCAAAGTGCAATAGTGCTTAAAGTGCTAATCATATATCATGCAATCAATGAATACAATCCTATCTCCTATATAATACAATTCAGTAAATGCACGAGATAGCATCACCAGCCCCATCCTCAATAAATAGCCACATAGAGAAGGTAAGTGAACATTAAAGAAGATTCACTGGCAGTTGTTCTGTGCTTTCTATTTTTGCAGATATTCCTTCCTGATAAGCGGACATGCACCCAGGGCCATTTCCACACATCCCGGCATAGCGTTAAACTCACACAATAAGGCCATCTTCCTGGCATGATTTCTGACGTCATTGCGCCACGATCCCGTTTTCGTGGCCCAATGGCATCAGGAATCACACCAGGAAAAGGCCCTCATTGCGTGAGTTTAGCGCTATGCCGGGACGTGTGGAAATGGCCCTGGTCCAGTTCTGGAACCCAAATGAAATGAAGAGTGTCTGACCGTCAAAATATGGCCAACTTGCTGTTGATGATGTAATTGCCTACAGAATTTGGATGATCATTGAAAAATTTTCCAGCCCTTGAAAAAGTGTACTTCGAGGTGGGATTATATATACGCTGGCAAACCCTTTGTTCTTCATTTCATTTGGGTTCCAGAACTGGACCTGGGTGCATGTCCACTTATCGGGAAGGTAAACATCTGTAACAACAGAAAGCGCAGAACCACGACCAGTGAATCTTCTTCAGCGTTCACTTACCTTCTCTGCATCTCTGCTTCTTAAAGGAACAGCAACTAGGCTCAAGTTCCTACATAGAGGAACACAGACAAATACTTACCAGTTGGTACTAAAGATTTCTTGTGACAGTGGCGCTGTTTATTGAGGACTGAACTGGTTATTTATGCTATCTTATGTATTTATTGAATTGTATAATATAGGATATAGGAGTGTATTTATTGATTGCATGATATATGATTAGCACTTTAAGCACTATTGTACTTTGATATTATATAAGATTTGAACTAGCTTGTATGCATGGTACTTTTCATACATCCCTGGGTGGCTCGCTTCTTTTTTTCAGAAATTTGAGGCTGTGCAGATCAGGTGGCCTCTTGCCACATTGCTTCTCATTGGAAGAAATACCCACCTTTGCACCAAATGTCAGGAAATGTACCTCAGTACATTTGCACCTCATTTGCCTCAGTAATGAACCTTGAACATTACAGTGAACATATACAGTAACTGAACTGAGTATTTCAGGGTCTGTTCCCCGCAATCCATTCTTTCAGTAGTCATCTTTGCACCTTCACGTCATTGCCAGCAGATGGCAGCATAAGCATTGCACTCCAATCTCTGCCTTGGAGAAAGGAGATTTTCTGTTTGCTCCAATTCGGCCTTGAAAATGGAACAAGCTGCATAAAGGCCCTAGGCTGGAGGCAGCTGCAAATTTTTAACAAACTGAAACTCAAATGCTAGCCATTTTTGTCCTGGAGGTGTGAACACACAGAATTGCACACATTTAGTCTGGCAGAATGGATTTTTCAGGTTCTAGAAACATGATGTGGGAGCAAAAAGAGGAATGAGGGTACATGGGCTGGCTCAATCCTGGCTCTATCAATTCTCTGGAAAACTTGGCACCCGCCATGTTAAATATGAAAGGCCTCCCGAGAATATTAGCAGCTACCTGGCTTTGCAGGGGGCGCAAGCAGAGTTCTGAAACTGGAAAGTTATATAAGAAAAAATATTTTTAAAGCAGCCAGGTAAACAAGGTCAATCGCATGCAAGTTGCTGAGATGACATCAGCTTGGGAAACCTCTGCTACAGCGAGGGGAAGGGGAAGGACCTTGTCTTGTCTCACGGCTCTACTCTGATCTGCCCGCAGAGCTCAGTGGCCCCCTTGCTGCCAGGCCTTTAGCAAAGAAGAGGAGCTGCCCAGTCAGAAGCAAATCTCGTGGAGGTCAACATGCCTCCTTCCAAGGAACTATGCTGAGGGTTGCAGCCATTTAGGACTTGAGTGGGACATTAATTAAGGGGAAGTGCACGGGTTGCACAGCTGGCTCGCCAACCACATCTGTTGTCCTGAATTCTCCACATCTGTTGCTCTCCTTCTTTCTTGCCCCCATGTTTTGCAGCACTGTTTCCTAACCCTAGTCTGGTATGATCTTTTTGGAAAGATCGTAATCAAAGCCTCTTTGGGATGCCGCATAAATGGGAAGATGCGCATTTTCTCAGGTCCTGCTCACATCAGAGCCATTTTCCTTCCCCCGGTTTCCATAGCCACAATTTCTTCCCTGTAGGGATTTTTTGCTGTTTTTAAATTAGGAATTGCTAGATCACTGTAACATTATAATGATCTGTCCTCATGAGCTACCAGTTCCCTGCTTTCATAAAAACAAAATTACCTCTCTAGAACTTTTAGTTGCAAAGTTATAAGGGGAAAGGTGCAGGCTGCACTTTTGTAGAAAAGCAACCAAGTTTCATTGGAATGATTTTAAAGGATATTTTTGTTGTGTATTTATTGCTGGGCTGGTCTTTCCAGAGAGGTCCAGTGGCAGTTCTTCTCCAGTGTGGCCTTATTGGAGCTTCCCTGCTCTTATTCTTATAAAGGGGTGTATAAATCTTTACGCTCCCTGTGAAGGCTGTCCACCATCCTGTTTTAAATGTGTTGTTTTTAATGTACATGCATTTTTTAATATGTTGTTATCCACCCTGAGCCTGCTCGTGGGGAGGGCGGAATAGAAACCTGAAATAAATAAATAAGAGAGGCCCCCATCGTTCCCCTGCCAGTCCTGATGGGTTGTCCAGCAGGAGGTGGGCAGTTCCTCCAGAGTGCCGCTCCTCTCATCTGCCTTGCTCATTCCCCCGGCTTTGCTTTCAGCCCTGCCAAGGGATCCTGCTCTGGTTCAGAATGGGAATGTCAAGTTCCTGGAGCTTCTTCCGCCTCCCAACAGCTTCCCGTCCTGTGCCTTTTACTTTCAGTTCTGCCGTCACTTCGGGATCCCCCAACTGCCTCGGGTGCTTTTATTCCCGTGGGGCCTGCACATAACCTGCAGATGTAACGAGCTTTTGCCCGTGTCTGAAACGAAGCTTCCACTTAACCAAAAGAAAGATGTATCTTTCCTCTTGGAAAGCTTTCAGCAATTAGTTCTCAGACCTGTCAAACAGATAAGTTCCTTGAACCACCTGTTTATCAGTACATTTATTTTATATAGGGTTCGATGTTGCTTTGCAACTCCTTATCAAACACAGACACCTGTCTAGAGTTTATTTCACTTTATTGAAAATACACCCTCGTTTTTTAATGAAGCAAGTAATTAAAATATAAATGGTTATTAATATCTTATAAAAACAACACAGAAAGGCAATGAGAAATAAGTTTGCTAACATTTCCTAATTAATTCTAAGTTTAATATAAAGTTTCTATGAAATGCATAGGTAAAGATAAAATCTCACCTAAATTCTCTCGAGAGATTTCTTCCATCAGAGCTCTGACATTCTATCTGAATTTGCATTTTTATAAGTTATCATATGCAAATATCTAAGATCTTTTCACATGATAGCACAAACAAATGATAATTGGTTTGATGCTTCATTGAATATTCATAATTTCTATTGTATATATAATGTTATACTCAAACTGCAAAACAAAACTATACATTTCTGAGAAATGTCAGAAAGAGTTAAGAAATCACCATTGGTTGAATCTCTGATAGAGGAACATTAATCTAGGTAGAGTCCACTATTTTAATTAACTGTCAAAAGATTAAAGCACACCTGTTAGAATTACCTAACACTTAGAAAAAAACACACAGACGGTTCATGCAAAGTCTGAAAGTTCATCTAGAATACAAGTGCTTGGCCTAGTATTGCTTAGTATTGCTTATTGCCATTTGCTTTTATCTATATTGGTGCAACACAGAGGCAGCAGCTCCATGCAGAGGTCTCCCCCTGCCCCATTTAACTAGTTGCCAAAGACCCCTCTCCACATGAGGTGCTTACCAAGAGGAAGAGAAACTGCAATTTTGGACATGGCTGTCTAGACCACCCCAGTGGACTTGGAAATAACGCCGAACCCCTCGAGTCTGATCTTCAAGCTGAAGTACTCCTGACACATAACAAACTTGGATTGCTGTAAACAGAGCAGGAGTTCTTAATGGGTGTGTATGTACCAAACTCAAAACCAGAAGGCTTCCCCGAGGATAGGAGAGGAAGCTGCTCCCTGGGCTGGTGGCCTCCTCAAAACATGGCCTGGCATCCGCATGACCCGCCTGGAGCAACCACCAAGATGCCAGAGCGGGAAGAGAAGCCACAACTTTGTGCTCTGAGAACTAGGAGCAAATGTCACTGTTGGTCCAGATGTGGACATGGGAACAGCCAGCAAAGTGCAAAAGGGATGAGGTGACTGTGGCTTCAGAGTGCCAACCGCCAAATGTGGGAGAACACAAGAACCTGGTCCTTGCAGAATCGAGCCCTGCGCTCTGTTTCCAAAGAGCAGCCAACCCGTTGCCTCCAGCGAGTTCATGGGCAAGGTGCAAAAGGGAGAGCTGTCCCTACTTCTAGTCTGCTCAATCTATACTGCCTCTGCACATGGAGGCTCCATTTTGCTGTATCTGCTAAAACCCAGCAATAGACCTCTCCCTCCTTTCATTCATTCATTCCTCTAGGCCTCTCTTCAAGCCCTGCATGACTTTTCTCTGTGCTGAGTCTACTGCCAAATGAACGTTGCTGCCTGAGCCCCAAGAATAAGGAAGGCCGAGATTTCCTTCTCTCCGCTCCATTCACCAAGAAATGGCTCTCTTTTTTCCTCTCTGGCATTTGGAAGAAAGCTTCCGAGGTCCTCGTTCTCATATTCCCCATCCCGTAGATGATAACCTGGTTTGTGGGTCTTCCTCTTCCAGTAAAGTGCCCGAGAGTTGCCCGATTCCTCCTGGGGGACAACTTGCCCAACCCCCATCACACAATCCAAAGGATTTAGGCTGGTACTAAAGGTACAAGGCGACTCATTTTATGGTCCGGTGGGGGGGTGGGGGGAGCTCTTTAAATTAGAGGCTGCTGCGGGACTGCAAAGTGCCTGCAGCTTCACGGTACGCGTTGCTGTTAGCTTGGCCATTTTGATGACAAATGGTTCCGTCACAAAGGTTTTGGTGAATGTATCCCCAGAGCGGACCCAAGAGTGCTCACTTGGAATCCTGCTCCAGCGCTGGAAATAACGTGCGTCCGAGTTTGAGGAGGGGACTCCTTGCCACTAGTTCATGTGCTGTATTTACAGTCCCCCTTTCTCAGCGAGACCCAAAGCAGGTTGCACAGAGTAATCCGATAACGATCTAGATGAAGAGCCACATAATAAGCACCTTGAAGGTCGATACATTCAGTATGAGGAGACACCTAAGAAGCATTGGGCCAGGATTGCCACACTCTGAATGATACCGAGTGTGGATATTGTATGGTATTCGGTCAATAGGACGACACGCGCAGCAAACCGATGTCTCAGACACGGCAGGTCAGTCCTCAGTCCCGTTCCCTTTATAACGTGCCTTCCCAAAGAATTCTGCTATTGCACAGCCCTCTTACCTTTATAGAAAAGCTCTCCTGAACAGCTCCATTTTGACATCATTTGAAGAACGCTAGGAGAGCGGGAGCCTGACCCACTCGGGCAGGCCATGCCACATGGCAGAGAATGCCCCTGCACGGGCGGCGTGTGGGGCAGGGGCAACGATGCTGCTCTGGCTGTTTGGATTCAAGGAAAATCAGAAGGAGCGTTTTGTAGCTGGGGGTTGGCTGAGGTTGAGGTGTTTGGGGGTCGTGGTTAGTTGGTTACTGTCTTCAAGGACCTGGCACAGAACCAGCTGGGCAACGTTGCAAGGCAAGGCTGGAGGGGGGGACTCTTCGTAGCTCCAGAGGAGTGGGCCGTGTTAGTCTGTAGTAGCAAAATCAAAAAGAGTCCAGCAGCACCTTTAAGACTAACCAACTTTACTGTAGCATAAGCTTTCGAGAACCACAGCTCTCTTCATCAGATGCATCTGACAAAGAGAACTGTGATTCTCGAAAGCTTATGCTACAGTAAAGTTGGTTAGTCTTAAAGGTGCTACTGGACTCTTTTTGATTTTGGGACTCTTCAGGTTTTTTTGGAGGACAGGAAATGATACGTATAAAATTACGCTCTGGGTGGAGAAAGTGCCATCCCTCCCACGAGACTAGTATTTGGGGTTTCACATCATTGCCACGCATACCACGCATGAGCTGTGGCCAGCCCTCCAGAGAATCCAATGCAGCCTCAGGGTGTGCACGTGGAAAGAGCTTTGGTGGCTCCTGGTCTCATATTATGGCCAGGGACAGATGGACCCTCAGACATCCTTAGGCCCTGCGGAAGGAAGGAGGGACTGGGACTGGGACCCCCCAAATCATGGAGTACGGGTGGGGTGGCTGGTGGCAACCTGGCCGCAATCCCCCCGTGAGCACAGCGTGTCTGGGCCGAGACTCCACTCCGCAGTGATTTTAACCTCCGTTACTCCAGCAGCACCTGAGAGCTCAGAGCAGGCAACGGTTCAGCTTGGCCAGGACACGGTGCTCCGGGCTTTATTGGGGTCTCACAAACTTTGTTCAAGGCCCCACAGAATTGCACACTGTCTAGATACACATAAAACTAAGCACTGGGGCCCACAAGCTCCAAACATGCCCAGAGTTCCCCACTCTGTAGCAAACAGCCGCTGGGCTAGTTTTACGCTGTTGCCAAAGCCCGTGCTCCGCACCCCCGGCTTCCTGTTTCTACAGCGCTCTCCCTAAGCGATCCAAGCCCTGTGCCTACTTTCTTAACCAGACTGGGGGACCTGCTGGGACAAGCACCCGAATCGGGGATGTCACCCGAACTCTGCCCCAAGGGCACTGGCCTGCAGTTTGCTCCCGAGCCCACATCGCGGTGCTAGTCTTGATGGTCCAAAGTGCCCACAGGGCTCTATTCGCTATCACGGCACGCCAGGATTTCAAGATCAGCCCGTGGGCCTCCCCGTAGACTCCTGGCCTCTTGCAAGCAGGTCTGGCTGCAGCTGGCAGGAGGGCAGCCTTTCCCCTGAGCTGTGGACACACACACACACACACACACACACCCACCTCTCGGCTTCTGCAGGGAGAGAGATGGGCACCATCTCCGCAGGCCTTCTGAGGGTCTCAGAAAACTTCTTCGTTTCAGCCGGGCCTTGGAATGATTGGAGTCTTGGATGAGGCAATACTGGAGATTGCATCTTTCTTTCTTTTTACTATTTAGAAATGGTTGCAATTGTGCTTTTAAAAAATATGGAACTCTGTAAAGGTTTTAATGCTTTTAACATTTTCCAACCACTTTGGATACCTTTGGCTATAAAGGCAGCGTATAAAGGCAGCGTACCATTTAACTAAAAAATAAGCCTGCTTTCTTGAAACCCTGCTGGAGAGTGAGGTGGGGGGGGGAGAGCTGAAGAAACTGGGGGCAACCTGGTGGCAGGCAGGTGCCTGCTCCTGGCAGGCAGGTGCCTGCTCCTGGCAAGGGGAGTTTCGTATAAGCCAGGCCCGGAGCTCCCTTAGAATCAGAGAATCGTAGGGTTGGAAGGAACTTCTAGGGTCATCTCGTCTAACCCCCTGCACAATGCGGGAAATTCACAAATACCACCCCGCCCCCTAGGATACACACACCCAGGCAGTGACCCTTGCTCCGTGCCCTTGAGAGGGGCCAGGCCTTCACGGGGGCCAAATACAGACCAGCTGCTAGAAAGGCAGGCCCCTGCCCTCACTGCAGCCCCAAGGCTCTCCATGCAAGTACAGCCGATCTCGTACACACACACACACACACGCCTGCCGCTGATGATTGCATTTGTGGTTCACACACATATCTGTGCTGGCAACTCGCCACCGGGCGCGGATCCACGTGCCCCCGAGGAGACCTTGGCACCGCACCGGCCCACTTCCTCCTTCTGACTCAGCTCCTGTTGCTCACTGGGGAGGAAATGCTCCCTGCTGCCTCCCTCCTGGCCCCTGGCATCAGGCCCAGCAGAGCGGGGCATCCCTAGGAGGAGTCCAAAAATGCCGCAGGCGCACGGAGCGTAATTACAGCATGAGCACGCGGAAACAGGGGGCCATTGCATGCAGTGCAGCTCATGGGATGAGCACATGCGGGCCCCAGCAGAGGCCTCTATTACTCTAGAGCAAGAGGGTCTCATACCTGCTGCTTTCATGGCCCTTGCATTCTCCGGAGAGGCTGCGTGGAGATGGCTTAGGGAAACAAATCTGGGGAGTTACAGGTGCTGGGGCTGTAGGGCTGTCTCGCTCTGAGCCCTTGAGCCAGAAGGGAGCAGGCAGGTGCTGGAAGGAGGCATTGCCCTCCCGTCACCCTTCAAGCCAGGGCAATGCCACAAACTGCTGCGGGCACAAGAGCTGGGCTGGCAATCTACTAAGAGGCATCTTGCTTCTGCTGAAGCCAGCCACATGCCCCAATCCACAAATCTCTGCCGGCCACACACCCCAATCCACAACTTTTGTGTTGCAGAGAAGGTGTGCTGCTCTGAGATTCCCTGCACACTCAGCTGGTGGGATGCCGAGCGCTTATATACCGCTCTTCTAGACAGATGGGTGCCCCACGCAGAGCATGAATAAAGTCAGTGTTATTCTTACCCCCACAATGCAGTTGGGGAGCTGGGCTGAGAGGAGGGGCTGACCCAAGGCCATCTGCTGTGCGCATGGCAGGAGTGGGAGTCAAACTAGCAGAGTGCTGATGCACAGCCCTACCACTTAATCACTATGCTGCAGCAACTCTAATAATAACAGCGCATATATACTGCTCTTCTAGGCAGATGAGTGCCCACTCAGAGCAGTGAACAAAGTCAGTATCATCATTATTTATCTCCACAATACGGGTTAGGCTGAGAGGAGGGGCTTCCCCAAGGCCACCTGCAGAGCTCTTGGTAGTGGTGGGAGTTGAACCAGCAAAGTGCTGAGTAGCAGCCCAACCACTTAAATCACTCTGCTACAGCAGCTGTCTAGAACAGTAACTGCGCTTATATATACCACCCTTCTAAAGAGATTAATGCCCCACTCAGAATGAGTGAACAAGGTCAGTGTTATTATTATCCCCACAATCCAGCTGGGGAGCTGGGCTGGGAGGAGGGGCTGACCCAAGGCCACCCTGCTGAGCTCATAGCAGGGGTGGGAGTGGGAACTAGTAGAGGACTGATTCACAGCCAGCCACGTAACCACTATGCTACAGCAGGGGTACAAGAAGGGAGGGCGAGGGAGAGATGGAGAAACACGTCAGGGGAGGATTAGCTGGGGCCACAAGGTTAGAACAGTAAGGAGGCGTTACCAAAAGGTAAATAAAACCACCCTGATAGCTAGAGCAAAACCTAGAAAGCAGTGGGAACTTTGGCACTAGAGGCGGAATCGCCTGCTCTCGAGGTGCCCTTTAGCCACGGCACATGACCTCGCTTAGCCCAGGCAAGGGTCTCAGTGAAGCAACCGCATGGGAGAAGGGCTTTTTCCAGGCAGCTGCAGACACAACCCCAGGCAAGGCAGCTCCGTGGGGTTTTCCACACGAAACAGGCAGCCCGCCAAGTGGGGTCCCTTTCCGATGCAGCCAAGGCTGTGCAGGACGCCCTCTTCTGCATGGCTGCCCCCATGTGGCTGGAGGACTGCAACGGGCAAGGGGGTCACTCTGGTCTTTGGCACGAGAACCTCGTTCCAAGGCAGGGGAGGCCCCAGGGGCGTCAGACTGATTGCAGATCCCAGGGGGCTGTGCAAAGGAGGGAAGATGGGGGGGGCGTATTTGGGGAACGTGCAAGTAGCACACACACAGACTCCGGGGAATGCCTTCCCCGTCATGTGCTGAGCACAGAACTGATGGGTGCAGGGAGCACCACTCATTTTCTCCAGATATTCTATCTTTGAATCTATTTTTTGTCTGCAGTAGCAGACGGAAAGGGGGATGGTTGGTGCAAAGGAAATGGAAAGAAAGCACAGAGAATATCCCTGCATGGGTGTTCTGTTGCTACTACAAATGCCCCCTGCATTTACACGGGCAAGGAAAGCACAACGGGGGGGGGGGGGACCATCTCCTTGTTGCAAATCTCCAGAATCCTATAGGAGCCTGCGCAAGCTGGAATCATGACACCACACTGTATACAGTGTGTATACCCTGAAGAGTATACAGGAGCTGTGCAAGAGGGAAGACAGGGAGGGGGTATTTGGGGAACATGCAAGTAGCGCACGCTCAGACTCTGCGGAATAATAATAATAATAACATTTGATTTATATACCGCCCTTCAGGACAACTTAACACCCACTCAAAGCGGTTTACAAACTGTGTCATTATTATCCCCACAACAAACACCCTGTGAGGTGGGTGGGGCTGAGAGAGCTCTGAGAGAGCTGTGACTAGCTCAAGGTCAGCCAGCTGGCTTCGAGTGGAGGAGTGGGGAATCAAACCCAGCTCTCCAGATTAGAGTCCCGCACTCTTAACCACATCAAACTGGCTCTTTGAATCTATAAACAGCAATGCATTAATTGCCCCAAATTAGAAAAGAGACGTGAATCGATAAACTTTCTCCTGAAGTGGCTAAGATGATTCTCTATTTTATCCCCACAACAACCCTCTGAGGTAGGCTAGGCTGAGAGGGTGTGACTAGCCCAAGGTTGCCCAGTGAGCTTCCAGGGCAGAGGGGGGATTCGAACCCAGGTCTCCCAAGCCCTACTTCCTCGTGGCTAATAAGTGGTAATAACAGGAGCATTTAGCTGACCACACGTTCACCGGAGCATGGCAAACCCCCCACATTTTTGAGTGGGGTGAAGGGAATGGATGGTCACAACTATAATCCTGACCACAGATCTGAGGTGCTAACGAAGGGCTGCGCAGTGATTTCTTCTACGCACATGGACACACGAAGGGGACCCTGGGACCCCACCCATCAAGGGCAGGGTGGTCTCTTCTGGCGGGCAGCGCCTCTCCAGGGTCGGGGGGGGGGGAGGCCTTTCACGTCCCCTCCTATTTGAACCTTTTCAAAAGACCTAAGGTGTGCCAAGCAGCTGCTCTGCCACGGAGCCATGGCTTAGGCCCAAGGCTTCTTACTTCTTGGTCGGGGGGGGGGCTCCAGGTCAAGGGAGAGGCAGGGGCAGATGCTGGCGAGGCAGCGGGGGGGTGTAGCCATAAGCGCTGGAGGATCCCAGTTCAAATTCTGCCCCCAAGCAGGCGAGGCGACCTTGGCCAGGCAATCTCTCTCGAGTCCCGACCTGACCTACCTCGCAGGGTGGTTGTGACAACCAACGGGGGCGCCCCCGGGCCCCTTAGAGGGAGAGCGGGCCGGGCACGTGCGTGACACCCAGCGGCGAAAGGGGCCGCCCGGAGGCTCCCAGGCCGGGAGGCGCCGCGCTCTCCCGGCCGGGCCTCCGCAGGGCCCGAGCGCGCCCTTCCCGCCCGAGCGCGGGGCCGCCGGGGAGACTCGCAGCGGGCGAGCGGCCCAAGGGCGACCCACAGGCCGGAGCCCTCCCCGCTCCCGGCCGGCGCTGGCGATTGGCAGCGGCCGCCGCCAGTCGTGCGGGGCGGGCCGAGCGGAGCGGAGAGCGGAGCCGGGCGGGCAGCCTCCGTCGGGACGCGCCAGCCAGCCAGCCAGGCAGCCGGCGGGAGCGGGCCGGCCGAGAGGCAGCCGCCGCCGCCGCCGCCGCCATGCGCGCCTAGCCGCCGCCGCCGGGGCGAAGGTAAGAGGCGCCTGGCCGGGCTCCGCGCCCCGCATTCCGGGGCAGCCGCGAAGTTGCTTCCCTCGGGCCCGCCGGCCCTGCCCGGCTCCGGGAGCGGGACGCGCAGCCCGGCCGCCAGACGCGGCCCCGGGGAGGGAGGGAGGGAAGGAGGGAGGGGGCAGCCGCCGGCCAGCCAGCCGGGCCGGGTCTGCTCTGCTTGCCTGCCCGAGGAAGCGCCGCTGGGCTCGGGGAGGGGGCGCCGCAGCCGCCGCAGCAGGAGCCGCACCGCGGGCGGGGGGGGGGGTCTCCGCAGTCCCCATGGCGACGGGAGCCCGCGGCCACGCGCCCGGCCCCTGCCGCGCGCTCTCCCCGCCGGGAAATGCTCCCCCCGCCGCCCCCTGCTGGGAAGCGCCGCAGGGGAGGGAAAGTTTGCGAGCGCCGCGGGCCAAAAAGTCCCGCCCGGGCCGAGCGCGCCAGCGGGCTCTCCCGCGCCCATCCCGGCGGCTTCCTGGCGCGGCTGCGCTCCCGCGCGGGCAGGTGCTGGGCCCGGGGCGAGGCCAGGCTGGCTACCTCGGGGCGAGGGCGGCCAACCCTCGGAGGCCTCGGCAGCCCCCCGGGACCCGCGCCGGCCCGGGAGAGGCTTCCTGCTAACCGGGCAGACGTCGTGCGGACGGACACAGCCGCGGGGGCGGCTTCCCTCGCTCGGCTGGGCTTGAAGGGCCTCTTGGGCAGCGCGCAGGCCTCGGGGCCGCGGGTCCGGCTGCCCGGGCGACCTCGGGGGGGGGGTCCGTTTGGGGGTGACAGACGGAGGCCGGGAGACGCGGCGGGAAGGCGCTTCGGGGAGGCAGGCGAAGGGTTCGCAGTCAGGCAGCCCGCGAGGATCCGGGCGCAGTGCCGGGGAACGGGCCTGGCTGCGGCTGGGGGAAGAAGGGGGGGTTTGGGGCCCGGCCCAGCCCGGCCTCTAGTCTCTGTGGCTCTTGACTGCCTTTGGCCCAGACATTGGAAACCTCCGCTGGGATTTTGCAAACAAACAAAGGCTCCAGGAGCCCCATCGGAAGCCCAGCCCTGCTCTGCCAGCCTGGCTTGGGCTGGGTGCAGGCCCTTGGCCCTTTGCGCTGAAGGGGGAGGCCACGGCAGGTTTGTTTACATGCCCAGGCTGTGCCAGTCGGTTCTGCTGCCTTTGTGCTCCTTGGCAGTGTAGGGAGGATCCTTGCCCTCTATTGCAGGTGCAGGCCCAACACCCTGCTGCTCAGCTCGGGCAAACTGCTTTCCCGGGGCAGGGGGAGGTTCTGCGATCCATTCAGGCAGCTTGCAAAACTCCCAGGCTCAATCCCTGGTACCTGCTCCGAGTGGGAGGATCTCTGCAAGCAGGGCAGGGGCACCTCCCAGGGTCATGCGCAGCTGCCTTGTACCCAGGCAGGCAGTCTCTCCAGCTCAGCGTGACCTGCTATGGCTTAGGAGCTGCTGCCAGCCAGGATGGCTGGCAAGATGGACCCGTGGCTTGTCCTTGCCAAGGGCAACCACTTGCCAAGGGCTACCACTCAGCCCTCCTCTCCAGCATGGGGATGTTTATGACCCCCTCTCTTGTCAAAGATCAAGATGGATAGCCTTGTTAGTCTGTCTGTAGCAGCAGAAAAGAGCAAGAGTCCAGTAGCACCTATAAGATGAACAAAATTTGTGGCAGGGGATGAGCTTTTGTGAGTCACAGCTCACTTCTTCAGATACCTTCTTCGCTGAAGAAGTGAACCGTGACTCAGGAAAGCTCATCCCCTGCCACAAATTTTGTTAGTCTTATATCCAGAGTCTTATAGATACTACTGGACTCTTGCTCTTTTCTCTTGTCAAAGGGGAGGCTCATAAAATTTACTTTACTCATTTATTTATTTTAATTTATCTTATCAGTATCTCCACGTGGTGCGCCGTCCCAGTTCAGTCAGACGCAAGATCGCAGGGTCAGGTCTCGGCATCCCAATTAAAGGCCTGCTGTGGGATCTTGCGTAGCTACACCAGGGTTTGGTGGCCCAGCAGCATGAGGCAGCGTCAACAAGATTGTGATTCTGTTTGTTCCTGCAAAGGGACTTTTCTTCATGGAATGAGCAACTCACTTTGTAGCTATGTGAGCCATATATACATACCCCCCCCCCCCGCCCCTTGCAACACATAGAGAAAATATCAACAGAAGAACATAAGCCTGCAAAGAGTTTAACTCCTCCAGCCTTGGCGGGAGACTGATTCTCCCTGACCCCCCCCCCCCCCCGCCACTGCCGCCTGCAATGAATAACTTTGCTTTAGGCACCAAAGCGCTTCCTTCTTGAAGGAAGCATTCCAAGTATTTGTGGCTTTTGCTTTAAACAAGGGTCCTGCCACCACAAGAGTTCTGCCAAGCTGGTGGCCTCTGGGGTGCCCTTTCCTCCCTCTTCTGGGCGACCTCAGTGCCTCCACCGAATGCAGCTGGTTAGGGAGTCTGAGGAGGGCTGGGGGTTCCCTGTAGCTGTTCTGGTCTCTGAGGAACCCCTTCGGGAAAGCTGAGCCCTCCCTCTGTGGTGTGGAGGGGGGAAGAGAGGCTCGACAGCGGGCTCAGGAGAAGGAAGGATTTTGTGTCTCCGTGCAGCGTTTGATTGGCGTGTGAAAGTTGCTTTCCCAAGATGCCCCTTTATGGATACAAGAATACTTATATCCCATTTTTCTATTTAAAAAAATGCAAAGCAGCTGACAATAATTTTTTTTAAAAAATGCAACCCAATAAAAACTAGCAACATGAACGTTAAACGCAAAGTTAGTAAGAAAAATGGCAGCAGAACAAAAGAGCAAATCACACTGGACAAAGGAACTATAAGCCACCAGCCGTAAAGCCTGTGCCCAGCTGAACCACGTATCGCGAGAACAGTGCGATGCTCATAAAAACCTTCATAATAAAATACACACCAACAGTTCTTGGGTTCATTATGAAAAGGGCCTTGGTAAATGAAAACGTCTTGGCCTAGGATAAAGCAAAGTCAGAGAAGATAGGCCCACCCCTCATGCTAGCTGCGTTGCTCGGTGGAACCTCCATGTTCAGAGGCATTTTATCTTGGAGTATCCGATGCTGGGGATCAGCAAGCGGAGATGGCTGGCTCCATCGTGCCCGGCTGGTGATCTCCCCAGGGCTGTCTTATTTGCAGGGGAGACATTGGAGCTGATCAGGTGAGGCAGCTGTCGTGTTTGATTTTGGGAGACGAAGGTCTGAAAAGCTGGTGATAAAAGCCAAAGGATGCCTCAGCTCAGCGGCCAGCACTAGCCGGGCCTTAACTGATTGGTAGCTTCAGAATCGGGCATGGGTTAGACGCTGCTAGTCTGGTTCATGCGCCCTGATTGGTTAACTAATAGGACCAAGACCCATGAGTACTGGGAAAGGGAGGGGACGGGAGGGAAATCCAGCATGACCTGGCGAGGCCAACACAGCCTTTCCCCTTTGAGATGGGAGGCAGAGTGAAGGGGGTGCCGCCCCTCCCGGGGCTGTGGCCCTTCGCCCTCTGACCAGTGGCACGCAGAGCTCCAGCCTGTGTTGGTGAATGCCCGTCTGACGCTCGCCTCACTGATGAATTGCAAGCAAAAAATAGGAAGTGGCAGTTTTATCAGAGCATTCATATACCACCCATCCACATAGCACTGAACGAAAAAGAGGGGGGGGAATTCTGCCCCCAGAGGGTTTTTTGCTGCCTTCCTCCAGCATCTTGGCTTGGAGGCGTCTCTTCTACAATAATCTCTGCCTCCTTTGAGTTGTGTTGAATTTGGTGCCGCAGTGGCGCTGGGGGGGGGGGCGGCATCAGGAAAAAGGCTGGAGGGCTTTTCTCCCAAACAGGATTTTGTCAGCTGTGCTGAAGGTACCTAGGTGGCCGACAAGGTGTGCTTGGATGGGGCAGACAGGACGGAAGGCACGGAGAGGGGCAGAAAGTCTGCAGTGGGTGAGGGCAGGGGGGCTGGCCCAGCTGGGGAGGGGGGTGCAAGAGGGTTCTCTTTGGAAGCCGAGCTCGGGATGGACGGGCAGATCTGTGCGTGGCTCCTTCTGCAGTAGCTTCCTTGCGTTTTTCTTATCCTCCCCCATGGGAAAGTCTGGAGGGGGGAAGCGGGGGTGGTGGAGAGGAGACAAGCAGGGGTCACAATGCACACAGCTTTTGCTGAGCAACTTTCCTCTGCCCTCATAAAATCTTCCAGTTATGGCAGCTGCAGTGGGGGGGGGGGGAGCTTGGCAACCTGGAGCCCGCTTATGAAGCATGAATGAATCAATGAATGAACGAGGGAAGGAAGGAAGGAAGGAGCGAGTGACTCAGCGCGACGTCAGCCCCCGAGCTGGGATAATCTTGGAAGCAGCACAAGTTTCCCCTTTGTGGCCCGCGCCTTATCGGAAGCCGTGCCATCTTGATTTATAGCCCCCGAGCATGCCAGTCTGTCCTTCCAGTGAGGGGATGCTGGCGCTTGCCCCCTCCTTGGGAATGCAGGGCTTAGCTGAGTGGTGGAGCCCAGCCACAGATGCGTGTGGAAGCGTGCCTTGGTTGCAGTGGGGGCCCATGGGGTAGGGTTGGGGCAGGGGGTGGGGGGAGGTGGCACTTGGTGCTGAAATCCTGCTTTCTCTAGGGACTAACAGAAGCTCTTCCTGCCTAACTGTTCAAACCTCAAGGATTGAGTTGGAGGGCAGGAATGAGAGGATTTAGCAGATGGATCGAGCAAGTGAGCCAAGTTACATCCATAGCCCTTTGGAAGTTTTAAAAATATCTTCTCGACACACCTGTAAGGTAGGCCTTTCTGGCCCCCATGGCACAGAGGCTCTGAGAGAGGGGCTGGCCTGTAGTCTTTTAGTGAATCTATAGGAGAGGCGAGACTTGAACCTGCGTGTTCCTGCTACACTGGCCCACTCTACTTTTTGTTGGGGAGTTACAATCCCAGGCAGAGTTACTAGCCCATCTAAATGAGTGGCTGGCCGAGGAATCCTTTGCTACTGCAGCACGATGAAATTTTCTCCTGTTCCGTTGCAGCCTCTGCATAGGAGAGCAAACATCCCCCTCTAGTTGCCAGGGAAGTTGGGTCAGCAGGACAGCTTTGCTTCCTGCCAAGTCATTAAGGAATCTTTCCCTCTTGGAGCCTCATCAAAGTCTAAACCCTCAGCATCTTCTCTTTTTTTTGGACTGGCCGCTCTTTGTTGGACTTTCTCAGCTGCTGAGATGGGCTTTTTGCTCCGAGTATGTGATGGGTATTGGTCCCCCTACACAAGTGTTCCCTTGCAAAAGCCAAGCTGTGGCTTACGTTTCAGGGGCTTGAAAAGTCTCTTGATAGGAGCTGCTTTGGCCAAAGCCCTGAGGAAAGACCGCCTCTCCTTGGGCTACCTCCGTTGATCCCCCGGATAGCAGCCAGTGGCTTGAACATTTATCTTTATGTATTTGCTTTTAAGTGGTTGTAACTTGCCTTGAGATAAGGCAGGCGAAAACCCCAAAGCTACAAACAGCATTCATGACTCTTGGATTTGGGGTGATTTTGCAGCACACTTCCGTGTCTGCAGTGAGCCCTCCTCCTTAATGAGAGTCTAGAGAAATATAGCTCTTTTTATGACCTGCCAGATCTCCCTTTTCCAGGGAATGTAGAACTTGTGCGTGGCCAGGTTTTACCCCAGAGATGCCGTGTCTGACCTGCCCTGCATTATTAGCAAATGGCCGGCACTGCCGTCTCATTTCCTAGCAGCCTGCTTTGTAACTGTGCCCTAAGGATTTGCCAGTCACCATTTGCAAGGATAGTTTCGGGTCGGTTGCCGTGCTGGCCTGCAGCAGAACAGCAGGATTTGGGTCCGGTGGCACCTTAAAAAGCAGCAGGATTTTCAGGGCATGAGCTTTCCCGAGTCAGAGCTCGGAAGAAGGGAACTTTGACTCTTGAAAGTTTATACTCTGAAAATCTTGTTGTTAAGGAGTTTCGGCCAGTCCCAGCTTCCTTTCAGGCACACCCATAACAACAACAACAACATTTGATTTATATACCCCCCTTTAGGATAACTTAATGCCCACTCAGAGCGGTTTACAAAGTATGTTACTATTATCCCCAGAACAAACACCCTGTGAGGTGGGTGGGGCTGAGAGACCTCAGAGAGCTGTGACTAGCCCAAGGTCACCCAGCTGGCTTCGAGTGGAGGAGGGCGGAATCAAACGGACTGGGACCAGCATACCTAAGGGACCTTCTCTCCCTGTATGTGCCCCAGAGAGCACTTCGTTCAACCAGAAAACATCTACTGGTGGTCCCTGTCCCTAGGGAGGCTCAGCTGGCCTCTACCAGGGCCAGGGCCTTTTCGGTCCTGGCCCCAACCTGGTGGAACTCTCTGTCTGAGGACACTCGGCCCGCCAGGATCTTGTAGCATTTAGGCAGGCCTGTAAGACAGATGATGTTCCGCCAGGCGTATGGTGGAGGCTAATTTTAGCCCATCGTTTCCGAGCCTTCCACCGGTCTCCCTCTGCAAGGGGTATGGAGAGTCCACTCCCGCTGGTTGCCCCGAAAGGGGCACAGTGTTTTATCTGTTTTTATAATTGATTTTAAGTTGTATTTTAATCAATGTTGTACCTCGGCCTGAGCCCGCTTGCGGGGAGGGCGGGTTAAAAATAAAATATATAAACCCGGCTCTCCAGATTAGAGTCCCGCACTCTTAACCACTACACCAAACTGGCTCTCTAATATGCCCATTGTGTTCTCTGCAATGAAAGGGGCTAGAGATTTACTTTTTAAAAAAGCCAGAAATTCAGAAAACCTGATAGACTTACTTATTTTATGTCATTTATAGTCCACCTTTCTCACTGACTCTCAAGTGTGAGTACAGTCAGTTTCAAGGAGATTTCCATAACCAATGTAACTGGGTATGTGCATGCAAATTTGCAAAGATTTAAAACCAGTAGAAATCCAATACACAGAGCTGGAGAAATGCTGAAACAGGGCATCAGCAATACTAAGACAAACATATTAAACAGCATAGAACCACCCAGTTGGATCCTACTTAAAGCAATAGATAGTAGCACATAGTGGTAAAGTCTCTTGTCCCTGGTTGTTGTGGATTTTCCGGGCTGTATGGCTGTGGTCTTGGCATTGTAGTTCCTGACATTTCACCAGCAGCTGTGACTGGCATCTTCCGAGGTGTAGCACCGAAAGATAGGGATCTCTCTGAGGTGTAGCACCGAAAGACAGGGATCTTCCGAGGTGTAGCACCGAAAGACAGGGATCTCTCTGAGAGATCCCTGTCTTTCGGTGCTACACCTCGGAAGATGCCAGTCACAGCTGCTGGCGAAACGTCAGGAACTACAATGCCAAGACCACGGCCATACAGCCCGGAGAACCCACAACAACCATCGTTCTCCGGCCATGAAAGCCTTCGACAATACATTTATGGTCCCTGTCTCTTTACTGATGCATCTCTTGGAGACCACTGCCTTACATTATAGTCCTCCTATCTGAATAAAGAGCCTTCTTGAATAATTCAGTTTCGCATAGTCTGTGGACAGTCAGGAGAGGGGGAGCTTTCCTGACCTCTTCAGTTAGGCGGTTCCATAGGGTGTGGGCCACCGCAGAGAATGCACACATATAGGCAGCTGTTGATTTTGTCCACGTGCAAGGTGGCACCTGCAGGCGGCCCTGTTCAGGTGAGCGAAGCTGCCGTGGTGGAATGTAGGGAGAGAGGCCGTCCCTGAGATATGGTGGACCAAGGCCGTGAAATGCTTTGCATGTGATAGCCAATACCTAGAATTGAGCCTGGTCACGGATGGGCAGCCGTCGGAGTGACTGGAGAATGGGAGAAATATGCCTGCCCTGCCGAGCTCCCCGTGATAACAGAGCTGCAGCGTTCTGCATCAACTGGGGTCTCTGAGTTGACTGAGCGGGGAGACCCGTCTACTGTGCATTACAGTAAAGTCTCAATGTTACCATGGCGTGGATCCAAGTGGCCCGATTGGCTGGGCCAGCATAGGGGAGCATCTTCCAGGCTAGACTGCGTTTGTAGAAAGCGTTTTTTGCAGCTGCCTTGACTTGCCTTTCTGTCTGTAGCACTGGATCCAGGATAATGCCTAGGCTCTTCACTGAGTCTGCAAAGGTCAGATGAACTCCCATCGAAAGCGGGGAGTACAGTGGCCTTCGAGATCTCAGCCTTCCCAACCAGCATCACGTCTGTCTTGTCTGGGTTCTGTTTCAGTTTGTTCGTTTTCAGCCATTTGAAAACAGCTGTCAGACAGCAACCCAAGTTTTCTACTCTATCCTGCGGTGATTTGTTGATCGTCATGATGTTACAGTTCTGTAATGATATGTCAATTGCCGATATTTTTTAAAAGCTTTGGGTGAAATAGGGGGTGGCTGCAGTGAGGGGCTTACAGTGATGATGTAGGCGGGACCAGGAAGATCTGGACTTTCCCATCTTGGCTGCGAACTTTCCAAAAACATCACAGCAAAACAGATTTGGGAAGATCACAGGAAAGATGTGGGGAAACCCAGGCTGTGTCTGGAATTACCATGGAACTGCAAGTGGGGGGGGGGCCCTACCCAGGGCAAACAACGGGTTTGTAAGTGATTTTATTGTTTAGATTTTGCTACCGGATTTTAAGTAGAGATGTCCTTTGGTGGAAGATGTAATGTGTGTATGGCACCTCTGTTGGGGGGGGGTGAGGGGAGAGTCTCCATGCACGACAAAAGCTTCATATAGGCGTTGTCTGGAGTGCTTCTGCTTAACGTTGTCTTGGAAAGGTGTGTCACACATACCCCACCAAGCTGGAAACTCACAGTGCAGTCCTAAGCAAAATTACTCCAGTCTAAGCCCATTGATTTCAGTGGGCTTAGACTGGAGTAACCCTGTTTAGGATTGCACATGAAAGTATTAATAATCCAAAAATGACCTGTACTGAGTTGCCTTCATTTGACTTTGAGACTTAACAGGCCGCTTGGATCAGTAATTGGAACGGGCCATGTTCTTTGCACCAAGGTCTGTGGCCCAATTCCTTGGCTCCTGTCTGTAAGCCGCCTTGACTTGTATTTTCCGAACTGCAGATACAATCCAGTAAATGTTATATTTGCTTTGAAACAGCTGGGGATCCTCATCAGCTGAGCTTGTTGGAATCTGCTCCATAAAAATGATTTGTTTGAGTTATTAAGTCAAAAGAAATGTCCTCAGTATCTCATAGGCCCTGAAATAATGTAATATTTTATTTTAATTGGCTACTGACTCTCATTAAGCAGTTAAAGCCACCCTCCCCACCCCAGCAGTTGATGAGCACCCAAAAAGCTTTAATTTGTTAATAGGCCAAATTGTTTCTATTAAATTCTCTGGAGGCATCTTTAGTCCCTTCCTTCCCCTCCCTTGCCGAACTGTAGGCTTTGTGAGTAAATACAAAATTGAAAAGGCTGAAAACGGCATCCTGCGTCACTTGTGGAGCGACCTTGTCCCTGGGCCCCACGCCGGGAATTCTTATTTGTTGAAGGCAGGTTTTAGCAGAATCTAAGCAGAGCTCTTGAGCAGTGTTTCTCCACCTGTAGTCGAATTTCGCGTTACAGGTGCTGGGAGGAAGAGCCTGGAGAGAGGCACCGCCAGTCCGAGCAGACAGCCCTGAGCTAGCTGGACCCTGCAGTCAGAGCTGGGCGAAGGCGGAAGAGTAACCCAGCAGTGGAATTGGCTGCCTGGGGGTGTGGTGAGTCCCCCCCCCTTGACAGTCATCAAGGAGCGGCTGGACAAATCCTTGTCGTGGATGCTTCAGGCTGTTCCTGTATTGGGCAGGCAGTTGGACTAGATGGTCTGTAAGGCCCCTTCGGATTCTAGGATTCTATGACATGCCTGATGCTCTGCCCACCATCTCATGTAACTCACTCTACGCTGGGCTACCCCTGGGCCTGATCCGGAAACTACAACTGGTCCAGAATGCGGCGGCGCGGGTCCTGACTGGTATATCCTACCAGTCACATATCACACCTGTCCTGCGCCAGCTGCACTGGCTTCCAGTTGAATTCCGAATCAGGTTCAAGGTATTGGTTCTTGAGTGGGTTGGGACCGGCATATCTTCGGGACCACCTCTCCCTGCATTTTCGCCAGAGACCGCTTTGATCAGAGGAGAAATGTTTACTGGTAGTCCCTGGCCCTAAGGAAGCCCGCCTCGCTTCAACCAGGGCCAGGGCCTTTTCAGTCCTGACCCCAGCCTGGTGGAACGCTCTCAATGGAGACCTGGGCCCAGCGGGACATATTATCGTTCTGCCGGGCCTGTAAGACTGAGCTGTTCCGCCAGGCGTTCGGTGGTTGAAGGGGGCGGTGCCATGTCAGCCTCCCACCTTTTGGGTGGGGCGTTCTCCCCACCATTGCACTTTAATGTACTTGGTTAATTAATTTTATTATTGCTTATTGTATGTTGATTTTAGAATTATTGTTTTCTTGTTTTTATTGATTTTAACTGTTGTTCACCGCCCAGAGCCCCTGAGGATGGGTGGTTTATAAATTGAAATAATAAATAAATAAAAAATGGGCCCCCTCTGTTTTACACCAGTGGTACAGTCAAGACAGTTGGCCTCGCCGTGGAATAGGTTGCAGCCGCTGGGCCTTGAGCTGACAGGTGCAGGAGAGACAGTTGCCAGGGCTGAACCCGAGCAGAAGGGATGCAGCCTTCTGCTCCACGGGGAATTTGGGAAGAGGTTAGCTTCTGGGAAGTATCTGGCAGAATTCTGTGTGTGTGCGTGTGTGTGTGTGTGACCTCCTAGGTAAAATCTGTGTGTAGTTGGAATGGCAGTTGCAGCAATGAGTTGCCAGTAAGCTGCTTTTGGGTGAAAGGATGTTGGAAGCCATGGGCCATGGCTCAGTTTCCAAAGGAGCCGTCCGTCTGGGGAATTGGACTGCTGATTGGGGACGCAGCAGGGCTTCGTGCCTCGGGAAGTACGGAGAGTGCACAGTTCACTGACAGGCAACACACCCCCATCCAGAGGGCAACATCAGCGGTATATTTTGTGCCCTAATTGATAAATGAAACTGAATAGGTCCCTGCCCTCTAAGCGCATGCAATCTTCAGATTGACTGTGGAGGAGACAAGAGAAAGGAGAATGATGCCGAGCATTTAATGAATGACAAATCCCTGTAGCTTTTCAACGCTGTTGTGATTGGTCTTTTTTTTTAAAAAAAAAATGTTGCAATAAACTGTCTGGTGACATGTGGGGATTGTGGGAATGGCTGCTGCTGAGGACTGAAGCAGGAAAAATGGTTTTGGGGTGCAGGTGGAACAAGAAACGATCCAGAATTTCTCATCTGCACAGCGGCTACTGCAGTTTGGCTGCAGTCTTTTCAAAAAGATCACCGGAAAGCCAGTGAAAAGCACGAATGACACAAGAGCACCGTGACGCTGTGTGGAAGCAGTGGGGAGGGGGGAATACTTCCTGCTGGCATTCTTTGGAAATGACCTTAGTGGCAGTAAGGTAATTTTGACAGGGAGTGTGGTGTAGTGGTTAGTGTGTTGAACAAGGATTTGAGAGACCCAAGTTGGAATCCCCTCTCTGCCGTGGAAGCTGGCCAGTCACATCCTCTCATCCTGACCTACCTCACAGGGTTGTTGTGGGAACTGAATGGAGAGGAGAACGATGTAAGCCACTTTGGGGTCCTATTGGATGGGAAGAAACGCGTGGTATAAATGAAGTAAATAAGTACTAGTAGTAGTGTTAGATTAAATGCATTGACTTTCCGTTTAATGCAGTCATGTGTTCCTTTGAAGGATCCTTGTGGTCAAAAGAACCACAGGTCCTGCTGCAAATGAAAACCGGCATTCCTCGGAAATCAGCGTCTTAAGAATGCAGAGAGTTTCACTGGATAATTTTCTATCTGCTCTGAGGTAACTGTCACGGACTGGCTTCACCCGATCTCTGATCTCGGCATCTCAGGAAGATCTAAAGCCGCTGGCGGGGGTGGGTGGCTCAGAGATTTTATTTAAACCCTCAGGTGGGGTCTCCATTCTGGTCAGTCTGGTACATCCCACCGTAGCCTGAAAACTATTTCCCCCAAAGGTTGCTTAGCTGACATTGGAATCTGGGTCCTTGGCCACACACAAACCTGCATGCTGCGCGTCCGCTTCATGTACTTAAAATAATGGAGTTCATCGTGCGCCTCTGCGCCCTCCTTAGGAGTTCTGAAGCACTGTGGGGTTGTTTCTCCCTATTTCTGTGGTCTTATAACCTCAGGAGCATTTTCTACCTGGGGGGATCACAAAATGCAGATGCCACGAAAACCTCATTGTCCCATAAAACTTCCTTTCTCTCAAACATTCTGACCAGAAATCTGATTTGGTTTCTGTTGCTATTCACTTATTTATTGACCTTATGGCTCACTTTTCTTGCTGAAGCTTAAGGCAGATTACAAAATATTTTTTTAAAAATGTAAGATCATCCTCTGAAGAATACAACAGGAGTAGTGTCACAAATTTAGAAGACAGTGCAAGCAAAAAATGATACCATAATGTACGTACGTATATGCTGTCAAGTTGCAGCCGACTTATGGTGACCCCAGCAAGGGGCTTTGAAAGGAAGTGAGAAGCAGAGGCAGGGGGGCATTGCCCCTTCTGCAGAGTCTTCCTGGGGTGGGGTCTCCTGTCCAAGTACTGACCCTGCTTAGCCTGAGATCGGACAAGACTGGCCTAGGCCGTGCCAGTTTCCCTTCCTGACATACAGTAAACAGTGTAGAAAATGAAGTTACAGAAGTAGAAGACACTGCGATAAGAACAGGATAAAATATACAATAAGCTATACTCCTCTACAGCCCTTGATAAAAAAGCCCATCTGAACATTTCTGTTTTGCACCACCTATGAAAGGATTTTTATTCCTGGGCTCACTCAACAACCAAAAGAGAGACTACAATGAAGAAATCAGAGGAAGATTGAGACTCGGAAGAGCAGCTGTGAGGGAGCTAGAGAAGATCCTTAAAGAGAAAGACGTCTCTCTGGGGACCAAGGTCAAGATAATCCAAACTGTGATATTCCCCATTACTATGTATGGATGTGAAAATTGGATGGTGAAGAAAGATGACAGGAAGAAAATGGATTCATTTGAAGTGTGGTGCTGGAGGAGAGTTTTGTGGACACCATGGATGGCCAAAAACACAAATAAATGGGTACTAGATCACATCAAGCCTGAATTCTCCCTAGAAGCTAAAATGACAGGACTAAAGCTATCGTACTTGGGTCACATCATGAGAAGACAAGATTCTCTGGAAAAGTCAACTATGCTAGGAAAGGTGGAAGGCAGTAGGAAAAGAGGAAGACCTAAAACGAGATGGCTTGACTCCATCAAAGCAGCCACGTCCTCCAGTTTGCAGGATCTGAGCAAGTCTGCTAATGAGAGGACGTTTTGGAGGTCTTTCCTTCCTAGGGTTGGAGGCGACTTGACGGCACAGAGCACACATGAAAGGCTGAGGGTATTGGTAGTGGTAATAGTGTTTGTGAGGAGTTTGCTGAGCTGGCATGGTGTAGTGGTTAGAGCATTGGACTAGGATTTGGGAGAGCTGGGTTTGACACTTTACTCTGCCCATAGGAGCTTGTTGGGTGACTTTGGACCATCGGTCAATCAACCTAATCTACCTCACAGGGTTGTTGTGAGGAGGAGAGGGAAATGATAGAGGATAAAGAATCCCAATGTGGAGAGGGGCAGGGTATAAATGAAGCAAATAAATATTTCTCTTTCCGTTACCAGAAATTACCCGTTCGTAGTCTTTTATCCGTCCAATAGTGCCCCCGTCCCCGTGCATCTAGTCCTCCTCGTTTGCACTCTCAGCCATGTACTGGAAACCTGTACACAGACATGTATACACAACTGTGTTCTAACCTCCACCAAGACACCCTAGAATCACTAAATTCCTCGTGTGTTCCATTTGATGGCCAAAGTAAAGCTTTGCGGGGAGAGCGGCTAAAAGTCTAATAAAATAATAAATAATGAAATCTCTCTTGGGGGAAATTTCCAGCTCTCTCTCTCTCTCTCTCTCAGCAAACTGAATGCTCCCCCCCCCACCCCTTCACTTCTCCTTCTCAAATATATATTCTCTCCCCCCGCCCTTCATCCTGAACAGCTCCTGGACTCTACAAGTGAAGTTTGCTCTGAAATTCGATTTAGGGCTTCTGTAAGGTCTTGATCTTCAACAAGAGCTATCTCTTTGTACTTTGTTACATTTTTATTCCACTCTCCCTGCAGAGCAGGCTCAGAGCAGATGACATAAAAACAAGGTAGCATAATAAAAACAATTCCAGCTCATAAAACCCAGCAGCATTCACACTGCACAACCCCTCAACAACCAAGAACCCGTGGGGTGGGTGGCAAACTGTTAGATGTTACGCAGACCTGGGTGTGGGGGGGGGGAATGCCCCCCTCCTGGCAGGAGGCCAGTTGAAGAGGGGGTCCGCTCCGCTCACTGCAACCACCATATTCCGGGCGGTTATCTTCATAATATCTCTGTAAGGTAGGTTAGGCTGAGAGTGTGATGGAGGTGAGGAGCGATCCTAAAGAGAGTTTCTCAAATCCAAACCTGTTGACGTCAGTGAATGTAGAGGGCGCAACTCGCTTTAGGACTGCACCGATAGTTGGGTTGGAGGCACTGCCTGATCTCCCAGATGTTCGTCCGCTACTCTTACCACTGCATTGCACTGGCTGTCGGGACAAGATTCTGAGCAGCACACGTTCTTCTCTGAGTTGTTGACAATACACACCACTGACATGGGTGTTAAACGGACAAGCAGAGTAGCCACGATAGTCTGTTGTAGCAAAACAAAACAGAAGACCGGGGGCACCTTAAAGACCAGCCCATAATATTTACAAAGAATCCTCCCTTGTTTTCTTTTGATGTTGCAGCCTTTTTCTCTTTGCCACTAGTACAGAAAGAAACCAGACTGTGTTCCTCTCTGGAATGTTAAATGCAATGCAGAAAACATCCGTGCTTGTCGGTGGAGATAGATGGGCCTACCTTTTTCCATTGCTCTTTTGACGGAAGATCTCCAGGCCCAGCTTTGAGGAGCAGCAGGCAGGGAGGACTTTGCTTCTCTTGGGTGCATCCTCCTACCCCGAGGTTGCACAAGAGCTTTGCTTTTCTCTACAAGATGTGGGGGCTGAGGAAGAGCCCCTCCTCTTAGGGTCAGGGTTAGGGCCTGACACAAAACTCAGTTTGAACTGGAGATATTTTGCACCTGAATTCATATTTTTTAAAGCAGCTGAATTGTTCTTGTGGTCTCAAAGTAAACCTGTTCTGTGCCAGAAACCGCAGGAACTGGATGTGTGGTGGGATCTGAGACTAGCGATGTACGTTTTCCAGAAATCGTGGGAAACAAAAACGGGGGGCCGGGGGTGTGTGTGTATTTTTTTCTGGGAAAGGAACAGACATTTGGGGGACAGTTGAAATATAGGCAGTATTTATTTCCTTATCAAAATTAAATGCATTTTGCTTTATGAACGTAGAAGGCATTTTTCATAACTTTGTAGGCATATAAAAGTGTACTGGTTGGTATATTTATGAAATTTAGAATTATAAACGCCCCGTACTAGAATGCGGGAGCTGCGGGCTGCTGCGCCCTTTGCTGCCAAAGCACATCTATCACCGTTTGTGCCATCTGAGAAGAATAATAAACCTTGGAAATAAAGGCCATAAATTTTGTACTAAACAAAAGCGAGATTTTCATTTGGACTTAGGAACAATCTTTGTGCTGTCTCAGGGTTGAGGGCTATCAGCAGATGTGGACGTTAACGGAAAATGAGCAAGACTGCAAACACTGGACTTTTCCGTAGTGTGGCATCGTGGTGTGTGGCCACAGTTGGACGCGCACATCCTTGAAAATGTATTGCATTTGTCGGCAGCATACAGAAGAATGATCATTATCGGCTGTTGTCGTGACCCAGAGTATTATCCCACGTACAGGAGGGGAGCATTACCTTCAGAATAGACACGTGGGAACCAGGAGTCGCTTTGTCTGCTTTAAAGCAACACATTAACCGCTAAACTGAGAGCCAGTTTGGTGTCGTGGTTAAGAGTGGCAGGGCTCTAATCTGGAGAGCCAGGTTTGATTCCCCCACTCCTCCGCTTGAAGCCAGCTGGGTGACCTTGGGTCAGTCACAGCTCTCTCAGCCCCACCACCTCACAGGGTGTTTTGTTGTGGGGATAATAATGACATACTTTGGAAACTGCTCTGAGTGGGCGTTAAGTTCTCCTGAAGGATGGTATATATCTATTATTATTATTATTACTACTTCTACTAGTACACCAGCTGCAGTTTCCAGTTCCTGCTACCCTGTTGGGTCCTTTTCATGCCCCCTTGTGCGCTCCTGCTTCTGCAGCAGTGACTTGTGGGCACGTTCGGCTGCGCGTGTGTTCCCACGTTCAGTTGCAGGTACTGGTTCTGGCCTGCGTCCGTGAAGAGGCCGCTCTCCCCGTCTCAGCTCAGGCTGCAGTTCCGCTCCTCCTGGGTTTTCTGTCAGTGCAGCAGGATTCCCCAATCGGTCAGGAAGCCCCCCCCCCGCCCCCGGGGTCCCTTTTGGTGCTGTGTGAGAGAGAGAGAGGTGTAAAGCTGGCTTATCCGTGAGCTCTTCTGTGGGCGCGGAGGTATTTGGCCTGGCAGTTGCTTGCGCTGGCTAAATAATGTTAATATTCGAAGGAGGAGATGTGTTTTTAAAGGTACTCGTGGTTATTACAGTTTTAATTTTTTGGGCGTGAGCCACCTTGGATTCTTGCTATAAAGAGACAAGTGGAGTCGCGGCATGTTAAACAAAATTATTAGGTGATATAAATTGTGAAATGTGCAAAAGGAGGACACAAAGAGTTCAGTGCCTGCAAGGGAGCTCTGGCTCCAGAGGGGCCTCAGAGTAATTGGGGGGGGGGTGCCACACCAGAAGGTTGGCCCACAGGTGAGACTTGGCATGCGGGGCAGCTGAGTGCACATCTTTGTGCTCTAGAGCGACAGCTCCACAATTGGTCACATTGTCACATGGCTAAGACATAACTACTGAATCCAGACAAGACAGAGGTAGGCTGGCCCGAGGGATGGAATCCACTTGTCCTGGATGAAGAGAAGTTGGCCTTTTCAGGGCAGGCTAAAAGCCTGGGCGGGGGGCAGGGGGGGTGCTCATGGACCTGCCCTGCTCTTAGAAAAGCGGGGTTTGTCAATTCTATCTTCACCTCCCTACAGGGGAGATGAAATTGACAAAGTCTTCCAGGAGGCAAAGATGAAATTAACAATGGTTGTTGGGGGTTTTCCGGGCTGTATTGCCGTGGTCTTGGCATTGTAGTTCCTGACGTTTCGCCAGCAGCTGTGGCTGGCATCTTCAGAGGTGTAGCACCAAAAGACAGAGATCTCTCAGTGTCACAGTGTGGAAAAGATGTAGGTCATTTGTATCTACTCAGGAGGGGTGGGGTTGAGCTGAGTCATTCTGTAAGAGTTTCCCAGGGTGTGGAATGCTAATGGCGGGAGGCTTCACTGTAACCTGAGGAGGTTCTTTTGCATATGGATTGGTGCTTGATGTGCTAATCTTCTCTGCAGGGCTATTGTCGGGTGTGGAGTGTTTTGTTGGCCTGGTGTTTTTCAGAACTGGAGCCCATGCTCTGTTCATTCTTAAGGTTTCTTCTTTCCTGTTGAAGTTTTGCTTATGCTTGTGAATTTCAATGGCTTCCCTGTGCAGTCTGACAAAGTAGTTGGAAGTGTTGTCCAGTATTTTGGTGTCCTGGAATAAGATACTGTGCCCTGTTTGAGTTAGGCTATGTTCAGCCACTGCTGATTTTTCAGGCTGTCCAAGTCTGCAGTGTCTTTCATGTTCTTTTATTCTTGTCTGGATGCTTAGTCAGTTTCACCTCTCTACACAGAGCTGGTGGAGATCCCTCTTCCCAGGGTTTGTTCATTTCATCTTCGCCTCCCAGAAGGGGAGGTGAAATTCACAGAGCCTTTCGAAAGAGGCCTTCTGTAGAGAGATTCTCAGCCGATCTGTGCTGATCCCTGCTGCTGTAATTTCACATTTGGAGGACTGCAATGCACTCTGTGTGGGGCTGCCCTTGAAAACGACAACTGTTCCAGAATATGGCGTCCCAACTATTGTCAGGAGCCTGTTTTAGAATAACTGCCCTGGTTGCCAGTCCGTTTTGTTGCTCAGTTCAAGGTGCTCTTTACTGTGATCTTTAAAGCCCTTCCTGACCTGGGGCCCACCGTCTCCGTCTCCTTCCGTATGTCCTTGTGTGCCAGCCACAGTCTTCAGGCAGCCACCTGCTGGTGATCCCACCTCTCAGGGTGGCCTCTCTGGCCTCGACCAGAGCTCAGGTCCTTTCCATTGTGGCCCTGGGAATGTCTCACAGCATCCCAGTTTCATTAGAGAAGGGACAGGGTGGCTGCCCCTCTTTGGAAGGAGTGCAGGATGCAAGCGAACTCAGTGGCTCTCTGGGACCGGAGTGTGGTACTCCCTCTGAGGCTTCTCCACCGGGGAGGGGGGGGGTTTGCTCCTACGCATGATGTTCCTCCTTCATAGCTTGGCCAGAGTAGAGGCCACTCTTTCTGTGACATTCAGAGAAACTCCTTTGGAGGGCAGGAGCGTTGCCTTTGTCGCAAATTGTCACCTGGGGAAGAGCTGCTCATGCCTTCCGATTTCTTTCCAGCAACATTTGCTACCACGGGAGCTTTTTGCACCGGTTTGGAAATATCTAACCAAAACCGGGACATTTCAAAGAGGAAAGGGAAGGTGTGCGAGGTCACAACAAGGGGGCGGGGAAGAACGCTGTATTTTTGAAAGAATGAAAGCTGTCACTCATTTGCAGCATCGGGTGCTTTGCCTCCTGTCGAGCCAGAATCCCGGCCCAAATCAAGCCCTGTGATGCCTTGCATTCTTCCTGTGAGAATCAGTCAGTTGTTTCTTATTCCTTCTTTCCTAATGCACCCCCCCCCCCATTTTGCTCTACAACCGTCTGTTCATTCTTTGTTGTGTCCGTATGGAGCTGAGGCAGGATTGGGATCGAATCCAAGCTCAGCCCATGAGGCTCAGGGGGAGGGCCTTGGAAAAGGTCCTGGGCGCAGATCGGATGAAACAGCAAACGTTGGCTTGCTGCTCTGGGAAGAGGGCACTGCAATGAGATTAGTTATATTAAATATTTAGGGAAAGTAAACCCCTGCTTTCCTATTTAAAACATGCACCGCCATTGTTCCTCTGTTGTTATGGTTCTTTGACACTGATTGGGGAGGGTCAGTCTTTTTATAACTACAAACTAAGTTTCTGGAGGCAAGAAGATGGGGAGGAAATAAGTAGAATTACAAATTTAGGTTGGCAGGGAAGGAAGTGGGCGGCAAGCAATTAAAAGACGATGCATGTTCACGTCCAAGCAATCCAGAGCGGACATTAAGCGCCTCAGAGCTGCTTCTTGCCTATGAAAGGCAATCCTCTTTTAAGCACAAAGCCCGGGGTTGCTTCGGCCTGATGTGCAGCTTAGCCATCCGTTCTTTTCCCTCTTTGGAAGGGCTGCCAGGGTTTGTAGAATCCGGCCTTTCTGCCCTTTCAAGAGGGTCCAAGAGGAAGAAATGTACCTCAGCCAGGATTACCGGATCCCCCTTCCTTGAAACCCAGGGGGCAGTGGGGGGGGGTCACCTTTTCTTTCATGTGTGCACTTCGCAGGTCCCTGATGATGTCACTTCCGGTTTCAATCGGAGGTGATGAAGTCTCAGCAGGGCCTAAGAACTGACCCCACTGAGACCCCCTTGCTTCCAGTTTAAACTGGAAGTGACATCAACAGGGGGCCACAGAGTGTGGGTGCACCATGCCACTATGTGCTCTGGCAGCCTCCCTGCACCTCCCCACCCCTGTCCAGGTGAGCAGTGGTAGGGGGTGGCAGCTGGGGACGGGGGATCTCCCAGCCCCCCGTGGAGGACTAACATCCCAGACCTAAATACTGAGGCAAATGGATTAAATTCGAGGGAAAGTTGTAGGATAACGTGCCTTTTAACCTCTGACCAAAATAGTTCAACACTGATTTATATAAGTTCTTTTCAAACCATTTTTCCTAAAAGCTCACAGTGGTTTACAATTCCAATCACAACCTCCAATAATAATCTAAAGTCGGAATTGTCCTAAAGCATGCTTCAGAGGTCCCAGAACATAACTGAAGCTCAGCCCACAGGCCCCTTTTCAAGGGCTCTGCCAGATGCATTTTCCTGCCCACAGACAGAGATGAAAATGGGACTGGGTCTGCTTGCATCTCCAGAACTGCTCTTGGCTGGCAGCAGCTTTAAAGAGCTACTAGATGGTCCGATAGCCGCAGAAATATTGTTTTTATATTAATAGCAGCTGGAAGCCTACTGTTGCTTACTATTTGTGCAGTACTTCTTGCCAGGCCGTTTTTAAAATGTGCGCATGCCTCATTCCGGTCGTGCTGTGGTGCTTTCAGTTGTAAGGTACTCTTATTTCTGGTTTTGCTTGCAGGAATAGTTTGGTGTTACGTCTAAACTCCAGGATGGTTTTCAGGGCAAGTGCCATCCAGCCACAGTTTGCAACTTCAGATGGCTTTTTAATTAGCGGACGGATAACTGCCTGTTTGAGCAGCCGAGGGAAGGTGCCCTGAGTTAGCGATTGATTTACAACAGATCTCAGTGGTTCACTTATATTTATTTATTATTTTTATTTATGTCATTTATAGTCTGCCTTTCTCACTGAAACTCAAGGCAGATTACACAATATGAGATTAGTACAATCAGTAGCAAGTACATTTCAGTATCAAGGACATTTCCATAAACAATGCCATAGGGTAAATAGGTACAAGTTTAAAAGATACAGCATTAGCAAGAATCCAATACAGAGTAGAAAAAATACTGAAACAGATAATATGTAAGGCAACATAGTGATGAAGTCTACGGTCCGTAATTCATTAGCAAAGCACCTGAGACCCCCATCCCTACAATACAGCCCTCCCATTTGAGTAAAAAGCCTTTTTGGACTATTTGGTTTTGCATCGTTTGCAGAAAGCCAGGAGAATGGGGGCTCTCCTGACCTCCTCAGGCAGGTCATTCCACAGGGTAGGGGCCACCACAGAGAAAGCCCATGTATGGGCTGCTCTTGATTTTGTGATCTTTACTTGATTTTAACAGCCAAGATGGGCAAGAATTGAGCTTACAAGTAGTGGCTTTCATAGATGCCAGGATCCTTTTAAGGTCTGTCATTGTAATTGCTTCAAAGCAGTCCAAATGTAGGCCAGATGGTGTATTAAGCATTTCTCCTCTCATTCACATTGCAGCTAGCATCTAGATCAGAGCATATTCATGCTGTTTTATCAGCGAAAACCTTAGCAAAGGCCTCACAGCCAATTGTCTGTTTTTGGGACTGTAAAGGTTCAGATTAAGGGGTTAGAAGGTGTCTAGATACCCTGAACAATTGGGACGGTCGTGAACTAGCCAACGCAACGGTTACCGAGAAATAACGTTTCTTCGCCGCTTTCATTTCCACTTCATAGATCCTCCGGTGTGTTCTGTAGCAAGCTCTATCAGCTTCCCTGCGGGTTTTTCACCAGTGTCTTTCTAGACATCTTCCGTCCCTTTTCAGGTCAGAAATGGGAAACTGCCCGTTGAAAGTTGTTTGTAAGCAGCTGCCCCCCTCTTGGTTGAGCTTGCGTTGTTGTTCAGAAGTCCCTTCCTGTTGACTGCATTGTTTTCCACTGTGTAATTCACTTTGAGTCTCAGTGAGAAATGCGGACTATAAATAATTTAAATAAATAAAACAGATCTGTGCCTTTTTTTGCAGCAGTCGTCCTGGCTCCCTCTCTGTTTACAGGCACAACGCAGGGTGCCGGCTGTAAGAGACAGAGTGCTGGACTAGGTTGCCCTCTGGTCTGATCCAGCAGGGCTCTTCTTCTGTTCTTCTGTTCACTTTTGGAGCTGTATTAAACTGCATTTCCAGGAATCCTTCTTAGTCCGGTATGACCCATAGTTTCTTAACTGAGTCAGCGGGTGTCAGTTGGATCCTATGGAAAGTGGGGAAGCCCATCATCTTGCAAGAGCTCAGCCTTCCCCGCCAGCCTTGCCTCCTTTTGCCAGGGTCCAGCTTCAACTTAGAACTGACTGCCTGTCAGATTTCATAAGTTGGTTTGTGCATGTTGAGAGTCTGGGAGTGACATTTCTGTATTTTGGGGCACTGCCTTCTTTGGATTGTGGTATATGATGGTTTTATGAAATGCTGTTTATTTCTGTAATCTTCATGCTTTTGAAGAAGTTGAATAGACTTTAAAAAGACAAATTAATAAATGGGAATCAGTTGGGCTCTCTGTCCCACTCAGGTCTAGAGGCTGTTGGTTACTTGGGTGGGTGGGGGAGGTGTTTTCCCTGCTGTTGCAGTGGGGGCAGCCCCTGCTTGCTCGCCCCCCCAGCCTGGCGTTGTTTGCTCTTCAGGCGTCCTTTCTACAAAGTGCCGGCTTCGTGCCTGGGACAGCTTGTGGGCCGTATTTGTCCTGCCTGGCTGCCCTCTCTGGGGCTGTTTGGGGAACGGTCAGGGAGGGGTTGGCCTAGATGACGTTGGAATCCGTCCATCATTCCGTGCCGTGGAGTTTCCGGGGGGGGGGGGAGATTCTTCTGCCTCCCTTCCTTATCATTATTTTACCTCCACCCTGCCATTGAATGAGGAGTGAGAAAGGTGGACTATAAAAAAAGTAAATAAAACAAAGAATATCATCCTTCTTTGATGAATGCCGTCCTATTGTTCTCTGTTGGCTGCATTCATCTGCGGGGGCTTTTGCAGGTCAACATGACTTTAGATGTCTAATCCTGTCCCCCTCGGTAGTTGCTTAAGCCAGCATGAGCACTCTGGAGCGGTGAGGGGGTGGGGGTGGGGGGAGTTGTCCTCCAAATATTTGCAGGTTCTTAGTTGAGATTAATTCTGATCTTCTTCCCCCTCTTGTGCTCGCATTGCTTTTTCCATTTGCTTTCAGCTCCTCAGGCTTGCTTTCTCCAGCGATCTGTGGCCCCTGCCTCGGCCCAGTCCCTAGGGGAGACGTTGCTCTGGCCCCTGCTGGTTGTCTCCATGTGGGCACTTTCTACGCCCTGCTTCCTCAAATGAACCGTAGTGAATTATTGCTTGGAAAACCTTGGCATGTGCCACCAGCTGTCTGCCACCATTGGCGGAGAGCTTCACGCTTAGGCGAGATCCCCTCGTTGGTGGACTCCCCTTTCATGCATCTTCTTTGCACCTTTGGAAGTTCATCTGCAGTCAGCCAATTTTGCTCTTCCTTTTGTTCATCACCTGGGTGTTGTTATTTGTGCCTGAGCAAGTTCAGCACCCCGTTCCGCGCAGTCCCTGCAGAACCAAACCAAAGATAATCACTTTAATAAATAATAACAACATACAATTTATATACCACCCTTCAGGACAACTTAACACCCACAGAGCAGTTTACAAAGTGTGTTATTATTATCCCCACAACAATCACCCTGTGAGGTTAGAGGGGCTGAGAGAGCTCTGAGAAGCTGTGACTGACTCAAGCGGAGGAGTGGGGAATCAAACCCGGTGCTCCAGATTAGAGCCCCGCTGTTCTTAACCACTACACCAAACTGGCTCTTTTCTAAGCCTTTATATCTCACATGCCTCAGCCAGTTTACAAAATGCAAGATGCTGCACATAATTAAAACACAAAAACATAAACACAAGTTAAAAACCAACTGATTAATAAATAGTGCTAAATGATTAATAAATAGTGCTAAATGCAGAAGCAGCTCAGCAGAAGGCTGATGGATGTAGGAAGACCATCCTGTTAAGAAGCTTCTTTCTAAGGGGGTGTGAGATCCAGATGTTCATGTGAAAAGGTGGCCAAGCTGCAGAGGTTCTTCTCCCGGTGGCCGTGACTGTGAAGGGTGTCTGGCTTCTTCCTGCCCAAGGGTCTATTCCCGGGGTGGAGCACTTTGCAGCACAGTAACTTCCACACAGTAGAAATAAGTAGAACAGACTCTTGTGTTTTAGCTTCTATAAAAGGAGTTTGCTGCATTATAAAGGTAAAAAGGTTGCATTGGTTAGAAAACAAAGAATATCTAACTGATCTTCATCTTGTTTCTTTTGTCTCTTTCTCTAACTCCAAATCTCTACATCACTCTGGTCTAGCCACAACAGTGGACACTGGCAAACTGGTCTCTGAGTACGTGCAGGAATGTTAATTGCACCTCAATAAAACTGGGGTGCAATTAACCCAGGTTCATTATGCATAAACCTTTCTTTTTGGGAAAAACTACCAATGGCTCTATGCAAACTAGCTGTTTCTAGCTAAACTCAAACAACAGTTTAACTCTTTCATGACAGAAAGGATGACACTTGCTAAAAACACTAACAGCCAGCTTTTCAGGGCAACAACAACAACTGTGCTTATTCGCAGCCGAACCACTTAAGCCCTGTGCTACAGCAGGGTGAGGGCCACCTCTGCGTCTCTTCCCACTTCTGAGGTGTCCAACTTGGACACCAGCAGGCAGAGCCCAAATGTGGCTCCCCCCTCTTCCCTTCTGAGGCTCTGAAGGGCCCTTGAGCCTTCCAGCCGTCAGTAGCGGGCCCAGGATCCCAGCATCTCCTTAAGCAGCCCTTGGGCCAAGGGGAAGGTCCCTGCGTGGAGGTCTCCTTGGCCAGATGTGGCCCCATCAAGGCGCATGGCACGGTGGAGACAACTTCACACGCGCATCAGAGGGGCTGATCTTCCTAGCATCACCCCATACCAGCGGCTGCTACCATGTGGCATCTCTCTATGCTGCTGGAAAATACCACTCTTGGTGGGAAGTGTGGCAGCAGCGTACAGTCCTAGCGAGTGGAGGGCCGTCGTCACACGGCCATAAATTTAGCGACATCTCCCACTGAATGCTCAACCTTATTCCGGCTCTCTTGCGATTTCGCTATTCTCCCCAATTCACGCTTTGTGACTCTTTATGTCGTCTTTATCCACTTCCATGTGAATGCCCTGGATCGACTATGAATGCTTTGCAACACCAAAACACTCATTTGTATAATAGAAGAGTGATATAGTGCAAATATGCGAAAAAAATAAAAATAAAGGGGTGGGATTTTTAGGGCCCTGTTTTCAGAGGCACTTTGACAGACCGTCGAATTGCGCTTTTCCCTTTTAATGTGACTGACTGGGAGCGCAAGCAGTCAAAAGATGGGAGAATCCGTTCTAATAATGATAACAGAAGAAACGATTTCTAGTGCAGAACTGACGAAATAAGGGTCCGTGTGATGACGGCCCAGGTGGTCCCCAAGAGTGCAGAGGAGCAGGCAGCCTTGCCTGCACATCCACGGTTGTTTGAACGCACTCTTGACATCTCTTTCTTTGATTCTTGTACTGGAAGGAGAATAGGAGACTGGTTGATTTCTTTGAACTTGGAAGAGGCGAACAATCAAAGTAAAGCAAATACAAAGTGAGAAAAATCTCAGAGCTGAAAAAAATGGCGTTTGGCGTCCTTCGGGAAACACAGTGCCTCTCTTTCTTTCTTCCTAATCCATCACAAGTTTGTTATCAGACTTTTACTGTGAAGATAAATGCTTGTTTGTGTGTGAAACGTGCAGGTGTTAGAGAAACAAACTTTCAAGCAAAGCCAAGAAAGGGACCCATTCCTCCTCCCCCTTCGCCTCCCCCCCTCGGTTGGGCAGAAAATGCCTCCAGCACTCTGCACATTGCACTCTGCGTTTTCTTCCTTCCTAATGCAACCCAGAAGGGGCTGCACATGTACGGATGGGCACGCATGCAGCTCCTGGCCAGTGGAGCAAATAGCTCTTCCCAGAGCCACTTTAAGTCAGGAAAATGGTGCAGGGAGGTGACTGACTCGGGAAGAAGTTCTCTGAGCACAAAGCATAGAGGTGAGTGGCCACTGCCTTGAGCGCGTCCAAGTCAGCCGACCATCTGCAACGCTGCCACCACAGAAAACAATTGTGAGGATGGAGCTATTTGGACACAAGAAGTGGGAACATCCCTGTTTCCAAGTTTAAGGCACGCCCACAGCCACCCACCGATAGGGTGCCTGCTTCACTCTGCAGTACACTGCTGCCTTGCATACGTTGTGCTGTCAGTGTTGGGTCTCAAAAACAAGCCAGTATGGCAGCTCCTTAGGCAAAGATGCCGGGGCCCACGTCTCCTGCCTTGGTTGTTTCCGGTGAGAGGCGACTATGAAGTTTGGGTCAAGAATTAGGCGCTAAGCCTAGGAGCTAACCTAGAGAGGGGGGAACCCAAGGCAGCCAGAGCTTTCCACCAGGTTGAGAAGTCCCAGGGCCAGAAAGAAAAGATGGCACAGCATGGTGGGTGGGGCTGCCTGTGATTGGTGGTGCATCCCATAAACTGGGTAGCACAAGGGCATCGTGTGCACTGTGGGTGGCGCTGTGCCAGTGGGTGGCCAAAGGGTTGTTCTAGTGGAGCAGAAGGGCTGGGTGGACAAGAAGTCTTAGACAACAAACAAGAGGGCTATGTCTGGAAGTAAGGAATGGGCTTGCCGAGAGTCGGGGGCGGGGGGCCTACCTCGGGGTCCTAGAATCATAGGGTTGGAAGGGACCTCCACGGTCATCTAGTCTAACCCCCTGCACAGTGCAGGAAATTCACAACTACCCCCCCCACACACACACACAGTGACCCCCTGCTTCATGCCCAGAAGATGGCAAAACACGCTCAGGATCCCTAGCCAAACTGGCCTGGGGAAAATTGCTACCTGACCCCAAAGTGGTGATCGGCGTTTATTCATTTATTTCAAATCTCTGTTCATCCCTCCCCACATGCATTACCCTGGGCGTGTAAGAAGGGGCCCCAAGAACAAAGCCCTGATGCAACCCTTCCTGCCCTCCCTCTCATGATCTGCCCAGGTTCACAGAATCAGCCATCCAACCTCTGCTTAAAAACCTCCAAAGAAGGAGAGCCCACCACCTCCCGAGGAAGCCTGTTCCACTGAGGGACCGCTCTCACTGCCAGGAAGTCCTTCCTAATGTTTCTTCCTGTCGCCCCCAAAGACATGCTGGCACTGGCTTTTCTTGGCCCCGTTCCAGCTCTCAGGTGGCCACTGAGGGGCTCGCCTCCTTCAAGAGGATGGGGAGAAGCATACGTGACCCACAGGGCAGCTGGGTGTTGGCCGACGGGAACAGCACCCCAGAATCCAGCACGAGCGGGAGGAACCGAGGGGCCTGAACTCTGCTGCCTGCCTGATTCGGAGTGCTGTGGGTAACATCTGCAGGCAATGCCTTTGGAGGGATGGAGAGCCCGTACGTGCGCCCCCACCACCACCGCCATGCACAGACACACAACTTGTCCATCCAGATTCTGCTTTGGTGGAACTGATAAGAAGAGCCCTAGAAGTGTAGATTGGGGTCCAAGTCACAGTTTTTAAAGTGCTTTTGAAACAGAAAATCATCACAGAACTGCTGTAAATAAAGTCACTATAAAGAAAGAAAACGGCTCAAAGTGCAGGCATGACCCAGCCCGGCCAGCCACTTGAAAGGAAGCCGCTCAGGGGCCACCGGGATTTGTCTGGCGCGGTGCCCCCCCCCTGCAAGGATGGGGGGGATTCACAAGACCGGTTTTGTTATGCTAAAGTCCTCTGGGAAATCGCTTGATGTTGGCTTCGGCTCTGTCTTTTTTTCCAAGTAGGCATATGAATTGGTTGCAAAGGCCCTCTGTTCGGATTTAAAAATCAGCAGCATAAACATGGTTTGGTTTGTTTACTTCTCAAAAATCCATGAAAAATGCTGGTGGGAACTGGGCCTAGCCGAGAGGCCGAAGGATTAGAGAGGCCCTCAAGATGCCAAATGGATCCCTGAGCAACAGAGGCTTTCATCCAAGACCCCCTCCAGGCCCTCCTGCCCAGTTCACAGTTTCTGAGTTTCCTTCTGCCCTCCATGCGTCTGACAAAGAGAACGTGATTCTCGAAAGCTTCTGCTACAATAAAATTGGTTAGTCTTGAAGGTGCTACTGGACTCTTGTTGATTCTGCTACTACAGACTAACACGGCCAGCTCCTCTGGATGAGTGAGCAGGCAATGCAAGGCAAGGCAAGGGCGTCTGCCTTCTGGAACCTTCGCTTGAGGCCCTTCCTTGTGGTGTCCCCAGATATTCCTCAAGGAAGCGGGCGGGGGGAAAAAACCCCTCCTCTGTTCGCTGATGCAATTTGCCTTTTGCGGAGTCACTTTCCCTTGCTTTTTACTACCGTGTGTGCAGCCTGCATCTCCCCAGCCGGCAGGCTCTTTTGCAAGGTCGGACGCTTCTGGCTGCGGTGTGCTTGCTGTTGCCCAGTCAGGCTGACCTAACTCCGAAAACACTGAACCAGAAGGCTGAGGACGAATGGCTTAGGTTGAAACCTCCTGCTGCTGCATTACGCCTGTGTAAACCCACCACTTTTCATGAACCCCCCCCCCCCCGGGCGGCGTTGCGCAGGATCTGGTCTCTAGCCGAGTCCCCCGTCGCATTTCTCATTTGTTGGCTGCTGCAGCTGCTGGCGCTTGCTTTGCAGGAGGGATAAATCTCCAGTTTGTGCTTCAGCAGGGACCTCTCGGCAAACCCAGGCAGCTGCCTCCTTTCGCCTGTCCCTGGCAGGGGCTGTGTGCCGGCTCCGCTCCGCTCCGCTCGCGGGAGGGGGAAGGGAGAGCTCCAGCGCTCCTGCAGAGCAGGAAAGGGGGGAGGGGGCTGTGTGGAGGGCCTGCAGCGCTGCTGGATTTTCTCCAGAGGAGGCTGCCGCCTTTGCTCTTTTGCAAAGTGTGCATAAGAATTCCACACCCGGCTTATTGGTAGGAGGGGAGATCTCTCGCCAGTCTCCAGGGGCTTCCCACACCTGCCAAATGGTGGAGCGGGACCCCCAGGCTTTACTGCTCTTTCTAGGGGAATGGGTTTTGAAAAGGGAAACCGTTTAGCCCTGCACTGAAGACCCCTTCCCCGCTTATTTACTCACCACATGGGGAGACGGGCAGGAGCACGCTGGCCCCCCTCCCTCCTGCCTCCGTGCAACCATTGAGTGGTCTGCAAATGTGTGGAGGAAGCGCCTGCGCACAAACCCCCTCCCTGTGACCAGCAGCCCTCCGAAAGCAATGTTGCTGATCACGGAGCACGTGTACACACCGGCACTTATCTCCCCATGCAGTGAATGGGAGCAGATCGTGTGTGCTGGGCTTTTGCTTCCTTTTGTAGACAATCCCACCGCTTCTGCTGGAAGCCACTTGCGGTATTCAGATGAACTGGACCGGTCGGCCTTCATGCCTACTAAAGATTTGCAAACGCTCTGTGGCACCTCCTCCCCTGGCTTTTGCCACCAGTTTGGGAGTGCAGCACGTGTGGATTCTGCCTGTGGTGATGGTGGAGAGTGCCCTTAAGTCACAGCTGACTTATGGCGTCCCCCCGGGGGGGGGGGGGGTTCATGGCAAGAGACTAACAGAGGGGGTTGGCCATTGCCTGCCTCTGCAACCCGGGTCTCCCTTGGAGGTCACCCATCCAATTACTAACCAAGGCCGACCCTGCTTAGCTTCTGAGATCTGATGAGATCAGGCTCACTGGGACTATCCAGGCCAAGGCTCTGCATGTGGAATGACTGTTATGTAGAAAAGAAATGTGTGGGGGGTGGGGGGGGCTTACAGAGGACTTTCTGGATCAGGGTCTGATCATTGGAGACGGATCCTAATACTTGAGGGGTTAGAGGCTGGCCAAATGGTACCGCAACCTGGCGTGCTAACAGCATCCCCGATGCCGGCTCTCCCGCTGTTCCCGCTTGGATCCCTGGCTCCCCTGGCACCTTCGTCTCTGATCAACTCCTTTTACCAAAAACAAAGAGGTGGACGCCCCAGGAACGACAGGAAAAACGGGATACAAAGGTCCCAGAGGTCTATAATAAATATATGTAAAGGGAAATACAAGGCGCATATAATACTGTGCAACACAATCACAAACAAAATTGCAGAAAACATCCTGAAACAACATAGTGCAATTAAACATATGCTATAGAGAAATGACAAGCTGCAGACGACTGGCAACAACAAAGACAGGATGCCGGCTAAATTCCTGTTTAGGTAAATAAATCTTCATCAGTCGTGAGCGGCCTTGTGCACATCATTGTGAAGATAAGGAGTCAAGCTAATTGGTGGTGTATATAATACAACTTCAAAGAGTAAATATCACTGGCTTCAGTCTTCGTCAGTCATGTACAACCTTGCTCTTGTAAATTTACTGGCCAGAGACTCCAAAGAAATTCATAACGTGTAGTCAGCTCAGGTCCCAAAGCCAGCTTGGGTGAATAGTGTCTACACGTCACAAATTAGCTTGAGTCCTTATCTTCACACTGATGTGCACGAGGTCGCTCAGGACTGAAGAAGATTTATATATCTAAACAGGAATTTATCCGGCATCCGGTCTTTGTTGTTGCGGATTGTCTGCAGGTTGTCATTTCTCTATCGCATATGTTTAATTGCACAATGATGTTTCCTGAGTTTTTTTGCAATTTTATGATGATAGATAGATATTTCTATTTGTGATTGTATTATGCACTCCTTGTATTTTTCCTTACATATCTACGGGATCGTCTCTCCCCATATATTCCCCGGAGGACACTCCGATCAGGGGACAAACAGCTGTTGGTGGTCCCTGGCCCCAAGGAGGCCCGCCTAGCCTCAACTAGAGCCAGGGCCTTTTCGGTCCTGGCTCCCACCTGGTGGAACGCTCTGTCTGCTGAAATTAGGGTCCAGCAGGACCTACTATCTTTTCGCCAGGCCTGCAAGACAGAGTTGTTCCGCCAGGCATATGGCTGAGGCTGGGCCTCCGCCGGCCTGGAAAAAAGGGGTGTATAAAATCTTAACTCTCCCTGTGAAGGCTGTCCACCATCCTGTTTTAAATGTGTTGTTTTTAACGTACATGAATTTTTAATTGTATTTTTAATATGTTGTTATCTGCCCTGAGCCCGCTCGCAGGAAGGGCGGAATAGAAATCTGAAATAGATAGACGGATGGATGGATGGATGGATAGATTCTATTTGTGATTGTATTATGTACTCCTTGTCTTTTTCCTTACTTATATTTATGGTACTTTTGTACTCCTTTTTTCCTACAACTTCTTCAGCCACCATAGCTGTCGGGATATTAAGGCCCACTAATCTGTAATTAAATGTTCCCTGCATCTGGTGTTGGGAGATCATAGAATCATAGGGTTGGAAGGTACCTCTACGGTCATCTAGTCCGACCCCCTGCTCAGAGCAGGAAATTCACAAAGACCCCCCTGACTGCCCCAGTGACCCCTGCTCTGTGCCCAGAAGATGGCAAAACACTTCCGGGATCCCTAGCCAAACCAGCCTGTGCAAAACCGTGACCCATCCCCAAGGTGGCGATTGGCACCACCCTGGGCATGTAAGAAGGGCCACGAAAACCAAGCACTGATGCAACTCATTCTGCTCTCTCTGTTCTTGTTCATGGAGATTCAGTTCAGACGTCATCGCTAATCGTCACAACTTGAGACAATTCCCAGCCCCCCTTACAGCCATGCTGTCTACTGGCCATTACCACATCTCCTGCCTGGAGTGAAATCCTTTTGCCCTTTCTCAGCCAACTGCCACTCACCTTTTTCAGGCAGTCCCATATCCTAGAATTCTTTTTCCTTCCTCTCTTTCTCCATGTCTTCCATTTCCCACTCTGTGGCCATAGACTGTTCCCCCAAATACAAACCTCTTCTTCATCTATCCTTGCAAAAGCAGGGAGGGTACTCAAATGTTGTTGCTTGGGTAGATCATACCCCCCGCTAGACAAGTGGCTTCCCAGGCTTTGCTTCCTGGCCTGGTGTCCCTTTTCGAGTGTTCTGTGCCCCCAGCTGGCTAAGTCATCCCTCCAGAGCACATGTTTGTCAGTCTGCGTGCAGTGGGGTCTAAACCAATTAACGAGGTGGGATGACACAGCAGAGGTAACCAGTTATAATTTCAGAGGAGTTTGCCATGTTAGTTCGTAGTTGTACAATAGTAAAGAGTCCAGTAGCACCTTCAAGACTAACCAACTTTATTGTAGCATAAGCTTTCGAGAACCACAGCTCTCTTCATCAGATGCAACGGTTACATCTGACAAGGGGAGCTGTGGTTCTCGAAAGCTTATGCTACAATAAAGTTGGTTAGTCTTGAAGGTGCTACTGGATGAATTATAATTTTGTTAGTCTTTCAGGGACCCCAAGACCTCTATTTTTTATGTTTGCCACCCCTCTGGGAGCACAGATGGGTCTTGGACCTCCCCCCCCCCCAACCCCTGCCATCCTGTGCCTGCCTCCTGGCTTGCCCTGGTGGGGCTCTTCCTGACTGATCCCGCTCGGGGAGCGTTGTGCTGCTGTGAGAGGCACCATCTGGCTGTTGTCCTGCCATCAATTCTTGGCTGCCTGTTCAACCTGCTGTCCTTGCTGCCTGTCCGGATAGTTTATGATGCCAGCAAGAACTTAATTACTGGCCTTGTCCTCCCCCAAGGACCACGTCCTTTCTTGATAATAGAGTGTCCGCCAGGCTGGAACAGAGGAGCTTGGTTCTGCTCGACAGGCCGCTCAGGGCTGACGGCGAGCGGATGGTGTGCTCCGTGTGTGTTCCTGTGTGTTTATCTGGCTTATTCAAAGGTCTGCTGGGTGTCTAACAGCATTTGGCAAAAGAGAATCGACTTTTTTGGGAGGCGGAGAAACCTCCACTCTTTCCACTACCTACTCCAAAACCATTTCTGTTTTCTGGAACCCAAACCTTGGAAACTGTGAACATTTAGATTTTTTGATCCGGCCTTGAAATTCCAAAGGAATTTGAAATAATTTGTTCAAGCGGCTGCAGACAGTGCCCCAAATGGTCTTGTACAGCTCAGCACTGAGGCGCAAGTTGAATCTGGGGCTCTTTGGTCTGTCGGGGTCATGCTCACCGTCACGAAGACCAGCATTTTAAAAAAAATGGGGTTCTTCATAATTCACAGGGGATTTTTTCTTCGCAAAATTCAGAGTTAAGGCATTGAATATTTTTGCTTATTGTTCTGATCTTCATGCCGGAAAGATTGCCCTCCTTTCTCAGTGGAGTTGTTCTTCGAAGAAGTTGAACAATTCTGGGGCCACTTTAAATCTCCTAGCCTCTGCAAACAGTGGCTGGTGTCAGGATGGTTGGGTTCTCAGGATCCGAGGACACTGGAACCAAAGGCCTGGCTTTGATGATGGCGGACACCTCTGCCAGGAGGGCAGTCAAGGTCTTGTGGGTGAGGGAAGATTTTCTTGTCAACATGGAGTCCAAAATTCTGCACGCGATGCCAATTATGCGCTCCCACGCTCCTCCCATGCTGGAAGCATTTGCACCAGAAGATCGTGCGGAAGGACTGCAGAACCTAGACTTGGACTCTTCCTCCTAAGTATTGTTTCTCTCCTCTGGCTTTCCTCAGGGCTGGTATAGCTTAGTGCTTAGAGTGTTAGACTAGAACTTGAGTTGACCAGGTTTGAATCCCTCGCTCAACCGTGGAAGCCCTCCAGGTGCACAAATGGGGTGGGACAGAGATGGACATTCCCATTTTCATCACAACTCCGGTTAGTAACTGTTGTCCCCATAGAATGTATCTGACCTTTAAAGGACTCTGACTCTATCGGCGGCCATCACCCCAATGAAATTTCTATTGGACCAGGAACGTGCAGCACAAAAAGTGGTCCCTTTCCAAAGTCTGCAAGCTAAAAATTAACACAGGAGAGGCAGCAGATGGGGGAGAATAGGAGGTGAACAGGGAGATGATATGCTTCCCGTTTGATTAGCGGTTAGGTTTTGTGTCAGCAGGGTCTGGGGAGGGGAGCAGCGTCTCTGAATGCAGGGATGTTTTTTTCAAGGGAGCCCCTGTCTGTTCTAAACCTGCTGCTCCTTTCTACAAGACAATAGCCTGGACCTTGCTTATCCTGTCTGTATCGTAAATCTCTCTCAGCCTTGCACGTGAAGCTGGAGGCAAGCAGGCCGCCCTCCTCCTTAATCTCCAGAGTGATGCTACGTGCTCAAAGCAAAGGAGTTAGCCGTGTTAGTCTGTGGTAGCAAAATCAAAGAGTCCAGTAGCAAAAATTGGTTAGTCTTAAAGGTGCTACTGGACTCTTTTTGATTTTGCTCAAAGCAAGGGCCTTCCTTCCCAAGGCAAAAGAAGGAAGAGGCTTAGATGTGGCAGGAAAAGGCACTAAGCCCTGGCATAGAGCAAGACGGAGAGAGCTTCGTGCTGTGCCAAAATGGTGTTTTATTTACTGTATCCAAATTTGTCTCTCCAGGTAGGGGGGGACGAGCGGATCACCAGTTTCGAAGCCAGACGACTTTGGGATCAACCCATCCCGGAAAGTCTTCCAAGAACACATGCAATAAAGAGAGGGTGTTTGGCAAGGCGAGCTCTTCTTCAGCTGGTTCAAGAAGGGCAAACTTGCTGCAAAATGGCAGCTTCCGTTGACCTTCCGTGCCCCCTGCTCCTGCTTTGGCTGCGCCAGGCCAAAGGTTTGGAACAAGTTGCCTGCCAAGGCAGCCTCACTGGCAGAGGAGAGTCCGGCACTAATAGGACATGGGGACTGGGACTGGATCCCCAGAGGGGGTGTGCCCCGTTCCTAGTCTTTTCTCCTGCAAAGCCAGGGGGCAACTCAGAGCATGTGTCTGTTGGATCAGCTGGGTGGTCCCAGGGCCTGAGGGAGATGGGGGCCACGGCTTATCAGGTGTGCAGAAGGGCCCCAAGGCAGCAGGCACAGCTGGTATCGGGCACTCCTAGGGAGCTTTCACTTGGCCTCAGGAGGTGCTGTTAGATTATTTTAGACTCGGGATGAAATTATGCCCCCCCCCTGCTTGAGAAGGCCAGATATACTTTGCATGCAAAGTTACAGCATGGTTTGGGGGCCTCTCCGTTGTACCCGTGCGCCGGGGTCCTGGGCTTCTACCCCAGTGTCTGGGTCTGGTGGCATCCTGTTTTGCTTCAAAGGGGAAGGGCTGCTGGGGCTCTCTCGCAGTGTTGGGCAGCATTGGAAATGTTGCTAAGCAACGGTGCAGGACTGAGCGATCTCCGTTACAGCCGGCCAGGGAGCTGCTTGGGCAGTTAGTTCATTCTCTTGCAAGCTCTGCTGGATGATCCAGGGTTGGATCCGTGCATTTGGATTGGTGTGGCTTGAGCAAAGGGAAGGAAACACACCTCCTGCCTTAGGGAAGGAGTTTAGCCTGACTGCTGCCTCACTCGGGTGGGCATCGTCAGGACAGCAGGACAAAAAGCGGAAGTTTGTCTGTCTGTTTAAAAATATTCGCAGGCTGCCTCAGAGCCAAAGCTCTCCAGACAGTTTGCATGCGAGAGAAAACCCAGAGACCCATAAAGTGCATACCAAGAGCAATACAAAAACCCAACTGCACTAAAAGCAGGCAGCAGTAAAAACAAGATGCCACCAAGAGGGTCGTGTGCTAAAAGAGCAGGAGAAAGCAAAGCTGGCTGGACCAGAAAGCCGCCCCTCCCCAGTCTGTCTCCCAATTTGCGGAGAAGAAGAAGGCCTCAGCCAAGCCAGCTGTGGAGGGTGTTCGACAGCCCACTGCTGAGAAGGCCTTGGTCCTCGTGGCTGCTGGGGTTGTTTGGTGGGGGGGGGCGCTTTTTCTGCACAGCTCCACAGCCTACCTTGGCTTAGGAAGGGAGGTGCATTCTTTAACCTAAATGCACTTCAGAGGAGGACTGATCGGCAACCAGTGAGGGACTCGTGAACTCTACCCATACTTTGTTAGTGCAATGTGGGGTTGAAGTTGGTGACATTAGAAAAAAAAGCAAAATCTAAGGTTTTTAGGTTTATATATAAGCAAATGTGTCAGTCTGTGGAAGACAGGATATGTTGAAGATGACGCCCACCCCTTGCAGCAAGAAATCCAAGCTCTCTTGAGTAAAAGGGTTTTAATGAGGTATCGTAGCTTCACCATATCTACGTCCATAGGTTACACAGAAGCAAGTAAAGGCATCTGGCTGTACACAGGTCCCTTGTTAAGAATGACGCATTGAGTACAGGATACATTATATCAACCCCGCTACACGATCCCCACCCCCACCCCGCTCTGCCTTCCATGCCAATCCAGCTGGGTGCAGTCAATCCCCGAGGGAGGAGAAGGAGGTGTCTCAGGGCCGCTGCCGTGAGCCATCCAAGATAAGAGTTCGGCCGTCCCGGGAACTGGACGGGAAGAAGGGAACAGGCTATTGCAACATACACAGGGCAGGATGGCAATATGGAGGGACTGTGGGCAACATACCTGACAAAATGAAGGGGGGGGGGAACCATCTTGTTGCAATGCGTCCTGTGCAAAAGCCAGATTTTGCATCCAGTTTGAGGTCAGCGTGGCTGGACTGTGCTAGCAAAAACGTTAGCATAAACTAACGGCTGTCGAGGGCTTCTTCTGGTGATCTGTGGTGTTACTTAACATTTATATCATGCTTTCCAAAGTACAAGTGCTTTATGTACTTTAACATAACAACAACCCTGAAAGGTAGGTGGGTATTACTGTAATACCCCTATTGCAGATATTGGTGGGGGAGAGCGAGTGGGACTTGCCCAAGGCCAGCCCGAGGGAGTTGAGGGCAGAGGTGAGGGTCCAGTCAGGAACTTCTTGGGTGCTGCTCCGTCTCTCGGCGCCTGCTGTCAACCCTCCCTTGGCCCCAGACTTTGCCTCCCTCTTCTCCCCCTCCCACCCCATCCTCCATGTAACGATTCCCCCTTCATAACTTCAGCCGCTGCCAACAAAAATTTCAAATTTTGCAGAAACCCAGATGTGACATCTGGAAACAATTGGGGGGAGGGGGGAATTAAGTAATTTTCCCAACTTTATTCTGATTGCAGAATTTGGTGGGCTTGAGTGTGGAAATCCGCACCCCGTGACCTCAGGAGCAGATGAGGCACGGGGATGAGTCATCCTGGGCGGCTGGGTGCAGGCGCCTGCTCCGTAATGAAGGCCATGGGGTTCCTCTGGAGTAAGCGGATCTTGTTCCTTGTTCGCACATGGCTTTCAGGCTGTATGAAACGGCTGTAATTTCCCCTTACCGGTCCGTAGGCGCCAACAGTTGTCCGGGGTGTCGATTTGACTTGGTCCTTGGCCAGGGGGCTTCCCACATGTGCTCGGAAGGTGAGTTGGGTCAGGGGGGGGATGTTTCTGGCAGCGAAGGGGTATCGCTTGAAGGGGAGGCCTCCATCGTGAGGCTGGGGGGTCCAGGGGAAGCCTTTGTTGAAGAAACAGAAGGGTGGGGGACACCTAGTGAATGCAGAGCGACGTAGCTCAGTGAACATACTCATGAAGCTACCTGCTCCCCAGCCATCTTATCTCCTCTGACAGGCGGCTGATCTCCAGGGTCTCAGGTGGTAAAGGCTCTTTCACATCACCTGCGGCCTGATCTCCTTTCACCTTGAACTGCTGGGACCTTCTGCATGCCAAACAGTCGCTCGGCCCCTGAGCCATGGGCCCTGCCTTAGAGTGGAAGAGCGCCTACCGTGCAGCCCCGGGTGCAGCCTCCGAGGGCGTCTCTAGGCTCAGGTGCCGCGGCATGATAGAGGGGTGTGTGTGGTGGGGGGTCCTTAGCAGAGGCAGCAGTGTGGGAAGAGTTCCCTAAAGTTCAGAAGGTTGAGAGCCGCTGGACTAGAAGCTGGAAATTTATTTATTTGTGCCATTTAGAGTCTGCCTTTCTCACTGACACTCAAGGCGGATTACACAGTGTGAGATGAGTACAGTCAATATCAAGGACATTTCCATAAACAATGCCATAAGGTAAATAGATACAAGCAGGGCTTTTTTCAGCGGGAACGCGGTGGAACGGAGTTCCGGAACCTCTTGAAAATGATCACATGGCTGGTGGCCCCGCCCCCTGCCCTCCGCACCCCTAGGCGGCGTGGAGGGCAATCTCAACCCCCCTCTGTCTGGAGATCAGGGGGCGGGGCCACCAGCCATGTGACCATTTTCTCCGAGGGCAACCCACTGAGTTCCACCACCTCTTTCCCCCAGAAAAAACCCTGGATACCAGTTCACAAAGACATAGCATTAGCAGGAATCCAATACAACATAGGGGTGAGGTCTCTGGTTCCTAACTCATCAGTGGAGCATTTGAGATTCCCTCCCTACAATACTTCCCTCCTATCTGAGTAAAACGCCTTTTTGAATAATTCAGTTTTGCATCATTTGAGGAAAGCCAGGAGGGTGGGGTCTCTCCTGACCTCCTCAGGCAGGCTGTTCCACAGGGTAGGGGCCACCACAAAGAAAGTCCGTGTATGGGCTGCTGTTGATTTTGCCCATGTGCAGGCTGGCACCTGCAGGAGACCCTGTTCAGATGAGCGAAGCTGCCGTGGAGGAGTTTAGGGAGGGAGGCAGCCCCGTAGGTATGCTGGACCAAGGCCGTGAAGAGCTTTGTATGTGATAACCGATACCTTGAACTGAACACGGTAACTGATGAGTAGCCAATGGAGCGACTGCACGATGGGAGTGATGTTCATGCTCCTGCTAACAGTCGAGGTGCAGCATTTTGCACGAATTGGAGCTTCCTAGTTAACTTAGACGGGAGACCAAGGTATAGTGCATTACAATAGTCAAGTCTTGATGTTACCACAGCATGGATCCAGGGGGCCAGCTCGGCCGTGTCGAGGAAATGCAATGCGGAATGTGATGGGAGGAGTGATACCAAGATACCTTCTTATATCCAGAGAGCCTGCCTGGCTTGCTCCTCTAGCTTTCTTTGGGTCTGTACATACACCTTGTAGATGTTTGCCCCAATCAGGGATTTAGGATTGGGCTTCTTCTTCTCACACTGTCCTCTGCCCTTCCTTGGGAAAGGGAATGAATGGAAGGAAGGCTGGTATGCTGCAATGGACTAGGACTGGGTTCTGGGTTCAAATCCTGCCTCAAGATACTCGCTTGGTAACCTGGGGCAAAATCACACCCTGTCAGCCACTCCTGCCTCACAGTGTGTTGTGAAGATAAAATCAAGGGCAGGAGAACGTTGTAAGCTGTATTGGCACACGTTTAAAGTCCGCCTTTCTCACTGAGAGATTCAAGGCAGATTGCTCCGTGTAAGTCAATAGTCAATAGGATAGGACACCCAATAAGCCGTGTAATTGGATTCAAACTGCAGAAATCTGAAGTCAAGCAGAAATCTGAGACGGTTGAAACAAAGCCTAAGTATTAAATGACACAGAAATTACACAGTAGGAGCATACATACAGCAACAGATAACACATCCTGTGCCCAGTGGAGTAAACCACAATCCCTTTCTCTTCTTTAAAGCTCCTTTCTGAGCCATTCGTTTGCAGTATAGCCCCGTTACCTTCCTTGTGGGAAGGGTGGGATAAAAATGCAAGGGGTTTAGCTAGATCGTAAGACTGGTGGTGACTACAGACGTTGATAGCTGGCGAGACACACGGCTGCCCACCAGAGGCGCTCTGCAGCTTGCCTGGAAGTTGGTCAGTGCAGAAATTCCCAATGTCTGTTCCCCATGTCTTTTTGACCCGTTGCCATGTCTCATTTAGGATAACCGGGGGCGGGGGGGGGGGGGGACAGAGAAGGTCATCAAGACAGGGCAACTTCCTTTCTCGCAGCAGTAATAAAACTATAATTACCCCGGGTTGTTAGTGGCCCTCTTGCCCCTTGCTTTACCAGGGATGGAGGGGGGGGAGTTATATGCATTTTCAACAAGGCATGTAATGGGTTCATGACCTGCTAGAGGAACTGCAAAGAAGGTTAGCAAAACACCCCAGGATCCCGGCTCCTCGTTTTGGCTGCCTTCCTTTCGTCCCCCTGAAACCCCAGAGTGTGGATTGGTGGGCCTTCTGCATTCAGGTTGAAGAACCATCAGTAACGGCCCATCTGCCTTGCCCAGTTTGGAAAGGGTGAAGGGGCAGCGAAGGTTCATTTCCTGCCCCAGGAAAAACTTCCCAAGCATGCCGTCAGCCCCTTATCTGCCCTTCACAGCTGATCTTGGCTTAGGAAGAGAGAGATTCTGTTTGACCTAAATGAACTCTCGAGACGGGCTGATCAGCAAACAACGTGAAGGACTAGCAAACTCCAGGTTCCGCTGGCTCCAACCGTGACCCGCTGGATTCTAGAACAGGCATCCGGTGGCACCTTAAAGGCTAACACCACTTAACCCAGCCTGACCTTTTGTGAGTCAGAGCTCTGAAGCGTCTGAGAAGGCGCGCTCTGTCTCACGAAAGCTCATGCTGGAATAAATATTTTTAATCTTTAAAATGCCACTGGCTTTCTGTTTTATTCTGCTACACTCGAATAGCAAAGCTACCCCTCTGGAGTTATCACAGGATTCTTCTAGTCTTCTCCCTGGTTCCTTACTTTCCCAAGGGGCACTATTTTTAAAATCCAGCCCGATCAACCCTACCCTAGTTGGGTGGCTGATGCGGCTTTGCTGGCTTCGCTTCACTGGGAACTGACGTGCGCGGTGCCTCGCTGTACATACCGTACCATGACTCGGATGCTGTGGCTGGTTTTTTGGGAGACAAAGGGGTTGAGCACGTGAAGCCTGCTGGGAGCGAGATGGAGCGTGGGTCCCCGTGGCTCAGATAGAGGAAGGGGCTCAGCTACTGCTGAAATGATGGCACACCTCAGTTTTCTTGAGAATGAGCAAAGTGTTTTCCTGTCTCTCAGCCGGTAGCCGTGCAGAACGCCAGAGATTTCACTAGGAAAGAGGGCCCAGGTGGTTCACTCCCTGGCGCCTCCCGTTAAAGTAGGGGTGTGTGGGGGGGTGGATGGGGAGGTGGCTTGGCAACCTTCATGGTTCGAGGTCTGGCTCCAGATAGGGCCGCTTCGTATGTTCACAGTGTCCGAGGCAGACTGCAGAACCGAGTAGCCCCGTAGCTTGGTCCGGCGTCAGCCCTCCTACCCCTGTCAGGGTCTCTTGTAGGGCAGGTTGGTCCTTTCAGTCTGGGCTGGTGGAATCCTGCAAAAGACACCCTCAGGAGGAAGGGAAGAAGCACCACTTGGAATTGTGCAGGGGGAAACCTCGGTGAAGAGCAGGGCTTTTTTCAGCGGGAACGCGGTGGAACGGAGTTCCGGAACCTCTTGAAAATGGCCACATGGCTGGTGGCCCCGCCCCCTGATCTCCAGACAGAGATGGCCCTCCGTGCCGCCGAGTGGGGCAGGGGGCAATTTCAACTCCCCTCTGTCTGGAGATCAGGGGGCGGGGCCATCAGCCATGTGGCCATTTTCTCCGAGGGCAACCCACTGAGTTCCGCCCCCTCTTTTCCCCAAGAAAAACCCCTGATGAAGAGGAGTGTTTCTTCCCGCAGCTCCATCCTGAGAAATCAATGTGCTGTTACATAGTCCAACAACCAGCTTTTTGCTGACGTTAGGCTCTTTAGGAATTAAGAAGACGCATCTTGGATGGCCCGACTTAATTTCGTTTTTCTTTAACTCAATAATGAAATGGTGGTTGAGGCAAATCAGCTCTTTTCTTTACATCAGGGAAGCAGAAGAAGCAATTCCTTGCCAAGAACCCTTGCCTGGCTCTTCACACAGATCGGAGGCAGAGTTTTACCTTTTGGCTTGGGGCTTGTTCTCATGGGCACCCAAGGACGGGGCAGTTGGGGGCGGGGCAGGGCAGCCTGGCCCAGTTTGGTTGCCAACCATTTCAGCCTGTAATGAGTGGGTTGTTTGCATCCATAACATTTGCTTTGTTGTTGGAAATGATGCAGGAGCACATTGAGAGCAAGGGCAACACAGCGCCTCAAACAATCTGATGTGGCGGAGTGGCAATTCCCCCCCCCCCAAATATGCCAGGAACTGGTACCATATTTGCACCTTATTATTCTCCTATCTGCATAAGCACATAGCTCATCCGATCAGAAAAATTAACATTCGTCACTGCACTAATCGGAATGAGAGCGTGCGCATACCAAGTCCAATGTACTCGTGGAGATGTTCCCATTTATATACACTGAAGATTGAGAGAAGGGCCCTGTGTCTGTGCAGATAGTATGAAATGATAAATCTGCATTTACGATCCAAGAAAAATATTATTTTAGTTCTTTTAAACCCCAATGAATAAAGATATTAACAAAAATAAATTTTAAATGGTTGAAAAAATAGGTAATATTTAATGGAAGATATAGTAATTTTGAAAATATGTTGTAATGACTTAAATATGCAATAGATGATCTGTTTTATTAACACAGTCAACACTTTTTCCTGTTACTTTAGTGACCTCCCAAAGACCCTTAACCCTTTACCCCCTGCCTGCCAAAGACCCTTAATCCTTCTCCTGAAGGGCGGTATATAAATCGCATGTTATGTTATTACTCCCTGCCTCCCAAAGACCCATAACCCTTTCCCCCCCTCCCTCCCCAAATCCCTTACCCTTTCTTGCCCTTTCCCCCTCCCTCTGAAACGCCTCTTCCCCATGTCTTACCTTTCCCCAGAGTGGTCTTGTGGCTCGCGCTGCCAGTCCTTACCAAGGCCTTGAGTGGCCCTGGGGCAGCTCGTCTTACGGCTTGGCTTACGGAGTAGCAGTCTTTAGGATGTGGGACAAGAAACCAAGAGACCTGGCTGAGATCTCCACTCAGCCTGACCTTCCTTTCAGGGTTGTTGTGAGGATAAAATTGGGAAAGAGGGAACCACGTTTGTTGCCCAGAGATTGCAATAAACTACAGACCGCTCCATCCTGTCTTTGCTGCTGAAGTGCTTGTGGGAATGAAAGCGTTAAATCAGGCAGTGGCGAAAGAGGGAATTTCTCCCCTTCCCACAGAGGAATTCCTTTCTTGGCTGTTCTCTAATGTTCCACACAGTTTTTCTTCCCCACATGTTAACTTTTAAAACGTAAGTCATTTAATATGCAAGACTTCATCTCGTCAAAAGCTTGATCATCCGCCAGGCAGGAAAAAAGAGTTTCAGATGAGATAAAATGTGTTCTGCTAATGAGGGGAACGTAGAAGAAAAGAGTTCTGGGCGTTCGCTCAAAGATCTCTCCCAGATTTTCTAGAGAAGCTGTTCCGTGCGACGTTGGGGATCTCTCAGTGTGTAATTTTTTGCTCAAAGGTTGGCTGGGTGTCTGTGCTGACATTAGACCGGGCATGGGGAAAAGACCAGACTCGGGCAGGCGGCTGTTTTTCCCCTCACTGGGACTAAAGGGAGCATGAAACGGGAGTTGGTTTCTTTGGGGGAGCAGCTCGGTTGTGGGGAAATAACATAATAATAACATTCAGTTTATGTACCACCCTTCAGGAGGACTTAACACCCACTAAGAGTGGTTTACAAAGTATGTCATTATTATCCCCACAACAACAAACACCCTGTGAGGTGGGTGGGCCTGAGAGGGCTCTGAGAGAGCTGTGACTGGCCTAAGGTCACCCAGCTGGCTTCAAGCAGAGGAGTGGGGAAGCAAACCCGGTTCTCCAGATTAGAGTCCCGCGGTCTTAACCACTACACCAAACTGGCTTTCATTAACCCCTCTGGTCCAGTGCCTGGAGACCCGTTCCTGAGAGCCAGAGTCCTGCAGTGGTATGAATGTCAGATTAGAATCTGGGAGATACAGGTTCGAATCCCCACTTTGCCATGACAGTTTGCTGAGTGAACTTGGGCCAAACACTCTCAGCCTAGCCTGGGTAGTTGTGGGGATAAAATGAAGGAGAGGCGAGTGGTGTCAGCTGCTTTGGGCTTCCATCGTGGAGAAAGGTGGGGTTTAAATGAAGTCAATGAATAAAGATATCCGAAGCGATATTGGCGCTCAGCCTTCACTTAAAGCTGGTCCAGAAAACAGGCCTGGGCCATTAGGCCAGTCTTTGGGGGGAGAACACCGCCTGCTGTCTGCAAATTACGGGGCTGGTTGCTCCCCTCCCCTCCAGCCCAACCCCCTCCTCCCTCGCAGCTTGTAAAAAGGCTCCGATGAAAGAGAAGCCCGGTTGGGGGGGGCTGGCTGCTGGTCAAGCGTCTGCCCCAGGAGCCCAGAAGGAAAAAGTGGGAAGGGAACACGCGGCGCCAAAACAGGGGAGGGGGGCTTACGGTTGTTTGCCCCGCTTTCCCCCCCTTAAAGGGAACACCACCCTGGTCGTCAGGGCTCCGCTCTAGGCAAATGTCTCTGTTACCAACGTTGGTGCCTGCAGTTAGTGGCCCTTAACCCACTCTTCTCGCTTTGGTCCCATTTTTGCCTAGGAGCTGCCTGCTTGAGAGACTGCCCTTTGCTTTTGTGAGGAACAGCAGTGCTGCCTCTATGGTGTTGTGATGGTCTTCAAGGTCTTATTTATTTATTTATTTAATGCCATTGATCGTCCGCCTTTCTCACTGAGACTCAAGGCGGATTACACAGTGTGCGATTAGGGCAGTCCACATCAGGAACATTTCCGTAAACGCCATAGAATAAATAGATACCAGTTCACAAAGACAGAGCACTAGCAGGTCTCCAGTGCAACACCGTGGTGAGGTCTCTGGTTCCTAACTCATTAGCGGATCGTATGAGAGCCCCTCCCCACAATACCGCCCTCCAATCTGAGTAAAAAGCCTTTTTGAATAATTCGGGTTTGCATCATTTGCGAAAAGCCAGGAGAGTGGGGGCTCTCCAAGCTGTCGTGGAGGCGCATAGGGAGGGGGGCGGTCCCGTAGGCACGCCGAACCAAGGCCATGCTTAGATGGCGTACATTTCCATGGACAGTTCCAGCTGTTGGCTCTGAACTTCATGCCGCAATCGCTGTGTTGTTGTGGATTTTTTAAAGTTGGCGTTTGCACGTAACAATTCCTGGTGTCGTGGCATAATAGTGCTAATTGGCTCAGCTGATAAGCAAATTGATGGATGGATCTTTCTGCTGATGCCCATAAAAAGGTGGGGAATTGGATTCCTGGCGAGTAGCTTGGATGGCTTTAAAGCGGATCATTCACATTCATGGAGAGGACCAACCTTGGCTGTGAGCCAGAAGGGCTAAATGGAGCTTCCAGGTTTAGAGAGAATATACCTCTGACTGCCAGGGCTGGGGAGGGCAGGAGTCCGTGGCCCCCATGCCTTGCTTGCGGCCATTCCAGGAAAATCCTCTTGGCCACTGAAGGGCGCAAGACACTGGATTAGATGGTCTGATCCGGCAGGGTTCTTCTAACGTTCTCACGCCTGAACTGTCTCTTTACAAATTATCTGTTTGCAAAATTCAAGTGGACCTCAGCAGCTACCCTCCCAAACTGCGTGCATCTCTTCTAGCCCCTAATTCTGGAAGATCCTCGAAATCTTGTGCCTGCCTGGCATGCCATGCTTTAGGCTGATCCTGCACTGGGCAGGGGGTTGGACTAGATGGTCTGTATGGCCCCTTCCAACTCTGTGATTCTGTGTTCCTGCAGCTGGCATTTGGGCTTCCAGTTTTGTACCCCTTTCAGAGCTGGTATTCTGACTTGGTGTCTAGCAGGAGGCCTGCAGTGCCGAAGGGTGTGTGTGTGACTGAGCAGCTGCTGAAGAGTCGTGGAGGGGTGGGGACGGAAGAGTCCTGGAAGCTGCCGCCTGCTCGGGGGCAGGTGTTGAGTTCCCAGCAGTAACTTTACACGCTTGTTGAACACTGCCAGGTCTGTTCTCCCTCTTCTGGGCGGTGCGGGGCCTGGAAGCAGGGGGAGGAGATAGCTTTGGGGCTGCTCTCCAGAGGGGGCCTGAAAGTTGGAGTTGAATGTGTGAGGGTGAAGAGGAGGACACACTCTTTGCCAAGGCTGTGGAAGGGAATGCTGTTGCGGACGCCTGAGCCTAGTACATGCCCCCCCCCCCGCCCCCTGCAATGCACTCAGAGCTGAGGAGGGCAGGAGTTATTTGATGCCTGCAAAGGGAACCCTTCATCCCCCTCTTCCCAAGGGTGCTGTGAGTGAATTTCTAGCTTGGGCACCTGCACTGCTAACCAGTCTTTACTTTGCTGTTTTGGTGGGTGGCGTTGGGTTTAGTGAAAAGAAATAGTGGCTATCCTATAGTCCTTTGCATCGAGAGCCAGTTTGGTGTAGTGGTTAAGAGAGCCGGGACTCTAATCTGGAGAGCCGGGTTTGATTCCCCACTCCTCCACTTGAAGCGAGCTGGGGGACCTTGGGTCAGTCACAGCTCTCTCAGAGCTCTCTCAGCCCCAACCACCTCACATGGTGCTTTTTGTGGGGATAATAACAACATACTTTGTATACCACTCTGAGTGGGTGTTAAGTTGCCCTGAAGGGCAGTATATAAATCAAATGTTGTTGTTGTCTAAAAGGAATGCTGTGCCCATTTCTTGCATCCCTCGGAGCGAGGAAGGAATTCACTCACCCCTTTCGGACACCCGTGCAGTCTCTTTCCAGCCACTTCCCCGATTGAATGGTCTTCAGTAGTTATGAAACACCAGGCTCTCGATGGCCCCGTGTGAATCCGGCCATGCTTCTTATGTCTTTCTACTAAACTGCTAGCGCAGACATTTGCTCAACTGCTTTCTGCTCCTCAAATGGATCTTTGCCCTGGAGGGATTTTCGCCCTCTTTCTCCATTCTCCTTTTTCTGTTTTTTTACTTCATTTATACCCCGACTTTCTCCCCAGTAGGGTTCTCTAGTGGCAATAATAGCAAACTAAGTTGCGTGTTTTTTCTTTAGCGGGGACAAAACTACACAAATCTTATCTAGAGACCGAAGTAACAGGGCATTGAGAATTTTCTTGAAGATTGCTGAGAACTTTCTTTTTAACTGATGCTGCAGAGACTGTTAGATGAAACCTGTTAGAGAGACGTAGTCTAATTCCGCACACGTTGGATAATGCACTTTCAATGCACTTTATCAATCGTTTGAGGTGGATTATTTGTTCCGCACACAAAAAAATCCATTCCAAATGATCTATAAAGAGGATTGGAAGTGCATTATCCAACGTGTGTGGAATCACTCGTAGTTACAATATTTATTCAAATGCAAGACTTGTTTTATTTTGTCTATTTTATTTATGTCATTTATACTCCGCCTTTCTCACTGAAACTCAAGGCAGATTACATAGTGTGGGATTAGTACAGTCAATACCAAGGACATTTCACTAAACAATACAGTAGGGTGTATGAATGCGAATGTGCAGATATGACATCAGCAAAAATCCAATACAAAGTAGAAGAAATGCTGAAATCGATCGTAAGCAATCTAAGACTAACATATTAACAACCTAGAACTGCCCAGTAGGATCTTATCTCCCCAGCTGTAAAAAAGAGGAAGGTCGTTTTACACACGCATACACGTTACAGTTATGTCCAGTAATAATTTTATTTTGTGTGAGTGTGTATGTAACACTTTTAAGGGGGGTTATCTTACATTCTGGGTTGTTTTCTTTTCAGTAGCTGAGTGGCATATTTTGTTATTACCCAAGGTCATGACAATAAATTGCATACTCCTCTGTTCTTCCTTCCTTCCTTCCTTCCTTCCTTTCATCCTCTCCTCCTTTCTTCCTGGGTTTCCACGGCTACAGCTAATTTAGTTTTCCTCCGTTTATTCTCCAGTCCATCAAGGAAAATAAGGTGGCAAGAGCTGGAACAGACTGTGCCCTGTTATTCACCCAGAGCAGCGGGTGACTCTCTGTTTCGTGAAACCAGCAGGCCAAGCATCAGGCATGTGACGACCCCTCATTGGGGTGGGCAAATTGGCTGCTTCTGTGCTAGCTTTTGCAGATTTTTAGGGAGAACTCAGACACTGCCAGACATTTGCAATTCAGTATATTCTGAATTCTACTCCTATTTTTTCCCCAGAACTGGTTTGTGCCAGTATTTTTCACCTTGCTCAGAACTGTACTGCTAGCCTGTCTAGTGCAAACTAGCCAAGCTCTAGTGATGTACCTGGCAGGAGGACGGGATGGTGATGCTTCGTCACTTCCAGGTTGCATCACCATTTGAAAATATGTCTCCTATCATCAGGGCTTTTTTTCAGCAGGAACGCCGCGGAATGGAGTTCCGGCACCTCTTGAAAATGGTCACATGGCTGGTGGCCCCGCCCCTTGATCTCCAGAGGGGAGCTTAGATGGCCCTCCTGGAGGGCAACCTACGCTCCCCTCTGTCTGGAGATCAGGGGGCGGGGCCACCAGCCATGTGATGATTTTCTCCGAGGGCAACCCACTGAGTTCCACCACCTCTTTTCCCAGAAAAAAAGCCCTGCCTGTCATTGTATCTAATTCTGAACTGGGCTCTCGAGTGTGAATCAAAAAATTCATACAACAAGGCCAGGGACAGCTGGGGGGATTTTATTACAAACTAGAGGGAAGCTCCAGGTTTGCAGGAAAAAAATGAAATCTGAAAATAAAATACATGGGAGGTGGTGGTAAATCAACCACCAAATAATAGAAATGGCGTCTGTACCTTTAAGAGATGAGCGCCCACCAAAATCTTCCAAGACTATGTTCTTGATGGCTATTTTGGTTGGGGGTTGCTAGGCAATCACAACAATATTGCGGCGCCTTCCAAGCCATGGTTTCTGTCAGTCAGCAGTGGGTGAGCTGAATGAAAAGGTAAAGATGGAAGGGAGAGAAGGAAGCAGGGAAAGGGAGATGAAAGAAGGTGAAGTTGAAGGGGTGGAGAACAGAAAAAGTGAGATGGATGGGAGAGGAGAAAAAGGGGAGAGGCTGCCAGTATTCTAAACTCTTGTTTAACAATGAAATTATTGGTAGAACAAAAAGGGAAGTGGGTTTGACAATCGCTTCATTTTCATGTTTGCAAGGCGGGTCATTTATTGAGTTAAAGTTCTTGCTATACATTCTTGAACAGATACGTTTCTGTGGTGGGATTGTTGCCCAGAATAAAATTTTACAATATGAAGAGCAAATTAATCCCTCATTTGTAACATTTATTCCATGAGAGAATTCTTAAACTCTGAAAGAAACTAATCTCAGACCATTGGAAGTAACCAATCAGAGGTCGTAATAATTTCATGTCATTGAACCTATATTAGATAGGCAGACCCAAAAGACCCCTGAATCTCTCAGACTTGAGTTGCAGGAGACTGTTTAATCTCTCAGAAAGTGCTTTGGAGAGATTCTTAAATTTCTGTTTTTATTTCTTAGACCGAAGATATATAGGACAAGGAATTATGACGTGTGTGCTTCTCTGCTTCCCATTTCTTTTATATATGGAACTGTAATAGACCTCTTTGTGATCTTTGTTTATTTGGTTGTTTCAAGATTGATTAGATTGAGTTTTGATTTTAAAAAAGACAATACTGAGTGATTATTGGCTGGAAACAATGGCTTTTACCAGTCCTTGTCAGAAGGCTGTAAAAAATAATCTGTGGGAGAGAACAGATATCTTAAATAAAGCTCTATGGTCTAGTGGTTAGAGCTTTGTTTCGAAGTAGACAAAGAGACTCTTTGGTTTCCAGGTGTCTATTTTAAAAGTAATGCTCCCCCGCAGTAAAGATAAATGCTTTGTTACACCAGTGGGAGGGAAAGCTGAAGGGAATGGGTGGGCAGATAAAGATATGTGGGTGGGTGGGTGGGTGGGTGGGAGAGAGCGGAGCAAGGAAAAGCAAGGGGCTGCGGGGGTTGCCGGGAAAGAGGAAATAGTGTGGGGAGGGGATATGGAGGAAATGAGATGCTCCCTCTAGAGGGTTGCCAGCCTCCAGGTGTTGGCTGGAGATCTCCTGGAATTGCAACTGATTTCCAGCCAACAGAGATCAGTTCCCCTGGAGAAAATAGCTGCTTTGGGAGGTGGAGTCTGTAGCATTATAACCTGCTGAGGCCCCTCCCCTCCCCCAACCCCACCCACTCCATGCTCCACCCCCCCCCCCCCCAGATTTCCAGGAATTTCCCAACCCGGAGCTGGCAACCCTATCCCTGTGTGTTGTCTATAAGCAGCTGAGGTTACAAAGACGAAATGGGATCAGGAATGTTTTAAAAGGTCTGATGGCTGTAAAGATGGTGGATCTTCCTTCTTGCAAGCCAGGGACCTCCTTCCATTGATCTTCAGTTCCATTGCTGTGCATCTGAAGTTGAGTTTCAAAGCAACGAAGGATGGGCTGAAGCCGCCTCGAATTCCCCAGAACACCCCAGAAGCAGGCAGGGCTGGGTGAAGATGCTTGAAGGGGTGAAGCTGTTGCCGTCTTCGGATCTGGAGGGTTGGGCTGAGGGCTGCTGAGAGCTGGGAGCCAGCAGGGTAGAGGCACCGGAGCAGGCGTTTGGGGGTTGGGCTCTCCCACAGCAATTCTAGAGAGGTCAGCAACACACCAAACAGATTTTCCATAGCTGTGGGAGCAGGTAGGGCAGAATCGTTGTAGGAATACACAGATTATTATTTTATGGGAGTAGCGGCCTGTTAAGTGCTGCCTGGAACCACAGTTTACGATCCCACTCCCATCCAGCAGCGGAAGGGCACTGCAGCAGCCAGGGCCCGAGCTGCCTCTTCCGTCCTTCTGCCAAGCTGTCCACATCCCAGCTGTTTTGCTAATATTATTTTGGGAGAGAAGGAAGCCTGCCTGTCAGGCAAACAAAAGCAGCAAGTGTGAAAATACGAGCTGGTGACACCCTGCATCCTCCAGCAGGAACGCTTATAAACAAGTCCCTGGGAAGGAGGGGAAAGGAGTTGGCCGAAGGGGAAGCATCCGGCCAGGAAACGCCGGCCCTTTCAGAAGAGCTGTGGCCCACACTGGGCTGGGATGTTCATGGCTCCAGAATGGCTGCTGCTGTGGTGCGGTTTGGGGACTTGCAGGGCCTCTGCCCTCCCGTTTCCCACCCCTGTGTGTGTTCTCTTTCTCATTTTACAGATGGGGAAACTGAGTCAGGGAGAGAGCACTCTGTGGTGTGGCCACATGACAAGGCCGCGGCAGAAGAGGTGCATGCCAGCTTCCCCCAAGGCCGTCACACTTCCAGCTGGGTGTGCGCTCACTTTCTGGATCTTTCAAGCCAGACTGGGGGGCTTTCATGGGGGGGGGGGCTGATGACTGTCATTTAGGACCCCCTGTGGGGCATGAATGACAAAGACCAGGCTGGAGCATTACCCTGACTGTGGCTGGTGGGGGGTCTGCCTGCCTTCTCCGGCGCGTGTCTTTTGGTGACCTTGTCTCTGTAGCCCTCATCCCACCGTCCTCGCTCTCCTCCTCTCTCTGTTCTGGTCCTGTGTGATGCTGTCATAGGCCTGGCTTGCATGAGGGGAAGGGCTGCAGATGAACTAGTCTGTGGAGAGATGCTGCCGGTGCTGAGGCAAGAGAGCTGCAGAGGCCTCGCTCTGTTTGCATCCGCTGCTGTCCTTGGCTGGAAGGGCTGGACCGCTTCCAGGAACTGCCAAGCCTCGCGCCTGCCTGTGGCCTGTTTCCAAGGGCCGGCCTCTTCCTAGGCCGTGGGGCTGGAGGCCTGGAGGGATGGCCACAAGAGAGGGAGGTGCCCTTCCCAAAGCCTGGTTCTTGCGACCAGAACTGGACTGGTGGGAGGGAGACAGCTAGTCTAGTCCCCGAAATCTGGTACTGTCTGGTCACAGAATCCCAGAATCCTTGAGTTGGAAGGGGCCTCACGGACCGTCTAGTCCACCCCCCTGCTCAATGCGGGAACAGCCTCAAGCATCCCCAACACGGACTCATCCAGCTGCTCCTTGAAGACTCTAATCTGGAGAGCCGGGTTTGCTTCCCCGCTCCTCCGCTTGAAGCCAGCTGGGTGACCTTGGGCCAGTCAATTAAGAGCAGCAGGACTCTAATCTGGAGAGCCGGGTTTGCTTCCCCGCTCCTCCGCTTGAAGCCAGCTGGGTGACCTTGGGCCAGTCAATTAAGAGCAGCAGGACTCTAATCTGGAGAGCCAGGTTTGCTTCCCCGCTCCTCCGCTTGAAGCCAGCTGGGTGACCTTGGGCCAGTCAATTAAGAGCAGCAGGACTCTAATCTGGAGAGCCGGGTTTGCTTCCCCGCTCCTCCGCTTGAAGCCAGCTGGGTGACCTTGGGCCAGTCAATTAAGAGCAGCAGGACTCTAATCTGGAGAGCCGGGTTTGCTTCCCGCTCCTCCGCTTGAAGCCAGCTGGGTGACCTTGGGCCAGTCAATTAAGAGCAGCAGGTCACTAATCTGGAGAGCCGGGTTTGCTTCCCCGCTCCTCCGCTTGAAGCCAGCTGGGTGACCTTGGGCCAGTCAATTAAGAGCAGCAGGACTCTAATCTGGAGAGCCGGGTTTGCTTCCCCGCTCCTCCGCTTGAAGCCAGCTGGGTGACCTTGGGCCAGTCAATTAAGAGCAGCAGGACTCTAATCTGGAGAGCCGGGTTTGCTTCCCCGCTCCTCCGCTTGAAGCCAGCTGGGTGACCTTGGGCCAGTCAATTAAGAGCAGCAGGACTCTAATCTGGAGAGCCAGGTTTGCTTCCCCGCTCCTCCGCTTGAAGCCAGCTGGGTGACCTTGGGCCAGTCAATTAAGAGCAGCAGGACTCTAATCTGGAGAGCCGGGTTTGCTTGCCTGCTCCTCCGCTTGAAGCCAGCTGGGTGACCTTGGGCCAGTCAATTAAGAGCAGCAGGACTCTAATCTGGAGAGCCAGGTTTGCTTCCCCGCTCCTCCACTTGAAGCCAGCTGGGTGACCTTGGGCCAGTCAATTAAGAGCAGCAGGACTCTAATCTGGAGAGCCGGGTTTGCTTCCCCGCTCCTCCGCTTGAAGCCAGCTGGGTGACCTTGGGCCAGTCAATTAAGAGCAGCAGGTCACTAATCTGGAGAGCCGGGTTTGCTTCCCCGCTCCTCCGCTTGAAGCCAGCTGGGTGACCTTGGGCCAGTCAATTAAGAGCAGCAGGACTCTAATCTGGAGAGCCAGGTTTGCTTCCCCGCTCCTCCGCTTGAAGCCAGCTGGGTGACCTTGGGCCAGTCAATTAAGAGCAGCAGGACTCTAATCTGGAAAGCCAGGTTTGCTTCCCCGCTCCTCCGCTTGAAGCCAGCTGGATGACCTTGGGCCAGTCAATTAAGAGCAGCAGGACTCTAATCTGGAGAGCCGGGTTTGCTTCCCCGCTCCTCCGCTTGAAGCCAGCTAGGTGACCTTGGGCCAGTCAATTAAGCGCAGTAGGACTCTAATCTGGAGAGCCAGGTTTGCTTCCCCGCTCCTCCACTTGAAGCCAGCTGGGTGACCTTGGGCCAGTCAATTAAGAGCAGCAGGACTCTAATCTGGAAAGCCAGGTTTGCTTCCCCGCTCCTCCGCTTGAAGCCAGCTGGGTGACCTTGGGCCAGTCAATTAAGAGCAGCAGGACTCTAATCTGGAGAGCCGGGTTTGCTTCCCTGCTCCTCCGCTTGAAGCCAGCTGGGTGACCTTGGGCCAGTCAATTAAGAGCAGCAGGACTCTAATCTGGAGAGCCGGGTTTGCTTCCCCGCTCCTCCGCTTGAAGCCAGCTGGATGACCTTGGGCCAGTCAATTAAGAGCAGCAGGACTCTAATCTGGAGAGCCGGGTTTGCTTCCTCGCTCCTCCGCTTGAAGCCAGCTAGGTGACCTTGGGCCAGTCAATTAAGAGCAGCAGGACTCTAATCTGGAGAGCCGGGTTTGCTTCCCCGCTCCTCCACTTGAAGCCAGCTGGGTGACCTTGGGCCAGTCAATTAAGAGCAGCAGGACTCTAATCTGGAGAGCCAGGTTTGCTTCCTCGCTCCTCCGCTTGAAGCCAGCTAGGTGACCTTGGGCCAGTCAATTAAGAGCAGCAGGACTCTAATCTGGAGAGCCGGGTTTGCTTCCCTGCTCCTCCGCTTGAAGCCAGCTGGATGACCTTGGGCCAGTCAATTAAGAGCAGCAGGACTCTAATCTGGAGAGCCGGGTTTGCTTCCTCGCTCCTCCGCTTGAAGCCAGCTAGGTGACCTTGGGCCAGTCAATTAAGAGCAGCAGGACTCTAATCTGGAGAGCCGGGTTTGCTTCCCCGCTCCTCCACTTGAAGCCAGCTGGGTGACCTTGGGCCAGTCAATTAAGAGCAGCAGGACTCTAATCTGGAGAGCCGGGTTTGCTTCCCTGTTCCTCCGCTTGAAGCCAGCTAGGTGGCCTTGGGCCAGTCAATTAAGAGCAGCAGGACTCTAATCTGGAGAGCCAGGTTTGCTTCCTCGCTCCTCCGCTTGAAGCCAGCTAGGTGACCTTGGGCCAGTCAATTAAGAGCAGCAGGACTCTAATCTGGAGAGCCGGGTTTGCTTCCCTGCTCCTCCGCTTGAAGCCAGCTGGGTGACCTTGGGCCAGTCAATTAAGAGCAGTAGGACTCTAATCTGGAGAGCCGGGTTTGCTTCCTCGCTCCTCCGCTTGAAGCCAGCTAGGTGGCCTTGGGCCAGTCAATTAAGAGCAGCAGGACTCTAATCTGGAGAGCCAGGTTTGCTTCCTCGCTCCTCCGCTTGAAGCCAGCTAGGTGACCTTGGGCCAGTCAATTAAGAGCAGCAGGACTCTAATCTGGAGAGCCGGGTTTGCTTCCCTGCTCCTCCGCTTGAAGCCAGCTGGGTGACCTTGGGCCAGTCAATTAAGAGCAGTAGGACTCTAATCTGGAGAGCCGGGTTTGCTTCCTCGCTCCTCCGCTTGAAGCCAGCTAGGTGACCTTGGGCCAGTCAATTAAGAGCAGCAGGACTCTAATCTGGAGAGCCGGGTTTGCTTCCTCGCTCCTCTGCTTGAAGCCAGCTGGGTGACCTTGGGCCAGTCAATTAAGAGAAGCAGGACTCTAATCTGGAGAGCCAGGTTTGCTTCCCCGCTCCTCTGCTTGAAGCCAGCTGGGTGACCTTGGGCCAGTCAATTAAGAGAAGCAGGACTCTAATCTGGAGAGCCAGGTTTGCTTCCCTGCTCCTCCGCTTGAAGCCAGCTGGGTGACCTTGGGCCAGTCTCAGTTTTTCCAGAGCTCTCTCAGCCCCACCCACCTCACAGGGTGTTTTGTTGTGGGGACAATAACAACACATTTTGTAAACTGCTCTGAGTGGGCATTAAGATGTCCTGAAGGGCAGTATATAAATCAAATATTATTATTATTGTTATTATCCCACCACATCTCTATGTAGCCAGTTGCTTCTCCCCTTCCCAGTTCAGTCAGAGGCAAAGTTGCCACATTTCCAGGGGAGGTGAATAGAAGTGACTCTGTGTCTGTGCATCATTTTTTAAATGTTAAAATACAGGCCAGTTCAGACACATGGAGTTGGCCTCCAGTTCATTCATACCTGCTCTGCACCCTCCTCATATCAGTGGGGTATCCGTGTCATGGCAGGGAGACATTTCTAGAGACACCAAACAGTTCTCTTTGAGAGCAGCCGTGGGGTAGGCTGGCGGGAGGAAGGGGGCACCAATGCCCCTCTGGGCATTGTGGAGTGCGGATTGTTGCCAAATGACATGGGGACCTGTCCCTAGAACTATCAAATTCATCCTTTCCGAGTAGTAAATTTCCTCCACATTCATTCATTCATTCATTCATTCATTCATTCATTCATTTTCATTCTTTCTTTCTTTCTTTCTTTCTTTCTTTCAACTGCATTTAATTACACAGAAGGAATTTCTCAAATTGAGGAGATTAGTTAAAATGAAGTAGAAGGGATATTCAAATGCTATCGTGAATCTTGAACAGCAGAATATTATGACAGAGGTTTATACAAAATGTCTGCCAGTGGTCGGAAGGGGCAAAGAGGATGCCAGCAAGACTTAAGAGCAGTGTCAGGGAGGCGTAGAAGGAGGGAAGAGTTCCTCAGAAGTGCATGAAAGGCTTAGTGCTGGCAAGACAAATCTAGGTGGAGGACCAAGAAAGGAATGTGATGCTAGAGGTACAAAGAGAAGCAGCCAACGTTTCTTGAAGCACGTCAGGAGCCGGAAATCAGCCAGGGTGCTATTGGACCATCGGACAGCAAAAATATGAAGGGAGCACTGGGTGAGGACAAAGTGCCCGAAGAGAGGCCCAGCGCATGACCAAGCCATGTGGCTGAGCTTTTAGCCTGAGCATTCCCCCATCTGACCCTCTTTAGCACAAACCTGCCTCTCATTTTGCCATGCAGAAGAGCTTGTTCATGCAGGATCCGTCTCTGCAGAACGTGGAGCGGGGAGGGCAGAGAGAGATGTGCGCACACACACTCACAAGTGCCCCCGAAGGAATTATGTCCAACGAGGTGATAAGGAATGAAGAGCTTGTTGACAAATCCCTGGGGCCACATGGCACTCGTTCAAGAACTCAGTTGTGGAGTTGCTGATACTATAATTTTAAAATATGCAACAAATTAGCCTCTTGAACGTAGGGTGGGAGGAAAGCCAGCATAATACCCATTTTAAGAGGGATCCAGGGGGAGGGGGGAGGTCTGGAAAATTGTAGACTTCTTAACTTCTGTCCCAGGTGATTTGCTAGAAGGCATTCTTGAACTTGTGGTTGATAAGCACACAGAAGAACAAGCCCTGCTAGGAAAGCAGTTTTGGGGCTCTGTCGATGCGCCTGCTGGTGCAGGCGCATTCACTGGGGCAGCAGAGCAGCCGCGTGGCACGTTCCCCTGCACTTCCCTTGCCTCACCCCCTTGCCAGGCACGTTTGGGGGAATAGTTTAAACTTTCCTCTGGTGGTGAAAGGGTGGGAGCCCTGGCTCCACCGATGTGTTGGTGCTCCCCACAAACAATAGTGCGGCAGGGAATCCAAGGCAGAGCAAAGCGTCCGTGTGGAAGCAGTCAAGGAATCAACACAGCTTCTGCGCAGAGAAGTTCAGAATCAACATAAAAACCCAGATGTTGTCATAACATAGAATGCTCGTGATCTGCTGTGCTGTGCAGACGTCGTATGTTCCTCCGCTAGGATGAAACCGCTTTGTACGATACATTCATTGATGAGGCTCTCTGCGGGAGCCTGAAACGGCCTGGAGAAGTTCACTTTTAACTGGCTGCTGATTAAGATTTTGTGGCAGTGGGTCTGGCGGCCAGCCGGCCGTCAATGAGTTTGGTCTTAATTGAATTTTGTGGGCTTCTAGCTCTCTCTCTCTCTCTCTCTCTCTCTCTCTCTCTGTGTGTGTAAGGAATCAAATTAATCTTCTTTCCCCGTGGTGTGCACTGCAGTCCTCCTTAGCCATCCTGCATGATGCAAATTTGACGGTTCTCAGTGTGTACCAGCTCAGATACTTAGGCTCTCTTTTAACTTCAGAGGTGTGTCTCTGTTCTCGAGGGGCAACCTTCACCGTTTTCTTTTTTCTTGGCTCACATGAGCCAACAGGGGCCAACAGTAGCCCCCCATAACTGGATTTGTGGACTCCCTGCTGGGGTGTGTGTGTGCGCGCGATACCTGCTTTTCCAGGAGGCTTCCAGCGCTCCGGCCATCTGCGCTCCGGCCTGCAGCTTCCGAAGCAAAAGCTACTTCCCTTTGCCATCTGGTTCTTTCCCGAAACCTGCATGGGGGCCCCCCTCTCCACTCCTGGAGCGGGAGAAGCCAGCAACCCCCCCACCACCACCACCAGAGCCCTGCCTCAAACAAGGCTCCCCTTTTATTATGTTTAAGGCCTGCCTTTTGCACCCTCCCTCCCTCCCTCCCTCCTACACCTTCACCATCTGGGTTTGATAGAATGCACGCTCACAATTCTACCCGGCAAGGATTATTTTCCTCCATTGGTTTTAAAATATATGTTTTCTGTAGCTCTAATTGGCTGGACTTGAACCCTGGCCAAGGCAAATCCACCCGAGGGAGTCTTGGTTTACAGCCCCCCTTGCAGAGGCCAGCAAGGAACATGGCCTCTTTTGCAGTTGGGGCTGCTGGGGGAACCCAGATTTTGCCTCTTGTTGTGCAATCTGGGGGGGGGGGGGCGGTAATGTGTGCACAGCGCATGTATGTCCGCAGTGAGCACTGCCACATCGCCAGCTGTGCCCCATGAAGGCCTTTCTGTCTTAGAGCCAGAAGCAAGGCCTTGGGGGGGGGTTTGGGGGGGGTTGTTCTTCCTGATCAGGTCTTCAGCCTCCTGCAAGCCGCTTCCAGGAACAGGGTGTGGCTTGCAGGCACTTAGGTCCCAGGGAAGGTGCCATCCACGTGGCATGCGTGTTGCCCCACAAGGACGGGGTCGTCACCCACATTCTTGATTTCTTAAAGGTCAGCTTGACCTCCGGCAGCCTGCCACCCCACCCCCACCCCCACCCCGTTCTGTGTTTCTTGGTTTCCAGCAGCATCTCTGTCGTGCCTGCTGAATTGCAGCTGATAACGAAGCTCAAGACAATGCCTCCACCTGGACTGAATCAAGACCTAGGCTTCCTGTCTCATTACCAATGCTGATTTCTCCACACCCATCACCCCTCTGCATATCCCACCCTATCTAATCACGCCTGCCATTATCATTCACCAGCTATTGTCATTTGGCATCTGAAAGCATGCCACTCTCCAAGATATAAGGACAGATGGGCTCATATTCTAGCTGTATCTGAAGAAGTGAGCTGTGGCTCACGAAAGCTCATACTCTACCTCTAATTTTGTTAGTCTTATAGGTGCTTCTGGACTCTTGTGCTTTTCTGCTGCTACAGGTAGACTAACTGAAGAAGTGAGCTGTGGCTCACGAAAGCTCATACTCTACCACTAATTTTGTTAGTCTTATAGGTGCTACTGGACTCTTGCTGTTTTCTGCTGCTACAGATACACTAACACGGCTACCCACCTTGAACTATCTCTATCGTGCTTTTTTTTCATCCAAATTCACACAACCCTTTAACACGTTCATGTTAACCTGGGCTGGGGTGTGGGGAGGCGGTTCCTCCGGTCTTCGAAACAATTCTCTGCATATCCAAGTTGTGACTCACCTCCTTCTGACTCATATTCACAAAGCAGATCCGGTTGGGACATACTGAGGTGCCACGCGAATTCCATTCCATTGTGCAGGGCAGCAGAGTATAACATGGCAAGTGGAAACAGCTAAAAAGTGGGGGGGGGGGAGCTCACCCTGCCACTTCCCCTGTGCCTCAAAACCTGCCCCAACTGGGCAGTCTCACCCTGCTTCCAAAGGTGCTCAAGCACAGGTTTTGGTGAGCCGTTGATGACCACCTTGCGGGTTCAATGGATAACCCATCCAGCTAGAGACCAAAGGATGGGGGTTTGAAGGCCGGTAGATAAATGGCGGGTGGGTGGGGGGATCTCTGCTTCTGGAAGCCTGGGCCAGATGGCCATTTGGTTCTGAGCACAGTTTCTGTGGATCCTCGTGCTTCTCCATATGGCTTGAGGACCCTTTGAAAGGAGGCTCACGTTTTCTGGATTCCCCAAATGTCTGCAGTCCATCTTCGGGCTCACCCAGGCCGCAGCCTGTCCCTGCATTCCTGATCTGGGACGAGTGTTCGGTTGGGACCGTCGCGAGTCAGCCAAGGGAAGGAGGGTGTCGCTTCTCCCAAGACAGCCCCAAGGGGACTGGGCCTGTCCTGGGCCGGTCTTGGTTCCTGGCAGCCTGGACTTCGCGGGGCTGAATCAGTCTCGGAGCGAGTTGTATCACTGCACGGCCCCTACGCTGGTTCCAAAAATGTGTATTTGCCGGTTCGAATGGGTTTCTGTGATGAATAGAAGAATGCTCACCAGGCAGCTGTGGAGCTTGGTTTGCCCAAGTCCCGTCCGGCCTTTTGAGCTGGACTTTCCCCCTCAGACACCCTCACAGGCTGCAGATCCGGAGCCCGTTCTTTACTTCTGACCTCTGTGCGTAACTTACTTGGTCCCGTGGGGAGAATATTGGGCTGCTGCTTGAAGCCTGGTACCGCTGAGACTGCCTTGGGCTGCTGTCGCAGGAGCATGCTGGCGCTTGCACCAGGGGGGCTTGTGGCTAGTTGACCATCCCACACCCAGGGAGAGGTGTTGCTTCCTGGTGTCTGTGGAGGCCACACTGGAACTTCTTTTCTCCTGGTGAGGCACTGTAGCAAAATACTGGAAGTGTAGGAAGCAGAATTAGGGGAGTAATAGCACGTATGTTGGTTGTTGTGGGTTTTCCGGGCTGTATTGCCGTGGTCTTGGCATTGTAGTTCCTGACGTTTCGCCAGCAGCTGTGGCTGGCATCTTCTGAGGTGTGGCACCAAAAGACAGAGATCTCTCAGCACGTATGTTGCATGTGGCTGTGTGGCTCTCTCTGTTCTGTGGACTGTGACACCCAGGCTAAATGGGAAGATTTGCCAGAGCAGTGCTGTGAATCTATCTGCAGGTCTAAGCCCACTCTTCAGAGAGCCCCAAGCAAACTCTGTAGATTTATTCCACACACACATACATATACATGCCAGAGATATGTTCAGCATCAATTCTGGTCTTGATCTCAAAATAGGAGTGATCAAGTTGGGCCACGTTTCCCAGGGTCTGTGTGTGGTTCTTTCCCCCACTGTCAAAAGCGGCTTGTCTCCTGAGTGTGCTATGTGTGTGTTTGATGCTCTGGCTGTGGGCTTGGTTTCCAACCCACTCCTTTCACTGCCTGTATCTTGCATCTGACAATGAAGGCTGTTGTCTTCTGAACCTCAGGCAATCAAAATCCAATTCAGGAGCTGGAGTATTTGTTATGCTACAGAAGGAGATGCGGACCTTTACTGTGGTTTGTTTCTGACATGGGTTGCTGTGGGGATGGACACCACATGGCTTGGCAGGCCCAGACCTTAGCAGAAAATGATTCACTGCTGGCAATGGATGGATTTGCGCCTTACCACGTTCCTTGTGCCTTTCCAACTCCCTGACCTGAGTCGGTGTGTGGCAGAAGTTGGACCCTCCTCCAGGAGCGAAGAGGTTAATGGGTTCCTCCCAGGTGGCCGGCCGAACCCACAGCCCTGTCCTTTGGGGGCTGTTTTCACGCCAAGTTTCAGATGCACCTGGAGTTGCTGCAAGACCAAAAGGCGCCTTTGTTTGGGAAGTGAGGGCTATTTTGCGCTGCTGGAATGCAACGTTCCCTTCCCAGGGAACACAGGAACGGTGGGCTGTTTATTTTGGAGCTGGCCCGCTGGCTGACCCAAGCGCCTCCGTGCTTGGAAGGAGAGTTGGGGCTATGCCCTTCCCTGGGCCAGAAGGCTTGGGATCCAAGGCACAGCTCCTTTGCTTCATCCAGCAGGAAGGAGGCTGTGAGGCTGTGGTTTTGAAGGGGGCGGAGAAGCCACAGAGAGCGGAGAGGCACCTTCTGCTGCAGTAGTCATCAGGGACGGTGAAGTGGGCCTGCGGTGCCCTAGAAGGCAAGGCAAGGTGTAGCAGCAGGTTCGGAGCTCCTCCAAAGTCGGGCAGGTTTTTGGCAGGGTCCCCAAGGGTCATCTAGTCTCATCCCTTGTCCAAAAATACCTGTCTTTTTGCGAGGGCCAAGGAGACACCTGTTGGGCCTCCCCTTTGCTGTATCCGCTTAGCTGCAATCAAAATTCCTGTAAACCTAAACCCTGAAGCCCCCATTACATGTATACAAATTTCCCCTGTGTTTATGTCTGTCTTTGGCTACCCTTGAAGGGGACGGTCTCTGACAACCAAATGCCCTTCTTAAGACCTCTGCCTAAACTTTTTTATTTTGGTTCTCCTCTGCATTGGATTCTGCAACTTTCCCCAAACAGAAGAAATGCATCCCAAACATTACAAAACCCACCTTTATTTATTTATGTTATTTGTAACCCGCCTTTCTCACTGAGACTCAAGGCGGATTACTCAGTGTTAATCAATACGATCAATGGCTGGACCATTCAGTAAACAATACAATAGGCTATGGATGGCAGAAATCTCAAAAAAAGGATAATTCTGGATACAGAGATGAAACATTGCTGAACCAAAACATAAGTAATTTGTCATGACATATTAAACAAGGTGGAAACTACCCAGTGGGAGCCTGTCTACATCAACAGACAGTATCCAGTAGTATAGTCTACATTCCCTGTCCCTTTACCAAAGGATCTCTTTGAGACATTTTTTACAGCACAGTCTTGTTATCTGAGTGAAAAAGCCCTCATGAATAGTTCAGTTTTGGAAAATTTGTGGAAAGCTGAGAGCGGGAGCTCTTCTGGCCTCTTCAAGTAAGCCATCCCACAAGGTAGAGGCCACCACAGAGAATGTGCGTGTTTGGGCAGCAACCAATTTTGCCTAGTTGCAGAGTGTTATCTGCAGAAGGTCTTGTTCAGATAAGCAAAGCTGCCATGGTGGAGCATACCTAAGATTCAAATCCAGTGGCACTTTAGAGACCAACAAGATTTCCAAGGTATAAGCTTCCGAGAGACAAAGCTCCCTTCGTCAGATACCTTAGCCAGATAACTGTTCTTCTACTCTCATCTCCCTGTGTGTGTGCAATGAAGGAGGCTGCAGAAATCTCCTTTTCTTGGCTCTGATGTTTGCATGCGCACGAAGTCTGTTAAATTTTCTCGGTAGCAGTGACTATCTCAGATTTAGGGTTAAGGATAGGGGAAGAGGGAATCCCTGTTTTAGCTTCCGAAATGTTATTCCTGTTTTCTCCTGTCCTCCTTCCAATGTTACTTTCCACTTTTTCAAATATATTTCACCTAATATCCATCCTTAGGAACCAGGTTTTTTAAATTTACCTACAGGTATACCAGATTAAATCAAAAAGGATTTTGCTTCAAAGAGCATCTCGTCCTGTTTCCAAATGGAAGTATCTTCTGGAAGGGGTCAGTCTATCAAAAGAGGACCTGACCTGGTGATGGCCGGAATAAGCCGAGCCAGGCTTCCCCTTCTGGTCTTCCTGATGTGGCAACAATTCTCTTTTAGTCCTTTATTTTGAATGTTAGACTTGGTTCTTGACAAGTGAGCTCTTCCTTCCCACGGTGAAATACTGGGCATTGTGCCAGCAAGCCCCTAAGACATTCTCCACAAATGCTTGCAATGGGGAAGGGAAGGGAATGGGTGGATAGGCAAGAAACCCGCCTTGCTTCTTGCTCCCTGCTCATCCCCTCCTCCCCAGACTGTACTTGTAAAAAGATGACAAGTGTCGTGGCCAGTGGTCATCTGAATGCTTGCCCAAATGACCTATGATGGAAGAAAATTTTAGAATGAATGTTTATCCTACCCAGATAGAGAGAAGAGATTTAAAAATCAAGCCAAATACAAGCCCCAATTTTGGAGACAAACTTCAGAATAATGAAAGAGGAAAAGAGAATTTGGAAATCAAGGCCAGTCTAGGCTTTGATGCTGGGCGGGGGGCTTCTAGTGCCCAAGAGCAAGTTCTTTTATCTAGCGGTCCCAGCCAATATAATCTAGGCTCTAATGTGCTCTACCAGGCCATGCTGAACCAGCAAGCAACACAGGGTTGAATCTGGAATGAATTACACTTTTGACTGAAGCACAATAACCAGTATTACCCAAGCAGGGAAGAAAATAGAGCCCCGAAGACTCGGAATGGAGAGCAAGAACACGGACTGTGGAAGGAGAAGTCTAAAATGCATCTTGGAAGCAGAGCAGGGCCAATTACAAATGGGTACATAGCAATGCAATCCAGCTTTACCCTGGCAGCCTCCGGATGGCCTTCACCGCCCCAAGTAAAAACTAAAAAACGAAGTACTCTTCGGTTCCAAAAGCTGCTTTTATGGCTGCCTGTTGGAAGATGGGTCCAAAGAGCCATTCCAGCAGAACCCGGGGAAAAGAACAAAGCAGGAAGGGGGAAGGACCAAAAATCCTACCTCTTTCTTGGTCAGCAGAGGTGCCGCACTCCCCTGGCACGGGCGCAGCAGCCTGAAGACAGTTCACCTTGTCTCAGGTTTGTCGTTTCCCTCCAGGTCTTTTCCAGTGACAATAATGTCTACTGTTCTCCTAGCACCTTCCCTTTCCCCTGTAAAGTAGGACCATCTCCACAGGGCTGCATAATTGAACTGGGCAGTCCACAAACATGTCTTCCGCCAGGTTCCCACATTCGCAGTTCTATGCCGCTTCCATGGCATGTTGGAAAGACTGCGTGGAGTCCAGCTGTTCACCCTGAAAAGGATCCACTTTGTCCATCCTGGCCGGCCCGGGACTCTTTGTGGTTCGGCAGGTTGGCAAAACAAGTACTAACGCCTCGCACTGCTGGCTCCTGTGAGCTTTATCTGCAGCGGCCCTGCAATGGCTGTCAGTTGTTTGTCAGATAGGCCTTGCGTGCCCCCTCCTGCTCTGCCACGTTGAGTCCATCAAGTGTCACCTTCTGCTGCTAAAATCTATAGTCACATGATGCCTCTGTATGCATGTGTGGTAAGGAAGGAGGTGGGGTGGGTGAGTTCACAGAGGGGTGCAGGAGCAAGGGAGGGGTCAGGGAAGTAGCAAGCAGCTGGTGAAGATCGGATAGCCTGAGGGGGCTCTGAGGCCACCTGTAGAGGGCAAGGGGCCCAGCAGTGCCATCTCAAGTCCATCTTCCATCACCTTTAATGGACTCAGAATGGTGTAACAAGCTTTCATGAACCACAGCTCTCTTCATCAGATGCAACTTTATTGTAGCACAAGCTTTCGAAAACCACAGCTCTCTTCATCAGATGCAACTTTATTGTAGCACAAGCTTTCGAGAACCACAGCTCTCTTCGTCAGATGCAACTTTATTGTAGCATAAGCTTTCGAGAACCACTGCTCTCTTCGTCAGATGCAACTTTATTGTAACATAAGCTTTCGAGAACCACTGCTCTCTTCGTCAGATGAATTGTCTGACAATGCATCTGATGAAGAGAGCAGTGGTTCTCAAAAGCTTATGCAGCAATAAAATTGGTCAGTCTTAAGGGTGCTACTGGACTCTACTATTTTGCGACTACAGACTAACACCGCTAACTCCTGGATCTATAAAATCTTTTTAAAAAAAGAATGGTGTACCACTGCTTATAATAGGTGCTTTCTCAAGGTGCTTGCAGCTGCGCCACTTGGGCTTCTGCCCTTTCCTTTGTTGGCTGTCCAACTTCAGGCACGAGGAGAGGGAAGCACCCACACTACCACGTGCCCTGCCCCAAGATTTGAGGCTCTGCTTCAATTCTCATCTTGCCCAGCGGCCTGATGGGCTGCTGCATGTAGCAGGGCCCTTATTGTGGTGGCCCCAGAGCTGTGACTGCCGCCACCAGTTCTGGCATTTCTTGCAATTCTGGAAACATTCTTCTTCTCATTGGTGCCCTTTTGGCCAGCCCGCCTGCCTGCCGGCCGGCCTTCCTTAACGGCTGCTGCTCCTGCGTTCCCTTGTTGAATTTGCCGCCGTGCCGGGTTGCGTTGTGTTCACTGATTTAGCGGGTTTCTGATTCTGTGCGCCACTTCGGAATGTGCTGAAAAGCAGCCTCTAATTTCTGCCCAGCAAAATAAATACATAACATAGATTTTCTGCAGAAGGGCGGAAGCTCAACCCTGAGGCGCGTTACTGTTTGCTCCTGGAGAGGCCTCGGCTCCTCTCTCTCCGGGGCTGGCGGGCCGCCCGCCGGGTGCCCCCGGCCAGGCCGCCCAGCCCAGCTCCCGCCGCGAGCCCGCCTCGGCTCCCTCTCCGGGCGGCCGGCTGCGCCGAGGCTGCCGCTGCTGCTGCTGCTGCTGCCGCCGCGCTCGACCTCTCCCGCCTGGCACCGAAGCGGCCCCTTCCCCTTCCCCTTCCCCGGCGGCGGCGTTTTTACGAGCCCTTCGCTGGGACCTTAGTTGTAGGAATTTCTCCGGCGGGGCCGGGGGAGGGGCGGGCGGGCGGCTTCCCTCCCCGGCCGGCAGGAGCCGCGGCGGCGCTCGTTAACAGAGCCGGGGCTGTCCGCGGCTGCCAGGGCTCCTCGGGCGGCGGGGGCGCGGGGGGCTCGCGCGGGGGCGGGCCTGGGAGCCCCGGGCAGCGCCGAGAGCCGCCCCCTCCCCTCCCCTCCCCTCCTTCCCCCCACGCTCTGCGGGCCCGGCCGCTGGAAGGCCATGGGGGAAGGCAGACGGCGCGGCGGCGGCGGCAGCAGCAGGACTTGAAGGTAGGCTGCGGGCGGGCAGGGGCCCGGCGGGGAAGGCGCTGGCCGCGGCGCGCCCCGGCCCGGGGGGGGGGGCATACGCAGAAGGGGCGCCGGTGTGGGCCCCCCCGCCCCCCCCACGTGGCTGGCTCGCCTGTCCCCGCGGGGAAGGGGCCCGCGCCGCTCTTTCGGGGCAGTGGCGGGCCGTTCCGCAGGTTCCTCCGCGCATCCCGAAATGGGGTGGGCGGTCCCAGAGGCCCCCCGGCCTGCCTGAGTCACGGGCGCGGAGTCAGGCGGCCGCTGCCCGGGCCCTGAGTCGACGGGGTCGCGGCGGCACATGTGGCTCTGAGTCAGGCTGTTAGTAAACGGAGCCTCCGGGCAGAGCTCGGAGGGTTTGCCGTCGCGGTGGCGGACCTGGTGGCCCTGCGTTCGAGACCGCAGTTTGTCATTCATGCAGAGACTCGGTGTCACGACGAGAGCAGCCGCCCGGGGCAACCCTCGCTCCTTCCTGACGGGAGCCAGTCCGAGCCCCGTTGCGCTGAGAGGGGTTACTCGCTGAGGAGCTGCACTGTTGTCTACTTCTGGCAAAGCTGCGTGCTCCAGCCAAGGGGTGGGTACATTGCTTCGCCGCTGCCCCTGTGCTGCTCAGAGGAGTTACTCTCAAAGTGAACCCCTAAGCAGCGTTACTTTGTTTAGGAGTTCACTGTGAATCCAGAGGAGTTAGCCGTGTTAGTCTGTAGTAGCAAAATCAACAAGAGTCCAGTAGCACCTTTAAGACTAACCAATTTTATTGTAGCATAAGCTTTCGAGAATCAAGTTCTCTTCGTCAGATGCATGGTACAGAGACTGGTCAAATATAGAAGAGGAGGGGAGGAGAGAGATGGGGGGGCCGGAGGGGTCCTCTAGATCTGCTCTGGCCCAACCCAGAGAGGCGTTTCTGCCGCGGCAGCAGCAGCAGCAGCCCTGCTCGAGGTCCAAATGGCCAGGGTCGTCCCCAACAACCCTTTTCAGGGCACTGTTAGCCACGAGCTGCGCTGAAGCCGCGAGGGCGTCTGGGGGAGAACTTCAAAGCCCCCCCCCCCTGCATCTGTGGCCGCTTCTCCCTGCAGCTGGGTCCAAGCCCTGCCTTTGTCGCCTTGTGGGAGCAAGGGAAGGTCTGTTTGCGCTGGGCTTCGGGGGCTGTAGATAAGCAGGGAGAGGGGCTGGGGGGGGTAGGACTCGTTCAGCGTTTGCCAGTCAGCTGGATCTTGAGTTCTCCACCTTGCTTGTTGAACCTGTCAGCTGCCCCGTTTTCAGGGCGGATGGAGCCCTCTGCTCCCAAAATTAAATGGCTGCTCATTTTGTTAGCCGCTGGTTAACCAAATAGGTTGCCTTTGGCTGAGGTCTGCCGTCAGTGAGATGGAAGGCCCAGCTCTTGTTCTCCGCTTCCTGGTGTGACTCTTGCTGGGGGACCTCCTGAGCTCCACGTTTACTTTGCATTTAGTGGTACTAATCCAGCCCAGCCCCTTTGAAATGCAGCATCACGGGCTGGCTGAGCTGTGGCATTCGGAATTCACTAGAATGCTAAAACTGGGCTGAATTTGAGGGGATTCTTTGGGGTCTCAAGATACCTAAAGCAAAGCTAGATCACAGTCCAGTCTGGGGTCCAAAGCTGCCTGTGGCTGTCTGGACCGGTGGGGTTAATATGCTTCAGAGTCCGTGGCACCAAACAGGCTGGGCTGATGGGGACGGGCTCAGCGTACCCCGTGGCTTTGGGGTCCCTCAGGGCCAAGAGAATAATCCCTTCGGCCTGAGGCGATTTGAGGAGGAGGAGCTGCAGGTGGCCCTTGGCCTGGTGAGAATAGCCACGCCTTCTCCTGTGCATTTCCCCTTCTGGCCCAATCGCAGGAAATGCTCCCTGGATGGAGAGGCAGGGAGCAGGTGGTGGCTGCGGCCCTTCTTCCACCTCTGTGGAGTGGACAGGACAGGAAGGAAAGCCGCGGTAACTGGGACGGGCAGACACATCAACTTGGTCCCGCCCTGAGAGAACAGGGACTCTCTTGCCCTTCCAGGAAAGTCTATTTGAAATATTTCTATCAATAAAAAATGTCTCAAGCCGTTTCCAATAAACCATAAAAAAACTAATGTCAAGCAAGAGTCTAAAAGTTCAACTGCTGAGCAAAAATCAGCAAGCTAAAAGTTGAGCTAAAAGCTAGCAGCGTGAAGGAGGAATCAAAATCACTCCCAGCCCTAGCAAGTGACAGCCACCACCCTGGCCCTCCAGACTCTTGCAAAAAGCTGGGCGGAGGGAGGGGGAATGGGGGTGTCGGCCCTCTTGGGGGCACCACAGTCCTGGACACCAGAAGTCAGAGGGAGCCGCGTCTCCCGCCCACTCCTGTGGCTGAAACGCAGAGAGGCCTCGTCGACACACGGCTGGCCCGATAAAGAAACTGCTGAGAGCGCCTGGAATAGCCCCAGAGAAGAGGATCTTCCTAGACAGTCCCCTGTCAGGATGCCCCACTGCCCAGGGGCCCAAGTAAAAGTCCGAGGAGCTGCTTCCAGGCCCACGCTCGCCTCCGCAGGGAGAGTAGAAAAGAGCTGCTTCCTGGGCTGGATGTGGAGGCAGCCGTATTTGCCCAGCCCAATGAGAGAGGCCAGGCAGGCGGGAGTCTCCCTCCGCCTTCCTGCCGCACTCCATCGCTTGAGGAGCTGCTGCTCTCCTTGCGTCCTCCCATAAAGGGGTGCTCTGAAAGAGAACTGCCTGGCAAGAAAACCCTCTGACCTGAAGTGCTTGCCGTGCTAGTGGTGCCTGCACGGTGTGGAAGGAACGGCATTCTGCACATGCTCAGTGGTGTTCTTTCTTAACTCTTGTTTTCGGGTTGAGTCCTTGCATTCAAAATAGGTTCCCTCCTGCTGAGCATCTGTGGCCCTTGGCGTGAGAAAGGCCAGAATCCTTGAAAGAATGGATGCCCGTTCTCAACCTAATCCAGTTTTAAGGGCGGAGTAGGTGTCTTTTCATTCGTTGTCTCCACTGAGCCCTTGCAATGGGGCAGACGGTAAACAGTTTGGCCAACTCTTCAGAGGTGTTCTAAGTGACCTGCACTGGCTGGTGTCTCCTGGAGGGTTTCTTTGGTAGGGAGTGACAAGAGACAGTATGCAGTGAGGGCCACTGTGATGCCAGCCCGAATGCCCAGCGCTGAGGTTTGGGCGGAGTTTGCATGCAGAAGGTCTCAGGATGGATCTTTGGTATCTCCCGATGTAAGAGGAAGACAGGGACCCGGGCAGGGAATGGCACTTGCCTAAAATCTTGAAGAGACATTCCAGCTAGAGTAGATGGCTCGGTGGTTTGCTTTGAAGACTGCGAAAACATTTCCAAAGTTCTCGGTACTCAAAGCGGAGTGGCGGAGCACTCGCCTCTCACGCAGAGGGTCCTAGCTTCAGTCCTCAGCTGCAAAGGATTTGGGCAAAGGCTCATGACCTTGGAGAGTTGCCAGACTTGGAGTGCTCAGAACTGGGCTCAATGGACCAATGGCCCAACTCAGGATAGGTAATTTTGCAAGACACCCTGACTGGATAGCCCAGGTGAGCCCGATCTCATCAGATCCCAGAAGCTAAGCAGGGTCGACCTTGGTTAGCAACTGGATGGGAAACCTCCAAGAAGACCGGGGTTGTAGAGGCAGGCAATGGCAAACCACCTCTGTTAGTCTCTTGCCATGAAAACCCCACCAGGGTCGCCATACGTCAGCTGTGACTTGAGGGCATTCTCCCCAATTTCTTTATTATTTGATTTGATTTCTATTCTGCTGTGCCCACAAGTGGGCCCAGAGTGGATCACAACATTTTAAAATATACAATAAATAGAATAAAATTTGCAGCAATATAAACATTAATAAATAGTGCATCAGTTAAAAACAGCCTTGCTCATTTTGCCCAACCACATCAGACTAAATAACCTACAGAGCAGGGGTGGCCAGTCATAGATGTTTACAGAACCCAAGGGGGTATACTCCCCCCACCGTGGTAGGAGGCCGATAATACCTTAGGTGGCCACACAGTTCAAGGCAAGCTTCCGAGACATGAACCTATGAGATGATGCCTGGGAAAGGTTGGCAGTGTGGAGAAGGGGGGGTCCTATTATTGCCCACCATCTGCTGACTTGGGCCATTCACAAAATTTTGCTGTGGAGCTAAGTGAGGGGAGATGTGTCAGTGTAGTGTTGGTGACACAGAGCCAAAGAATGCTTTCAAGATGCTCTGAGGCAAAGGCCCTGCCGTAACACAGTTGGCCTAGTTGGCCAACTTAACCAGACTGACTACTGACCTCTTTATAGCACCTAACAATTGCAGAGTGCCCCCCCCCCATGTCTTCTCTGCATTTCAGAAGGGATCCTCCTCCCTGTGCATATTTCTTTACAGGCATTGAACTCAGGGTTTAGGGGGTTTCGTAATTGCATAAGAGGGGATGTTGAGTTCAGGATACGGTGGAGATTTTCTGGCCTGTCCTCTTGAATTCAGGGCAGTTATATGCTGATCTCCCCCCCCCGCACACGCACACACACTCTTCAGAGATACAGAAATTCTCATCAAAGACTGTCTGTCCACTCTTATTTATGTTATTTCTAGTTTGTCTTTCTCTCTGAGACCGAAGGCAGATTACATAGTGCAAGTCAAATGCAGTCAACAGGATGGGACGTCGAATAAACATTGCAACAGGGTGTGTGGAGTACAGAAATTTGAAACAGCTGAAACAAACCTGAAACTCAAGGGCTCCTCTCCAGTACAGGGTAGTTTGATAGTTACTCCCTCCAGGGGCTCAGGATTCTGGACATGGAAATCGGAGGTTCTCACCATTCTAGTCCTATCCATAAGTTACACTGAATGCCTGTGCAATCCATGTACAGTGTACATTTGATATTTTTTTTATCGAGTAATTCTCATGTTACATTCAACACATGCACAGCACAGCTGAATGTGTTGATTTAAATTCCGCATTTATGCAGGCACTGGTCCCTGTTTTCATTTGTGAACATGTGTTGGCTCTTTCTTTCAAAGAGATGCATGCGTGTGCGTGCGTGCATCTAGTGTAAAGTGAACAGGGCTCCTTGAAGGTGTAAAGCAGGGTGAAGGCTTGTGGAGCAGACGTTGCCTTGAAGGACGCATGACTATTTTGTACATGTGTGCTGTTGTTTTCTAAATGAGCATCAAGCAACATTTTTGGAAGTGATGCTACAAATTCTTTTCTGCCTGCAAAGACCAAAGGAGGTACGGGTAGTGGATGATGCCGTTTTCAAAATAGGGAATGGACACTCTCATTGGTGAGAGTTTTTTCATTTGAATCGTGGACCTGGGAGATAAGACACAGGGGCTCACAAAGTATCACTTGCAAGAACGGACGTAGGTTGTGTGTTCCAAGCTGCGCTGAGGGAGCTCTTTGGTTTGTCATTGAGAGAGTCGGCAACCGAGGACAAGCTTGCTTTTATGTATTCATCTGAGATATTTCTAATTCATTCCTCAGCCAAATGGCTTTCGGTGTGGCTTACATAATAAACCCAAATCAATATTTAGAAAAAGCAATAAAACAATATATAAATACTAATAAAACTGCAAAACTGTTCGGTAAATCAGCAACACCAAAAGGTAAGCCACGGGGGCGGCAGAATCAACATTTTACGGCAAAGCAATGCAGCCTCTTGGGCAGTGCGCCGCTGCAGGGGGACTGTGGGTATGTTTCTACATGCACACTCGTGCAGTGGAGATTGGACCCAATAAGCTTGGCCCGTATTGTGTGTGAAGCCAGAATGCACCCCAGAATCCCTTGCGATGCAGAATTCCCATTGCAGCAGTACAGGAGGTGTTCCTTGGCAGAGAGATTGGCATGGAAAAGGATTCTCTGAAGCCACAAAGTTTGAAAAGTGCTGGAAAAAGGCACAGAGGCTGGAATGAAGAGATCTTGTTCCAATTTTGGGGAGGATTTTTTTAAAAAATGCTCCTTTGCCTTTATAAAATCTGACAGGAACAAAAAACTGAACGTGTTTGCAAGGAAGCCAGACCGTTTAATAAGAAACACGAGCAGGCCTGAGAGCAAGAGGCTTGGAAGCTGCAAATGAAGCTGTGGGTTTCGTTTCTGTCTGCGTGGAATCAGGGCACGTTTAGCAACCGGCACGTGTGTGTTGAGCGCCACAACTGAGTGGCAAGCAGCGTGATTTTGCTTGCTCAGCTCTCTGGCACCAGCCCTTCCCCCCTGTGGTTGCAATTCAGACAACTGACCTTGTTGGGGGGGGGGGGGAGGCAGCTGTAGTAAATTCAGGGAGGCCCTTTGAAGAAGGAAAGGAGAGAGTAGAAGCAGAGCAGCTGACATGGAGTCAGTCATTTGGTAATCCAAAGTGGCTTCCATAGTTGTTCACTTTGGGTCACGGCCAAGATGACGAGCTTGGAATTGACGGTCGGTGTCCCAGGCCGCTGCGTTTATAGGATTAAAAAGGGGCTGATGTGTGGGGGGGGGGGCTTCCCTCCTTTTCACAATACAAAATGTGCGTGCACGTGCACTCATGTCCTTCAGAATACTGCTTTGCTTGACGATCTCAGCCCGTGTGTGTGATCTGCCTCCTTATGCTCAGGGAAACCACTCCCATGGTGCAGAAAGAGAGGTGCCTGCTCAGCCTAGGTGCAGCCAGCTTTATGCCTTGGGAGCACTTCTGTTATAGCTGGCCACTTCTTTGTGCAGCTCGACTCCATGCAGAGCCGGCCGAGGGCCTGGTGCTTGGCTAGGAATGGTGACCGGATGGCCGGCTGGATGGACTGTGGCCTGAATTGAACTCCATGAATTCATTCAAAGGACTGGCAACTCCACAGCAGTCTTTTTTAGTGGGACATGCCCCGAGGGCAGGCCTTGCCATCCAGGCCTCCAGAATCCAGATGGCCGTAATCCAAGTTCATGAGTTATTTAATATGCCTCTTCATTGTGAGGAATTGCATGCACCATTCAAGTGGTTTTGAGTTTTGCTGCTTCAGGAGGCGAATGTGTTCTTTGGGACCAGTTCACATCCTGTGTTTAAATGGCTGCTCCATATCAGAAGCGAAGTCTCCCGGTCACAAGTTAACCTGAATGACTTTGCCAGCGATGGGGACTGGTGCCCAACAGTCCCTCCATGGGAGCGCAAGGTTTGATGGCTAGTTTTTGGAAGGCCCTGCACTCCTGAAGCAAGCACCGTTGTGCAACTTGCAATAAAGTTGTGTTGGCAGCTCTGAAGTGTGGATCTAGGATTTGGAGTTAATGGGCACAGGTGCCGGCCTCTCAGTTCTGACAGGTCTGGCTAGCTCCCCGGGAATGCTTCTGGCTCCAGATATTTCAGTGCAGCTTTCCTACAGCAACACAGTGGATATTATTTTTCGCCTCCTACATTTCCATAGTTCCCTGAGACCAACAGCTGATGAGATGATAAACCCATGAGTAGACCATATCATTTCAGCCTGTAGGGGGGCAGGGTTTCCACATCATGCACACTAGCATTTTGGGGGAGGGGGGAGGCTTTCTCCATGGCATAGCACATCTGATCCTTTTTTGCACTATTTCTAATTCTTGTAATCCTAGCCCTATTGCATAACTAATTAGATCTAGCATGCTGTTTAATTACGTTGTTTTATTCTGTATGATCAGCCCTGTGTGAGAGTCTCTCTGCACAAGACATCTGACACATGAAGAACACACGGGGAGGGTAGTTTAAAAAGACAGAGCTGGTGGCAGGGCAAAGGCTTTGCTAGACCCTGGAGCTGTGTGAAGGGGCTGTGAATGCCAGAAGGGAAACTCCAGCCCGTGATAACCTCTCCAGGTCCAAGCCCGGCTCTGGAAGGCAGCTCCAGCCCACTTCCATTCCTCGCTGCCCTCTGGTTGCCATCTCAGACAGTTTTAGACTAGAGAGATTAAATTGACCGAGCCTTCAGGGAGGCAAAGATGAAAACTCCCCCTCACTGGCAGTTTTCAAGAAGAGGCTGGATGAATATTTGTCAGAGATGCTTTAGGCTCATCCTGCATTGGGCAGGGGGTTGGACTAGATGGTCTGTACGGCCCCTTCCAACTCTATGATTCTATAAAATTAACAAACCCTTTGAGGAACAATCTTCACCGGCTCTGTCTTTTAAAACTACGCTTCCCGGCTAACATTGTGCCTCCCTACACTTGACGAACACACACTGAGGTGTCTCATGTAGATGTCTTGTGTAGAGAGACTCTCAGTGCAGGCTATAAATGAAGAAAATACATAAATAAATACTGTGCAGAGGTGGGGGAGGGGGCAGAGATGGAAGGTCTTCAGAAGTTTCAAAGCCGTGGCGGGAAGGTACCAGCTGGGACCTTCCCTCCTACAGTTTAAACCCAGTTCTTGGTGTCCGGCATAGGCGCTTCTGTCTCAGGAGGGCTGAACTCTTAGAGGCCTGAGGGTAAGGGAGGGGCCCTGCAGTTGCCATCCTCCAGGTGGTGGCTGGAGATCTCCTGCAGTTACAACTGCTCTCCAGGCCACATAGATCAGAGAAAATGGCTGCTTTGGAGGGAGGCCTCTATGGAATTATGCCATGCCAAGGTCCTTTGCCTCCCCAAACCCCTCTTTCTCCAGGCTTCAGCCTCCAAATCCCCAGGAATTTCCCGTCTTGGAACCAGCATCCCCATCAGCAGATCGCTGGCCGTGCAGCCAGTGTGAGCCCAGCTGCTCAGGGGTAAGGGGGGGGGCTTAATCCTCAGCCATTCACACCTCGTTAATGAGCGGAGGTGTGATCCCTGAACGGATACGGAGCCCTTGGCATCCTGGCTCCATAGGGAGCTGTTCACAGAGGGGGGATTTGCCGTGCCGAAGATGGCCCTGTGCAGGAAACGGGGTGGAGCAGGCAGGTGCAAAGGACAAAAAATGCCTTTTGTCATACAGCTGGGTCCCCAGTTTGCCACGTGGAAGTGACTGAAAATATAGGGAATTGATCCTGCGTGAAAGACTTGGGGTTCATGACGAGCCCCACCATTCATTCCTAGCTCCTAAGGAGGATGTAGGGGAGGTGTGGGTGTGAGAGGTTTGTTGCAGGTCCCGGAGCATAAGAACCGCCCTCCTGGATTGGACTAGAGGGTCGTCTGGCTGAGCACTGGGTGTCCCGGCGCAAGGGATGAGGGCAGCTGATGTCTTCTGCGACTGGCAGTCAGTTCCCACTGGGCAGAATCTTTCCACCATGAATCCGCCTAAAGTCCTTCCTCTGTGAAGAGCTATTCAGGCTAGTGACTGCTACCGCACCTTGTCGCAGTGAGTTCCACAAGTTATCAATGAGACCTGCTTTTGCGTGTCCTGGACCGCCTGCAAATCGGCTCTGTCTGGTGGCTCCAGTTACCCCCCAGAGGCCACACTTACAGACTCCTCCTCCTCCGCCTCCTCCTCCGCCTTCCCATTCTTGTTCGGAGGGAGATGAAGGAATATAAATCATTGTGCAGTTGGAAAGATTAATCGTGTAATTAAGGCGGGGGCTCCGGGGCAGGTTGGCACATGGCGGGATGAGGCAGCCGGAGTCGTGAACAGCCTGGCCTACGGCGGCCCCAAGCCCCCCTGCCGAAGCAAACGCCGGAGTCTGCGCTGTGCCGTGCAGGGACCCGCGAGGGGCCAGAGCCTTCCCACGGGCTGGCTGAGGGAGCCAGCCAAGCGCCGCCTGCAAGCCGAGCTGCAGCGAGCGGGAAGCAGGATTTCTTGGACACGTGGCAGCACTCGGGTGGGAGGCAGAGCCCTTGAGCTCCAAACTCCTTAAGGAAATGGTTACCTGGGCCAGGCTGACCTGCTTCTGAGGGGGACCCAAGGAGGAATTCCAGCCGTAGGGAGCTTAACCCACTCCCCCAGACACACCTGTTTGTGAGCCACGGAAGGGACAGAAGAGAGGCGAAAGAGGCCCTCCGGGAGAACCGGGCTTGAGCTAAAGATGAATGCCAATTAATGGGTCATCAGGGCCAGGGAGGGCTGCAGGCCAGGCCAGTGCCGTGCTAGAGGGGTGGAATCCGTGCTAAGAGCAGCGGGAAAGAAGCGGTGCTTCGTTTGGGGCAAAGGAGAACCTCCTTGGATTTCTGGAGCCGGGTGTCAAGGAACAGCCTTGGTGAGTTGCAGAGATGTCCGGGGGCACGGCCAGGACTCAACTGTCTACCGGCTTCTCTGTGCATGTGTATCACCTTGCGCATAACGGAGATTGCAAAGGTATCCCAGAGGGCAAAATGGCAACAGACGGTCCAAGCTTCCGGGGAATGTGGTTCCATGGGGAAGGAGCTCGTGGAAATCAGTTTGTAAAATTAAAACATCCGACTCTGGACTGGAGAGCTGGATTCTACCTTCAGAGATGAGGCTGAGTTTCCAGTTAATGCAAAACTTCCTTTCAGCCCGGTTTAGTGGCCTTCTTCTGACCCAGCCGTACTTGGGAATGAACAAGTCTGAAGCCTCCGGCCAGGAACTCATGACCTCCATTTCCCCACTCTTGCTGGCTTTTGGAAAAAGTAGAAGACACAACAGAGAACCCCTGAGCATGTGCAAAGTGCATCTTCTGCCCCATTTTCCATCCACAGCTAGCTCCTACCCATGTTGAAGGTAATGGCAGAATAGCGCGAGTCAGTCTGGTGCCAGGCACCTCCCGGGTTTAGCAATCCAGTGCTGCCCGTCTCCCTTGGCAGGTTCCTGGGACGGCTTGCTGGGAATTGTGGCTGCAGGTTTCTTTTTCTTTCCCGCTCACTTTCTCTGCTTTGCTGTTTCAAGGCTGCTCAGGCCCTGCGGCTGCTGCACAATTATAAGTCAGTGCAATTAAAACTCCCTATAAAACATCAGCACGGAAACAGCCAGCAAGCTGAAGAACAGGCTGTTTGTTGTGCTTGGCAGGGTTCATTGACAGAGCCGTCAGGGCAAGAGGCGCTCTCTGCCCATGCCAGGCTTGGTGGGCTGTCAAGGGGCCAGTCTTGGGCCGCAGCAAGGCTGCACCGAGTTGTCTCCTCTGTGCATTTGCAGGGCAAAAGTGGGGTGGGGTGTGCTGAAATGTCTAAAAGAAGAAAGGAAACATTTCAGAGTGTTTTTGGTGCTGCTTCTGCCATTTTGCACTCCCTTTTCACCTTGCAGCTGATCAGGGGTCACAGGATGATCGTGACAGGGCCACAGTACCAGCACACAGGTGGGCCACGCTCCCCGCCTCCCCTCTGAAACATCTTGCCCCTGTTTTCACAGCTGATAAAAGCTGCAGCGCAAAGCACACACACACACACCCTTTCAGTTCAGCTCCCGGCTGTAGCCACTGCAGAGCAGTCCGGCAGGAGCGCACTTGGCTGTGCCCCGTGACTTGGCGTTGCTCCTGCCTGCCTTAACCAAATGAGAAACTAAAAGGATACTTGGATCGTGCCCATCTCCAAAGCCGTGTGATGGTGCTTCCGGGCCAGGCTGAGAGATCAGGCTTCAGCACTGCTCCGTGGCCCCTCTTGCAAAGATCTTGCCGCAAGGGCTCAGGGTAGGATTTAACGACAGGATTGCTCAAGATGGGGCTGGTAAGAGAGGGCCCCCCCCCTTTACTTGTCCCGCTAACTAGAAGCAAGGAACTCCTCTTTCAGGTTGCTTGTGAGATGGGTGTTGTGTACTGGGATGGTGTCCCTAGCATAGTTTGCTAAGAGGCACATACTCTTTTCTTCCTTTTCTCTGGGCAGCTGTTGTACGACAGACGGCTGACTAGCAGCTCCCGCTAGAGTTAGTTGCAGTAACTTAAACTTCTGAAATGAGAGAGAAGGATGGATCGAAGTCCTTGATTAACCATCACGTGGCATCATGTTAATCATGCTGGGTTAATCATGTTCGGGTTTGCAAATAATTTTTTTAATGAAAAACGGCATGTCAGTTTATTGGAATTTCTCTTTTTGCTAGTGCTCATTTCAAAAGCGGAACAAAAGGTTGAGACTTCCCAAAGGGGTAAATAGAGGGAAAGGTTGAGAGGTTTTAAGTGAAAATGAACTTGTGAAAAAATGGAAGATACTGAAATGTTGAGCAATCAGACGTCTCTCTGCAACGATATTTCATTTCGCTGCTGGCCCACGGGCAGCCACCCCCCCTCCGATACAGCACCCTTTCAAATTCATCCCAAAGCAGATCAAACTTTGGCAAAACTTAAAATATTCAGCATGCTTTCATTTGATCTTTAACGGGATCTGCTCTAAGTTTAAAAGCTGCTTGTTTCCTAGATTAGAAGCGCAGAATTGTTCGGCTGTTGGGTGTCCAGTTTCTTTATGGGGGTGGGGCGTTTTCTGTATTGTGGTGGCAGCATGAAAAGGCATGAAAAGGCGTCCAAGTGTGCAGTTCTGTGCTCTGCAGAAAGAGCAAGTGGGTTGTTGCTGGATGGGGGCGGGAGGGTGGGGGTTCGCTGGTTGCATTTAGGTCCAGGAGGAGTGAGTGGAGGACAAAGAGACGGGAAGGGACACCCGTGCAGCTCAGAATGCGTCGGGAAAGTGTTGCCAGAGTGGGAGCTGCACTGTCGTAAATACCATATGATGTGTTTTAGATATGTGGTTTTAAATTTGTGTTGAAATTGTTATTTTATCTTATTGTGTATTGTTGTTTGAACTTATTGTCTTATTCTTGTGACTCGTCCTGAGGGCGGGCAACAAATCCGATAAATTAAATTTAAAAGTTTTCTTCTGCTTTCAGGTTTGCCCGTCATAGTGAGAGTTTCTAAAGCACAGAGCTAAGAGAGAGGAGAATTCCAAAACAGGCAAATGCTAAAGAAAATCAAAAGTTTGCGTGACTCACTGTCTAAACACTTAAAATCAGTTGGCCCTGTAACTTCAAGTGCTTACCCACAAATCTATGTGAAGAGGAAAGTTCTCTGGCTCGAGAGAGCTGAGATCTTGGGGGGCAAAGACTGTTTTTTGAATTCTAGATGGGGCCATGGGGGCCATTGCTTGGGCTCTGGAAGGTGAAGGGAAAGTCCCCTCCTTGGTTGGGATGACCCAATGGGGAAATTTTCCCCTGGTCAGGTGAGGAGCAGCTGGACTCACATCTGGTAGATTTTTTGAAAATTGAGACCACCTCTGGTTTACAGCCCTCCCCCCCCCCCGCCCCGACATTCATTGGTTTATCCTCTTACCTTGTATACATATCAGGGCAACTGGGAAGGCATCAAATTCTGAAAGGGGAGGAGATGGCCCCGAGTTTCTTCAGGTCCAAGCAGTAAAGAGGATAGCCACCACCCCTGGAGGAAGAGGTCTCCCAATTCCTCTAGTACTGAAGGAGAGAGCCTAAAATTCGAGCCCAGTATCACCTTCATGATGAACTAAAATTTCTAGGGTATAAGCTTTTGTGAGTCAAAGTTCATTTTGTTGGAAACACTGGGAAATTTGGTTGGTTTTTAAAGTGATACTGGACTTTTGTTCTGCAGACTCACAAGCCCACTCGCCTAATACAAGCAAAATTAAGAATCTTGAGGGCTTATGGCCTAGTCATTCCTCTGTGTGGGTTGTGTGTGTGTATGCGCACGTGTGTGTGTGCCACAACTGACTTATGGCGATCTCAGGACGTGGCTTTCTAGGCAAGTGAGGAGCATTTCCCCCAACCAATTACTGGCCCTGCTTAGCTTCCGAGACCTGACGAGATCAGGCAATACCATGTTGCCTTTTCTCCCAGGCTATTCTTTGATATTTATTCTATTTTATTTAATAGTCCACCTTTCGCACTGAGATCCAAGGCAGATGACACACTGCAAGTGAATGCAATATAATCAATAGCTAGGACAGTTCATTGAGCAAACGTGCAAGATGATCAGCTGTCGGGACATTCAATGAAAAACATCTGGTTGGAGTCAGAGAACCAATCTGAACCCCAGAAGCACAGAAGGAAATATTAAAGAGAAGATGTCTGTAGCTCAGAGGCATGGTTTGTGACGAGCGTATGCTCCGTCTGGCTGACTGGTACCAGAAGGTGGTGCTGAGGAATTGCTGCTCAAAGAGAGGCCTGTTGGTCTCTGGAGTCTCCCACCTTGGTTCCACTTTGTCCCCTATGCTGTGTCTCCAGGGACTCCTAGGAGAGTTTGCCAGAGAAACTGGGGGGGGGGGGGGGGAGAACTCCTTAACATGCACGTCTAGCGCAGGGGGCACCTTTTCTGCTGTGGCGCTGCAGCTTCGGGATTCCTTCCCCCCACAGCCCTTCTCCTGGGGGCAACTCTAATGTGTTTTGCATAAACATGGTTGGTGACTGAAGTGTACCGTTGAATTCTGTGTGTTTAGGATTTGTGCTTAGGGGTCTGGTGCATAAAACATGTGACTGTCTTATTTCTGACTGCTGGGAAATTTGATTTTATGGTTTTGTAGATTTTTTACTGGTGTTTTAATGGGTTTGTTTTAATTTGCCTGAGGTGTGTGTGTTAGTTTACTTTATTTAACGGAAAGCTGGGGCTTGCGTGTTGTGCGACAAATGTGACCTAAGCGCCCTCCCTCTTTGCTGCTTGAAGTGGGTGGGTGGGTGGCCTGTTTATGGGCTGGCCCCTTCTGTCTAGAATCAAGAGGACAGGCAGAATGGCTTGGACGTGGGGGAGTTATGATTGACACCTGTCCCTCTGAAGGAATGCCTGCAGCCATCTTGAGGTTGCAGTGATGTGCTTGAACTCTGCCAAAGTAATTGCGGAGGAGCTTTTCTAAGATGGGGGGCGGGTGGTTTTGTGCACCCCAAACACCTTGTTCACCCTCTCCTGACCCCCAAGTAGGGTTGCCAGGTCCAGGTTGGGAAATTCCTGGAGATTTTGGGGATGGAGCCTGAAGAGGGTGGGGTTTGGGGAGTGGAGGGGCCTCAGTGGGGTATAATTCCACAGAGTTCTCCCTTCAAAGCAGCCATTTTCTCCCGGGGAACTAATCTCAGTTGCCTGGAGATCAGCTGCAATTCTGGGAAATCTCCAGCTGTCACCTGGAGGCTGGCAAGCCTACTTCCAAGCCAGGAGGGGCACGCGAGAATGTTACCATAAGGTCAGCAGTCAAATGCTTCCCTCAAATGCTTCTGAATTCATTGCTCCTCAAATGATTTTTTATTCTTTGTATGGCTTTGATCCCATTTGGCTATGGCCACACGCCAGCGTCTTGGCCAAGGCCACCCAGGGCCTTTCTCCCTGCTCACGGATACGGACCTGGATCCCTCGGGATCTTCTGCCCCGCGCTCATTTTTTTAGCCACTTGGCCATGTCACCTTTAGGAGCTCCTGCCTGGACACGAGGCGCTGTGTCTCAGCAGTCCGTGCGAGCGTCCTCAAGGGTCCTCAAGTCCAGCTCTTTCAAGGACCGTGTAAGCCGGGACTGTCAGCACGTGACTCTTTGGATATGCTGTCTCTGTTCCTCACCTGGTGATCCAGCTCTCCCTTCTAAAGACCTTCCCCGCACCCTTGAATCCTCCTTGGTGTGGCCGTGCCCAGCTTCACGTAGCTGCTTCCAGCTGGCATCTGCATAGACGGCCTTTGCCAAACACACACCTGTTGCTATCGGCTTGGGCCGTTGTGCCATCCTCTCCACCTTCGGCAAACAAACACGGCTTCTGGCTGCTTTAAAGGCACAGGCGCCTCCTGACGCCTGGCACAGCACCCGGGCTCTGCTCTCCCCTCGCCACTCAGGATCAGGCCTTCTTGGTAACACTGAAGAAGGGCCTTCTTTGCTCTTTCCTTTCAGCCTCTTGATGGCTAAAGATACTTGTGGGTCCTTCATTAAGGGCCGGGGGGATGCAGGCTTTGAGGAGAGGCTGCTCGGGGGGGGGGGGCTAGAAATTACAGGGGCTCAAATTCACAGGATCAGTCTAGAGATGTTCAAGTTCCAGAAATTTGGAAAAAAATTGGGAGAGGGATTGTAGGAAGATTAATACTTAATTAATTAGCAGAGTTTAGCAGAAATTGTACATTGGAATTAATGAGAATGGACACACACACTCCAGTATAGGTCTGCAAGAATACTACATGAAGGATAAAAATAGGGTTACATTGGTAGAAAATAACAAATTGCGAACTGACTACATCTTGCCAGTAAAAAATAACTCCAGAGTGAGGACTAAGAAAAACTGAACAAAGAGCAATTAAATTTCAGTATATAGCTTCACTTAATTGCGCCCCCCCCCAATAAAACAGGTTGCCCAATAGAAAATCCTAATTCTAGTTCATAAGTTTAGAGACTCCCCTTTCCCTGGCGGGAGAGGCCTAAGTGGTTACATGTAAATAAGTTTCACTAACTAAGTAACGCAAACAGTTTGACTCTTTCATGACTGAAACGTAAACACTTGCTAAATCCCAACAGGGAACATTTTTTTTTTGGAAAAAAATTTGAAAGAGGGATAGAAATATATGTAATACTTTCCTATCAAACCTAAACTTATTTTACTGATTTAACATAAAATGGCTAATATAGCATATGAAAACGCACTATTTGGCCTATTTATGGAATTTAAAGTACAAATGTCTTCATTTTCTGTGAGGAAAAGGGCAAGTATACCCAGTACTTGAGAAAGAGTTGCAAACCCCTACATCCTATGTTTCCATAGCATATATATCTTTAAATTTTTGCCATGGGAGAGGTAGGGAAAAAAATGAAATTTGAAAGAAAATAAATTCTGTAGTAAACGAAAGAAAGGGTGTTATTTGAACAGAAGCATTCTCATACAGTCAGCATATTTAAATTTTATAACATTGAAAAACACTAAACTCTTTCATAATGTATTATTAAATACATTATAACATATTAATTGCTGCCAAAATTATTTGCATTTAAAATTTTAAAAGTTGAAACCATTATGTATGTCTATAATATACAGTCATTACCTAATGCTGCAGAATGTCTTACATAAAAATGTTCGTGCTACTATTCTGAGCAAAACTTTATAAAAATTGAAGGTTTTTTTTTTCAGTATTCTCCAAAATATACTAATTTTTCCATCAGAAAAATTGAAAAAAGTCCTCCGAGTTTTTCATGCTACACATTTTAATTGAGAAAAACCTTGACTTTTCTTACTCAAAAAAAGAATATGTTTCATAGGAGGGTTTTTTTTTTCAGCGCTCCTTAAAACTTTCCATTTTTTCTGTGAGAAAAATTGAAAAAAAGTCGGGGGGGGGGGGGAATCTGAATTTTCCCAGCGTTTTTCCAGGCCTTCACATCCCTAGTTAGCAAGAAAGATGAATAAAGAACGAAAGATGAATAAAGAACAAAACTGGGAGGAAACAGAAAGGTTCTACAGCCCCTCCGCCAAAGGCAAAAGTGTCCACCCAGTCCAAGATCAGCCTATGCAGCCTCCACTAGGGGATGCTCCCCAAAGCATATACTCTGCATGAAGGTGCCTGCAGACCATAATTGCTCCAGATGGCTCGGGTGAGTGAGCCAAGCTTCTTAAGAAAGAGAATAGGAAAATGCCCAGTCTCATCAGACAGTCTCACCTTTGGACATTTTTCTCTGAACTTATATAGCTGTCAATTCACATTACACCGACTGTGAGCAAAACCCAGCCAGGTGGTCATTCCGAGTGAAATTAGGTACGAGCCCACATTCTACTTACTAAGAAGAACCCAGTGAGTTTGCTCCCATTTTACAGATGGGGAACTGAGGCAAACACCACTTGTGCAAGCCCATCAGCCACCCTGGAACTTCTGCTGCAGCTTCTCCCTCTGTGTGTGAGTAAAGTTCCGTCAAGTCACAGCCAACTTATGGTGGAAACCCGCCCCCCCCACACACACACAGGGTGTTAAAGGCAAGCAACAAACAGCTGATTTGCCATTGCCTGACTCCGTGTAATGACCCTGGACTTTCTTTGTGATCTCCCATCCAAGACCTAACTGGGGCTGACCCTGCTTAGCTTCCGAGATCTGATAAAATCAGGCTAGCCTGGGCCAACCAGGTATTCCTGGTCATAGAATCCTAGGGCTGAAAGGAACCTCGAGGGTCATCTAGTCCAACCCCCAGCACAGTGCAGGAAATTCACAACTACCTCCCCTTCCCCCACACAGACCCAGTGAGTGACCCCTACTCCATGCCCAGAAGATGGCAAAACACTGTCAGAATCCCTAGCCGAACTGGCCTAGGGAAAATAGCTTCCTGACCCCAAGGTGGCGATTGGCATTACCCTGAGCATATAAGAAGGGGCCATAAGAACAAAGCCCTGAGGGAACCCTTCCTGCCCTCCCTCTCATGATCTGCCCAGGTTCACAGAATCGGCAGGCGCAAAAAGGAGGGACCCACTGTTCCTCTTAGGTTCACAGAATCAGCACTGCTGTCAGACGGCCATCCAGCCTCTGCTGAAAAACCTCCAAAGGAGGAGAGCCCACCACCTCCCGAGGAAGCCTGTTCCACTGAGGGACCGCTCTAACTGTCAGGAAGTCCTTCCTAATGTTTAGCCGAAAACTCTTTTGATTTAATTCCAAGCCATTTGGTTCTGGTCCGACCTTCTGGGGCAGCAGAAAATGACTCTGCGCCATCCTCTGTATGACGGCCCTTCAAGTACTTGAAGATGGTTATCATATCCCCTCTTAGTCATCTCCTCTCCAGGCTAAACATTCTGAGCTCCGAGGGGAGCAGAGCCGGTGGCGCTCCATGCCAAGAGCCTGTAGCCCGTTGCAGCAGAAGCACCAGTCACTGCTGAGAAGCTCCATTCTGTCCCATCAGCACCTTCGTGGCTGGCATTTGTGGCTGGCATTTCTCTTCCAACTCCTCTTTGGCTTTTTCGTGTTCTTTCTGTCTTAAACCTAAAATGGGACCCAGTATCTCGCAGATAGGTAAAGCGCAACATAATCTGCAAAGTGAGAAAAGCATCGCCTCCACACAGCGCCCTTGGGATTGGGTTCTAGCCCAGGAGGACTGACAGTGTGACCAAAGCACTGCAGCCCTGGCTTTGACCTCTGGGGACGTCCCAGTCCAAAGAGGCAGTGCCCTCCAGTGCGGGGCTGCCCTCTCGTTGCTAGCCAAGGGCTGCCGTTTTAAACGGGGGCTGAGGGAGCAGCAGGGCCAAGGGGAGGTGGCTGCCCTGAGACGTCTTGGCGAAGCGTCCAGGAACCTCGAGCGTTCATAACTCGGCCGCCCTCGCTAAGCCATCATTGGCACCGTTGCTTGATCCCAGGGCACCTCTGCTAGTCACCTCGGCCTCTTTTTTGGCTGTAATGGAGGGATTAAACTGAGCGGGAACACAGCCTGGCAAGTTTCACAGCAAAGAGGATGCTTTGGGGTGTTGAGCGGGCAGGAAAGAGGAGATTTTTTCCAGCGTTTCTCTGCTTTCCTCTCTGTTGCCAGGTAGTTTCTGTTTCACCCAGCCAGTGCCAGCCTGAGCCCGAGTGTGCCTCTCCAGCCCTGCCAACTTGGCTTCTGCTAGCAGCAACAACAACTGGGTTTGCAATAGGGCTGCTTTTTCCATGCCCTCCTTTCCCTGACACCTTCTCATGCCTTGGATTTTCTTTCCCATAATCATAGAGCTGAAGGGACTCTAAGGGTCATCTAGCCCAACCTCTTGCGCAATGCAGGAAATTCACAGCTATCTTCCATCCCCCCTCCTTCACCCAGTGACCTCCACTCAGTGCCCAGTGGAAGGCAAAAAAGCTTCAGTATCTGTGGCCAGTCTGGCCTGGAGGTACATTTCTTCTTAACCCCAAAGAGGCGATTGGCCCTGGGCATATAAGAAAGGCCCACAGGAGCCCAGCACGGGCTCATCCCTTCCTGCCCTCCCTCCCTCTCATGATCTGCCTAAGGTCATACTGAGTCACAGAATCAGCATTGCTGTCAGGTGGCCATCTAGCCTCTGCTTAAATACCTCCAAAGAAGGAGAGCCCACCACCTCCCGAGGAAGCCTGTTCCACTGAGGGACCGCTCTAACTGTCAGGAAGTTCTTCCTAATGTTTAGCCGAAAGCTCTTTTGATTTAATTTCAAACCGTTGGTTCTGGTCCGACCTTCTGGGGCAGTGGAAAACGACTCTGCGCCATCCTCTGTATGACGGCCCTTCAAGTACTTGAAGATGGTTATCATATCCCCTCTCGGTCGTCTCCTCTCCAGGCTAAACATTCCGAGCTCCTTCAGCCTTTCCTCACAGGACTTGGTCTCCAGACCCCTCATCACCTTCATTGCCCTCCTCTGGACATGTTCCAGCTTGTCGGCATCCTTCTTAAATTGTGGTGCCCAAAAGTGAATACTCTAGCTGAGGTCTAACCAGAGCAAAGTAGAGTGATACCATCACTTCTCGTGATCTGGACACCATGCTTCTGTTGATACAGCCCCAAACCGCATTTGCCTTTTTAGCTACCACATCACACAGCTGACTCATGTTCAGTGTATGGTCTACTAAGACCCCTAGATCCAGCATGTCAACATCCTTCTTTAAATGATGGTGCCCAAAACTGAACTCTGCTCCAAACGAGGTCTAACCAAAGCAGAGTAAAGCGGTACTTGACTTTCCCCCTGATCAAATGTGGGATTGTGTGACAAACTTGGTGGAGGTGGAAAGGAGGGGGCGTGAGACCCCCTACCGTCATTCTTGGTGCCTTCCAGTCACATTGCAGTGGGCTGGCAGCTCAGCCCCAGCGTGCCCGATGGCCTGGCTCCTCCCTTCAGCACCCCTTTGGCCCGGGTGATGACCGCGCTGCTGGGGCTGGCCCTGTCCTGTGACGGCTGAGCCTGAGTTTTTCTCAGAGGTTTGTCTTGTTTCGGTCAGCTTTCTACACCCTTAATTCATTTCAATTCATGCTGCTTTATATTTACCGGATGTTTTATCTAAAGAGGGTTTTGGGGTGGATGTTTCCTACCCTTGAGATGGGGCAGGTGAGAAATCAGAGGTGAAATGGGCTGGGTTCCCTTTTAGACAGAAGTCAGCCCGGGCATTTCCTCTTTTCCAGTCCTCCTCTCATCCAGGGAGTGAAAATCTCTTTCCCTCCTAAAAGGCCCCAAATTGGCAGCCGGGCCTGGCCCAGATTTGGCTGCATGCAGAGGCCTAGGTGAGTGTGTGGTTCCCATGGCAACGACACTTTTGAGGAAATGATCCTTCTGTGCCACCTCTGAGTGAGCGGCCTCTGAGTGTAAACGATGCCCAGCTCCGCGCAGACGTTCTGTTCAGGGTTAGGAGGGCGGCTTGTCTTGTCTGGTCCCCCATCAGCCATTGTGTGGCAGTTTCACAGACGACTGCTGGGGAGGGGCCGTGGCTCAGTGATGAACCATGTGCTTGGCATGAGAAAGTCCCCGGTTCAATCCCCGCATCTCCAGTTAAAAGATCAGGCAGCAGGTGATGTGAAAGACCTTTCTTTGCCTGGGACCCTGGAGACCCACAGCCAGTCTGACTAGACAATACTGACCTTGCTGGACCAAGGGTCTGATTCAGTATGAGGGAGCTCCATGGATTCATGTGCCTGTCCTTACGGGCACCTCTGGCTGCCCCTGATGTGCCATCTCTGGTCAGCATGCCCACCAAGGCGCACAGAACCAGCCCTGAGCAGCGCCTCCTCCAGTAGAGTCCAGAAGCAAAAAAATTTCAGCCTTCCCGCCCGGCAAGGAACTCTAAAATCCCTTTCTTCGTTTTTTAAAGGAATGTGTCCGCTTAATCTCTCAGCCTTTCAGTCTAGCTCTGTTTGTAAACATCCTTACATCCGTTGAACATCCAGTGACTTAAAAGGCTTTGAGTGTGAATAGATTTTCAGACGAGGTCTTCCCCTTGTCATCCATAGCCCACAATTATTTGATGTTTGTTCCATTCATAAATTGCTGCTTGTAACTTCACCGCTTGCTTGGCTGGCCTCTGATCTGCTTGCGCCGAGCACATGGGTGAAATCTCGAGAGGCTTAAAATATCCCTCTTGCGAATTCCAAACTGTCCAAAACATGTCGGATGTTCCCAAATGAGAAGCAAGTTCAGAGTTGCCAAATGTGGATTCTTTGCTGACGGAGCAAATTCCAGACTCTCAGCCCAACTAAAGCCAGACTGCGCCTTTGCCTGCTTGCAGGCAGAGAAACCATCAATTAGTTAAGAGTTGGGGGAAATGTGACATTCCTCCGAGCAGCAGGCAGCCTCTCCCACCCCAAACTTGTACCTAGCAAGAGGTGTTGAAATGCAGTAATGATTTCAGAGGCTCCGATCCCGCAAATGCCCCCTTGAAATGACTTTCCAAATGGACTGGGCAGTCGAGGGCTTAGCCCTTCTATACTCTGCCACGCACCCCAGGGGAAGTCAGGGGTGCACAGCAATTTGGCAGATGGTGGCTTGCTTCAATTGACACCCCCCCCTTGCCATTGCAGACACTGCTGTGCGGTGGAGAGACAGAGCCAGCCCCCCCCCCCACTAACCCCTCCTCGCTGTGTCTGCATAAAGCTTCCTCTGAATAGCACTGAATAGGATGATCAGAGAACAGGAACGGGGGTAGTGTAACGGAGTGCTTATCCACGTCCAGGGCTTTTTTTCAGCGGGAACGCGGTGGAACGGAGTTCTGGCACCTCTTGAAAATGGTCACATGGCCGGTGGCCCCGCCCCCTGATCTCCAGACAGAGGGGAGTTTAGATCGCCCTCCGCACCATGCACCATGCGGAGGGCAATCTAAACTCCCCTCTGTCTGGAGATCAGGGGGCGGGGCCACCGGCCATGTGACCATTTTCGCCGAGGGCAGTTTAAACTTTAAAAAACTCCCCCCTTGTTCCAGCTGACCCAAAGTGACGTCATTGTGTGGTCCTGAGTTCCACCACCTCTTTTCCCAGGGTAAAAAAAGCCCTGTCCACGTCTCATTAAGGTTTCCAACCATTCAGCGTGAAGGTTTTATCTTTTATTCTGAGCAGTGTTCAGACCTTGAAGTGAGACTTGCAAACAGCTTTTGTGCCTTTTAAAGAGATTGTTTGTCAGTACAAAATGGTTCTTCTTGTAGTACTCTCCCCACCAAAACACAAAGACTTCCCTTAAGGGTTTAATGATTTCTTTTATTAAAATAAACTCTAGTCTTTTTAATAAAGCAAGATAAAAGTCAATGGGCTTAGACCAGGGTAACTCTGTTTAGGATTGCACTGTTCGTCTCCTAACATTTCTCAATTAAATCTAAGTTTAAATCAATCAGATTTGCTATGAAATGCATTGAAGTTCCCATAACACACATTACAAAAGTTAGTTTCTCACCTAGATCTTCGTGAGATTTCTTTCAGCCAAAACCCTGATCTGCTATCTGGGTTAGGACTTTCATATGATATCTTAAGCAGAAATCTAAGATCTTTTTTATGCGGTAACGTAGATAAACTATAGCTGGTTTGAGATTTAATTCTTCATATTTTCAATCATTTTATTTATTTATTTATTTATTTATTTATTTATTTATTTATTTATTTATTTATTTATTTATTTATTTATTTATTTATTTATTTATTTATTTATTTGTAGTCCACCTTTCTGACTGAGACTCCAGGCGGATTACATAATATGAGGTTGGTACAATCCGTATCAAGTGCATTTCAATACAGTATCGAGGACATTTCCATAAACAATGCCATAGGATAAATAGATATAGGTTAAAAGACATAGTATTAGCGAGAATCCATTACAGAGTAGAAAAAATACTGAAGCAGAACATAATCAATTCTAGGACTAACATTAGACAACATGGAGCACTGGTGGTACATAGGAGTACATATTTAAAGCAGCAGATAATATGTAAGGCAATATCGTGATGAAGTCTATGGTCACTAACTCATTAGCGAAGCATCTGAGACCCTCTCTCTACAAAACAGCCCTCCCATTCGAGTAAAAAGCCTTTTTGAATAGTTTGGTTTTGCATCGTTTACGGAAAGCCAGGAGAGTGGGGGCTCTTCTGACTGCCTCAGGCAGGTCACTCCACAGGATAGGGGCCACCACAGAGGAAGCCCGTGTACTGGCTGCTGTTGACTTAACCCATGTGCAGCCTGGCACCTGCAAGAGACCCTGTTGAGATGAGAGAAGCTGCCGTGGAGGAACATAGGGAGGGAGGCGGTCCCGTAGGTATGCCAGACCAAAGCTGTGAAGAGCTTTGTATGTAATCACTAATACCTTGATCTGAGCATGATAATTGATGGGTAGCCAGTGGAGCAACTGTAGGATGGGAGTGACGATCATGTGACATTCTGCCTAGCCAAAAATTGACACTATGTCCAGCTGCAAAATAAGAGATATAAATCAGTAAAGATGACAGAAAAAGTTAAGTGGGCAGATCATCATTGGTCCATTCTAACAATTAAAGAACATTTATCTGCTACTGTCCACTATTTTTAATTGGCTGTCAAAGATGAAAGAGCACCTGTGTAGTTATACAGCATACTAGAAAGAATCACAGTAAAGTTCTTCCAGAGTTTACTAGAATACACACGTGTTGCTAAGTGTAATGTTTCCATATTTCTGTGACAGTAGGACAGGAGTTGTGTGTGTCTGTAGCGCTGTGCTGTGCAGTGCAGTGAAAACAGATCAGCTTTGTAGTGCCCAGGTTGTTGGCCACATAACTTCTAGTTGGTTGCTCTTGTTTTGTTTTTTTAAAGAGAAGAATTCTGAGAATCTCAGCTCTTTGGTTTACTTTATTAATAATAACAATAACAACAACAGTGTGCTTATATACCGCCCTTCTGAACTGATAAATGCCCACTCAGAGTGGTGAACAAAGTCATTGTTGTTATTATCCCCACAATCCAGCTGGGGAGCTGGGCTGAGAGGAGGGGCTCCCCAAGGCCATCTACTGAGCTCATGGCAGTAGTGGGATTCAAACCAGCAGAATGCTGATGTGTAGTCCAGCCACTTAACCCTTATGCTATGCTTCTAGTCCTCAGGGCTGAGGAAGGAAAATGGGAAATCTCCAGGCACCACCTTCCTGCCTCCCTCCCTCGTCTCCTCTTCTGCAAAGCGCCCTGCTCCTTGCTCACGTTCCCTCGCTGCCCTCCTCCAGGCCTGGCACGTCATTCCCTGGCTCCTCCCCACATCCCCATCTTTGCTTTGGAGAGGGGGTTTTCCTCCCAGGCTACTACCAAGACCTCCCCAAGCCACTCTTGATTCCTGTCCTCGTTTAAAATACAGAATAATTGAAAAGCTTTCAGTTAGGCCAAACGCCCCCCTTTTGGTTGATAGGCCTTTCCCCTGATGAGCACACCTGTGGCTGCTGCAAAGGAGGGACTCTGTTGCCTTCTTCTATGAACAGGAGACCTCTTTCCCCACTCCTTGCCCTGAGACTGGAGAGCCCCCCCCCCCCTCTCGCTCTCGCTCTCTGGTGTGAAGGGGTCTCCTTGGCATTCTCGTTCAGCATCCAGATGGGCGGGGGGGGGGGGGGAGCTTGCAGGATTGTTCTCTGGGGGCAAGCACAAGATCCTTTCTCTTTCTGTCAGCCCTGAAGACCATGCTTGGTTTGCCTTCCCGTGAGCATTTGAAAGGCAATGGAGTTCCTCGCCAGAATTGGGATTGTTGCTCAAGACCCAGGGTCACTGGAGGGGGGCCCAGCCAGGGCCTGTTGTGCTCTTTGCCTGCGTTGATTCTCATAATTGTTTTGGATTTGAAAAACAGATACCATGTTGTGATTTAGAGAATTCAAATATTTTCCTTCCAGTGTTATAGTTAAAAGAAAAATATGGCCAGTTAACGTGGCCGCTGACGAGGTAATTTTTCATTTATGGGACGAGTGCTGGAGAATAATGGCTTTTTCATGTGTTTTAATGGGGAAAGCATGTGGCAGGCAGAGGATTTATAGCCCCCTTACTTTCATGGGGAGCCTGAACAACAGATGTGCCGGAGGGGAGCAGGCGGCAAAGCAGACAGGCGCGCCCGAACAATGGCCGGCAAGTGTGGCGCCTCGCTTTGTTGCCAGCTGGTTCTGGATGCCATGGCGTGGTGGTGGGTGTGTCAGTGTGTTTGGCCAGTCTCGCCCTTTCATTTCCTGGAAGCCAGAGGGCCCAGAAGCCCCAACCCCAAAGGGCCCTTCCCTCCTGCCAGCCCCAGCGCGTCTTCATTCCTGCCCTTTGGTATCTCCATCGCCCTTTGGGCCTATCGGCTTGTCGTTCCCCTAGCTCACGTTACAGACATTTCTCCCCTCCCTGAATTTATCCACACAATAACCCTCTGAGGTAGGTCAGGCAGAGAGAGAGAGAGCGAGAGAGAGGCCCAAGACTACCCAGTGTGCTTTGTGGCAGAGCACGGATCCCAGGCTTCCCTGTCCTAATCTGACCCTCCTGCCCCCATTTGGATGAAGCACATTCTTCCCAGGTGCAATTGGTGCCGGCTTTCTTTTTCTTTTGCAAGGTTCTAGACCTCATGGCTGCAGACAGAAATGCAAAGGGTTAAGGCGGCAGGAGGTACAGCCAGCCTTGCCAGTCCTGACTGTTCCCCACCCGGCTAATCCACCCACTCTGACATAAACTCCCAGTTCTTTGAAAATCCACTTGCAACTAGAGTCAGTGTTTCAGAGAGACGGAAATAGGCACAAAATGGTATAATTTGCGCCATTTCTTCTGATTAAAGGGTTTGGCTGGTTCTGTCATGTAAAAAAGCACCAAGACTGTAGAGGGGTAGCGCCAGCAGTGTGTTTGAAACAGCAGCAGAATAGGATTAGGTGATTGTAGAAAGGCAGGTTCACGGGAGAAGCCGGCTCTGGAAGTGTGGCATTTCCAAAAACGCTGAAGCCACTGGGTAAAAAACGGAAATGTTAGGAAAAATTGAAATATATGCAATACTTACTTTCCTATCAAACCTAAATTGCTTTCACTGATTGAACAACATAAAATGCATCATTTATAAATTTGTTAGCACCCAAAATTGTACTGTTTGGCATTTTTATGGAATTTGAAAGTATAAAGTATGGAATTTGAAATTATAAGAAAAATTACAAATATATACAATACTTAAGAGTTGCAAATTGCTGTATCGTATGCTACTATAGCACGTGTATCTTAATTTTTGCCCTTTGAGAGGTAGAAAAAACAAAAGTGAAAAGTAGAAACCAAATTCTTTAGTAAGCAAAATAAAATGTATTATTTTGGATAGAAACTCTCACATAGAATCACAGTTGGTAGGACTACCAGCATATTTGGGTATCGAGTTAAATTTTATAACATTTAAAACACTGAACTATTTGATAATATATTATCATTAAGCACATTATAGCATTTTAATTGTTGCCAAAATTATTTACATTTAAAGAAATATATTCTGGCAAATGTTGTATATGTCTATAATATGAATAGGAATTATCAGGGATTAGCATTATGTAATGCGAGTATAACTTTTTTCATTTCACTCATTCCAAACAGGGGGGAAATAGATTTTTCAGTGTCCCCCCCCATTTGAAAGAGTCCTCAGACATTTTTCATACCATACATTCAGAGAAGTTAGTCTGTAGTTGCAAAATAGTAAAGAGTCCAGTAGCACCTTTAAGACTAACCAACTTTATTATAGCATAAGCTTTCGAGAACCACAGCTCTCTTCGTCAGATGCAACTTTATTGTAGCATAAGCTGACGGTTGCATCTGACGAAGAGAGCTGTGGTTCTCAAAAGCTTACAGTATGCTACAATAAAGTTGGTTAGTCTTAAAGATGCTACTGGACTCTACTATCATGACATACATTTTGAGTGAGAAAAACCTTGCCTTGAGATACATTAAACTCACTCTAAAATATTTCATAGCTTTCCCCCCAGTGTTCCCCCAGAATTCCCCAAGCTTTCTGGATCCCACACCACACACACACACACACACCCGCTCGAGGCCTCCACATCTCTAGCCGGTTCCTCGGGAGAGTGCTTGAAGGAAAGCGCAAGTCAGCCTCTGCTGGGATCGGCCCCTGTCTTCTGCCTCAATACCTTGCAATTAGTTTCAAGTCTACTCAACAGACTTCACAAAGCCACACTTCCCAGCCATCTTTAAATCAGTTTCAAAGCAGCGTGAATTTATAATACAGATAAGTCCTGGGCGCTTCTTGTCTTTTAGGTGGCAGGTTTAAGTTCAGACCGAAGAAGATTAACTGTCCTCAGCACAGAACCCATAAAAGCTTGCCTGTCGACCACAATGTCAATTCTTCAGGGAAAATTGCCAGTCTGTTGGCCCCGGCCCAGCTGCACCATGTGGCACTAAGCCCCACACGCTGTCAGCTGCCAAGCATTAGACATATAAGAGAACAACCGGACAAGCCTGTCCTATGATTTATGTTGCCTGAAAGGTTTAAAAGCTACCCAAATAGAAACCACATTGTGCCCTCATTCCAATGGGCTCTTCTCCCCTATAAGGTCTGGGTTTTGTGGCGAGGTTTTGGCCCGATACTTTCAAGCAACTTGCAGTACAGAGGGCAGTATGAGCAGTGAGACCCCCCCCCCTCCGTACCAAATGCCGCTGTGGAGGTATCGGCATAATTTAAGAGCATGGAGCGATGCCCCTGCCGCCTTGTCTGTGTAGACTCCACTTTGTGCCTCAGGATCTCGGGGCGACTTCCGTCTTGTGGTTGCGTGACCCTCATTCCAAAAACACCTCCACTTTGATTGATCTGCATAGATGTGGCTGCAACAACCCACAAACACAGGCCAGCTTTCCTTGTGACTGCCCAGGAGTGGCGATTTGCCTCCAGGCAAGCAAATCAAAGAGCAGAAGGGGGGGGCATAAGGTATCACCCCTCCCTTGAGCTCTGCAGGCTACGGGGAATGCTCTGTGGCACAATGGCAGGCACAGGCCAAGCGCTGCGGCCTGTGGGCTGCTGCAGGGGCCCCTGGCACACACACACACACACCACTGTGTAAAGGTCTAGAAACAGACGTTTGAGCTGCAGCACCCATGCGCTTGTAGGCAGGAGGGACCTGTTGTGAACTGACACCCCGGCCTCTTCTTCAGACAGCTTGCAGTCTTTTGGCAGCCAGCCTGGGCATGTGTGTGTGTGTGTGTGTGTGCTGAGGCTGTCTCAGAGGTGGGTTTGAAAACATGCTGTCCAACATGCTGTCTTGGGTCATAAGCCGACTAAAACCCAGTTCTCTGCCTCTGATGCCTGTGAGCCCAGAGCGTCTCCTAGGGGTCTGTCTGGACACGGGAAAAGGAGTGCCCAGTCAAATCCCATGGCTGTTTCAGGGCCTTCTCCCCCCTGCCCTTAATAAAGAGCAAGCCGAGCCACCAGTGGGCCTGTTTGGGGTTTCGGCTCTGTTTGCAGCCCCTCCTCTCCTGGACGACTCTGCCGTGTATAAACAAGCATGCCACTCCATTATAGGTTGGAGAGAGATTGTTTTTTCCATGTGAAACTATTCCAGGCATCTTGGTTCACCTCTTCAGGGGCCGGCCGGCATGCAGCGGTGGCTTAGCAAGGATATAACCTCACTGTCCGATCACTGGAGGGCCCCGTGTAGTACACACAGGCCGATCTGGCTGTGGTTTGTGGTGGGGGGTTCAGAGAGCAGCACACAGCAGTGCTTATTCATTAGCTCTGCTTTGCAAGGTACCACAATTCACGCTCTGAGCAATAGTGCCTTCTGTTCCAGCTCATCTTATCAACAAATTAAATATTTCCAGAGAGCTCCAGATCTGTCTCATCTCTGCTGTTGCTCAGTATGCTTTGAATTCCCCCACTGGATCCTGTTTAGTGGATGAGCTGCCTCCGATGTACCGGTGGCTGGCGTGTGCTGTGGTCATGTCCACGTCCGGCTCTTTCCTGGCAGGAGCCGCTCTTCGTTTCCATTGTGCTCCTTTGGCAATGGGTTCTGGATTTTGACACTCGGAATATTGTTCTATTGCTACAAAATGTGTGTTATCTAGTTGTAAAAGAGATTTTTTTTTAACTGTAGAGGGCTGAAAACTTTGAAGTGAATATTCCAAAATTCTTTGGCAGGGATATATCTCAGGATAAAGACTGTAGACTATACTACTGCATACTGTCGATTACTGTAAGTTTGCTTGTACTGGGTAGTTTCCACACTGTTTATTATGTCTTCTCAAATTGCTGATGCTTTGTTTCAGAATTGTTTCACCTCTATATTCAGATTTCTGCAATCCACACCGCATTGTATGGTTTATTGCATGTCCCAGCCGTTGATCATATCGACTTAAAAGATGTAATCCACCTCGAGTCACAGTAAATAAATAAATAAATAAAACAGGAGGGACTTGTCCCATGCTTACTTAAAAAGAAACTGATATGCCCATTTCCCATAACTTTCAGTGAGCTTACATGGGAGTAAATCTGCATGGGATTGCACAGAACATCAGTTAACTTCAAGCCGAAAGCTGCCGCTTCAGTTCATTGTAAATACGGGTCTGGACTTTGTCCGTTTCTGCTTCATTCAATTTGCGCTGGGGAAATGGCTTTTGCAGAGGAAACCTGCATCCGTTGGTGCACCCTCGACTGCCGCTGGTCCCTCGTGTGGTTGAAAGTAGGAGCTGCACCATTCACGGCAGAGAAGAGTCCAGCAGCACCTATTTGTGGTAGGGTGTGAGCTTTCTTGAGTCACAGCTCACTTCTTCAGCATGTTCTTCAGCATGTTCAGAAGAAGGGAGCTGTGGCTCATGAAAGCTCACACCCTGCCACAAATTTTGTTAGGCTTATAGGTGCTGCTGGACTCTTGCTCTTTTCTACTGTTACAGAAAGACGAACACGGCTGCCCGTCTTGATCTGTCTCCATTGCAGAGAAGGATATCGATACATGCCTTGGCGCCTCCATGGGAAGCCTGCAGGATCGGATCAGTGAGCGTTCCTCTCGTCCAGCGTCCTCTTTCACACAATGGCTGTGTGGAGGGCACACAGAGGCCCAGGCCTTCCTCCCACTAGTATTCAGACGTCCGATGCCTCTGAGTGTGGAGGCTCCGTTTTGTCGCCGTGGCTGGGTCTCTCCTCCAGGGGTCTGTCCAACCCCCTTTTATACCCATATGTGCTCAGTGCTGTTTGGCAGTGAATGCCACAATTTAATTCCTTGTTGATTTACGAAGTACTTCCTTTTATCTATCCTTAATCTAGTGCCCATCAACTTCATTGGATGGCCCTGAGTTCTAGTATAAGAAGAGAGGGAGAAAAACGCCCTCTATCCACTTTCACCGCCCCATGAAAAATGTATGAGTTCATCATGTCCCCAGCCAGTCATCTGTTTTTAACCTAGAAAGTCCCTGACTCTTCAGCTTTTCCTCAGAGGAAAGGCGGTCCAGCCCCATAATAATCTCGGTTGCCCTCTTCTCTGCTTTCCCTAGCTCTGCACACAGTAAGTACTCCAGTTGAGCCCACACCTACCTATACAGGTGTGTTACAATACTGGCCATTTTATTCTCAGTTGCTTCCCTCGTTATGCCCAGCACGGGACTGTGCCTTTTTCACTCTGCCACACCTTGAGTTGGCATTTTCATTGAGCTGTCCACTCTGACCCCAAGATCTCTTTCCCTGCCAGTCTCAGCCAGTTGAGACCCCATCTGTGTATATTTCAAAAGTTAGGATTTCTTGCCCCAGTGGGCTTCATCTCATGCTTGCCAACACTGAACTTAGTTTGGTACCTGGTTACCCCACTCACCCAATTTGGAGAGGTCCTCTTCTGCCAGTGCCTGGTGAGTGTGACTTGTGCACAAGTACATTCAAAGGCTTTCGCTGGAAAGGTGGCTCCAGAATTTAAAAACTAAAATGAAATGCATTCCAGGTTTACCCGCTCCCAGACAATCATCTCACTGCTAAGGCATCCATAGGGCCCGCTTGGCAGCAGCAGTTGCCTGTCATGTGTGCTGCTTCTTCTTCCCGTTGCCTGCTGGTGATAAGGCCAAAAGGTTCCATGGAGGTCGTCCAGCCTGCCTTCGCGGTCTAGCCTCATGCAGGGAATTCCCCGTGGCCAACTTCGCATCGAGTCCATTCCTTTGGCAGGCCATCTCTCGGGCAGGGAAGCATCCAGGCAGAAAGACAGCCACCCACTGAAAAGGCAGCCTGCCCCGGAGTTTAGTCACCCTCCTGGTTGTGTGTGATGGTGGGGGGGGGGGGAAGGCGTTGGACTCTGTCCCGGGAAATCACTCTTGCTGAAGGGTCCTTTATTAAAACCAGATTCTGGGAGGAGTCTGTCTGTCACTGTACAGTCACACACTAAGCACTCTGGAACGAACTCTCTGACCTGGAGAGTAATTTTCCTCCAAGGTCTGTACGAGTCATGGGGAAAGCCGGGGAGGGGGCGGGAGAGGAATTTCTGGTACTGCTCCAATCGCAGAAGTGGCAGGTCTTTTAAAGGAGGTTTGCTAGGGGCCGGAGACTTGAAATGAGAGTGACAACAGCTCTCAAAATGCGCTTTTTACTGAGGTTTGGTGTTCTCATGTGAGTGTGGCCCATGGATGGGGTGGGGCCGAACCAGATGCCGTACCCGGGTTTCTGCAAATGGAGTTCCCAGCAGGTTTGATAAATCTTTAAAAGAACAAGCCTGCTGGGATCGGGGAGTTCCATTCCCAGAACTCGGGCGCTGCACCTGGTCTGGTCCTTCAGGGAGGCGATGCGTGCCTTTTGAGCTCTTTACCCGTGCCCTTGCGGTGACACGGACCCCCGCTTCTGAAAGGGCCACCATATGGAATGTGTGAACTGCCTGGCCTGCGGATGGAGCCTTTGTTTCCTGCCTCTGATTTCTGCCTGTGCCAATATTTGCCTGCGGAGATTAGTTTGATTTTCCGTCAAGGGGTTAGATGTGCTCCTTGCCAGGGAAAGGATGTTGTTGTCACCCTTTACGTATCTTATGGTAAACTGGTAGAGTGGCAATACGGAGGCCCCTGGGCTGAGCCGAGGCCTCAGAGCACAATCCTGACCCTCCTTTTCAGGGGAAAGGCGGGTCTCGAATAAATTGGGGCCGCGGCGAGGCTTTACCTCTGCCGCCAGCTGTGCATGTCACCTCCTTGGCCAGACAATCTGCTTTGTCCTTCCCAGTTTTTACCCTGACCCCCTCAACGTTTCATGTTTGGCAGGAGTCTGCATGGATTTTGCAAATTTCCCTGCTGCGAAGGGTCCCCTAGCACGGTTTGCCCTACAGTCCAAACCTTCCTGGTTGAGTTTTGTCCTTCCATCTTACCAGTTAACTGGCTTGAAAACCGTATTCCGCTTTTTGACAATCTGCCTAATCCTCCCCGTTCTCTCCCCTGCTTCCCTTGGCTTCCAGATGCTGAGCCTTGTCTCATGTATCGGCAGAGTGGTGGTCCTCTCGGCAGCCGTCTTGGTGACAACATCCATCACCATGTCGGGAGAATGGGGAGAGGAAGGTCAGTGGGCAGTTGCAGCGCAGGGGTGTGAAGGGATCTTTGCAGAACTGGGGCCCCGGAAGTAAGGCTGTGCACTGCAGGTCTTGGCCAGGGGGGGGGCCCAAGGCATTGCCAGGGGCCAGTTATTCTGAATGCCAGGCAAAGAGGAGGGCATCGAGGGGGGGCGAGTCTGGTGCACAGAAGAGGGGGAAGTTCCCAGAGAGAGCAGTGAGGAGATTCAGGAGTGAGACCCTTGGTCCCTCGGGGTGGTCTGCTCTGACCGGCAGCTTCATTCTCTCCAGGCTAACGGTAAGCAAGAGGCGCTTCCTTGCCCTGCTGCCCAACAAGCAGGTGCCTGAGCCTGGATCTTGGCTAGAGAGATCCGCAGACTCTGCCTGCTCAGGGCCTTGGGCAGCTTCAGCGGGCTGGCAGCAGGCACCTCGTGCCCAGCCTGCCAGCAGGATCTTCCTGCCCCCTTTTCCACCCACCCAAATGCATCCCAGCCTGGTGCAGCAGACTGGGATTTCTGAATCCATCTGGACATTGTGCCCCAGTTTATTCGGCTGACAGTGAAACCCGCCTGACTTTGCTCAAGGCACTAAATACATCTTGCCATTAAAATAAGTTGGGGGCAAAGGATTTATTGTAGTTTTTATGTATTCAAAATATGCCTGCCTTTCTTTTGGGCATTGCTGGAGCCAAGGCAGGTAAGCGCAATGTGAAAACTGCCTGGCCCTCATACCACTGGCTCTCTCTTCCAGGGGTGATGTATGGCCAGCTGGGAAAAGATGTGACGCTGCAGTGTGCTGGAGGGAGCCCCGGGTAGGTCTCTGCAGATGGCTCTGGTCACTTCCCGAAGTGCAAGCAAAGCCCGAGCCGGGGGGGGGGGGGCTGTGAGACAGCGGAAGGGGCCGTGCATTCTCCCGGGGGTGGGTGGGAGGGGGGAGCCACACTTACCAAACTCGTGCTAAGCCTTTGAAACCACCATTCCAGGGAGTCCCACGGGCAGTTGGGGTTGAAAGTGGAGCACCCCTCCCCCCCCCCATATGCCCCTACTGCTGCCCATAAGCCCACCTGCAGGCCTGGAAAGGGGAGGTAGTTGTGAATTTCCTGCATTGTGCAGGGGGTTGGACTAGATGACCCTAGAGGTCCCTTCCAACCCTAGGATTCTATGATTCTGTGAAATGTGATGAAAATGTTAATGCTTCATATCATTAAAATGCGTCAATAACTCTAAAAATTAAAGAGTGTTTCGAAACCAAATTTTGCAATTTTTAAAACTGTACGTCTCCCCCATCTTTGCTTGCAGGCATTTTGCAGCCTGCATTACCCTCTCACTGAAGCCCCTGCTCTCCCCACCCCACCCCTTCGTATTCCTCCCCCAAAGCTCGTGGGCCTCTCACATTACACTGGGTTTGGGACTGAGCAGAGTTGTGCGGGGGGGGCACTATGGGATGTTATCCCCCTGCCTCCGCCTCACCCCGCTCTCTGGCTTGCAGCTCAGTGTTGGAATGGCGGCGGAATGGAGCCCCGGTGCTGCCAGAGGACGCCGCAGTCCAGCAAGGCCAGCTCCTCCTGCCCCGGGCCGAGCTCTCCTCTGAAGGCATCTACAGCTGCCACGACGCCCGTGGGCTCCTGCTCAGCTCCGTCACTTTGCGCCTGGGCCGTAAGTGTTGGGTTTGCTGAAGGGCCTCTGTGCTGCTGCTGCTGCTGCTGCTGTGACTGTGTGTGTGTGTGTGTGTAAGTAAGAGAAAGTGCGTGGCTTCTGGAGCCGCCCCTTTGCTGGGCCCCCAGGCAGGAGCTTCTCCAGCCGTGCCTGCTGTGAGCCAGGGTGGCCTTGACGTTTTCGGTCTGTTCCTGGAGTCTTTCCCCAACCGGTCTGTTTCTGTCCTGCAGGGCTCCCGGGGGTCCCCTCCGTCTCCTGCAGAGCTTCCAACTACGAGAACTTCTCCTGCTTCTGGACTCCCAGCACCGACACCTTCCTGCCCACCAGATACATCACCACTTACCGGTACGGGTGTGTGCCGGTCTTCTTGCAGCCGGTCTTCCTGCAGCGGCTAAAACTCTGCTTGGTCTGCAGTGCTGCATTTGTGCATCTTGGCCTAGTGATCCAGATGCACCACTAGAAGGATGTCCCGTTCTGTGGCTTCTCAGTTAGGCTCTCTTTCCTGCTGGGGAGGCTCCCGTGCTGTTAGGGAGGCCCTGAAAAACCAAATCCCTGCCACGGGAAAAGAAACTCTGAGGACGAGTGGACTCCCCGCTGCTTCCTGGCCTGGTCCCGCTCTCTCTGCCCCTCTTGGACCATCTTCCTTGTCCCAAGCCGTCCCCTCCCCTCCCCTTCTCCTCTCTACTGCCTCTGCTCTGGGTCAGGAGGTTCCTTTGGCACGATGGACGCTGTGGGTCGTGGGGCAGAGGCCGCTTTTTCCTTCCTGAGCCAGCAGCCTTCTCTACGGGGCCAGAGCTTGCAAGTCCTGGACAGGCACTACCGGCCTGCAATTTACTCACCGGTGACCCATGCCCTTTCTGGTGCAGACACAAAGGGAGGACTGACCCAGGCTCCGGCTTATGCTGCCTGCCATGAGCACCCCATACTGAATCACACACCCGCCCATTGCAGAAGCCCTGAGCAAACTGCTCAGCTTGGGGAGCTGGAGAGCATGCAGCCGAAGGGCCCCGTCCTCTTTGCAAGAGGACGGTTATCGGGGAGGGGGGGGGGTCAGGTGTAAGGCCAGGCGGGGGGAGCTGCTCAGCACCACACGGCAGCTGCACCTGTGAGACAGGGCATGCTGGGAATCCCTGCCCATGTCCTCAGTAGATACACAGCTCACATGAGTAGGCCGCCCTCAGGAGTTGCATCATGTGCTTCGGTGAAGGTGTGGCTTTTTAAGACTGAGATTAAAACAGCTCTGTGCTGAAGATGGTTTGTTAGATGCTCTAAATCGAGATACCGACCAATCGACTTGGAGGGAAGCCATGAATGTTAGCCGTGTTAGTCTTCAGTAGCAAAATAGCAGAGCCCAGTAGCACCTTTAAGACTAACCAACTTTATTGTAGTGTAAGCTTTCGAGAGCCACAGCTCTCTTTGTCAGATGTATCTGACGAAGAGAGCTGTGGCTCTCGAAAGCTTACACTACAATAAAGTTGGTTAGTCTTAAAGGTGCTACTGGACTCTTTGCTATGATGATAGTTGGAATGTCGGTTGATGATATTTTTGGATGGGCAAATCCAAAGCATTTTCTCTGATTGAAAACCATGTCTTAGAAATTGACCCTAGAAGCTGGATTTCAGGAGCCCACAGAGTTTGTTCACCCCTGTCTTTTCATCTTTCTTTCCCAAAATCAATACCCCCCTATATGTACTCTCTTACCATCCCATCATACTGCAGCGCTTTCTTGTGTGCAAAACTGAATATTATACCCACAATGGTTTTACAGGGGAGATTTTTATTCCAACAGAATTTGCCCTTGTGGCCTTAATAGGGCTGATAAATCCTTTCATGCCCTGCTCGAATGTAGGTTCTTCGAAAATATAAGGGATTTACTATATTAAGCCCTTACTTAACCAACCATCCCCTTATACTCCAGAAACCCTGGCTCTTTTACATAGTGATAAGTATCCTAAATTTACCTTAGCAATTGCAAAATATGTCTCAGTCCTTTTAGCCCTTGCATCCCAAAAAGTATTTTCTGCTGGTCAAGTTGTATGAATCAGTGAGCTTCAGAGGAAAGGGAAGGAGTGGTTTTTTTCCAAGATGAAGAATCTTGGGCCACGCTGAGCCCTCCGGCTTTGATTTGGCCTTCCCGCGGCACTTCCGTGGATGGCATGCTGGACCTGGGGACTGACTCACTCGAGCCCGCTGGCTCCTTAGCCCCAGGCCTGCTTCGGAGGGGCTCAGCTTCAGAGCTGCTGTGTCCGGCCGGGGGGGGGGGGGAGTGGGGGCGGGGCTCGTCAAGGTCTCCGTTCCTCCCGCCTAGCACTCTTCCTTCGGACAGGGAGTGGCTTTCCCTGCTTCCCAGACAGATTCGCAGTTCCTGGGCCTGGAGATGCTGAGGGTTGGCACTGGGACTTCTTTGCATGCACACCGTGTGCTCCTCTCACTAGGAAGCCCAGTCCGGGATCTTGCCTGGCAACGTTCCAGACACAGAGGGTGCAGGACGTTGGCTCGCGCTGCGTCCTTCCTGCGTGCTCCGCCCTCCTTCCTTTCCACAGCTGAAGATTGGTTGAGCTCCTCTGGCCTCTCGGCACGCATCCATCCTCTGCCGTTGGCCCCGTGCCAAGGCCAGGCGGCTTTAGCATGCAGGCCACCTGGGGCAGGGTTGCTGCCCCGTCCTGGCTTCTAAGCTGCCCCCTCCAGGGAGAGTCCCCACTGCAGGGAGTGCCCTTCTGGCTGGGCCTTCCTCCTGGGCCTGCATGAGAGCACCGAAGGATCACACCCCACCCCGGCAGGGGCCCCCCTCAAGATGGCCAGGTGGCCCTCCCAGCTCTTTCCACACCTCAGGGTGCCCCAGACCTGGAGCGGAGGCCCTCCTGACTTCCCTTGGGCTTTGCACCCTCCAATCAATGCAGGCTGTAGTGTAGAGCATGGCTGCCGCTGGCATCCTGCGCCAAGCCATCTCCGTAGGCATATCCCTGGCGTGGCAGCCACGGCAGCCCTAGTGCTGCTCTTGAGTCTTGGGTGTTGTGGAGATGCCCTTTGGGTGGCATTCTGTTGCAGCAACAGTGCAGTATTTGGGAAACGGGGGAAGTTTAACCCCACGGCTCTGAGCACCAGGTGCCCAGCGTCCCCAGTAGGCTAGAACATCGCCGGGTAAGTGTGAGTGGAACTTCTCTTTTTATGGGCTCTCTGGGGCTTAGGAAGCAAACTCTCACACAGGTTTAAGTTAAGAAAGATTTTTTTCTTTTTTAAACTTTTTAACCATTAATAAAATACAACTGTTTTTTAAACTAAACTCCTAAGTGCAACCATACAGGAACTTTAAATCAACTGTGTCTTTGGAAAGGTAAAACAGTTCAACATTCCATGAAGTGGTGAGTCCTTTTTCACTAATTCGGAGCCACTGGAGCCCCGGCTTCTGTCTTCTTGTTGGGGAATTACAGCTCTGCAAAAATAATACAGTCCCAGTGACACCAACCGAACACAATATACAAACACCACTTGTAAGTCATATTGTTTACATACAACACTTGATTGCCTTAATCAAGGTGATAAGAGCATATTAATTATTATTAATCTTCCCAGCAACCAGCCTCCTCCTCAGCAGCCAGCTTCTAGCTACTGACTCCACCCTACTGGGCTAAACCAATCACCTCAGAGGGGTTACATGAGCTGAGCACCAGAGAGTCGCCAGGTGTCTCTAGGCACACCAGTCAGCCACCCCTCCCCAGCCTCATGGTCAGGATAATAAAGAGCCCTGCGGCAGGGGGTCCCAGGGAGTTTGCAAGATGGAGAAGCTTTGCCGAAGCTACGCAGGTCTGATTCTGGCCAAGGCACAGGAGGGAGTCCCGTGCAAATCACCTCCCAGTCCTTTGTGGGAAGTACGGCAGATCTTCTTGTCATAACCTTAACAAAAGCGAGTTGCCGTGACTCGTCTTAGAGGGGGGCTGCAGTGGTTCCAAAGAGGAGGTACGCGCAGCCCTTCCAGCGTTGCAGTTGCTCGGTACGATCGTTCGGTCTGTTGTACGTCACCCAACACAGTGAAGGTTCAGGGGGTGACTTCTGCTGCCCCTCCTGAGACGGACGGCCAGACAGACTCCGGCCAGAGCTTCTGCCCCTTCTCTCCTGATCGCTCTCTTTCTCTCTCCCCCTTTCCAGGAAGAAATTCCGGCCAGGCGATGAGCGGCGAAGGTAAGGAGGTTGGGTCTCTGCTCCTGGGGTCCTGTGGGGGTGGGGAGTATACTTGGGGGGGCAGGGAGGACAGACTGTTGCATTTGGGAAGGTCTGGTAGCCCAGTCCGTGGTCCTGGCAGCGTTGTCCCCAGCAGATGGGTGGTCTAACTTCTGTGAGATCCCCAGTGGAGGGAGGGGACGTTCTCCACCTTTCCCCGTTGGCCGACCTGCTGCTGTGCTTCCGGGACCCCTCCCACTGCGGACCCTAAATCAACCTTCCCTTGGTTCAGAAGAAGCTTAACAGACGTTTCCTGCTTGTGCTTTCTGGCCCCCTTGGAAACCTCTGCACGCTGTTCGTGTGGATGTTAGTTAATAACAACAACAACAACAACAACAACAACAACACCATTTGATTTATATACTACCCTTCAGGACAACCACCCTCAGGGCGTTTTACAAAGTGTGTTATTATTATCCTCATGACAATCATCCTGTGAGGTGGGTGGGGCTGAGAGAGCTCTGAGAGAGCTGTGACTGACCCAAGGTCCCCCAGCTGGCTTCAAGCGGAGGAGGGCGGAATCAAACCCGGCTCACCAAACTGGCTCTCATTGCCTTTCCATCAAGACTCGGAAGACGGCCTTGAAAGCCTCTGTGCCCCTGAGCTGTGGGAGGTTTGGCGGTGGGCCTCTGCTCATATCCGATTTGCCCAGTCCCGCCAGTAAGAGCGGCCCTCTCCCCCACCTTATGCTCCTCTTCTGTGGGCTGGCCAGACCCTTTAGCCTTTGCTCACAGGAAACTGCCAAGGGGGCTTCACTGGGGCAGCCGGGAAGGAAAGGAGCGGAGGGCCTGCTTCCTGGGGCTTGCCTGCCTTGGCTCAGCTCTTCTCCTCGCTCACACACAACAAGCAGGGGAGCGTGCGTGTGTGTGTGAGAGAGAGGGATTTGCAGCCTGCCTCCGACCTTCCAGGAATATAAGAGCCTGGCGCCAAGCCAGGAGCAGGAAAGCTCTGGGGGGGCTTCATCTGTCAGCAAGTGGCATGTGCAGCAGGTCCTGGCAGAGGACATGATATTCCTGAGCAGTGATGTAGCTTCGGGCCAGAGGGAAGGAGGGGAAATTAAAGCCGCCTCTGCCTTCTGGCTTCTTCATGACAGAGAAGGGCGAGCATCACCCCTCCACCACCATGTTCTTTGTTGGTGCTTCCCGTCTGAAAGCGGACAGGGTCCCCACTCCAACTTTCACTATAGAGATGCCAGAGGACAGGCGAATGCCACGCTGCACCCACCGACCGTAGGTGTTCGTGGCCTTCTGTTTATGGCAGAATTCCAGGCCCTGTGGGGTTCTGATCTTGGCCATGATTTGGGGGAGTGTGTGTGTGGAAACGAGTGGACGTGGGTGGTACCCACTTTGACTCCCGGATTTACCATCGGCGTTTCCTGCTCCCAGGTGCTTTCCTGCCGCCCTCCCATTTATCAGTGTTTGCCCTAAACTGCATTTCCGTCTTTCTGCATTTGCCGCTCAGAAAAGGGGAGGGGCCGTGGCTCAGTGGCGGAGCCTCTGTTGTGCATGCGGAAGGTCCCCGATCCAGTCCCCAGCCGGCCCTGCTAAAAGGACCAGGCAGCAGGAGGTGGGAAAGACCCTGCCTGAGGCCCTGGGGTGCCCCCGCCAGTCTGAGGCCTTGACGGACCGATTGTCAGGTTCAGCATCCGCCTGTCTTCTTGCGTCCAGCGTAACTGTTTGCTTCTTTGAAAGAGAGAACGGCACTTTCTTAAGGCAGCTTGCAGATCTCCATCCCTGCCCGTAGCGCTGCAGCCTGAAAAGTGCTCTAGGTGTTAAGCAGTCTGGCTGCGTAGATTTGGTTGCCAGCCTCCAGGTGGGACTGGCGTTCTCCCAGAATTGCAGCCGATCTCCCAACAACGGAGATCAGATCTCCTTTAGGGAGTGGCAGCCTTGGGGGGGGGCAGACTCTCGGGCGTCCTGGGGAGCACCTTCTCTTCCCCTCCTCAGTCTCCACCCTCCCCAAGCAGCACCCCCAAGTCCCCACGAACTTCCAAGAATAGGCCAGTCCCAGGATGCAGCAGATTTCTCGGGCAGCCCAGGGGTGGGATGCAGGGCTGGGGAGTGGGTGGCAGCTGAAAGGCCCCCCTGCTTGTGTGCCCGCAGGTCGCAGAGCAGCGACGAGGGACTCTGCCTCCTGGACCCCGCCCACCCCCACTCCTGCACCGTCAGCAAGGCCCAGTTCTGGAGCTCCTACCGCATGAACGTGACGGAGATGAATCCCCTGGGCTCCAGCTGCCGCCTGCTCGACTTCACCGTGCAAGCCATCCGTAAGTCGTGTGGAGGTGAAGGTCCAGCTTGTGGGGGCCCTGCCTAGGTTCACAAGGCACAGCTGCCAATCAGGTCTGAAGGCAGGTTGGGCAGGGGGGCATTGGGGCCCCTACCGGGAGGCAATCTGTGGATTCTCTGCTAAAGTGGAGTGAGCAAATGCTGGTCGTTCCAGGCCCAGCGGCTACCGTGCAAGCAGCCACAGGCCAGCGCCTGCTTTTTCTCTTCCTGCTGCAGAGCAGGGGTCACAGCGGGGGAGGGGAGAGCTGTGAATTTGCTTCCTTCTGCAGAGAGTTGGACTAGATGATCTTTGGGGATACTTCCAGCTCTATAATTCTGTGAATTATACCCTGTGCAAAAAAGAGTTATAAAACACGTGAAACTGTTGAATGAATAGGGTACACAACAGGCGCTGTGCCGAATGCCTAAGGGCAACTATGACATACTAATGCACCAGTTGAGAACCTGCTGGCAGATGAGTGACCCTTCCCTTCCTCCGGAAAGCCCAACAGTCGGGCCCGGATGGGGAGGGGGCACAACAGAGGCAACCCTGAACTGGCTTAATTTCTCAACCTGGTAGCGGATGAGCCGAGGCTTTATTCAGTTTATCATAAAAACTGATACCTTGCACTGTTAACCCTGCTAGGCTCCCCGTCGTATGAGGGGGGGGGGGGCGGGGAATACAACAAAGAGGCTCACAAGCACAGATCTGAAAGTGCCACTCTAAAAGCAGGCTGAGAACCACCAGCTTCACGTCTGGGTGGGAAGGAATTTTGTGGCCAGGTCTGAAGCTAGTTAGGCTCCGAACCGGGTGACTCTCCATTGGAAGAGAGGGTCGTAACCAGGCTAGCTCTCCAGGCAAGGAGGCTGGGCGGTCACTTGCACCCACAGAGGGGGAAGCCAGTCTGAACTGGAGAAGGCACCCAATATGGGAGAAAAGCAGAGAGAAATGTACAGAATAGTCGACATCCTGGCTCCAGGCTGGATTTTAGAAGAGAAACATCTTAAACTGGGCCTGGAAGGCTTTGCCTCTGGGCAGGGGGAGGGGGGGCTGCAAGGCCAATGGTGCCACAGTCCTGTCCTGGTGCATCAGACAAGTGCCAGCCTCCCTCCCCATTACTGCTGCTTAAGAGTGCCAGCCGTGTGCCAGGTGCTGTACAGAGCAGAGGAGCTGCCCCAGAGGCCTTTGAGTCTGCATTAAATTGTTTGGGAGGGGGAATTGCAAAACACTGGCCGATGGTTGGTTTTGTGTGTGGGAGGGAGGGAGGGAGACATTGACAAATGCTTAGGGAAGACTTGCTGAAGGAGGGAAGTGTCCTGGCCGAGCCAGAGGCAGAGGGTGTGCCAAGCAGTAGGGGGCAGTGAGGCAGGAAGGGCTGAATGGGGGGGGGGGTCTGGATTCAAGTCCCGCTTCTGGCAGTGCCACAAATTCCCTGCGCCCCCTCAGCCAGCACCTTCTGTCTTGGCCTCTGTTCCCCTTGTGAGGAAGCAGGTCTCTGCTGCTCCCGTTTTGCTGGGCACTTACGAAGGCAAACGCAACGAGGTTTGTCAAGCATTTTGCAAACTGTCCCCCCTCCCCGCAGACACACACACATCCCCCCTTTGACACGCCCGGCGTCCCCACTCAAAGAGCACCCGTTCCCAGAGAGGGGTCAGCTGGAGGGAGGAACAAGCAGGCCTTCCGTCTCCCTTCTCCATGCCTCTCATGTCTTCCCTCTGCCTCGTTCTCCCTAGTCAAGCCAGATCCCCCAGAAGGCCTGCGGGTTGAGCCAGTGCCGTCAGCCCCCCGGCGGCTGCGTGTGAGCTGGGAGTACCCCTCCACGTGGCCCAACGAGCCCCACTTTCAGCTCAAGTTCCGGCTCCAGTATCGCCCCGTCATGCACAGCTCGTGGTCCATGGTAAGTGCCGGATGAGTAGGTGGGAGCCAGGTGGGAGCTCTGGCAGGTGGCAAGACTTCAGGGACAATATACAAGTCCGTGTCACCCTGGTCTGAAACGGGTGTAGCACTGAGGTCAAGAAACGGAGCTTTGACACACAGGGCCGCTGGTTTAAATCTCGTTTTGTGCAAGCTGCTCTTCCTCTTTTTTAAAAAAAATGCAACACCTCATAATCAAAACCAGTATTCAGCACAAACCGCACTTCGGATTCACTAATTTAAAAACAAGTGAAGGAAAAGAATTTACGGTTAGATTTGTTCCTCTCTGATGGCTTAAGGGTTCTTTTTTAAATGCAGCCAATTATGGCCAATTTTTATCATCTAATTGTTGTTAGATTGACTATTGATTGTTATTCCCAGATCTTTAAGAACCCTTCTAATTTGCCAGACAACAGTATGATGTTCAGTATGATGCAAATAGCGTTCTTGCAGAGGTTAACGCATATCGCGTCTGTCTCTGGAATCAGTTATGATATTGACACACTTTAAGCTCAATTTCAGGTTTCAAATTAAAGGCCAAGCCCCATATCTCAAAACTCGTCTTCTGTAGTGTTTCCCCTGGGGTGTAACCACCACATATGGATGTAATTTGCTTTGGGAGTTATTTTGGAGAAGTTATTATTACTAGCTGAGAGAAGAAGTTTAAATAATCTGTTCAGGGTTTGGTGCCACTGGTGTACCATTTTAAACCAGCTCACTCTTATTTGTGCGCTGGAAGAAAACTCCATTCCTTCTGATGGAAGTGAATTTAATGGACTAGAATATTTTATGTGCCTTTTCTATCTCTATGCAACTTTATTCTCAGGTGCCATTATAGTATTTTTATTATTGTACCATGCAAAGGATATACACGGGAGCAAAATAGTCGAGCAGAAGACATGTGAATGCTGAGGCCAATCATTGTGAAGTGCCTGCTGTTTGTACTTAGGGTAAAAAGGATAACCCTGGTTACTATACATGCAAACCAAGCAAGCTTGCTGCTAGTAAGAGGCACCTGCAATCATTATGCAATATACCACACTTACAGGCTGATAAGAGAAAGCTCCTTCTGAACTGATTATGCCGGATGTAGCTGTAGAATAAGTATACAGAAGAGAGAATAGATAAGAGAAACCAGCTGCAGATGGGAAAATCTGAAATGTTACTCTCAGAAAACAAAAGAGATATATACTTCGGTATATGTACTTCCGGCTCAAGGTTGACTCAGCCTTCCATCCTTCCAAGGTCGGTAAATGAGTACCCAGTTTCCTGGGAGTAAAGTGTAGATGACTGGGGAAGGCAATGGCAAGCCACCCTGTAAAAACTCTGCCAAGAAAACGTCATGATGCGACGTCCCCCATGGGTCAGCAATGACTCGGTGCTTGCACAGGGGGCTACCTTTACCTTTTACCTACTTCAGTATGAAGACATTTCCAAGTCACTCTTTCTCAGAGCTCAAACAGACAGAACAGAGATTGCACCTCTCAACTGCGGTCTCCGGCAGCCTCAGTTTGCACTGGGGACGTGTAAGAAAGAAAGAGGAGGTTTGATCCTTTGGTCTTGTGAGTCAAAAACAGCTCCACCACATTTAGGCTGCACAAATACAGTTTGAATTTTACAGACTGATGGAGAGGTGTGATTCTTCAGTGTGTCTGTTTGAGCCCTTGGTTCCAGCCTCCTCTCCTTTGTAATACCAATATAGTGATTCTGCCCTACCTTAAAGGGCAACTGTACGGGTTATTGAGATAATGTGCGGGAAGTCCTTTCAAGACTAAAAGTACTCTTCAAATGCTTACTGTTTATTTTGTCCTCCTCTGCGCCCACACTTGGGTTGTTGGCTTGTTTATTTATTTTAAACGCTGTATGCCCTCTTTCTTCTGAAACTGAAAGTCCAAGTACCAGTTCCCAGGTGCTTCTCAGGGCACTTAATACTGCGGCCTGTCCTTGATAGGTTTCACTGCAGCCATTCATATCTCACCAATACAAAAGATGCACGTGTGAATTAGACGTCCTCTGGTCCGATCAAAGGCCAAACAGCAGCTTCTGGCGACATCCTGTCACACGTCCTCCTCCTCCTCTTCCAGGTTTAATGGAACTTCAAAAATATTTTTGCTCACAAATGTTTCCAGCGTTCTCTCCAAGAAGATTGGTGAACAAACCTGCCCCGTGTGTGTTTTTGTAGCAAGGAAGCAAACAACTGCCGCTGACTTTGGGGCTCTTTTAATAATAATAATAATAATAACAACAACAACATTCAATTTATAAACCCCCCTCGGGATGACTTAACACAGAGTGGTTTACAAAGTATGTTATTATTATCCCCACAACAATCACCCTGTGAGGTGGGTGCGGCTGAGAGAGCTCAAGAGAACTGTGACTCGCCCAAGGTCACCCAGCTGGCTTCGTGGAGGCGTGGGGAATCAAACCCGGCTCTCCAGATTAGACTCCGGTGCTCTTAACCACTACACCAAACTGGCTTTTGAGAGTATGCAGCATTGGTGTAGGGTGAGAGCTCTCCCATCACCTGCTCTGAACTGGCAATATGCCCTGGAACATGCCCTGCCGTATTGCTTGCCGAAAAAGGCATTCCCGGGCCACAGATAACTGCATGTCCTGAATTGGCAGGTGGAGACAGCCAACGTCTCCGAGCTGATAACAGACGCCTTCATGGGCCTGGAGCACGTGGTCCAGGTCAGCGCGAGGGACTTTCTGGACGCGGGGAGCTGGAGCGAGTGGAGCCACGAGGCGTGGGGCATGCCCACTCTCGGTAAGGGGGGCGGTCGGGGGGGGCAGGGAGTTGAGGCACACAGGAAATGCCTCGAGGGGCACAGCCCGGGACCGGTGGCAGCATCCAGTGGGGAATGCTGCCTCCTCAGGGAACATTCCATTCTCTCCTACAATTCCAGGCCTCGTTTGCTCCTTTGTCTCTTTTCAGGGCAAACCATGGCACCCAGCGAAGTAGCCACCGCAGCCATTGAGCCAGAGAGTCCAGCCGAGGAGCCCTCTCTGGCCCCCAACAACGAACCTGTTGGTAAGTACTCGAGGACGAGCCCCCCCCCCCACCAAGAAGGCCTCTTGTGGGGATGAGAAGGCGCCTGCTCCGTTGACGCTGCCCACATAGCCTCTTGGTGGTCTTCCTGTCCCTAGGCCATTGATCCCCAACACTGTGCCCCTGGGCACAAATGAGACCGCAAGAGGTTTTCTGACACCCGCCCATGTGCTACAGGAAGGGGCGGGGCTTTTCCTAGCCGGCTCCGCCAGGGAAAAGTTCCTCCCATCTAAGCCTGTTGCCAATCAGCTGGGCGGCAGGGCCCAGTTGCTGGGGGCACCCACCACATGCTCTCATAATTTCAGGCTCAACAAGGTAGAGGTCCCCTGGCCAAGGAACTTTGTGCTGGTGCTTTACCCACGAGAAGTTGGAATGTTTGTGAATGAGGGGTATCTCGAAGAGAAACTTTCTCAGGGCTTCCACTGAGAGGGAAGACACACGTGTGCGTGCCCCAGTTAAATAAAGCTGTGCAATCCATATGGAGAGGGGCGCCTGAACAGGGTGCCCTTGGTTTGGTGAGGAGAAATTTGAGGTGTGTTGTGTATGCTGAAAGGACACTTGGTCCCCCTCCCCAAGGAGAAATTGCAGATTTCTGTTTTCTATTAGGGCCATTTGGAGACTGAAACAGCTTCCGAGGAAAAAGGCTGGAGAGAGAGCTTAAAATCATAAAATCAGAGGGTTGGAAGGTACCTCCAGGGTCATCTAGTCCAACCCCCTGCACAATGCAGGAAATTCCCAAATCCCCACCCCCACCCCCACCCCACCCCACACACACAGTGGCCCTTTCTCCATGCCCAGAAGGTGGCAAATCACCATCAGGATCCCTGGCCAAACTGGGCGGGGGGAAATTGCTACCTGACCCCAAGGTGGTGATTGGCATTACCCTGGGCACGTAAGAAGGGGCCACAAGAACAAAGCACTGATGCAACCCTTCCTGCCCTCCCCCTCGTGATCTGCCCAGGTTCACAGAATCAGCACTGCTGTCAGATGGCCCTCTGGCCTCTGCTTTAAAACCTCCAGAGAAGGAGAGCCCACCACCTCCCGAGGAAGCCCGTTCCACTGAGGGACCGCTCTGACTGTGGTGGTGGGATTTTTTAGACGAGGAGATTCTGTTCAAGACTTTGGCCCTTCTAGGTGCCACAGAAGTTAACAGACCTCCTAGGACTGCTGGCCATTTGCTTGCCTCGGCTGCTGAAGGGACGGCCTCAGTGGAGTCCTCTCTCTGGCCTGCCCTCCTCCGGGCCATCAGGGCGGGGGTGGGAAGATGTCTTGGTGGTTGGGGTGGTCAGGGCCAGCTTCTCCCTCCAGGCAAGTGCCAGAGCGGTTGGTGGTTGGTCTGCACAGAATCACCGCGGTCTGTTTCTATCTTTAGCAGGCCACAGCGACCCCCTGGAGAAGGTGGCAGTTCTGGTGTCGCTTGGCGTCTTCGCCTTCTTTGTCCTGGCTGTGATCCTCGTGTTTGCCTTTCTGATGTGGTAGGTGTCCTTGCCCTTCCAAGGCCACACGGCTTTGGGAGAAGAGCTGCCCTTTTCTCTCGGCAGCGTTTGCTGAAATGTTGCGTTTGGAAGGCCTTAGAGCTCCGGTGCCGAACAGGCAAGGGCCGGAAGGAAGTCTGGCCTCAAAGCCGGGCAAACGCCTCTGCCGCCGCAGCCCGTTCTCCTCCACTGCGCTCACTCTGCCCACAGCCAAGTGCCAGCCCAGCCGGTGACGTGTTGTTGGCTGAGGTCCACCCTGATTCTGGAGACTGTCCACTGAAAACAAGACAGAAATTGGTCATGTCGCCAGTGCTGGAGCAAAGAAACAAAAAGTAGCAGCTTTCCAGTTCCGGAGGAGGAAAGTCGGGAGAGGTGGGCCTGGCCTCTTCTGGCCTAGCCGGGCTGGGGGGGCCGTCTGGACGAGCCCTGGGAGCAGCGAGGCCAGTCTCCCATTTCCAGCACTGGCCAGGAAGATGTCTTTGAGAAGCCTGCAAGCAGGGCGTGCAGGCAACAGCAGCTGTCCTTCAGAGATACACTGCCTTTGAAAGGGGAGGTTCCATTTAGCCATCGGGGCTGATCTCCATTGAGAGACTCGTTCTCTTTTTAAAGTCAGTTAGTGGCCGTCTTTACACCAAGTGGGAGCAAACTCCATTCACGACTTCTGTGTCATCTGAAGAAGTCTGTCCTGAATCTTCCGTCCCATCCAATTCAGCGGAGGGTCCCAAGCCCTAGCACTCTTTGAGAGAAGAAAGGAAGTGCCTCTCTTTCTCCACCCCAGGCGTGATTGCCCAGGCCTCCGTCGGGCCTTCCCTTTGTGCCCCTCTTGCCTCCTGTTTGTTTCTTGAGTTATAAAATGCATATGCCACCTCTCCAGAAACGTGCTTGAGGCAGTTTCAAAACTCCTTCACGCAGAAGCCTCAAACGCCGTTTCGTGACCGATGAGCGCTCTTTCTGGACAGGCAGCGGAAGGAGAGGCCAGAATCCATGTGCTGCTTCCGAGTGCTGGGCGGGTCACCTTGGAGAAACTCCCTGAAAATCGAAAGGAAATCAGGACTTTGGGAGGGGAAAGGAGTTCCCGTGAGGCCCTTTGCAGGCTGTGCTCTGCTTTCCCACTTCTAGGGAGTTATTCCTGAAGGTGGGGGATGAACTCGGCTGCATCTGGAGGGTCCGGCCTTCAGTCAAAGCAGCAGAGGGATGCAACCCCTTGCCCAAGCCAGTTGAGAACCAGGGTGGGCTGATGGCTTCTTAATCTGCTCCCCCCCCCCCCGGTGTTAAAAGCTGTGAGAGTAGGAGTGGGGGCCGGGGAGCAGGGAAACTTTCACGAGTCAGGTACAAAGAGCTCCGTGACCTTCTGGAGAACATCACTTATTCTCTCTCCTTTTTGTTTCCAGGATCCGGATGAAGAAACACAGCAAAGAGGCCACAAAAAACCACGACCTGCTCTCAGCCACCATCCACATGAAGGCCTTGCCCAGTGAGTGTGGCGCCCTGGCGCTGGGTGGAGAGTGGGTGGGCAGGGGGTGGGTGGGCTGCCCGTGCCTGACTTGCAGGCAGTGAAAGGTGAAAGATGTAGCCTTTAACTGCTGCCCAGGAAGGAGAACGGAAGAGACACGGTTCAGATTCCAGACTGTAAGCCATGGCCCCAAAGCTGGTTGTGTCTGTCTCACAGGTGGCTTGTGAGGTTCACACTTCTGAGCAGGGACAGCTGGCTGCTTTGTTTGGTGTCGTGGTTAAGAGCGGCAGGACTCTAATCTGGAGAGCCAGGTTTGATTCCCCACTCTTCCGTTTGAAGCCAGCTGGGTGACCTGGAGTAACTCACAGTTTCTCAGAGCTCTCTCAGCCCCACGCACCTCACAGGGTGTTTTGTTGTGGGGATAATAACAACACACTTTATAAACCACTCTGGGTGGGCGTTAAGTTGTCCTGAAAGGTGGTATATAAATCGAATGTTGTTATTGTTGTTATTGTCCCAGCAGAGGGCAAAGCAGAATGGACCAGCTGGCAGGCACAGGAGCTGCAGCTTGTGGGTCCCAAATAGAAGAGCAAGTTTATCAGTAGCTCCCACTTTGCCAAGTTCCAGAACTGCTGCGTTACGAGCCCTTTGTAACGAGGACTCCGGGGAGGGGGAGTTGTTCCCGCCCGCCTGAGCCAACCCCCAGCTCCATCCCGTGCTCTTTTGGCCTTCTGCTCCAGATAACTTTAGCTGCAGTGAACCTGGGCTTTAACCCTGGTTGCCAAACACCAGCCCCACATAGAAGGATTTGCCTTGGGTTGGCCTCCGGAAGAACTCTTGGGGGTTTCCTAGTCGTGAGGAAGAGACAAGCTTGAGCCAGTTCCTTGACCTTCTCTTTCTCTCCGTGCAGAAGCCCAGATCTTGTAGCCAGAGTCGGTCCTCCTCTGGCAGGGCAGCCCCCACCCACAAGAGGGGCATGCCGTCACTGACTCGCCATCTGCCGCTGCCTTTGGACCCCCAGAGTGATGCACGACTGGAGCCCCCTGCATGCACCGGTGCCGAAGGATCCCATTGGGAAAGGAGCTCCTCGGCAGGACAGGGGCTGCAGGGAAGACTGCCCGGCCTCCGGGGCGTCACTCTTGCTCCGGAGCCAGCCCTGCTTTTCTGCTTTGGACCCCAAAGCAGACTGAACTCTGGAAGAGGGCTGCCTTTGGACTCGTCAGCAGTCTCTGTCCAGCACGGGGCAGGGAGAGCTGAGGCCTCAGTCTCCGTTGAGCCTGGCGAAAGGCACCAGTGCCAGTAGGAGCTGGCCCAGGCAGGGGCCAAAGGACGGTCGCCGCTGCCCCTGCCTGCCAAGGCCTGTGCCCAGCCGCAGCCCCTTCCTCAGCTGCAGCGTGACACTTGGGGCTGTGGAAAGGTTTGTCGACGCTCCCGAAGGCCTCGTCCAGGGCAGCATCATTTCATAAGCAACCTTTGCTGGAGCCCAGTGCATTGTGGGAATCCTGCCTCTGCCTGGCGGGGCGGGAGGTGTCAGCCAAAGAGAGAACCAGGGTGTCGTGTTTCTGTGTGTGTGTGTGTGCGCGCGCACCTGGTTGGGATGGGTCTTTTCCAGCTTGGAAATGGAATCCCTGGTTTGTGTGTGTTCGGCAGTCTTCCTTGTCCAGGTCTCAGTCAAGACAGCAGCAGCAGCATTACTTAGCGGCACCAGATGGAGCTGGCTTGAGTTCACCTCGAAGTGAAGTCACAGCTGCAACCTGGGAGCCCAGCAGGGGGAGAGCTTTGAAAATGGGGGGGGGGGGCGTGCTGGAGGAGACCTTCCACTTCGGGATGCCAGATATGCTGAGCGTGGTGACTTAACGTGGGGTCAGGCAGTGGGCGAGAGCCAGCGGGGGGAGGCTCGTGCTGGGGAGGGCAGGCTGCCAGTCCGTCCCCTGGGAGACTGTTTGGGCCCCCCACCCCGAGCAAGCCAAGGGTCGTGGGCAGGAGTCAGCAGTCCCCCAGGCCTGCTGCAAAAGCTGTTGGGCAAATTAGCATCTCAACGTTTTATTCACAAGAGCACATTTCCAGCCCTTCAGAGAGCAAGGGGCAGTTTGCAAGTGTGTGTGGGGGGGGGCTGGGGGCTGGTGAGATTTCAGAAGTGGAGACTCAGGGGGGGCGGGGTGCTCTGCAGGCTTCCGAGGAGGTTGGGGGTGGAAAGCTGAGCGGGTGGCCTGGCACAGAAACGAGCTTTGGCTAGTGCCAGGATGCCAACAAGCTGCAGGGTGGGCCCTCCTTGAAGGCACACTTTTCATTGCGATCGTTTCAAAGCGTCAAATCCCCACCAGCCTATTTGCGATCCTCCCCAATTCACAGTTTCATTGGGCTTCTGCCTTGCACAGCACTTGGCCTGCTGGAGGCGATTCTAGGTGGGTAGCCACGTTGGTCTGGAGTGGAACAGCCGGATGTGAGTCCAGTGGCACCCGAGAGACCGACCAGATCAAATCAGCTGGGTGGGAAACTGGAAGCAGTTGAAGGCCGCCCCCCTCTCTCATGCACACACACACACAGACTCCCCCCCCCTCTCTCTCTCTCCCCCCCCCCTCTCTCTCTCTCTGGTATTCAGCCTCCAGCATCTTTCACACAAAAGCCTATTGTAAGGAGGGAAGAGAGAAAAAAGTCTGTGCAAAATTATTCGGTCTTGAGTGGAGGGGCACCATAGCTGACCAGGGTTAGAAACCGGATATGGGTCTAGATGGGCCTCCTCCAGCTCCGGCAGGGCTGCTATTACGCTGTTGCAGAGCCCACGTGAGCAGTTTCTGGGTGACTCATGTGGACCTGTGGCTCCAAAAGGGGATGTGAGCTTAGGGGGTCTCCCCTCATGGGTGGGGTATGTGCTTGGCCTGTGTGCTCTCCCACAAGCATTGGACCGTGGCCTTCTGGTGTGGTGCTGCCGCCCCCCCCCCCTGCCTTCTGGACCCCACCAGGAAATTGCTCAGGCGTGCCAGCCGTGCCAAAGTGCTGCTGGGCCTGCGAGCAAGTGGGGCGGGGCCATGATCTGCGGTGTGGCGTCTCTGGCTTCTGCCAAGCCCCAGAGGCAGCTTGACGGAAACTTCCCGGGATGAAGGCAGGCGCCAGATGGCAGGCAAGGAGAGGGAGACTAAAAATAACCAGGAACACTTTCTCCTGCCAGAGGCCGCCACTGCTGAACCAAACACGGGGGTCAAAGCCACCTTTCCTGAGGCTCCAAAAGAGTCAGCCGTGTTAGTCGGTAGTTGCAAAATAGCAGAGTCCAGTAGCACCTTTAAGACTAACCAACTTTATTGTAGCATAAGTTTTCGAGAACCACAGCTCTCTTCATCACCTGATGATGCATCTGATGAAGAGAGCTGTGGTTCTAGAAAACTTATGCTACAATAAAGTTGGTTAGTCGTAAAGGTGCTACTGGACTCTACTGTTTTCCTGAAGCTGGATCCAGTCAATCTCAATCTCCAGCCAGTCTGCCTCCATCTCCCATGGTTTATGTTTGTGCAGCTCCCCAACATTTTGGGTCGTCAAGAGAACCCCATCCCTTTTTCATCAGTGGAAAAACTGGTTGGATCCAGCACTTCATCTGGAAGGAGGGGTGAGGCTGCGACTTGGAAGCTGCCTGGAGAGGGGGAGGGGAGGCCAGCAGACGAGGTGGTGCAGTTTGTGTGCGTGTCCTTGGGGAGGGGGCTGTTAGCCCTTCCCTTTAGGCTGCAGCACCTTGTCCAGCTGCTGCTATTCTGGGACAGGTGAGAGGGATGTCGCGGCACAGTTATCTCACTGCAGCAAGGCGAGACACACACACACACACACACCCCATCACAGAACAGAAGGGTTGTTACAAAAGAGGGTTGTCTAATGGCTGAAATGGGTGCTTGTGAAATGCTTGGCATGTTGGGTTATTCAGGGTGATTAATAGGTGCCCAAATTCAGTGTCGAGGCTTCCCTTCTTCCTTATTTTTTTTAAAAAGTGTCTTTCTAGCTCTTATAAACATAGGAAGGGGCCTGAAACTTATGTGAGCAATGCATGAATGTGGGATTCTCAGAAGCTAAGCGGGGCCTGAGCAGGGTCCCAGTGGGTGGGAGGGGGGACTTCTGCATTCCGCCACCTCCGTCCATTCCCACTCGGAAGCAGAATAAATTGTGCCCAGAAGCCACATTATGCAAGGAAAATTAATAAACATTCAAAGCACACACTTATGCAAATATATGCAAACCTTCTTCATGTGCACGATTTGTTCTGCTTCGAAATCTGGGGCGGGGAGTGGCAGAGGTGTGTGTAGGGTGGTTGGACAGGTACCAATATCTGCAGCGTATGGTGTGTGAATAAGTGTGACTTTCAGACGAATGCGTGTGCAAGGGAGCGTACTTCCGTGGGCGGAGGAGGGGACCTGTTTGCCCTGGCACCCAGCCGGGGGACTCCGCCCTCCCCTGCTGGCATCCCCCCCCCCACAGTGCACTGGGCTTCCCATTTCCAAAGAGGTCAACTGTCCAGGAGGAGAGGAGAGGTTCCGGCTGCTGCTCCTGGCCGTTGGCTCCTCCAGGCTCAGCTCCATCCTGCGTTCTGTTTTGGGAGCCTTTGGACTCCTTTGACCCTGTGACCATAAGCTATGCCAGACTGTGTTTGTCAGGCTCACGTATATAAATAAAGACGAAGGAAGGTGAGATGGTATTTGTTGATGGGATGGTGGGCTGGAACCAAGATGACCTCTGGAAGGCCAGAAGTTCCTTCTGAGCAAGGCCGTGCTCCCGTTCCTGCCATTTCCAGATGCGGGGGGGGGGGTGTGTGGACATCTCACGCAAATGCCATCTCCTCTCTCTCCCCCACCCCTCTCAGAATCTTCCTAAAGGAAGGGGGGCTGCAGTCAGATTGAGGAAGGGGCTTGCCTCGAGGGAGAAAGGGACCAAAGACCAACAGGGGCTCCTCCAGGAACTAAGGAATACTAGCAAAGAACCACCTTTCCTGCAGTATACAATCAGAGCTGTTTACAAAGAGCAGAGAGTGCTCAATTTCATAAACATCAAACAGTCCTCTAATCCATACAAGGATTAGAGGGAGAAAGGGAGCAGGGCGGAGGGAGGCCACAGGGCTGTGGGTGGGCAACCCCAGCAGATGTGGCACAACTCAGCCCTTCAGGATGGTTGGACTCCTTTCAGCTCACAAGCTGTGGCACAGGCACCGCCTCTAGTCACACCTTGGTATACCTGTCCAGTTGGAGTAGCCCTGAGTGGGCAGCCGGCCCCTCTCTTCAGGCCAGAAAGTGGTCTTTGCTCCTTTCTGGGTGGAAATTAACCCCCCAAACCCTCCCCTGGCTCGACTGCTCACCTAACACGCCCCCCCCCCCCAGAGGAGGTTCCTTCCCGTGGAAGCATCCTGGACAGCCACCCTCACAATGAGCAGAGGCGGAGCCCAAATGACGGCTGGCTGGATTTCATTCCTCTACGTTTCTGCCTGACCTTTCTTCCACGCCAGAACTCCAAGGCAGCGTAAGGAGGGTCCCACAAAGTGTGCCAGCCAAGCACAGGCCTCCTTAGTCTCAGCAAGCAGTCTAGGGCAACAGCCATGCTGCCTCTTCCCCCTTCCCGGGCATGAGAGGCCAGAGCAGAGGTGGGCAAATGATGGCCCAGGAGCGCCTCTGGCTGAAGTTGTAGGGAGTGCCAGGCTGCAGTGCTGGCCAGCGGGCCCGAGGCTCCTGAAAGATTCCCACGCAGCCCTATCAAGAGTGGGATGGCTGCGCTAGCAAGCCTGCCCCGAAAGTGGGCAGGGGCCCAGACGTGGCCCTCAGGCCAGGAAATGCTCCTGTCCTCCTCCATGAATGCCCTGAGGCTTGGCTGGGATGCTTTTTTCTGATTTTGCTTAAATGGCCTCCCTGTTGCAGGAGGGGGCATGTGAGCATACACAGGCTGGAACGCCCTGCGCCCGACGCTTTCAAATGTTGCAGAAAGTCTGTGGGCACAAAGCACGACCACGGGGCATATTCTGAGTTCCCCACTGGGGCATATTGTGGGTTCCAGCAGGCTGATGAAGCAGGACTTGTGGGTCCCCACGTGGCCGTGACACTTGTTTCGAGGGTGGCTCTTTGACGAAGACTGCAGAGGACAAGAAGAGCGTTCCGACCCATCCTGACTGATGCCAAGCTCACCCCAGTACCACCCCCTCCTTGCCACGCCTCGAGGAGGGCGTGCGGCATGGAAACGGGACTGTGGCCCCTCCTGCACGGCTGGGTTGTGCTGCGTCTCTAAATGGTTCTGTGCTGGTTATCCCTAGTGATAAACTAAACGTTATCCTTTCAGAAACAGACCCTTTTATTTCGAACAGGATGGCCCTCAACACCCTGGCTGCCAGGAAAATAAGGGCAAATGTGGTAACCGGGACAGTAAACACCTGGTTATCCCTCGCATACCCTCGGGGCTATTCATAAAGGGGTCCCTGCAAACGCCCCACCGTCTCTTCTCCTAGGAGGAGAGTGGCTGCCTGCCTAGTCAGAGGCATGCTGACTCACGCTTGCAGCCATAATCTAAAAGCCGTTAAAATTGCCACAAATATACTTTAATTTTTGTTCTTTCCCAGCTGTATCATGCTGGTTAGGTGTGACTTTTGTCTTGAATATGCTAGTAAATATAAAGGGGAAAGGAAAAACATTAACAAGGGCAAGCAGTTAGAATCAGCACCTCAGATTCATCTGCCAGAGCTGAAAGTGTTCATCAGAGCCAAATTGTGGCTGATTCCGCACACGTTGGATAATGCACTTCCAATCCTCTTTATAGATCATTTGGAACAGATTTTTTTGTGTGCGGAACAAAAAATCCACCTCAAACAATTGATAAAGTGCGTTATCCAACGTGTGCAGAATCAGCCTGCAAATACTGACACTTTTTAGAATTTGAAGATGTGAGTTGAAATTCACCATCCCACAGACCAGCCAAGGTTTGCTTAGTCAAAGAGGTTAAACAGGTTTCACATGAAAACGTTCTCTTTGGGTTCGATCCAGATGAGCCTTTTTGCAGACAGACAGATTGCCACCACTGGAGCCGAACATCCCCTCCTGTTGCAGCCGCTGTGCACTGCATGATGAGGGGGGAACGCAAAAAAGGCATGAGCTGTGGAAGGAAATTCAGTCCCTGGAAATGCTTGGCTGGATCCAAGCCTTTGATCTCAGGCTACACAGAGTCTCTCTACACGATACTTCTTACACGAGGCTGCTCAAGTGAAGGGAGATGCAACGTTAGCCGAGAGGGGTAGTTTAAAAAGACGGAACAGCAGCCTGTGGGATTTCACTGCATAAGTGAACCCCTTTGAGAGCGATCAGCCTCCCATTGCACAGGCTGTGTGAGTAAAATCCAAGGAAGAAAGAATTTCCCCGACTGGAAAACACTTCTCCCCCCATTTCCTGACATGCAAAACTTGGAGCAAACCTTATTCCAAGCCCTGCTTCAGGCCTGTCAGCTCCCAGGCGATCCGTATACATCCTCTTGCATGCATGTATGTGCGGCAAAGTCTAAATTCTTAATTATCTTCTTTTTCCCATAAGGAAGGGAGGCAGGTGATGATCGCCTGAGCCAGTTTTATAATGGGGTGGCCAGAGGCAGTTGCTACAAGCAGCCGATTTGGGAAGAGGCCGTCGTCTCCCACCCACCTGTCACCTTGCCCAGGAGCCAGAGGAGAGGATCCGCTTGACCCGGCTCTCCCAGACTGCTTTAGGGCAAGCCGTGTGCTGAACTCTGGGGAGATTCCTTCTGGGGAGAGTTTTGCCTCCTCCTCTGGCTGTTGCCAGGGCGACCCAAACGCTAGCCAGACACTGGAGAAAGGGAACCGCTAATACTGCAGAAGTGCAGGAAGCTCCCTGGGACGTGCGTGGATCGCCCCACCCTTTCTTGTGAGAGCAGGGCAGTGGAGAGGCGGAGGGCTGCCGCTGGCTCTCGGGGGATGAGGCACGGGGGGGGGGGGTGGGGGGGCAAGGACCGGCAGCAAAACATGGCAACTCTAGTGGGGACCTCCCTCTGCCCCCCCCTGACCACAGGGTTGTGCGCAGCCAGGGCTGCTGGTGGCGTGCCAGAGCTCCCTGGCAGGTGGCTGCTTGAAGAGTGGAATTGGCTGCTTAGGGGTGTGGTGGGTCGCCCCCCCCCCCCACTGGCAGTCTTCAGGGAGCAGCTGGAGGAATCCTTGTCGGGGATGCTTGAGGCTGCTCCTGCACTGGGCAGGCGGCTGGTCTGTAAGGCCCCTTCCGACTCGAGGGTTCTACGATTCTGTGCCCAGCTCGACCTTGAAAGCCTGGGGTGAGGGAGAGCCCACCCACTCTTTTGCTGCCCTGGCCAAACTGCTGTAACCATTAGGGAATTTCTCCACCTGTTCAAATGAAATGTGCCCTTAGATCTCGTCCTGCCTGCTGGAGCAGCCTCAACCTTCCTCCTTGGGACAGGCCTTTCAGGAATTTGGGCAGCAGAATTACATGAGCCCTTCAGCCTTCCCTTCTCCAGGCTCAATATTCCTCCCTCACTGATCTGACCATTGCACAAACATCACAAAAGGAAAGGAGTCCTGCTTTGGGAGGGAGGGTGGTCCATACAAGATTTGAAATGGTGTGAAGGGCAGGACACGGTTGTGAGCTGTCAAATTTCGCTCAACAGGAAAAATCTCCCTCCGGATCCTTCCCTGGTGGCTCCAGTATAAACATGCAGAAACGAACTTGAGAGCAGCCCAACCAGATGTAAAAGGACTGTTGTATAAAAAAGCCTTTTACCTAATCCCCAAGACGGCCCCCACCTCCAGCTACATCCACTGAAACAAAATGCAAACATTCAACAACTACCAACACACACACAAAAAAAGCCAACAAGATCATGGGCAGAGCAGTGAAAAGGATCCCCAGATCCTAGTACTGCTGCAGCTGAAAAGTAAAAGCCAAACATGCCACACACACACACAGCCCCCCCCCCCTCCAATAATCTTACCAGATTTAGCAGGAAGAATCATAGAATCATAGGGTTGGAAGGGACCTCTAGGGTCATCTAGTCCAACCCCCTGCACAATACAGACATTCACAAATACCTCCCTTCAACTGCCCCAGCGACCCCAGCTCCATGCCCAGAAGATGGCAAAACACCTCCAGGATCCCTGGCCAAACTGGCCTGGGGAAACTGCTAACTGCTCCCCAAGGTGGCCTCCGTCATTACCCTGGGCACGTAAGAAGGCCACGAGAACTAAGCCCTGCAAGGCAGACTTCCCAAGCGACAGTGTTCTATCGTTGTGGTGCCACCATTGAGAAAGCCCCACCCACCAGAAAGCCACTTCCTACATGCTCAGAGGCAGTATATCTCCAGATGCCAGAGGCTGGGTAGGGCAGCCGGGGGGCGGGGGACAGGGGAGGCCCTGGCCCTGGTGCCTTGCTTGGAGGCCACCGAGGGGCATCTAGCCAGCAACTATGCAAATCCAAGTGCTGGGTTATATGGCCCCTGGGTCTGATCTTGCTGGGCTCTTTTTTTTGTTACAAAGAAGATCTCAACCTGCAGAGGGGAGAAGGCAGCGCTTCGAGGTTCGTGGTAGTTGGTGTGGCTCCCCCACCACACACAACGGGCTCCACATTCTTCCTGACTGAGGCAACCAGCCCACATACCGAACAGAAGAGGGGAGGGGACGTGGCTCAGAGCACCTCCTTTGCATGCAAACGATCCCAGCTTCTGTCTCTGACACCTTCAGTTGAAGAGCCTCGGGAAAGGCCTTCTTCTGCAATGGCCAGATGGAGCAAGGCACACCAGCGGTCTTGCTGTGTAGGACGTATCTGTCTTCCTTCCTACATTCCTAAGAACTGGTGCCTGGCTGGCCCACATGGAACACTGGACTCAGGGAAGCAGCACCCCCTGGTGTCAGAAGGTGCAAATACATGCCAGCCTCACCCAGGGCTCTACCCAGAGAAAAAGCAGGTGGGCAGCCAGAGAAGATCTCGGGACATTTTATTCGGAGGATGCCACAAATCTCAGTCCTTCTGGGGCACAGTGGCTCAGCACAGGGAGCGCTCTGGGGGCCGACAGAGGGGTCTGCCTGTGGTGGAGCCTTTATAATCTGTGTGGAGCTGGGAGGAACCGAAGAGAGTGTGTGGTGCCACTGGCAGCGAATGAAGTGTGGCAGCAGGGGCCCTTGAGTACGCTACGCTGGGGAGGGAAAAGCAGAAAACACGAACGTTACACAAAGCGACAAGTTACATTCCTCTGTTGTTAACGCCAACCCACATCCTAGAAATGCCCCCCTGGGGACTGCAAGCAGGGCACGGGGAGGGTGGCTCTTGGACTCGGGTGGCGTACAGACCAAGACAGCTCCCGAGGGACCATTCCCCTCCTGGGTTGGCGGGGGGGGAGGCTGCTGGTGGAAAGATGCAAGCCCAGCGGAGCCGCCCTCAGAACTGCCTGAGGCTGCAGCGGCCACCGCTGGCCTTGAGAACCAGCCAGGGGCAACTGAGGCGGAGGTGCCAAGCAAGCCTGTGCCCTGCGGCCACGCCAGTGAGCTTGGCTCTGGGTAGCTTGAGGTGCCCAATCCACCGCTGACTCCCATGCTTACCTGCTACCTGGCCGCTCCCAGCAGCCCTTTGCTAGAGGCCCTTCCTGTTCTGAAACCTTCCCTGACCTTCCCGGGTTTGCCCTGCTTCCAACCTGTTCCTACTTCACTGGCTTTCCTACGCAAGGCTGCAGTCTTATAGACGCTGCCCTGGGAGTATTTGCCCTCCATGGGACTTACTTCCAAGTAAGCATGCATAGGACTGGGCTGCACGTTACTGGGGGTGAAGGTCAGGCGTGGCGTCGCCCTCGCTTCGCCTCGCGTTCACATTTCCCCCTGCTTTGGAGCACGCCTTCCCCTGCCTGGCTTCATTCCATCATTCTGGAAACTTTGCTGCCAAGCGGTCTTTGGGTGCTGTGGCTTGGGGAAGAGGCACGCTTTTGCAGGTCCTGCTGACTTTGGCGCCAGCCCCTGCCGCTGCCATTCTCCTACCACCACCACCCCAACACACACACACACACACACACACACACACACACACACACACACGCACACGAGGGCTTTTTTTAAAAACTTCACTATAGGGCTATCGTATTATAACGATCCATTGCAATTATGTCCTTGTCCCCAGCTTTCATGTTTAAAACATCTTTAGACTTTTTCATTGTGGAGTTATAAGGGGAGCTGTTGTGACAGCATGTCACATGTACTCCACCCCCCCACAAGAATGTCTCTGGGGCGTCCTTGAGCTGTCTCCCTCCTCAGCTTGCATTCCCCTAGAGCAATGGACAGGTCTAACTAAATTTCCCAAGCATCAACTCAACAACAGGCAAGTTCATAGGGACTGGGCCCTCTGATCCTACTGAGGGGTGGTGAACTCATCACCCAGCACTAGTGTAGGGAGGGGAAAGACCCTACTGTGGCCTTGTAGGTCTCATCCATCATACAGGTGCCCAACTTTTCACCCGGCCGCTGCCGCTGCCCTTTTAAGAGCCCCTTGGATTTGCAGGTGCTGGCAAACGAGAACCTGCACCTCCCTGGAAGATGCCATTTGCTGGCTCCTGCACATCCTAGTGCACAATGCAAGCAGAGGAGCGGCTGGCCTGCTTTCATGGAGGCGTCTGACTCCCCTGGAGGAGTGCTAGGAGGGGTCCGTCCCCAGCTTGAGGGCTGCAGCCAGATCCCCTGCCTCCGGAACCAGTGCCATTGCTTTGCTGCCCCTGTGGGTCCGCTCTGGGCCCCCTTCCGACCAGGCCCTATTTGAGATGATTTGCGCTCTGGTCCAAAATGTGCCCCTGTGGGTGGCAGCAGCCCCCCCAACATTCAGCAACAGAAACCTCCCGGTTTCGTAGCGCTGGCCAGCGTCTCCCGTCTATGCCTGCCTCAAGGAATGCATTTGCCCAGTACAAGTGTGCTATCAGAACCCCGGGCCAGGACGGACGGACACATGAGCTGGGGAAGCAGCTTGAGTTTATGCGGCCCTCACCCCCCCCCCCCCCAAGACCTCCCTTCCTCCCATGAGCTCCCCGCAGCCCCAGCGAGGGCCCACCAAATGAAGGCTACGTACAGCTACAGCTGTACTCTTCTCTCTCTCTTCCACATCCGGAGCCAAGGGAAAAAGTAGAAGCAGCCCCAGTAAATCCTGGGGAAGAGAGGGAGGAAGGAGAGCGTCAGGTAGGGAAACGGAGGCGCTCCGGCTGCAGCCTTTGTGGAAATGCTGTGCAAAACTGTAACGCTTTGGGGAGGGAGCATTCTTTGGGGCCAGAGGACAAGGTCATTCCGCCAGTGTCAAAGGCCAGAGAACCGAAAGGACTAGCCCGCAAACCTCTGCCCTTCTGGGGATATTACAGAGCGATTGCTTGGACACCTAGCTAAGGCCCCAGACAGAGCCAGACGTCCCTGGGAAGAATGCATGGAAGAACATGGAAGAAGCCGCTGTCGGTCCCCAGGATGTGGGAAACACTCAGGGATAGACTGCAGCTGAGCATGGAGGTTTCCCAGTGGCTCAGAGCTGAGGGAGTTTCCTTTGTGCTTTTTAAAGGCCGTGTGTGCTGGTGGCCACCTCCGTATCCTATGGCTATTCTGGGCGTAAAATCGGAGGGAGGAGGTCCAAAGCCCCCAGCAGCCTGTGCTGCCCCTGCCTGCAAGTGGCTTCCTTCATGCGGCTGATGTGCAAGTTCTGGCGAGAGGCTGCGTGTGGGGCGGGGGGTTCTACTCACTCCTCGCAGTCGGACTCTGATTCAAGCTTCAGGGGCCAGCGGCCTGAATCCAGCCTCTTTTTCTGCCCCAGCAGCTCCCCGCCCTGGAAGGACGGCAAAGCGTCAGCATTTCTGCTCCGCTGGGACCCTGGCGCAGCCCTTTCTCGGGGGCCCAAAGGTGCAGCCACCACCCACCGAGCCCGTGGCCAACTCACATGTCAGCAAACCCCACCATGGCCAGGGCTGCAAAGCCTTCTGGGAAACCTTCCCTTAGCCCCTCCCATTGCCATTTTCTATCGGCTGCTTCAAAGTTTTGGGATCTTGTAGAGTTAGCCGTGTAAGTCTGCAGTAGCAAAATAGCAAAGAGTCCAGTAGCACCTTTAAGACTAACCAACTTTACTGTAGCATAAGCTTTCGAGAATCACAGTGATGCATCTGACGAAGGGAGCTGTGGCTCTCGAAAGCTGATGCTACAATAAAGTTGGTCAGTCTACTGGACTCTTTGCTATTTGGGGATCTTGTGTGTCTCTTTTTGATCCCATCTCCCTGCGTCCCTTACAGGAGCCCTGTTCACATGTACAATGTATGCCTGATTTTCCTGTGTGTGTGCATGTACAATGCACGTACAACTGACCATGTGACAAATCCCCACATTTATCCAGGTAGAGTTTCCTGCATTTTATGTATTTACGAGTGAACGTGCATTGTTGCTTTCTTACAAACTGATATGCACACATTACAGGCAGGATGGACAGGCGTTCACTGTAACCAGAACCTTTCCCGAGGCATCCTTCAGTGCGCCAACACGTGCCAATTGCTTAAGGCACTTCTCAGGTGCTCCGTGCCGGGGAGCACCTGACACAACTCTGTTGCTTTAGACTTTTTATTTAAAAAAACCTCTTAATCTGATTTTAGCAAGTGTCAGATTATCACTTCTCACGAGCTAGTAAACACCAACATTTTGGCCAATCTAAAAAGTGTGTCAAATGTCAAATATTCCAGATCACTGCTGTGTGAATATTGGACAAACAGGCAATGTTTCCGAGACCATCCAGCGATTATTCAGCATCAGAATTTGCAGAGAAGAACTTCTGGGAGGAAATGCCTTTTCTCTTCCAGCACAAACCATTTAGGACTGGACATTACTTCGCAGAAAGCACGCCCCCCCCCCCCTTGTTGGCATTTGCGGCAAAGCAAGAGAAAGAACCGCGGCGTGCCCGCACATCCCGCTGAGTGACTGCCAGCCCACGGAGCCCCCCCCCCCCACCAGCCAGCTCTTCCTTGCAACTTGCCTGCAGGGGGGGCGGCTGTCCTTTGGCTTCCTGCTGCAGAACCATTCCCACCTCCAGGCTTCTCTGTGGATCAAATGATGGATGTTACCGAGTGCCTGGGAAGCCAGGGCTGGAGGACAGGGAGCCCCCCGACGGGCTTGGCCCTACCTGTTCTGCACGTCGCTCTCTGCATGCCGGCTGATCCTCACAGGAGCCCACCCCCAGGAGCTGCTGCTGCTGCTGCTGCTCCTTCTTCTGGAAGCAGAACAGAAGAGGCCAAAGGCTTAGCAGGGCAGCCTCCGTCTCACACCAGCCCCTGCGTGGTCATGCATGGAGTTCCCCAAGCACAGTCCTCTCAGAGCCCAGGGAGGGGGAGAGAGAGACTGACGGAGGTGGGAGCGAGCGCATGTGGAGGATGTGCGGGATGGAGAAACAGGCCAAGGCAGGGGCCTCGGTGAAGCCAGGGGAGCTTCGGGAAGGGCAGGAATGCCAGCGTGGAGCATATGAAGAGCGTAGTCCTGTGAAGAGACCCGGATCTTCAAAACCAGATGGTTGGATGGCCTTGGGCAAGTCAAAACCTGGATAAGCTGTGCCACAGGAGGGGCAGAATGCAAAAACGAGCGAGAGAAAAACAGGTGGATTATCTCCCTCAACACCGCACCAGGCAGGCACCAGGGCTGCAGACAGCAAAGGGAGAGGGTGCCGCTGCGTTTCACGTTGAGACTCCACCACTGTATGCTTCGCAAGAGAGGGCTCCGTTTCTTTGCCAACAGCCCCTCTCTGGTCTCGTGCAAAGATACATGAGGCCCCTTCACCTCGAGGCCCCAGTACTGGCACCAGGACACCCCTTCCCCATTAAACATAGACCCTGCCATCTCCACTCCCACGCGCAGAGACACTGACCTGGCAAGAGGCGTCTTCAAGAAGGGCTCCACAGTGGCCTTTTCTTCCCCAGCCCAGTCCCGGCTCCATCTCTGCCCCGCCCAATACCGAGGGGTCTGCAGCCCGCTTTTGGCCACTGAGGTTGTACAGCTCAGTCAAGAAAGGCTCCATTGCAGATTACAGGAGCTGAGGGAAATCCCTGAGGAGAAGAGGTCTGAGGTCAGCAATGGGTGGGACGCCCACCCACTCGCCCTGCGCTCACAGGAAAGACTCGCAGGCTTAAGAACTGCTGCCCCACGTCTTTGCCGTTCGGTTGGCATCTTGGTGCTGAAGGGCCCAACCAGACGGGACGGTGTCTTCATGACCTCCAAGGAGATGCTGCTGCCATTTTAAAGTGATTTTTAAAAGTCATGAGGGTCCAATCCTCTCCCCACCCCCAGCCCGGTACTTTATCAAGTGCTGAAACGGCCACACACAGACTTGAAAAGGTGCAGGGACGAAACCAAGAGTGCTGTGCGGTGGGTTTCGGCCCTCGTGGTATTTTAAGACCACTTGAAAATGGTGGTGGCATTCTTAAGCCAGACACAAGGACGCCGTCACATTTAGTGGCTCAAAGAGAGGACTGAGCCACAAAGACCTACTAACTGAGGGTCATGGGATGAGAGGGAGGTGGGGGTTGAGGAATTGAGCTGGGAGGTCGTGAGTTGGAGCTACGGAGGAAGGGATTGCAGTATGAGGAACCGTGGATGGAGGTGGTGGTCAAGCAGAGCTGGTGGAGAAGAACAGAGCAGCCTGCCCTGTCCCCGGGTGGTTTCCTTCTCTCCCTTGCGATCTACCCCTAAAGACCCATTTCTCTGTTTTGGTTCTTCTCCCCTCCTCCTTCCCACCCCACTTGACAACTTCTGAACTTCCCTCCCACATCTGTCGTCTTCATCTACCACAGATTGTGAGCCTTCTGGCTAGAAGGCCATACAACAACAACAACAACAACAACAACAACAACAACAACAACAACAACCGTGTTCTTACTTACTGCTCTTCTGGACAGATTAGTGCCCACTCAGAGCAGTGGGCAGTCAGTGTGACTACTATCCCCACAATGCAGCTGGGGAGCTGGGCTGAGAAGAGGGGCTCACCCAAGACCCCCTGCTGAGCTCAGGGCAGTGGTGGGATTTGAACCAGCAGAGTGCTGATTTGCAGTCCAAACACTTAACCAATATACTACAGCAGCTCTCATAATAACTGTGTGTATAGACCACTTTTCTAGACAGATTAGAGCCCCATATAGAGCAGTGAACAAAGTCAATGTTATTACTGTCCCCACAATACAGCCGGGGAGCTGGGCTGAGAGGAGGGGCTCAGCCAAGGCACTGTCAGAGTTCGTGGCAGTAGTGAGAGTCGAACCAGCAGAGAGCTGATTTGCAGCCCAGCCACTTAACCCCTCTGCTACAGCTGTATCAGGCCCATATCTCATCCAGTGGATTGTAGTTGTAAATATGAGATAATAGCAGAGGTTTGTTGGTGCTCAGGGCCAGGTGTTACCGCGGCATGGCTCTATCTGTAGCCATGGCAACAGACACCAATTGGGATGGAGCCTATGAAGCGTTCACCCTCATTTCACCCAGGAGAGCCACTTTGGGCCCACTGGCTTCCCACACTCAAAACTGTGTCGCCTTGTCCTCGACCACTGAACTACAGGCCCCTCTCCCCAAATATTCCCAAAGTCCCATTTCCTGCCCTGCAGGGCACAGACTCAGGCTTGGCCAGCTGTTCCTCAGCACCACCCCAGTATGAGGCATTTCCTTTCCAAAACGACCCACGAGGAATTAGCTCAGCCCCAGCCCCGCCGCCAGGGCAGCTCACCTTCCTAGTTCACTGGTCTGAGGAGCGAAACTCGGCTGCAGCCTCTTTCTGGAGGCCCCTGCTGGGCTGGGGTTTTTTTTTCTTTCCCAGATTTGTGGGGAGAGGATTCGGGGAGGGGGGGCTGGTCAAAAAACAATGCCTTGGAAGTAGGCCACTGAGGGGGAGACGACACTGAAGTGCCACGGCTGGTGGCTGGGGAGGACTCGGTGCAGCCCGGTTGGGAAGAGAGAGGCCAAGATGGCTCCCAGCGAGCGTCCGTTTCTCCGTCTTCAGAATGCGCGCCGGAGTTCCGTGGTTCTGTGGCAGGAGGACGAAGGTCAACGCCAGCGGGAAAGAGGCCTGGTCAGGAGCCCTGCTGGGAGACGGCTCGGGTGGCCGGAGAAGGGCCTGCTCAGCCAGGAGGCTGCTTGAGCGGGCTTTGATGGGCACGGTTGTGAAGGCCGCACCCAAGTTTCAAGAGGGTTCCCCCCCCCCCGTGCCGCTGGCCGGAGGCTTGACACACACCTGCCTGTTCTCTCGCTTGGGCTTGCATGTGGCAGTGGGCTTCCTCCGTGGGCCCCAAAGGCAGTGCCTCTCCTTGAGCCAATGCGCACATTCAGCTGCTGGCCGTCAAGTGGACAGGAATCAAACGATGAGCAGCCATGTCTGAACTCGCCCTTAAGACTAAAGCACACCCTTGCTCTTTAAAACGAAATAGCCGAGGCAGATCCATCCTGCAGTTGTGGTGTGGCTGGACAAAAAATGAACCCGCTGTGGCAGGAGGAGGGGCACAGACGGGCCTCATATACGTACAGGCATGATTTTCATCCTCAGAAGTAAATAGGAGCAGTGAGGGGTAAGGAGACAGAGATGGCAAAAATGCTGTGAGACAGGATAGAGGAGGGTCTTCCCCTTGTCACAGCCCCAGACCTAATTCCTCCCTCCCAGCTTCTGCTATCACCAATATTATCATCATCGTAAAGAGTCCAGTAGCACCTTTAAGGCTAACCAACTTGATTGTAGCATAGGCTTTCGAGAACCACAGCTCTCTTTGTCAGATGCAACCTTGTTTCCTAGATTTGGTTCAAAGTTCAGGAAGCCACTTTGATGAGCTGAACCAGTGAGTTCTGTGTCTATTTTTGGCTCACGTTTTTGTTATGCCTTCTCTGCTATTCTTCCCATCCCATGGAAAGGCAAAGATGTCTCCTTCTTCTCTCCCTGCGTTTAGGTGCACGTGCAAATTGGTATGATTTGAAAGAGCCTTTTGCCAAAAAGCTGGTGTGCTGGTTTATCTTTTGCAGGATGGTTATTTTGTCTTGTCGTTTATTTATGGCTCTTCAGGACTGTTTGCCTCTTTTGCTGCGCCAGTTTGATTTTAGATCTGACGATGCGTCTGACGAAGAGAGCTGTGGTTCTCATAAGCTTATGCTACAAAAAAGTTGGTTAGTTTTAAAAGTGCTACTGGACTCTTTGCTAGTTTGATTTTACTGGTTCCTGTAAACCACGTGGTGAGTTATTGGGAATGTTCAAATAAATAAATAAATGCTGACCTGCAGGCACATAGTCCTGGTAAGGGTTAATGTTAGGAAGCTTAGAAGAGGTGAGGCTGTGTGTGTGAGAGAGAAGCCAGAGAGGATCCCGGCGGCTCTCACACCTGGCATTCTTTGTCTTTCAAAGGAAATGCCAGGAGCCTGGATCACACAGGTGTCTGAAAAGGGGAGCCCTGACTCTCACACGCTTACTCTCTGAAAATCTGGTTGGCCTCTAAGGTGCCACGATAGCCTGTTGTTTGGCCTTAAGCAGAACCCTCCACATTTACTCGGAGTTTTGCTTTCAGTAGCAACTCCTCCTCTAAAACGAGGCTCCCAAGAACTGCCCCTTTTCCCCATGAGAGCCAATCTTCTTGTATTGACCTTGGAGAGTGACCCGTCTACTTTACAAACCAATGGAGCACTTGAGTGTTGTTTTAGAATACATGGTGGGGCTGGGGGAGAACAGAGGGGCTGGCACCGCCTCAGACGTTAACCGGTTTATTGTGGCACAGGTTTTCCAGGGCTCCGATTAACAATAAATGGGTTAACCACAATAAATCTTTAAGCTGCCACAAGGACGTGCTCCTGGAAGAACAAATGGACTCCCCAGTTCCAGCCCACCTCCTCCCTCCCTGGCAGTACTCAGATTCTCCGCGAGAGGCCAGCCTGCCCCTTTGGATGGCTCAGCGACTCCGTTTTTCCCTCTTTCTCAGCTGGAACATCTGGTGGTTGAAGACAGACGGAGGCTGCTAACAGTACCTGCCTAGGCAGGCTGCACCTGCACACAGGGGTGTTTCTCCGGCAAGGGGAAAGAGGTGAGGGGAAAGACCTCAGCCCAAGACCCTGGAGAGCTGCAGCCAATTAGACCAAAGGTATAAGGCAGCTTTATGAGTTCATAGCTCATTGCGCAGCACACCTGGGAAAGTGTGCCTGCTGAATGTGTCCCTCTGCCCCGCCGTTCCGAGCTAAGGCTTCTTGAAGGGCTGCTCTCCTCTCTGGCAGCACCTCTGAGAGCCAAGCTACAAGTGAGGCCTGACACAGGTTGGACACTTGTCAGCTTCCCTCAAGTTTTGATGGGAAATGTAGGCGTCCTGGTCTTGCAGCCTCTCTGTGGCTTTAGCACTTATACGACAAGCAACCCCCCTCCCCAAGTACAGCCTTTCACTGAACATCAGCACCAGTAAAAGCTGCACCTGTTGATTTATGCCTGCCACACAGCTTTTAAAGACAATTTGTCAATTTAAAAAGGCTGCAGCTGTGCCACTCAAGCGCTGCTCTCTGTGTCCAGGATTGGGGTGTTTCCCTATCAAAATGAAGAGATTTGGGCCTCTACAGAATCTCCTGTAAGGATATCACGACTCCCGCCAGCCTGTAAAAGAGGGGCAAAGCACTGTGTGGCCCAACTGCGGCCTTTTTGTTCCAGGCAAAGCATTAGGCCCCCAAGACCAGGTGCTGAAGATCTATGAATGGATCTTCAAGGTGTTTTATCTTGTTCAGTTGCCACACCAGGGGCTTGGTTTGGATTGGGGTCTCTACACCAGATGGGTAGCCTTTTAGCCCCAGCCTATATCCCCCCGCCCCCGGCTGCTGCAAAGTCTGCCTTGCATGTTAATAAACTGTAGTTTGTTTTTCCCCCAATCAAGATGCAAGTCCAGTAGCTCCTTAGTTTTCCTGGGAAAATCGCATTCTACCTCTCGAACATAAATACTTCCTACAGTCGGGCAGGGAGCCGGGTCTGGAACTGTCCCTGGGTGAACTCATCCAAGTTCACTTGTGACTTCTCCTTTCAGGAGAAATGTCTCAGCAGGGTCCACATATTCAAAAACCAGAACAGAAACCAAGAGAAAGAACTTTCCGGCAGAGAGGCGTCCCTTGGCTGGAGGCCAAAAGGAAAGCAGCCAGGCCAGATGGAGGCGGCCCCTTTACAGACCCTGCCAGGGTTACTTAGAAGTGTGTGTGTGTGTGTGTTTATTTTATGCATTTAGATTAACAACATTCTTTGTAAAGAAAATTGAAGCAGCTTCCCACAAGATCAACAAAATCATGGAGAGATTACAACATGACTACATTCAATGATAGCAATAAGCTTGTTTCTGAACTTGTCACTCTTCTTTTACTGGAGAATATTCCCCACTTTCCCTTGATAAGGAGGGCCAGATTCCCCAAAGCCACGAGGGGGGAATCCCAGAATCCTTCTTTCACCCAGAAGGAGCCCGTCTCTCCAGCGCTCTTGCTCTGGTGACGTTTGTGAGTGGAAAATCACCTTTCTCCGGAAAGATAAGTCAGCCCCACGCTTCTGTCCTGGTCTGAACACCTCTCCTCTCCTCTGGTGTATTCATGTGCTGCCCCCTGGTCTGGTCTGGGAGGCACTTCAGAGGCACAAACTGGTTCCCGCCGGTGAGCATTCAAGCACGTGGCCTGAGCCCCACGGCTGGTGGCCGTCTTGAAGCAGGCAGGCTTCCCCTAGGACTCACCTCAGAGAGCCCCTTGAAACAGAAGGTTTGGGGAGGTGGTCTAGAGAACGAAGGTGTGGGTATGTTCAGCTCTGCCATAAATCAGAGGCTGAGGGGAGGTGCTGGCATGAAGTCCCTGTGCAGTCTGTCTGCTGGGGAAATGGTGCCCTTAGCCTGCCTTTGGCATCTTTCGTGCAACACTTGAGGGTCACGGTGCCATCAGCCTCTAGAAGTCATTGTGAGGGCCACTACCCCAAACAGCTCTTCCAAAGGATTGGGTGGGCATTTGAAGGGGAGGACCCCATTTCACAGGAAGGAGGAGGGATGCTTTTGCACCTCCCTAAAGCTCCAACAGCCTTGACCTGGGTAGCCCAGGCAAGCTCCATCTCCTCAGAACTTGGAAGCTAAGCAGGGTCGGCCTTGGTTAGTAATTGGATGGGAGACCTCCAAGGAAGAGCGGAGTGGAAGAGGCGGGCAATGGCAAGCCACCTCTGTGAGCCTCTTGCCATGAAAACCCTGCCAGGGGGCGCCATAAGTCAGCTATGACCTGAGGGCACTCTCCTCCACTGCCAATGGCCCGAAGACGCCTCCTTGTCTGTTCTTCTCCACCTGCTGACCAGGTGCTGAGTTGTGTGCCTGAGCTGCCCTTACTGAAAAGCAAAGAGGGGCTTGTTCAGCTGGTGCTGTGGCTCGCATGGTCCCTTGTTTTCAGGAGTTGAGGTGCCTCTCGCCCCAAGGTTTAATGGAGGCCTCATTTAAGCACAGTGCAGGCTGGGGGGAAAGAGCTCCCCTTTGTGACTTTGCACGGGCACAGCATCTTGTTGAAGTCCTGGAGCGAATGCAAAGGGAGAGTTCTTTTGCCATGTCAGGATCAAGCCACGTAGATTTCTAAGCCAGGGGAAGGGATGCGCCCTGAAGGCGGCGACTCACTGGGGCATTTTTAAAAGGTCATCTGAAAAAATCTGCCCCAAGTTGTGGCAAAATTGTGGGGTGGTCTACCAGCAACACAGACCAGACCAGATAGCTGCCGTGCCTCTGAGATGGGATTGTGAGTGATCAAAGTAGGGAGGCTGTCTCTTGCACACCGCGCGCGTCATCATCTGCTCTGCCCACCGTCTTATCTAAATTGGATTGGCCGAGTGGCAAAAGAAGCATTAAAAACCAAGAATGGCCAGAACTGCTGCAGCTTGGAGGCCAAAGCAGAGAATATCCTCCCTGTGGATGCACACCGGCAGCCAGAGCAGAAGGCAGCCTACGTGTCAGACGCACTGGACTTGTGCAAGGGGCAGCTGGATCAACGCAGAGCAACCTTGCTAAAACTGTCCCATCTCTCTTGTCCACGTACAATAAGAAAGAGAGCCACTCTATAAGGAGCTAGAAGAGCATCCCTAGACAAAGGGCTCCCTGGAGAAGGCACTGTAGAGGCTCCCAGACGCGCTTGGCTGCTGCCCCTTCCTTTTCTCCCATCTTTTGTAAGCGTGTCACTGGATCAAACTGTTTTGTGCGTGAAAATATTTGCTGAGCGAGGCTTTCCCACCATTCCCATCACTGACTTTTCCGTGGAGCCATCTCTTCGGCCACATCTTCCACGCTTGTTCTCGCCCACTGGCTGTAAGTATCCTGACCCCTTCAGCGTAAGTTCCTCCCCGTATCTCTCCAGGTCGAGGCTGAATTCCCTTCCTGGCGCCAGCCAAACCGCCCCGTTGGCCCGCTGCATCCCTGCTTCCCCCTGCACCTTCCTGCTCTTTTCATCACCTCCCAAAGGCTGAACGACACAAAGGTTGGGACCTTCCGTGCCTCCCCCTCCCACGCTGGCCCCCTCCCCTTCCCAGATCTCTTTCTACCAGGGCCCATGCAGCATGTGCCTCTCGCTTCTCTCTGTTTCCCAGAAGGCAAACTCCGCACATGGGGCCAGCGAGTGTACAGAGGTCACGGGTAAAATGGTAAACAGACAAAGGCAGGGGGGGAGTTTCCAGGCAGCCCTCCTGGCACAGTCCGGGCCCAAGCAGCCTGAGGACATCTGCAGACGCTCAGCAGGCTTCGTGCTCTTTGTTTACTTCGTTTACTTGCTTTAAACACTGATTGAGGAACTGAGGAGGGGCTTTCCCTGTGTGACAGTGGCCCTCAGTGGTCAGATGCGTTATGTGGCATTATTGATCTGACGCCTGCTTTCCATCTGAAAGGAAGGCCCAAGAGCAGGGTTTTTTTCTGGGGAAAGAGGTGGTGGAACTCAGTGGTGGAACTCAGAACCGCACAATGACGTCACTTTGGGTCAGCTGGAACAAGGGGGGAGTTCTTTAAAGTTTAAATCGTCCTCGGCAAAAATGGTCACATGGCTGGTGGCTCTGCCCCCACAGAGGGCAATCTAAACTCCCCTCTGTCTGGAGATCAGGGGGCGGGGCCACCGGCCATGTGACCATTTTTAAGCGTTGCCAGAACTCCCTTCCACCACGTTCCCGCTGAAAAAAAGCCCTGCCCAAGAAGATGTCTCTTTCCAACTATGGCTAGGGTTTTCGTACATGAGATACCTTACATGGGGATGCTCAAGAGTAGGGAGGCGCAACGTTAGCCAGGAAACATAGTTTAAATTTCACCTCTCTACATGAGGATAGTTTTAAAAGACAGAGCTGGCAGAGATCACTTCTCAGAGGGTTTGTTAATTTCATCTCCACCTCCCCCAAGGGGAGGTGAAATTGACAGAGCCTTTGAGGAGGGGAAGATGAAATTAACAGACTCTCTGAAAACTGATCTCTGCCAGCTCTGTCTTTTAAAACTAAGCTTCCCGGCTAACATTGCATCTCTCTACACTTGAGCATTCCCAAATAAGATGTCTCATGTAAAGAAACTGTAATAAGGCCAGGATGGATCCCCCTCCCTTCTTATGTTTCCAGTAAAAGTGGCAAATGATGATGGGATCCTCAGGGTTTCCCTCAGTCCTTGAAAACAATCATATGCCCATTTTGTATTTCTTCCTAAACTTGTGTTTCCATTTGTGGCATCCCCATTCCGTCGCTTTCACCCCTCTATGGAAGGGAACGGGCGCCGTGGCTCCGTGAAAGAACTCCTGCTTCGCTTGCAGAGGGTCCCAGCATCAGCCCCGACTCCGGTCGCAGGATCTCAGGTGAGCTGGGGAAGGCCTTCTTCTAGTGACCACCTTAGATGGCGGCTGCCTGGTAAAGAAGGCAGTTGACTCGGAGGAAGGCAGCTTCACGTGTTCAGTGTAACAGATGGGGCTTTATTGGCTGGGTTGTGAACCAGCTGGTTTACAGCGCCACAGTCTGGTGTACGGCATTTGAGCTACTTTGAAACCGTGCAGCATCATTTTGGAGGGCCTGTTCTGAGACATGGCTACGCTCAGTCAAAGCCTATGGAATCTCTTCTTTCCCATTGGCTGAGCAATGACAGGCAGCTCAGCTTCAAGGAGAAAATACAAGCAACCCTGTGAGCAGCTGAGCCAAGTGTTGTGAAAGCACCACATTAAAATGTTTGATCGCGGATGAATTGATGGCTGCCCCAGTGGGCTTAGCTAGAAAAACTATTAAGTACAGGATATGGGGCGGTGGTGGGGAGGGGGTGAGACATGGTCCATATGCATTGCATGTTTAGCTCACGTATTTCTCAGCCTGGTAGCATTTGAAGAGTTTGTTTGTATTATTAAATGTTTCCTGCTTCATGCCAAGCTTTTCCCTGTTTTCATTTCCAGATAATGCACCCCCCTCATGTATCTATGACAAAGATGCAAGAATCTGCAGCAGAATATTAATGCACCTATAGCCAGTCCTCTCAAGAGGACGTTGTTCAGAATGTGTTGCAATATTCATGGCACGCAAGCCCTCGCAACTGATCAGTCTTGGCTAATTTGACTCAGTACTCTCCTTGGGGCAAATTTGACCAAAAAAGGGTCATTTGTTCTCAAAAGATGACGTTTCATTTATAAGGCTACTGTATTGGCCTGGATGGCAAACAACAGTGAATTTACTTGGCAAAATCTAGTTGTGTTGGAAGACATTTACCTTCAGCTTCTGTGGTTACTTCCCTATTGACCATCCAATTTGTTTTTATGATCAGTAATTGAATTAATTATTATTTCTCCTTTTAAAGCAGCAATTATTCTGCAACTGCTTTTTGTGATGACATTTGCTAGTGTACAAATAATACCTACTTGCCAACTAGCCTTTATAAAGAACTGAGCAGTGCCAAGCCAGGCTGGTACCAGGCATTGGCGCAGCACCCAATGCAAGGCGCACCCGTGGCCTCTGGGGTCTGCACCACCACCAGACTAAAACCAAGGCCTGGCTCCATTTCCACATGGGCTTGGCTCCCAACCAGCTGGTGGTAATGCAGGCCCCGGGGGGATGCCAGTCCCCTCCCACAACACCCTCTTCCTTGTGCCACCCCAGGCAGTCACTTGAGTGCCATGGCCAGAGAACAAGCCCTGGTTGCCCTCCAGAGACCAATAAGAGAGTGGAGAGAAGGGTCTTGGGCTGCCAAAGGAGAGCACAACAAAGCCTCGCCAGGTCTGAGCAGAGGTCCATCAGGTCCAGCCCTTGCCAAAGCCTTTCCCTGTTGTTGTTGGCCACCAGCAGTTGGTAAACTGCTGCTGAACATGGAGGTTCCATTTTGGATGCAGAAGATGCTGAATTCAACCCCAGCAGCCTCCATTTAAAAGCACCAGGCGGAAGGTGATGTGGAAGACCTCTGCCCGAGGCCCTGGAGAGTGGGTGCCGGTCTGATTAGACAAGGCTGACCTTGCTAGACCAACGGTCTGGCCCCCCCTAAGGCCCCTCCACGCATGGGTGCAGCCCTGCTCTCCCAGCTGAGAGTCGTGCGTAACGAGGGCAGGAGAGAAATGGCTGTGAAGAAGCAGGGGCAGGCCTTGTGCTTTGCTCGAGAGGTGGGCTTTGGAAGGGGGGAGACAGAGGCTGTACCAAGCAAGAAGGCAAGAGGAGACGGCCACAGGAGCCCCCAGAGCGGATAGCAGAGGGGTGTGTGCAGAGCATGGGAAGGGGTCCTATGCAGCCGTTCCCTTCCCCACCTGAGGGAAGCATTGGAGGGGAGGGGAGCATAATATTTGGAGTCTCTTATCTCATTGTCAGCTGGACTGTGCGCTCCCTGGCAAGATGCAGTGTGGTGTGGTGGGGATGGACTTAAGGAGAAGAAGAACTTGCGGCCGAGTCACAGCCAACTCATAGCAACCGCTCCGAGGGGGCATTCCAGGCCTGAGATGAGCAGAGGCGGTTAGCCATTGTCTACTTCCATGTAGCGACCCCAGTTTTCCTTGGTGGTCTCCCATCTGGCTGTGGCGGACCCTGCTCAGGGATGGAGGGAGACCTGGATGCTCACTCCGCTACAGAGCTCACGGGGCGACAGTATCCCTTCAGGATACTGTAAGCTCTCTCTGGGCTTGAGCAGGCTAACCTGTCCCCCTCACTCCCCGGCCAACCCCGCTTTTAACTGGCTCTCAAGTGCTCTCCGGATTTAGCAGCTCCTGGAACATACGCAGCCTGCTTCCCCGCAGACGGAGGCTTTTCTCTCCTTGAATTTCCAGACTGGAGTTCTTTTTTGAAGCATCCGCAAAATGCCATACTCTGATTGTCCTCTTCCCAGGTTTTCTCTATCTTCAATATACTGTTTCCCAAACCTGCTCTACTGTCATCTATTTGGGAAGAACACAGTCCAAGTGGGTTAGTGTGTCATGTAGAAGGAATGGTGTACACACTATCCCACACTGACAACATATTCCCTATGAAACCACAAGGTTTTCTGTATACTTATTTTTACAAAACAGTAATTGTTACGGTGCTATAACAATCCATCATCACCTGCCTATTTCTGTTTTATATTACAGTTTCTCTGAATTCCCAGTTTTCATTTTTTAAAAAAAGTCTTTAGTCTTTTCTGTTGTGGAGATACAATGGGAAAGATGCAGGCTGTTTTGTCTAAATGTCCTGAAAAGAGAAGAAAAGGGGAGGTGGCAAGACAACTGGACAGTTAGTATTTGTAGCTTTGTAAGTCTATTGCCATATATCTAACATTTTAATCATTATACCACTATAGTGCATGCATAAAGAAAAGACCAAAAAAAAGTTGGCAAGTATCCATGGCAGATCCACCTTTGCCCTGGAAGGGAGCGGTCGGAAACAAAGACAGAGGAAAATCCGCAGTGAAGTGTCCCTCATGCGGAAGCTTCCTCACCAACACGCAGGCCTCTGCATTCAAAACAGTAATGAAAACAACACAGAATCTTCCCTTTGTGGAAACCGCGGCAACCCTCTTCCGGCCTTCCTTTTTCTCCCTTTGGTTTAGATACGTTCTGTGTACTTAGGGAGACCCCTGCCTTGGTGGGGGGGCTATTTTGCAGCTCCCATCAGTGGCCTGGGAACAGACACTTTACTCTTCAAAGCACCAAGCCTGATGATGGAGGGGGATTCCACGCCCAGTTCAGCATGCCTTAGAATCACCAAGCAGGCATCACCACGTCCTTTGTTACAAAGGAGACGGTGGCTATTCTGGATCCAAATATACCAAACAATACGCACTTCAGACAGCAGAACATGCAGCATCGAGAGCCGCAGGTGTTGTTATTGTACTGTAATGATCGTTGTCTCATCCTTGTCCAAACCAATTTTAAACAAGTCAACATTTTGCAGAAGTATTATAGTGTTAAAAAAACAAAGCGGACAAGAACAAACTGAGACGAAACACTCCGAAACAAGAGTTTTAAAAGTATCTTAAGGCAAGGCTCCAGTAGAACGTAGAAGACAAAAGCCGTTCTTGTGTAACCAGTATTCGATGAAACAAACCAGACGGCCCCTGTGTAGTTCTCAGGATGCAATTTGTATCATCCATATTTTTGGCTGTTGAGAACGCGCCAAAGCTATGATGCGATTTGGTATTCTGCCACAAAAGTCATGGCTGAGAAACAAAATGCCAGTCTCAGCTGTATCCCCAGGGCAAGAGCAAGGAGCAGAGAAAGCCACTTTCTAAAGCAGAGAACACACAAGTAGAAGCATGTCTGAGCACAGACAAAAGAGGGGTTGAGCCCCCACCAACCCACCCTGCAGAGGGGATAAGGGGGGGCTGACCATGTCAGGCAGCCCGTGTGAGTTGCCCTGGTGGGTGGGAGACACTGGAGAGCAGTCCTCTGGGAATTTCTCCTGCACTGAAAGGGCAGAGACCTCTTCTGAGGGAGAAGGAGGAGGGCCAAGTGACAGAGAGCCTGGAATGCCAGTGGAGCACCAGGGCCAAGCTACAAGTGAGGAATGACACTTGGAATGGCAAGTGAACAGACTCACGGGTATTCCTCCCTGTCCACTTGATCACGTGGAGCACAAGTGGAGCGCAAGTGAACACGGAGGAATACACGTGAGTCTGTTCACTTGCCATTCCAAGTGTCATTCCTCACTTGTAGCTTGGCTCCCAGTGGGATTGCTGCAGGACATTGGCTGGGCCTGGAAATAGTTGGCAAGATAAGAACTGGGAATCGTGCCAGTCTCCATCTGGTGTACTGAGAAAGTCACTCAAGAGGTGCGGGGCATGACCTCCCGGGCATGGAGCCCACCTCGGGAAAGATTTGGTGGAGGGGTAAACATTTATTTTTTTGTTTGTCCTCCCTGCCTCCAGTTTATCCTCACAACAACAGCCCTGTGAGGTAGATTAGCCTGAAAGCATGTGACTGACCCAAGATCGCTTGGCAAGTTTCCGTGGCAGAGCAGGGAACTGAACTGGAGTCTTTCAGATCTCAGGCCAACAGTCTAACCTCTTCATCATACCCGCTTTCCACAATTATTTATTATTATCATCATTATTATGAAAATGGACATTTAAATTTAATACAATAAATTTGAGAAATTAAATTCATAATAATTATAATTATTATAGTAAATATGTATTGTTCAAATATTTATATCCCACCTCTTCCTATGAGTCAAAGCAGATTACAAGTTCAAAATATACAGTAAAACTTTCAAATGACTCCCCTCCTCTCCCAAACACCTGCAGCCTGTGTGTGTGTTATGTGCCGTCAAGTCACCTCCAGCCTATGCTGACCCCATGAATGAAAGACCTCCAAAATGTCCTATCATAAACAGATGGGCTTCCCAGGTGCCCACCAGTGGCGGGCAAACTCCCAGAGATTTGCGCCCTCGTCCACAGATCACAACTCTTGAGTCTGACGAAGAGAGCTGTGGTTCTCGAAAGCTTCTGCTACAATAAAGTTGGTTCGTCTGGACTCTTGACTATTTCACCACTGGCAGGCACCTCAGGAGTGCACGCCGTGTGCGCGCTCCCACCATGTGTGTTGACGACGCTTCCATAAGTGATGTCATCGCGCCGGCCACAGGAGCATCCCTGCACTTCGTTTGGGGCCGAATTGGGCCCCAAACGCGCTGAATCAGCTCCATGCTGAGCACGAGAGCGCTCCCATGGCCGGCCCGACAACGTCACTTACAGAAGTCGTGTTGCTGCACAGCTGGTGTGGTGACGTCACTTACGGAAGTGGTGTCATCACTCCGGTGCCAGAGCGCACGCAAGAGAGAGAGAGAGAGAGAGATTTTTTTTTAAAAAAAAGAAAGGGTAAGCACCGGGTCCCAACCCTCCTGGTGTGAGGACAGAGGGATGTGGCAACCCTATTAACAGACTGGCTCAGAGCCTGCAACCTGGAGGACGTGGCTGCTGTTACTGAGTCCAGCCATCTCATTTTAGGTCTTCCTCTTTTCCTGCCGCCTTCCGCTGCCTTCCCCTCAGGAAAACAAAGCGGCCTTGTAGTGCCTCCTGAACACTCCTAGAGAGGGTGCCCCATCCCTAGCAAACTCTAGTTGCCAACTCTGTGTTGGGGAGTTCCCAGAGATTTCGGGGTGGAGCCAGGGGGAGGCAGGTGCGGGGGTCTCATCAGGGAATAATGCAGGGAATTACTGAGAGTGCACTCTCAGTAATTTGAAGATGAGTTGTAATTCCAGGAGATTTCCAGGGCCCACCTGGAGGTTGGCAAGCCTCCCCATCCCCTTCAGCGAAGCTGCGAGGGTGGGAGCCACGGTGGGAAAACCAGAGACGTTGGGATTGGAGAGCTCCCTGCTAACAGCCTGCAAACCTAAGAGCCAAACTACAAGTGACGCCTGACACAGGTTGGACACTTGACAGCTTCCCTCAAGTTTTGATGGGAAATGTAGGCGTCCTGGTTTTACAGCTTGGCTCTCCATTACAGCTGCAAGACCAGGATGCCTACATTTCCCATCAAAACTTGAGGGAAGCCGACTAGTGTCCAACCTGTGTAAGACGTCACTTGTAGTTTGGCTCTAAGAGCCTCCAACAACAAGCGTGTCGCCATCCTCTCTTCTGACACCGTTGCCACTTGGGCTGAGTCGCTTCGTTCTTCCTAGCAGTGGTCGTGTGCTAGTCTGCACCCCTCACCAGGGCCTTTGGACTAGTGTGCTGCAGGATTCATTCAGTCTATCCATTTTCATCCAAGGAGCTCAGGGGGGCATGCATGTTTTTCTCCTCCCCATTTTGTCCTCCCAACAACCCTGTGAGGTGGGTGAGGCTGAGGGAGAGGGAGAGAGAGTGGCCCAAGGTCACTAGAGAAGCTTCATGGTCGAATAAGGATTAGATCTTCCTAGAGCTTGTCTGCTACTCTATCCACTCCACACCACTGCCCCCTCATGTGTAGCTTTAGCCTTGAAGGCTTTGGACTAGCTTTTTCTGCATAGAAGCAGCGATTAGGAGCACAGGCGTGAGGAGCTCTCCCACGACTTAGGCTGGGGTAACTTTTGAACAGATCCCTCCTTTAGAGCAAGCCTTCGTCTCTTAGCTGATGGCCGGTTCCATTCAGTGGCTGGTGCCCACGTGATCAGCCTTCCCGTAAGTGGGTTAGTTGACTATTCCCCACCCCCGTGTGTGGCTTCCAAGCCCCTAGTAGGATATTTGCAGGCCCGAGAGTGAGAACGCCCGTAGGGGAGGCGTGCCTGCTTGCGGTATGCTGGCAAAATGGCTGATGCCCCCTTGGCGGGAGTGGGGCCGTCTGCTCCGCGTCCCCCTCCCCCACTCACGCCCTCAAGAGATGAGGAAAGGCAGGGGGTTGGGTCCCGGTGAGAAGCAGGTACTCTCCAAGGCGACGCTTGCCAACCAACTCAGCCTTTTCTCTCGTTTCCTCGTCTCACATTTGCTGACATGAACAGTTTGGCCCTACTAATCTTTATTGCTTTTGTCCTGAATACACAGACGGAGCCCTGGGAATGTACCTGCCTGGGTGAGAAATGCTGCTTCTCAGCCCTGAACTGAGGACTAGGGCCTTTTCCCTCTGGAAAGCCCCACCGGCCGTCTCTGGGAATGGCTTGGCTTGGCAGCCCACATGCTCCAAGGGCTGCTTATCCTCTCCAGCAGGTGTGGCAGCCGATCCCAAACAGGCCTGGCCCCGGGGTCACTGCCAGGAGTGGTGCATTGGCACTTCTCACCCCCTGCTTGCCTGGCCCTGCAGCGCCCTGGCCCGCGCTGCCCTTCCCTTGTTTTTCTGGTTGGTGCAGAGCTAGCAAAGCGCCTGCAGTGGTGATGGGCGGGGCATGTGTGGAGGGATGCCTTGGCTGGCACACACAGGCAGGTGGCACCCATAGGGTATTTCTGCCAGAGAGGCCTGGGCCGGCCAGCCTCAGCACTGAAGGGGAGGCTTAGCCCTCCTTGCAAGGGCGTGATTCGCAGACAGAGACCTGTGCTTCTAATACGGGAGACAGTCAGGAGGGGCAGACCGGGGACAGGGGCGGGGAGGGGCATCCATCTGCTCCCTGCCCTCCCCCCTCTGTTCTCACCCATTCCGAGCCTGGCCGGATCTCATGGGCCTGGCCCCCTCCTTCCTCTGCCTGCCCGCCCTCCTGCCCTGCCCCCCTCCTCTTGGATTCTCTGTCTTGGTCATATTCGACTGGGGAGGGGGGGCTTTTCAAACGCAGGAGTTTTGCCCAGCCATGCCGGAGAGCAGGCTGCAGTTTACACTCCACTCTGCGCTCAGTGTGGGGCTGCCCCAGGAAGAAACGGCCAAGGGCTCTTCAGCTGTAAGCAAGGCTGCAGCGGTGGTGACCTGAGGTGGCCAGAGCTTCATTTCACATCAGCCTCAAGGATCTGACACTCAGGGCCAGCCTCTTGCCTCTCCAGGGGAGGACAAGAGGAAACCATCCTGTGTCCGATGACGGCTTGTGCCGCCCACAGACGCCCCCCCCCCCCGCCCCAGCAGTTGACGCTTCTCCACATTGAAATGGCCTCTTTGTTGTCCCCTAGTTGCTAAGTGGCCAATACTTTGGGGGGGGGGCTGTCAGACTAGGCCGGCTCCAGAGGAAGGTGGGGGTCAGTGCTGGCCTGAGTCCAACATAAGAGTTGTCAGTTCTGGGCTGGGATATTCCTAGAGGCTTGGAGGTGGAGTCTGAGGAGGACGGGGTTTGGGGAGGGTCTGGAGCTCAGCAGGTTATAATGCCAGAGCCCACCTCCCAAAGCAGCCATTTTCTCCAGGGAAATGATCCCTGTTGCCTGGAGATCAGTTGTAATTTCGGGAGATTTCCAGGACCCACCAGTAGGGTTGTGAGAAGTCCAGTTTTGTCCCAGACAGTCCGGTACTTTGGAGGACTCTCCAGGGAAAACACCTCCCAACTACTGGACACCGGGCTGGCCCCTCCCTCAGTGGCAGCTCCATCTCGCTCTGCCCACTCTGCTTCTAGCTCTGCTCGCCAGCCTCAAGTGCAAAACGCAAAATCCACATGGACCGAGGGGAAATCATTTATTAGGACGGACTTTCTGGGAAGGAACATTGGCATGAGCCCCCACTTTCAGACTGTCCAGAACTGAAGCCCCTAAAACAAGGACTAGCAAAAAGGGAGCCTTTGTTAGCTTTCAGCTATGCGCCATGGAGTGGTTGGCCTTCCTCACAAGGAAGGTGTAAAGACTAGGGATCCATTGCACATTTTGAATGAGCGAGAAACTGTATTTTTATTTTGCTTCCTCCGTTCTGTATTTCCTTTTCCCAGTTCCTTCATCTGTCTATCAGTTTGCTTAGAATAAACTTTTAAACATTGTGTGTTGCCTCTGAGATGCTTTGTGTGTTACGCGGCCCCCACAAGCCAGCCAGCAGCCTAGGTCACCTGACTGGAAAGCCAGGGGCAGAAAGACTCGTCGGACTCCAGGATCTTGCCCTGATCTCCCTCCTAGGACAGAGAAGGGGCTTTCTCGCTCTTACACACATGCAAAATCAGGAGCTCACTTTTGGCAAATGGGCAGAGAGAATTTTAGGTCCCTTTTCAGGCTAGCACAGGGTCTCTGCATCGTAAGAAAGAGAGAGAGTTCTTTGGGCCAGGCCGGGGGCTGCCCCATGTCTTCTTCCCAAATAGCTGCTCCACAGAATCTGCAATCAGCCCTTGAAGCATTTTGGTGTTGTACATTAAGAGTTACACACACACACACACACACGCACACGGGCATCCTCTGCAGTACTGCCGTCTCTCCCACCAGGACCTCTGGCACAGCTTTTCGGCTGCTCACTGCTTCCAGGTCCCAGCAGGGTCGGCGGAAGGACTTCTGCTCCAAGGCCTGATGGGGTGGCTTGTGCTGTGAGTCTGCCGTGCCGTCAGCTTGCACCTGGCTTTGCTTAGAAGCAGATGCGACTCAGCAACCCCCAGGGGCTAGTGAGGTCGCGTTGCCCTGTTGCGCCTGCCCACTGCAGCTGTGACTGGCATGAATTTCAGCATTGCTGCAGCCTGTGAGGAGCACAGCCATGCCAAGCTGTCTCGGGGGCTCTGCTGCACCAGGCAGCACACATTTTTTGTGTGAGCCAGTTTGCTGTAGTGGTTAAGAGCAGCAGGACTCTAATCTGGAGAGCCAGGTTTGCTTCCCCACTCCTCTGCTTGAAACCAGCTGGGTGACCTTGGGCCAGTCAATTAAGAGAAGCAGGACTCTAATCTGGAGAGCCAGGTTTGCTTCCCCGCTCCTCTGCTTGAAGCCAGCTGGGTGACCTTGGGCCAGTCAATTAAGAGAAGCAGGACTCTAATCTGGAGAGCCAGGTTTGCTTCCCTGCTCCTCTGCTTGAAGCCAGCTGGGTGACCTTGGGCCAGTCAATTAAGAGCAGCAGGACTCTAATCTGGAGAGCCGGGTTTGCTTCCCCGCTCCTCTGCTTGAAGCCAGCTGGGTGACCTTGGGCCAGTCAATTAAGAGAAGCAGGACTCTAATCTGGAGAGCCAGGTTTGCTTCCCCGCTCCTCTACTTGAAGCCAGCTGGGTGACCTTGGGCCAGTCAATTAAGAGAAGCAGGACTCTAATCTGGAGAGCCAGGTTTGCTTCCCTGCTCCTCCGCTTGAAGCCAGCTGAGTGACCTTGGGCCAGTCTCAGCTCTTCCAGAGCTCTCTCAGCCCCACCCACCTCACAGGGTGTTTTGTTGTGGGGACAATAACAACATATTTTGTAAACCGCTCTGAGTGGGCATTAAGTTGCCTTGAAGGGCAGTATATTAATCAAATGTTATTAGTTAAGAGTTAGTGAGTAAAAGCAGCAGGACTCTAATCTGGAGAGCCAGGTTTGATTCCCCGCTCCTCCGCTTGAAGCCAGCTGGGTGACCCTGGGTCAGTCACAGCTTCTCGGAGCTCTCTCAGCCCCACCCACTTCACAGGGTGATTGTCGTGAGGATAATAGCAATGCACTTTGTAAGCCACTGTCATGTCTGTATCCCTACATCCCTGCCATTGTTCTATGTGTTGAACCATTGCTAATGCTGTACCTTGATTTCATTTTGCAAATGCTCTAACCATCACTTTTGTTTCTCCCTCTAGCAGCCTGAGAACGCAGCTGTCTTATCTTTTTCTTTCTTTGAAGCGCACAGAAGTGACCTTGCACTGTCTGAAATGTTGCCGTTTCTCTTATGCCTCTTTGTTCTGTCTAGGTTGTTGTATAAACTCCAGAAGAAGTTCCCTGACTGTTTCCCGCAAACTTGAGGTCTAAGTGGGAGGGGGGATTGAGTATTTAGAGCTGTGCTTTCTCCAAGTTCCTATTCCTATCAAGGAAGCATGTACTGCTTAGATGCTTTTTGCCTCTGAGTGCTTCTATGGATATATGTATGGAAATGATTGGATTTCTGAATAAAACCATTTAACCAAGAGCTTGGATTTCTTGTTGCAATGGTACAGAGACCTGTCATCCATATCCTACCATCTATAGCCCGACAGCCACTCTGAGTGGGAGGTAAGTTGTCCTGAAGGACGGTATATAAACTGAATTTTGCTGTTGTTATTTGCTTTGTCAGAAAGCTGCTCCTTAATAATACCTTATTCTGTTTCTTATGGGGGAGCTCTTCCGCAACTGTTTGTGTCCCTGATAATGCTACAAACGTTTCTTTGAAGACAGAAATGTGGAACTGAGGGAATCAGCCAGGACAGAAGGGAATTAACCTAATCAAGGCTGGTGGTCCTTTTCAGAAAATCTCAAGAATGCTAGAAAAAACCCATCAGCTTGCAATTGGTTAAAGTTATCTCCTTAAAAGGATGATCAGAGAGACCGGCCCCAAATTTATTCTCAATGTAAGGTTGAGCCATACAATTGGTGAACATACTCATGCAGTACCTCTGAGCATGTACAGAGTATGCAGGGTTCCCAGTTAGAAACAGCTTCTGGTACCTCTCATTTTAGAGACAGTCTTAACTATTTATTTTTTTGTTTGAAATATTTTAATGCTGCTTTCCCACCCACTGCCTTCAAGGTAGTGAACATTTGAACATTAAAACAACAGTTAAAATAATCCTAGTATACAATTCCCTTAACATCTTCCCGACAATGCACATTTATGCTGGTGCGCCTGCATGGGCGCACCAGCATAAAAAGGCGCCATGGAAGGCTGCTTTCGAGGGCGCGAAGGGCCGGGCGAGGAGGCCCAGCCTGCTGCCGCTGGCTTCGTAGACCAGTTGGCGGTGGGCCGGAAGGGCGGTGAGCCGGCAAGCCTCAGGGGAGCTGCAGCGGGGGAGAAGCGTCCATGGCCTGCTGCCCTCTGACCCCTGCCAGCGCCGAGCGACACCACTTTTGGCAGGGACGGGGCGACAGGCTGAGGGCAAAGCGCTCGCTGCTGTGTCAACCCCACCGGAGCCATGGCACGCCGCTCTCCGCAGACCACTCCTGCTTCTCCACCCTCCCCACCCCCCATTGCCTCCCTACTTGCCATTCCTCCCCAGACCCCTCCTGCTTCACCCTCCCAAGACCCCCATAGCCTCCCCACCTGCCATCGCTCCCCAGGCCCCTCCTGCTTCTCACCTCTCCCCAGACTCCCCCCTTGCCCCCCACCTGCCAACCCTTCCTAACCACTCCCCCCCCAGCCCTCCCCAGCCCCAGCTTTCTAGAGCCCGTTGTATTTATTTGCACAATGGGCTCTGTTTCTAGTATATAAATAATTCAATAAATACCTATCAATACAAACACAAATAGTACTTATTGGGGGTATATTAAATAAACAAACAAAAACAACTATCCTGCTTCACCAACAGAGGGAGACAGATGCGATTTGGGGGGCGGAGCCTGAAGAGGGCAGGGTTTGGGGAGGGGAGGGGCCTCCGCAGGGTATAGCGCCATTTAGTCCCAAGGAGCCCTTTGCTCCAGAGGAACGGATCTCTGTGGCCGGGAGATGAGAGGTAACTGTGGGAGACCTCCAGCCTGGAGGTTGGCAGCCCCGCCAAGGGTTCATGCACTGACGAAGCCGGTTGCATGCTTGAAGAGGGATGACGGCTGTGGCCCTGGGGCAGAGCCCAGTGCTGATGTGCTTCCCACACACGCAGAAGCCCCTTGTGGCCTCGCTGGGTTCCTTCCAGGCACAGGACTGCCTTCCAGAGGCCAGATCCAAGCCAGCCGGGCTCCCCTGCAGCTGGCCATGCCCACAGTCTGCCTTGTTGGTGATCACTGGCCTCTTCAGGGTGCATCTGATGGGATCTGATCGCTCAGAACTCAGTGCAGCAGGGAAGTTCTCCTCCCTTCTCCATCAGCCTCCAGCACGCTCCCCTCCAAAAGGCACCAGCCTGGCTGAACAGTAGCCCTTGGAACTGCCTACCACTCAGAGAAGCCCCGTGTCTGGCATTTGGCGCATCATGGAGGTGCAACCTGGGGTCGGTGGTGGAAGCAGGTTGCTTAGGGCTGTCGAGTCTTTTGCTGTCCTTGTTGCGGCACTCCAGAGAGCAGCCTGCCCTTCACACAGGAATCAAGCCCTGCTTCCCAACGTCAGCTCAGTCCTTAGCATCAATCCATGCTAACAAAAGCGTCCACTGCAACAATGTTTATTCACGGGGATGCAGTGCCACAGCTGGTCTTTCTCGGGGGCAGAGTGTATACAGATTCCCGGGGAGGTCTCCCTGCTGTGCGCTGCCCAGGCCTGGACCAGCTGGACTTCAGCAAGGGGGCCGCGTTGGGTTCCCTTGGAGCACAGCCCAGCAGGGTCCAAAACTTCTGCTTTTCAGGCTGCTGTTAAAACTACAGTGGAAGGGCTATGGAAAGTGTTGGCAACCTTTTTTCAACCACTGAGTCCGGTGCCGCTGCCACTGTCTACTCCTCCACTTTGGAAAAGACTGGACAACACGCAATCCAGTCTGTTAGGGCCAGCCAGGGGACTGAGGCCAACTGCAAAGAAGCACCTGTCACAGAGAGCTGCTGCAGTGCAGTGGCTAAGTGGTTGGGCTGTGAACCAGCTCTCTGCTGGTTCGACTCCCACAACTGCCACGAGCTCTGCAAGTGGCCTTGGGTCAGCTCCTCCTCTCAGCCCACCTCTCAGCTGCATTGTGGGGATAATAATAACACTAGCATGTTCACTGCTCTGGGTGTGGCACTAATCTGTCTAGAAGAGCAGTATATAAGCAGTTATTTATTTATTTATTTATTTCCTTTCTTCCAGCCAGATGCGTCTTCTTGCCTGCCTGAGAGAGAGAAAAATGTCTCCATCCTTGCCAGTGTCCTCCTCTCCATGGGGATGAGTGGGAAGTAGCTGTGGAGGCCAGATTTAGACCGGATGATCCCCTGGAATCTTGCATTCCTGCAGGGCTGTGCTTACGCTGGTCTGCGACCCATGCCGAACATTTTCATGACACACTGGCGCACTGCCCAGGTGACAGCCCAGCGCAAGCATGACGGTCTGTGAGTGCAAAGTCCGCTGGAGAGAGTGCTCACCGCCACACCAGCTCCTCGACAGCGTTAGGGTCACACACTGCAACTCAGCCCAGCACCAGGGGCTGCATGTCGGTCTCCACCACTGCTCCGTGGGCTGTCTGTGGCAAGCTTCTCCCCTCCCATTCTGGGAATCTCAGCAGTCCTGCTGCTAACAAAGAAAGAATTCATGGGCTCTATTTTACCACGGGCAATGCTGGGAAAATAAAGAAAATCCCTCTTTCCTTGTGATAACATTCCTGGAACCCCAAACAAAAGATAAGCAAAAACTTGGGGCAAGACTCCACTTGACAAATGTGGAGTGCCCACGCCCCCAGCTGATTTCGGGTAGGAACGAAACACTTAAGGAAGAAGGTCAACATTTCCAGAGCGGCTGTATCAAAAGAAGCCGGAGTACCACATGCAGGCCAGAATGAGAGAAAACAAGTGCCAGCAGCCTCTTGGTTACTAATGAGTAGACCACAGAACAGCCTCGGGTTACCTCCCAGCTATGCAGCCAGGGAGGTGTCTTTCCCATTCACCTGGAATCTTATTTAACCTGCCACCCTCCAAGTGGTTGAGCTGTTTGAAACTGGTTCCCCTTTCTGATTTATTCGTTGAAATGCATTTTACTTTATTTATAACCTGCCTTTCTCCCCAGCGAGGACACTACGAGTGATTCCGCACACGTTGGATAATGCACTTCCAATCCTCTTTATAGATCATTTGGAATGGATTTTTTTGTGGGCGGAACAAAAAATCCACCTCAAACGATTGATAAAGTGCATTGAAAGTGCATTATCCAATGTGTGCGGAATCAGCCTAAGTGGCTTACATCATTTTCCTCTGCTCCAGTCTATCCTCACAACAACCCTGTAAGGTGGGTTAGGCTGAGCGTGTACGTCTGGCCCAAGGTCACCCAGCTAACTTCCATGGCAAAGTGGAGATTAGGAAAGGGGGAAAGACACCCCAAAAGGGGGTTATAAATAAATACATAAAATAATTTAACCTTGGTAAGGCTCTCTTTATTCTTAACTAGAAACAGAGCCCGTTGTGCAAATAAATACAACAGGCTTTAAAAAGCTGGGGCTGGGGAGGGCTGGGGGTGGTGGCTAGGAAGGGCTGGCAGGTGGGGGGCAAGGGGGGTCTGGGGAGCGGTGAGAAGCAGGAGGGGTCTGGGGAGTGATGGCAGGTTGGCAATGGGGGTTTGGGGACGGTGGAGAGGCAAGAGGGGTCTGGGGAGGGATGGCAGGTAGGGAGGCAATGGGGGGTTGGGAGGGCTGAGAGGCAGGAGGGGTCTGGGGAGGGATGGCAGGTAGGGAGGCAAGGGGGGTCTGGGGAGGGTGGCAGGCGGGATGTGGAGCCAGGGATGGCGGGCAGGTGGAGAGCGGCATGGCGCGGCTCCAGGGGCCTCGTAGGGTGGCAGCGCTCCACTTGCGTCCCCGTAGAGGGCGAAGCGCCTGGCTCCGGTGGGGCTGACGCGGCAGCAAGCACTTTGGCCTCGCCCCGTCACCCTGTCCCTGCCAAAAGTGGCGCAGCTCGGCTCCAGCGGGGGTCAGAGGGCAGCGGGCTGCGAGTGCTTCTCCCCCGCCACGGCTCCCCCAAGGCTTGCTGGCGCACCGCCAACTGGGCTACGAAGCCGGCGGCAGCCTTCACGGCGCCCTTTTATGCTGGTGCGCCCACGCAGGTGCACCAGCATAAATGTGCATTGTCAGAAAGACGCTATGGGAATTATATAGTAGGATAAGCTTTCGAGAACCACAGCTCGACACTGAGAGATCTCTGTCTTTTGGTGCTACACCTCTGAAGATGCCAGCCACAGCTGCTGGCGAAACGTCAGGAACTACAATGCCAAGACCACGGCAATACAGCCCGGAAAACCCACAACAGCCAACCACAGCTCTCTTTGTCAGATGCAAGTTGATGGTTGCATCTGATGAAGAAAGCTGTGGCTTTTGAAAGCTTATGCTCCAATAAAGTTGGTTAGTCTTAAAGGTGCTTCTAGACTCTTGACTATTTTACTGTTACCCTGCTCTCTCAGCTCCACAAACCTGTCTGGGACCTTGGCCAGAGGAAATGCATGAAAGACTTCACATGACAGGGGAACAAACCACCACAGGCAGCAGAGCAGAGGCCGGTCCTGTTCGCTTTGGCATCAGGGGGGCATTTGCAGGGGAGGGTCTCATATTCTCACATTTCAGAAAATTCACCCTCCCATGAAGAGTGTGTGATGGGGCCTCATCATGAAGGACAGGAAGCCCCCCAGGTGGAAATTCTTTCCTGGCTGACAACTGCAGCCTCAATCCACTTGTGGAGCCAGGCAGAGTAAGCAGGTGGGTACCCGAAGGGTGGACAAGTCCACCGCCAGGGCTTTGGCAGTGTCTGCCTCCAAGTGGGCAAGACCCACCCAAACCGGGGAGGAAGTTTGGTCTTAATTGTGCTGAGCATCTGCCCTTTGCTCTTATTTTGAAGGCAAGAGGAAATGGCGTGGGGGGGGGGGATAGAGCCGTGCTCCCCCTCCCAGTTATGTTCACCAACAGCAGGACGATCAAAGCAGGCTAATGGGCCATTTGCAATGGAAATCGGCCTGCAAACACGGAAACGCACACGACGACATCCGTTTATCAGTCCTACGAGGGGAAGTCTGTTCCTTTCCCTGCTTTAGGGACTTAGCTCTGTTGAATCCGCTGAGACGTGGAGCGGAAATACACGTCGCGAATTACCTGAGGCTGCTCAAGTGCAGGATTTTGTGTGTGTTCCTCAATTTATGTGCAGGCTGTTCTTGCTCGGCACACGTGAATGCCACTTTCATGGGAGCTGCCTTTGTGTAATTGCATCTGCAAGTGTGTCCAGAGGGCAGAACGCCAATTCAGCCCTAATTTTGCTGTGAAAACAGGTACTGTCGGCTCCTTGGATGTGCCAATTTTCATTTCTTTAAGGTGTGAGGAAGTGTCAAGATCTACATTTCAATGAATGGATGTGGGGGAAACTGGGATACTTTTAGCAATTGAGGAAGAATTGATATTGAACCGTGTGAATGTATTCACACGTAGCAACTTGAAGCATGACAGTGCAAGCAAGAGTATGGAAGGTTGGAGGGGAACACATGAAACAAGGTACACTTGAGCATCCCTAGGTACTAAGTAACGTGTATTTCCATGTAAGCTTATCTATCAGGTTACTCTTCAATCCTGATCAATAGTCAGGAGAGACGGGCCTCGTTATTTCTGGGAGATAACACAAAAACACCCCGGAAGACGGCAACCAACACACACACAGAAGAGAACCTAAGGGAGGCTCTTCCTGTACAGTGGCGGGGGGGGGGGACAGAAAAGAGCTCTAGAGGGGCTTAATTAAAGGGGGGGTCAGAACCTGGAGAGGGCAGGTATTTGGGGAGGGATCTCATCAGGTTAGGATGCCATAGACTCTACCTTCCAAAGCAGCCGTTTTCTCCAGGGGAACTGATCTCTGTTGTCTGGAGATCAGTTGTAATTCCAGGAGATCTCCAGCCACCACCTGGAGGTTGGCAACCCTACCCACACTAAGAACATAAGAGAATCCCTAGAGGACTAGACCCACCCAAGTGGCTCCTTCCAGCCCTACGTCCTGTTTTCCATTGTGGTCGTGGAGACGCCTCCAGGGAGCCCACAGCCAGTCAGGGCGTGAGCTACAGTGTTACCTGATCTCTGTTGAACGTTGAATCGGCCCCTTGTCCAGTAGCCATTCCTACCGTACACCCTCCAAGGGCATTAAGCCAATCTGTTTCTGCAATGTGGAACTGCAAGGGAATGTTGCAAGTGTTCCGGGTCACGCTGTCAGTTCCCAACAAAGCCCTGGTGTCCCTTGTTCATGACTGGAATTGTTGCAGAGAATCACTTGTATGCTCCTCAATGTATGTATGCCCTTGTAGTTTCATAATAACCTACATAAGGTTCAACTGCTCGCCAAAAGTTCCGGACTGATACTTAGCACGATAGTTCACTAGCATAGCCGCAGAAATAGCTGACAGCTTAACCCAGTACGTGCAGCAATGAAAAAGGCAAACTCTATGCTGGGGATAATTAGGCAAGACTCGAAAAGGAAACGGCCGATATCATAATGCCCCTGTGTAGACCTACGGTGCAGCCTCGTTTCGAATTCTGTGCAGTTCTGGTCACCAAATTGCCAAAAGGACATTTTCAGAGCTGGAGAAACTACAGACAAGGCACCCAAGATGATTTGGAACACTTTTCCTATGAGGGTTGGCTGCAGTGCAGAGACTTTTCGGCTGAGAAAGAGATGATTAAGGAGGGGGGCATGATAGAGGTTCATAAAATCATGCACAGGTAGAAGGGGTGGACAGAGGGAACTTTTTCTCCCTCTTCCAAAATACTAGAACTTGAGGGCATCCACTTCAGTTGATGGGCAGCAGATTCAGCCCCCCCCCCAAGGAAATACTTCTTTTCTCAATGTGGAATTAAAAGGTGGAATTCGCTGCCAGAGGAAATAGCGATCAAGGCCGGCGCCACCATTGAGGCGGTGAGGCAGGTGCCGCGGGCGCTGGGGCACCAGAGGGGGTGCCGAGGGCGGAGGTGTGCGCCACGGAGCTGGCGTGCCTTGCCTGCAGCTGCTGCAGCTGGCCAGCCCCACACCGCCGCCACCACCACACACCCCTAGCCAGGCGCAGCAGCCATGGGCCAGGCAGGGCAGGCAGCTGGAGCGGCGTGTGGAGCGCAGGCAGCCTCCGTGCGCCACCCCAGCCACCCGCCAGCCAATGGGCCAGGCTTTGCTGTGTGGTGATGTCATCACATGGTGACATCATCACGCTGTCCAGGGGGTGCATGGACTCACTGTGTGCGCGTGCACATGGGGGTGGCCGTGGGCGCCAGAAACCCTGGCGCCGGCGATGGTAGCGATGCTCACAGGCACAGATGGCTTTAAAGGTTGGGGGGCAGAGAGGTTTATAGAGCATAGGTCCGTCAGTAGCTGCTAGCCATGGTGACTGAAGGAAGCCCCCACAGACAGAGGCTGCAAATTCTGAATAACAGAGAACTTAACATAACAATAGTGTACTTATATATCATTCTTGTAGACAGATTAGTGCTCGCTCAGAGTGGTGAACCAAGTCAGTATCATTATTATCCTCACATTACAGCTGGGGAGCTGGGGCTGAGAAGAGGAGCTCGCCCAAGGCCACCTGCTGAGCTCAAGGCAGTGGTGGGATTCACACCAGCAGAATGCTGATGCACAGCCCAACCACTTAATTACTCTGCCACAAAACGTTCTGGGAAGTTCTCGGCATCTATGCTCTGTGGTCGACCCTCCGTAGTGATTGGTTGGCCGCTATGCAAGACAAGAGGGACCGCTGGTCAGGTCCAGCAGAGCTCTTCTGGTGTTCCAATTCAGTTTTTATCTCAAGTTTACAATGACAGAAAGAAAAATGATTCTGAGGTTCTCATTCGGTATTTAGCTCAAATTTATAATGACAGGAAAAAAATTGATTGCAGTTATTTTCTCTGGATTTGTAGGTTAAATTTGCACCTGCTTGTATTTGTTAAGTTCTTGCCTAATAAAAAGAGTTATTTGTTAGCTGTTGTGGATTTTCCGGGGTGTATGGCCGTGGTCTTGGCATTGTAGTTCCTGACGTTTCTCCAGCAGCTGTGGCTGGCATCTTCAGAGGTGCAGCACCAAAAGACAGAGATCTCTCAGTGTCAATGTGCGGAGAAAGCCTTCGACAATATATAAAAAGAGTTATGTTTTATTTTAAATGAACTCATGAACGCAAAGAAGTTCTCTGTTTGTTCTGCTGGCCTAAGATCTGATGTCTGACAGATAATATTTTGTTGCACTGCAAGAGATCAAGCTCTTCCAGAGAATTTGTCTCAGACAGAGAGATCTAACTGGAGTGCTTTGGACTGTATTCGGCAAATGAGGCTTCAACTCTCCAAGAGCTGAATTCAGTTTAGATCTCTAGACGGGGAGCACATGAAATAATTCGACACCAGAACCTTTCCCAGAACCCTCTGGAATGCACACAGGTCCTATAGAGAAGGCACAAGGGATCTTGCGGGGGGGGGGGGGAATGTTCGAGGAAGGTCAACTATTTGAAAACCACCACGATGCTCTGCACATAGCGGCCATTGATACTGCCCGCTGATCGTATGCTGTCAAGTATTAACAGTCCGGTATGAAATGCTGAAAGGGAATGTCACTGTTGTCTAATACATATCGGGAGGATATTCATCAGGAATTTGAGCACTCAGAGACTATCGGGAGAATGTTGGCCATCGAGATACACCAAGGATGTGTCTGAGGGGGCCCTTTGAGTAACAAACCCACTTGGGCTCCATGTTGATGTGGCAGTGAATTCTCTGAGGAGTTAGCTGTGTTAGTCTGTAGTAGCAAAAATAGAAAAGAGTCCGGTAGCACCTTTAAGACTAACCGACTTTACTGTAGCATAAGCTTTCGAGAATCAAGGCTCTCTTCTTCAGACGCATCTGAAGAAGAGAACTGTGGTTCTCGAAAGCTTATGCTACAGTAAACTTGGTTAGTCTTAAAGGTGCTACTGGACTCTTTTCTGTTGGTGAATTCTCTGTGCCGTTCAGGAGGGAGCGGTCTTTGGCCCTGCCGGGCACCCATCTTTCCCCCTCCTCCCTCCCCCCCCCTCCCTCCCCCAGATTCATGCAAGTTCTCACAGGATGTGTTTGCACAAGGCACCCCGTTGCCCCAAAGAAGGCTTTCACTTGGTTGCAGTGGTAACCCCCCCCCCCACACACACACACAGTTTGCTTGGGTGCAATGGGCCTCGGCTGGTGATATTCACCTCTTGGCTTTGGCCAGCTGACCCACAAAAGAGTAGTAAATGCCACCCGACTGTGTGTGTGTACCTGAAAGTCAGGTAGACTTCCATTCGGCTGGCTCAGATTATATTCTCCAGATGTAAACGGCTTGGCTCTGATCCATAAAAACTGGTATCCCTAGATAGCACCCCCAGAGCAGCTGAGCCTGGGCAGGGTTGTTGAAGAAGAGCCCTGAAACAGGGGCAGAGTCCTGCTTTGCATGCGCAAGGTGCCAAGAGCCAATCCAGAGCAAGGACATCTGGCAGCCGGTCCTGGGCAAGTCCTTTCCGCGCTACACAGAGCCGTGAGGAAGGAGGCGGCTGCCTTCTAGGCACCAACTCGGCTTCTTTTTTCTTCTCAGGACTTGCAGCCTCTTTCCCCACATGCTCCCCAGCCAAGAAGTTTTCACAACAGGAAATGTAGATTCTTCCTGGAAAACGTAGTTCACATATCAAGAAACCAGGAGGAAATTACTAATGGGGGATTTTCCTCTTCTGTAACCCCCCCCCCCCCTTTCTTGGGTCACTAGAAAGATAAATGATGCTCTGTGTTTGCATTTTCTGGGACACACCCCCTGCCAGGGAATCTGCCTGTCACTGCCGAGAGCCAGTGCAGAGAGCATGCCAAGCTTGCTAAAGGGCCCAGGGTCAGCCCAGATACCCTCATTAAAAGGGCGAGAGTGGCAGAAGGTGAAAAGGACCCTTCCAGAACGGTCATAGATGCAGAGGAGCTGGCCGTGTTAGTCTGTGGTAGCAAAATCAAAAAGAGTCCAGTAGCACCTTTAAGACTAACCAATTTTATTGTAGCATAAGCTTTCGAGAACCACAGCTCTCTTCGTCAGATGCCTGATACGGGATTCCAGAACAGTGGCCAACAGTACCTGAGCCCAGCTGGGAGGGATTTCCTGTGGTTTGGAACCGTTTTAGCAGATCAAATGCCAGAGAGCTTTTATTTCTGTAATTTATTCAGGAAATTTATATCACAACATTCTTCTAAGATACACCACTCAGGGTGGCTTTTACCTCAGCCAACAAGAGGTACATCTGCAACTAATGGCAGACAGCGCAGCACAGGAAAGAGTTTCAAGCAGCAGCGGCCAAAGTCGTGTTTTCCCAAGAGGGCAAACTGGCCAGTGAATCCAGTCGTTGTCCTGAACAGATATCTGAGGTGTCTCCTCCAGGCACTTTAGGAAGAAGTCAAAGACGGACTCTAAAAAATCAACAAAGGCAATGCGTTAGTGTCGCAAATGAAAGCAGGCTACTGACCCAATTGGATGCTGTCCTACCAAAGATTCGGGGTCCTGAATGAATGAGGTTAGCTGGGGAAGTGATGATTTCTCCAGGATCCCCCCTCCCAAAAGCTGGAGGGGCCAGGAGAGAAGCCAACCCCTCTTGTGTACAGGGAGGGAGGTGGGGAAGGCTCCTGCCACGGCAACCTGCAGGGCCAATTGAATGCCTGGCAGTGAAAGCATGGCGCTGGGTGGCCCGAGGCAGGGGCCGGATGGGTGGGGAGGCAAATTCCTGCTTGGGACCTAGGGTTGCCAACCTCCGGGTAGAGCCTGGAGACCTCCCAGAATTATGACTGATTCCCGGGCTTCAGAGATCAATTGCCCCAGAGGAAATGGCTGCTTTGCCAGATGGACTCCACCGCAACCAATCCCTGTTGAGGTCCCTTCTCTCCCCAACCCCCTCCTTCTTCAGACTCCACCCCCAAAGCTCCAGGCACTTCCCCATCCAGAGATGGCTGCAGGCACAAAGGCTGGTGAAAGGACAGTTGTCTCCATTCAACCTCTTGGCATATTAGGCCCCTTCAGGTGGGCCTGAAGAACACGGCAAGAGGCAGGAGAGTCGGTTGCAAGCCCAGCTGAAGGAACGGAGGCAGCCTGGGCAGCCATCAGCACTCAAGTGTCATGCCATGGAATCTGCCCTTCCAAGCCAATCTCTGTGCTCCGGAGATCAGCTGTGATTCCAGGGGAACTGCAGGCCCCACCTGGAGGTTGGCAACCCTAGGGTGGGCTCTCCTGAGAGGTCTCAGAGCCCACCCTGTTCTGCCCCCCTCCAGAGTCCTGCCTTTGGGCTTCATAGAGGGTGGAAGAACAGGACCCACTGCAGCCACGCCTGCACACCCTGGCCAGTGCCCAACAGCCCCAAGGAAGGGGCCCAAACACTCAGACGGGAGCGTTTGCCCCCCTCGCTCACCTTGGGGTGGTGGTGATCCAGCCGCCGTTTCAGCTGCTTCACCCACAGAGCATGGGGGGGCGCGCAGAGTTGCTTCCCTTTTATGGTGATGAACCTGGAAAAAGCAGGAACGGAACGGCTGGTCAGGAGCCCGGTGCCGCCTCGGCCCCCCGGAAGCCCCCCTCTCTCACCCACATGCCCGTCTCAGACCTTCCCTGGGCACCGCTGGAGGCTGCTAGCGAAACGCCCTCCCCACCCTCATCGGGCATAAGTTTTTACTCCTTTCAAGGGGCAGTTGAACACAACACACAGTGTAGGGTTACGTTTCATTTGTGTGTTTTTAAGTCACTTTTAAAAAGAATTATTACGTTAGAGCACAAACATACAGACAAACAGGCAAAATCACATCCAAAAGCCACTGTACGCTGCCGAAGGCATCTTGGCCTGGGATACGAAGACATGATGTGCAGGCAGTCCACGAAGCTGAAGCCTGGTCTGCCCGAGGTCTTGCCACTGGGCCCCAAGGGAGGAGGCAGGGAGTGTCCGTCCGTCACCACCTGGCCTCCTCCCTCTTTGCTCCGCCTAGGACTCTCCTTTCCTGTCATGCTGAGAGAAAGGGACTCTGGACTGGAGAATTTATGCCCAGCCAACACTGGCTTGTGCAGGTCCAGTTCAAGCTATTTTGTGCCCCCAAGCAAGGCACACGCCGAGGGTTACCTAACTCTTCTTGACCCTTGCCATCACCGCCTAGATCCCAGTCTGGACTCACATTAAGTATCAGGCGGGGCCCAAGAGAAAGGCACTGCCCACCCCCTGCCAAGCCGCAGAGGGCTGGAGACCAACCGAGCCCCTCAGGTCCCTCGGTGGGCCCCTCAGTGTGCTGCCCCCAACGGTCCTTTGGGCAGTTGGGCTGGAGTACCAGCCCTGGACTGATGGGACTGGCATGCGAATGTTTTAAATAGATAATATAAAACCAATATTTGACCCCTTAAACAAGCCTGCCGTCTCTTCCACCTGTGGCAAGCCCAGACGAGCCCTCGGGCGAGACAGCTGCGTCATGCTCCAAGGGAAGCGTGGAGGGTCCCGGCTATTTGCACTGCTAAGAGTCTTCTGCACAAAAGAAACCCCCCCCCCACTCCTGGGGGGCCTCTTCAAATCACAGCAGCAGGAAGAGCTGCTCAGATCGCCCAGAGGAGAAACTGGAGCTCACCCCCAGCCTCACGCCCTGAAATGGGAAGAGGCTGCCTGGTGATTGCTGGGGGGGGGGCGGGGGGGCCGCAAGTGACGCATCAGCCCACAAGGGAAGGAGAGGCTGCCGAGATGGAGATCAGAGGCACACATTTCGGAGCGAAATCAGAAAGAGTCCAGTAGCACCTTTAAGACTAACCAATTTTATTGTAGCATAAGCTTCCGAGAATCAAGTTCTCTTCGTCAGATGCATGATCCGAACTGGTCAAATACAGAAGAGGAGGGGAGAGAGGGGAGAAAGAAGGGGACATATATCACAAGGAGACAGAATGCAATTAGCGTGGAGGCAGTCAAAACATTCCTTTGCTTGGAAATGTAAACATCTCCTTTTGGTGTGCAGTCAGTCTGCCGTATTCATTTGTAAGTATCCAATTCCTATGTAGTATAAGCCTTCGATGACCACAGCTCTCCCTGCCAGCTGCATCTGACAAAGAGAACTGTGGTCCCCGAAAGCCCACACCAGGCGTCACTGGGCTCCCCCAGACCACGCCTCTGTAAAGGGAATCTGTTACCTGTGATAATGTGATAACCATTCATAGTCTCTATTCAGTCCCAGCTTGGCAGAGTCAAATTTGCATATGAATTCCAATTCAGCAGCCTCCCGTTGGATTTTGTTTTTGAAGGGTTTCTGTTGAACCACAGCGACCTTTAAGTCTTTGGTGGAATGTCCTGGTAGATTGAAGTGTTCTCCCACTGGTCTCCAAAAACCTTTCACTGCTACAAACTAATACGGCAAACTGACTGCACACCAAAAGGAGATGTTTACATTTCCAAGCAAAGGAATGTTTTGACTGCCTCCACGCTAATTGCATTCTGTCTCCTTGTGATATATGTCCCCTTCTTTCTCCCCTCTCTCCCCTCCTCTTCTGTATTTGACCAGTTCGGATCATGCATCTGACGAAGAGAACTTGATTCTCGAAAGCTTATGCTACAATAAAATTGGTTAGTCTTAAAGGTGCTACTGGACTCTTTTGATTTTGCTACTACAGACTAACACGGCTAACTCCTCTGGATTTTGTAGCGAGGATTTGAGTCCAGTGGCACCGTGGAGAACAACAAGATTTTCAGAAAGTTTCAGCTCGTGAGAGCCAGAGCTCCCTTCCTCAGACGCCTGAAGAGGGAGGGGCTCCGGCTCTCGACGACGCACATTCGGAAAACCTTCTCGATGTCTACGGTGCCACTGGCCTCAAATCTGGCTGTCCTACTGCAGGCCGACACGGCCAGTCACCTAAAACTATTTCATAGCGAGGGGATAAGATCTGCTCCTTCGCCAAGTGAAGGATGCAGCTCAGGCCCTCGGCCTCACCTCCTCTGCCGGGCTGCAGTTACGCGGGGGCCGTGTTTTCCCCGTGCAGCACTCAGCTCCAGGCAGGGGGTCTCTGAGCTGCTGGGAGGCTGGTCCGTGGCACCCCTAGAGCCCGGAGCGACTGCTGCTGCGTTCCTCCACCAGCTCGATCATCGCCAGCATCTCATTCCCTCTCTCCACACCCCTGCCTTGCCACAGCAATCCCATGGAAAGCGGGCTTTGCTTTCACCCCTTCTCTGTCCCCCCCCCTTCAGCTTGCAGTACCCCCTCATTTCCCTGGAGCAGGGCATAGCAGTTTCTGTGCGTTTGCCACTGTCTCAGAGCTAAGCTACAAGTGACGCCTGACACAGGTTGGACACTTGTCAGCTTCCCTCAAGTTTTGATGGGAAATGTAGGCATCCTGGTCTTGCAGCTGTAATGGAGAGCCAAGCTGCAAGACCAGGACGCCGACATTTCCCTTCAAAACTTGAGGGAAGCTGACAAGTGTCCGACCTGTGTCAGGCGTCACTTGTAGCTTGGCTCTCAGCTGAGGAAGCCACCACCAATCCCGTGCCCCGTTCGTCATGACTCACACCACAGCCCGGACTGGGCAGCCCTCCTGGATCTGCTGCTCTCGGTAACCGCGGACCAGTCTGGACGGGATGCGCTGGGAGCTGGTGCTCAGGCAGCAGTCCATGACCTGGTAATAGCCGGTCACTGCAAAAAAGGGGGGGGATGGTATTGAGGGGAGGAAGGAAGGAAGCGGGCTCCCCCCACCCCCGACCTAGCTTCCCCCTCTGCCACTCTGCTTGGCAATGTGGGTAACAGAGGAGAAGAGCGACTTTCTGTCGCGCAGGCTCAGTTTGTCTGGCCAAAGCAGCCAGAGCTGGCAAAGACCTTGCTCAGCAACTGGTTCCTTTGCCTGCACCTGACGAAGAGAGCTGTGGTTCTCAAAAGCATGCATGCATGCATTTGACGAAGAGAGCTGTAGTTCTCAAAAGCTTATGCTGCAATAGAGTTGGTTCATTTTAAAGGTGCTGCTGGACTCTTTACTATTTTGCAGCTACAGCCTAACATGGCTAACTCCTCTGGATCTAGGGAGATCTTGGGCGATGACAGCTCTTGCGGGGGCTGGGGGGGGCGCGGTGGTCGCAGGCTATGTGCAGAGAAGGGACGAGTCAAGGAGCCTGCGTGGCTCTGGCCGGCCTGGTCCAGAGAGACCCTTCCGGAAGGGGATTGACCACACGGTCCCTGGCTGTGGCTGTCACCCGTTGTCATGAAAGCAGACGCCACGCTACAGCGGAAGGGGTGACCCAGATGTGGCACAAGTGGGGGCCGGCCTTGGCTACAGGGCAGGAACACCCTCCAGATCTTGGCGAGGAGGAGGAGGAGTGGGCAATGCCCCAGGGGGCTGCCCCAGGGCGTGAGGCGGCTGGAGGAGGAGAACGAGCCCCTGGAGCTGAAGGGCTGTCCTGAGCAAGTAAGCGCGTCTCTCCGTCATGCACAGAGTTGTGCAATGGAGCAAGGAGGGGCAGGATAAAGATCAGCACCTGGGCATGAACCTGTGCCAGCCTGCAAACCCTCTCTTGGGGCTCCCCATTCCAGACTGGTCCCGCTGCCTGCCTCTCTTCACTTTTTGTCTGGTCTGCCTCAGACTAACCCAAGTGTTCCTGGCAGGCAAGTCAGGCAAACTTCCCAAGAGCTGAACTTACTGAACAGAAGCAAATGATCGTGTTATAACAAAGCTCCACAAAAAAGCCAGTCAGTGAACCTTGTCCAATAGCACCTTAAAGACCAATCTTGGAAATCTAGTTCATCTTTAAGGTGCTGTTGTACCCGGATCCTGCTCTTTGATGACAGACCAACACAGCTACCCGTCTGAAACTATCTTGCTGAACCTTGTGTGTGTCAGATAAAGCCTTGCAAGACCTCAGCTCCTCTGCAAGATAGCAAAGATGAACTTTGATCACCTAGAGAGACTCTCGGGTTTGAGGGACTGATAGGACACCTGGCAATACATAAGCTCCTCTGCCACTCAAAAGATCTCTAGATCAAAATCTGCACACTGAAAAGAACAATAAAGGCTTAAACTACCATTCATCCAGACTTCAAAGCCATACTGAGTATCGATGTGTTAATTGCCTTTGCCTGCATTTAAGAGTTGGATTTGAATAATAACTAAATTCTGAAGGGATGTCTCTTCTTCTTGTTCAGTTTTTACTGAAATCCGGGGAGGGGGGTAGCAATGGGGACTTCTGCACCAGAACACCAATCTCCTTCTTTTGCATTATCAAAAAGGCAGATCTTAGTAAATAAGAGACAGTGTTTAACAGGGGGGAGGCTTAACCACTAGGAAATACTTCCCCAATACATACAGTCGACCCCAAGCTTTAGAAAGAAAAAGACTGGGTGGGGGGCTGACCAAGAATATCCAGATTAGGGGAGTGCAGTCGCGCGCTCTGTCCCAAGTCTCTGGGGCAGGGCTGCTCCTTCTGTGGGGTGAGGCAGGCCAGCCCTTCCTCCCAGCTGCAGCCCTGGGTTCGGTGGTCCAGCCGGGAAGCCGGGAAGGTTGCCTGCTGAGGGGCAGGGCTGCCTGGCAGAGGGGCCAGCCCCAGTTCCGGGGCAGAGGGGGCATCGCGTCTTACCCTGCAGGATGCTCCAGCTGGAGAGAGCCACCAGGCAGAGCAGCAATCCGGGGCGTGCCATGCTGGATGCCAATGGGTCAAAATCCAGAGGGGCCGAGAGGTGAGAGGAAGCAGCCCGGCAGTGTCTCAGATGCTTCAGCAGGAGCCCGACAGCAGCCAGCCAGTGCCTGCCTGCTCCTTTTTATCACCCCATTCACTCGCTCTCATTTTCACTTTCTCATAGCCCGGGAAAGAGGTGAGGAAACGCCTCCTCCTCCTCCTCCTGGTCCAGGCACTGAGCCAAGGAAGGACACACGTGGCCCCAGGCAGTGGCCCAGAGCCTCCAGCCTCAGAAACTCTTCTCGGGGGTCATGTGAGAATGCTTGCGTGTTGGGCCAAGGGAAGCCGTGACCGGCGTCTCTCTAGGCGTAGTGCAGCCGAATGCTGCTGGTTAGTGGCTAGTGGTGCTCGGACGCTGAGCCTAACGCCAGGAACGCGGGTCGAGAGGGCCGCAACTTTGCAACCTGATGCGGAGTACGTCTAGACTAAGCCCACTGGTTTCATTGGCCTCACGCTGGCCTCATTCTGCCTCAGATTGCAATACAAGAGAGACTCGTGCCCTGGGTAGTCCGGCCGGCAAAAAAGGGGCAGACTGCGTCTGGGAGCTACAGGGGAACTGCGGTGGCCTGTCTTGTAAGTAGGTCTAATTCTGCTTGGCCATTTGATTCTCTCCTTACTCTCTAAAGGCAGCCCTGGAATGGGACATCTCACTCCACAGTCAAGAGCAGGAGCCCAGCACAGCCGAGCAGACATCAGAGTAAAACGGAAAAGAGTCCAGCAGCACCTTTAAGACTAAGCAACTTTACTGTAGCATAAGCTTTCGAGAACCACAGGTCTCTTCATCAGATGCCAAGAGAACTGTGATTCTCAAAAGCTGATGCTACAGTAAAGTTGCTTAGTCTTAAAGGTGCTGCTGGACTCTTTTCTATTTTGCTACTACAGACTAACACGGCTAACTCCTCTGGATCTATGATACATAAGAGTGTCATTTCTTGTCATTTAAAGACTCGTCGGGGCCTCACAGGTCTGACTGTAACCCCCCCATGCCTGCGGAGAGTTTGACCCTCTAAGAGGAGGGACTGGGCCTCAGAGACTGAGGGCCAAACTACAAGTGGCGAATGACACTTGAACGGCAAGTGGATTCCTCCCTGTTCACTTGCCCTCCACTTGCTCTCCACTCAAACCACTTGCTGTTCAAGTGTCATTCGTCACTTGTAGCTTGGCCCTGAGTGCCTGCTTCAGCGTACTGAGGGCCAGACTTCAGTCTGCCAGCATGCCCAGTTAAAGGGCACCTTCCCATTTCCCCATAACTGGTTTGGGATTCTGCAACCACAGAGAAAAACCAGCTCAGACATGCAGACAAACTGAAAATGTCATACACAAAAATAGAAAAACTCAGTGTACACAACAGTGGGAGATTCCAGGCAAAGCCACAGAAAGCTGGGCTTGCCAGCCTCCAGGTAGGGCCTGGAGATCTCCCAGAATTATAACAGATCTCCAGGCTAGAGAGATCAGTTCATCTGGAAAAGAACAGCTGCTTCGGAGGGTGGACTGTATGGCTGAGGTCCCTCCCCAAATACCTGCCCTCCTCGGGCTCTACTCTCAATCCCCAGGTATTTCCCAACCTGGAGTTGGCAACCCTAGAGAGGAGCCTGGGGGAGGCAGGGACCTTAGTGGAGTAAAATGCCAGAGTCCAGTCTCTGAAGCAGCCATTTTTTCCGGGGAAACTGGTCTCGATACACTGGAAAGAGCAAGAGTCCAGTAGCACCTGTTAGACTAACAAAATCTGTGGTAAGGTAGGAGCTTTCATGAGTCACAGCTCACTTCTTCAGCTGTGACTCATGAAGGCTCCGACCCTACCACCAATGTTGTTAGTCTAACAGGTGCTACTGGACTCTTGCTCTTTTCTGCAGCTACAGACAGACTAGCACAGCTACCCACCTTGATCTATCTCCATAGGAGAGACACCGTAATTCCAGGAGATCTCCAGGTCCCACCTGGAGCTTGGGAACCCAACGCCTTGTGCCACAAAGGAGGTGGGATATAAATATTTTAGTAAATAAGTAGGTCATAAGCCCAAGGAAGATGGACAGCCCTTGGGACAGGCTCTGCTGCTCGGAGAGGCAGCCCCCAGAGGTGCGAAGTGTTTTCTTGTGCTTTACGGAGGAGCTGTTGTCTTCCACGGCAGTGCTACTCATTATTCTTCAGTCTCTTTTAAATTATTCTAGACTTCATTCGTGCGGTTGCTACTATTTAAGATTTTATATGCTCTTTATTATATTCTCTTTGGTTGTGTGTGTTTTCTTGTTATTACCTACCTTGGACATCGTAGTGGCAAGTCAGGGGGGAAATCAAACATAAAGCCCAGTGGTTTGACCCTGGCCAACGAGGCCTGGGATTGGCACCCGAAAGGCTTTCCTGGGCTGCCAGCCATCTTCACGGGTTGGGCATTCAGCCGGGAACAAGGGATGCGCACAGAGACTGCACTGGGGCTGTTCTGCCTCTTAACGTGTTGTTTTTGTTTTCTTTATTCTAATCATTAACCCTGTTTGGATTCTTCATCCCTTCCTCTGGTTTCAGTGGGAGACACATTTCCACATGGCTGTTGGGTGCCCACCTACCCGGCAAACTCCGAGTCCCAGAACATGTCTGTGACGCGACACACCCGGGGAAAGTATGGTGTAGTGATGTAGTGATGCCCTTTGTGAACTTTTCTCCTTTTCCTAGATCTTCCAGAGGGAGAGATGCAGGGCTTTTTTTCAGCTGGAATGCCGCGGAACGGAGTTCCGGCACCTCTTGAAAACGGTCACATGGCTGGTGGCTCCGCCCCCTGATCTCCAGACAGAGGGGAGTTGAGAGTGCCCTCCATGCCGCCAAGTGGGGCAGGGGGCAATCTAAACTCCCCTCTGTCTGGAGAGCAGGGGCGGGGCCATCAGGCATGTGACCATTTTCTCCTAGGGCAACCCACTGAGTTCCACCACCTCTTCCCCCCCACCCCAAAAAAACGCCCTGGAGAGATGAGTCTAGTTTTGAACAAAAATGGACCCTGCCAGTGAAGGAAATGAAACGGCTTCTCTCCCCTGAAGTTTCTGGATTTTGTTTCTTTCGATATTTTTCTCCCAGTGCAACTGTCTTTGGAGCCTCGCTGGGAGAAAAACATTCACACAACCAGAGCGAGATATGCGACAGGCAGCATTTTTTCGGGCTTTGTTTAAAAATGGACAACAGCAACTACCATCACCCTGCTTTCCCTAGGGGTGGAGTTTGTCCCCCCCCCCCACACCGCAGTTTGGTCTAACATCCGTTGGGAGGGGAATTTGCACCAGGTGAAAGGTGCAGCCAAGCGTGTTTTTGCATGCAAGTAAAGATGTTGAGAGATCTTCGGTCCTGAATCCAAGGTTCTTTCTCATGTACAGAAATTATCTGGTTTTACCTTACCACTGACCTGTTGGGGTCAAACTTTGACAACTTGCTATTGTCTGAATGCACCACCCCTACTGGAAACAGGCCACACACAGCGCTGTGCAGGGGGACGGGGAGGAGGAAGACGAGAGAGGTTTGTGGAGACACTTCTAGGGCTGGTGGTCTAAGAGAGATGGGGGCGCTCGAGGTCCCACCTTGGGACCAGCCGTGACTCTTGTTTCACCTTTCATCGCTCCCATTCCTTCTCAAAATGCACCTTTGCACTGGAAATGCTTTTTTCACAAAGAAGCCATCAATCTTTCTTAGAAAGGAAACAAACCCACATTTCCCATGGGGGGGGGGAGGCTTTAAAGCTATCATCAAGTTCATTTGATATGTTGCAGCTGCTTTAAGAGAGAGGGATTTTTAGCCAAAGGGAAAGGAACCACAAATCAACAGTCCTGTGGGGATCTTCGCTGAGTAAAGAGCCCACCAGCCAAACACTATTTAGGGAGAGGGGGGAAAAACCCTAAGGTCTATCTGATGGGCCTCCCTGTGGCAAGTCCCTCAGTTAGCACCCTCATTATTCTTGTGGTACCCCTAGGATCTTGAAGGGGTTCCTGGAAGCACTCTCTCTCTCTCGCACACACACACGCACGCACGCACGCACATGCACACGCACACGGATGGGGGCATTGCTCCTCATTCCGAACCCGAGAATCACGCACTCTGTTCCAATAACTAATTGATAAATAGAAGCTGAATTTAGGGGACAGCGAATACTCTGTAGAGTTTTCTCCTCTGCCTCCAACTCCCTTGCTTCTGCGGCACAGTACCAAAGGGGGGAAGAGGACCACAAAACTTTAACACCTTCACAGGAAGCCTACAATAAACTTCTATATTGGAGGGGGGACTACAATTCCCATGAGTACCAATCGTTAAAGGGCAGCACATAGTTCTGGCTACACAGATAGCAGAAGCTTACTAAGCTGCGGTTACAGTACAGAGTCTGTGAGTAACAATGAGGGCCGTTTCCTGCCCCAGCTTTCTGTCTCCCAGTGGAAGTTCTTTCCCTTGAATTCCTGCTAGACATTCGCTACCCACAGATTCATTGCTAGTTTCCATTTCCTTGAATGCGCCTCCACTCAGTCCCCTGTTATTCAGTTAACAAACATTTGCACAAACAATAAATTTAAAAAATTCCCACAAACCCACAGCAATTCCCCCAAACAAAGACTCCCTCTGAGGGAGGCTGCCCTCTGGGAGTACAAGTCATGGTACTTTCCCATTAGGAGGCCGCCGTCTTCCTCCGGCTTTTTGAACACATGGAACTGCCTGGTTGACGCTCTTGGTCTCAGATTGGCTCCCCAGGGTCTCTCTCAGCCTGAGGTCCCTCACACCACCCGCTAGTCGGTCTGCCCCTGGGTCACAGCCACTGCTATCTGGAGAAAGGTTTCGGGGGGGGGCAGCCGCGTTGGTCTGCAGCAGAACAGCTGGATATGAGCCCACTGGTACCTTAGAGACCAACTAGATTTTCAGGGTGTCCGTTTTTGAGGATCAGAGCTTGGGGCATGGAAGCCAGGAGGGGCGGGCCATGCATAGAGACTGTTTCCTGGAGGAGTTTTATGGATTTCTTTAGATCACCCAGAAAACCCGATCAGCTTTCAAGGCAGCTTCATTTTGGTTGTTGTGGATTTTCCGGGCTGTATTGCCGTGGTCTTGGCATTGTAGTTCCTGACGTTTCGCCAGCAGCTGTGGCTGGCATCTTCAGAGGTGTAGCACTGAAAGGCAGGGATCTCTCAGTGTCAAACGTTGTGTCAAAAAGTTTGACACTGAGAGATCCCTTTCTTTGCTAGCCCGGAAAATCCACAACAACCATTGTTCTCCAGCCGTGAAAGCCTTCGACAGCTTTATTTTGCTCCCAGTTGAGATTTCATGAGTGTCAAGATGCTGGCAGCCTCTGCCATACCCATACCTGGGGGGGCGGGGAGGGTTGGGGCTGGAGGTTGTGATGTTATGACTGTCCGTTGCAGGTGTGTTTCCCAGAATGTGAATTCTTGACTTAGCTCTCTTGGACTATGCTTGCTCCTAGCCGCTGGGAAAGGAGCCCATTTAACCTTCAACCTTACGTCCTCTCCTGTCCAGTTAGTTCCCAGCAGAGTTAGCCAGCCTCTAGAAAGGGGGGGGGTGTTAGTCTGTCAATGATACAGGTGCTTGATATGTAGGCATGCCTCATTCCTGACAATGAACCCAGTAAGATCATGAACTGGCAACTTTTCAGTAAAGCTCTTACTAACAAACAGTGGAGTCTTTTGAAGGTTACTCGGCAGATTGTTACAATGAGTCCCAGCTGTGGATGGGTAGGAAGGGTTCTGGTGGGATGCTTTGGCCACACAAACCAAATAGCCAGCAGCAGACCTGCCTGTGCCTGGGGCATAGTGCTTGAGGAAGAGGTGTATAGGCTTGACATCTATTGACGCTATTGGATACGTTTTTATGGTTTTTAAACTGAGTTTTATACTTGTATTTATACTGTATTTATTGTTGTTATTTAATAATGTTGTTACCCGCCCTTAGCCCATTTGTGGAGATGATGGAATAGAAATGTAATAAATTAATTAAATCAGATTAAGAGTCAGGAGCCCATCGAGTCACCATGTGACTCCAGCCACACCAGTGGCCAAGGCGGCACCTGCATAAAGGAAATGGCAGGCGTCCATTTCAGACCCTTGCGAGAAGTCCAAGAACGGAGGCTTTGAAAATGGCACCCATCCTCTAGAGGCAGTGAAGCAGAACCGGAAGGGGGAGGGAGTGGGGCTTGGAAAAGAGCCAGGAGGCATGGCTAGGGCTGCCGGCCGGCTGGGGAATGCCCTTGCTTGGTGAACTGTGGCTGACTCACTTCCAGGCAAAGAAGATGAAAATCTGGTTTCTGTAGAAGGTTGCTTCACTGCAGAGAAACATCTGTTTGTGTGTGTGCGTTATGTGAGTAAAACTACTCAAGAGAGCAAGCACGCATTTACACCATGCCCATAACCATGAACATAACACGGCACATCTGGATGCCTCCCTTGGTTTCTGCTTTGGGAGTGTTTAGCATGGCCGCAAATGAGCCAAATGAACCCCTCTCAAAGGTGCTCGTGACAGGCACGGCCCAAAGAGCTTTGTTCTTCCTCTGCCTTAGTTCTGGCCAGCTTTGTCTTTCACCAGAGACCCCAGCCATTGAGACTGTGCACAGCACTTCCTACTTTTAGTTCATGCTGAGAATGTCATTGGTCACCATAACTGCTGTGAGTGCATGAATGCCTGAACACAAAAAATAGTTACAAGTAATAAAATTAATAAAAATAACATTTGATTTATATATCACCCTTCAGGACAACTTAACACCCACTCAGAGTGGTTTGCAAAGTGTGTTGTTATTATTATTATCCTCACGACAGTCACCCTGTGAGGTGGGTGGGGCTGAGAGAGCTCCGAGAGAGCTGTGACTGACCCAAGGCCACCCAGCTGGCTTCAAGCGGAGGAGTGGGGAATCAAACCCGCCTCTCCAGATAAGAGTCCTGCCGCTCTTAACTACTACACAAAACTGGCATTCTTGGTTGGGAGTACTGGAGCTGACCTTGATAAAGGACAAATAGGTTGGTTCTGTTGCTAGGTGCACCTTCTCTGAACTACTTCTTGCTTGTAAACTAACCCGTTATACAGACTTTGCTCTCCACTGATCCATGCTGCTGTAGCATCTAGGCTGGGGCTGCCTTTGAGGACATTTCAGAAGCTCCAGTGGTACAAAATGCGTCAGCAGGCTTCCTTTCTGGGAGTCAGCTGCTTGGAACGTATAACTCCAGGGCGGCACCAACTGCCCTGGTTACCTCTTTGCTTCCGGGCCCAAATCAAAGAGCTGCATTTCAGCTTTAAGGCCTTTCGCATCCTGGAGCTTCCACAGGTATCAGCCTGCATCTCACAGGATACTTGCCTGCATGTACCAGACCTGTGGCAGGGTGTGAACTTCCGTGAGCCACAGCTCACTTCTTCAGATCTTCAGCTCATACTGTGCCACAAATGTTGTTAGTCTTATAGTTGCTACTGGACTCTTGCTCTTTTCTACTGTGTTCTTCAGACAGAATCTCCTTGTGGTACCCTCTCTTAGGGTTGCCCATCAGCCAGGCTGTGGTTTTTCCTGGGGTAGGTCCAATTAGGGTTGCCAGACCCCCTGCCCCAGGCATGGAAGCAGAGGATGTGAGTCATAAGAGGGGAGCGATGGGAGGGTTGGGGTAAAAATCAGCCACCGGTATAGTGTTTGGGACGTGTTTTTACTAAATCAGTCCCACACACAACAAGATGCATCTGACAAAGAGAGCTGTGCTTCTCAAAAGCTTATGCCTCAATAAAGCTGGTTAGTCTTAAAGGTGCTACTGGACTCTTTACTATTTGGGGGCATGGAGCCTGGACCTGTCACTTCCACATCACGCTGAGAATAATGTTATTCCCAGCACGATGTGGAAGTGTTCCAGAGCACACAAGAGCATGCTGCCGGATTCCCAGATCCATTCCTGTGCCTCTCCTCCCCCACACTGGCCAGGTGAGAGGTGGCCAGGGGGGCAGAGTGGAGGCTGTGGGTGAAAGGTTCTGCCAAGCAAATCTCAACGACTTCACTACATGAGTCCAGAACTGCCCGAGTTAAAGCTTTATTGATAATCGACTAGTTCAGCAATCCATTACAGGTCCATTGTCAGGAATGGAGTTCTACACCAAGCCTCAAGTCTAAACTGAAATTCTAAGCACAGCCCAGTTCCCACCCCCCTTAGCTGCCAGCCTAGCCTAGGTTCCCACTTCTCATCCCCCCAATAACTATGGCGTATATGTAAGCAAATGCAAAGCAACTAAGGATGAGAGCAAAGAGGATGTTTCAGGAAGTCCAGGAGTTCCAAGGTGATGTATCCACGACCATGGTTCTTCTTCTCAGGAGACAGGCAGGTAAGCTCGGGAGGGGGCCCTGCACACTCTCACAGGACAGAGACAGAGGAGCCAGCCACAGCTGTCTCTAGCCTAAGAGCACAATGTCCACTAGAGTCCAGTCCTTGGCCCAGACCCTGACGCTTTCAGGTCAGGGGGTTGTCAAGCCCCTGAAGTATGGCAGGGGGTGCCAAGACCCTGACAGTGGGATCCCCTGCCCCCACCCAAGGGCTGGTACCCCTAAATCCTTTGGAATGGCTTTACCACCAGTGTGGGTGTGGAGGCACCTTCGCTTCAGGAAGGTATATAAAACAGTTCAATATCAAACAACATTTGGAGGAGCTTAAACTGTTTCAGAAGATTTGACTATGCTCATTTTAATCCTTTGTGGGGGGTTTTAAAATCCTGAGTATATTTTTAATGTGTGCCTGTTTGAAATCTTGAGTGCTTTTAAATTTGTATTTCAATCTGTGTTTTAATTTTGTTAATTTCTGTCCTCACAACCTGATTGCTGCATTGTGAGCTGTCCTGGGTACGAGGAGATAAGATATAAATATTTTAAATAGATAAAATAAAATATAGAGTGATCCTATATGTCCAAGTCAACCCATTCATGTGAGACTGAGCGGGGTGGGGAGTCTATTGAAAGCACAAAAGAGAGGGGCGGAGCACCACGTCTGAAAATGGCGGGCGCTCCCTTCTAGAGCTCTGTGCCCGACCCACAACCGAATCAAAATTTAATCATAAAAATGCACCCCATCAGCATGGGAAAGACTGAGGCAGGCAAAGCTAAGCCTCCCAAATTACAATTGTCCTCAGTCAAAACTTATTTTGCTCCAGGCAAACCAAAACCAAGGAAAGATCTTCAAGCCAGTAAGGCACCTAAAATGGCGGACGTGAAACAAAATGCTGACGCATTAACCAAACAGGATCTGGAAACGGCCTCAAAAGCCTTCGAAAGCAATATTACCTCTAATATCTCCACCAACCTTGCTGAAAAAGTTGACAAATGCCTACAGCCCATTTCAAACCAACTTAAAGAGATTCAAGAAACCATAGCAGCAGTAACACAGACTGCTGAGAAAGCTATGGAGTTAGGGCTTTCCCTGCGAGAAGAAACAAAGCAGATCATGATAGTTGAGGATATGCTAGCAGCCAAGGTAACTATGCTTGAGACGAAGCTGAAAGCTCGAAATTTAAGGATTAGAGGCATTCCTGAAAAGGAAGAATCAAACGCAGAACTTGCAGTCTTTGTATCCACGTGGCTGGCTGACCAAATCCAACTTGAAGAATAGCCCCAACTGTCGACTTGGCCTACAGAATTGGCCCCTCTATTTCAAACAGAACTGACTTACCCAGGGACATTTTAGTCACTTTTTGTGACTTTAGAACCAAAGAGAGAATCCTTCAGGAGGCTCGGGGAAAAGGGCTCTTGCTATATAAAAATAAAGAAATCCAAGTGTTCCAGGATTTACTGGCAGAAACTTTAAGGATGCGCAGGGAACTTAAGCCTATCACAAGTGCCCTAGCAAAAGCTGATGTAAGGTACAGATGGGTAGGAACGACAGCCAAACTTTCTGTGCTTCATAGGGGTTCACTGCTGTATGCCAAAGATGTGGAAGAAGGCCAAACCTTGCTGGAAGCACTGGATTCAAAAAACGTCTCGGAGGTTGGACTCAAGACGTCAACCAACGACACAAAAATCCCAAGAATAACAGACAGGTGGACAAGAATTCCAAACAAAAGTGGACGTTGAATGCAAAATCTAATCCTCTTTCTGTTATGTTAAAAAGGGGTGCAGTATCAATGTTTACATTTACATCTACTGATTCAGGGTGGGGGGTCGAGTGTAGGGGTGGGGGGTCGATCTTCTAAGAGACACACCTTAGTTTTAAGCGTTACTTCCCCCAGGTGTAGGGCTATGTTCTCTATTGGTTCACCCTGCAACGCAGGGTTGAACCCGGGGGGGGGGGGGGCACTTATTTTTTGTTGTTATGTGCGATTTTTCTTAGCCCTCTTCCTCCCTTTCAGTTACAAGCCATAAAGGCATTTGGTACTTATGTCGAAGTAAACCAGGGAAGGGAGGCTAGAGGGAGTTCAGTTTTGTTTTACCATGTAAAACCACTTGAATGTTATATTGTTGGTTTGGTTGGGGAGGGTGGGGGGGTGAAGGGGGAGGGAAAGTTGGCGTTTGTAACTTTTTCATGTTTATATTTACCAGGTTACCAGGTTTACAGAATGCTAGTATATACTAGTTCTCAGAGAAGGACAAACTTTTGGATTGTAGACGACTCTCTTAAACTATCCTATTATCAGATTGTTAATGTATATGTTCTTAGGTATATTTATATGAGGCAGAGGTATGGACTAGATCACAACAGCATTCTTTTGCTTTTTCTGTCTAGCACTCATATAGATAAAAAAATCTATGACAATATACTCTGATCATTGCATCCCAGTTGGGTAGAAAACAAACAAGCAAAAAGCTATAACCAGAAATATGTTTCCCGTTGAAAAAAATAGAATCGCAACCGGCATAATAAGCATAAGAAAAACAGACAAAGGACAGTGTCGACCAAGAAAAACCTGGCACATCCCAGTTTCTGAATCGTTTGCTCCCCTCCCAGTATCATATTTTTTCTCTGTACCCTACTGTGTACATATACTGTACACGTCAGCTAATATACATGCCCTGATCTCCTTATATCTGCTAGCTGAGGATGCGCTTCACGCATCCTAGAAGTGGGCTCTAAGGCTGTCTCCGTCATTCACAGCTAGAGTGGCTAGCCCTCACAGAACAATCAAGCTGTGAATGACGGTGGGAAAGCAATGTCTGGTGATGTGTCAGTGCGGCCTCATTGATTTATTTTATCGATTTAAAACATTTCTCCCCTACCGTATCTCCTTGGACTCAGGGTGGCTTATGCACGAAAGCTTCTGTTCCTCTGAATCTGTTAGTCTTCAGGGTAGTGCAGGACTGACGGCTGTTGGACAAAAGACTTTGGAACACAATAGGTGATACATGATCTGTGACTGAATCCTCCCTGCAGCTTTTAAAGGCTCCAACGTAAAGTAGGGGAGTGAGGAGCTAATTTTTTGACCCTTCATGAGGTTGGCATAATTGAGCTAGCCATTAGGTTTTCATCAGTCCCAACATGATGCTATCTTAAAAGAGTTCTAGAAAAATTGCTCCAACATGGACCTGCCGTCATCAAAGAGTGATGCCGGTTTCGGTGTAGGGGTTAGAGTGTCGGACTAAGATCAGGGAGACACAGGTTCAAATCTCCACTCTGCCATGGAAGCTCGGCTGGGTGGCCTTGGGCCAGTCACACACTTGGCCTAGCCTACCTTACACGGTTATTGTGCAGATAAAACAGAGGAAAGGAGAAGAGGGTAAGCCACTTTGGGGCATAAATGAAAAAAAATAATGACGGTCTCTCAGAAAGGCATACTGCCAAGACTGGGCATCGTAAATGGCGTTCAGAAGCACCAGAAACAGGCAGGGCAAACTCTGATCTTTTGTCTGAGTACGACTCAAAGACTGTGATTCAGTTCTCCACAAAGGTAGCTCCTTTGTGTCATCTGCTAAAAAATGCAACATTTGTGTTGGAGGCACAACGTCAAAAGATTTTTAAGGAGATCAAGCGTTCCATTTCCACCAGCCAGGCTCCACGAGCCCTTTTGATTCGGAGAAGCAAACAATTGTAAGGACAGATGCATGTGAGCAAATGGGCTTGGTGCTGCTTGGACGCCGCTGAAAAATGGGGAAAAGTTACTGTTGTGTTTGCTTGCTCCCTGCACCCTAAGACACTTGAGGAAATTATATTGTATTACTGAAAAGGACGCCTTGGCCTATTTTTGGACAGTAAGGCATTTTTGAAGGGTAAAACCACCCCGTAATCTGACCCCTGCCTTCTCTGGTCTCTTTGCCTGCTACAAAAACGGGCTCCCTCACACTGTTATTAAAAACCTCCAAGCAGGAGCCCAAGGCTGGGTGTGTGTGGGGGGGGGGCTGATCTTATAGAAGCAGCAAAGCCACGGCGAGGTACATGCTAGAGGCTTGCAAGAAGCGCTTTTCTGCGTGGGCCGAGAGGGGATTTCAACACAGAAAAGAGGAATTTCCCTCGCACACACCCCTCCCCAAGACATCATGCGTGTAATAAAGGAACCTGAACAGAGGTGTTGCAGCCCTCTATATCAAAGGGCTGGGCAGGCCCTTTGCAAATACGGCTCAGTCCCTTGATGTGTTTATTGCAGGCGGTTATCTTAGTAGAACTTTGATAACCAAAGTCCTTCATTGAAGTCAGGCAGATTAACCATCAGGGAAGCCCCCACCCCCGCCCCCGCCCCACTCACACTCACACACACTCTTCTGGTCCTTGTATGTTCAGGTGTCATGCCCCCCCTCCCCTGCCATACACACACGCACACACACACCTCTTAAAAAGATGTTAGGAAGCCACGCTAGCCTTCAGGGGAAATATCTGAAACCAACTGCGGTTTATTCCAGAGAGATCGCTGTGCTAGTCTGTGGCAGCGAACCCCAAGAGAGAGTCCTGTGGCACTTGAAAGACGGACAGATTTATTGAGACTGAAAGCCCCCCCCCCTTTTGTTTTTAATCTTTTATTTTGGCCAACCATAATGTCTCGCAGTAATGAGGGGAAAGTTCCCTCTGATGAAGGGAGCTTTGACTCTCGAAAGCTCATACCTTGGAAATCTAGTTGGTCTTTAAGGTGCTCTTGGACTGGGATCTTGCTCTTCAACTGCAGACCAACATGGCCACCCACCTGAGACGACTGAAGTAATAAGTCTTTATGTTCCTGCAGGTGGGTCTGGGCATTCAGCAAAGGAAGTGAAAGAGATGGAAAGGGGGAGAGAAAAGGCTGTTGCAGTGCATGACAGGAACGCCTGGCACCTGTGGTTTGTGGCAGTTTCCGAAGGAGCTGAAGGGTGTCTGTGAGGGGGCAGTACGACAGGCTTTGAAGAGAAGGTGCAGCACACAAAGATGCGCCAGGCAGAGGCTGTTGAGAGCAACCAAGAAGAAAGGCCACCTTCCCTTTGGGAAGGAGGGGAGGATGCCCGTTAACATGTAAATCCCAGAGAACGAAACACAGCACTTTTGGGAATCTTTCCTGCACTAAAATCCCTGAAATTAATGAACGATGCTTGTTTCAATAAGGGCTTGCGCAGAACATATTCCCAGCAGGACGGCATCTATTACCATACCAGAACGCCACGATTGCTAGAGCTGTTGGCACGAGAAGCATCTCGGCTGAGTTTCAAATCCCCGGCATGCTCATTGTGACGCCAACCCGGTCCGCAAGATGCATCTTGATCTCCTCCTAACAGCTCCCCTCTATTTCTGGTGCTGTAAAAGATTCCGAGACTGCTTTTCCCAGCAGCCATTCGGAGTGCCCAGTATGGCGCACTGGTGGCAGACCAGGAACAGGGAGGGAGGCCCTTCTTCATGTACCTTCTCAGCCATAAAAGCAGCATGAGTGAGTTTGGGCACCCAGTCTAGCCTACCTTACAAGGTTATTGTGAGAATCATGGCCACAACCTTGAGCTCCTTGGAGCTAAATGTGAATGAGGGGCAGCATTCATGCCACACTTGTATTACTAAGAGGGTTACATGCTCTGTTGCTGTGATTTACTTTTGGGTACCAGCCACAGGCCTTTTGACAGTTTTGTATCCAGATGTCACCATTCAATTTACAAGCGGATGTTGTGTTTTCTTCTGTTACGGACTACATAAATCATATTTACGTGCTAAAAAAAACATTCAGGACAAAGACAGATTCTCTGTGCCATTTATAAAAAAAGAGGTTCATTAAACAATTTTCCCTCTTGAGCAACCAGATTTGGAAACGGAGGGCACAGAAAGGTTGTTTATCAAATAAGAACGCTGCAGAGAACAGTATGAAGAGACCCAGAAGAACCCCCAAGGAAGAGCCGTGCCTCCGGCCCGCCCGCCCTAGTAGCTTCTTCCAGGGCCAAAAAGCCACCCGAGTTGGCTACTTCTCCCCAAGCCTTACCCCCGTCCACCCTTTTCTGGCATGGAAACCACTGGGCCTTGCCACGTCCCTTCCGGACACCCTGGATTCTTCTCCCTTTTGCAATCCTTTTTTGTGACGTAGAAACTGTTTACATTTGGCAGCAGGCAGGAACCCAGACCTGGGCTGGGGAAGGCAGGATTTGATCCCCTCGGCTGGAACATCAGCTCTGCTCCAAAGTTTGGAGTGAGAGCGAATGGCTGAGCAAGAAAGGAGGCAACTACAGGCATATTGTATGAAATAAGTGCTTTTATTAAAGACTTCAGTATAAAACAGCAAGCATTTTCACAGCAGACCCAAGCAGCGTGGTTTATCATGGACTGTACCACTTGCCCAATTCCTGCAGCTAGAATTGCTCATGTTGAGAGAGGCCAACCCCCCAAAGGAAAGCTGGGAAGCCTCATGCCCAGGGCTGCTTCTCAAGTGTGGGCTGAAGCCCGCGTCTCTTCCCATGACAGTGTTTTGAGGGTTAAGTGGAGATTGTAGCTGGGGGCCTCCAGCTCAGTGAAAATGACAAACGACGTGTCAGATTTTATACATTCACATTAGAGTTTCCCACAGCTTTTATTTAAAAAAAGTAACAAACACTCCCATTGCCTATGAACCATAGGAAAGCTGCCATCTCGAAGGACATGTCAGGCACTGAGACCCAGGAGGATGAGCACATGACACTTCAAGTCCAAGTCACCGAAAGAAGGCTTAAGTGCCGGGTGGGACAACATATGCAAGGGGAACCCGGGGAAGGAATGAAAGAGGTCTCTTCCCCTCACAGGCCGGCGAAAGCAGAGAAGGCGATACATGAGGAGGGCGTCGTCGTTCATCACATTCACAGTGGTGGGATTTCGTTGGGAGTCCGGTCTGTCAGTCTCAGTAGCTGCGATGAGACATCAGCAAACCTGGAAGAAAAAGTATGGGAACATGCATACTTTTGGAAAGCACAGCTGTATTTGGAAATTGCTAGACCCATTTTGGCACAGGATAGAAAGATACACGGGGTGGTTTTCTGTTGAGCTATATTTTTTGTCCCGCCACCCCAAACTGTTGCTTCAATATTTATTATCTTGGAGGTTCCTGGTTTTATCCCCTTTTAAAGGTTCTCCTGCCCTCTTTTAGGATATAGGCAGATGATGCTCAGGTGCCAGGCTGTTTTCAAATTTTAGGGTTTGTTTTTATTCTGTTTGTTAGATGTTGCTGCGGTAAGGCACTTTTCACAGACAGCGCAAGAACCTAAGCAGAGCCTGTGGGGTCAGACCAATAAGGGCCCATCTAGTCCAGCATCTTGTCACACCAATGAAGATAGCGGTAGGTGTTGGTGTGCAATAGAACAGCAGGATTCGAGTCCAGCGGCACCTTAGGGACCGACAAGATTTTCAGGGTATGAGAAGTCAATGAGAGTCACAGGTGTCTGAAGAAGGGAGCTCGGACTCTCGAAAGCTGACACCCTGAAAATCCTGTTGGTCTCTAAGGTGCCACTGGACTCAAATCCTGCTGTCCCACTCAGTGGCAAACCAGTTGCCCCACAGGGCCAGCAAACAGGGCACAGCGGCCAGGCCCCTCCCTCGGTTCTGTTGCCTCCTGGCACTGGGATCCAGAGATCTGCTGCCTCTGGATATTGCAGCTCCCTTCAGACTCCCTGGTGAGTAGCCATGGGTGACTCCCCCCCCCCCGGTGAATCCTCCATGAATACACCAAGGCAATCTTCTCCATGCCCACCTTAGATGCCCCGGCCGTTCGTTGCTGCCTTCCGGTTCTTCTTATCTATACGCTTCATGAGTTTTGGTGCCCAATCAGCATCTGGAGACACACACAGCTGGCGTCCCCTCTGGGTGATGAACCTGAATCAGGATAAGGAAAGGGTTACCATCGCAATGCCCAGAGGCACCAATTTGCCAGCTGCTATTCCTACCGTCTGAGACACCTCTGGGCAGGCACTACCCCTGAGTGCGTGGAATACAGACACTTTCAGCTTTGCGGCCTGTCGAGCCCAACGAACGGAAAGAAGAGCGAGTTTCTGGTCCCATTTGTACACAAGCTGAGGTTTAAGAAGGCGCAAAGGGGGCTGACGCGAAGCCTACAGAAGGGTTTGGGGTACTGGGGAATCCCCACTATTTGCCGTCTGGCCCACTAAACCCAGCCCTGCATATCAGCTTCCAAGTTCCCACGAGTGCCCCCTGTCTTTGTCTTCCTCTTCCCATGTTTCACTTTTGCACTAGTCTATAGCCATAACCACGTAAACAAAACGTCTCTGCCCATGCTGAATGGAGCTTGTGGGTAATGCAGTGGTTCTTGGCTGAGCAAGTGTGGTCCTACAGACTGAGGCTGGAATATGGAATTAGAAGACTCGGGAGACGGCACAGCCACTATGGAGAGCTGGGGCAGGTCACGGTCTTTACCGCCTCACAGGAATGAGAGTGGCCCACCCCACAGGGTTATTGCTGTGGCGATGTCTACAGCGTGCTTTATTACATGAAATACTCCACAAAGCAACTGTCGCTCGGTCAAAACATATACTGGAATGATTGGACAGGCTGAGGCACAGAACGCTCGCTTCTGACTTGCCAATAGGTGAGGATCCTGCCCTTGGGGCCATTCGATAAGTGGTTCAGCTGCGAATCAGCACTCTGCAGGTTCGAATCCCACAGCTGCCAGGAGCTCTGCAGGGGGCCTTGGGGGAGCCCCTCCTCTCAGCCCAGCTCCACAACTACATTGTGGGGATAACAACAACACTAACTTGTTCACTGCTCTGGGTGAGGCCCTAAGCTGCCTAGAAGAGCAGTATACAAGCACACTTGTTGTTGTTGTTATTCAACAGTGTCTGAATCAAACAGGGCTGGGAGGGGGCAACATTTGGGGGGTGCAGATCATCTTGGGAGCCTGAGAAGGCATGCGTTCAATTGTCATAGGTGGTTTGGGTTGTGTCTGGGAGGTGGAAGGGGAGGAGGCTTTTTCTGGGGCTCCACGGCAGCCCTAAAGAGGGGAAAAGGTAAGAAGAACCACAGGAAGAAGGGGGGCTGCGCAGCACCCAAGGAAGGGCAAATGGGACGAGGAGGGAGGAAGGACAACTGCGGCTTCACTGGGGCAGGAGGTATGATTTTGGGGGGTCCTAAAAGTGAGAAGCATAACCTGAATTCATTCGGTAGAAAGATTCACCATGTCAGAAACGCTGTGGGCATGAAGAGAATCCCATTAACCAGACCTCAGCCCAGTGCACTGCCAACCTCTGGGTCCCTCATTCCTAGGCAGCCCCTCCCCCCACTGGCATCTACTCACACAATAGCCTCCAGGTGGCATCCCATCTCCGGCCCCTGGATGCGGTAAGAAACCAGTCGTTTCTGCAAATTCGGAGGGAAAATCGGGGATGAAGGAGACACGCTGATGCAGCAGTCTTGGGTGGAGTTTGCACGCCCTGAGTCAGAAGAAAGAGAACTCTTCAGGCCACTTATTTATTTTATGCCATTTATAGCCTGCCTTTCTCACTGAGACTCAAGGAGGATTACACAGAGCAAGTCAGCAAGCCCCTTGGTGCACGGGGATCTGCCAGGTGGATTGCTCCAGCCGTGTAATCAGTCCAGAGTGCTTAGTCTTGCAACACAAATCGACGGGAATCGTGTGGCCTCTCAAATACAAAGTGGGCTCTAGTCCACGAAAGCTTTAGCCAGAATAAAATCTCATTAGCCTCTAAAGAACCTCTAGCCTCTTGTTTATTCCTGGGCAGGCTCATGAGCTACTGTTCAGCGGCCCTGAAGATCTGAGTTCAAATTGCTACTCAGCTGGATACAATGGGTAGCTGTGGGCAAATTCAGCTTCAGCCTTACTTACCCCCTCTTCAAAATGGATGTAATTTGGGGGTTTGCATGCATATGCTGTGGGATTTTGCAGGCGCGCAGCGAGAGCGCACAGGCGCTAGTGCTGGGCATGGAATTCAGCTTCCTGACCTCTGTCCCCCACCCCATTTTCTAGTTGTGGTGGCCAGACCTCCTCAGAGGTTCCAGAGAAGCCTGAGCCACTTCCAGTTTTGTGCAACAATAAAAATTAAAAATAACAACACATGGGGAAAAACAAGGCACGAAAAATAAGGCAAACAGAAGAAAGAAAGAAAGAAAGAAAGAAAGAAAGAAAGAAAGAAAGAAAGAAAGAAAGAAAGAAAGAAAGAAAGAAAGAAAGAAAGAAAGAAAGAAAGAAAGAAAGAAAGAAAGAAAGAAAAAGAATCCCACCGCTTATTCATAGAATCAGAGGGTTGGAGGGAGCCTCCGGGGTCATCCAGTCCAACCCCCTGCCCAGTGCAGGACATCCACAACCACCTCTCCCCCCGGGGGGGGAGCTCCCTGCCCTTGCCCCTCTCCAGCGGAGGTGGAGAGTGCCGTCAAGTCCTAGCTGGCGAATGGGGGCGCCCTGGCGAGGCGTGCCAGGCACGGGGCTGGCCGAGGTGGCCTGCCGCTGCCCGCCCCTGCCGCCCTGCTGCTCTTTGCCTCGCGCCCCAGGCCGACCCTGCTCAGCTTCCCCGATCGGACGCGGCCGGTAGCCACACGCCAACGAAGCCGGCCGAGGGAAGCCCGGGGCTGGGCCGGCGCCGCGTCTCCTCCGCCGGGGCTGCTGCCCGGGCCCCGGGAGCGCCTCCGCCGCGGCCCCTGCGGCCGCCCCAGCAGCGGGCTGCGGGGCCGAGCGCGGCAGGCAGGCAGGACGGACCCCCGAGCCCGAGCCCTACCTTGGGCGAGGAGGGCGCTGGCGAGCGCGGCCAGGAGCAGGAGGGCGAGCGGGCGCGGCGGGCGGCGGGCCATCGGGGCGAGCGGCGGAGGCGAGTGGCGGGCCCCGAGCCGCGCGGCCCCCTTTATAGCCCCCCGGGCCGCCTTTCGCTTTCATTTCCCCGGCCGCGGCTGGCAGCCGCGCGGCTCCTGCCGGGACGCGCGCCCCGCCGGGCGGGGGGCTTCCGGGCACTCTCCGCCCCTTCGCGTGCGCAGCCCCGAGAGAGCGAGAGCGAGAGATTTGCGCCCGGGCGCGCCTGCCCCCGTCCCGGCTGGCGGCCAAGCGGGTGCGCCAGAAATGCGCGCCGATTCCCGGCTGCGCCGAGCGCGCATCCCCGCAGCGCCCCCGCCGGCCGCCCTCGCCTCGCCTCGCCTCGCCCCGGTCCTGCCGGGCGCCTCTGCCCCCGCCCCGCGCCCCTTCGTGCCTCCAGTCGTGGAGCTCGGCGCTCGCCAGTCCCCACCTGCGAGTGGCGCCCGGGCCCTTGGCAGGAGGAGGCTCCCGGGGGGCCATCCCGAGAAGAGTTCTGCGCCCGCTGATTCTGAGCAACTCTTCTTTGGCTTGCACTGGGGCGGCCCTGCTCGTCGCCGCTCTGCCTGAGTCTGCGTGAGGGCTTTTATCCGTGGCTGGGGAGGGGGCTTGCCCCTGGGGCCCCGAGGCTCACGCCTGCTCCCCTCTGATAACCAGGAGCTGCAGTAACATGTCACCAACTCCCATGATGGGCAGAGAGGAGAAGAATTCAGAAATGTGCTCAACACATTTCGCTCGCCTTCATTCCCGCAAGCCTGAGCAAAGGGCTCGACTTAGGGAATGAGTGAGGGAAACGGATCGTGGTGGTTGGCGATCTAGAAGAGGGGAATGTGGCCCAGGGGCAGAGCATCCGCTTGGCATGCAGAAGGTCCCGGGTTCAATCTCCAGCATCTCCTGTTAGAAAGAGGAGGGGGCAGGTGAGGTGAAAGACCTTCCTCTTCCTGAGGCCTGGGAGAGCTGCTGCCTGCCTGAGTGGACGGTGCTGCCCTCGAAGGGCCAAGGGGCGTCAGGGTCAGTAGAAGGCACTTCCTGTGTTCGAATCCTACCATTAACAGTGCTGTTCTTGTTGCCCAGAATAAAACATTAGGCAACCCAGAGGAGGGTTGCTGGTACATTCTTAAGGAACTGGTTCTGTACCTTAGTGCAGGAGACTGACAAGGGGAAAAAAGAATGAATCAGGGAAGAAAAGGAAAGTTTCCGGGAATATATTCATGGGTTTAAAATTCCTCTAGCTAGACAGGTGTGGTTGAGAGGTGGGGAGGAAGGCAAGGTCACATTTCTAAGTTCACTTCAGGTTGCCTTGTCATTAAAGAAAAGCACTACACGAGGAGGAGAACATGAACGGCTCTAGGCAGGAGAGGGAAAGGAAGGGGGGCATTTCTGCTGGGGTCCCACCTGGCGTATGTGCAGCTTGCCCAAGCCAAGAGGCGGCAGAGGCAGTCTGAGCCACTGGGCCCATCCGGGGCTGCCTAGCTGACAGTCCAGAGCATGTTGCCACCCCCGCAGGGGGATTTTGGTGGAGGTTTTAATGCTGCCTCCACCACATATTTTACATCCATGTCCAGATGTCCGATTGTGCATAAAATCTTCAAGCGATCTGTTACTTCTCCAACATGTTCTGATTCATAGATTTATATGTCTGTGTGGACCACCCCCAAGTTGCAACCAACGTCTGGCTTTCCAGGGAAGTGAGGGGCAGAGGGGGTCGGCCAGTGCCTTCCTCTGCAAAGTCTTCCTTGGTGGCCCCACAGCCGAGTTCGGACCCTGCTTAGCTTCAGAGTTCTGACAAGATGGGGCTATCCCATGCTGTTCCACCACCCTCCTGGATTTATATATAGTGCTAACTGCCATTAGTTAGTCCTGTTCTCTCTTGGGGATGTTGGTTATTAGTTAGCAGAGTGCAGAATATGCACAACGGACATAATAAGTACACACTCCCATGTTTAGCTCTATAAAATACTACAAAAAAGGGTTAAAAGGGTTACAGTGGCAGAAAATAAAGAATGGCTACCTGGCTACGTCTTGGAGGTTAGACTTAAGCGCTGACTTAGAGCCAAGCTACAAGTGATGAATGACACTTGCCTGGCAAGTGAACAGACATGTATTCCTCCCTGTTCACTTGCCATTCACTTGCGCTCCACTTGATCAAGTGGAGAGCAAGTGAATGGCAAGTGAACAGGGAGGAATATACGTGAGTCTGTTCACTTGCCAGGCAAGTGTCATTCGTCACTTGTGGCTTGGCTCTAAGGCACGCTGTTCCATGTGCAAGAAGTACCAACTATAGAAGATTGGATATATAAATTGCTGTACATGGCAGAAATGGACAAAATGACAAGAAAACTGAAAGATCTCGATCCAGGAGAATATATTGCAGACTGGGGGAAATTGAAACAATATCTAGAAAAAAAATGGGATGTGAAAGGAGGATTGTGGCAGTTTGAGAACTATTAATTTGTGATTTTAGAAATAGAAGAGAGAAGTAACTTTACCATTAATGGGAAAATTTGGTTATTAATCAGCCTAAGCTAGTAATATTATTAATTTGACTTTATTAAAAATACTTAGTCCAATTAATGATGTAGACAATGGATATATTAATGGAGACGATATAGTATATATAAAAGAATTTGAATAGGCTTAGATTAAGAGATACAATATATGTATGTTTTAGAAGAATATAGTAGAAAATAAGTTAAGTAATAAGATAGGTTAAGGGTTGGAAAGCTGTTGGAAGTCTATAAGGAGGGGGGAGGGAAAGGGTGGGGGTTGAAATAAATTCAGTAGGAGGGGGAATGTATGTATTAATGATGTACTCACCAATAAAAAAAAAATTTTTTTTAAAGGCACGCTGTTCCATCTTAGATCAGCTTGTGAACAGAGAGACTAAGACAAAGAGCAATAAAACTTCAGCATATGTTTCTAGCTAATTGTCCCCCCACCCCATTAAACTGGTTGCCTGATAGAGAATCTCACATCTACATTAAGCATAAAGACTCCCCTTTCTATGAAGGGAAACTTGTCTTGAAAGCTAAATAATTACATGCAAATAAGTTTACTAACTATCACGATACGAGTTTAACACTTCCATGGTGGAACGAAGAACACTCGCTAATTCCCAACAACGGAGCCTTTGCCCCTGAGGACAAATTGGCCTCCTTGAGCCAGAGGAAGTCTCCCCAATTATCATCATCATCATCATCATCATTATGATTTCGATTTACAAACTGCCTCTCCTCAGGGGCCCTGCTGAATCCCATTGACAGTCCATCTAGTCCTGCATCCACTTTCACACAAGCTTCCTCCTGTTGTTTTCCTGGTGGCACGGGCATTCGTAGGGTTCGGCTGAGTTATTGTGGCAGCGGGCGCTGGCAGACCTCTCCTCAGTCTGTCCAGTCCCCTTGCAAAGCCAGCTATAACAACAATAACAACATTCGATTTATATGCCGCCCTTCAGGACAACTTAACACCCACTCAGAGCGGTTTACAAAGTATGTCGTTATTATCCCCACAACAATCACCCTGAGAGGTGGGTGGGGTTGAGAGAGCTCTGAGAGAGCTGTGACTGACCCAAAGCGGAGGAGTGGGCATCAAACCCGGTTCTCTGAATTAGAGTCCCGGCACTCTTAACCACGACACCAAATGGCCTCTCTTGTAGCCCCCACGATGTCAACTGGCAGTGAATTCCACAACTCAGTGAGGAAAGCCGCAGGTTCGTAGCTTGGGGTGCTGATGGGTCTAGGGCTCCTGTTGGATGAGCAGGTTTACGGCTGCTAGCTACAAGCTGTCTATCTAAAACTTATAAAGCTTACTAACTAAGCATCTCTGGCTGGCATTGGCAGCTTGTCTCACCCATTTATTAGCATGTGTGCCTCCTCCCATGCCAGGCTGTACAGGGCATGCTGAAGAGACGAGTAGCGTGGAGCCTCCAGCTTCTCTCTCACGTGATGGTATGGAGCCCAGCCTAAGACAGAATAGGAATAGAGTAGGGGACTGGGCGAGCTGAGAGGCCTTTTTTTTCAGACCTCAGTCCATCATCTTACCAGCCAAGAGCCAAAGAAGCTGTTAACTGGCATCCCAGCTGCATGGGAGTCCTACTGGGGAGTATAAATGGTGGCTCTGTGAGACAGTTGCTTCAGTCTGGATCTCTAGGGAACAGAGACTACTTTGCAGGTGATTCAGTTAGCTTAGCCAGCACATTCGGAACTAGGCCAGAATCCCACCAACATGTACAACTTCTGAACCAAGGTTCAGTCATCTTACTAGGACCTGGGCCTTAACGTCAGGACTTCCTTACTTGGGGCAAAAAAAATCATGCCACACTTGGGCAAACCCTGGTAATAGTTAGATTAGACTACTGCAAAATGCTTTACATGGGGCTGCCCTTGAAGAGTATCTGGAAGGTACAATTGGTGCAGAATGGTGCGGCTAGGATGCTGAAGGTGCAGTTAAGATGCTGGTGGGAGTGGGCTGTAGGGACGGTATCACTCCAGTATTGTTCCATCTGCACTGGCTCCCAATTAGTTTTGGGGCCAAATACAGGGTGCTGGTATTGACCAATAAAGCCCTACACAGCTTGTGGCCCACACACCTCAAGGACCGCCTACTCCCGTCTGAACCTAACCAACTACTAGTCTTCTTCTGAGGCGGTTCTATAGGTTTTTCAGAGCTTAGTCCAACACTCTCACCACTGCACCACTCCAGCTGTAGTGTTCAAGACCAGCCATACCCCACAGATTTTACCCATCTCATCAAGTTCCTGAAATGCCTTTTCCATCAGTGTTCTTATTGCACATCGAACACTCCAGCTGCCCCACGTGAGCACAGGGGCGTTTGGCATTTGCATATATACGTTACTTGTTTCTGCAAGTGTCTCAGTACGTACAATCCCCCCACAACACTTTGGTCTCCCTTAAACAACTGTGATTTGCTGGCACGGTTTCACCGTCAAGTTCTCGCCCACTTCCAAGTAGGTTACCAGGACTAGTTCAATCACCCTTTATGGATGACTCATACACGATCCAATCCACCCAGTTTCTCTTGGCTTTCCTCCCGGAGCCACTTTAGAAGCTGCTTGGCGGCCTTTTTGATATTAAGTACCCGCTAGGTGTACACCCATTTTTTAAAAAAATCATTTTAATTTCTGTTCAGATTTATTTTTTAGGGCATGGTTTCTGGTATGTCGAAATTTGGGGGGTTTGTAAATGGTTTCCGGCAGTTTTCAGATTATGGAATTTCAGCACCTGAAAATCATGTCCTTTAAAAAAACCTGACCAATTTTGGGGTACAGCAGGAGTTGGGGGGGGACCTGCCTTGGCAAACAGCTTTTGGGTGGTACATGTCTTTTGCATTTTAAGGGGCCATTTTCTATGGCAAGACTTCGCCTCCAAGCTCCGGACTTCAAAGGGATGAGATACGTCAACTAAGTGCTGATGGTTGGGTAGACGGGTCCACCCCTCATGACCCTTTAAATTTAAAAAGGAAAGACTGAACCAGCCCCAAACTTACCTAGCTGCCATCGTCCCTGCCGGTGTCAGCCCCCTCGCCCCCAGACAGAGAAGGGCAGCAGGCTACAGGGCCAGTTGGCAGGATCCGGCACTCCCGTGAGGACTGGCTGCCCCAAAGCACATTCTCTAGCTCTCTGGCTGGGCTCTGCCGACTCTGATGCCAGAGTTGGGGCCTTTAACCAAGAGGAAGCTCTTCCGCCGTCACCCGTTCATTGCTGTCTCTTGTCCCTCTAAATTTTATAGTACCTATGAGGGTAGGCCTGGCCTGACATAGAAAACAGTGGCCCTTTAAAATGTCAGGGGTCCAGCTGTTTGCTGAGGCCAGCTTCCTCTCTTCCCACTCCTGCGTCTTCCCCAGACCCGAAATACCTGGAATTTTGGGGCTGAGTAGGTCATTTTGGATATCCCCAAGCAGACGTCAAACAGCTAATTTCATTTTTTTTTATAATTTTTTTTATTTTTCATAACTACAAAACACTACAGACTATCACAAGGAAAGGGGAGAGGGAAGGGACAAAGGGGGGTGGAAAAAGAAAAGGGGGGGGGGAATGAACTACAAACACTAAACACTACACTTCAATGTTTCCCTTCATACTGTCATAATACAAAAATAGCTCCATAGAATAATGATGGAGTGGTTAATCATACAGAGAATAAACATTTCAAAATCTGATTAAACTTTCCTCCCCCTTCTAGGTCCCGGACGCAATTCTCTCTGTGCAACTGCTGTTGCGATGCTCTCCTCCTCCTCCCCCCCCTCCGGCTCCTCCTTTTCTTCGTTCTTGGTGCAGCAGAGTTCTGGGTTTTTATTCTCAAAATCCTTTAGTTGATCTTCTGATAATATCTTATAGGCCTGATCTTTATATCTGAACCATATTCCTTCCGGGAATAACCATTTGTACTTTATTCCATGGTCCCTCAGAAGAGCTGCAAACTTTTTATATTTAAAACGCCGTTTCCGGACTAGAAATGGAACGTCCTTCAAAATCTTGACTTTCAAACCCATAAAGTCCAAATCCGCATTGTATGAGTTATATAGGATGGTGTCCCGAATCTTTTTAGATGAAAAATCAATAATGATCTCACGAGGCAACTGTCGCTTTGTTGCATATTTTGAAGAAGCCCGACGGACCTCCAAAATGGCGCTTTTAACCTCTTCTTTAGTCGTCCTCGCGGGTGTCGCCAGTAGTTCCGAGACCAAATCCCACAGATCCTCATTTTCCTCCTCTTTCATGTTTTGGAGACGCAAAATTGTCTGCGTTCGTTCCACCTGTAGCCCGATCAGCTGGTTCTCCACCAACTTCAGCTCCTTTTTTGTAGCCTTCACAAGTGACGCACTTTCCAGAGCAGACTTTTCTGCCCCCCCCCGCTGCTGCCTTAATGGTTTTCACCTCGCTTTCAATTAAGCCCACCCTTTGATCAGTTTCGTTCAGCTTGTCAACAAAGGGTTTTATAGCTTCCACCACCGCCGCCCTGCGTACCAACTCTTCGAGCGACTCCCCCTTCTGCAAGGTAGCCGAGATTGACTTACCGAGAGCGGGACATTGCTTCTTTGCTGCCATTTGGGGGGGGGGGGCGCCAACAAAATTCTGGAACTCAACGAAGGGGAAGAGCGAGTCTTCTTCAGATCAACCTCTCCTTCACAAACGCTTGTAGAACAGAAGGGATTCGCTTGTTTACAGGCTTCCGCCTGTTTCTTTTACTTGCCGTTTCTCGTTGCCCGGCGGCACTTGAGGCGCCGCGCACATCTGCCGGCCTCCATAGGGACAAACGGGCAATTCCCCCCCCCCGCATTGGTTTCGGGGAGTTCTTCCCGCCGCGTCCCGGACCCTGGCTCCCTCCCTGGGAGTCCTGGGGGCTAATCCTTGCGGATCAGCCGCCCGATCAGGGTGCCCGGTCGTTTCCTCCCGGACCAGCCAAGAGGAGCGTCCGGCATGGCTGAGAAAACGAAACCGAATCCCCGTCAAACAGCTAATTTCAGGTTTAATTTTGGCTTGGCAAATCCCTAGCGCCATCCGGTTCCCTGTCAGTTCACGGGGAGCGCATCTCTTTTGGAAAGAGCTGCATCTCTTAAAATGTTCCCTGGTGCCAAACAAATCTTGCCCCCTCCTCCCAGCACCTTCATCTCTCTCATCACATCGAGACCTGTCTTGTCGTGCCAGAGCTGGATTTACATACAAGCCAAATAAGTTCCCACCACAGGGCTTCTAATAACCAGGGGCCTCTAGATTCAGAAAAGGCACTTTTGAAAAAGCCCTTTTTAGTAACGCCGTGGGCCTCTCCCTCTTGCCACCACTTAGGGCTTCAGCTTGCCTTAATCTGGCCTTGCTGGCCACTTGCACGGAGCCGGCAGCTTTTCTGGGAGCGCTGGCGCACACTGAGAGTTGGAGGGCAGATGGAGCCAGAAGGCAGCACCCCTTCCCTAGGAGAGAAGGCTGAGGCATTTGGGGCTTTTCAATTTTAGAAAAATTGCAAGTAAGGGAAGAAAAGCCAGAGGTCTTTCATGGTCTGGAATGGCGGGGAGAGAACTTTTTCTACCCGTCCCAAAATATGACAAACATATATTTGTGGCAGATCTTGCATCTGATGAAGAGAGCTGTGATTCTTGAAAGCTTATGCCTCAATAAAGTCTACTGGACTTTTAAAGGTGCTACTGGACTTTTGACTGTTTTATATGTTTGTGGCAGGCGCTGCCAGTCAGGGGAGAATTAGGAGGGCCCAACAGCCTGGCTGTTCAGTGGAAGGCAAAACTGCACACACGTTCACTTCCCACAATGCATAATTCATTTGTGGAACTCACTGCCACCAGGTGCGGTGACGGCCGCTAGCACAGATGGCTTTAAAAGGGGACTCAGCAAACCAAAGATCCGTGGTTACCATAGATGGCCAAAAAGACAAATAAGCGGGTTCTAGATCACATCAAGCCTCAATTCTCCCTAGAAGCTAAAATGACAAACTGGAGGCTCTCTTACTTTGCTCACATCATGAAAAGACAAGATTCTCTGGAAAAAAAATCAACAATGCTAGGAAAAGGGAAAGACAGTAGGAGAAGAGGAAGACCCGAAATGAGATGGATTAGCACAGTAAGGGAAGCCACAGCCTCCAGTTTGCAAGACCTAAGCAAGGCTGTTAATGATAGGACCTTTTGGGACGTCTTTCATTCACGAGGCCACCATAGGTCAGGGGCGACTTGATGGCACACACCAAAATTCACGGAGAAGTCTTGGTCTGTTAGCCACGATAGTCAATTGTAGCCTTCATGCTCACAGGCCGTCTGCCTCTGAGGGGCAGCTTATGGGGGCAGGGGAGGCAGAGGAGGGAGGGGCTGTCCCCTTCCTCATGGGCTTCCTGGAGGAACCTGGGTGGCCCCTCATGGGAAGCGGATGCTGGACTAGCCAGGCCTGCCTCGGCCTGATCTGGCAGGACCCTGCTGATGTCCTTTCGTAATCTGACCAATGTGGGGCCATTTCCCTCGTGGCCATTTCCCATTCCCTGCTTGCCACACGAGGTCTCTCTCCTTACGTAGGACATGGACATTTCCTGCATCTGGATGCCTCGAAGCTACCCAGCCAGCATTTAGACTGCCCCAAGTGCCAAGGCCGGGGGTGCAGGCCAGTCAGGATCATTAATCCCCAGGCCAACGGGACCGGCATGGGGTGCGTTTATTCCCACCTGTCACTCAGCCTCCCCCTCGTAACTACCTTCTCCCACAAACAGCTCCAGATTGGAGCAGTTGTAGGACCCAGACTCACTGCCCCTCTGGTCTCCACACCACGCTCTCTGAGGACACATTTGTGCAGAGAACACTTCATCAAACCCAGGCTGGGCCTCGTCACAGTTGCTGCTTCCGTGCTCTTGCCAGCTGGAAAATGCACCACAGCCATTGCCAGAACTTCTGCTGAGAATCAAAGGCTGTATCTACGCAGATCCTAGCAGGCGTTCTCTGCAAGGAGGCATTCCTGGGCACACCTCAGGAGCAGCATGTAGAGGCTGGATGGATGATGTGCACCGGACGTGGCAGTGGCCAAAAGGCCTTGGAACCTGTGCCCTTGACCAAAAGCAAAGCCACCTGGCACCAGCCCCTCAAAGGCTGAGCCCTGAGATCTGGAGCACAGGAAGCTGCCTGCAGAGAGCAGGAAGATGCCTTTGCAGAGCCCCAGGCTCGCACGTGGGCAGCACATGAAGGCAAAGAGAACCAGAGTCTGTGTCCAACGGATATTCTTTCCAACCCCCAGCTGAGTGGATTACCCCCCATAGCCTCCCCCCTCCCACTCAAGAGCCTGTGCCTGGAAGAGGCCAGGACGCAAGCAGAGGGTAGGAGTTTACATGGGGAGGGGGGGGGGAGAATTCCCAGCGTCCTTGGCCCTCCTCCTGTGTGGCATTTGTAAGTCATTAGTGTACGGTGGGTGTGCAGTGCGGGAGAGCGTGCCCTTCCTGCATCTCCAGCAGCCCCGTTCACGTGGGCCGTTGTGCAGTCTTGGGAGGGAGAAAAGAGCTGTGGTAGCGCAGGGGTGAAGTGGTTGGGTTGCAAATCAGCCCTCTGCTGGTTCGACTCCTGCTGCTGCCCTGAGCTCAGCAGGGTGGCCTTGGGGAAGCCCCTCCTCTCAGCTCCAGCTCCCCAGCTGCATTGTGGGGATAATAACAACACTCATTTGGCTCATCACTGAGTGGGGCACTAATCTGTCTAGAAGCACAGTTGTTATTGTTATTTAAAGGGACCCATCTGTGTCCTGCAGCTACCCACAAAAAAGGTATTTCAGCCAGATGTTTTCACAGCCGTGCCCGTGGAACAATAGCTGGCTATGGAGCAAGTGCTCAGCCCAGGTCATGCCCATGCTCTCAGGGGCACAGGGTGAGAACAATGCCCCTTGCTTTGCTGAAAGAAGCGCCCCACCTCTTCCCCCTCCCTGCAACCCCTGCGCCTTAAGCCCATGGTTCCTCCAACCCCCCCCCCCAGGTCTGCCAGTTCCTGCTTCCTGCCCCACGGACTGCACAGAACTCTCTAGTACTGCCCAGCTCCCTTCGCAAGAAGGAGGAAGCCCCTGTGCTCCAGAAGATGCAGCGGCCAGACTGTATCCACCAGCAATTCTGCCGGGGCGTTGCCGTCTCCTCTCTCCTTAGCCCTTTTTGCATGGTCAGAAACTGTATGTGATCTGCACATGGAGTCAGAGCAGACTCACAGCTTCTGTGTCCGACTGGACCACTACATGTTTATGTTCATTCTAGATGCATGCACAGCCCGCACAGGTACAAGGTGCACGTGCAGAGGCTCTCTCGCTACAGCAGGAAATGAAAAAACTCCCCACACGCGCTGTGTGCACAAAGCCAATTTATTGGGGTAGGGGGTGGGTAGGAAGCAAGCGCAATCCAATGCTCCCTCCATGAACAGGACTCATATATCTCTGTAATCTCATATATCTCATCTGACGAAGAGAGCTGTAGTTGTCGAAAGCTTATGCTACAAATAAGTTGGTTAGTCTTAAAGGTGCTACTGGACTCTTTACTATCTTGATTTCAAAGCATCTTACACTTTCTCCCATGATCTTCATATGCAGGGCATTTTTTTCAGCTGGAACGCAGTGGAACGGAGTTCCGGCACCTCTTGAAAATGGTCACATGGCTGGTGGTCCCGCCCCCTGATCTCCAGGCAGAGGGGGGTTTAGATTGCCCTCTGCGCAGAGGGCAATCTAAACTCCCCTCTGTCTGGAGATCAGGGGGCGGGGCCATTAGCCATGTGACCATTTTCACCGAGGGCAATTTAAACTTTAAAAAACTCCCCCCTTGTTCCAGTGATCCAAAGTGATGTCATTGTGCGGTCCTGGGAACATGCGCACACATTGCATGTGCGCATGTACCAGGGGCACCACCTCCCACCAAGAGTTGTCCCCTGGGCTGGCAAAGTTCCACCACCTCTTTCCCAAGAAAAAAAAGCCCTGTTCATAAGGGTAAGCTTGCCAACCTCCAAGCGGGGCTTGGAGATCTATAACTGCTTTTCAGGCTACAGAGATCAGTCCCTTGGGGAAAAAATAGCTGCTGGGGGGGACCCTGTGCCATGATGCCCTGCTGTGGTCCCTCCCCAAACACCTGCCCTCCCCAGGCTCCACTGTGGCTGAACCGTCATGCTATGTGGCCACAAATAAGGACCACCTGGAAGCTTCAGGTGGGTGGTCAGGTTGGTCTCCAGTAAATGAGCCAGGTTCAAGCCCAGCGGCACCTGGGCAAGGCCCTCTGCCGAGCTGGGTGAGATGGATTACCCGGATCCATTTTGTTCCAGATTCAGGCCTGGGTTCGAAACAGAAATGGCCGCAGTTGCTGTGACGGATGAGCTTCATCAGGAAAATTACAGGGAGGTGCGCCAGGCTAAATCATTTCTTTTTATTCAGGCTTTTAACTGAGGGGCTTTACCTTTTAAGCCATTTCACTGGCCGTTTTCACACTGCTTACCAGCCACGGAACATTGTGCCGAGATCCCGGAATGACAGCGTCTTCCTGGAGCGATTTTGCGCGCGTTCTCGCATGAAATCGCGCCGGGAAGACGCTGTCGTTCCGGGAGCTCGGCACAATGTTCCGTGGCCAGTAAGCAGTGAGAAAACAGCCACTGACTGTTTCTGATACGAGGCCTATTTTTTGGACCTCTTTATGCTGTTATTATGTCCCCCTGCCCTGTTTTTACCGGCTTGTTTTATTTTTTTCTGTTGATGTTCTATGATGATTTTACTTGTAATCTGCCTCCAGCAGGACTTGGAAGGAGCAGAGTAAAAGGTCCTATAAACAAACAGAACAACTGCTCCTTAATAGTTGCGTGTCATCCTGGAGGGAGGTCTTGGACGGACTGACACTGGGCTCTCTCGGAGGCCCCAGTTGTGCAGCATTTTTATTAACGTCTGGATGAAGGCATAGAAGGGTTGCTTATCAAATGTACAGACGACACGAAGCCGGGAGGACGACCAAGTCAGGATTCAAAATCATCTTGACAGACTAGAACACCCGGCCTGGCCTAATCCAGATGAAAAGTGATCGAGCGTCTGTTGGCAAAGCAGCTCCTGGGAGCAAGCCGGGATCCAGAACTTCAGCCGATGGATGAGATCACCCAAAGCTCGGGGTCGGATGTCATCAATATGCGGATGATTCTCAGCTCTGTGTTTCATTATCGAAGGCGCCAGTTTTCTGTCTTGGCTGTCTTGGCTTGGGTGTTTGGAGGCTGTGGTTAAGTGGCTACGGCAGAGGAAGATGAAACTGAATCCAAACAAGACAGAGGTAAAGCGGATGGGGAGGCTGACATTTGGGAGGGGATGGATCCAGTTGGGGCAGACGGAGTGGAGCTGGCCTTTGCAGAACAGGTTAAGACTTGGGACTGCTCATGTAACTTCTCTTGTCATGGGTTCTATGGGGCTTGGAAAGCAACTTTCACAAAATTTTAAGAAATAACTTTTTTTCCTTTTAAACTTTTTAACAATTAATAAAATACAACTTTAACAAAAATTAACTCTTAAGTGCAACCATACAAAAAAAACCCCTCCAAATCAACAATGTCCTTGAAAAGGCAAACAGTTCCACACCCGAGAGGTGATGCTGCGTCCTCTCTCATCCATTCGAAGCAGCTGCACCCCAGGCTTCCGTCTTCTTGTTGGGAATTATAGCCCTGCAAAAATAATACAACCCCAGTAACACCAACTACACACAATACACAAACACCACTTTAAATCATATTTTACATACAACATTTGATTACCTTATTCAAGGTGATAAGAGCTTATAATTTATTAAGCTCCCCAGCAACCAGCCTCCTCCTCAGCAGCCTGCCTCTAGCTTCTGACTCCACCCCACTGGGCTAAACCAATTAACCTCACTGGGGTTACACTCACATGAAACCAGCCTTGCTTTAAGATAAACGTGGTGGCCAGGAGGCCCTTCTGTCAGTTCTGCTTGGTCCAGCAACTCTGTCCTTTCTTGGAACCCAACGATCTGGCCACACTGATCTCTGCTTTTGTAACTTCACAGCTACATTAATCTCTACAGATTTTAGTAGCGAAGAGAAGGGAACTCTAAAGGCCTAATTTCAGTTTACGTCGTTGGAATTTGAATGGGATACACAGAACAGCATCTCAAGCTAAGAGGCTTAACAGACACGAGTTTTCAGATAACTAAACTGGAAGGGAAAGTGTGGAAAACCGTCATTACTGATTTTGAGCAAGCTTACAGAGCTACATGACATGCCACAACACAAAAATCACCTACAGAATTTTTGAGCAGGAGAGAGTGCGTACTAAACTGAAAGTTAGTGGAAGATGCACTTTAGAACCTCATATAAGTGAAAGAGTGGTACAGAAACAAGAGAAATATAGCCTAGGGCTTAGTCAGACCACGATCAGGGCACAAAGGAGTAAGAAAACCCAGAATTCCATGAAAACGAGTATACAAATTTACCTCCACTCCCAAAGTGGTTGACAAAAGAGGACTTGGTACCTACTTGCTTTCCGATGGTCACGTATGGATGGAATGCTTCCCACATATCATCTATACAACGAAACTGGGTCCGATCTTCAGGCTCTTTTGGGTGGCTTTGCCCTGCCACTGGCACTATAAGATGCACCAAAGATGCATCATAGACTTAATTTATTAGCCTACCTTTATTATCTATGGCTGCTTATATTATATATTAGCAGGGCTTTTTTTCGGCGGGAACACGGTGGAACGGAGTTCCAGAACCTCTTGAAAATGGTCACATGGCTGGTGGCCCCGCCCCCTGATCTCCAGACAGAGGGAAGCTTAGATTGTCCTTCGCGCTGCTCAGCGGCACAGAGGGCAATCTCAACTCCCCTCTGTCTGGAGATAAGTGGGCAGGGCCACCCGCTATGTGACCCTTTTCACTGAGGGCAATTTAAACTTTAAAAAACTCCCGTCTTGTTCCAGCTGACCCAAAGTGATGTCATTGTGCGGTCATGAGTTCCACCACCTCTTTTCCCAGAAAAAAAGCCCTGTGTATTAGGGATAGAGGGACAGACAATAGACTGATAAATGATGGATAGATTGATACTAGGGAAAAAAGACTTTATAAATATGAGAGTTTCTTAAGACAGGAGGAAATGTGGTGTTCTTAGATAAAGTGTGGCCATAAACAACAGAGTTGGAAGCGCTGCGTACTAGGGTTGCCAAGCTCACCTTTTGTGATGTCACTTCTGGGAAGTGATGTCATCGCACAGGGCCTGTGATTGCTCCCATGCTTTGCAATGGGCCGATTTGGGGCCCCAGTCGCCCAGCTGCAAAGCACCCATGTGCTCCTGGGGGCCTGGGATCCCTGGATGTAGTATGGTAGGACAGGAAACAGGAAGTAGAAGAGAGAAGATTTGGCACAGCTGTCTTATTAAGCAATGTAGCTGCAGTTAATGTCTGTTTAAGACCCCAAGGCTTTTATTGCGGCATTATTCACTGTTACTGATAACTTATACCTTTGGGAGGAATCTCCCAAGTCCGGACAGGGAAGTCGGTGGAAATCAGTGCAAACATATGTATGAGTATTGGTACCTTTTTATTTTAAAAAATCACTGAATAACCCACCTTTTGGAATTTAAATTATACTTAGTTTTAGGTGGGTACTGTCGTGGGAATTTTGGGGTTTGGCTCTGAAAGACCCAGGCCATTAGCAGCTTTCCATCCAAACTTATGAGCGAAAACTTTTTAAAACTCCAAAAGCGGAGGGTTTTTTCTCTCTACTCCTCTTCACCCCCTCCCTTCTCCCCTCTCAACTTTCAATTCCTCTATCTCCTACACAAAGCAGTTAGCTAAGGAATGTGATACATTTAACACACTGTAACAAGCAAGGTCTTTCGCTCTTGCCCATGAAGATAAGCCAGCATCTTCTCAGCCAGAAGCCGCTGTGCTTTTTGCTGACCACACTAAAGGAATTCCTGAGAACTCTCTGCCCCGCACAGAAGCCAGATAAGAAGCTGTCTGCATCTCCATATCAAAGGAGTTGTTTACCTCCCCCCTCTCCTCCTTCCCCCCTTCCCCCCCTCTCCTCCTCTATATTTGGCCAGTTTCCTTCTGCCCTCCATGCATCTGACGAAGAGAACTGTGATTCTCAAAAGCTTATGCTACAATAAAATTGGTTAGTCTTAAAGGTGCTACTGGACTCTTTTTGATTCAGATACTTTCTGTAGCCCTGGAATCGGGTCCACTAGCCAATGGGATCACTCCAGGAGTGACGACACAGAGCCTGGTGGACTACTATAAAATAGGGCTACAAGCCTTCACAAAGCGGGCTGATGCTCTAGCCAACTGGCTAGGGAGGGTCTCTCTCTTTGGGGAACCGCTCTGCTTGGTTCAAGACTCAGTCCAGAGGACACTTATATTCTATCTGACTTGCTTGAATTAAGTTTTAGAGTGTAAGATTGCCTGTATCCATTAGTGTAAGTTTTAAGCTGTATTCTGACTTAGAATATGGATGTTCTACTGTATTCTAATTTAGGAGCATAGAAGTTAAGTTATAAGTTGTATTCCTAAGTGTGTCCCAGTTGTAGAAACCTGTTTTGTGTTCTTAATTGCTGCAATAAACTCTATTTCTTTTAGCATCATATGGTGTAAGTGTTAAGTACCCTTAAGGGAAGGAGACGGAGGCTGCCCCTAAAGTGGTCGACTGACTAGGAAACCCACGGAACGAACAAACCATCAACAGCTAACCAGCTGGCCCGGCAAAGGGAGGGGAGGACCTGACCAAGAAGGGGGGCTCTGGAAGCTGGCACTTGGGGTCCCCTGGCAGGTTTCCCTCTCCCACCACAAAAAAATTCCACCACAGGTACTTATGTTGGTCTGCGGTAGAGCAGCAAGGTTTGAGACCTGTGGTACCTTAGAGAGCAACAAGATATAGGGGAGAGTGGAAATCCCTCAGCCTTTATATCATATTTTAAAGGGATATATAACTGGGTACCACTGGCCTCAAATATGGCAGTTGGTTGATACTAAAGGAGGTCATGGAGGCAGGAGACACCGTTCTTAAAGTATTCAGAAGGCACTATAAGACCATTTCATTACCTAGGACTTTTAATGGGTCCTAGTCCAAAGGGATTTTCATGGGGGAGGGGTTAATGAAGTTTTACTTATTACGTGTGGTTTCAATTTGGAAACACGCAGGTGTATTGGTTGAAGTAACTTTATTAGAGATCCATCAAGTACAAGGTGCTCAGACAACTGGATTGGCAGAAGTGATGTAGAGGGGATCGGTAGTGTTAGTTATAGGGAAGGTTCCTGCCATCCGGATAGGGGCCCTTTTCACACTACTTACCTGCTCCCTTTTGTCTGTCCTGAAATTCCCATCGGTCAGTTTCAATGGATGGCCCTGAGTTCTAGTATATTTTGAGAAAGGTAGAAAAGCTCTCCCTGCCCACTCTTTCCACACCACGCATAATTTTATGGACCTTCTAAGCTAAGCAGCCCTAAGCATTTTAACTGATAACTTCCTCTGAAATCAATGGCAGAACTGAACATGATCAGCTAGAGGCTAGACCCTCCTTAGAGAGATGTCAGATCAGTTTAGTTCAATTAAAATATATTTGTTTCAGGCCATAAAAAAATATATGGGATAACTCAAGAAAAAGAAATGAAAAGTTAGAGCCAGACAAGATGAGACAAAGGTTTTTCCCCACCGAAAAGTAATGATATAAATCTTCAGGGACAGCTTCTGTCTGGAAAGCTGATGATGCAAACAATAAATGAATGAATTGCAGAGCATATGTGGGGAAAACAAAATTCCCCCAACCAGTTCTCATGCATATGGATTTTTTTCCCAGCAATCCCAGCCATTAATGCAGCTGGATTCAGGAAATTCAGAAGAAACAGCAGAAAGCGGAATTAGCAAGTTGATACATTGCAGTTCTGGCTTTAAACCTCATCAATGCGGCTTAGGTGGCCGTTTCGAAAGCATCCTTAAAATTGTTAGCCCAAAAGGGCCGCACCCACTCCGGCCCAATTAAGGAGAAGGCAGGCGGAGTAGGAAGAGTACGGAAAGCCTTTGTGGCAATAAAGGGAGGAAGAGGCTCGTCTTAGCGCCAAGAAAGTTACCTCAAGTTCCTCACAGAAAACAAAGCTGCCGCCCCTTTTATACTGAGAGCCAAGCTACAAGTGAGGAATGACACTTGCCTGGCAAGTGAACAGATTCATGTGTTTTCCTCCCTGTTCACTTGCCATTCACTTGCACTCCACTTGATCAAGTGGAGAGCAAGTGAATGGCAAGTGAACAGGGAGGGATATACGTGAGTCTGTTCACTTGCCAGGCAAGTGTCATTCATCACTTGTAGCTTGGCTCTGAGGGCAGTCTCTTCCGTTTATGGTAATCCAAGCTAATTGGCCTACTGGGTACAGTATGACATTCAAGGCACATGTGTGTCTAAAGGGTTAAACAAGTTAAGTCGATCACATGTCCTCTGGCTCCACCTGTGATCAGTCTCTTCCTTTAGGAGCACCAGGCCAGACTAGGCCCCACGTCAGGTATGTGGCGTCAGTCCCCCCCTTTCGCCCAAGGCCTAACCTACGGTGGGCCGCTTGGGCCACCTTGATTTCGATAACGTTGTTGAAGCATTACAAATCTTTGTTCTATAGTTTTCAATTTAAAGCACTTAATACAACCTGCACTAACTAGTGGCAATGTTTGACCAGAAACACACAAACACGTAACAAGGAAAAGTATGGAAACCCCAAGTACCAAGGATGACTTAAGGAAATTCCCAAGATTTGGTCACCATAATTCAAAGAGGGTCTGCCACTATGACTCATAAAGAGGTACATAAGCTATCTGCGATATGTGAGCGGCAGCCCTATCAAAGGTTGCCTGGCGATTATCTGGAATCCAGGCACAGCATGGGGTATTAATTAAGGCACGAGGACCCCCTTTTGATGCCAAAATTAGGTCCAAAGCCATAGGATTCTGCAGGGCCACCTGTCGGATGAGCCCCTGTTTGGTGGCAAGGTCTCTCAGGGCACTAGCGGTTTCATTGGCTGCTACTTCGACCACTGCTTGTAAACGCCAAACAGCCTCATTAAGTCCTCAAAATAGCCCAAACCGTGTAAGAGGTAAATGTTGCTTCATATACTGCTGAGCTGTTTCTACATCTCTATAATTCCAGATGTGTGGTCTGGTACCCAAAGATGAAGTAACAAACAAGGGTGGCAAAACAAGGGCTAAATAACATATCCCTGTTCCATTTGTTGTTAATGCAGAGTAAGCCCTCCACCCACACACCCAGTAGCGACCAGCTAGTGCCTGTAGAGGATCTAATGGGCAGATTAGAAATTGGGCGATAATTGGCTGCACCATTTTTGTCTAGGGATGTTTTTTTTTAAGTAGTGGCTGGATGACTGCCTCTTTGAGTGGCTGAGGGAATGTACCTTCAGTTAGTGACTGATTTATGATAAACATCAAGGGCTCATTTGTAGAATCATAGAATCATAGGGTTGAAAGGGACTTCTACGGTCCACTAGTCCAACCCCCTGCACTGTGCAGGAAATTCACAACTTCCTCCCCCGCCCCGCCCCCACACACCCAGTGACCCTGCTCCTTGCCCAGAAGATGGCAAAAAAGTCAGGACCCCTGGCCAAACTGGCCTGGGGAAAATTGCTATCTGACCCCACGGTAGCAACCAGCCTTATAATGGGCCTTAAGAAGGGGCCATGAGAACAAAGCACTGATATAATCCTTCCTGCCCCCCTCCCTCGCAATCGGCCCAGGTTCACAGAATCAGCATTGCTGGCAGATGGCCCTCTAGCCTCTGCTTTAAAACCTCCAAAGAAGGAGAGCCCACCACCTCCCGAGGAAGCCTGTTCCACTGAGGGACCACTCTGTCAGGAAGTTTACCCTAATGTTTAGGTGAAAACTCTTGATTTAATTTGAACCGGTTGGTTCTGGTCCAACCTTCTGGGGCAACGGAAAACAACTCTGCACTGTCTTCTATATGACCACCCTTCAAGTCCTTGAAGATGGTTATTATATCACTTCTCAGAAGGAAAAAAGGCAAACTCAGTCTTGGGTTGTATCAAAGGGGCCATTGCATCAAAACCGCAGGAGGTCACATAGCCCCTCTCTATACTGCCTTGGTCAGGCCACACCTGGAGTATTGTGTGCAGTTCTGGAGGCCTCACTTCAAAAAGGATGTGGACAAAATCGAGAGGGTGCAGAGGAGAGCGACGAGGATGATCAGGGGTCTGGAGACTGAGCCCTACGAGGAAAGGCTGAGGGCCTTGGGAATGTTTAGTTTGGAGAAGAGGAGGTTGAGGGGGGACACGATTGCTCTCTTTAAATATTTGAAAGGCTGTCATTTGGAGGAGGGCAAGGAGCTGTTCCAGTTGGCAGTGGAGGGTAGCACCCGAAGCTATGGGCTTAAAGTACATGCAGAAAGGTACCGGCTGGATGTCAGGAAACACTTTTTCATGGTCAGGGTAGTTCAAAGGTGGAATCAGCTGTCTGGGGGGGGGTGAGCTCCCTTTCACTGACAGTTTTCAAGAAGAGGCTGGACGAATATTTGTCAGGGATGCTTTAGGCTGATCCTGCACTGGGCAGGCGGTTGGACTAGAAGATCTCTATGGACCCTTCCAACTCTGTGATCCTGTGATTCTGTCTCCTCTCCAGGCTAAACATTCCGAGCTCCTTCAACCTTTCCTCATAGGATTCAGTCTCCAGACCCCTCACTGTCTCTGTTGCCCTTCTCTGGACATGTTCCAGCTTGTCTATATCCTTCTGAAATTGTGGTGCCTCAAACTAAACACAATATTCTAAATAGGGTAGTTACCTGGATCCTCCGTTTCCCCCTTCTTGAAGACGGGGACAACATTTGCCCACCTCCAATCTTCTGGCATCTCGCCTGTTCTCCATGAATTCTCAAAAATAATAGACAGAGGCTCAAAAATTACATCTGCAAGTTCTTTTAGTACCCTTGGGTGCAGTTCATCTGGCCCTGAGGACTTAGTTCCATTTAAAGAAACTAGGTATTTACGTACTACTTCTATGCTGATCCTAGGCCTTAACTTCATTCCCCCATCATGTGTTCTGTTATTGCCATGTTGAGCACCATTTCCCTGGCAGGAGAAGACTGAGGAAAAGTAGGAATTGAGCACTTCTGCCCTCTCTTCATCGCCTGTTACAATTTCACTTCCCTGTCCCTGCAATGGGCCTGCCATGTCCTTGCTCTTTTTCTTACTCTGAACATAAGCAAAGAACCCTTTTTGTTGTTTTTAGCCTCTCTTGCTAGCCTAAGCTCATACTGAGCTTTAGCTTTTTTTACACTCTCCCTACAAGCATAGGTTATTTGTCTATATTCATCCTTGGTTACAAGGCCCTCCTTCCATTTCCTAAATGAGTCTTTTTTGTTTCTCATTTTATGGAGCCACCTTGGCTTCTTTAGGCTCCTCCTGTTTTTCCTTCTCATAGGAATAGTTTGTGATTGTGCCTTCAATATTTTGCTTTTAAGACGCTCTCACCCCTCTTGAACTCCCTTCTCCTTAAGTATTTCTAACCATGGAATTCTACCCAGCATAGCTTTCAGTTTGTTAAAATTTGCTTTCCTGAAATCCAACCTATATTTCTGACTATGTACAGCTTTTCCCTTCCCCAAGACTGTAAATTCCAAAATTCACTGCTAACCAGAGTGCCCACTACTTTCACCTCGTCAACCAGTTCTTCCCTGTTGGTGAGAATCAAGTCCAAGAAAGCAGAACCCCTTGTTTCCTTCTCTGCTTTCTGAGAAATGAAGTCAGCACAAGTCAGGAATTTATTTGACCTTGCATTTTTAGCAGACTGCCAACAGATATCCGGGTAATTGAAGTCTCCCATGACCACTGTGTCTCGTCTCATTGTGAACTTTGTAATTTGTTCTAGGAGTTTCTCATCCAAGTCCTCTGCTTGGCTTGGTGGCCTAGAGCAGACCCCCACCATAGTATCACTATTATTTCTTATTCCTTTTATTTTTACCCAGAGACTCTCAACTGAATTTCCATGCTCGGTTACATGTATTTCCTCACACGTATATACATCCTTCACATATAATGCTACTCCTCCCCCCTTACTTATTTGTCTATCCCTTTTGAACAAGTTGTATCCTTCAATCCTAGTATTCCAATTATGAGTGCCATTCCACCAAGTTTCAGTAATGCCTATTATGTCATAGTCCCCTTCCTGTATTAGGACTTCAAGTTCCCCCTGCTTGTTTCCCATACTCTGTGCATTAGTGTAGAGACATAGGAAGCCATGAGTTATATGCCCTGTGGTTTTTGTTTCTGTGCTTACCTGCGAGTTAATGTTTCACTCCCTGAAGGTCAAAAAGAGTCCAGTAGCACCTTTAAGACTAACCAATTTTATTGCAGCATAAGCTTTCAAGAATCAAGTTCTCTTCATCAGATGCATGGTACAGAAACTGGTCAAATATAGAAGAGGTGGGGGGAGGAGGGAAGGAGAGAGAAGATGCAATTAGGGGGGGAGAGGGAGGATGCAACCAAAACATTCCTTTGCTAGTAAATGTAAACATCTCCTTTTGGTGTGGGGATCAGTTGGCTTCAAAGGAGTTTGCCGTGTTAGTTTGTAGCAGCAAAACAGCTTGACCATCCAATTCCAATGCAGTATAAGCCTTCAATAACCACAGCTCTCCCTGTCAGATGTATCTGACAAAGAGAACTGTGGTCCCCGAAAGCCCACGCCAGGTGCCACTGGGCTCCCCCAGACCCCGCCTCTGTAAAGGAAATCTGTTACCTGTGATAATGTGATAACCTGAAGGTCTTCAGTGTTCCCTTCTCCAGTTAATGGTTTTGAATTTTTCTCTCTCTCCCCCACAAGATTTAGTTTAAAGCCCTCTTTGTCAGGTTTGCAAGGCTCTGACCAAACACATTTTTTCCTACCCTCGTGAGGTGCAAACCCTCTCTCAATAGAAGCGCTTCATCTCCGAAGCGTAAGCCATGGTCCAGAAAACCAAACCGTTCCTGATGACACCATCTATGTAGCCAGCCATTTATCTGCAGCATTCTTCTTTCCCTTCCTAAGCCAGGAAGAACTGATGAAAACACAACCTGTGCTCCCAGGTCCTTAACCTTTTTACCCAGAGCCACATAGTCGCTTTTCATGCATTCTGGACTGTCACCGTTGGACGGCATTCATGGGAGCAAACAAAGCACATAACCCAAGTCTAACTTCAGAAGCATCCATTGTTACATTCTTCAAATGAAAATCAACAATAAGGAGGTGATCCGGGAGGACGTCAATAGTTCTCATCACTCTCAGATTAGTTTTAAATGTAAAGAGGACCGCTACACCTCCTCACCCATCCTCTGTCTTGAGAGACCAATAGGAAGGCCCCCACATCCAATCCTTCTGTGCAGCACTCCTGCCTTTCGGAGAGGCAATGTTTGTTTCCTGCAAAACTAAAATATCCGCTCCCACCTTAATCATGTAAGAGTAAACATCCTCTCTTCTCTCCGACTGACACAAACCCCTACAATTCCAAGTGAGTATATTAAGCACCATAAATGTTGTTATCAGTGGAAAAGAAGAAAACAGGAAAAAACCATGCATCACAAATCAGTATCCTTTAAAGACAAATAATTTGTCCTCTACAGTTCCAACAGTTCCTAAATTGATCGTTTTTTCCACCTCTTCCTGAAGTTCAGGAGGCGTGGCCTTACAAAGAGACAACATGAGGGCTGTTACAATATTTTTATCTGAATCCTGTAAATTTACAGGAGGAGGGTATGCATACTTCTGCAGAAGTTGTTCCAGATTGGGAGGAGGAGCAGAAGAATCACTTCACGAAGGGATCCCTTCCATGCTTGGCACCACATTTGTGTCTTCTGCACCAAATATCACAGTTGCCCACTCCATCCTCTCCATTCCTTCTCTACACGTCTCCATGGCGTCCCCCTGACGTCCTTTATCCAAATTCCCCGGACGCCGGTTCCTGATCTTTGTTTGGCAACTGCTGTTCCTCCTCTTCCACCAACATTTGAGAATCACTCAGTGATCCCGAAGTAAGATTCCTCATTCCTCCTTTTATCCATTTCACAAGACACGACCATAGACTCCTCTCTCCAAGATGAAAGCTTATGCTTTAATTCCTCCCCCCCCCCAGAAACCTCCTTCAATGCAAATTGTTGTTGAGAGATGGCTTGTATTTTCTCTTTTGCAGCTTCCAAATGCAATTGAAGTGCACCGATCAGCAAATCTGCTAAGGTCTTAATTTGGGCTTTTAATTATTCCTTTTTGGCTTTAATTTTATCTGTCTGCCTTCTCTTATGGACTTGCATCTCCTCCCTACATTTCTGTGCCAAAATGTCCCACTGTGCTGAAGCGAAAGGAGTGGAAGGCGACTCATCTGAATTTTCTCCTTCAGAGATTTCTTCCTCTCAGGTCACAGATAAAATCTCAAAAGGATTAGCTCCCCTAACTGTCTAGGGAACTGTGCATGCAAATAAAATGCCCCCCTCAGGCAGACCTAGCTGGGAGGATGGCTGTGCTTGCATAGAGCCTTGACAGATGGCAATATTACCAGTTTATATGTCTTGTAAACAGGACAGAAATATGGATGCTTCTATTTTTTTTTTTGAAAAATTTTTTATTGGGTTAGGATCAAATGTTTACACATTACAGTCAATATTCCCATTTCCCAATTTCTAACCCCCTCCCTTTCCCCCCCCCCATTTTGTTGACTTCCAACAGTTTTCCAACCCTTTATCCCTTTTCCCTTACTCTTTATATATTCCTCTATCTAACAAATATATATTCTCCCTTTATTCTAAGCAATACTTCTTTAACTATTTTTAATACTCTGTACCCTGACTATGAGTCCCTTTTTCCATAATGGATAAACAATTTATCCCATTTTTCATTATTTCACTTTCAAATATTTCTATATATCATAAACTATGTAAACCATACATTCATATAAATCAGCCAGTTTAACTTATACTCTATATGTTATTCATTCTATCTTCTTCTTTCTATTTTAGTTATATTTGTTTACATTAGTATTTCTATTCCCCTTCAATCATAAGTCTATATATGATATCAATCAATTTGACTCATATACAACTTCAAATAAACATATTCAGTTTGGTACACTGTACGGAATCAAAAAGAAAATATTATTAGTTAATCAATCCTTATAGTTAACCCTTATGATTAATTATTTTCTATCAATATTCTATTTATTATTCTATATATATCAATCTAGAAATATGGATGCTCCTATTATGGTTATAACAGTCTGTGAACTTACTTTTCAGTCGTGAACAGGGTTTTTTCTCTGAAACTCTCAAGAGGGAAATGTGGAAGAAACACATGGGATTCTTTAAAATAATATTATTTTCATGCACTATTTCCGAGTATTTTCAAGAGGTGCTGGAACACCTTTCCACCGCGTTCCCACTGAAAAAAAGCCCTGGTTGTGAATGACTCTTCCTGTACCAGACATAAGGCTGCAGTTACGTTTTGCCTTGGGGAAACGTTTCTCTCTTTTTTGGCCAGGGATACCAGCCCAAAGGGTGGGTTTGGTTTTTGATGATGCCACTCTGAGATGTCTCTGTGATCTGGAGTGCTGTTCAAATTTGTATTAGACTGGGCTGTATTTAACCTTGGATTGTTTGGGGTTTTTTTAATGCCACTGTTTCAAATTGTTATACGAGAGATGCTGCTTCATGGGTTTATGTTTTTAATTTTACAGTAGCTGTGGTAAACCACCTTGCATAAATTTCAGCAGAAAGGCTGTGCACACATTGCCTAACCACTGCTCACTGTTCTAAGAACCTCGTTTAGGCAAGCCGGGCTATCCTTTGGTGGACTGGTCCTGGAAACAGCCACACTGACCCTTTATTTACCAGAAAAGCTTTTATTGTTTTAACGTGCACAGGCGCCTGTGGCTAAAAAACTGTGCCCTGCTTTAAAAGAGTTGCTCTGTTGCCTCTTGTTAGAGACTGACATGCACAATCATTCTTGTATGCCTTACGGGACACTTGTGAGAGAGCAGCTGTGGGTGGGTGGGTGGGTGGATAGGGGCTGTTCTCTGGCAACGTCTTCAGTCTTTGCAGGTGACAGCTTCTGTAAGTGACACAGTGCATAATCCTTTCTGAAATGAGACTGGAGTGGGTAGGTGCATGAATGCATGGATTTGTGACGGGGGTGTGGCTTCTGACGCTTGACTACACCAAAACCAGTGCTCATAAAACAACGTTTCAAGTAGCGCCTTTAAAAAAAAAATTTTTACCCACCCAAACATTCTGTTGGGATGCTTATACAAATTACACTCTTGCTTTAATTCTCAAGCCTCTCTGCAAGAGGCATCCTTATAAATAATCCCTCCAACAATATCAAATAAGAGTATTAGCAAACTCCTAATTAGGCTGGGAGCTAGGTGAATAAATAGAAGTGTTTTAATTTTTCTTGTAGCTCAGATTGAGCCTTGCGCTCAACATATTTTTAGAAAAGTGCCTCTAAAAACCAGAACAACTGGCTTATTTGCAGGGGCCTAACCGTCTCAGCAAGGACCCCTGGCATCCTCGGGGAGGGTCAAGGAAGGAATTCAACACACCCTTCCTTTGGGTTTCAAGCACAGGTAGGCCCAGCGTCTGTGGGCCCTGGTCTAGGGCTGCCCATTCCAGTTTAGGACATCCCTGGAGGTTTGGGGGCAGTGCTCGGGGAAAGGGGAGTTTGGGTTGCTCAGCGAGAGCTGCTGTTTCCTCCGTGGGAACGGAACTCTGCATTCTGGGGTTGGCAACCCTAATTTATACACACTAACCTTCAGTTTTGTTTCTCCTCTTTGTTAGTCTTGTCATATTGCTTAACTGAAACTGCTGAATAAACAAAAAAGCGGATGCCCCCTCTTCCACCCTGCTCCAATAAACTCAGAACTTACCCTGGAATGCCAGGCAAAGCGGGAAAGATATGTTTGTGACTTTTGAGAGCGAGGAAGTGGGAATTTCCAAACCGAAGACTCTCCTTACTGCAAGCGGGAATGAGCGTCCCAGGTCCAAACACTGCGTAGCGAGCACAACAGCTGCCAGCAGCGGGACCTTGGGAAGCTTTCCACACTCCCGGCCCGACTCAGAGCTTGCGGGCTGCCTGCAGCCCAGAACGGTTAGATCACCGGGGCTGCTTGGCAAGGGAGGAGCTCACTCACTTCCAGTCTGCAGGCGCACCACACATGCTCAAAGGGCAAAGCTTCGTGCCTTTGGGGCAGCTTACGAGTAGGGAGCAGGCGGGCTCCTTGCTTGCATCTTCCCTGCTGCCTCCCCCCCCCCCGGATCATTAGCCCCTCCACCAGAGCAGGAGGCTAGGAGCCCCCCCCCCCCACTCTCCTGGCTTTCCACAAACGATGCAAAACTGAATTAATCAAAAAGGCTTTTTACTCAGATAGCAGGGCTGTTGTGGGGCGGGGGTGGGGCGGGGGGCTCAGATGCTCCGCTAATGAATCAGGATAGAACCATAGACTTCACCACTATGTTGTATTGGATTCCTGCTGGTGCTATGTCTTTGCAAACTTGTATATATTTACCCTATGGCATTATTTATGGAAATGTTCTGGATATCGAGTGAACTAATCTCATGCTGTATAACCCGCCTTGCGTCTCAGTGAGAAAGGCAGACTACAAATGATATGAATGAATGAATGAATGAATGAATGAATGAATGAATGAATGAATGAATGAATGAATGAATGAATGAATGAAATGGTGGCCCAAGCTCAGCTCAGCAGGGAAGGGGCAGGCAGCCTTGTGCATGGCTTGAGAAAGGGGAAGAGAAATCCTTTCTATAAGGGAGATCGGGGAAGGAGTGATGATGGGATTTTGCAGATAGCCTCAGAGCTCTGGAATGAAGAAGGTAGCAAAAAGCCATTTTCAGAATCTTCCGGAATTTAATCAAGATTCTGCCTTAATTTGAAAATTCCAGTCCGAATTAGGGACCCCAGAAAATTGTAGCTCTGTCCTGTGGCCTCCTCCTTGGCCGACCCACCCGAATCTGAGAGGGAGGGCAGGAAGGGTTACCTCAGTGCTCAGTTTTCGTTACCCCTCTTACATGCCCAGGATAATGTCGATCACCACTTTGGGGTCAGGAAGCCGTTTCCCCCAGGCCAGTTTGGGTAGGGGTCCTGGAGGTTTTTTGCCATCTTCTGGGCACTGTGTGGGGTGGCAGGGGAGGAAGTTGTGAATTTCCTGCACTGTGCAGGGGGTTGGACTAGATGACCCTGCAGGTCCCTTCCAACCCGAGGATTCTGTGATCTCCCTGCACACAGACACCAGCCTCAGATGCTCTCGAAAGGCTCCCTCGGAGAATCCGTGGCAGGTGACAGCTTGCCCTCTTCTCCCCACGCCTTTCGCTCCTCATTCGCCAGGCAAGGAGTCATCACTTGGGCGCCACAGCCCGTGTCCTGCCAGCCTCTCCAGCTGAGCATCAACCCAGTTTCTTTCCTGTGGATCAAAAGGGCCCTTCCAGGGCGGAAACCACCTGGCAGGCCTCCAGGGCCAGAGATGAGCACACACAGATAGGAGCAGCAGGTTGGGCTGGGACAGGTAGCAGGTGGAGTTCAAGAAGTCTGGGGCAATCCCATAGCGCAGGATGTGGCTGCCGGTTGCCATAGGGCAAGATCAGCTTTGGAGAGCCCCAAACATTTTCTCCATGAGAACTGATCTCTGTGGCCTGGAGATCAGTTGAAATTCTGGGAGATCTTTAGCCACCACCTGGAGGTTGGCAGCCTTATTGTTGCTAATAATCCTCCTTTCCCGTGCTGCCCATCTTGGAGGGGGGCGGTCTTCCTCTAGCTTTCAAGGAGGGGCAGCAGCAAAGGGCCTCATTTATACACTAACTGGCACTTAGAGTGTTCCTGGGAAGGGGCGGCTATGAAGAGTCACACGTCAGAGCCACAGCGCACCTCATGTGCTGTCTGGTGCTTAATGAAACGGCCTCACTGGGGTGATGCGCTCAGCTGCTTCTTGGGCTCGGAAGCATCTGCCCGAGGCCAAGCGTGTCTTGTCAAGGAAAGGTCGTGGGCCTTGGGGACTCTGTTACAAGTGCTGCGGCGCAGAAGAAAAATGGATTGTCTGCCTGGCCCTCTGTATTGCCCATTTGCAGTCACAGGGCAGCCACCAGACACGGGTCTCTACAGGCTCTCGGGGCTTCTCCCCCTCCCCTCCAAGCAGTGAAAAGCCACCTGGCAAATGCAGCCGAGCAACCTTGCTTGGCTGTCCCTTCCCTCCCCTTTCCATGGGCAATAATGGGCACATACAAGGCTTGGTTTGATTCAGGACGTCACCTCGCCTGCTCTGGCTCCGGGTCACCCAGTCGCCTGGCTCATTTTCTGTCCCCAGCGGCAGGCTGAGAACAGGCTAAGAATGTCCCAGCTGGGCAGGGCCAATGGGCTGCCTGCCTCAGCATTTGCCTGCCAAGAATATTCTCAAAGTGAGCCTGTTGTTCGGTTCAATCGAGCATCCTTGGATTCGAGTTCAGTGGCTCCAGAATCACCCCTAAGGCTTGCCTCTGGAGTCATATAGGCTCTGCAATAGATTAAAATTCTCGCTCTCATGTCAAGCATGCCCTAGACTATAGCACGGAGGGGTTATATTGTCATCCTGACTGCATACTTGGTAAGGAGCCCAGAGTGGACTGAGGTTGCCCTTCTGGCTCTCACGTGGCTACCAGCCGTATCTTCTGTCAATACATATCCAAAGCTTTTTTAAAATTCACAGCTTTGGGGAATGGCCAAAGAGTTAACTTCTCCCCAGGAAATTCTGAATGCCCACAAGGCCGTCCTGCAGCGAAGTTTCTCAGGGCGGGAGATCAGGAACTGCTCCCCAATTTGCTGAGAGTCGGCTTCTTATCTCTCGCCTAGGAAGAAAGGGGCAGTCACAGGTCTGTTCGACAATCAGCTCACGTTGTTTGGCCGAGGTAGGGGGCCGTTTTCTGGGCTGGGCTGAGTTGGAAGAAAACATGTTTTGCAGCTGCATTAACCTGCTTCTCTAGCAGCAATGCTGGATCCAGTATAAACCCTGGGCTCTTATATGAGTTGACAAGGGTCAATTGAATCGCTTCAAAAGTGGGGAAGCACAGTGGCCTTCAAGACCTCTGCTTTCCCAACAGCATCACTTCCAACTTGTCTGGGTTCAGTTTCAATTTGTTCACTTTTGGTCGTTTGACTACAGCAGTCACGCAGCAGCTCAAGACCTCTATCTTATCCCTGTTTAAGAGACTGGCTGGGGAGGGAGAGTCTCCATAATCCACAGACGTACCCTCAGCCTCTCATGGAGCCCTGCCCAACAAGCTCCCTTCACTGAATTACAAGACTGGGGCCAGATTATGTGTTATGCTGGTGCTTCCCCTGCAAGCCCCTGCCTAACAGTGGTTAAGAGCGGCAGGACTGTAATCAGGATAACCGGATTTGATTCCCCAGTCCTCCGCTTGAACCCAGCTGGGTGACCTTGGGTCCGTCACAGCTCTCTCATAGCTCTCTCAGCACCACCCACCTCACAGGGGGATTGTCATGAGGATAATAATAGCACACTTTGTAAACTGTTCGGAGTGAGCATTAAATTGTATTGTTGAATGCTTTCATGGCCAGAGAACGATGGTTGTTGTGGGTTTTCCGGGCTGTATGGCCGTGGTCTTGGCATTGTAGTTTCTGACGTTTTACCAGCAGCTGTGACTGGCATCTTCAGAGGTGTAGCACTGAAAGACTGTGACACAGAGATCTCTGTCTTTTGGTGCTACACCTCTGAAGATGCCAGCCACAGCTGCTGGCGAAACGTCAGGAACTACAATGCCAAGACCACGGCTATACAGCTCGGAAAATCCACAACAACCATCGAGCATTAAATTGTCCTGAAGGGTGGTAAATAAATCAAATATTATTATTAATGTTATCTACATACTCCTTGACTATGGTCCCAGGGGCCTCAGATCTGGGGCTGAAACATTCCCGCCCCGCCTGTTGGTCTTGGGGATTTCAACATCTCTGCAGAGGCCTCCTTTGCTAGTGCAGCTCAGGACTTCGCGGCCACTACACTTGTCGAAGTTTGATTTCTGGACTAGGGCGCTGGCCTTGGACACAGCTGCCTCCTCTCCCAGTGCAGCCACAAGAAGCAGCTTGCTGGTTTTCCAGGCAGTTGTGGGAGATGAAGCACAGGAGGCCTGGTAGGGCATGAGCACCAGTCAGGTTGGATCGGACACAGCTTTGGACCCTCTGATCACTCCTTCCCCCAAACTGCATCTGCAAGGTGCCTTCCAGTGGAGCATTCTGGGCTGCAGTTTAGAAATTCATGCAATTTGATGGGGCTCCAGCCATCAGCAGTGGAAAGTGCTTTCAAGTCATAGCGGACTTAGAGCAACCCCTATTGGGGTTTTCAAGGCCAGAAACTAACAGAGGGGGTTTGCTGTTGCCTGTCTCTGCAACCCTGGACTTCTTTGGAAGTCTCCCATCCCATCACTAACCAAGACTGATCCTGCTTAGCTTCTGGGATCTGATAAGATTGGGCTTGCCTGGGCTACCCGGGTCAGGGCCCAGCCACCCGTAGCCCACGGCAATTGGTTTGCAAGGCACTTTGCAGCTCAACATAAATCTGATGTGTGTTAATCTTGTCCCCTTAGTGATCTGCCATCTTCTTTCTTCCAAGAAAACCCTGCTTTGTTTAAGGACAGCCCTAAATACCTCTCCTTAGTTCTGCTGAAGTCTGAGAGGCTTTCACAGGAGGGGAGGGAGCTGTTCCTGTTGGCAGCAAAGGATAGGACTCGAAACAGTGGGTTTAAACTACAGGAGGGAAGGTACCAGCTAGACGTTAGGAAAAGCTCTTTCATGTTAAGAGTAATGCAGCAGTGGACTCGGCTGCCTGGGGATGTGGTGGGTTCCCCCCATTGGCAGTCTTCAAGGAGCAGCTGGATGAATCCTTGTCGGGGATGCTTTAGGCTGTTCCTGCACTGGGCAGGGGGTTGGACTAGATGGTCTCTGAGACCCCTTCCGACTCGGGGATTCTGAGATCCTATGAATGATCCTAATCCAGCAAGAACAAAATGAGCCAAGCCCAATGACAGCCCCTCTAGTCCAGCCTCTTGTGTCCCAGAACGACTGACCAAATGTCCCAGAGCGCCCTCAGCAGAAGCCCAGAGGCCAAAGCGTTCCCTGCTCTTGTCCCTCCACCCACAGCAACTGGTATTCAGAGGTATGCTGCCCCTGAACATGGAGGCCCCGTTCACCCATCTAATTGCTTCAGTCTGTGGGATATCAGTGCGGCTTCTTGTGGCCAACACGTCTGGTTAAAGTCACTAGCATGACTAACGGTAACTTGCAGCACTTTTCCTGGCCCCTCTTTGATAGAGCAACCTTTGTATACAGTGCAGACCCCACCTGGGCAAGGTGCTGAACTGGATGCTGCTCCATCAGGCCATAAACCAAGCAGGCAGGTCCGGGGAGCATCCTCTGTGACCTCACCAGTCCAGCAGCCTCCCTTCTCTATGACCTCATCGGATCAAGCCACGATGTCACGCCCTGTAGCCAGGCAACCGTAGGTAGACTCCTTCAAGTGAGTGGCTCGGTGGTCCAGAGGGCACCACATCTTGGACAGGTCGCATCGTTCACACTGAAAGGCAGCTGCTCCTCAGGGCTGTTTCCCCTCCAGGTGAGTGGCACAGGGCCATCTGGGAACTTCCAAAGGGAAAGGTGGCGTGGGGGAGTAGGACATAGCCTGGATTTGAGGATATTTCGCTCAACACATGTGAAATTTGTCAGGGCTTTCCTTGCCTTTCAGTCTCGGGGCTTGCATGGCTCTGTCCTGCGATACGGGAACTAATTACACACAGGAAAGACCTCTCAAGGTCAGTTCAGAAGAAAACCACAGCCCTTCTGGTTGCCTGTGGGCTTGATCCCTAACATCTGGCTCTTTCGAAGCAAGCGCTGGAATTCACTGAGGCCAGCACGTGGCAGGTGCCAAGATTCACCTAGAAAATATTGTCACGGAGCACAAACTTCGGGGTCGGGGGGAGTGGATCTGTGGCTGACTTTCAGCCTTGCCTCTCTACCAGGAACTCACCCTGTCCGTCCCTTAGGGAGACATTATGATGCAAAAGATGCATGAAGGAATCACACCTTCATAGCTTCAGTTTAACATCTGAAACTGTTTGCAGTCTTCTGCCAACTGGAAATAAGCCGAGGACTGACTCTTCCTAGCTGTTGCTGCCACATGTTCTCTGTGGTCTCCTGAAGCCTCTTTGAGGTTAGAGGCTTTGTGGTTGGGGGGAGAGGAAAATGACGGGTGTGGGCCAGGAGGGAAAGCTGCGTGTTTTCACTCTCTCGGACTGCCCTCTGCTGGAGGCACAGAGGACCTTCCTCCCTCCCTCTGGGATTTTCATGCAAGTACCAGAATGCCAAACTGGCTAGGGAGATCCAGGTATGCGCTCCCAGGATGGAAATCACACCCCAGCCAGGAGTGATCCTGGCAAGGCGCTAGCTCACAATGAGTATCCCACCTCACAGTGCCTCTGGGAGCGATCCCCCATCTGCCCTTGCCTGGGGCTTGAGGCTAGTTTGAGGTGTCACGTTTTAAAAGCACACGCTGGTGTGAACCTAAAACTGTGCCACAGAGAGAGAAGCCCGTTCGACTCAACCAGTCTTGCCTGCTCAGGTGAGAAGAAGCAGAGACCGTTCCCAAGTTGTTTAGATGGGTGGGTTTCAGTGCACAAAGAGCGCCCTGGGTGCCAACTGCAGATATGTAGCAACCTTCTGGATTGCCATGAGAACAGAAGGAAGCCAACATCCTTTAGATGTCTGTCCAGACACATTTTCTGAAGCAAGATACAAAGCTCTTTGAGATTTTTGCCCCATGCCTTTTTCTCATGTGGCCTTTCTAGTAAAAGTATGAGAAAACTTCCCCAAATTACACCAGCAGTCCTGCATGCCAACCCGCCCTTTCACCTGCTCTCTGAAAAAGCTTACACGATTTGTGTTGTGGGTATATTTCTATGCCAAGCCAAATTCCAAATATATCTTGGGGTCAAAAAATGTCCCACAAAAAAATTGTGTGTGTGTGTGTGTGTGTTGGGAGGAAATAATTGTGTTTTACAGCACCCCAACACCGGAACACACAATTTCATGTCAGGTGGAATGTTACTTGTGAGTTGTTTCACCCCTGCCCTTTGGCATATTGAAAACTCACAGCCGTTCTGTTCCTTTACAAAGTTACAATTTTCAGTTTGATATATCAAAAATGATGTTTTGAACCTAAGATACTAGAAAACTAACATAAACTGTTACGATTTTCACAAGATTTAGGGGAACACCTGTTACATTAAAAATTGCTAGCATTGTTAGCCTTTGGGGTATTTTTCAGCCTCTCTCTCGCAGACTTTTGTGCTTCTATCAAAAGGACATGTCAGGGTCTGTCCTGGGCAGCTGGAACACCCATTCCCCTCAAACAGCAATTACGTGTTTGCAAAATGGGTTTCACTGACAACTCGCTTGGGGATGGGGGAAACGAGCTTTCCAAGCGATGGAAACTCTGTAAGAGACAGCGAGTCCAGGAAAAGACTGCTGCATGTGAAGTAGACCCTACAGGCCTAGACTGGCCGCAGGATAAAATAATGCCGCTGAAGACAATCTCTAGTCATAAAGAAGCTCTTCACTCTTTTGTGTAGCCCCAGCTCCTGGCTGTCTGGGAATGAACACCAAAGTAGTTGCCAATCCCACCGCAAACAGCAAATGACAGCTTGGCCTGGAGAATTCCCACTTATAGGCAGCCTCTGCCTTTGGCGGCCAAGCCATTAGCAGTCCAAAGAGTTCCTCACAGCTGGGGGGGGGTCTCAGCACAAGGGGCAGTTTTCAGTCCCCCCTCCTCCCTCAGGACTTCACGGCTGGCACTTGGGGCATGGCCACATTTAGTAGCGGGATAAGGACATAAACTTTACTATGTGCTACTGCTTGCTATCTGATCCCACCTGGTAGTTCTAGGTTGTTTTCTGTTACATGATTTGTGTGTATTATTCTTAGAATTGCTTATGCTCTGTTTCAGCATTTCTCCAACTCTGTATTAGATTTCTGCTGGTTTTAAATCCTTGCAAATTTGCATTCATAGACTCTATAATATTATTTATGGAAATGTCCTTGTCATTGACTGTACTAACTCACATTGTGTTACCCGCTTTGAGTCTCAGTGAGAAAGGCGGACTATATATAACATACGTACATACGTACATACAGACAGACAGACATAAGCAACTGTTTGGCAGCAACATTGTCCAGATCTTCCAAGAGAACTGAGTGAATGAAAGATGTCCATCGCCAGAGAAAAGGAAACAGCTAGTTTGGAAGAGTTCTGTGTTGCTCGGGGCCTGAGATAACAGTGCAAGCTAAATTTGTGGGTTTTTTACAAAGAATTAAAGGAAGGAAGGGGTTTTCCAAACTTCTTGAGGGTTGCCCCTTGGCATGCAGGACTGGCAGGACTTTCCATAAGGGCAAAAGGTGTGTCTGTCTGATTGGCCTCTGGTGAGAATGTCGATGGGGAGGGAGGGAGGGAGGTATCAGGAGAGGCAGGTGGCTGCACAAAACAACAAAAGCAAATGAAATCCTGCCCCCCAGAAAGCCAGTTCCTGTGAGCTGCACAGCGGATGCTCAGTGGTCACAAACCCTCTTTTCAGAATTTATTCTAGCTTTGCTGGACCACACCAGCGGGATTCCTCCTTGGCCCCTGCCTGGCTTTGCTAATTTCAGCCAGCGTGGCCCATATTTTCAAACTTCCTCACAGAGACTTAAGTCTTCACACAGACTTTTGAGGGCTAGAAGCCTTTTTCGCTGTGCTCCAGAGCAAGCACAGAAGCACCCAGCTCTAGCCAGGAGTTCTCCTCCGCTAATCCACTGGGGGCACTGCAGAGCTGGCTGGCCTCACACCTGGTTTCCCTTTGTCTCTTTCAGCATCAGGCCATGGAGCAGAGAGGGTCCCTCTCCCCCAGCCTTCCAGGTAAGATCCTGTGCGGGGGGGGGGACAGAACCCTCTTGTAGGCGGCCCCCTGAGAGGAGCATCAGTGGAGCTGGAAAGCGGGAGCTCAGGCTCCAAAGACCAGGATGGGGCATCAAAACTCATGCGGAGGCCGGAGGGGGACCGCAGAGGGTCCACTTGCCGCCCTCCTTAAAGGGCACATTTCAATGAGAAGGGCCAGGACAGTGCAGGGCAACCCAAAGTCCATTTTGAGAGGTAGGAGGAAGCCAGGTTGACTAACGGAAGCATTTTTATCACACTTGATCCTAATCCATAAAACAGCTTACATCCGCAGTGCAATTAAAAACTATATTTAAATGACCAAACAAAAAGTCCGTGCCAACTGCTCACCTCCAGGCCTTCTTGAAACCGCCACTCCTGGCACAGGTTGAGGAAATCAGCTGCGGGGGGGGGGGAGTTTGGCCACTTAGCTGGTCACGTATGCCAGGTGACAGGGACAGCAGTGGAGAACTTGGGGTAGCTTGTCCAAGAAGGCAAAACAGTCAGAAGGAACCCAAGCTGGTGGGAGGCACTCCTTTGGGAAATTGGGCCTTTCAAGTATGAAGGGCTTTAAAGGTTAATACCAGCACTTAAGAACTGAGCCCTGAAACAGACTGGCAACCAGCCCTTTCAAGACCGCGGTGACGTGCAAGCATGGCCCGGCATCTGCCAGCACGTGGGCCACTGTGTTTTGCACCAGCTGTAGTTTTCAGTTTACATTCATGTATAGTGCACTACAGTAGACCGGTCTAAAGGGTATGGAGGCACAAATTCAGCTTGGCGAGGGGTGTGGATTCCCCAGGGGTAGCCATGTGAGTCCACTGTAGTAAACAAATAGAAGTCCAGTGACACCTTAAAAGACTTCCAGGATTTATCCCAGCATAAGCTTTCGAGCGGGAATCAACCTTATTCGTCTTTAAGCTGTCCCTGGGCTTCTGCGTGTTTGTGGAGCCTGCGGGAAGGGGAGTGTCCGGGGAGGGGTGTGTGTAGGGGGAGGGGGGCTGGGGACCTGGGTTCAGGCCCCCACTCGGGCCCAGGGCTTGCAGGGTGACCGGGGGCCAGTCGCTGTCCTTCAGCCGCACAAGGGTTGTGATCAGGATACCAAGGGGGAAGAGAACCGGGGCTGTTCCTCGCAGGGTTTTAGACAGTCCTGCAGGCGCCCCCCTCACCTCGCCTCTCTCCCCCCTCTGCAGCAGAGACTCCATGTCCCATGAGCGAGAACCCCAACTATGGAGATGAGGAGCTGGATGAGGAGACTGTGTAAGTGCCCCACGGGGCTCCTGGGACCCGGGCAACGTGAGAGGGGGCTCTTCCAGCTGGCAGGCCCAGCTGGCCCAGCCTCCTGCAGCTCCCCTGGAAACCAGCCTACGCAAGGCTCCGCATGCAGGAGGGGGGACCCTTGTAGATCCTTCCGACTCTTCCATGCTCGGTTCTCAGCCGGCAATGCAAGAGGGGAAAGGGCCACGCACGCTGCGGGGCCATCGGTCTCAACCCCTTCCCCTATCCCACTGCCCTGTGTGATCGCTGGGTGGGAAAGGGACTAGCCAGAGGTTTTGCCAAAACTTTTGTGTCCCAAAGGGCAACAAAGGACCAGGGTCTGGAAAGCGCCAGCTATCTGGCCGATCTGGTTTTGTGGGCCACCCACCACCCAACGGAGGCAACAGAGTCCAAGCATGCCTAGGCTGTCCCACTGCCCATTTCCCAGTGTTTGGGGCTGGCCATAGCGAGGAACACTCTGTACATGGCCAGAGGCACCGCCCTCTTCAGGCTTCCTTCTCGTGTCCCAAGGCCAACCCTTAGCAACAGGAACGGGGTCTTGGCGTCCTCTCGGCTGTGAAGGCAAACACGGGGCATGGCTGGCCAACCGCTCTCTCCCCGTCCTCAGGAACTTCATCTCAGCCCTGTACACAGCCCTGGGGCCTCTCTTGCCGGAGGTGACCAAGCTCCAAGGCCATCAGGACCCTCCTGCTCACCTGATGGTCGACATGAAGGCCAAGCTGAGAGAGCTGGGCTCCAGCGTGTCTGATGCCAGGAAGAGGCTGCTGCAATACAACATTTACCTGGTGAGTCCCCTGGGCAGGCCGGCTGCCAGGCGGGCACGCTGCCTCAGAGGGCTGGGATGCCGTAGAGCTGGCCCTGCCTGCTGTGGCTAAAAGGTTGGCCGGGTCCCACACAGCTCAGGTGAACCCTTTGCTGTTCCTTCCCGTAGAAGAAGAGACTTGCCAAGGCAGCCCAGGAGAAAACAGCCATGAAGGAGCAGCAAGGGGAAGAAGGCACTGAGCAGGTGAGCCCCTCCCACCCACCCACTTTTCTCTCTTCAAGGAGTCCAATCCCATCCTCCGTCTCCAGCCCACTTGCTTGCAAAGGGGGCTTGGGGAGGGGCCGCGGCTCAGTGGAAGAGCCTCTGCTCGGCACGCAGAAGGTCCCCCGTTCAGTCCCTGGTGTCTCCAGTGATCAAGGGGACCCTGGAGAGCCACTGCCAGTCTTAGACAGTTCGGACCCCGCGGGAGTGCTGATCAGATTCCGAATAAGGCAGCTTCATGTGGACGGGGACAAGGGTAGAGGTGGAGGCCGGGAGAGCAAGCGCAGGACAGCAAACAACATCCAGGGGACCAAGGGGACGGAGGGCAATGAGGGACGCGGTGGGGGATGGAGGGGCCCCCCCGGCTGTTCGCCATCTTCTGTTTTGTCTCCCACTTAGGAGTTCTCATCACTGGAGTTGCAGAGGCTGAAGCCAGCAGAGAGGGTCCACAGGCGGAGCACGAGGAACCAAGACCCTCGCCTGGCTGCGCTGGGGGAAGACAGCCCACGGCCAATGCGGGTGAGACGGGGATTTGGGATGGGAGCAGGCTGCAGGAACAGGGGGGGGGGCAGCTGGCGCGGCACAGCAGCTGGGCAGCAGGGTTTCGGGAAGCAGCAGCGTGTGTGCGTGCCTGTGTGTGTGTGTCTAGTCCTTCTGCCCGGCACTGTTTCCCTGCTTTGAATCTCCTGCTCCTTAGCTGCCATTATTGATTATTTATTAAAATGTTTCCCACTCATCTTTTGAATAAAAATAAAATGCTTTGAGTTAGCTCTCAATCAAAATAAAAACTACAATACAGGAATGAAAAGCAGCATCAAGTAACACGATTCAGGAAACTAAAATTAGCAGCAAATTGAACAAGAAACCATTGCTTAAAAATATACAGATCACTTGCCCACCACCCTCAGGATCAAAAGTGCCCTTTCCTGAGGCCAACAAGGAGGAAGCCCAGCAGACATCCTCACTGGGGGAATCCCATGTCTTTGGAGCCACCACTGAGGAGGCACCACCAGGCAGCAACCAGACAGTGGGGGAAGCGCCAATAACCAGGGCCTCTCCGGAAGAACTTAAAGGACAAGGAGCTTTTCTCAGGGCGCCCTTTCCTGATCCGTTTAGCAGGATTGCTTAAAAGTTTTTTAAAAAGCCAGCGATGCTGATCACAGACCAGAACCTGCCCCCCCCCGCCCATGTTGTATCTAGTTTGCTCCTAGCTGTGAGTTTTGGGCTATCTTGTGGGGTTGGTGGGGGGCATCTCAAGGGTCCATTTTATCCCCGATATTCTTTAATCTGTATATAAAAACCTCCATCTGAGATCCCTGGGAGCTTTGGAAGGGGTGGTGAAGACACCCGTCCCTACAGCTTATTATCTGCGCCTCCAGAAGCGGCCGTGGAGGCCCTGAGAGGGTATCTGAGGCTGGGCTCCAGGGCTGAAGGTGGACAACCGGAAGCTTAATCCAGGCGAGGCGGAGGCAGTCCTGGACGGAAGAATGCCTGGCTGGTGTTGCTTTGCCGGATGGGTTAGGCCCTCTTTAGAAGATCGGGACTGAGGCTTGGAGGGGGGGGGTCTTGGACCCAGCCAGCGGTGTTCTTCAGGCAGACATCTCCTGGCGTGCCCTCTCTCAGGACTGTCCGTCTGCCAGACATGGAGATGGTGCAAATTTCAATTTTGCTACTGTGAAATATGTTTAAGGCCTCAGGGCAACGCTTGAGTGGGAACGAGGCACTTTCCCTTGGTATGGGGCAGGCGTGGAAGGGTACAAAGGAAGTGGTTCCCTGCTGCCAGGACTTTTACTCTGAGGGGGGAGAAGAGAACTGAGGGTGACGGAAGATCTCACTGGTCTAAATCTCTGATGTGTGCCGTGGAACCATCCAGTCTGGTCACGCCCACGCCCCCAGGCTCTCTCGAGCCCATCAATCTGCATTTGCACCCACTGGTTTTGCTGGAGGCGGGCAGGAGGAGGTGCCCCAGTCTGGATTTATCCTTGGGGAGTGGTGAAGAACCACCCCACCCCTATCACGGACTCTCCTTTTGCCTCTCCAGGAGCAAGCAGAAGAACACGCCCGCTCTTACTCCGCCCCGCAAGGGACACAGAAAAGTGCTAGCAGGCTGGACAACTTAAGTAAGTCGGAGCCGGTCTCGGCAGAATTCCCTCTCCTGTGTGTGAGAGTTTAGAAGCCTTTGAGCTAGATTCGGTAGTTTACCGTAGATTTTGCCCTCTGCAGCTGCCCTTTTATCCAGGGAATATGATCTCTCGGGGGTCTGAAGATCGGTTGTAATTCCGGGAGAACTCCAGGCCCCCACCTAGTAGCAGCCCTGTGGCTGCTAAGTGTTCTCTTCATTCTTCTTTGCCAAATCTCTCCCTGAGATCAAGCAGTGTGTCTCTAGTCCTCTTTTTAGGCATCTGAGTCCGTTTCAAATCAGTTTCTCTTTCGATTTAGACCTCTAAGAAGTAATGTATTTATTTATATACTACGAGCGTAGTTGAAAAATTAAAAATAAGATGAGCCATTAAGCAAGCAAACACATCCTGGCTGTATCGGACTGCTTTTACCCTTTGCATCATATACGGTGTAACAACAGGCAGAAATCCACCGGTGAGGAAGTCCTCACTATCCCGTTCACAAATCTCAAAGATAAATTAATGAGAAACCAAAGAGAATTTCTCTTTCAAAAGAAAATAAGAGGAACTAATTGATATATCTAAAAAAGAAAATTTTGGGAAAAGAAATTGTACTCCCCCGAACCACTCTAGTTAGCCCCCTAGTATGCCAACGCGCACAACCAGGTCTGCTTTTGAGCCACTGGGTGTAATTCAAATTGTAGCGAGGAAGGATTCGGGGATCATCCAGCCGCCTTCAGTCCATTCCCTCCCGCGCCTCAAGAAGGCCATTCTTCCAGTAAGCTCTTCCCCGAACTGCCCCAGCCCCACCATGTCTCCCCCTCCCTTGACACCCCTTTGTCCCGCCTGCCCTACTCACAGTCCGAGTTCTTCCTTTCTCCCAGGCTGGACTGCATTGCCTCCCTGTTGTGTACAGCACCCAGCACACTGCTAGTGCTTGATAAGAGCTAAGGAGAAGAACGAGCTGAGCCACTGGAGTTCCCCCTCCTGGAGTCTAACGGGGCCTTTCTTGTCTCTGCTCTGCAGCCTCCCGCTCCAGCTCTGACAGAGGCCAGCTGTGATCACCGAAGGCGGCGGCGGCGCGTGGATCTCCCCCACATACACGCCATTCCCCTTTCCCACTGAGACCCCAAGGAGTTCAGTGAGACCGAGCCCCGCGGCTGGACCACGTCCCGCTCACCCGGTTGTAACAATAAAGACCTCTCCGTGTCCAGGGCCAGCGCTTCTTCCTTTCCCAGGGACCAGCCTCACACGTGCTTCTCTGGGCAGTTTGACCAAAGGCGGGATTTGGGAGCCTAGTTTCAGCCTGCGCAGTCACTAGAAAAGCATTGCGACTATGGTGCTATCCTCCGACAAGATTTGCCCCCCCCCAGATGCAATGCAATTGGGAGTTCGCTGGCAGGCGCCAAACTTGCCAATGACAGCCAGTGTGGTGTAGCGGTTAGAATGACGTAAGATCTGGGAGGCCTGTGTTCGAATCCCTGCTCTACCATGGAAGTTTGATGGGTGATCTTGAGCCAGTCACACCTTCTCAGCCTAACCTACCTCGCAGGTTCATTGTGATGGTAAAAGGGTGGATAGGAGAATACTCTGGTCCCTCATTAGGGAGGAAGGTGAGGTATAAATGATGTAAGTAAAAAAAAATAGGTTGCTGTTGAAATACTAACCAACTTTATTGTAGCATAAGCTTTCAAGAGCCACAGCTCTCTTCATCAGATGCATCCGACAAAGAGAACTGTGGTTCTCGAAAGCTTATGCTACTATAAAGTTGGTTAGTCTTAAAGGTGCTACTGGACACTTTACTATTTTGCTACTACAGACTAACATGGCTAACTCCTCTGGATCTATGTTGAAATACTGCAAGGTTGAATCCACATTACCTCGGTGCATCCCGGTGTTGCACTAAATGTTCGCTAAACACCCGGAAGTATAGCGTCTTTCAAGTGCGATTTCTGAATCGCACTAGAAAGATGCTATACTTCCGGGTGTTTAGCGAACATTTAGTGCAACACCGGGACGCGCGGAGGTAATGTGGATTCAGCCCAAGTCAGGCAGCTCCAAGAGGGAAAATCTTCAAGGAAAGCTACAGCTTTTTATTCAGACGGCCACCCACAGTTAGAGGTGACTTATTGCAACTTGGCAAGAATTGTTTTCCAACATCAATCAATCAACATAGCACAAAATGTCTTCAATTTTGTACGACACCAAGCTCCACAGATCAAAAACTGTTCTCTGGACTTCTGCAACAAGAGCCCTCGCGAAGTTGCAAAGGCCCTCTTTGAAAAAGTGGCACCCCAAAGGTCTGGGGTAGTGGACGGGATGTCAGATCAGGAAAGACAGGTGAATTTTGACATAGTGGAATGACTGGGGGGGATGACAAAATGCAGCATCTGCTTCAGGTCCTGAGGAGCCTGGCCTTTCATGCGTCATTCTTACTGGACTCCATCGATAGCCTGCCTTTCTTCCACTCGGGAGCTCCAGGCGGCTTGCTTAGTTCCATCTTGAGGATGGCAGCCTGTGCCCACCAGCCCACCTCTGTAGCACACTTACAATTCTGGTTCTAACTTCAGTATCCTAAAAAATGGGATTTACGTTTCTGTTCACATTAGAGTAATTCAGTTTGGACTCTGGTTCTCTTATCTGCTCCGAAGTGGATTTTCCTCATTTCAAAAAACATAAACCATTTGAAATAATGACTCACACTCTGTAATCCACCTTGAGTCTCGGTGAGAAAAGCGGACTATAAATAATGTAAATAAATAAATAAATAAAAATACGTGCCGGCAGACACAGGTTAATCAGATCTCTCCCTTCAGCAAACCACACACTTCCCAGCGAACATGTTCTGCTGCCCCTGCCCCCCCTCCAACTGAGAGCCAGTTTGGTGTAGTGGTTAAGAGCACAGGACTCTAATCTGGAGAACCAGGTTTGATGCCCCACTCCTCCACTTGAAGCCAGCTGGGTGACCTTGGGTCAGTCACAGCTCTCTCAGAGCTCTCTCAGCCCCACCCGCCTTACAGGGTGTTTATTGTTGTGGGGATAATAATGACATACTTTGTAAACTGCTCTGAGTGGGTGTTAAGTCATCCTGAAGGACAGTATATAAATCCAATGTTATAACTACACCTCAGTTTATTTTAGAAAATATCCATTCTGTGATGCTTAAGGCTGCTCAAACATTCTTTAAAAATAACTAAAACAAGACATCCATAAAATACAGTCAAAATTTAGAAAGAGTAGCTAAATTCCTTCAACGGCTTTTGAGAACAAATGTGTCTCCGGAAAGCCTGTAAGAAGGAGACTGAACCCTCCTCATCGGCGAGGGAGTTCTCTAGTTCGGGGGAGCTGGCAGTCGAGCAGTCCCTCCCGTGAATTCCCGCCGCGTGGTTCCCAGAGTGAGGTGCCACTAGGCAGTGTGAAAACCCAGACAGGAGGGGGGGCCGTGGCTCCGTGGCAAAGCATCTGCTAAGCAGAGGTGGGTCTACAGTGAAACTAACGAAGCTTAAGCTTCAGGGCCCCTAATCCCAGAGGGCCCCTGCAGCAACTTTTTTTCAACAAAAATTAATGCAATTTTTTAAAGGGTTTGTTATTAAAAAGGCTGTTTTAGTGATAGAATCATAAGCCAATGGGATGAAGTACTTAATATTGCCCTTAGAATGGAGCATGCTCAGTGTTGCAGCTTCCCCTAAAGTGGGTTGGTTGTTCCCAGTGGCCCAGCAGTTCAGCCTGGCCCAGGAAGACGCAACAGCACCAGAAGGGGGTGGGGAAGACCTGCCCAGATCTTCTTGTTTCAAGGCCCATTTTGGATTATTGCAGGTAAATGTTGGTAACCTGTGCAATTATTAGAGCTCTTTTAAAACAAAAGTGAACTTACTTCTTGAGAAGTTATTAAATGTTGGTTTGGAATTATTAAGACTATTAATGGGAAATTGATGTGATTGTGAAAAATACGTCATTTTATAGTTATTAATCCTTTTAGGACTGTTACAATACATCTTCTGTTTGTTAATGCTTCTGAGGAGTTTGGCCTGGCTACAGCACCACAAGGGTGTGGGGAAGGGCCTGCCCAGATCTTGTTGTTTCAAGAATGCTTTGGATTATTGCAGGTAAATGTTGGTAACCTGTGCAATTAATAGAGATATTTTTAAAACAAAGGTGAAGTTACTTCTTGGAAATTAGTGAAGTTACATCTTGGAAACTTCCTAGGAAATTTTTATTCACACAAGTGACTTTGACCTGTGAGATAACAAACAAGCCCTGGATGTATATCATAAATCACTCACTAACTCAGGGCACCTTCCCTTGGCCACACAAAGAAGCGTTATCTGCCAGCTAATTAGAAAACCATCCCTAGACAAAAACAATGTAGCCAGTTATCACCCAGTCTCTAACCTGCTCTTTCTGGGCAAAATGATTTAAGAGAATAGTCATCTTAGATAACTCTGGTGCTCTGGGCGTTTTTGGTGTGGTTTCAGGCAGGATTATCGGCTCAGGGGTTCAGTTAACCCTTGCAGACTCAGTTAATAGCCTGTGGGTTATACTAGACTCAACACTACTGGTAGAGAAGCAAGTTAATGCAGTAGCAAAAAAGGCTTTCTCCCAACTCCAGACTAACCTGGAAGACAGCCCCCTTCTTTGACACAGCCAGTCTGTCCACCTGGATTCATGACACGGTAACCTTGAGACTAGACTACTGAAATGCACTTTACATAGGTCTCCCCTCAAAGCTGACTCAGAGACTCCAGCTGGTGCTGAATGCTTCAGCTCCGTTATTATCAGCAGCTAGACGGAGCAAGAGCATTGCTCCCACTCTGCAAGCACTCCATTGGCTCCCCATCAGTTACCCAGCTCAGTTCAAGGTTTTCACTCTCACACACCTGCATGGCCTTGGCCCCTCAGATCTGCAGGACTGTCCTCTCCCTGTGCTCTGCTATGGCAGCTTTGCTCATTTGAACAGGGCCTCCTGCAAATGGGCAAAATCAACAGCTGACGGTCCACGTGCCTTCTCTGTGGTGGCCCCCACCTTACGGAACAACCTGCCTGAGGAGGTCAGGAAAGCCCCCTGGTTTTTTTGCAAACTATGAAAAGCTTAATTATTCAGCAGGGTTTTTTTAAAAAACTCAGGCAACAGGGCTGCACTCTAAGGAAATGGTTCAGAGAGATGCTTTGGTAAAGAGACAAGGGCTGTAGACTGTAGACTATATGACTGTCTGTTGATTTAGGTATGCTCCTACTGGGTAGTTTCCGTGTCGTTTAATTTGTCATGTCAAATTACTTATGTTTTGTTTCAGCAGTGTTCCATCTCTGAATTCCTTCATTCAAATTTATGCTTTGCGTCAAATTTCTGCTGTGCGTACTTTATTGTATTCTTGACAGAATGTCACATCTGTTGATTGTATTGACTTAGACTGTGAAATGTGCAGTGAGGAAGGCAGACTATGAATTCAGTCATTCAGTCCTTGGCACCTCCAATTCAAAAGACCCAGTAGCAGACGATGTGAAAGACCTCCGGCTGAAACCTGGAGACCCCCTGCCCGCCAGAGGCGATGACACCCGCCTTGATGGACCAGGGAGGCCTGATTCAGCATAAGGAAGTTTCATGTGACAAGTTTCTCCACTTTGGAGTTCAGACTTGCAAACTTTTCTCTCTCCCCCCCCTGCCCCCTTTAGTTCCATTCCTCAGGCTCTAAGAGGAATTTTAACTAGGCATTTGTATTGTTTTCATTGTATTACTGGACACTTTTGTTGCTCTGTGTCCTTGCTGCTATTGGTCAGCTATTAGCTGCTTTCAGTCAGAAGAGATAATATAGATAATATTTTAAAATTTATAATTTTAAAATAAATAAATAAACCGCTCCCCAGTGCAAGCAAGAGAGAGTTCATGGCCCCCAAGAAAGCCATTAAGGAACATTTAGCATCACGCAGACAGCAGGTTAGGCAAGGCCCACCCAACCCCCCTGAAAGAGAGCCCAAAGTAGTATGAGCCATTTCCAAAGAATGTATTCCTCTATCTATTCTATACCTATTTGGGGGGATTGTCCCAGGCCGGTTCGTCCTCCACTCTCCTGCTCTTCTGACTGTGGCTTAGTCTAGAGGGCTTCCCCTGGGAAGCCTCACTGCAGGTCAAGCTGCTAGACCTAAGGTGCCTCGAACGGCCACATTCCTGGAAGGAGCGTCCCAGCCGGCCTGTGGGCCTTTCCGTCAGCCTCAGCTCCAGAGAACACCCCCATGCGTGTCTCCCCACGGCACCTCCTTCGGTAGAAAGCTGAGCATGCCCCAAAGGATCCTTCTCTTCCTCAGCCCTGGTCGTCCAACCAGGTGCGAGTCCCTGCTGCAACAATCATTTCTTCTCCAGGATCGAGGCAATGATCGACATGGTCTGGTCCGCTTCCTCGCAGTGGCTGGAGGAGGCACCTTCCCCCCCAGCGTCTGAGACAGGTTTCAGCCTTTGAGGCCTCAGCCTGACCCCTCCCTCCTGCATCCTCAACCAGTTCCGCGCAGCTGCAGATGCTGCTCTCATTGTCCCAGCCCCGCACCCTCTCCTCACATTCTGTGCTAAACTGGGGCAAGTCCTCTGCAGAAAGGGGGGGGGGTTGCACAGAGCGATTGTCAGGTGATGCCCGAGAGGCATCCTTGCAGGCGAAGACGGTGTTGCTCCCTGCACCCTCCTTGCCTGCTTCTGACTGGATCCACTCTGGCAGAGGGGCTGGCAGGTCTTTATCTGCACCCAGAGATGACAGATGGGGCCGCTGCTTCGGGTCGGGCTCTCTGGAGACTTTGGAGCCTTTACCTGAAGACTCACTGTCTTCTTCAGAGGATTGGAAGCCCTCAGGGGCCGGTGGGTCCACAAATGCCCCACTTCTGTGGGTGGCCTTAGGAGAGTCCAAACTTTGGCAAGGAAGGGCCTCACGTGGGCCATTTCAGCCCCAATCCAGGCCGAAACAGGCCCCAAAAGGCCGAGAGTCAGGTGGGCAGGGCCACCTGGCATTTGACCTCTTGGGGGAACTGCCAGAACTGCGTTCCTATGCGTTCCCCCTCCAAATGAGCCCCGGATGTGGAGAATTTTACTCCTTCATTCAGTGCAACTCAGTGGACAAGTTCAAATTTGCATACCGTTAAAGGAATTAACGGAGACATATGCAACTGATAACACCCATTTTATTTTCTTCTTCTGATGCAGAAACCTTTCAGCACTCAATTCATCCCTTCCAGAAAACTCTTTCTATTCTTCCTTGCTCATTTTTATTTTTTTTTTTAAATTTATTGGTGAGTATAAATTCCAAATTTAATACATACATTCCCTTAATATCTAATTGACCCTATCCCCCACCCTTTTCCTCCCCCCTCCCTATCGACTTCCAACAGTTTTCCAACCCGTAGCCCTTCTTATTACTTAAATCTATTCATTTATACTTTTCCTACAACTTATAATCGTAATATCCCTTACTCTAAGCAAATTCTAATTTTTCAGATATTCTATCAAATATATCAAATATACTATCAATATAGTATACATCTATCAAATATACTATCAATATAGTATAATATACATCTTATACCCCTTAATGTAGCAGACCAGTATAATATAGTACAATGTATAGTGAAAATCTTAGTTTAAACGTATTCTAATTCTTTTAAGCGTATATTCTATCAAATATACTACTATCAATATTATATGTATTATAAAACCCCTGCTGTATGCCATGCCACCAATGTAGCACAGCATACGACACAATATAACACAATCACATAATATAATATACCGTCTGATCCACTAACCTAATATATTGTATATAATATACCCCATTAGTATATCTATTTAACTACAGTCATAATCATATATTCTGAATAGAATTCCCCTAACCCTTATACTAGCTTAGATTATAGTTACATTTCCCCTATATGGTAAGATCCCTTCTCTCATCCCTTTTCCTTATTTTTCTTTAAAAATTCTCAAACTGCCACAGTTCTCCTTTTACATCCCATTTTTTTCCAAAAATTGCTTCAATTTCCCCCAATCAATTCCTTGCTCATTTTTAAAAAGCTTCTGGGGGTCTTTCCCCCCTTTAGTTTTCAATATTTTCCCAAAAAGGAATAGAATAAGGGACAAACCACCATTTAGCATAATAACCCTTTAGCAAAACTTCCTCTGTGCCAAGTGCATTTCCTGCATTAGCAATGGCATCAACTTTTGGCCAGAGTCTGCCCAAAACAGCAAAAGCTGCTTGGCTTGGAAAACATGTGCCCACATCCTGACCTCTTTAGTGTAATGGGTTTTGTTCCTCATCCCCAGGACCTCTTCCATCTTAAGGAGCCCAATGTCCCCATCTGACACTTGGTGATCTTTCCGAAATTGCACCAAACATCCTGTGCGGGTGTCCATCAAACCCTGACTGAGAGCCGAGTCTCCACTTCTAGCACCAACTTTGATGTTTCTCTAATGGCTTTTCGGGGTGTTCTTAGAAGATCTGCTGCTGGGGCATTCCCTCTTCTGCTACCGTTTCCTCCAGACCGTAAAAGGATTTCAAACGTGAATTTATTATATTTTATTGCCTTTTATCGTATTCAACTATTCACACGACACATGGGGGAATGGAAAGAGAGGGGAGCCATTAAAATACCATCTTAGAAATCAAATGGGGGCTGTCTAGGTCGCCTGAACAAGAGTGCTCCCCTGCTGAAAGCTTGCCTTTGCTCTTTTCTGCCATCTCCTGGGGCCTGACCCTTCTCTCTTGAGGGCCCTGCCAAGAAGAAAGGAAGCAGTCCAGTAACTCAAAGAGAAGGAGCCCCCACCCCAGCTACTTCCCTTGCACCAGAGCTGAAGGCGGAGATCCCTAAAATTGTCTGTTTTTCTGCAACAGTAGCCCCCCCCTTCCTTCCTTCCAAAGAGGGCCCAGAATTCTTCCCACAGATAAAAATATTCCCCAGTCCTGCTGCCCATCTGTTTGCTGCCCATGAAGGAGTCTCTCCGAGTCTCCCAGGTGAAGCAGAGAATCAGGAGCAGGGCCGCGATGCAGGACAAGACGTAGCTAGAGAGAACCCACTCCGTTTTTGCAAAGCTGGCCCTGCAGAGCCCTTGGGGGCCAAAGAAGCATCCTCCCAGACAGTGCCCCAGGGCGGCATCACAAAGCAGGCCTTCTGCAAGTGTCTCTAGAACCAACACTCCAAAAGAAGCTTTGGGACTGGGGGTTCTCCCAAACCATGGATGCTGCCTGCCTAGGTTGAATGGTGTGAATTCACTTCCAGTACTTCAACCATTGGGGCTCCATCCTGTCTGTGAAATGGAACCCAGCTGCAAATGCGCAGCTGGCAGGAAGGAGGGAGGAGCTGGGGGCTGAGCCATCAGTATCCAAGCACAGGGCACTTTAGGGCTTACATATACTAATGGCTCTGGCCCAAGTAGGACAATGGTTTTGCTGGAAATTAGCAGACTAATGCAAAGATTATGCATTGGAATTAATGAGAACAGACACACACTCTAGTGTAGCTCTGTAAGAATACTTTACTAAAGGATAAAAATAAGGTTTCATTGGAGAAAAATAATAAATTGCTAAGCTGACTACATCTTGCTAGAAAAGCGAGTGAAAGAGACTAAGCTGCTGAGACAAAGAACAATAAAACTTCAGTATATGGCATCACTTAATTCCCCGCCACCACCAATAAACAGGTTGCCCAATAAAAAACCCTAATTCTACTTCATTAAGACGACTGACACCCTCTTCCTTGACAGGAATCCGTATTCCAAGCCTAAGTGGTTACATGCAAATAAGTTTACTAACTTAGTAACACAAATAGTTTAACTCTTTCATGACTGAAATGGAAACACTTGCTAAATCCCAACAGGTTTGCCATCTCTCACCTTGCTAGAATGTTCATAGAATCATAGAGTGGGAAGGGGCCATACAGACCATCTAGTCCAACCCCCTGCCCAGTGCCTCAAGGGACAGAGAGAGAAACAGCCAAATGACCACTACAGCATATTCTCTTCCTCTTGTGGCCCGATGATCAAAACAACCCCAAGGTGGGACTGACTCTCCCAAGGAGGGATTATAAATTCTCTTTACACCAAGAAGAACTTGAAGCTTTCTTCCAGCTTGCTTTCCTTTGACCCCTTCCCACCCGGAAGGCATAAACCACAGGGGTCTATCAAGGGACTCCCATCTTGTCCACATGGCCAGGGACTAGGTCAGGTGGAACTTTAAACTGCTGCAGCTTCGAGCAATGCTAGCCTGCCGTGATTATCGAGGGCAGGGAGAGGGCAGGACTGCGTATTTTCACCTTGTTTTTGTTCCCTTGCTTGAGCTTGAAATGCTCAAACAGACCGCGGGTTCTTTTTTATTCAATTAGTAAACTTTCTTATATTTGGAATGCGCTAAGCCTGATCTCCGAAAATACACCACGCCTCTCTGGCTTTGCTCTCTGAAGTGTGGTAATGGGGAGTGGCAGCAAGTCAACCTGCCATTCCTTGGAGTACGATAGCTTGAAATAATGAAAGGGCCATCAACGTCCCCTGCTACTTGTGGGAGTGAAGTGGTGTTGCAGTAATATAGATTAAAGCACATTGTACTAAGCAATATTAAGCAATACAGAGTCATACAGCTGTATTCTGGGTGAACTTTTGCACTTTGCATGAAGTGTCTGTGTGTTTTTTCAAAATGTTAGGTAACCCAAACAGGTATGCTTTCATCTTTTGACAGCTAATTAAAAATAGTGGACTCTATCTAGATTAATGTTCCTCTATCAGAGAATGAACCAGTAGCGATCTACCAACTTAACTCTCTCTGTCAGTTCTTACAGAATTATAGTTTTGTTTAGCAAGTTGGCTATAACGTCACTTTTTGGCTAATTAAGAGGTTATACAATCGAAATTATGAATATCTAATGAAGCATCCAATCATAGTTTGTTTAGGCTATCACGTGAAAAGATCTTAGATTTTTGTGTAAGATAACCCATAAAACATGCAAATTCAGATAGTATATTAGAGTTCTGATTGGAAGAAATCTCATTAGGTGAGATTTTTATCTTTGAATTGTAGGTTATGAGAATCTTGATGCATTTCATAGAAATTTTGATTGTTTTAGCAAACCTAATTCTTATTGCCTTTCTGTGTTCTGTTTTTGTAGAGTTATATTAATAATAACCATGTATCTTTTGATAACATACTTCATTAAAAAACTAGAGTGTAATTTCAATAAAGGAAATAATAAACTCTAGAAAGGTTTCGGTATAATTTGATGAGAAGCAGCAAGGCAAAAAGGAACCCCACTAAATAAATGTACTGATAAACAGATTGATCAAAGAGCAGTCCTGTTTGACAGACCTTACTAATTGCCGGAAGCTGTCCAAGAGAAAAGATACATCTTTCTTCTGGGATAGTGGAAGCTTAGTTAAGAAATGGATAAAGAGTCCGTTACAGTGGGGGATGCAGCAAGTAGGCAGAGCCTCTAAATGGCAATGCACTTCTAACGTGCTAGGTTTGCAGGTCTGTGTAGCAGGAGGCGCTCTCAGGGTTGCTGGTGGCAGCAGGATATCCATTTTGGTTTTGGTACCCTTCCCCCAGAAGTGAGGGAAAGAGGCAGTGGCACCAAGTGGGAGTAGCATTATTATAGGATGGGGGAGACTTGTCTTGGCAGTAGTATGGCAGAAAGGATCTAGGGGTCTTAGTAGACCATACACTGAACATGAGTCGGCAGTGTGATGTGGTGGCTAAAAAGGCAAATGCAATTTTGGGCTGTATCAACAGAAGCAGAGTGTCCACCTCATGAGAAGTGATGGTATTGCTCTACTCTGCTCTGGTTAGACCTCACCTAGAGTATTATGTTCAGTTTTGGGCACCACAACTTAAGAAGGATATAGACAGGGGTCATTTCATAGAAAAAGAATTGGAGAAACTCATTAGCATAACTCATTAGCAAAACTCATCAGCATATGCCACGCCTCTTGCCATCATCGGAAGTGTGTCATTCGTATGATTGATTTGCATATGCCACACCCCCGGACATCACCTATTCTGGCTGTTTTGGACCCAATCCTGGCCATTCAGGGCCGAAATTGGGCCCAAAATGGAAAAAAGGGGCTGAAAATGGCTGAAAAGAGGCGCAAAATGGTCAGGATCGGGCCACTGATGAGTGGGAGAGTGATCCGCCACCAATCAGAGGCCCGATCCAGGCCGTTTCGGCCCCAATCCAGGCTGAAATGGGCCCAAAATGGCCGAGAGTCAAGTGAGCGGTGCCACCTGACATGTGACCTCTTTGGGGAACTGCCGAAACTGCGTTCCTGTGCGTTCCCCCTCGAAATGAGCCCTGGATATAGACTAACTGAGCGAGTCCAGAGAAGGGCAGCAAAAATGGTCTGGAGACCAAGTCCTGTGAGGAAAGGGTGAAGGAGCTCAGAATGTTTAGCCTGGGGAGGAGACGACTGAGAGGGGATATGATAGCCATCTTCAAGTATAGAGAATGGTGCAGAGTTGTTTTCTGCTGCCCCAGAAGGTCGGACCAGAACTAGTGGGTTGAAATTAAAAGAGTTTTTGACTGAACATTAGGAAGAACTTCCTGACTGTTAGAGCAGTCCCTGAGTGGAAACAGGCTTCTTCGTGAGGTGGGGGGCTCTCCTTCTCTGGAGATTTTTAAGCAGAGGCTAGATGGCCATCTGACAGCAAGGCTGATTCTGTGAACCTGGGCAGATCACGAGGGGGAGGGCAGGAAGGGTTACCTCAGTGCTCAGTTCTCGTGGCCCCTTCTTACACGCCCAGGGTAAGGCCGATCTCTACCTTGGGGCCAAGTAGCAATTTTCCCAGGCCGGTGTTTTGCCCTCTTGGGCATGGAGTAGGGGGCACTGGGGGTGGGGGTGGAGGTAGTTGTGAATTTCTTGCACTGCGCAGGGGGTTGGACTAGATGACCCTGGAGGTCCCTTCCAGCCCTAGATTCGATGGTTCCACGAGGGATGGCCCCTGTTTTCTGACCTCCTAGGGACGAGCACAAAGAAATGGGCTGGGGGGGGGGCGTTTACAAGTCTGTTCCTTCACAAATGGAATGTGCATTCTCACGGGCAGAGCAGAGAAGAGCAGGCAAGCGGCAGAGTGGCTCACTGACCCCCTTCACAAGTGCAATAACAGGTATTGCAGTGGCATTTCCTTCCAAGTTAGTACTTCTAACAAAGCATCGCCTGGTGTGCCCTCTTCTTAGCCACTAGATGGCGGTGGCTGCAGGCACCGGACTTCTGAGGCATCTTTGTAAGGTGCCCAGCTGGGCCATGGCAGGGAGTGTCGGATGCCAAAGGCAGCATCTTTTCTGGAGTTTCGTGAGAGCCAAGTTTCGCAACAGACTTGGGTTACAGGCTACACCTTATATCGGCTAGGGCTACCGAGGCCCATCCAGAAAACAAACCAAACCAAAGTAAAGCAGAAGCCAGAAGCACAAGCGGTTCTCTGGTAGAGTCTCTGTATTATGTGGGCAGTCAGGCAGCGCCGCCTCATGCTACCCTGCCCGTTTCTCCATCAGCCTTGAGTGCTCCAGAGGAAGTGCCTGATTTGTCTCAGACCCCCTGGGGTGTCAAGGGTCTCTTCTAATCACCCTGGTGATTGGGCAGGGGCAGGCGCCCGGAGACAAGTGCCACACGCCTTCTCTCTGTTGAAGGGAAGGATTCTGGGTCTAGGAGATACGGATTTCAGCTTCCAGTGGGGCTGGCTGTTACTTTATTTATTAAACCATTAATATCCTGCCTTTTCCTTGTGGCTGGAGGCAGAGTACATCTCGAAGATCCATGTTGATTTTCTTGGACCTCTCCATTTGATATAGCGGTTAAGAGCAGCAGGGCTCTCATCTGGAGAGCCAGGTTTGATTCCCCACTCCTCCACTTGAAGCCTGCCTTGGGTCAGTCACAGCTCTCTTAGAGCTCTCTCAGCTCCACCCACCTCACAGGGTGATTGTTGTGGGGGTAATAATAACACACTTTGTAAACTGCCCTGAGTGGGTGTTAAGTTGTCCTGAAGGGCAGCATACAAATCGAATATTGTCGTTTTCCAGCAGCTTTTGATACCGTCAATCATGGACTCCTTCTGGACTGCCTTTTGGAGTTGGGACGGGGAGGCACCGTTTGCTGTGGTTTCGATCTCAGGGTAGATCTCAGAAGGTGGCGCAGGGTGAATGCCGCCTGGCTCCCGCTGGCGGTTGGTGGAGAGATTGCCCTGGGATGCGAGGTGTCTCCTGCTCTGAACGGGGCCGCGCTCCCCCTGAGGGTGCTGCTGGATAAGCAGGGGGGGGTCCAGAGGTTCCCATTTTTGCCTGTTGGGGAAGCCTGGTTAAAGTTTGGTTCCTGCATGGCACAGTGTGGCCATTTGTCAGGATCCGCTGCCTCTCCAGGGTCTCTGGAAGTGGAGCTGTTGCCTGAATAGGCATAAGCATCTTGTCTCCAGTGCAAAGGGGATTCACCCCAGGCCCATGAGCGCTGAAGTCCCCTGCTGTGCACAGCCTGCCATTCCCTACCAGCAGCTACTGAGAGGCAAGTCCGGAAGCACTGAGAACGAATTGCAGCCTCGTGAAGGAGAGCTGCTTTAACCTGCAGAAGGTGCTCAGTTTTTGGAAAATGCCAGACCAGAGGACATGAATGCGACATTCTGGTGAAATGCTAGAAAGTGCCGGAATGTTGGATTTTTATGAAACGTGGCAAGACTTTATTACACATACTAATCATAAAAGTACCCCAACACCAACATTTAACTGAACTCTTCCTCAAACTGTGGGAAAGAGATTATTTGTAGTATACATGGAAATTCTCTAGAAAAAAGGAAATCCTCTCTGAGTTCTATACAGTACAAGATAAAGTTGGAAAGTCCTCCATTAATAGGTTGATCCAACATTGCCTATTTTATTTCTTTTCCTTTTTTTTTCTGTAATTTTTTTATTTTTATCTTTTTTACTTTTATCATATATGCTTTTCTTTTTCTATTCCCTTATGTAACTCGAATGTTATGTCTGTAGTCTAGATAGTGTTTATGCTGCGTTTGAAATTTTAAAAATAAAAATATTTTTTAAAAAAAGAAGAGCTTCCAGCTCCTTGCAGTGTCGGAAGAGGCCTTGGTCAGAAAATGACTCCCTGATCACAGCGCCCTGCTTTTCCGTGAAATATTGGACGGCAGCAGACTCACCCCCCCCCTCCCTTCACAGCTGAGGGGTCCGGGGCCAGTCTGTCTACTGCTAACGGCGCCTGCTGCTTTTATTGCTGTACTATGCTTCATTGTAGTTTTAGCTGTTTCCAGTAGGTTTCTTTCTTGCTTTTAAATTGTTATGCTGTAGGTTTTTATTCCATCCTTATATTGTAAGGCACCTTGGATGCTTTTTAATGAAAAATCAGGTTAACACTCATTCAAATAAATAAATCAGAGTCAATAGAAAATACATTTATTGTGCTCAGTACATTTCCGAGCAGGGCAACTTCTGCCCTCAGCTGCCCTCCACTCGTGCCACGCTCTTTGCCATGGTAGAATGGTCCTCTTCTGTGGAGCACGTTCCTCTGCTGCTAGAGCGCCATTCAGGCAAGACCAACCTGCTGCTCTGAGCAGAAACGCCCCCAAGAGCAGAGGTAAGCGCGGCGTGGCGGCGGCAGCCTCTGCCAGGGAAGGGCAGAAAGGCTCAGTGGCCAAGCCTCAGGTCTGAGCCGTGCCTCAACTCAGGCTTAAATGCTTCTCTTCATATAGGCTATACAAGGTACAGGTTTTGCAAAGCACCATAAACTGGACTTCTGCAGAAGCCAAGTGAGCAACAACCTAGAGTCAAATTTTGAGGGTCCTTCGAATACAAACGCATTACTAAAAATATGAAATTCCTTCTCTTTTTTGGTAACACGCAGGGACCTTTTAAATTTGAGATACCAGAGGGCCTCATCAAGCCCAGCAAAGCTCAAGAACGGGGCGTGCTGGATCCAAACTAAACAAGTTGTGACACAGCACAGCTCCTTTTGCACGCTTTGCTCCAGAAGTGTTCTCTGGAAGGGCCTCCGTGGCCAGGGTTCAGGCATGTGAAATGCATGAGAAAAACAAATCAGGACCAAGGCCAGATTTGGAGGCGCCATTTCAGGGCTCGAGGGAAGACGACCGACTCTAAAATGGGGACTTGTGCCTCTTACAGAGGTCAGATGGACCCACCAGAAAGCGGAGGCTCTCTGACTGGGCCACTCTAAGCAGGCACAATGGCAAGGGCCGATGTAATATTAAAATGTCGTAGGTCTGAAATGGAAACTTCTGCAGACATTTGTTCCACCCCAGCTGCCCAAGTAAGTGCTCAATATGGAGTCTCTAGTGAGCCTGATGCGAGTGATGCAGCGCACAGAGGTAACGCCCGCTGCCCCTTGAACTCAAGATCATAATCAGGACGTCTAAGGCACGCACTGTACAGAATCCAGGTACGACCTTGCCATTTCCCCAAGACTGACTCCCATCCGCCTCTGTGAAAATCCTCTCATGGAATGTGACAGGATGGGAATGCGGCTGAGTTTCTCCAGTTGCAGCTACTGCAGACAAAGCCGTGTTAGTCTGTAGTTGCAAAATAGCGAAGAGTCCAGTAGCACCTTTAGGACTAACCAACTTTATTGTGGCATAAGCTTTCGAGAACCACAGCTCTCTTCGTCAGAGCTGATGAACAGAGCTGTGGTTCTCAAAAGCTTGTGTTACAATAAAGTTGGTTAGTCTTAAAGGTGCTACTGGACTTGTTACTATTTTACAGGGAAAGTGTTCACGTTCCTATCCAGCCTTACCCCAAAGGGAGAGGCAGGCTACAGCATTTTGCACAAGTGGGAATTTCCAGATCCCTTTCTGGAGCCCCCCCCCAGGAGCCCTGCTGTGCAGAGGAGCCGCCCGGCCAAAGCAGGAGAGCTCCGGCTGTGCCCACGCGCCGTCCCCCCCCCCTGTGCTGTGGCCCAAGTGGCATCCTGTCCCACGCAGCAGCCAGCCAGGAACTCCGGAGGGCCAGCAACAGAGCGCAGAGGTCGAGGCCTGCCCCCGGGTTGCCTCTCAGCACTGGCACTTGGCTGCCTCGGGGTATGGAGGCTCCCTTCAGTCTTCGTGGCTAGCAGCCACGGATAGACCTCTCTTCCGTGAATCTGCCCAATCCCCTTTTAAAACCTGCACGGTGACGCTGCAGCAGCAGGGTGGAGGAGCCGCCAACGCTTTCCCGCCTCATTATCTGGGGCACCGCGCCATTGCCGAAGTCTTTCCAGAGCGGCAGATGTGGCCGCACGGAGCGCTTCTGACTTAGCAGGAGCCTCGTCGCTTCAGCACCTCCGGCAGCCCCAAAGGATCCCCGCCCCGCTTTCATCCGGGTGCAAAAGTGAACGGAGGCTGCCTTTGCCGTCAGCATTCAGCCCCCGATCGTGCACTGAGGCAGGAGCACGTTGGCAGCATTCTCTGCCTAGCTGAGGATCAAAGAACTGGCAGAGGCTGGGCCGGAGGCCACCCAGGAGTCATCTAGTCCAGCCAAGGGCACGGAATCCCTCATGACCCGCACACAAACGTGCGCACCTCAGACAGACCGGAAGGTGTAGATTGTGCACTAAAAGCAAGGAGAGGGAGTGGGGAAGTGTGGTGGCAGCGTTTGCAGTGGTCCGGGGGGGGGGCGGGGGCAGCGCTTCCATTCACGCATTCATGCTTATGCAGACTGGCAGTGTCTCTCCCCGCCGCCCCCCCCCTTGCCACACACACACACGCCTGCCAATCGGCCGGCTGCCAGGTAGCCTCTCCCTCGGCCCTGTTAGCACACATTGCCGAGTCGTTTTGGAGCATCTGTCTTATCTCTGAACTATTAAACAGGGGAGGAAACAGATGGCGCTGGGGAGGCGCCTTCTCGGGCATGCAGCTCCCCGCACCCAGTTCTCTTCCTCCGTTTGGGGCTCAGCAAAAATGGACGCGATAAGTCAGAGACTTTACAGTTATAAAGATCAAATCCCATTCCGGAGACAAAGCCTTGAACTCCTCCCCACACATAACCAACGCACACACATTTCTCTCTCAGTATCCCAGGTAAACAATTAGTGGCTGCATCATCTCAGCTAAGAGAACAGCCACCTGAATGTGCAGATCAGGAATAATGGCGGCCGGGGGGGGCGGGGGGGGGGGTCTGCCAGCCCTAGAGCAAGCTGCTGCTGCATGGTGAATTGGAGCGCTCGAATTGGAGGCTGGAAGGCACCAAACGGCAGTGCAGGGAGCCCCAAAGCTGAAGGGAAAGGGCCGCCTCACATCCCGAAGTCTTCCATAAAAAGAGGTTAGGCAGCCTTCCCTGAATTCCAATGGCACTCCCAATCATCTCCCCCCCCCCATGCAATCTGAGGATAAAGCAGAACTTTTCACTCTAAGAACCATTTCAAGAAACTGAAAAACCCTTCCAAGCAAAACATTCAAAAGCCTCCCATCTGTCTACAAACAACAACAAAAAATTTTTTTAATCAATTTAAACATGTAACAAAGAAATGGATGGTGTCACGTAGCCCTCAAAAACAGCCCCAGTCATTTCAAAAGTTGCATAAAGTATTCAAAGATCCAAAACCTTTCCCTTCTTTACTGGCTCATTTTTGAAGTAGTTTTGGGTCAGCTGGCTGTATCTGAATGCTACAAAGCAACCTCTGAACCTAATTGATGGCCAAGTCTACACTGTGGCGCAACTGAATCAACGTCTCATGTGGAGCACCTCCAAGCATGTGCTGAGGCTGAGGATACAGGAGCAGAATTTCCTCTCCTGAAACCAGCTCGCAGTGCCCTCCTCCTGCCACAGCACCGGCACCAGCATACCTTGAGGTGGGGCACCTGCCTGGGCCCTGCCTGCACATCCTCTGCCACCTACTTGTGCACTCTTCCCTTGCCAGCGCCCTTGAAAATGCTCCACCTCCTGTGCTCCTGGCTGCTCAAGTGGTCCAGCACCACTGGGGAAGTGTGTAGGCAATGCTCCTGAGGGTTGCCGCAACAGCAATCCCGGCCACACACAGGAAAAGGTGTGCAGGTGGCTGAGAGCGTGGCCGGAGGGAGGCAGGCACAGGAAGGGCACACAGGTAAGCGCAGGGTACATGGTGCAGGCAGAAGGGTGCAAAGTCAGAAACTTTGCCCCTTTCTTTTTGCCTTGGATTGGGAGCAGGCAGTGCAAGGGACCACAAGCCCAGCACCCACTGCCTGCCCTGCAGTAAAGCAGTTTAGCCTCCGCAGCTGCAGGTGGGAAGCATACAGGAAGAGGATGTGATGTCGCTAGAGCCCAGCAGCCCAGCAGGGGCACTGAGGGCGTGGAGGAAGGGTGTGCTGCCCGGGGCCCCCAGATCAGTGCCTGCAGCAGGAATGGCGGCTATATCACAGTCTGCGTCGCTCACAGCACCCGCTGGCACCAGAGATTCTTTGCATGCCCCAAATGCTCTTTGGAAGACCATGGAGCATCTTTCCCAAAGAGCAAGGGAGCTGTGGAAGGAAGGCAGGGGGTGCCTTTTTCCACCACCTTAAAAGAGTCGCCCCTTCCTGTTTGGAAGCCCTCATTTCCGGCACAGAGTGCTGGAGTGTGGGTCACTACTGGCTGTGCCTGCGGAGAGAGATCCACCCCTCGACTGCCTCTTCTGACCTTACCGCTTGGGGCTGCAGAAGTAAGGAAGGGTGCAAAAGGCTGCCACCACTTCTGGTTCATATGCCAGAGCTGTACACGGCAAAGTGTGGGGTATGGGGGTGGTCAGGAGCTGCCCAGCCCCTTTCCAAGGTACCTGTAGAAGTGGGAAAGGAAGAGGCCAGGGACTGGCGAGGCGAGACAGGACAGTCTTGCGTGTGGAACTCAGAAAAGTAATGAAGAGGGGGACGCAGCTTGGAAAGCACCAGCAGTAAGAGGGCAGGGCCTTATTCTTTGCTGTGCATTATGTTCAGCATCACAACACAGCACAGAGGAAAGGTTCAGAGCAATTCACACGCGGTATGGTTGCCAACCTCCAGATGGAGCCTGGAGATCTCCCAGAATAACAACTGATCTCCAGGCTACAGAGATCAGCTCTGCTGGAGGATGGACCCCCATGGCCTCCCTTCCCTGCTGAGCTCCCTCCACAGTCAACACCCCCAAATCTCAGGGAATTTCCCAGCTTAGGGTGGCCAGCATTCCTGGAGATTTGGGAGGTAGAGCCTGGGGAAGGCAGAGTTTGGGAGGGGAGAGAGCTCAGTGGAGCATAATGCCATGGAAGCTACCACCCAGAACAAGGGAACTGATCTCTGTGGCTTGGTAATCAGTTGCAATTCCTGGAGACCTCCATCCACCTCCTGGAGGTTGGCAACACAAGTTGGAGTGGTAGCTACGTGACAGAAGCAGCAGCAACCATAGCCAGGCTGCAGGAGAGGAGCCCACGCCGAAACCCACTCCCCCCGCCCCAGTCTGCAAATGTTGGAAGCCTCCATCAGCAAAGCCTCCTCTCCGAGATGTCACTCTCCCAAATGTCACTGGTACATTTCATCACTTTCCTCCACGCTCACGAAAGCCCCTAAATATCAGATCTGCTGGATCACAGCTCTGAGGCAAGGTTCTTATTTTATCTGATGGGCAAGGCTCGTGCCCCCACACGACAAAATTAAAACTCTGCACAGTCCAAATGCTGCAGCGATTTTGGAGCCTGTTATAAAGTGAGCAGAAGGCTGTGTGTCTGAAAGCAGTTTTGCTTTCTAGAATTCCCAGGGGAAGGTAAAAAGGGTTTCCGTCCCCATTCATGGGAAATCTTACTCAGCCACCCCTCTGGCTTCAGCAAATAATAATAATAGCAACAGTATGCTTACATACTGCTCCATTCAGAGTGGTGAACAAGATCAGCTGGGGCCGAGAAGAGTGGCTAACCCAAAGCTACCAGCTGAGTTCATGGCAGTAGTGGGATTCAAACCAGCAGCATGCTGATTCACAGCCCATCCACTTAGCCACTGTGCTGCAGCAGCTCGAATAAGAACAACTGCACTTATATATTGCTCCTCTAGACAGATGAGTGCCCGCCCAGAGCAGTGAACAAAGTCAGTGTTATTATTCTCCCCGCAATGCAGCTGGGGAGCTGGGCTGAGAGGAGGGGCTGACTCAAGGCAACCTGCTGAGCTCATGGTAGTGGTGGGAGTTTAACCACGGGAGTGCTGATTTGCAGCCGTCAGGTGCATCACCTGTGGTGCATCACCTGTCTTACCCTGTGTAGTGTTTGTGCTCTAATAATATCGATATAACTAAAGGCTGAAGCGATTTCCTGACTGTGATGTGAAAGTATGCAAAGGGAGGGGCTGTCTCTCTGCCGCCTAAGCTCCTGTCTCCTTAGCCTGGGAAGAGATGCTTGCCCGGACACTCACGACCTTGACACTTCGCGTACAGTAACTCTGCTTAGAATCCTCTATATATTATGTGCTTGTAGAGAAATGGCAGTCCTGTCAAAAATGGAGTAAGAGCTGAAACTGGTGGCTTATCAATAACGTTCTTGAACTTGCTTGTTCCTCTTCTTCTTCATGGCCCTGCAGGCTCTTCCTTGGCTTCCCCAGCCTCACTCTTTACCTCCTGACCCCCCATTTTGCTGCCTTGATTGAAACACACACACACCCCAGGCTAAGAGGGACACCCCACTGCTCGAGACATAGCACGGCAGCTTCCTCCTTACGTTCTGCTGGGGCAACAGTCCGAGCCTCAAGGAGAAATTAGGTTTCAGCTTCGAGCTGTTGCTCTTCCTCCTCCTCCTCCTCCTCCTCCAGCTCCCTGCCCGGAGTGCCGAATTCTTGGCTATTGGTGCCATGTGCCACCAGGCAGGCCACAAGGTCTTCGTTACTTGTCGCATCTTTCAGGAGCTCCCCCTTGGCGATGTTTGGATTCATCAAGCTTTGAAAGGAGTTTCTGCAAAAGACCTGCGAAGGAAGAGGAAAGCCCCCCACCCACCCACCCACCCTGCTGAGTTTTCTGCCCGTCTCTAGTTAAGCCCACGGAGGTTGTTAGAACCTGTCGAAGAGCCCCACTGAATCAGATCGAAGTCGGTAGATGTAATCCAGCATCCTATTTCCTATAGAAGGAAGGAAGGAAACTAGGCACTCTACAGTGCCTATCTAACCCTATATACTCTTCCTTAGATGCATTTCCTTCCCTCCATTTCTTGAGCATCTCCTTTTTCCTCCTTAGCTCATCACGGAGCTCTCGGTTCATCCACACTGGCTTCTTAGCTCCTCTACCGCATTTCTGTCCTGATGGAATAGTGATAGCTTGAGCATTCAACAGCTCCTCTTTCAGGAGAGCCCACCCTTCACGCACTCCTTTCCCTTGGAATAACTCTCATCATATCTCTAAGTTCATTAAAGTTTGCCCTACTAAAATCTAACATGCATTTTGGGCTACAAAAAGAATTCTAGGAGGACGTGACCACTTCTCCCTAAGGTCCCCGCCACCTTTACCCCATAAATCAACGCTTTCTTGTTGGTCAATGTCAAGTCCGGCATGGCTGAGCCCCTTATCAGAAACCAAAACAGGTATTAAAAGCCAGTCTGAAAGGGACCGAAGTAGAGTTGACAATTTGGGGTTGGGAAATTCCTGGAGATTTGTGGGTGGAGCCTGGGGAGGGCGGGGTTTGGGGAGGGGGGAGCCCAGCGGGCATGTGACGTCACAGAGGCCGCCCTCCAAAACAGCCGTTTCCTCCAGGGGAACTAATTTCCATAGTCAGGAGATCGTTTTTAATTCCAGGAGAACTCCAGACCCCACCTGGAGGCTGGTGACCCTAGACCTAAGTGAAGCATGTCAGAAAGCAGAAAGGAGTTACGGGAAAGCAGATGTCGGTTTTATATGTTCACATGAATGACGAAATGTGTACTTTGTGTCTCAAGTGTGAAAAGGTCTTGCAAATCCTGAATGCTTCCAGAGTGTTAACAAGCGGAGAGGGGATCTCAGCTGGAGATATGCCACTCTCGGGAGTTCACGCCGGTTCGGTAGAAGAGCCATTCAGCATCCAGGGTGTCACAGGAAATGTCCCACTTCCACAGAACTCCCTCCAGCCCAGGGGGAAACTACATATCCCAGCATGCTCTCTTCTGAGCATCACTCCCCTGGGCTGCACAACATCTCATGCTCACACTCCCTCAAGCTTGCCTTAGCTGGAATGCGTGTGATTTAAACAACAGAACCGCCTTTGCTTCCACTTCAGAGGACCATATGAAATTTTAATATGCTAAATGACTTCGCCTGGGCAGAGCAGGGCAGAGCAGGGCAAAAGGGGGTGCCGCTGGGACCAGCCGAGCATGCTTGACAGAATAAGACAGCCACAGGGTGGGCGCAGGCAGGCCCATGCGCCCATGCCTCCCTGGGGTGTGCATGCACTCGCGCGCACAGGACAAGCCTGCCGGGGCCTGTGCTGGGGGAGGCGCTCCTGGGCGAGGGGAAACGGTCTCGGTTCTCCTGCAGATGTTAATTCATTTAAATTTATGCAAATTGCCTAATGATGAGGCTTCGCTACAATGAAGTAACAAGGCAGCTAAGCACACACACAAGCCACTTTAGTTTTGTTTATTTGTTATGATTCTATACCAGCCAAAACAAACCAAAATAATCACCCAGATCTGAGTCCAGTAGCACCTTTGAGACCAGCAAGATTGTGAGAGTCAAAACTCAGGTATCTGTAACAGCAACCGACATAGCTACCCACCTGAAACAGTTTTATCAGGCCAACGTAAAACCGACCAAGTGTCACTGCCGATGGGGACACGCAGGTGAGGTGCAGAACTGATTGCTTTGATGGGCATTCTCAATTCTCCAGTTATTCTAAGTTACCTCCTGGCACCAACCCTGAAAGACGGGTAAGCTGGGAGAGGGCTCGTTGTGATCATTTTCAAGAGGTTCCAGAACTCCGTTCCCCTGCGTTCCCCCTGAAAAAAGGCCCTGATTTTACTTATTATTTATTCACTTAATTTATTCCCCACCTTCCTCTCCAGCTGGGACCCAAAATGGCTTACATCGTTCTCCCCTTCTCTACTTTATCTTCACAACAACCTTGTGAAGTAGAACAGAAGGATTTGAGGCCAGTGGCAGCCTACAGACCAACAAGAGTTTCAGGGTAGACGCTTTCGAGAGTCAGAGCTCACTTCATCAGGCATGTGTGAGGCAGGTTAGGCTGAGAGTGCATGACTGGCCCACAGTCACCTAGTGAACTTCCATGCCAGAGCCGGGATTTGAACCTGGATCTCCCAGGTCTCAGTCCAACCTCCAACCTCCCAGTCTAACCACTGCACCGTGCTGGCTCTCAAGCATTGTGAGCTATGCAATTCAGATGCACACGGATGCCCCTTACACTTGAGTTAGCCTCTGGGTATAGAAGGCACCAAGCACGTGGCAAAGGTGAAATGTCAGGGTGGTAGCACCCAGTGTGCGATCTTGTCTTATTCCCATTTCTCAGGCCTTGCATCCCTTTGCCCTCAAGGCTTCCAGTTCCCACTAAGGGTGATTACACACACACACACACACACACACACACACACACGGGGGCGCACCTGTGCACTCATTCCCACATTGCCAGAAAATGTTATCATTTCTGGCACGGTGTAGAAGCAACAGTTCGTGCAAGGGCCGAATGTCTAAAACTTGCACCGGGTTTCACAGACTTGGCCCTGGCACAACATGTCATTTCCACATCACACCAGAAACGATGCCATTTTCAGGTGATATGGGAGTGCACACACCCATTTGGTTTGCACACCGTCTGGGCAGACTGCACGGTCAGGCCAGTCTCCCAGGTGAGCAACGGCGAGATGGGGGCAATGGCTAGGCAAATTTGCACTTATAATAATCATAATAGTAGTAGTAATAATAATAATATTCCATTTATATACTACTCTTTAGGACAGCTTAACGCCCACTCAGAGCAGTTTACAAAGTGTGTTAATAAATCACCCTGTGAGGTGGGTGGGGCTGAGAGAGCCCTGAGAGAGCTGTGACTAGCCCAAGGTCACCCAGCTGGCTTCAAGCAGAGGAGTGGGGAATCAAACCTGGCTCTCTGGATTAGAGTCCTGCCGCTCTTAACCACTACACCAAACTGGTTTATATACCCCTATAGCATTGTTTATTGAAATGTCTTTGATATTGACTGTACTAAATCTCACACTATGTAATCCATCTTGAGTCTCAATGAAAAAGGCAGACTATAAATGACATAAATAAATAAATCTCCCACCTCCAACGGGGCTGCACTGGTGAGCCAAGCACCTCGAACACGGCCGAGGAAACCAGGGCGAATTATTCTTAAGAATGCAAATAAAAGTAAATGGTGAAAGGATTTTTCTTTGGGGAAAGAGAGTAGGTATGGTGTGACAAGAAGAGGGGCCAGGAGTTTCCTTCTCTGTCTTCCATCGAGATCCCCAAGTGGTTCTCCTCCGCCTTTCTGTATGCCAGGCAATGAGGCTGTCAGCCTGCTGGGGGCTGAGGATCGGCTTCTAATCACAGACACAATTAGACGCTGTAATTTCAGGATCATTAGAGGAATTCCTTAATCAACAATGTAATTACTTCAGCAGCTCTTGGAGGAGGGAAAGTGCTGGTTCCGTTGTGAGGGGAAAGAGACAGCTGCAGAACGAAAGGGTAAGGCGGGAGACTGTGGGCACACATGAATTCCATCTGACCAAAAAGTCCATCTCGGTCCAGCATTATTCCCCCACCAGTCAGGATGAAGAATGCCTCCAAACAGGGGAAAGAGCTGGACACAACAGGGTGGGGCCTCCCAGTGTTGTTTGCAGATGCCCCGGGGTACGGACTGAAGCGCTGAAGCATTTGGGACACACACACACCCAGATCATGCCTTGGGTTCCACCCACCCTTCTTGCTGACACTCCAGGAAGATTACAAAATGTAGGAATCAATTCTATCAAACAGTTTAAGGCATCCAGTCAACAATGCAATAGGACTAAGATGCAAATAAAACCCTTCTAAGGCAAGACACAGCATATAGCTTACTTCTTATGTATCATTTCTCTCAAAAACGTTCTTTTCTTCTCCGTTTTTTAAACTAATTCTTTTTTAAATAAAAGCTTGTTTACTTCCAGTTTTGTCTCCAGGTGACTGCCACTAGAGTGTTATATGAATATATAGGAACACATCCAACTTGCCTCTTATGAGCAGGGAGCCAATTATTTGGAAAGCTGTTCGGATGCATCCAGGTAAACTGAGATGCGTCCAGTTGGCACAATTTCACTGCTTCCTTGTATGACCAGTTGGCTTCCATGCTGTACTTCCGTACCACCTGCTACTCGTCAACTGCTGCTGCCTCCAATGTTAAAACTGGTTTGAGATTTTTAAATTGCGTCTTACTACTTAGGTGTTTCTATGTATACCTTTGTCTGTCCATGAACTCAGGCGATCTTCTGTTCAAATTTCGCAATCACCTCTTGAATAGATTCCACTGACTGTGCAGGCACCAAAAACAGGCAAAGCAATCTTTCTACCTTTGGTTATTTAAAGGATGCATCTGACTGCATAGGTGCAAAGAGAGGGTTAAACTGAAAGCCATTTCATACTTTGCAATACAAGGAAGTCAATTTACTGTGCAATTGTATGTAGAGTTACAAGGTAAGCTCGTTTGGTGATTATGGTGACATTTGCAAGTCATGAACAGTTTAGAGAAGGCTCAGATACGTTCATGGCAAATATCTGCGGCAAGCGTTAATCAGGATGGCTAACGATATCGTCTCCACTTGCAAAGGGGAGGGCTGCTGTTTCCGTGAACTGCCTCTGGGCTTTCAGAAGGCACCTGGTTGGCCAGTGCTGGAAACAAGATGTTGGTCTTCGAGGGGCCCACCGTTTTTTGACTGCCCCAATGTCACTGCAGACAGCCTCACTGTGGGATCAGGCACAGGATCTCTATCTGTTCTTATTTTGTGATTTTCTGATCGTCTCTCATGTGTCCCTCCCTCTTAATCATCTTTTTTTCTAACCTGAAAAGCCACAAACGTTTCTGCCTTTCCTTGTAGGGAAGGTAGTCCAACCCCTTGATCATTTTGGTTCCCCATTTCTTTTTTCTGTCATGGAATCCGACTATGGCAAATGAGTCACTCTCTAGATCTCTGCTTGTCATAGCAACCAACCCGAAAGAAAAGCAATGAGACTAGCTGCTGTTGGGGAGGAGAAGTTGCCGTGCCATTTGCCAGCACCCCCCAGGGCAGGGCCTTTCCCCTGCTTAATCTGGGGCAGCAGAATTCTGTACCCAACGATAGTTTCAGGTAGGTAGCAGTCGTAGAATCACAGAGTTGGAAGGGACCTCTAGGGTCATCTAGTCCAACCCCCTGCACAATGCGGGAAATGCACAGTTACCCCCCCCCACACACACACACAGTGACCCTTACTGCATGCCCAGAAGATGGCAAAACGCCATCAGGATCCCTAGCCAAACTGGCCTGGGGAAAATTGGTCTGTGGCATTTTAGATTTAGGTCCAGTGGCACTTTAGACACCAACAAGATTTTTCAAGGGTCAAGCTTTCGAGAGTCAAAGCTCCCTTCTTTGGATACTTTACATATCTGAAGAAGGGAGCTTTGACTGCTGAAAGCTTCTACCCTGAGAATCCTGTTGGTCTCTAAGGTGCCGCTGGACTCAGTTCCTGCTGATCCCTAAAGATGCGCACCGAGTTTGCAAAAACAGCCCTCCTCCTTCCCCCTCCAATATGCCATCCCAGGCAGAGCCCCGCCTGAGCCCATGAAGCCAAGAAGGGCCAGCGCTTACTGACTGGGATTACCCCACAGAACTGTTCCATCCACTGACGCCTTTTCCCCTGGATGGGGAAAGAAAGAGCCACCACTCGCTGAACAGATGCCCAGGGGATCGAAGCCTGCCTGTGTGTTTTACTGATCGGCAGAGGTTTATTGCAAGCTGCTCTGGTGCCGCTGCATAAAACCGAGTCGACTGTGGCTGCTGTGGGGTGGGGCTGCCGCCAGCCACACTTGTGCTGAATTCGTGGTTGGGGGGTGAGGGCGAGCCGCGAGCAGGGCCGTCCCTCGGCTGCCTCGTATGGGGCTTGGGCTTGCTAGCAGGCTTCCCAGTGGTGAGGGCCGACTCAGTGACCATCCTGCAAGGGGCCCCCCACGGGAACTGACCAGGGGGTGCCTGGCCAGGCTCGTGGAGGTTCCCCTCCGGCTGGCACTGTGCTGCTGGCAGCATGACTCTGGGCCCAGGTGAGGTGGGTGCCCAAGGAGGAAGGAAACAGCCATAGATGGCACAGTCCATTGCAGCAGAGAGAGAACAGGATACTGGCATGGGCAATGCTGCCCTTAAACAGAGTCCTTGGTAGATCTTTAAAACAGCAACACAGGAAACTGACACAGTCCATGGCAAAATCAAAAAGAGTCCAGTAGCACCTTTAAGACTAACCAATTTTATTTTAGCATAAGCTTTCGAGAATCAAGTTCTCTTCGTCAGATGCCTGATACAGAGACTGACACAGTCCATGGCGGGCCCCATAACAGGAGGACGGGGGGACCCTGGCAATAGACAAGTGCACAGTATTACATCTGGGCCACAAAAATGTAAAGCACAAATACTGGATGGGGGATATACTTCTGGGCAGTAGTATATGTGAAAGGGATCTTGGGGTAAGAGTGGACTGTAAACTAAATATGAGCAGTCAGTGTGATGCGGTGGCAAAAAAGGCGTATTCAGTCCTGGGTTGTATCAAAAGGGCCATTACATTGAAATCGCAGGAGGTCATAGCCCCTCTCTATACTGCCTTGGTCAGGCCACACCTGGAGTATTGTGTGCAGTTCTGGAGGCCTCACAGGTTATTAAACAGCCTGGATAGATGCTCTCATGGGATCCCAGAGATCTTCTGACCTGCTGTGCAAAGCGAGCTGTCCTGGTTGTGCTCCCGGCTTCAGCAGGTTATTACTTCATTGGTAGCTCTGTGGGCATTTGCCAGGTGCCAGCCAGAACTCCCCCATTCATGGAAGCTGCCGCTGTGGCTGGCCCTGGTCAGAAGAGCCGGGCATTGTGTGGGACAGCCCTCCCCTCACAGGAGGCGCCATCGTGCACTGCCTCCTCAGTAGCTCGATTCTGCTTGGAGCAGCCAGATTTTATCTGTCTCCAGGCTGCACAAAATTCATAGCATCCATTAGGATTATTATTATTAACTCTGGAAAGCGATGGATCGAAGGCTGAGTGGCTAATTAATTGGTTAGGGAGATGATTGATGGGTGAAGGAGCTGGCAGGCCGACGGGCTGCTTCTTTGCTGGCTGTGCGTCGTGCCAGAAGGGACCTCTTCCTCATCTGAGGCCCGGAGGCTGCAGGATCTGCCACGGGCTAGGGTGGGCCCCAGGAGGGAAGAAGCTGGAGGAGGCCATTCTCACGGCAATGCCCTCGGCTGGAGCCAGAGACCGGGCGGGGAAACGGCTCGGCCAGCTGCAGCCACGTGGCTCCTTCTGTGGTCAGAGCTCCCCAGACCCCTCAGCAGCTGCTGCTGGCCGCAAGAAGCGCCCACACGCCAAGCTCAGCCTCTGCCCTCAACCAGCTCAAGGTGCTAGTATAAGGGTGCATAAACAAGCATACCGGTAGCTCTCCAGTTGGCCTTCTGCTGCTCTCTCTCTCTTGCTGCATCTCAAGAGTGAGCAGCCAACTCTGGCTTGGGACATTCCTGGAGATTTCAGGGATGGATCCCGAAGAGCGCAGGGCTTGGGGACGGGAGCGACCTCAGCAAGGTATAATAGATTCCACCCTATAAAGCAGCCGTTTTCTCTGTTGTCTGGGGATTAGTTATAATTCTGGGAGATCTCCAGGCACCATCTGGATATTAGCAACCCTGGCTGGTAGATGGATGGGACCAGGGCTTTTTTTCAGGGGGAACGCGGTGGAACGGAGTTCCGGAACCTCTTGAAAATGGTCACATGGCTGGTGGCCCCGCCCCCTGATCTCCAGACAGGGGGAAGTTGAGATTGCCCTCCGCACCGCCAAGCGGCGCGGAGGGCAATCTCAACTCCCCTCTGTCTGGAGCTCAGGAGGCGGGGCCACCGGCCATGTGACCATTTTCTCCCAGGGCAACCCACTGAGTTCCACCACCTCTTTCCCCAGGAAAAAAGCCCTGGATGGGACCCCTCACCCAAGCAGCAGGCCAGGCTGGTTTGAGACTAAATGCAGGCAAATCCCTCTTTGGGACCTGAGTTGCGTCATGTCAGCAGCTGTTGAATTCCAAGTCTTTTTTTTTTTGTTGCAGGTCTTTAAAAAGTATTACCTTTTCCTTTTGAAAAAAAGTCAAGAATTAAAAGCAGTTTAAAGGCAACACAATACAGCCACATTGCCGAAATAACAGAATTAATAAAGAACCTGGAAAGCTTCCAAACTGACCTCCAAGATTAACTTCAAAATAGATCTCTGGACTCTTGCTTAAATTTTAAAATATCTGTCGTGTGCTTTCTGTCAAGTTGTAGATCTGGATTCTCCAAGGCCTATTTCAGGGGGAAATTTTCCAGGGCTTTGCCTTCTGCTTTAAGACATAGAACATCTCAGTGGGTCAATGGGTTAGTGTGGGAAGGGGCATTCACTTGGGTATAGAAGGGCTTTCCAAGCTAGCGGCTGCTGGTGCCAGTCAGCCTTCCTTTCGTCTCACAGGTTGCCACCTGCAGGAGACAGCTGGCCCGCTGTGGAGCTGCTACCCAGAGACCAACCAGCCTCCCCTTGGGAGAACACAACAGCTGGATTCTCTGCAATCTGTTCAGGGGCGGGAGGGTGGGGGCTCCGGTAATTGCTAAGCAAGAGGACAGCACAGCACATGAGCCAGCTTGTGTCCCCCCACCCCCCCAGGAATGTCATCCCTTGTACATCAGCAGCGATCACTTGCCACAGACCAACAAACATCCAGTGCCGTTCCATCAAAGAGTGACAGCCTGAGCGGATGTCTCTCCCGCCCCCTGGGGAGTGCAAAAAGGTTCCACTGCACCCCAGGGGGACATACTGGCATCCCCAGTGCATCTGGCATTGCAAGCTGGGGGGGGGGCTTTTTGTGCCCGGACTTGAGCTACTCGCTTGGGTGCACAGGGCAAGAGGTGACCCATTTCCTTTCCAAGGACTACTCCACCCTCAGGTTAAATGAGACGATTGGCTTTCATACAGAAAAGCTGTTTTCCAGAATTTACAAGTGGGACTAATGGAGCCAGCAGAGAGGGGGGGAGGTCTGTGTGAATCTGTTGCAGGCAGCAAAAACCATCGAGAAACTTGCAGTACCTTCCAGACAAGCAAATGTTTTATTTCCACCTGAGCTTCTGAGGGGCCCCTTTGGGTGCTCTGAGTGGAGCCCCTCACTTCATGTGGGAAATGAAGGGACGATGAGGAGAAATGAAGCTGTGGAAAATTCAGCTGCAGCGAAGGAAAACGCAGAGGCCATGCTCTGGTTACACTAAGTTTGTTAACACCTGTAGCGGAGGAGAAATCCTCAAATAAAGATGGAGGGTAGTGGTTAATATAAACATCTTAAATCCAGATTCTGCAATTGCATGTTATAAACTCAGTTTGAATTTTTCCAAGGAATCACTGTGATTTTTCCGATCAGAAGCAGAGTGTCCTGAGAGATTGACATGTTCTCCCACTGATTTCTGAATATTGCAAGTTTGAATGTCAGATGGAAATAAGACACTCCATTCTAGGCAGGTTGGGAAAGGAATATGACAGAGAGAGAGAGAGAGAGAGAGTTTTGCAGTTCTGTGCAAGTAGCTTAGAACTGGTCACAAAATGCAGCATCTGGCTCCCATTTTACACCCCCCCCCCAAGTATCTGGCCCTTCAGGCAGAGAAGAGTGTGGCCAGTGCCTGATGACATCTCCAGGGCTGGAGCAGTTTGGCCAGGCCGCCGGCTTGATCCCGGGTCTATCCAAAAGCATGTCTGGCATCAGCAGAGAGGGCCTGGAGTGTGTTTGGGCTGCCTGGAGATCTCCCAGAATTACAACCAATCTCCAGACTACGGAGTGTCATGCCTGAGCCACATCCATGCCAATACCGATGCTGTGGTCAGCAGTGCTAATGCTAATGCAGACCTGTTGTCCTGAACCAATACTTCATGCTGTAACTTGCTATAACCTGATATCATATTGCCAATGCCATAACTGTCTCTCTCACAGGCTTAGTACAGGAGCTTATCTAACGGACTGTAGAATCTTTCAGCATTCATGACCTTGTATAATACTCACTCCCATGTATTGCTATGTCTTGCTTTCTCAGTGACTCAGCTTGATAGTACAAAGATGTGAGACGTTCTCACACCAGGTTTGCGCCAAAAGTCCTGTTTTACCGATGGGAGGGGGGAAGAAGCAAACGAGTGTGTTAAGAGGAAGGATTTCCCCACATATCACTATTCCTGTCAATCTTGCTCTTACTGCTTAGATGCTTACCTTGCTTCTGAGTAATCCTGTGGACATATATAGGGAAATTATTTGATTTCGGAATAAAACCATTTAACCAAGAGCCTGGACTTCTTGTTGCAATGGTACAGGGGATCTGTTTGCCATATCCTGTCTGCCATAGCCTGACACAGAGATCCGTTCCCCTGCAGAAAATAGCTTTGGCAATCTCTCTCTCTCTCTCTCTCTGAGGTCCCTCCCCTCCCCAAACACTGCCCTCTCTAGGCTCTGCCCCAAAACCCCAGGAATTTCTTGTCCTGGGGCTGGCAACCCTAGGTGGAAGGCATATATGGTGCCAGACCCTTGCAGGTTCTAAGTGGGTCTGTTCTCTGTCTGGATGGGATCCTTCGTTGGAACCCTGAGCATCTTGCCTTGCCTTCCTCGATGGAAGGAAATTGAAGTATAAATGGATTGATAAACACATTATGAGAAACCATCATGTTATGTGCACATCTATCATTTGCAAAATACATGAGGACAGGCTAACTTAGCCACAGAGGGGTCCACAATTAGGGAGTCACCTTAGGAGGAAAGACTTGTTTTAGCTCAGAGGTATGTTGTGATACTTTGGCACCCCTGCCAAATGCCCTTTCTGGAAACGGTTCTCCGGTTTGTGCCCATTTTTCAACTAGGGGGAAATTGAGCTAGAGAGCCTGCATGCTGCCCCGTTTCCACAGAGCCAATCTCTTTCATTATTTACTTCTGTGTTTGTGTTGAGAACATTTCTGCCCTGCATTTCTGCCTGCAGGGCCACTCAAGCCTTCTTACAGTAATAAGTATACTCAATTAGAAACTTTAAAATATAAATGCATAGACGCAATCATCACCATTACCCAACTGAAGGTCAACAAAAAAGAAGCAAGCAGCTAATGTGCTAAAGCCTTCGCTGCAAGAGATAAAATCAGCTCACTTTTGCCCTCGGCAGGCCCTGCCCATCTTCCCTCTAGTCATGCAGGATCCCTGCAATGTCTAGAGCAGATGCTTGGACCATCAGATACTTTAGAAGAGTCAAAATCTGCACTCAGCTGTGACGCTAACACACACACATTCTCTCTCTCTCTTAGCCTAGCCTACCTTGCAAGGTTATTGAGACGCTAAAAGAGAGGACAGGAGTACTGTGGACACTGCCCTGAGCTCCTTAGAGGAAAGGCAGGCTAAAAGCACAATTCAGATAGGGCTTTGGGCGCAAGCAATTTAGGACTTTTAGGTTAATGCTCAAATTACTCAAATGCTCCTATGGTCTGGAAATTCTTCCTGATGTTTCACTTAAAGGTACCCGCTATGTTACTTTGTAATTTAAGCCCTCTGTTCTGTTCTGTTCTGTTCTGTTCTGTTCTGTCAGGACAAAGTGAATAATTGTGACACACAAGAAGAACCCTGCTGGACCAAGCCAAGATCCATCTAGGCCAGCAGGCTGCTTCCAGGCACATGGGGCGATACCCTGAGAAGGTCGTCCCTCAAGGGGTGGCCAGCTCGTAAGAGGCCAAAGCGCCTCCTCGGAGTCCCTGCTGTGCACGCAGAAGGAATGGGCCCAGTCCCCAGCTTCTCCTGGGAGCGCTGGGAGGGGCTGCGGTTCAGGGGCAGAGCATCTGCTTGGCTTGCAGAGCTCCCAGGTTCGATCCCCGGCACCTCCAGTTAAAGGTATCAGGTAGGAGGTGGCCTGAAAGACCGTTCCCACCTGAGACCTTGGGCAGCAGACCATGCTGGTCTTGATGGACTGAGGGTCTGGTTCAGTGTAAGAGCCGCTGCCAGCTGGGCTAGAAGGTCCACGGCCTGCCTCAGGAGAAGGCACCTTCACCACTCTCTGAAGGCAGACTTCACACTCTCTTTTATCTGTTCCCTTTTCTTCCTTGGTCCAAATGGGCCCAGTTCTTCCGGCTTTTTGCCCGAGGACCGTCCTCCTAGGCCTTTGATCACCTTTATACCTCTTATCCACTGATGTCAACGTCCGGCGTGCTCTCGGTCCGAACAGGAGGAGGGCTTTCTGGTTCTCAGGCCAGCACTTCCTCGGGCGTGGCTCTGCAGTGCGCCACCAGGAAGCCAGTGGCGCGAAAGGATTGTATGGGAACACTGCAGCCCCTCCTGGAGCAATCTTTGCATCTCAGCAGTGAACCGATGCTGCTCTTTCCCACCACCCGCCGCTTGCAGGCGTTTCCATGGCACTCAGTGCCCAGTTAGCAGGAGACTGAAGCAGACAGATGGAGCTGGGGTCCCACTGGGTCACTAGACCCCACCCTCTACAGCAAAGTAGCTCTTCCCCGACTGAGTCGCCCTCGGGGATCCCCTGCCCATGTCTTTCTTCCTTGGGAGGACGTGGTTCGGCCACTTCCCCAAGCAACTCCTTCCGTGGCCGAACTGGTCTGTCAAATCTTTCCTAAGGTGTAACGCAGATCCACCCCCTTGTAGCAGAAGAGCATCACTCTTGGCCCCGGGAAGCAGAATGGCCTTCCTTGAGGGCTGCCAGCCCTGGGTTGGGAAATACCTGGAGATTTTGCAGGTAGACCCATTTATTCATAAACTGTCTTTCTCAGGGGAGAGACAAGAGAACAGTGAGCAAAACATGCTTGCAGATCTGGAAACTAAAAAGCAAATTCTCAGGCCCGCTTTGTTCAAAATTCTATGCCCTAAAGGTCAAATTCTGTGACACCACAATTGTATATATATGTATGTACATGTGTGTGTGTGTGTGTTTCTGTCTACATATACACATGCAGTGTTAGCACTATTTAGTTTTACTATCGTCTCATTATCTTCTATATCCTACTATATAATTCCCTTAGCGTCTTCCCGACGATGCACATTTGACCAGACCTCCTCAGCCGCACCACTTCGGCATTTGTGCTCCTTTCCTGGCTGGCAGGGAGAGGCCCGGCTGCAGTACTTAGGCCCTGCTGATCCAGCAGTCTTGGGTGTAAATTCCACATTCTCTGGGTGGGTTTGTTTGTGCTGGTGGGAATTGGTGGGTTTCGGAGCACCCCCTTAGAAGGGAAAGAGAAGAAAGAGGCCAGAGCCAGCTAAATCCACCCGTGTGCCTGGAAGGCAGTCTTGGGCCGTTTCAAAACAAAGGCAAGACTGGAGCAAGGAACATGCCTGAGGAAGGTGGAGGCGTATAAGAAAAGGAAGGGGGGGGGCTATAGACTTCACTACTCTCTTTTGCCATCTTCTGGGCATGGAGCAGGGATCGCTCTGTGTGTGTGTGGGGGGGGGGGTCGTTGTGAAGTTCCTGCATTGTGCAGGGGGTTGGACAAGATGGAGACGCTGTCAGGCTATGGATGACAGGATATGGATGACAGGTCTCTGTGCCACTGCAACAAGAAATCCAAGCTCTTGGTTAAATGGTTTTATTCAGAAATTCAATCATTTCCATACATATGTCCGTAGAAGCACTCAGAGGCAGGAGAGCATCTAAGCAGTACCTGTTTCCCTGATAGGAATAGTGACTTGAGGAAAGTACAGCTCTAAATACCCACTCATTTCCCCCCCTCCCACCTAGACCACAGGTTTGCGCGGGAAATGGCCTGGGAATGCATGAGAGTAAACTGTAACATTTCAGACAGTGCAAGGTCACTTCTGTGAGCTTCAAAGGAAAGAGATAAGACAGCTGGGTTCTCAGGCTGCTAGAGGGAGAAAGGAAAGTGATGGTTAGAGCATTTGCAAAATGAAATCAAGGCACAGCATTAGCAATGGTTCAACACAGAGAACAATGGCATGGATGTAGGGGTACAGACATGAAGACGCCTTCCAGCCCTAGGATTCTATTATTTGATATCTTTTGCTGTAAGCAAGATCCTACTAGATAGTTTCTATGTTGTGTAATATGTCAGTCTTAGAATTGCTTATGCTGTGTTTTAGCATTTCTTCTCCATATTGGATTCTTGTTCATTTTAAAGCTATACAAATTTGCATTTATATGCCCTACTGCATTGCTTATTGAAATGTCTCTGCAGTCGACTGCACTGACTCACACCGTACAATCCACCTTGAGTCTCAGTGAGAAAAAGGACTATAAATAATGTAAATAAATAAATAGGCCTGTGCTTGGCACGCCTGATACAGTTGTACTCACACACGGAGACCTAGCTGTCCCGCACACACGCACAGAAAGAGAAAAACATTCCAGAAGAGAGATTGTGTTTGCCTGGAACTGGACAAGACAGCAAAGCAGATTCTAAGGCTAAAAGCAAAGTGCTCAGGAGGCCAAGCTTGGCCTTGGCGGCGCACCGTCTCTTCTGTAGACCTGCACGGGAGTCTGGCCACGTGTGGGGAAGCGGCACAGAGATGTAGGTCTACAGACCCCAGGGACCTAAACAACGACTGCCTGGCGGCCAGCTCTCCATCCTCGGGCAAGGTGCTTAAGGCCAGGGAGTGGTAGCTGGGCAGCTTCAGGAAGTCTCGGGGGCAGATTCCAACCAGGGTCTCCCAGATCTTAGTCTGACACTCTCACCACGACACCACACTGGCTGCCCTGCCTTACACAAAGTCAAACCATTGGCCCACCCACTCCATTGTCATTTCCTCTGACCGGCAGCAGGTCCCCAGGGTCTCAGGCACAGGAAGGCCATTCCCAGCATTTTCTGGCTGAGATCATATGGGGGGGTTTGAACCTGGGAGCTTCCGCATGCACAACAGATATGCCGCCCCTGAGCTCTGCCCCGCCATGGGCTTCGACGCTGGTGCAGGGCCTCTCAAACAGCAGGTCTGGGCGAGGCCTGGCAATCACTGCCAGCTGAAACAGACAGCGCTGGGCTCGGTGGGCCGGCTCTGCACAGCATCCCCCCGTTCTTTGTGGCCCTTGCCAGCTGTCACCGGTGCAAGAAGTCCAGCATCAAACTACGAAGGTCAGCACAGCGCAAGCGACACAGTCTGAGTGAGGGACTGCTTGGAAGCTGTTGCGCCACTCCAGCACAGCCCCAGCCATGCTCTCGCGGCAGCACGAAACCCCTCCATGGCAGAGCCAGAGACTCTCATGTGGGCCGAGCCCCAGCTGGCTGAAGACGGGTCTCTCTCATGCCTCAGCACGACTCGCTTGGTGCTGGGGCTGCAAGAGACTTTGTGGCAGAGCTGCAAAGGCACTCGTGAGTTAAGGAATAACACATGGGGGAGTGCAAGATAAAGCAAGCTAATTAAGAGGCCACGTTTCATCCACCGCGCGAGAGAGCCCAAGGGGATCTTGCATCAGTCAGGCTGATCTTCGCCCACAATCTGTCTCCCGCTTAACTACCCCACCCAGCCTGGATGCCTCGATCCCGGGTGATGATTCTGCGAAGGACCTACAGACCTGCAGCCACCCGGCCGAGCAACAAGTGCGCCAAGCGGTGAGCCTGCCTCCTCGCCATCAGCTTAATTAAATGGCAAAAGGCAGGACGCTCGTTGAACCATTTTTGGCAAAAAAAGAATGGTTTCAAGGGAAATATTGCTAATGGAGATTTCTAGAGAATAAGGGCTCGTCAGCAAAGCTAAGCGGCTGAATCACTGCTCTTCTGAACAAGAGTTCTAGCAACGGGGTAATGCCCAAATCTTGCATCTTTCCACACGGCCATTTGGCCTGCGATTCAAGCCCACCATCACAGCAGGCAGACATTTTAACATCTTCTCTGCCCGAGACACTCCTTCAGGATAGGCTTCCTCAGGAGGTGGTGAGCTCTCCTTCTTTGGAGGTTTTTAAGCAGAAGTTAGATGGCCATCTGACAGCAATGCTCATTCTATGACAGATTCTTAGGCAGCTCATAAGAAGGAGGGCAGGAAGGGTTACATCAGTGCTTAGTTCTCACGGCCCCTTCTCACATGCCCAGAGCAGGGCTTTTTTTCAGCTGGAACGCAGTGGAACGGAGTTCCGGAACCTCTTGAAAATGGTCACGTGGCTGGTGGCCCCGCCCCCTGAGCTCCAGACAGAGGGGAGTTTAGATTGCCCTCCGCACCGCTGGAGCGGCGCGGAGGGCAATCTAAACTTCCCTCTGTCTGGAGATCAGGGGGCAGGGCCACCAGCCACGTGACCATTTTCTCCAAGGGCAATTTAAACTTTAAAAAACTCCCCCCTTGTTCCAGTTTACCCAAAGTGACATCATTGGCCCTGGGGGCATGCATGTACTTTGCGCGCACACATGTGGTACCAGGGGCACCACCTCCCACCACTGGCAACCCACTGAGTTCCACCACCTCTTTCCCCAGAAAAAAAGCCCTGGCCCAGAGTAAGGCCAATCGCCACTTTGGGGTCAGGTAGCAATTTTCCCCAGGCCAGTTTGGCTAGGGAATCCATCTTCTGGGCATGGCGCAGGGGTCACTGGAGGTGTGTGTGGGGGGGGAGGAAGTTGTAAATTTCCCGCATTGTGCAGGGGGCTGGACTAGATGACCCTGGAGGTCCCTTCCAACTCTATGATTCTTTCATTCCATTGTATATAAGGCAAGCTCTACCTCTCCTTCAAGCACGACGCTGAATGAGCCGGTCACTTCATCGAAAGACATTGCATGCTTCTGCTCCCGAGACCTGTATGGATAGCTGCCAGTCACCTTCAGGCCAGCATTCTCTAGCCATGTGATGAACTCCAGTCACTTTCAAAAACAAGGCTGTCTTCTGAGCTGCCCGTGGCGTGCCCATCTAGCAGGCAGGCAAACAAGGGTTGCGCCTCTCAAACTGGGCCTACTAATGCACGAAGAGGAAATGAGTCAGGATGGAAGCATAATGGAACAGAGGGTGGTTTGATAAAGGAAATGGGACTGCAGTCTATTCCCCTGCTGTATTGCTCATACTATATCGTTTTCTACTTCTGTAATTCCATTTTTTTCCTTGTTTATGCCATGTCTTGTTTACTCGATTCCATTGTCTGGCACAGTGAAATCCCCTTTGAGTCTCAGTGAGAACATGAGCTTTAAATACATACGTTCAAACGGGCGGCATCAACTCACACCGCAGACACACGTACTCCTGCTGTTTTCCCAGTTAAGACAGACACAAAGGAAATGTCCCCCGACCTGAGTTTCACATGGTCCCAAAACAAGAGGGGTCTTTATTAACCACCCCAAATATGGCAAAGCCGAGAGCGGGCTGAGCTCCGCAGCTGTCCAAGCCCCTTGGGCGTTGAGCAAAACAGCACCCAACAAGATTGGGGCAGGGGAAAGGTGTCTGGGCCTAACAGGAAGCCCAGCTGCGCATATCGGAAGAGTCTTGAAAGAGAACACAGAAGACGTGCTTCAGATATCATAAAATTATACCGTGCTGGCCTTAAAAAAAAAGATCTCAAATTGCACCAAAGGCTTCAGGGACCGAGTGTGCAATAACAGTGCGTCTCATTAAAGGTTGATGTGGTGTAGTGCACAGAGTGTCGGGCTAGGACCTGAGATGAACGGGTTCAAATGTGTAGCTCAACAACAGAAGCCCCCCACGTGACCTTGGGCCCATGGCAATCTCTCAGCCTAATCTACCCTCACAGGGTTGTTGTTCTAGGGATTGAGTGGAGGAGGGAAGAATGATGTGAAAAGCTGCTTTGGGGCTCCGGTCAGGGCGAAAGATTGGCATTGTTTTCTCATTTTGAAGACAGTTCAGTCAGTGTTTATTACGGTCACTGACCGGCATAATTTAGAATCAAACAATTCAGTTACCATTTTGAAGACATACAAGCCAGCGGTGTGTCAGATCTACACTAACTGGAATGCACACGTCCCTGGCCATTTTCACACACAGTTAACGTCGCACAGCATCATGCAGTGCGACTCAGGGAACACCGGCATCTTTATGGCACAGTTTCTGACATCATCATGCCCTGAAAATGGAATCATGATGGGGTGATGTCAGAGATCATCACCATTCCGTGAGTGTTGCGCGATGTTGCATGCGTTAATGACGTGTGAAAATGGCCTGTTAAGGAAAAGGGAAACAGCAGAGGCAGGCATTGCAGCCCTGAAAGAAACACAGCGGGCAATCCGTTCCAGGTGCTTGGCCAAAGGTCCCCTCGAGCCAGATGGAGTGACGCTAGCCAGGGGCGGGAGGGCTGCCTGCAGGCAAAACTGGCAGAAGATCCCCTGCCTCCTCCTCCGTTCTGACCAGCTTGAAATCCTCCAGCCACCCATCAAAGAATGGGCAGGGTTGGCCTCCGTGATTTCAGAGGCTGAGGAACAGCCTCCTCCTCGCATGGCCCCCATGCCCAATGCTCAGTGTCTCATGGAGCCCCCCTTATTAGTGCATATGCTTTGCATATTACTCTCAGGGCCAATCTGAGTGTGCAGACATGCACGCGTAATCCCTATGAGGTCATTGGTTTAGCCCAGTAGGGCACAGTCAATGGCTAAAGCCAGGCAGCGGAGAAAGAAGCGGGTTGCCGGGGAGCTTGAGAATACTTAATGTGCTCTTATCACCTTGAATAAGGTAATCAGAAATCTTGTACGTGAATAAGATGGCTAAAAGTGGTCTTCTATGTGCCTTGCGTTCGGCCGGTGTTATTCCTGGGATTGTGTTGTTGTTGCGGGGCTGTAATTCCCCAAGATGAGGACAGCAGCCCGGGCTCCAGTTGTTTCCAGCTGGAAAGATTGTGAAAAGGACTCTCTCACTTGGTGGGATCCGACAAGTTGAACTGTTTGCCTTTTCAGAGACATTGGTGGTTGTATTGTACTAATTGTTAAATGGTTTGGAGGGAAAGGTTTTTTTCTTAACTTACACGTGTGTGAAAGTTTGCTTCCTAAATTACACCCACAGAACCCATGCAAAAGAGCTTACACGTGCCTAGCCAGTCAGATCAGCTGGGTGACAGATGTCACAGCCCGATCGCCCTCACGTGCGCACACACTCACATGCAACCAGGAGCTTTATTCAGAGAACCCAATTAGAGGGTCTCCAAAAAGAAGCTGTTCTTCTCATCCCCCGGCTCTTGCTTGGGAAATGCAGGCTTCTCTTTTTGCGCTACTTTGGGGGGTGCCTTCGGGTTGGGCTAGAGGCTGCGGACCTCCAAGAAGCCAGTGACATTCGGTTCAAGCACACACACACACCAGCTCCCTCTCTGCCCCTGCTGTGCTTGTTCAGCCAGACCCAAATGTAATGGGGGAAGAGGGGGGGGGAACCGCTCTCTCAACCCAGGGACACCCCCACCCCCTCACCATCGAGCAAAGGAGCTTCTTTGCTCCCAAAGACATCTCACCGTCCCCCTTTCAAGCAGCAGGCAGGACATGGCCAGCAAAAGACCAGGTGTGGGCAATGGGAAGTTCTCAGCAGCCGTTCCCAGCTCAGCTTCCTCCAGAGAAGCAGGGATTCCTCAGGGCAGCAGCCTGAGTTTGCATCCCACGGCCCAGAGTCCCTTCTTTCCTCTCCTGCAGCTTTCCCCAGGCAGGAGGAGCAGAGATGAGGGAACCACCCCGGCTGAGCAGCTGCAGTAGTGAAAGGCCCAGACAAGAGCTGGGGCATCTCCAGCACCACCTGCCCAAAGGAGGCCAGGAAAGAGACCTCTGGTTAATCTTCCGGGGTGTAGAAATGAGAGGCTTCACATGCAACTGGCCACTGGTCCAGCTCCCTCCTGCCCCATGAAGGCACCCCCCCCGCCCCGCCCCTGCTGTGCCCTCTGAAGCCTTTCTTGGAAGTGCTACAGCCCCACCCCACAGGGGGCAGCAAAGGGCTTGGACTCCCTCTGGGTCCTAGCCTCCACATGGTTGCCTGCTCCAACCAAGGTGATTCCGGCTTCAGACTTTGGCGGCCAGGCACCTCCAGCTGCGATGTCATTCTCACCCGCTGCGTTGCCACCCCACTCCACAGCCCAGGGAAGTTCCGATCCCTTTGAGGGAGATGTGATGGATCCGTGGGAGACCCCCGCTTTGCATGCAAGAAGCCACCGAGTTCCGTCCCCTTAAAGGATGTCAGGGACTAGCCACTTGAGCTCTGGTCAGTACTGGCACAGGCGAACTCATGATTGAACGTGGAAATACGGCAACCTGGCGTGTTCGGGTTTGCAGATTCAGAAAATGGGATGCGTTGTGTATATGTGCTTAAGATGTATGGCCTTAGCCAGCGTCCCCAACCTTGCCTGGGCAGCGAGGGGAGGAAGCCGGAGTGGGTTCTCCGTCTTCCAGGGCTCAGCAGTTCCCCAGAATGCAGAGTCTTGCATGGCTCTTGTTCTTGTTCTGAAAAGATGCCTCTGCCTCTCAAACCTGCCCAGAAGAACCATCAAAGCACATTGCTGCTTAAAATAGCCTGGCAAAGGGGGAGGATAAAATGGCAGCAGCAAAGAAGAGCACAAATCAGAGCGACGCCAGGCAGAGAGAGACCTCTGTGGGCCCTTCTTTCCACGTCGGGCATGTGGCACGTTCCCTGGTTCTCCCACTCGCAGCTGGCTTCTCTTCTTTCTGCTCTGCTCTACAGCTACTTCCAGCATGGTTAATTCAAAAGGAGATTTCTCTTATCAGTCTATGAATCTGGTATATACTGCATAATACTACAGGTGCGTCTGATTATCTATAAGCCACCCCAATGTACATAGGTGGGTTGCCATTCTTCAAACTACCCTAGCAAGCATTTCACAGTCACTGGCATACATTCATATGTCTTTTGCCTTAGTGTTTTGCTCCAGTGTTCATTCTCTGCTTTGCACAGTAAAAATACCATGAAAGGCACCTGAAAGTACAGAAATACACTTAGAAATAGAAAAGGCGCATAAAATATTCTAGTCCATCACGTTCGCCTCCATCTGGCCCAAATGAACACAACCCAAAATGCCAGCAGTGAATTGACGCCCTTTCTCGCCCTGGGCTGAGTTTCCCTCATGTGGGTCAGCCACCTTGTCTGCCTGCTCTGGGACTCCATTGGGCAAAAGAAGTGAGCAGGTGACTGTGCAATGAAAGGCACGATGCCCTCTCACGGCTGGCCCAAGGCGGCAGCTTCCTATGCAGAGGAAAGTGATACCTGCGTTTCAACCAGGATGCGTCTGGCTGCACGGGCATCACCTGGCAGGGGGGAAGGACAGGAGCGCACAGACCCAGAGATGCCCGTGAAGGGTGTGGGCAGCCGTACACATGTGCCTTCATGAGCCTGCCCGCACGAGCACACATTCACACCAGAGGCCCACTAGCTAGTAGGGCATGCTTTGGCGGAACATTCCCAGGATTTAAAGCCCCGTCTTGGGATATGAAATATCTAGAGGAACAAAGCAGTTGTGGCCTCTTGCCTTCTTAGGGATCCATGCCGTAAACAGCGCTGGTGCTGAGGGGAGCTGCTTTGTGATGCCCCCGCAGGAGAGGAGGGCGGTTCCTCCCCCCGCAAATCCAGTCCCCCGGACAGTCTTGGGCGCCAAAACAAACCGGAGCGTCTCCTCCGCCCCCAGAAGAAATGAGGGAGGCTCCTGCAGTTCGGGCCAGGGGAGAGGGGGAACGCGCGCCCCCGAACTCACCGGGGAGCCGGCAACCACTCGGAGCCCGCGCGCCGAGGTTCGGCCCCGCAACCTGTTTCTAGTGCCAAGGCGGAGCCACATAAAGCAGCAGCAGCAGCAACGGTGAGGGGGGAACAGCCATGCCTCGAAAATGTCCCTCCCTGCGCAGCCGGAGACTAGCCGCAGGTAAGAGCCCGGAAGCCGAGCCCGGCGGGCCACGGTTCCTTCTTGGCGGGGAGCCCAGCCGGAAGACGGCGCTGGCCCCGCGGAGGCTGCGGCTGCCGAGCCCCCTTGCCCGGAGGAGGCGCTGCGGGGGAAGGCCGGCCTGCAGACCACCCCCCCCTCCCCGCGGCAGGGGCCTGAGCATCTGCTTGGCAGGCAGGAGGCGGGAGGTTCGGTTCGGTTCCGGGCGGAAAGGGCCGGGGGGGCGTGCTGGGAGGCCTCGGGGGAGACGCCGGAGAGCCGCTCGGCTGCGGGGATTCTGCCGCCCGTTCTTTCCTGTGCGTCATTCACCCTCCCAACAACCCGGCGAGGTAGGCGAGGCTGGCGCCCTCCCTCCCTCCCCGCCGGGCAGGGCAGGGGCGCAGGAGCCGCAGCGGGCGGGGCGGGGCGGGCAGGCGGGGCCTCATTGGCGCTTCGCGGCTCACGTCAGGAGGGCCAAAAGCGGCTCGCGGGCTGGGCAGGGGCGTCCGAGCGCGGCGCTGCCCTCCGTGCTGTGCCTCCGAGCGGGCCCGGCTGGGCGTCCCGGGCACCCACGCGCCCCGCCCGGCGCCCCGCAGCCCGCCCGGCCGGGTGGCAGCCGCGGAGAGCGCCGCGCAGGCCGGCCTGGGCGCCCGCGAGAGCCATGCGGAGGCGGCAGCCCTGAGGGACGCGGCGGCGGCGGCGGCGGGGCGCGGCTGGTAGGCGAGGCCGCCCGGCTCAGGTAAGCGGCTCCCGGCCGGCTGCCCGGCTGCCCCCCGCGGCCGGCTCCCGGGGCTCGGGCGGGCGGGCTTGGCGGCACTGCTGCCGGCGCGCCTCTCGCGGGAGCGGCACCATCGGGCCCCGCAGCCGCCGGCCGGCCTCGGGTGCCCGGGATGCCCTCGGGGCGCAGTGCGGGGACCGGGACGGGCGGGTGCCTTGCGCGGAGGGCGGGCCGGACTCTGCTGCCCCGGGCGCTCGGCTGGCCCCTGGGCGGGAGGCAAAGCAGGGGGCACCGGGGGGGGGGCTTGCAGGGCGGGGGGGGGGGGGTCCGGCGGGGCCGCTCCGTGGCTGCCGTGGCTGCGCGCCAGAAGCGCCCCAGGCATGAGGCCCTCGCCGCGGCTGGCTCTCCCGTGCCTCCCCGTGCGCCTCGGCAAGCCCGCTGTTCAGTGCGGGCGGGAAGCCCCCCGTGCGTGCCCCCCCACCCCCTCCTGCGCACGGGCTCCAAGCCGCCCCCCTTTGCTTTCCTCGCAGCCGGGGGCCACTTGGCCCGGCCGGGGCCTCTGGGGCTTGGGGGCTGAGAGGCGAGCGGGGCAGAGGGGAGCCCGGCCAGGCAGCGGGCAGGCCCCGCCAAGTGCGTGCACGTGTGCGCGCGCCTCGGTTTCCCCTCCTGCGGGGGGGGGGTTGCCTTTGGTCTGGTCAACAGAAATGCCTCTTAAATTGCAACCGCAAGAACATCACCGGAGCAATCTGTACTCTTAGTATGAAGGCTGCTGAGCCAGGAAATGTGGAGTGCCTCCAGCTGCGATGTGTACAAGCCTGGCACTTTCGCTCTGCCCTCTGGACACCCCCAGCAGTCCCGCCACCGTGTTCTGCCCGGCTGCCTTCAGTCCTGGCTTTGTAGAGCTAAGGCATGAAGCCCGTAGATGTATGCTGAGAACAGTCCCTGTTATGAGGGATGGGAAAGGAAGCCCATGCAGTGAGGCCTCTGAAACGCAGACCCACCCAGTGGCCAGTTTGGGCTGGAAGTGAGAGAAATGCCCGCAGGGAGGTGGTGAGAATATTGGTGCAAACCCGGTTGGTTCAGGGCCCAAAGAAACTGGAAATATTTTCCAGGCAACAGTCTGATGGGGAGGGGGTGGAGAACAGCGAGGAGATCCCCCCCTTCCAGAATATCAAAGGCAGAATACTGATACTGTAAACCACAAAGGCAATGAGCCCTGGACAGAGAAGATCCTGCTTTGAAATCCAATTAAAATTTTTAATTAATTAAGCAGACGTGAGTAAGTAAGCAAACAATCCCCCTTCCTTACTGAGCCGAAGCTTAAGCTCACCGTCTGGGAGCCATGGTCTCTCTGCTCCCCTTCCCTTCCCTTCCCACAACGCCTCCCTCTGGTCAGAGTTGAACTGCAAGCTCCTTGGGGCAGGGGCCTGGCCTCTTTGCAGGGCCATGCAGGACACTGGCACCCAATCAAAATGACAAGATCTGGGATCTCAAAGGATGTCAGTGAAGCAGACCGTCTACTGAGACAGTGGGCTGCGATGTGGCGTCTCCGGATGGGAGCAGAGGAGATCCACAAAGCAGGCAGCGGTGCAGACGGCAGCAGACAGACCCTCCCCCAGGCGAGGGTCTTGAGCAGAGGAGGGCCTGACGGGAAAGGAGGCACTCGCTGGCCCTGCTGTAGCACTTCCGAGAAAGGGAGGGGGAGTCACGAATGGCCGCTGATCCCCGGCCTTCAGTGCAGCGCTGTGGCTCGAAAGCACAAGGCCCTTTCCGGCGGAGGGCTTCGTCTCCCGGGCAGCTGCAAGGTGTCCTGAGAAATTTTCTTGCCACACAAGGCAGAGTTCTCATTTGAAGAACCTCATACCGAGCAAGCCAGGCTTCTTGAAGGTTCTTCTACAGGAGGAGGTTGAATAAGCTGACATCTCTATGATGTTACATTCACTGCACGGAAGAGCCCTGGTCCCCGAGGACGTTTCCTTGGAAGGGCGAAATGGGAGCCAGCAATCGCCAGAGCTAAACCCCCAAGCCAGTGTGCAAGGCATGGAATATAACAGGGATGGAGGAAGAAAGATACGGGGAATGGTGATAATAAAGGCGCCAATGCACCTGAGCACATGCAGACTGCCTTTCCTCACCATTCCCTGTGGGGAGTCTTTCTGGAGCATGAGCATGGAATGCAGTCAGCGCATGAGCCATGAAGGCTCCACTGATCTCTTTTGGGTGTCCCAGAATCCCCTCGCTGCCCTTCCTGTCTTGGCCAGCACAGGCATCTTCTGGGCAAGCTTTTAAAATATTTCCCTTCCCCTTCTGATGTCTGTGAAAGGGAGAAGGCATGCGATCGGCCTGCAGAATCCTCTTGCATGTATGACCCTTGCATGGAGGACACCAGCACACCAAGGGACAAGGACCCCCACTCCTCCCCAGCTTGACAACCAGATTGGGGAGGGAAGAGGGGTCACTTGCGACGGAGCGAGCAGAGCAGGGATCAAAGCTGCCCAGTAGTCCCTCTGTCCAACCTACAAGTCTTCTGGCCACGCATCAGGAGCATTGGGGCCTGCTGTGGTTTCTCAGTGGCAAGGGAAGGACTTTGCCCATGCTCAGGGACATTCTCAATCTTTCCTTTTATTTTTTTTCTTTATGATTGCCTGTTCCAGTTTTGGAGACCCACCCAATTAAGATCCAGGACCCAGCTGCCTCAGATTCCAGGCCCAGCTGGCACTTTTCTTTTGCCTCTGAACGTGGGACTGGCAAGGCCCAAGTGACCCACTGGTCCTTCTTTGGTAGGGGGCTCAGTTGCACAGGACCCCGTGCATATCAAGGAAAAGCCACGTCTCGGGGAAAACTAGAGCCCTTGTTCCTGCCTTATTCCTGGGCAGGGAGCAGGAGCCACTGGGGCAGTCGGGGGCGGGGGGAGGTGGTTGTGAATGTCCTGCATTGTGCAGGCGTTGGACTAGATGACCCTCGAGGTCCCTTCCAGCCCTAGGATTCTATAACTCTCTGCTGTGTGTGTGCGTGAATGTTTTTGTGCCTGTGTGCATGCATGTGCGTGTGTGTGCGCATGCACATATAAATGGGGCGGGGGGACCATTTGAAAATCCCGCCCCTAAGCCCTCCTCTTCCAGGACTCAGGTCTGAGCAGGTTAATCTTTTGCCCTTCTCAGCTGCTGCCAGAAATGTCCAGGGGAGACGTTCTCTGCGTCCATCAGGCTGGTTTACAGAGTCATCGTTTCTGCTTTCCTGGAGTGTCCCTGAATTGGAAAGGAGGCCTGATGTTGCCTGTGGGTGGCCCTGTTACGTGGCTTTCACTGCTCACATGGGGTGATATAGAGGGATTTTCTGGAAGTTTTTCCTACGGAGGAAGGATTCAGATCCTTGATTCCTGCCCCACCCCCAGCAGAAGCAGAGCCTTGACCCTAAGCCTGCTGCTCAAGCATTTCAGTCGGAGGGATAAATTGTCGAGTGCTTTGCATGCACGGGCTGGAGTGGCGACTGGGTTGCCCCCGAATCAAATGAAGCTACTTAGTTGGGATGTGTCTACGACTCAAGGTGGGGTCCAACCGCTGGCCCTGCTGGCCTTCTTCCCAGGGCGATCCTACAATAGTGGGAAACAGGCCAGCGGCATCCAGGCGACTGCCAACAGAGGCAGTTTGTTTTTGAAAGCACCTCCGCGGACATAAACCCAACAAGGGCAGTTTCTGTCTCTGTAGCGGGGCATGCCTGGGGATCTGCGACTGCTCTTGTCAACTCTCTGCCCCTGTTGCAGAAAAGCTTTTGAAGGACGGGGGCCGTTTCTGCATTTGACTCGACGAGCACCAAACCGCAGCTGGCTCCTGCTTTTGACTGCCAGCAAGCTGCCTTATTGAGCAAAATGTCAGTTTGGGAAGACAATGGAGGCAGGCTGGCAATCAAGTCCTCTGTCTCCGGGATGAATGGGCCTTTCCAGCTGCCTGATAGACTTACCAGCTTGGAGGGAGGGGGCAGAACCCCCGGGCTCCTTTGCTACCCCCTGCCTTGTTATCACCCAAACATGCGTTACAAATTATGCCCGGGGACCAAGTGGGCAACCCTTGATGTACAAGTGGACTGGCCGGAGGTTGGCTGAAATCTGAGGTCCATAAAGTTTTAGGAAATCTGCTAGCTTGAAATCCTTGGTGAAAGGGGGGGAGGGACCCAGAAGCATAAATGATGTAAATAATAGATAATCCAGGCAGCCTTCCTGGAGCCTGCCAGAAAGGAGCAGCGGAGAGAGGAGTCGCATGCCTGGAGGTGGCAACACAGTGCAGATCTGCTGAGGGTTTTGTTGTGGGGGTTTCGAGAGCATGGGAGAAAATAATGTCGCTCCATGGGACCCAAAAGGCCAAGGGCAGAGAATTTCAAGAATTTGCATTTTGGATTGATTGATTGATTGATTGATTGATTCCCTGCTTTTCTCCCCAGCTGAGACTCAAAGCAGCTTAGAGCATTGTGTTCCCTTCCTCCCTTGTATCCTCAGAACAACAGCCCTGTGAGGTAGGCCAGGCCACGAGTGTGGGACGGGCTGAAGGTCACCCAGTGAGCTTCCATGCTAAAAATGGGAATCGGAACCTAGGTTTCCTTGGATCCTAATCCGACTGTCTGTCCAATACTCCACGCCAGCTCGCAAGCACCACCTTCAGGAACCTGGGTGGCAGGAATGCCCAGCGCCCTGTGAAGCGGTGCCTGCCCTGCAGAAGGAGGCCCTCCCTGGTCAGTGGTAGCAAAAGCCACGGAGAGCTCTGGGGAAAGCTGGCAGGGAGGCCTGCCCCATCCGCTATGCAAGGGGAGGTCTTTGGCCAGGGTGAGGAAGGTGCTTTGGTCATAAGCCAGGCCAGCAGCCCAATTCCGAGCAACCGAGGCAGCCTCTCTCCTCCAGAAACTCCTGGACCTGGGCAGTCACCATCCCCTTGGCCTCGTTCATGCCTTGATTTTTAAAAAAGGCAACAATATGTCATCTTGCTTCAAAGGTGTGGAAGGTGGCTTAGAAAAGAGCCAGCGTTAAAACCAGGACACACAAAACATCAGAAAAACCGAAGACTAAAAAGGGCCAGTTCCACACAGAGGTGCTGCTGAACCTCAGCTTCTGGGAGCTGCTGCAGTATAGTGATTAAGTGGTAGGACTGTGAATCAGCAGTGTGCTGGTTCGACCCCCCATCACTGCCCTGAGCTCAGCAGGCGGCCTTGGGGAATCCCTTCCTCTCAGTCCAGCTCCCCAGCTGTATCGTGGGGATAAGAATACATTGACCTTGCTCACTGCTCTGAGTGGGCACTAATCTGTCCAGAAGGGCAGTATATAAGCATGCCATTATTGAGAGCTGCTGCAGCATAGTGGTTAAGTGGTTGGGCTGTGAGTCAGCCCTCTGCTAGTTCGACTCCCACTACTGCCATGAGCCCAGCAAGTGGCCTTGGGGAATCCCCTCCTCTCATGCCAGCTCCCCAGCTGCCTTGTGAGGATGATAACAACATTTACTTTGTTCAGCACTGTCAATAGGCACTCATCTGTCAGAAGGGCAGAATATAAACACGTTGTTGCTGTTGCTGCTGTTCGTTGCTGTTGTTAATGGCAACTCTGATTTCAGGTGCATCCACATGCCATTGTTTGCTATTCATCCTGCTGTTGTCCCCCCTGTCCCCCACTTTCCCAAACCCAGGTTGCTTCCACATGGAGACAAATCTCTGTGAAACTCCCATTGCTGTGGCAAATGCAGGCACATTTCCCCCTGCACTTTCCTTGCTTCAGGACCCTGCAGCCCTCTATCCCCCTCCCATGCACACATACTAGAAGGCTTTTTTTTAAAAAAAAAAACTTGTCCAGAGTTATAAGTGTAAAGGTGCAGTGTCACACTTCCCCTTATACCTCTGCAATGAAAAAGGCTACTACTTTTCTAATGCAAGTTGGAAGCTAGTCGATTGTGGCAATAGTCGATCCTCTTTGAGCCTGGTTTTCAGGGAGAGTGGAATCAATGCAATTAAATAAATAAATACAGAATCAGAGTTGGAAGGGGCCATACAGACCTTTTAGTCCAACCCCCTGCCCAGTGCAGGATGAGCCTAAAGCATCTCTGACAAATATTCATCCAGCCTCTTCTTGAAAACTGCCAGATGGCCCTTTTGATACAACCCAAGACTGAGTTTGCCTTTTTTGCCACCGCATCACACTGACTGCTCATATTCAGTTTACAGTCCACTCTTACCCCAAGATCCCTTTCACATATACTACTGCCCAGAAGTGTATCCCCCATCCTCCATTTGTACTGCTCATTTTTGTGGCCCAGACGTAATACAGTGCACTTGTCTTTGTTGAATTGCATCCTGTTCACAACCACCCACTTCTCCAGAGTATTCAGGTCTTGTTGAATTTTAATTCTATCTTCTTGGGTGTTTGCTACTCCTCCCAATTTGGTATCATCAGCAAATTCAATGAGTAGCCCATTTACCCCTTCATCCCGATCACTAATAAAAATATTGAAAAGTACTGGGCCCAAAACCGAGCCCTGCGGCACCCCACTGGACCCCTCCCTCCAATCTGATGAAATGCCGTTGACCAGGACCGGATCGAGGGGGGCAGGGGGGTAGCCTGCCTCCGGCACCGGCAAAGAGGGGGCGCTGGGCGCAGCTGCCAGCTACCATGAGCAGACCGCGGCTTGCTGCATGGGAGGCTGAGTGCAGGGTTGGGAGGCCCTCGCCTGCCCCACTGATGGGGCAGCTGGCTTGCCGTGTGTGCAGGACCTCCCAGCCCTGTGCTCAGTCACCCATGCAGCAAGCCAGCCACCCCAGTGCACGCCAGCTTCGCAGCGCGCCGGGCGCTGGGGCTGCCGGTTTGCCGCGTGGGTGGCACGGGGCAGGCGAACCACGCAGAGGGCCTCCTAGCCCTGCGCTCAGCCGCCTGCGTGGCAAGCCGACCACCCCAGTGCACACATGTGGCGCACCGGGCACTTGGGCGGCCAGCTTGCCACGTGGGCGGCACGCCCGCCCCTGCATGATGACGTCACGGAAGTGACATCATCATGCAGCGCCGGGAGTGCGCACATGCTGCGTGCACGGAGGGCCAAACAAGGGTTGCACTGGGCGCTAGCAGCCCTAGATCCGGCTCTGCCATTGACCACCGCTTTTTGGGTGTGGTCCTCTAACCAGTTCCCTATCCACAGAACTGTTCTGTAGTCCAGTCTGCAGTCTTCCAGTTTACCCATTAGAATGTCGTGGGGAACCTTATCAAAAGCTTTACTGAAATCCAGGTAAATCATGTCAACAGAGTTCCCATGATCCAGAAAGCTCGTGACTTGATCAAAGAAGGAAACCAGGTTGGTCTGACAAGATCTGTTGAGGACAAAACCATATTGACTTTGCCTGATCACTGAGTGGTCCTTCAGATGCTTACAGATCGATCCCTTTAAAATCTGCTCTAGTATCTTCCCAGCAACAGAAGTCAGACTGACCAGCCTGTAGTTTCCCGCGTCATCCTTCTTCCCTTTCTTAAAGATTGGGATAACATTCACGCTTCTTCAATCTTGTGGCACATCCCCAGTCCTCCAGGAGGCCTTGAAGATGATGGACAGAGGCTCTGCAAGTTCTTTAGAAAGTTCTTTGCGCACTCTTGGGTGCACACCATCCGGCCCAGGGGATTTGCATTTGTCCAGTGCAGCCAGGTGCCTCTCCACAACATCTTTCAATGTCAACTAGCCACCCAGGTGTCCTGTCATGTTTACTACCATCTCTAGATGGGCTCAAGTTCTTCAGGGAGAACTTGGGAGTTCTTCAGGGAGAACCTCTAGGGAGGTGGTGAGCTCCCCCTCACTGGCAGTTTTCAAGAAGAGGCTGGATGAATACTTGTCAGAGATGCTTTAGGCTGATCCTGCACTGGGCAGGGGGTTGGACTAGATGGTCTGTATGGCCCCTTCCAACTCTATGATTCTATGATTCTAGGGAGAAAACAAGAGGCAAAAAAGTCATTAAGCCTGTCTGCTTTTCCTTTGTCCTGCATCAGAGTTTCTCCTTCCACACCCAACAGTGGTCCAATTGCCTCTTTTACCTTCTGTTTGCTTCTCACATACCTGTAGAAGTTTTTCTTATTGTAGCAAGCCCCCCTGGCCAGACCCAGCTCATACTGAGCTTTGGCCTCTCTGATGGCTGATCTGCAGTACCTAGTAACCCTCATATACTCCTCTTTAGAGGTCTGTCCCTCTCTCCATTTCCTGAATATTTCCTTTTTCTCCCTTAGCTTATTCTGGAGCTCTCTGTGCATCCACATCAGTTTCTTGGAGCCCTTACCATGTTTCCGTCTTGCTGGGATAGTGAGGGCTTGAGCTTGCAAAAGCTCATGTTTGAGAAGAGCCCACCCTTCACTCGCTCCTTTCTCTTTCAGCACACTCCCCCATGGAATGACTCTCATCAAGCCTCTGAGTTCATCGAAGTTGGCCCTACAAAAACTTCCTTGGCTCCCCACAGCAACCGGAATTCAAGGAGGTCATGGTCACTTCCCCCTAAGGTCCCCACCACCTTCACCTCATCTACCAATTCTTCCCTGTTGGTTAATATTAAGTCTAGTATGGCCGAGCCCCTTGTAGCTTCCTCCACTATTTGAAAAAGGAAGTTATTGGCCTGGCAGGTCAAGAAGTTGCATGATTCTTGTTACTTTGCTGAGCTTGTCTCCCAGCATACATCGGAGAAGTTGAAGCCACCCATAATTATAAGGTTGTGATGTCTGGATACTCTAATCTGTTCAAGGAGGGCAGCATCCCTTTTCTCTCATACGATGCCACTCTGCCTCCTCTTCTACCCTTCCGTTTTTTCTTGAACAACTCGTACCCATCCACTACCACATTCCAGTCATGGGAATCATCCCACCAAGTCTCAGTAATTCCTACTATATCGTAGCCCTCTGTTTGCAAGAGAAGTTCAAGCTCGTCCTTCTTATTACCCATACTTCTGGCATTGGTATATAGGCACTTGTAGCCTTGTACCTTTGTTTGATCTGCCCTGCCCAGGTGGGCCCCCGCTTTTATCACTTCTTCATGTTGATCATCCCCTTCCCTTTGCGGCATCAGTTCAAAGCTCTCCTGATGAAGCTCTCCAGGTTCTTTCCAAACATTTTCTTCCCTGACCTTGAGAGGGGAAGCCCATCATGTGCTAGAAGGCCTTCTCTAAGAAAACTTATCCTGTGGTCCCAGAACCCAAAGCGTTCCTGCCGGCACCACCATCTCAGCCAAGGACTCACCTCAAGTATGGACTGCTCCCTTTGCTTTCCTCTTCCTTTGACAGGAAGGATAGAAGAGAAGACCACCTGCGCCCACAATGTCTTCAACTGCCTTCCAAGAGCTTCATAGTCCTCTTTAATTCTTGCAATGGTATTTGCAGCCGTGTCATTAGTTCCCAGGTGAACCAGCACAAACGGGTACTGATCAGTTGGTCTGATCAGTTTCGGCAGTCGGTCTGTAATATCCTGAATTCTGGCTCCCGGCAAGCAACACATCTCTCATAGCAGGGGATCTGGCCTGGACACATGACGCTCCATACCCCTGAGCAGAGAGTCCCCGATGACCACCACCTTCTGTCTTCTTCCACTTCCGTGTGGCCCCATGCCCTCTTCACTCCCTCCTCCAGGTCTTTGTGGTTCTCCTTCCGCTCTCATCTCCGTCACCATCTCAAGCACCTCAAATCGATTCTTGACCTCCAGTGGACCAGAGCGTCGCCTTAGTCCACGTCTTCTGGTTTGTGCTGCAGAACTGAGAGGAGGCCAGAAGGGAGATCGACTCTTCCTTCTTCTCTTGGACTTATTTCTTCGTGCTTGGGCTGAGCCCCCGGGCTCTCCTCAGTAAAATCCTCCCCTTCCTTGATCTCCTGAAGGGTGGCGATCCTCTCCTCCAGGCTCTGTCTCTTCTCCTCCAGAAGCCTGACCAGCTTACACTTCTGACAAGGGAAGCATACAACAGTACAGAGATCTAGCAATCCCCAATATTTTAAAAAAAGCCACCCAGTGCAAGAGGAGGAAACTGTTGTAGGGGTCGAGGAAAGGAAAGGGGGGGGGACCGCTGCTGCAGGGGTGCTCCGTTGCTGCTGTATGAATGCCCCTGCTGTTGCCGCAGCAGCGAAACGAGGGGCAGAGATTAGTCTCCATGTGGACACACCTTTAGAGGCAAATACATTGAAGCCCGTTTGACTCCTCTGCCACACACTAGCCGTCCAATGCCTGCAGAATGAGGAGTGCTGAGACAGGCCAGCACGTGGACTGGAGGTACCCCAGCACCCGGTGAGCGAATGCTGGCCTGCCTGCGTTGCAGGCCATTGTAGAGGGGGTCTGTATGGAAGCAGCTGCTGAACGTTTGAAGAGGCATTCACACGTTTACACGTGCACAAACACAAAGCCCGGGCACTTGCACCGGTTCACCGATCCAGTCTCTTGGCTGGCATGAATGCAGACCGAAAACAAAAGCGGGTCTCTGGAGAGACGGCCAAATCAATAAGTGCTGGCACCAAGACCGAAATGTCAGCCACGCACTCAGATCTGTTTGGCCAGTGTGCGGCGGTGCTTGGCGTGTCAGAGGCCCGGGTTCAGAGGCCCGCCCTGCCAGGGGAACTTGCTGAGGTGGACTCTGGGGAAGTGGTTGTGTGGAATAAACGGAGGAGGGGGTAACTATGTAGAGCAAACTGAGCTTGTTTGAGGATGGGGGGTGGGGGTAAAAATGTCCCAAATAAATCAATGCATAGCACTGAGCAAAGTGCCTGCTGTCCACTCCAGAGCAAGCCGGGGATGCAGCCACCTTTGGCGCCCATCTGAGTTCAGACTGGAGCTGTGCATGTAATGGGGGGGGGGGGAGTCCAGGGATCCACAGTTGTGCTGGGAACATCCAGAGTTCTTGCCACTGGCAACCTTCCCCTCCAGTTTTGCAGTCGATCCACACAGCATCTGCCACAACCCCACTGCATGGCAGGGACCAAGAAAAACTGCTCAGCCCTAGACGGTCGCATGTGGGTCAGGTGCTGAGACCTTGGGCAGGCGTGAAACAAACTCTGTCACTGAGCAGGCTTGACTTTCACCATCGAGAGCAGTCTCCATGGCTGGCTGTAGGAAGGAGGGCTGCCTGTCTGCTTGGGTGTGTCTTTCTGTTTGTGTGACAACACACAGTTGCACAGCCTCATGCCAGCCCTTTAGGAACTCACCCTGCCTGGCACGCCTTTTGCCGGGCGCTGTATTTTATGAATTAGGGAGGACCACACAAAGCACAGCCCAGCTGGCGTCCTCCCAGTCTACTCTTGTTGTGATGGGTGTGTGTGTGTGTGTCATCGTTTCACTGCCATTATTCATGCTGACACTTCTAGGCACAAAACTGCACAGGAGGGCGGGGAGTGCACAGCCAAACAATCTCAGCAGCCAGTGAAACTTCTCCTCTTCTGCCCTGTCAGCCTCAGACGTCTTGATATCTTGATATACTATTCATCCAGAGAGAGAGACGGCGAGAACATTCTGCCATTATTGTGTAAGGTGTTTTACAGAATGACAACCAGCAAGCAGGTCTCTGACTGAGGAGCTCACAACCTAAAACTGAACTTAGAGGCATCTGAAACTGCCTCGTACAGAGTCACGTGGCAGGCTGGGCTCTTCCGCCGGCAGCAGCTGTCCAAAAGCTGACATCCTTTTAAAGCAAGGGAAAGACCAAACCAGCTATAGCATCCCCCATGTGACGTTTTGGGTGTGCCCACTAGCTCAAGAAAGGCGGGGGGGGGAGGGATGTACTTGGCCAGACACACGGGGAGCACAAGCTGCCAGCCCCCCTGGGGCTTGCTTTGGCTCTGACACAGTCTGCACAGGTCCATCAGCCAGGCCGATCACGTTCTCCCATGCCGCCAGCCCCCATGGCACTGCCCGTGCCAGAGGGGCTCCCCTTGTTGCTTGAGCAGAGACTTGCCTGGTGCTGAGCAGAGTGCTGTGGCGTGCCACTGTCCAGCTCATGTGCCGTGGGTTTCCTAGCCCCATTTTCGAGGGTGATGCCAGGGAGCGGACTTGGGACCTTTTGTGCGCTGAAGGTGCGTTCTGCTGTGGCTGCTCAGAAGGTGGAGAGGAGGGGGAGCAGGGGAGGACGTGTTCCCTCCACTTGTGTGCCTGGCTGGGCTTAGCTTCAGTCGGGGCTCAGGCCTGGCCGCCCGGCCGCCCATTTGCCTTTTGGACAGCCTCACTGCCTACAGACGCAATTCTCCCTCTCTGGGGTGTTTATTGCGGCATCAGGGAGTGAGCCCCTGAACAGCGTCTCCTGCGGGCGTCCAACGTGCCTTGGCAGGAGAGGCCGTCGCTCAGTAGGAGCAGCATGCGTGAGTGGCGTGCATCAGCCCCAGGTTCTCTTCCCAGGAATGCCATGAAAAGTGCTGCAACTCAGTCTCTCTCTGCACAAGTCGCCTTACATGGGGACGCTCGAGCCACTTATTTTCTGCGTGGTCTTATGTTCAAGTGTGCTCTGTCTCCCTAGCAGTGCATGTGTATCTGCAATGGGAGAACAAGTGTGAGACCTTTCACTTGTGCGTGCCTTTGTAAGATGTCTTGGGTAGAGAGACTCTCAGAAGGCTGGGAGAGAACTCTCCGGCCCAGAGAGCCTCTCCCAGAGACAAGAATGGGCGCGATGCATCAAGGGCCTGGCTCAGAAGAAAGCAGCTTCCAGCGATCACAGCATTCCATTAGCAAACAATGCGTACAGCGAGCCACCTGGTTCTCAGCTTGGCTGTGGGCTACGTAGCCCCAGCTGGCCTTTCCCACCCACCCCCTTTCAACAGGAGCCTCTGTTTTGCCTGTAGGGAAAAGTGGGTCGGCAAAGGGGAGACAGAGTCCCTTCTGAAAGTCCCTGTGGTTTGCAACAGACCCCCAAGGTTTCCGTTCCATGCCAGTCCGTTTCTGGAATGCCCACTGGACAGGAATGAGGGTCATTGTTTGTGTTTTCTTTTGCAATAGAAAAGCCTTGCTTGCTTTCATTAAATTCATTGTGACATTTGAGTCCATTCCCCTAATTTCAATGGCAAACACACACACACACACGGCACACACCTCTACACTTAACTGTGCTGTGGGGGAGGGCAGTGACAGGCAAGCGGGCAGGCGGAACCTCCCCCTACTTGATCCTGGGCCTCAGATGCGGTTGTGGCAAGACCCGGTATGTCCCCCACTTGGTGTACCCTGGGAGAGGGAGCCTGGGGCACCTCCTCAATGGCACCCGAGAGGGATGCTTTTCCCAGGCTCCCTGCTGCAGCACTTAGCACCGCGGGAAGTGGGGGGGGGGAGAACGTGGGGCCCCAGCCGGGCCCCAGGGAAAGGCCATTCCTGCCTTTACTGGTTTTCCTGTTCCGTTTCCTTATCCAAACAAATTGCCCAAATGGGGACTTCTTCCTTCGTTTCTTCATTCTTTTGGAAATCTTATTTACTCATTTCATTTCTGCCCCACCTTTCTTCCCCATGGGGATCCAAAGCGGCTCACATTATGACCTCCTCCCCCATTTTATCCTCCCCCAACCCTGTTTTTTCAGTCCAGCGGCTCCTTTAGAGGCCAGCAAGAGTTTCAGAGTCTCAGCTTTCGAAAGTCAAAGCTCCTTTCTCCAGGTCCTAGTCCAACACTCTAACCACTACGTCACACTGGAAATTTAAATGCCCACCTTGGCCACATCAAAGCCACTCACTGTGGAGGCAAAGGCTCAGCCAGTTCTGTTGAGGGGCACAGGAAAAAGGAGGTGCTGCTGCTCCCTTGTCCACCCCCCCCCCCCCTCCATGGACCGAGCAGCCCACGAGGTCCCCTGGAGGAGGAAGATGTGCAGCAGTACTGGGACTCCCTAGAGCATCTCAAAAGGTGCGCTCGGATCGTGCAGGGCTGCTGTTGGTGGCAGCCACATATCCAGGCCCACCTCAAGAGCTTCTGCCCCTCCGAGGCCGCATGGCAGGACAAGCCCAGCTCTGGGGGAAGCGGCCAGGACCCAACCTTTGCCTCACCCAGTCTCTCTGTCCTCTCACCCTTTCTGGAGAGGAGTGACAATTCTGCCTCCCCCTCACTTTCATTGCCACCCCCTTGGTCACACCAACAGCATCGGGTAGATCTACTCGAGGAACTCATCCAGGGTCACTGCAGGCCAGGAGCTGATCGCAGCAGCACGTAGTCTCTGCTCCAGCACCGATCCTGCATGCCTTTGGGCACCCAGCTGCAGCGTTCCACCTGGCTCTCACCCCCGCCCCCCCACCAGCACAAGAGAGTCCCACCTCAAACCACTTGGTTTGTTTCTCTGTCCCAGAAAGGCCCTGACCTGGATGGTCCAGGTGAGCCTGATCTTGTCAGGTCTCAGACGCTAAGCAGGGTCAGCCTTGGTTAGTAATTGGATGGGAGACGTCCAGCGAAGACCAGGGCTGCAGAGGCTGGCAATGGCAAACCACCGCTGTTAGTCTCTTGCCATGAAATCCCCAACCGGGGTTGCCATAAGTCAGTTATGACTTGAGGGCATGCTCCACCACCATCCCAGAAACATAATTTATTAACCTGGTTAGCTTTGAGGTTGTCTACATGATCCAAGAGACCCCATGCTGGACCCTGAAATGGCTCCTTTGTGCTCCTGTGCAAGGTGGGAAGTCTGGCCTTGCAAGCGTTCTCCCCCGCCCCCCGCCCATTCACCAGCATTGCTCCCTGCTCTGTTCCCAGCATGCCTCTCCCTGCCTCCAGAGCCTCTGCAGGAGATGGGAAGGCACCCTCTTCCTGTCTCCATCTTAACTGGACCATGCTGCCCAGCAGGCTGGGGAGGGGGTCTCCGTAGGAAAGAATTATAATAATGACTGCACTTATATATCGCTCTTCTAGGCAGATGAGTGCCCCAGTCAGAGCAGTGAACAAAGTCAGTGTTGTTATTATCCCCACAATCCAGCTGGGGGCTGAGAGGTGTAGCTTGTCCAGGGCCACCAGCTGAGCTCATGGTAGTGGTGGAAGTCAAACCAGCAGGGTGCTGATGCACAGTCCTGCCACTTAATCACTCTGCTGCAGCAGCTCCCTTACAATAATAAGTGCACTTATAGACCTTCTAGACAGAATAGCGCCCCACTAAGAGTGGTGAACAAAGTCAGTGTTGTTGTTATCCCCACAATCTAGCAGGGGAGCTGAGCTGAGAGGAGGGGCTCACCTCCTAAGGCCACCTGCTGAGCTCAGGGCAGTCATGGGAGCTGAACCCGCAGAGGGCTGATTCGCAGCCTCTAGGCTACAGAACGAGAGTTGGGATCTGTACGAAATTAGGCTGTTGATCCCATGAGAATTTGGAGTTCGTGACTTTGGGACTGACAAGCTCGCCCTCACGGGCGCTGGCTTCCCTTTTTGAAAAAGAACATAAACAGAATTCAGCTTCTTGGCCACAAGCGAACAGACTTGTGCTTAAATGGAGAGGGAGGGGCCAGTGAGCCTCGCCTGCTGCACCTGTGACACCCACAGTGGCCTGCCTGGATCTAGATAAAGGATATGAAACTGTTAGTCTGTTAATTCCAACAACATTCGATTTATATACCGCCCTTCAGGACAACTTAATGCCCACTCAGAGCGGTTTACAAAGTATGTTGTTATTATCCCCACAACAATCACCTTGTGAGGTGGGTGCGGCTGAGAGAGCTCTGGAAGAGCGGTGACTGACCCCAGGTCACCCACTTGGCTTCAAGCAGAGGAGTGAGGAATCAAACCTGGCTCTCCATATTGGAGTCCTGCCACTCTTAACCTCTACTTTTTCTTCTGTTTTCCTGTGGGATTATAAACCCACTCAGCAACTGCCACAGGTGATCCAAGAGAAAGAGCCTTGAGGGCTGCCCTTTCCCTATGGCTGCAGGTCCGGTTTGGTTAGGGTTAGGGGCAGGGAGTATTTGGCACAGGCCTTGATGAGTTGCTCACAGCTCCGCAGTTATCCAGAAGACATTTAACAAAACCATAATATAAAAAACTGGCAGTGCACAAATCCGGAGAGCAGCCCAAGGAAGAGCCCTGGTGAAGCTGCGGGTGGGCAGGCACAACATTGCTTCCACCCTCTGTTCCTTGCTCTTTGTCGTTATTGGTCGCACTTCCTCCTGTTCTCAGTTGATCATCTGCGCATGTGGCAAGCCCACTCCACGGTTGCACCTCCAATTAATTCAGAAGACCCATCCAGAAGGGCAGCTGGCCCTCCATTCATCTTTCTGGGCTGCAATGGGTGCAGTAAAATACAATTATGTAAAAAAACAAGGTTGCCAAAATCACGTTCCAGATGAAGGCCCTCTACAGCTTGCATTAGTGCGCCCTGGGGCTTCAGTGCTCCAAAACAGCGCAAGTGTGTTTCAGAATGAAGGATGTTTAAATAACATCTGGCAACTTTCAGAGCCACCACTGCAGATTCGAAGATGAATGCACCCCCAGGTGCAGCTGTGCACTGTCCTTTGCGCTCACCATTCCTGTGGCCCATTGCTATGACATTTGCAGCCAGGCATTTATTGCTACCTTTGGGAAGCTGTTCTGTTTCAGATGGGCATAAAGACAACAGACTGGAGAATGGTGCTACATCAGCCAAGAGGTCTTGCTTTGCTCTGCCAGTGATCGATAACGGGCAGCAGCTCCCAGCGATAACAACTAACGGGAAAGAAGGGCTGGGAGCCGTTTTCAGCAGAGAGGAGCGCTTGCTAACGGTGGTTCACCTGCCAAATCCCGGGGCTGGGATCCTGGGTTTCCCTAGCAACAGGAGACAGAATCAATAACATCCACATGCAGCAGAGCTAGCAAAGGGGGACAGGATTGGTGCCTGGGAATGCCAAGTGGGGGGAGGGTGGCTCCTGCAAGCTGTTTGGATGACTGCACAGCATCGGAGGGACTTCGGGGAGTGCATCAGACCAATAAGAGGGAATCGTTATCAATTGTGTCTGTGTATGTTTGCGTGCAAAGAGGGGGAAAGGTTCACATGCCTTCATTTATGCAGGAGACAGATAAAAAATACATGTGCACATGTGTAATAATGCAGTGCAGTGGATCTTTGCAGCCCAGGATCCCTCCTTGACGGCAGAGCGACCTCCCTTACAATCTCTCTGCTGCTTCCTGGCAAGCCGAGACCAGATCAATTTGACACGCAGCTGCAACAGGAACCCGTCTTTCGGGGGGCGGGGGGGATAGGTGGGATGCCCTCAGATAAGACAAGAAAGAGCTGAGGACGTTAAGAGGAGGTGGTTGAGCTGAAGAGAGAAGAGGAAGCCAAAGGCCAGATGTAAAGAATGGATTTAAAATAGACAGGAAAGGCAGATTCAAATGAGAGCCCCAGAACAGGGCAGAAGGGGTTAATTCTTCTGCTTGTGTCCCCAATGCGAATCACCCCTCTTCGCAGAGCCACTCTCAGTCCCACCTGTGAGCTCTATGCAGGCAAGGAAGTAGGGAGAGCTCTCCAGCATCCATCTAGGCCGTATTCTGTTTCCACAGTGCCAAGCCAGGTCTATTTATTTTAAACATTTATAACCCTGCCTTTCTCTGGACAGGGGAGGACTCAAGGCAGGTAACAACCAAACAACAGAATCCAAAAGATATAAAAGACATTTAAGACTGCATTAAAATAATCGGTACAACCTCGCCCAGTTCATAGCCAGAAGAATACTCCCTTTCACATTCTCAGACTGCCCCCGAACCCCCAATGGGTTTACTCTCTGGAGTAAACTCATTTTGCAGCCATGCAGAAAAGCAGGGCCTCCCCTCAGGGCCTCCTATGGGAGGTTCTTCCTCAACGGTAGAGCAGCCGCTCCAAAAGCCCCTACTCCTATCACTGCAAAGGGGGCGCTAATGCTGGGCCTTCCTGGGAAGAGTGAAGCTGTCATGTGGGAACCTCAGGAGAGGCAGTCCTTCAGGTCTGGGGCCCCAGGAAGATCACAAAGGGCTTGAACCGTGAGCACCAGTGCCACGAACTGGACCCAGAAATGAGGTCAGGATTGGGATTTGAAGTCCTGCAACTCTCAGCTGCCACTTTAAAAACAAAACAAGTTCCTAGCCAGTAAAGAGAACAGGAATCGTGCAGCCTTGCAGGCTGGTCTCTGATAACAAAACAGGACGACACATTGGGCACCAGGCAGTCTTCAAGGGCAGCCCCACATAGAGCTTGTTACAGGATCTCGTCTTGAGATTACTGAAGCATGGATCAAGGTGGCCAAGTTCGTCTTCTGCAAATGGACAGCGAGTCTTATGCCTGCGGAAGGCTCTCTCTTCCAGTGCCCCACCCAATAATACACTGGTGGCCGGGAGTAAGAACAGGGTTAGATTTATTTCGTTGTTGCAACAGTGGGAGGGACCCAGGCCTTAGAGGCTCCAAAAATGGTTTCTCTCTGGCTCCTCCCTTGAGCAGCAGAGTTTTTATAACAATTATGACATCACAATATCAGTGTAATTACAATATGTTTGGTTCATCGTTATGTCGTCGTTAGAAATTTTAGTATGCATGTCACCTGCTTTAGTGCAAAGCTAGCTCCTGTTACTTGTGCACACGTGATCCTACAGAATAAGCCGTTGTCTGAGCATGTGAGTAAGTTGCCTTTTAAGAATTCTTTTCTGCCCGGATGTATCTGGCAAACTCACAATGCTAACCTGTACTGTTATCTTCTGAGACAAAGCTCTGAATTCTTGCCTTGAGTGCTCGATGTAACTAAGCACCGCTTCTCAAAGCAACTGTGAAGTCCATCAGCATACAATTAATTAGTAATGATCACCCAAGGCGTTTCTGGAGCAGATCGGGGAATCAAAGCTGGGTCGCCCAAATCCTAGTCCGCCCTTCTGTCCAGCACACTCCACTGGCTCTTTCTGAGACATGGTTGTGCTCCTTGAAGCGCTGTTGTCTCTGGCAAGGCCAAGAGGAATAGAGAGGGGGTCACTGTGTGCCCCCCCCCCAGTGCTCTGCCCAGCAGGAAATGGGTACGCAACAAAGAGGCGTTCCCAAGATAAAGTCAAATACCAAACAACAACACCACTCAGGACTCATTACACATTCAATGAACCTTAATTAGCACCAATCTTCTCATATATCAAAGTGCTCAGTGCAATAAATATATAACATTAATCCAAATTTAAAAAATATCAATTCATGTACAAAAGTACATTCTACCATCAAAGATACATCATCTGCTCTACATCCATACTTGGGGAACTGTTAGTTCCACGGGAGTCCCCGGTGTTTGGGCCATCTTTGCTGAATATAAGAACAAACGCTAATTATATTGAATTAAGAGACCTCCTTTTCCAACACAGACCCTCCTATAAGGATACAGTCTATGGTTAAAATTTCTATATTTTCCTTTGAATTTGATGGTACAATGTACTATTGTATATGAATTGATATTTTTGTATTTGGATTAATGTTATATATTTATTGCACTTTGATATATGAGCAGATTGGTGCTAATTAAGGTTCATTGAATGTTTAATCAGCCCCAAGTGTTGTTGTTGTTGTTCAGCAGGAAATGGGCGCTTCCCCCCAAAGGCCCATGCCAGGCTGTGGGGGCTTCTGGGGCAGCCTCTCATTCTTGGTGGGAAGGGATGAGCTGGCCAGGGGAGGGGGGCTGTGGACCTCAGCAGACGCTCCGCCATGCAGACCCTTCCCAGAGCTGGCTGCCTGCCCAGGACCCCTGGCCCCTTTTGTCAACCCCCTCCTCCCTTCTCCCCACAGCCATGGGGGTGCTGATGTCCAAGCGCCAGACCGTGGAGCAGGTGCAGAAGGTCAGCTTGGCCGTCTCCGCCTTCAAGGACGGGCTGCGAGAACGGCCTGCTGCCAAGCGCAAGTCCGAAGGAGCTGCAAGCCGGCGGGGGACCATCGAGGACGCAGTGCAAGAGCTGCAGGAGGAGGCAGCCCTGGAAGGGGGGTCTTCTTCAGGCCCCTCTCGGCAGGAGGACAGCAGGGTCCAGAGAGCTGCCTGGGAGAGGCTGCGGGATGGCCGAGGCGTGGAGCCGGAGGAGTTTGACCGTGCCAACTGCTTCACGCCACCAGCTTTTGCCCGCCCCACACAGGGGAAGCAGGATGACGAGCCCGTTGAGATCAGCCTGGAGCAGAAGGAACAGGTGGGCATCAGGAATATTCCCTGTAAAGAGGTGGAAGGGAGCGGTGAGCCAGCAGGGCAAACCCTGCGGGCACTGCCCCCGGAAGAGGCATGAGCAAGACCCCTGGCCCCCATGCCTTCTTGGTCCTGAATGGGGAGCAAGATCGGCAGGGCTTGCCCCAGACTCAGAGCCAAAACCCGGCAGGGACGTGAAGGTCGCTTTTTAAAGGATGGTGGCAGCCACGAAGCTCGGACCCCAGAGCAGGCCAGCCTCCTTTCCTGCCCACCAGAGAACAACACTCTGTGCCCGGACGAAGTAATCTAAAGGAGACCTTCGTTAAGAATAAGTCTTGGGTGGAGGAGAGAGAGTAAACGACACAGCAAAACATAAAGGCAGCCCCCCCCCCCAACCCTTCTCCAGCCAAGCCACCCAAACAAATACTTGGGCAGCACGATGAGGTGGGCACTGACCCCCCACACACGGGCCCTGCTGGCTCCCAGCCATCCACAGGAAGTTGGCATTCCTCTTGGGCCTGGCGACTGCTGGCAAGGCTCGGTATAGGCCCAGCTGACAACAGCACCAGCCCAGAGGCAACCGCTGCATCTTGCTTGGGGTGAGGAAGGCCTTGAACCAGCCCTAGCAACACTTCCGTGCTTTATTGCATGTGAATGTCCAGCCCTGTAAGGCAGGCCAGCATTATTTTCCCTATAAGGCAGATAGGGAGCTGAGGCTTATGTCGCTAAGGCCAGCCAGTGAATTTATGATGCAGGTAAGATTTGAACTGGGAACTGCCATCTCTTGGCTACATCAGCTCAGGTCCCGTCCTATAGCTGCAAGACGGGGCCCCTCTCCAGATGTTGTTTCAACATCAGGAGGGTCAGAGCAGAATCAAGGTTTGATCCCACTTGCGATCTCCACCGCATAGAATCTAAACGTGCGCATGTCTGAAGACTGCGTTAGGAAATCCCTTGCAAAGAAGTCTCCAACCCCGCTCGGGAGGCAGAGTTGGAGCGGCATGCCTTGGCCTCGCAGTGGTTGCTGCTGGATCCCCCGGACGGCCCTCCCCATTCCTCTCTCTTGCAGGTGACCAATGATGAGATGTGTGAAGTCTGTGAGGTGTGGACTGCAGAGAGTCTCTTCCCCTGCCGCGTGTGCACGCGTGTCTACCACGATGGCTGCCTGCGCCGCATGGGCTTCCTGCCTCAGGGCAAAGCCAGCGAGAGCATCGAGGCGGCCCACACCGAGACAGGCTGGAGCTGCTACCTCTGTGTAAGGCATGGGGGGGGTGGCATAAGTGCGTCCTCTGGAGGTATGGCGAGGTAGCTCGGTCTCTCCTGGGCAGGAGGGCGGGGTTGCCCCACTAGGTCGCCTGTGAAGGGTATTTTGACAAGCGACGCTAAGTGCTCCTTTATGGCAGTAGCACAAGGCGGGTGTGTGTGTGTGTGTGTGCTTGTGAATATGTCAGTGTTGCCCACCTCCAGATGGGGCCTGCAGATCTCCTGGAATTACAACGGATCTCCAGACAATGGAGATGAGTTCCCCTGGAGAAAATGGCTGCTTTACAGGGCATTATACCCCACTGAAGTCCCTCCCCTCCCGGTCCTCTTCAGGCTCCACTCTAAAATCTCCAAGAGTTTCCCAACCCAGAGTGGGCAACCCTAGAATATGCTTGACATGGTACGCCATGCCACGAGTACCATCGCCCCAAGAAACAGGGCTGTTCAGTGTGTTTGAATGGATTGTGTCTTGCTCCTTTGGGATTCACCCCCTTTAGCCAGATGACACCGTGGTGGGGGAGACCAGCAGCAAGGCTGGCGTAATTAAGAACTTGGAAACACTGGCACAAAAAGGTGCGAGACGAGGATTTCCTCCTCCACGTGGTGGCCATGTTCAGTGATGCCCGTTGGCTGAGGCCTCCTGCACCCGGAAGGCTCTCTTGAGAAAGTGGCCGCTTCTGGCACAGGCCCCGTGGAGAAGTGGCAGAGGCCTTCCTTGTGTGCCACCCTGGCTGATGGGTGGGGTGTGGGGGAGGGGTCACAGCCTATGGAAGGCTCCCTGCAAATACTTTGAAGGAAGACATCACAAACTCTGCCAAGTTCCCTCACCGCAGCGAGAGCAGGGGGGCTCGTATCATTTCTGTCTGTCAAGCAAAGGGGGGATCTGGTCCGGTTTTGGGATTTGGTATCCTGCAACTCTCAGCTGCCACTTTCAAAATGAAACAAGTTTCTAGCCCACAGGATCTTATGATGAAATTCTAGCAGAGTCTCAGCAGCACCTACGTAGAGGAGGCTGTCAAGCCAGAAGAGGCCCCAGGAACCTCCCAGAGCTTCCCAACTGGGGAGAGCAAAGCCCAAGGGACTTGATGCCTTCTGAAGGCATGGGCTCCGCTTGCAGGGTTCTTGTTTCCAGCCTAGAGAGCTCTCCGTGCACACTTAACCGGGAGATTTCCCACTGCTCCAATCATTTCACACCCTCCTGCTACCCCCTGGTCTCAGCCGCTGGATCCCAGAGCAGGGCCTGCCTGCCTGCCTGCCTGCCTGCCTGCCTGCCGGGACGGTCCTGCAGTGCCGGAGCTGCTTCCTGGCCTGCTCCGTACTGTGTCGATGGTCTGTGCAAAAATCCAGCCCTGCACCGCTCTAAAACTCATGGCTGAGGTTTTGGCAAAGATACATTTGAAAAACTTAATGGCCCTACAATACAGTCTCCGTAGTGGAACGTGTGGGGTGGTGTATTATATGGGGTGGTTGGTGATTGTTCTCTCATCTATTGCAAGCCACTTTGAGTCCACACTCAGTGGAGAGAAGCAGGGTAAAAGTATCCAAATAAGTAACTACCTCAACAGATGCAGCACATGCAACGGCAGCATGCATAGCGCATGGCATTCGGATGCTCATGCATTGCCATGGAAGATGCTGACATCTCCCCACTCCGAGGGATGGAGCTGAACTCTGGCAAAGCAGAGGGGTGTGGTGGGTGTAGAATTGCTGACCTCTGGGTGGGGCATGGAAGGCGCCTGGAATTAGAGCTGGACTCCGGACTACGAGGTCAGTTACCCTGCAGAAAATGGCTGCTTTGGAGGGTGGACTCTGTGGCATTCTGCCCCACTGAGGTCCCTCCCCTCCCCAAAGCCCACCTTGCCCAGAGTCCACCCCCAAATCTCCAGGAGTTTCCAAACCCCCAGGTGGCACCCCTGCCTGGAAAACCGAATCCCACCTGGGCCAGGCCTGTTCTCTCAGCCTAACCTGCCTCGTAGGACTGTTGGGAGGGGTGGGGCTGAGAGCATCTTGGAAGGAGGGAGGGATAAAAATATGTGTAACAAACGACTGATAATATTTTAATATGGCATATCCCCAGGAGTCTGGAGAACGGGGCCTGTCCCTCAGACAAACTCTCCTGATTCTGACATACTAGTGAATATTTGTTCTCCTTGCCTGCATTTCTGACATTATTTCCAGTTTTGGATCCTGTTTGGTCCGTGGGGTGGGGAGAAATGGGGCTTCCAAACTCTGAACCTCCAGAAACTTGGTTTCAAATTTCATGAACAAGGTCAGTGATGCCGGTCTTTTTCCTCTCGTTCCCCCCCCCCCCGCCCAACCCAGGACAACCTCAACCTTCTCCTCACAGAGGAAGAGATGCGCACCCTGGCCAGATCCTTCGAACAAAGCAAGGTCACCCCTGGTAAGGCTCTAGCGAGGGGCCTCCTTCCCCCCAACCACCCAGAGTCTCCCTTCCCACAAAGGAGAGGGGACTAGGGGAGGGGGAGCAGTGGGGCCCGATTGGCCCCTGGCTCGGGCTTCCCATGGCACAAGGCTGGGGTCCTGAGGGGCCACGGGAGCACACGGCAGTGGCAGCTCTTGGCGGTGGCCTTGGTAGTGCTTAGAAGGCTCCCGCTCCGTTGGCACTGCCCGTCTGGTGGCTCCGCAGAGAGTCAGCTGAGCCTGGATGATTTCCTGCGCCACAAGCGCCTGGCTGGCCAGCCGGAGGGTGAGCAACGCCGTGGCGAGGAGCAGGAAGAACGGGATGCCCTGCAGTTTGCCGCGCTGGACCCCGAGAAGAAGGGCCACGTCGAGTGGGCAGATTTCCTCTCGCACGAGTCCCTCCTGCTGCTGCAGAGAAGCCGCACTCAGGTACCTCCTGGGGGCCTAGCGGGGCGGGGGGTGGCAGGGGAGTCCGGGGCAGGTGAGGCCGACTCGTCCTGCATCCCCATCCTTCTCGAAACGTTTCTCCAGTTACCCGAAAGGAGATCCCCAGTCCCCCTCCAAGGGCCAGCCGGAGGCATCGTCTGCTTTGGTTCCTGTGTTTGGAGCAGCCGCAAGACTGGCCAAGGCAGGGGAGAATTCCTGCCGCACACAACACAGGCACAGGCAGACACTTCTTAAAAGCACACGGATCAGGAGGCAAAGCAGGGGCTGCACACTGAACTCACACACACACACCCCCAAGCTCATTTTCCATGCTGTGACGCAGGGGCGGAGCAAGGAGGCCTTTGGCCACAGGAAAGCATTGAAGAGGCAGCCCTTCCTCACTGGGCAGTGCGCCACATGCAACGGGCACAAGGGGTTTGGGTTGCATAAAAGAGGTCTTTTCAGGAGACAACTTCTTCAGAAGTTCTGGCAACAGCGTGATCAAGAGCTCGTGTAGAGTGCCTTTAATGCACCGCTAATGATGTGATCCAGGGGTCATTTCGTAGAAAAAGAATGGTAGGAACTCATTAGCATATCTCATTAGCATTTGCCACACCCCCTGACATCACTGGAAGTGTGTCAGAGGGCAACACCCACCCCTCAGGCCCCTTTCCCCAAAAATCTCCAGGTATTTCCTGAAAATAAAGCAGAATGAACTCAAAGCAGCTTATCCTCCTCTGGAGAGCCAGCCCGTGCAGCCCTACTTGCATGGACGCACTCACTCACTAGTCAGGAATGAAAATAAAGCAGCAGAATGAATTGGAGCAGCTTAGCCTCCTTTGGATATCCAGGCCCAGCAGCCCAGCTTGCACTCATTCACTCACTCTCTCTCTCTCACGAATGAAAATAAAGCAGCAGAATGAATTGGAGCAGCTTAGCCTCCTTTGGACATCCAGGCCCAGCAGCCCAGCTTGCACTCACTCACTCACTCACTCTCTCACGAATGAAAATAAAGCAGCAGAATGAATTGGAGCAGCTTAGCCTCCTTTTGAGGGGAGGCAGAGGGGAGGAAAAGGAATCACATGGGCAGGGCCAAAACCCACATGACCACTTTTCAGCTCTACCGGAACACTGTTCCGGCGTGTTCCGCCTCCAAATGAGCCTTGATGCGATCCCATACATGGTTAACTAGAACAACAGGATTTGAGTCCAGAGGCACCTTACAGACGGACAAGGTGTTCAGGGCATACACTGAATGCTCCCTTTGGGACCTTTGACTCTCTACCCTGAAAGTCTTGTTGGTCTCTAAGGTTCCACTGCAGACCAACATGGCAGACCTACTGGAAACCATCCTCCTTGGGAAAGATGCATGATGGACAGGCCTGCTCAAAGGATTCTTAGGGATCCATTGACCAATCAGAAGGCAGCCTCCATCTACCCCGACGAATGAACTAGTGTCCTAGGCCAGTGGGGGTGGGTGAGAAAAGCCCTTTGGACTTGTTTGCAGTGCTGAATTAAGTAAAGTCAGGGCATGGACTGGTTTAGCTGGCAGCCTGCAATGCCAGACTCTGGCCCCTTTGTGAGGATGCAGGTCAGTGGGGCGAGAAGGGATCTGGGGCAGCCTGAATGGGTGGGGCGCTGCCCCAGTGACCTGAATGGACCGTCCTCCACTGCAGCTAGAATGCAAGAGCCTGAAGCAAAGAACTGCCCTGAGTGGAGGAGGACCGGGGCTCCCTCCTGGGCTTCAAAGGCACTACCAGGGAGGGGCCGCCTGACTCTTGCAGCAGCCCCAGGGGCTTGCTCTTGGCACCGGTTCAGAGGCCACCTTCACGTGTCCCTCTTGCTTCCCTCCACAGAACTGCCTGCTCCGCCTGCTGACGGGCAAGGAGAGAGAGAGGGCACGAGCCACCTTTCTGGCCCTGGACCAGCAGGGGGACGGGCTGCTCAGTGAGGCAGAGTGTCGGCGCATCCAACACACGTGGGTCCGCAAGCGGCACAAGGAGACCCCCTCCTGCAACGTCAGGTAACGGGTTTTCTGGAGCGGCAAACCTAGCAGCTGCACGGCATGATCAGAGAGAGGCGGCCTTGCTAGGATCCCTCAGGGCGCCTCTGGAGATGTTGGTGTGCAGTTCTTGGAGGGCATGCGGCCACTTGGCGTGAGGCTGCTTGGCTGGCACCCTGCCCCGTCTAATCCTGGAGTGCCTGTTGTTCCCTTCCAGCATCAGCCACGTGGGCCCCATGTCGGAGAGCAGCCCAGCCAGCAGCGGCAGCAGCGAAAGCCAGGAGAAGGTGCTGCTGAGCTCAGAGCTGGAGGAGCCAAGGTAAGGGGACAGGGCAGCTTGCCCCGTGCTGCAGCTCAGCCTCGGAGGCGGCCTGGCCTGCTTCCGTGGCTGAGCTCATCCACAGGGGCAGAATAGCCGTGTTGACGACTGCTCCACTTGCAATGCTGCCCCAGGGGACTACACGTTTCCCTGACATGAAACAACCTGCGTGTAGAAATCTACGCCCTCAGCGAAGAGCTAGGCTAGATGACCCCAAGACACTTTTGAGAAGGCAGTACAGCAAATAGAGCCTTTTGCCCAGTTTGCTGCTTCTCTGTGTCCAGGGAACTGTAGGTTGGGTGGGGGGGCTTCACTTGTGCGATCTCCCGCTTGCAATCTGCGGTGGGCCTGTAGCCGAGAGGGCCCACCACGTGATCCTTCACATGGGAAGAGGGGTCAAGAGGTGGGGGCTCTATTCTCCACTGGCCGCGTGACTCGCTGTCAGAGCCCAGGCCCCTCCCCCGCCCACTCCTGCCTCAGTTTCCACAGACGTCCTGTCGCTTCCCCAACTGTTGGAGGGATGTGTCAACACTGCAATACGCTCAGCCTCATTAGGAGCTGTTGCCGCGGCAACTGTGGCTGGGAAGAGGAAGCAGGACCGTCTTCCCAGGGTAGGCGCTGTCACCCCGCTCAGCGGGGAGTGGTGGGCGAGATTGAAAGACGGAGGAGCCCCCGTGCAGCCGGGAGGGGCACCGGGAGGCCGTGGTGAGATCCAAGCAAGATGGCAGCCCTTCTGCCGCACCCTTTCTGCTGCCATCTGCTTGCCATTTCCCTCACCCGCTCACTTGCTAGGCCTGCCAGCTAGCTGTCGCTCAGAGCTGGAACAGACTGGCAGCAGAGCAAGGAGGGGCAGCCCCCCCCCACTTCTTAGGGCTCCCTGACACTTGCCAAAGGAATGGCGGGCCCACAGCAAAAGCAAAAGAAAGAGGTTTGGAGCCAGGCTGGCTGGGAAGGCAACCCCTGGCCAGTGCCAAAGATGAGACCGGGCAAGGCTGGCAGCAGATTGTGAAGGGGGCGGTGGGGCTCTATGAGCTCAGGAGAGGCCTTGGGGCACTTGAAGGGAGGGACCCTAGAAGCAGAAGGAGAGGCTGTTGCAGGCCCGGGGGCAGCTCAGGGGAGCAGGCAGTGGCTGGACAAAGGGTGCTGCTTTCACATCCCAGCTGGATGCTACTGGACCAGGCCAGCTCTGGTTGGGTTGCCATGGGGTCCTGTCCCTCCCGTGATGCTTTGTTGGGGTGCCCCAGTGCTGGCTCCCCCCAGCTCCATCTTGCTGACCTCTCCTCCTCTTCTCCACAGCCGGACTGTCGACTGGCCCACCTTCCTGAGAGAGAGCGCCATCTACATCCTTGCTGCGCGGCCCAACAGTCCCGCCATCCACCTCAAGCCATTGGCATAAGAGGGTTGCTGGCACCAGGCAGAAGGCTGGCAGGCTTGGCTCATTGGCAGGGGAGGGGGAGCACCGAATGCCCCAAGACCCTGTCTCACCCACTTGATTTCTATAGGCAGCACTTGATGGGCAGAGCGCCAAGGGAACTCAGCCTCCCTGACCATGCGGGGGGGAGTTGGATGGATCAGCCTCTGGCCTCTCCCCCCCCCACGCCATACATGTAGGCCGTTCCCTGTGTGGCTGGGACAGGACCCCAAATATTTGCCAAGACCTTGAAAACATCCACATTGTACTTCCTGGTTGGCTCCAAGAGCAACCAGCCTCCGCCCGCTCTCCATTCAGCTTGGCACATTTCATCCAGTCTGGCTGGGAAGGGATCGCATTCCAGCCTCCCATCCATGTTTGGCTTCCACTTAGCTTAGAGGGGCTCTTCAACCTTCTCCAGTCCACAAGAGAGCTGAGGAGATGCTCCACAGCAAGTTCTGTGTTTCCAGCTGGCCTGAAAGAGGACCAACCGCACATTGCCAGGCAGAGGACCCTCAGGGCAGCCTTTCGGGTTCCAATCGGGCCTGCGCTTATGCAGCACATCTGCATTCTGCCCACAAGAGGAACAAACACATGCGTCGTGGGCGCATTCTGATTTCCAATTGGCTCAAAGAAGATCGAGCATTTACATCACAAGAATGTCGCACCCCTCCGTCTCCTTTCTGTTGGTCCATGACATTGATGGCCTCGTGGAGAGGCCGGCGGAAAAGTCTGAGGGGCAATCTCAGGAGCAGGGCGGCGGGGGGGGGGGCAGAGGCGGGAAGGAGCCCCCTGTCTGCAGCTACTGGAGAGGTTGCAGCTCCTCTGGAGCGCTGCAAGGAGCATGTGTGCAGGGAGGACCCCCCCCTCCCCTGGAAGACAGAGGTGGGGGTGCAGTTGGTCTCCATTTCCGTTTTCTCTCCAGTTCAGCAGGCCAGAGAGCTGCCAGCACGGGGGGGGGGGAGTGCAGCCTACCCATTTCCAAGTGAAAAGGGAATTATTTCCACTCCTGAAAACCTCTCGCCGCAGTGCGCAGCAGTCACAATACTGGAACTGCCATTGCTGGCCAGAACCAGGGGGGTCCAGCCAGGTCTGCCCCCCACTCCCCACTGGTCAAGCAGATGCCTCTGAAAAGCTCAGGCAGAGAGGAAGAGGAAGAGAGATACCCCCCACACACACACCACCACACACGCACACCTGACAATCAGCCGGATTTGCCTCTGCGCATCGTCTTAGCTCCTATACACTCCCTGCAGCCTCCCAGCAGCCCAACATGCAGATGCACTGGGAGGGGACTGGACGAGGGCTGCTTGATGGGACCAAGGCCTGGCCCAGAGTAGCCATGTGGATGGTGGGGCACCGTGGGGAAGAGGTGAGGCTTCATGGTGACCCCCCCCCCCCCGCTTGCGTGCCCTGGGCCACTGAACCCTTCCGTTACTGAGCCCCAGTTTGAACCTCTTCCCGCCCCATCCCCAGCCCGACCTCCTCTGTCCCACCTCTGCTCAAGAACTCCGCCCCCCTCCCCTTTGCAGGAATGCTGGGAGGGTTTGCCGCCTGCCTCGCCCTGCTGTCAGTTTACACGGTTGAGGGCATGTATGCATCAAAGCAGAGGCCGACTGCCCTATCCAGAGTCAGTCCGCCGAGCCCAGCTAGCTGGCAGCCGCTCTCCAGCCGCCGCCTTTCTGCACCTGGCCTGATGAGATGCTGGGAACTGAAGAGAGAGGGGCTCTCGTGGCCTTGGGCATTGATGCACCAGTACAAAGCGGGGGTGGACGGTCTCCAACCAGGGACCTGGATTTTGGCTTCAGGAGCGGGAAGGAAGTCCAGCGCCGGTGTTGACCAGAGCAGAGCAGAAGGCCCGTTGCCCGAGATTTCTTCCAGGCCTTGTTGATCCAAAGGCTTCCTGCTCCCTGCCAGTCACAGGGAGGGACTGCCCAAAATCTGTTGCCCACCCCTGGTGCCTGCTGTGCTCAAGGGGGCCACGAGGCCTCCCATCCCAGGCTCTGAGGCAGAGGACCAAGGCCAGCCCAGCACCCCTCCTGGCACAGGGGCCGTCGGTCTTGACTGGGAAGTCCCGGCTGCCCACCCCCCAGGCACAGCTGAGAGCCTCAGGCCAGCCCCAAGAAGGATTCTGGCCACAGCTGCCAGGGGATCGCGCTCCTGGCAAGAAACGGCCACGCCCCTTGCCGGGCAAGGTCTTCCACCCAGGCAGCCTCCTGCCCTGTGATTGCGGCATCTCTCTCCTTCTGCGGGAAGAGCACCAGGATCCTGGCACCCTTGTCAAAGCAGGGCGTTATTTGGTGGGTGAGAGGGTGGGCTGGAGAGCCAGCTGGCAGAGCTGCTCTCCTTGAAAGGGGCTAAGGCGTCTCTCCCTCCCCCACTCCTCAACCCACCCTTGGCCAAGCACTCTTCTGCCCCAGGAGGTGGCCCCTTCTGCAAGGAGGTGGCCGCCTGGGCTAAGGACTCCCTGCTTCACACGCTCTTTGCTCTCTTGAATCAGTTATCCGAGGCAGAGAATTGATTCCCCTCCAGACACTGTTGCCTCCAACCCGTGGAGGCCGCCACCCCCACCCACCCCCCATTCCGTTCCGCAGTGCCACCAGGAGCCCATTACAACCCCAGGAGGAAGAAGCCCACCACAAACTCCTTCCTTCTGCCCCCCTGCCTAGTTGAAGCAGGTGGAAGAGGAGAGGGAGATATCGAGGGGGGGCAGTTTGAGCCCCCAGCCCAAGGTTGTGGGGAGGTTGGGGGTCTTAGGGCAGCCTCATGGCTCAAAAGCAGGCGGGCAGGTTGGTCCTCCAGAACAAAACTCACCAGGTCAGCAAAACAGCCTGCTTATTTAGGGCTAGCCGAAGTAAAGAAATAAACTTCCCAGGGCAGCCTCAGAGCTTCCAAGGTGTAAAGGACATGATTCTAATCCTGGAAGTTCCCCGTGAGCGGTCTTTTCATAGGACCCTGAAGGGAGGCAAAAGTTTGGGAGGAAGACGGAGGAAACTGGGCAGACCCCCCCCCCCTTGCACCTGCTCCTGCTCCGTTCTGTACCAAGGTTACCCAAATGCTGTGATCGGAATAAATTATGTAAATTAGATACTTTTTGTTTTGGCATGATTTACTTTGGTTTCACCAGCTACAAGAGAGGAGAAACTGCACAAAGCGGGGCCCCCACCCCCCACCAATTTTGCCATCCGCCAGCCTCCTGTCTAGAGCCATCGGCAGCAAAAACGACTCTTTGTTAAAAGGCTCGATGCCAACTCCGGATGTTGCGCACAAGTCCTCCTTTGCAAGGTGCCAGCACGGGTGGGCTGCAGAGCCTGGAGTGCATCTGGCCCCCCACCCACATAGCCCCGCTGCAGTCGGGGGCCTTCTACAGAGCCGCCTTTTAGCCCCATGTCAAGTCCACGTCCCTCACAGCACAGAAGAGCCGGCCTGGCGGCTCCTTGTTTCTACATGCAGACCACTCTTCCACTCTTGCTGACTGCCCTGGGAGGAAGGTGTGAAGGGAGCCCGCTGGAAACCATGACAGAGAGACCGGGGCTGCCTTGTTCAGCCGCCTCCACCACAGGAGCCCCTGAGCCTGCTCTGGGGCTGTTTTCATCAGCCAGCCCCTCCTATCTCTGTTCATAACATGGCCTGAGAATTAGAATCCCAGACTGCAGGAGGCTCACAGCCGAAGGAATACTGGGGGGGGGCGGGTTCTGGCCCCCAAAGCACAGGCAGGCGGACTTTGATGCTCCTCCAGAAATAACTCCCAAACACCTGGAAGTTGAGCCTCCCTCTGCTTTTTGCCAGTGCGCCAAGAAATAACCTATGCAGCCGAACATTCCCCACCCCACCCCACCCCACCCACGCAGGAATTGCCAGCTGTAGCTGGACTCTGGACCGGCCAGCAGTATCTCTCCTCTAGGCTCAGAGTCGCCCAGCCGTGCAACCAGCTCCATAGGGCTGCTCTGTACTGCGGCCGAGGGGGAGAGAGAAGTCGGTCAAGGTTAGAGCCAGCAGGAAGGAGCTGTTCCCTTCAGCGTTGCTGCTTCCCCGGCCAAGAGCCGGCTGCCAGGAAGCAAATGCTTTGAGCCTAAGAGTCCTAGAAAGCGGAGGGCAGAGTTCTCTCAGCAGCACTCAGGAAGACGCTGCCTCCCTGGGACAGGTTTGTGCGGAGGGAGGAGAGGCCAGCATTCGCAAAAGTGATTAAAAGCGAAAGCCGGCTCTGGGACCCTTCCAGCCGAAAGAGCAGAAAGATTCAAAGAGGAATCATTTGGATTACAAGGAACCTGGATTTCCACGAGGCCCTTCCACACATCATGAAAAGCACAAGCGATGGAGGAGCCTTCAGCCAAGCAAGGCAAGGGGTCCTCTGGCCATGCGCAGAGGGGAAGGGAACCCTCCCACAGACCGCATGAGGGGTCCAAGGGGCCTGAGGCAAGGCTGAATGGGCAGGAGGACAACTGGCTGGACAGACTGAGGAAGCCATGATGTGGGGCAGGGCTGGGGGGGCCGATGTCTCCTGCCACCCTGAGTAAGTCCCTCGCGCTACCAGCTAGTCCCCATCCAGGCTGAAAACCTGCCGTGCCGCCTTCCCGCATCCTTCCATGGTGGCACACGGAGCAGGGAACTGATCCCAAGTCACCATGGATTGGGGCCAACCAGGTGCACAGCTGCTAAGAGAGCTCTCGGGTCACAGCCTGTTTCTGGTGCAACCCTATTCCATGCCTGCAACCTTTGCACCCTGCAGGCCCTCGGGGCTTCCTCCCTGGCCGCTGTCATTTCACGTGCTCAGAACGGAGCGGGAGCCAGTGGAGCTGCCTTGGCTGGCAGGTGGCCCCAAGCGGGCTGCCTCTCAAGGGCAAGAGGCAGCCCATCTAGCCCTGCTGCGGCCGAGCTAAGTGGTCATCCATCATGCAAGGGTGGCTTTCATAAAAAGGCACTTCACAAGGACAGGATAATAGAGGGCAGCTCCCCTTCCAGCAGATCAAAGGGGCAGGAAGCAGAAGGACACTGCAGAGGCACGGCAGCCACGGCTCTGCTGCCAGCAAAAAGTGCTTTTGTCACCAGTCCCCCGTTTTCATCCATGCATCCCAGCCTGAGTGCAGGTACTGCACGCACAACACCATGAGCAAGGCCCAGCCCCCCTGAAGCAAGCAGAGACCATGTCGAATAGCCACGCGGTATTGTGTCCCCAAACAAGAAGCCTTTGGGGGCAGGAGGGACCAGGGAGGCCCAGTAGTAACAGCTGTGCAAACAGAACTAAAGCAATTAAGCCACGTGGGGCTAGAAGACGAAGACGCTGCTCCCTGTATTGTTCTTGACCTGGTAATGTACAGTTCCAGTTCAATTGCCTTGTGACAGCCGGGAACATCCGATTGAGACCTGCCTGTTGTCCCAAAATTCCTGCCAAAGGTATGACTTAGTGTCATGCCTTCAGAGCTGATGAAGGCAGCTCTGCCTCTGAAAAGCTTATGCCCTGGAAATCTAGTTGCTTTCTAGGATGCCACTGGTCTCGAATCCCGCCGTCATGCCTTCAGTTTCCTAACTTGGTCTTAGTACTGGTCCCTGGTCATTCAGTCAGTACACTCCCCGTTCTATAGATCTCTCCGGATAATTCACCCAATTCCCAAGCCGTTCCTTTGCTCTCTCTTGCAATCCCTTGTTTCCTGAAAAGATCCCATGTTGGCCAAAGGGCCCCAAATCCTACAGCTCGCCTGGCTTTTGAGCCAGTAATCTGAATCTGATTTTGACGGCAACTTGGACTGCAACTCGGGTTCCCAGTGCAGCAGACCCTTCCCGCTGCCATCCTGATTTCTACTCAGACTTGGAAAGGTGTATCTTTGCTCTCCATCTTGGTCCCTCTCCCTTTATTTTCCAGTCCACACTGCACCACACCAAAAATGGGCATTTAGCTCCCCTCTCCTAGTTAGGACCTCGTACCTGGAAGAGTGGACACCCCTCCTTCTCTGTCTTGTCCCCCCTTTTCCCCACATTTACACTTACAGCTTAAACACAAATTTAGTATTGCTAGTATTGGCTTAGGATAACTCCCCCCCCTCCCTAATACTGTACTAAATCTCTCAATAAACTCCGTATTTCTTTGAAACCTTTAAAACTCATCTCAATGGCCCGTTTCCTACTGCATGTGCCTCCTCTTTAGGTAAAAAAAAAAAAAATCTGTTTCCCACTCCCTGCACAAATATGCAGGCCCATGACCTGTGTCAGTCCGAACACATGTCCACGCAGAGGGTGTGGTAATACTTTGGCTGGGACCTCCCATTTCCTCCAGCTTGCCTCCACCACCACTGGGTCAGCATCTTGCCAGCCCCCAGATTCCTTCTCCACAGCCTTCTGCCTCACATCTTCAGCTCAGACCCTGGCTTATTCCCCTCCTTCCCTTTCAACAGCTGCCAGGTGAAGCACCCCAGAATCCAGAAAGGGGGATATTGGGGGGGGGGGAGAGCCTCTCATTTGTCAGCGGCATGACTTACACCAGGAGCCATTTGGAGCTAAGGAAGGCCATGGAGTTTTAGGCTAGGTGTTGAGTTGGCACCACACACACCCCGCGTATACCCCTCGTGCCCATCCTTATATCTGTAACACTTCAGCAGAACATGGTTTGCCATGGCTCAGTGGAAGAGTATCTTTTTGGCACGCAGAAGATCTCAGGATGGATTCCCTGGTTGCATCTCCAGCTAAAAGGAATCAGGCAGATGGTCATGTGAAAGGCCTCTGCGTGAGACCTTGAGATCCACCACCAGTCTGACCTTGATGGACTGAAGGGGTCTGGTTCCGCTGAAGGCAGCCCCCCTGTGCTCACGGCCTGAGAGCAGCTGGCTCCATGAGCCTGTGGCTTCTCTCCTGGAGCCTCCTGTCATTTGTGGATCAGTGTCAGGCAGCTCAAGCCGAGGCGCGCACAGCCTCTCCACCCGCAAATATCCCACTTTTCTATTTCGGAGGAAGCTCAAGGCAAAGGACATGCTAAACTCACCCCTACCCAGACAACACGTAATGCAAATCAAGAGCTGACTGAGAATTTCAGAGCCATTCTCCACTGGGAGAAGCCCTCCTAGACTGCTCTGCTTGCTTTCCACTTAAAACCAAGGGTGGGCGCCTTAATTGTGGCACTCTGGAAGGAAGTGCTGGGCTCCAGCCCTCCAATGGAATCTCCAGCTGCTGGAATGGAAGACGACCATTCCGCTATCCCATCAGATGCAACAAATTGGGGAGGGGGTGCCAGGTCATGCTGTGGGGTGTAGCAGCTGGCCAAGTAATAGCACCCTGGAAAGCAAAGGTGGGGTGGGGGCCGGAACTCTTTGGCCTTGCAAAGCAACATCACAGCCAGGGGAGAGGCAGCAGCTAAACTGCAGTCTCACTGAAGGACTCACTTGCCACCCATAACAAGCCAGAGGAAAGCAGGGCAGAGAGGAAATCCTTGTGAAGAAGAAACAGGAGCCTTTGGGAGGCAGTGCCAGAGGTGGCCTTTTCCCACTAGCGCTTAGAGCAAGTTGGTTCAAGAAGGGAACCAGCTCTCATGTAGCCAGGAAGACCATGTCCCTGGAATCGGGAGGGTGAAATAAAAGTGTTTTCTGTGGGCCAAGCTAAAAGTGACGAATGACACGTGAACGGCAAGTGAACAGACTCACGTGTATTCCTCCCTGTTCACTTGCGCTCCACTTGATCTCCTACGTGATCAAGTGGAGCGCAAGTGGACAGGAAAATCAAAAAGAGTCCAGTAGCACCTTTAAGACTAACCAATTTTATTGTAGCATAAGCTTTCGAGAATCAAGTGGACAGGGAGGGATACACGCGAGTCTGTTCGCTTGCCGTTCAAGTCTCATTCGTCACGTGTAGCTTGGCCCTGTCTGTTGCCAGACCCCAGGTCGCACGTGCAGAAAGCGGCTGGGTAGTTCGAGCCGCATCAACCTGGTGGGAACTCTCCGTGGTGCTGAAGACAGGGCAGGCGGTGTAACCGTGCCAGAGAGCGCGCCATTCAGCACCAGCCACCCTGCAGCTGTTCCTCTCACACTGCGGGACAGGCAGGAACGGGAAGCGTGGCCTTGAGGAAGGGAGCTCACACAGGGTCTGGAGGGGGGCTGCCCAGGGAGAAGGCAGGCGTGGCTGGACATGCTCAGCTGGAGAAGGCCTCAGGACAGCCAGGATGCCCCACTTACCTCTCCGTTCCTGGCATTCCCATTATGAAGTTTCTCGCTAGAAGAAAGCATGTAAGATGGCTGGGAAACTACTCTAGCTGGACAAGACTTGTCTGCTTCCTCCTACTCCTGGGGTGCTACCCTGACAAGGAGGGGCATAAAGGCAGGGGAGCGCTGGTGAAACAGCTTCCTTCCAAAGCCAGCCCAGGAGAGGGACCTGAAGGCCGGGAAGGAAGCGTCCTGAGCAGCAGGCCTTGTGTGGCCCATTCCATCACTGCACGTAGAGCCAAGTGGCCGGGAAATACTCATCCCAGAGCCTTGGCTGTGCTGGCCCACCACAGCTAGAAACCCAACCTGCGGTCCTCCGGCACTCACCTGAAGTCCAACTATAGCTCACAGTCTCAGGTAAGAATCACCTGCCCCCTGGCTGAGGGAGTCCTGGGCCATCTCTTTGGCCCACAGATGCTCCCTCTTCTGTTACGCCACTGCTTAGTGTAACGCCCTGTTCAGAGGAGCTTGCTCCCCTCTAGTGTAGCACACATCACTCCCATGAAAGCCTGCAGCACCATCTCGTGGCTAGTCCTGGAAGATGTTATTCTTGAAAAAAGGTTGTTGTAAAACATGTGCGCTCCAGAGACCTTTAAATCACAAAGCAGCCCCCTCTTGCGCCCCTTTCTCTCAGCCTACCAGTATTCCTGTTTGCAGATCTCACATGAAGACAAGGGTGACTTAGTAACCTAGTGTGTTGGTGGCAGAGCGCACACTTGGATCCTTTTCTCCAGAGAGCCCTAAGGCAGCCCCAGCTCCTGAACTCCAGTTTGTTCCTGGGAACTGACACGGAAGATCTCAAGGGAAAGATCTCAGCCCAGCCAGCTCAAGACTTTGCGATGGAGTGGTCCTGCGTGGAGTACATCTCGGGGTCAGCTTCAGCCCTGGCTACTCCCGATGAGGGTCACCGCAAGCCTGGAAACCTTTTAAAAGAGACCACTTGGGCTCTTCCTGCCTTTCCTCCAAGGCCTGTGCATGGTAATGCTGGACTAGTAGGAAAGACACAAAGACGCCATCACTGAATGAACTGTGGCTTATTTGACATACTGGCCGAAGACTAAAAGGAATGATAGAGAGTTGGTTACAGATGTGACGAAAAGAACTGAACCCCTTACAAACAGTTTCATGGTTGAAAAGAAATGGAAGTACTTGGTTATATGGAAATACAACACAATCGAGCCTACTTTTCTGTTTTTACCTCCCTAAACAACCTCCTGCTAAGTCAAGATGGATGGCCGTGTTTGTCTGTAGCAGTAGAAAAGAGCAAGAGTTCAGTAGCGCCTATAAGACTAACAAAACTTGTGGCAGGGCATCAGCTTTCATGAATCACAGCTCACTTCTTCAGATATCTCTGATATTTGTGACTCACAAAAGCTCATACCCTACCACAAATTTTGTTAGTCTTATAGGTGCTACTGGACTCTTGCTCTTTTCTACCCTCCTGCTCAATTGTCTAAATTCTTCTACAGCTATAAAATCATAGCACAAAATTCACGTCCAGGGGCCCTGTAAAGACCAATGATATTTCCCAGAGTATACGCTTTCATGAGTTAAGACTTACTTGGGCAGGTACAAATGAGGATGAAGATCCATCCGCCCTGACATCCAGCTGAGCAGCCGGGAGTGGAGTCACCAAGAAGGGACCAGTTGGAGTCAGGAATGCAGAGCAAAAACCCCTCGATTAGAAGTAGGAAACACGCACAGAGGAAATGTGGGAAAACAGCAGCTGTAACCGGCTGAGAATCCCATGTCCCTGTTCAGCCCTGGAGGGTTCGTTGCCCTGAATGTTAAAGAATTCTAGTTCAGTCTAAAGCCACAGCTACCTACTAGAGGTTCAGGAAGAGCACTGGAACCAAGCTGGTTAGAACTCCAGAAGTATTCATTCCACATTCCCTAACCAGCTTGGCTAAATGTACCTGATGCTTTTGACCTGTACCCATCTTTCTCATACTTCTGGCAGCCGAAGTATGAATATAAGTTTAGTTTAATATCTAATATTTTTTTCTTAACACCCCTGGTGGTACCCAAAACATTGCTCTCTGTCTTTTCCGCTGTCCGGTAACTTCTCTCTCCAAGGGCATTACACTGTTGCCAGACTGGCTTCCTTGCCTCACAGGGAAACCATCCATGAAACCTGGCACGTGTGGGGGAGAAGGGGGGAGAACAAAGACTCTCCTCTTCTGAGTGGAGCATTCACAAGAGCCCCTCTGAGTTGAGGGGCTTCTCTCTGGCATCTCCTCTGCCAGCCAGGCCAGGCCAGGCCAGGCCAGGCCAGAGCTTGCATTGAGGAGATGCTTGAAAATGGCAGGTACAGACTGGTGGTGTGGGGCTTGGTGTGGTACACTTCCATTTTCCCTAATCCCCCTAATCCCTTTCTTATCAAAAGCCCTCAAGGAGACCAACACAAAATTACAATAATTTTAATTAAAAATCAGCAAGTGGTAAGAAATAGCCACAGGAAGCTAGGAGTTCACCAAAATGCATGAGCAAAAGTGTTCCCACTTGGTATTTAAGAGCTAGTAAGCTAGGTACCGTCCACACCTCGCTGGGGAGGAAATTCTTCACCCCCCTGCCCTTCCAGCCTCAGGCGGTAAGGCACTCCAACAGGGCTAGCCAAAGGCTTTCAAAAGCCCAGTCCTGAGCAACTGAGAGGTTACGCCTGTTGACTGGCCTAGCCGCAGCTCATTCTAGGTCACTTTCCAAAAACGGCTCCAGCCTTTAAGATTGCCCAGAGCTAGAAAGAAATGCCAAGAGGCAGGCTCAGCATGAGGAACTTTTATTGCAAAAGATTAAAACCAAGAACGCTGCGCAAGAGCAGGCGGTCCCTGTTGACTGTCTCTTGGGGAGGCCCGCTCAGGCACCAGCAGGCCCGCTCCACCCACTCTCAGACCAGCCTGCTGTGGGGGAGAGCTCAGCAGAAGAAGCCCACCACGAGGAAGGGGCTTGTGGAAGTGCTGGCTTTGGGGGTCTCTGGCAGGGAGGAAGGGGGCAGAGCTCAAGGAAGGGGAGAGGAGGCTGCCAGGCAAAGCTATGGCCAAGGAGGGGACTGGAGGCTGCTCCCGAGAAGGCACTGCAGCTGGGGCGAGGGAAACATCCCTGAATGGGCCACGAGTGGTGGGGAGACATAGGGCAGGGGGGTGCCTGGAGGGCAGAGGAGCTGGAATGCCTCTCCAGGGGACAGCTGAGCTAAAGAGGACAGAAGAGCTTCTGCAGAATGGCCAAGCCCATCCCTGGCAGGGGTGTTAGGCAGCCGGTGACACGTGGAGGGGGGTGGAGGAGCAGCAGCAGAGGGGCCAGGCTGGCTCCCCAGAGGAGGCCGGCTGCAAGCCTCCCGGTGGGCTGTCGGGGGTGGGGTCAGAGGGCCTGCCGTGGGGGCCGCCTGGGTCGACAGAGACGGCAGGCTGGCGGCAGCAGCAGTGTCAGAGGGACTGGGCCGAGCAGAGGAGGGCTCATCCCCCAGACAGGCTCGATCACAGGTGGGCTCTGCCATCAGCTGGGAGGAGAGCGATTTCCCCGCAGGCTCCACAGGGGTGTAAGCGTGGGCCTGCTGGTACTGCCAGGGCAGGGCACGTGCAGGCCTCAAAGGCTCATAGCAGGGAGATGCCAGGGGGAACTGGAGTGGCTCTAAAGCAGGCACCATGACCACAGGCATGGGGTGGGTGGCGGAGAGAGGCAGGCAAGGGAAGCCCACAGGCTGGAGGGGCGCAGCCAGGGAGATGGCGGGCTGAAGAGGTGACTGGGGCCCCCAGGGGTACGGGAATAAGGAGACGGGAGGGGGGGCTTGTTCAGGACAGGAGGGATAGAGAGGCAGCGGACAGGACTCCGGAGGACACTGGCCCTCAGGAGGCGGCGGGGGCTGAGCTGCCAGAAGGGGCTCGGGGATGTCAGCCCCAGCTTGGGGTCCCAATGCTGGCTCAGCCTCCTTTTGTTTCATGGCAAAATAAGCAGTCCTGTACACCACACACCTGCAGCCTTCGGACAAAGCCCACTCCTCTGCCCCCTGCTCTCTTTGCCCCCCAGGTGGCCAAGCCAGCCTTTCACACCGCTTGATCTCCAGTCCAGTGAGAAGACAGTCTGGATCCTGGTCTCTCCAGCCACTGGGGGGCCCAAGGCACTTGGGCAGGGCTGGAAAATCTCTTCCCTCTGGGGTTCGTTGGGGCCTCTTGGGGTGAGCACCCAGCCCTGAGAAAGGCAAACACAGTGGGGTTGGCTTCAGAGGAGGGAAGTCCTAGCCCAGGGCAACACCAGGGCAGTTTCAGGAGCCCCAAGGCCACTCTTACTTGGCAGGCCAAGCAGGGAGGGAAGAGTACTCCTGTCCTGGCCAACCCCCTCCTCCCAACAGCCAGGGCAGAGCCTTCTCTCATTTGACATCATAAAAAAGAGTCCAGTAGCACCTTTAAGATGCATGCATCTGACGAAGAGAACGTGATTCTCGAAAGCTTATGCTACAATAAAATTGGTTAGTCTTAAAGGTGCTACTGGACTCTTTTTTATTTTGCTACTACAGACTAACACGGCTAACTCCTCTGGATCATCTGACATCGGTGACAAACTGCAGCTAGCCCAGATTTTATCTACTTCAAGCCATCTTCAAGCCAGAGATTAAAAGGACACGTACACGTCACACTGAAGGCTCTCCTGCACCACTGTTGGCAGAACATACCAGGCAGCCAACGCATGAGCCTCTGCCCCATGCTTCTTGGCCCACATGTCCTGCAGCATGGAGCCGCTTCAACAGCGTGCACGCCCATCTGCCGGGGTGGGGGCTGTGACTAGCACAAGTCTGTGCAATGGCTGCTACTTGCACGCACGCTTCTCCAGAACGGGACTGCACCACTCGAGCGCTCCCCTGGAGAGGGCATGAAGATCACCGCAGTCTTGGGTGGCTTGTGAAGGGAACTAAGCAAATTGCTAGAGGAAAGTTCTGTCCACAGCTACTTGCTACTGCAGCCGAGCAGAACTTCCAGGTTCAGGCGCAGTATACCTCTGAGACCAGGTGTCAGGGAAGCAAGAGGGACAATCCCCCCTCTGTTCCCTGCATGGCCCCCAGGCAAATGGAGGCACAAGCAAACCTGGCCTCTAGGATCTGGCTGGCCCAGGAATCTGATGGTTGCAGACACTGAAGTGCAGAAGAGCTACGTTAAGAACATCAGAAGAGCCCTGCTGGGTCAGACCAGCAGGCCATCTAGTCCGGCTTCTTCACGCAGTGGCCAACCAGTTACTCTAGAAGGCCGGCACAGAGAATAGAGGCTGAGGCCCTCCCCTGATGCTGCCTCCTGCCACTGGGATTCAGAGGCTGACTGGCCCTAAATGCGGAGGTCCCCTTTGGGCAACACGGCTAGTAGCCACTGACAGGCCTCTCCCTCCATGGTTCTGTCGGATCCCCCTTTAAGCCCGTCTATGCCTGTAGCCATCACAACATTCCAGAGGGTGACCAAGAAAGCCAAGGAGTTGAGTTAAGGGAGGGGGGAGCAACATGTTTATGAAGGCTCCCCCCTTTCCCCAGGAAAAGCCTCCCACCAGAGATCTCACCCTTCTCCATCCCAAGCGCTTCACCAGCCAAAAGCGATTTCCAGTGCTGAGATGGACCTGTGGTGCCTGGTTTGTCCTCTTCCAGGGCAGAGGCTTGGCTGGCCTGCCTGCCAGCCCCCGAAGTGCTCCCTGCTGGCACCTGCAGCCCTGGCTTGAGTTTCTCCAGCTGCAGCACGAACTGGGTAGCCTCATAGGTCAGGATGGTATGCAGCAGCTCGCTGTAGAAGGGGCAGGCTCCCAGCCTCCCCCGCAGCCGGGCAGTGATGTAGCGGTTCAAAAGGAAGTTGGCTTTGATGCGGCACTGCTCGGGGGAGCGGCGGACGCCTGCACACATCACTGATGCAGACAAGACATGTGGACAGGGCGCACCACTTGAGGCCGGGTTGGCCAAGGCCTTCCATGCCAACAGCAGGCTCTTCTCTTCTTCCTGGGACCAGACTGGATCCCCCAGTCAGAAAGAAGAAAGGGGAGAGATGTTAGAAGCCGCAAGCAGAAAGCAGCCCTCACGCAACAGAGCTGCTCCCCGGGCGCATCCCAGCCACCAGGGCTTGCAAACTCTCACTGTTCATTAGTTGCTTCTCAAAGTGTTCAAAGCAATGCTTGAGGCACACGGCCGGCCTGGCCCCCTGGATCCATGCTGTGGTAACATCAAGACTTGACTATTGTAATGCACTATTCATTGGTCTCCCATCTAAGTTAACTAGGAGGCTCCAATTGGTGCAAAATGCTGCACCTCGACTGTTATCAGGAGCGAGCAGGAGCTTGAACATCACTCCCATCCTACAGTCGCTCTACTGGCTACCCATCATTTACCATGCTCAGTTCAAGGTATTAGTTATCACATACAAAGCTCTTCACAGCCTTGGCCCAGCATACCTATGGGACCACCTTCCTCCCTATGTTACGCCATGGCAGGTTCGCTCATCTGAACAGGGTCTCCTGCAGGTGCCAGCCTGCACATGGGCGAAATCAACAGCAGTAGCCCCTATCTGAGGTGGCCCCTACCCTGTGGAACGGCCTACCTGAAGAGGTCAGGAGAGCCCCCACCCTCCTAGCTTTTCACAAACAATGCAAAACCGAATTATTCAAAAAGGCTTTTGTATTGTAGGGAGGGGGTCTCAGATTCTTCGCTAAAGAGTTAAGGACCATAGATTTCACTATGTTGTCTTGCGTACTATCTGTTGTTTTAAATAGGTGCTCTTATGAGCTACCTTAGCTTCATGTTGTCTAATGTCAGCCCTAGAATTGCTTATATTCTGTTTCCGCATTTCTTCAACTCTGCATTGGATTCCTGCTAATGCTATGTCTTTGTAAACTTGTATCTACTTACCCTATGACATTGTTTATGGAAATGTCCTTGGTCCTGACTGTGCTAATCTTACACTGTGTAATCCGCCTTGCGTCTCAGTGAGAAAGGTGGACTATCCTGTAACATAATTCTCCTAGCGTCTTTCTGACGACTCACAATGTAACTCAGCCTTATTGCGCCGCTAGTGGGGATAGGAAGGGAGTCGCTTCATAGAGCAGCAGCTGGGGTGTCTGCCAGGCGGAGGAGTCTGGAGCCGCCTCCCCACGCACTCCCCACCTGCAGCGCCCTATCGCTGGCCTCCTCTCCCCGCTACAGCCGTGATCCTGGGGGGCAGGGGGGGCATTGAACAGTGGCATGCAAGCCTCGCTCGCCTTGAGGAAACCATTTCCTCAGGGGCAGCATCTGAAAGCTCCAAACAGCCCACGAGATTTTCCATAATGCAGAAGATGAAAGACCAGGCAGGGGAAAGAGGCAGCCATGCAAACCAGAGAGCTTGCCCCCGCCCTCCTCCCTGGGCAGAGGCATGCTCCTGGGCTAGGAGGTTCCAGCAAATGGAGCGGCACAGGTACCTCTCAGTCTTAACTGGGCTCATGCCTCACAGCCAAGCAGCAGAGTGCCACAAACCAGGAGACGGCGATGCCGATGCCCACAGCCACACAGCACCATTCCAGTGTCTTCAACAGGGCCACAGTCAAGAGGCACCGGCTGCACTTCTTACCCCTCTTGGCAACTGCCACGGAAGGGGGCAAAGCCAGCAGGCAGCACAAGCCCCACCCACCTCCTTTGGTGTAGCAGGAATCCGGCCTGAACTTTCGAATGACGGCCTCCAGAAGCTGCTGCAGGGTGCTGCCTCGGAGGGTTCCTCCCGCTTCCTCTATGACCTCCCAGCCGGGGAACCAGGGCATCTGCAAGGGGCGGGGAGGAGACACAGGCCCTTAGCCAGAGATGAGTCCCGCCAAATCAGCCTGCACGGCAAAGCCGCTCCGCACTACTGCAGAGGGCACCATGGCCACCCGTGCAAAACCTTCCACCCTCACCTGAGCAGCTCCCCCCCCCGCACTCTGCCCTGCCTCCCCTCCCCATTACAGACCAGCCACTCCTGAGAAGAACAGACTCCATCCATGGAGGAACCTAGAGGCCCAGAAGAGACTCTGACTTCTGCAGCCACAGGCACGTGCCGACTGGAAGCGCAGCAGGACTCTGCCGTCTCTTGTGTTCCCCTTGGCAATGCCCCCTGGGCTGGCCCACTCCAAGTGGCAGGCCAAGGGTGTCACCTCGAGCTCTGGGGCACCAAGAGAAAGCAGCACTGACAAAATCACATTTTCTAGCCCCTGACGGCAGAAGAGAGGCTCGGGGGGGGAGCCCCTCTGCTCAGCATGCCCAAGGCCCCAGGTTCAGCCCCCCCCCACATCCCCATTGAAAAGGGACAGGCAGTGGGGTGTGTGAAAGACCCGTTTCCTCCGGAGACCCTGGAGGGGTGCTGCCAAGCAAGAGGCATGGCTGGCCCTGGAAGACGAAAGGTCTGACTCGACTCGAGAGAAGTCCTCTTTGGGTGTTTATTTCCTTGCAAGCCCGAGTTTCAGACGAGGCTCTGGAGACAACCAGTCCTAATCGCTAGTCTGCCATGAAGCTCGCTTGGTGACTCTGTGCCAGTCTCTCGCTGGGCCTAACCTACCTGAGGTCTGCGAAGGAAGGGCAGGAGAGAAAGAAATCAAAGGGCGAGTTGTCTTTCTGCATTCACACCCTTCATTCGCCTCTCATCCTGGAAGTGCCTGATGTTTCACACCCACTTCATAAGCTGGAGAGGCTCTCTAGACACGCTTCAGAAGGCGCCACACGTGCCCCGAGCTTCTGCTCCCACCATCTTATCTTTGTAGCCAATCAGACCGTACCTTTCCTGCAACCGTCTAAAGAAATGGCCTTAGAACGTGTGCAGAGTGCCCTTTTCTCACTGCAGCCAGGCCAGAGGCCTGAAAGACTCAGTCAGGAGCAGAGCTTCTCATCTGTGATGGGCAGCAGGACTGACGGCCCCGCCCTTCTTTGGAGGTTCAGCCCTAGACTGGCCATCGTGGACCCAGGACGGGACTCGTGGGGCCAAGGGCTTTTAAGGGGTTTTTACACTGCAGTGTATTTTGCAAAGGTAGTGGAAGCTACCGGGAGAGCCCAACACAGTGCACGTTTTCCTAATAAGTTGGTTGTCGCAGCACAGCCAGGGAGCCCCTCCGCGAGAGCCCCCCCCCCTCAGCTCAAAGGCCAACAGCACCCCCGCCCTGGACCCTGGCACACCTTCTCAGAGGCAGGCTTCGCTGTGGTCAGTGGTGCTTACTCCCACGCCCAGAGCGGAAGGCCTTCTGCAGCAGAGGCTGACGACGACACTCAGCTGGCCCCCAGAGCTGCCACTGCCTTGCGGGGCACCGTTCTACAAGACGATCCTGGCTCACTGCCCACTGCCGCCACCAACCTGCTCCCCCATGTTGCGGCCAAGAGCCAAGAGCGAGGCGGGTGGGAGCCGTTGCTGGAGGCTGGAGCCCAGCCGCATCCTGAGCAGCCGTTGCCATGACTGGGCAGCCAAATCCCCAAACAACTGGGGTGCAACCAGCGGTGACACCCCCTTCCTCCCCTCAGTCAGCCCCCTACCAGCAAGGGACTGCTGCCCCCTCCCAGCATTCTGGTGGGACTGGGAATGGAGGCCTGCTTACGAATGGAACTGGAGAGCAGAGCAGAGGCTCTCCAATGCCACCTCCTGGAACGGGCGTCGGGCCGGACTAACCAACCCTCCCACCCCACCAAACCCAGCGAGGATAATTCAGGGGAAAGGGATGCGTCTCACGGGCACAGCAACACTGTCGGTGATTCTTGGGGGCAGTGGAAATGGTCCCAGCCGGGAGGTAGCTTAAATAGCCCTGACTAGCCTGACCCCTGGCAGCTAAGCAGGGCCAGCCCTGGTGAGTACTGCGATGGGGGACCACCAAGGAAGGCCGGGGTTGCTGGGCAGAGGCAGGCAATGGCCACCCGCCTCTTCTCGTCTCTTGCTTGAACCTCCCGTGGTTGGGATTGCCTTGAGTCAGTTGCAAGAGGACAGCACTCGATTATTCCCCTGAGAAGATTCCAGGGGCTCGCCTGGACCAAGCCCAAAGAGGACTAGCCCAGCCCAGCTGCAAAGTGGTCCAGACCCACAATCCCGCTCTGAGAACCCACCATCCTTCTCCCACCCTTGACAGATTCTGCCAGAGACTGCAAAGCAGGAGTCCCATGAGATGGAAACGTATGAGCAGGAACCACAGCCAATGGGAAGAAGAGGCAGCCACCCACACACGTCAGAGCCAAAGACACATATCAAGGAATGGCGGCTATGAGCCCCAAGAACGCTGGCTCAGTTCAGCCCTGAACCTCCTCTGGCGGAGCTATTTCTTCTGCTTTGAATTCCATACACTATTTGCCGTGAGGAACACTGTGGGGTTCAGAGGCTCTCGAATAAGAAAGATTCAGGCAAGTTAATAGTCACTACTGTGATACAGCAAGATTCAGATCCCACTAGATTCAGGACCAACTAGATTTCCAGAGTATGATCTTTCGAGAGTCAAAGACCCCTTTCCCAGATACCTGAAGATATACGAAGAAGCAGAAAAGAGCAATTCTAGGCACTGCTGGACTTTTGCTCTTTTCCCCTGCTACAGACAGACTAGCACAGCTACCCATCTTGACGTATCTGAAGAAGACAGCTCTGCCTCTCCAAAGCTCCCCCCCCCCTGGAAATCTAGTGGGCCATTAAGGCTCTACTGGGCCCAAATCCTGCTCTTCCACTGCAGACCACCTGAAACTACTGTGGTACAATCCCCCCCTCCCCTCCTCTTTTAAGATTTACAAAACCTGAAGGTCAGCGTCTAGTTTCAGTCCTTCACCAAACCAGCAGCTGGCATGAAGCTTTTTCCTGCTGGATGGGTCCACACAAAGACACAAATGCAACAGCGCCGCAGAAAGGTGGGCTACTCACCGCCTGGCTGGGCCCCTGCATGTTGTCCCCACGCAAGGCTGAGATGGGGAGAAAGACCACATAGTTGGGATTCCTTCCCAGACCCCAGAGATGCCCAGAGATTTCGCTGACGATGGTTTTGTAGCGCCGGCCGTTGTAAGGCGGGTCTGTGGCATCCATCTTGTTCACGCAGACCACCAGCTGCCTCAGGTGCAGCTTGCAGGCGAAGGAGACCTGCTCCTTGAGCAGCGACCTGCTGGCCTCGAAGTCCTCCCCAGCCGCTGAGATCAGCAGCAGAACACAGGCACTCTGGAAGAGACCGTGGGAACCCAGTCAGCAAGGGGGGAAGGCCTCTCTCGCTCGCCTGAGCGCCTCCCCGAAGAGCCACTGAGCAGGTGTGCCCTTCAGGAGCCACTGAGCAGGTGTGCCCTTCAGGAGCCACTGAGCAGGTGTGCCCTTCAGGACTGCACCGTCATCAGCGCCGTCTGGGAAGCCAGGAGCATGCTGCTTGGGCCAGCACAGCAGGCTGCCAACACAAGTCTTCGGCTGCGGGGAGAAGAGAGAAGGGCTCTTACCTGAGTCTTGTTTAGGAAGACGCTGCCAACCCCCTCTCCCCCGTCCGGGGCGCTTGCAATGCTGAGCTTGTACTTGGGACTCTCATAGTGGCGCCTGTGGCCATCAGGGAGGGGGGCCCTCCCCTGGCCCCCTTGGAGGCAAGCCAGCAGCTGCGTGTGTGTCCGATCACCCTTCTCCATCTGCAGGAGAAGGAAGGGAAGAAGTAAGGGAAGAGAAGAGCTGGAGACGGTTTGAAGAGCACCTGCCAGAGACAGCAAAGTGAGCAGAGCCATCATAGGATCAGAGGGCTGGAAGGGATCTCGAGGGTCATCCAGTCCAACCCCCTGCACAATGCAGGACATTTGCAGTTACCTCTCCCACACACACATCCATCCAGTGGCCCTTCCTGCATGCCTTACTGCCTCAGCAGGAGGGCTTCAGAAAGGGCCCCAGGCAACCATTGGAGGGGAGGGGCAGAAGGACGGTGCTCCATCAGGGTCTTTCTCACCTCAGCCGCTGAAAGTAGGCCCAGGGAGGCTGCAGAAAGGTCACCAGGGGGTGGGCAGTCTGGCCCCGTGAGAATAAAGGGCTCCTCTCCCAGACTCCCACCACCCATATTTCAATGCCCATTGGGCCACGCCTCTCAAGAGAAGGCCTGGACCAGAAGCCAAGGCGGTGCCGAGCTCCCAGCAGCCCATAGGATAGAAGGCCACCCTAATTACAGGCAGCTGCTGTTTGGACAGCTGCCCCCACTCTCTCTCCTGCTTAATGCAGCTAGAGCCCTTGAGGGGGGCGCGGGGGGAGTGTTACGGCACACTTCACTCTGCAAGGTGTTGTGGGGGCCAGCTGACATGGGGGGGGTTGGCCCCTGCAGGAATTGCTCCTCCGTCACTGAGGCCAGATCAGACCACCTTCGGGCATTTTGCAGGCCACACAACCAATCGACACGCTCCCATTTAAGGACCCCTCGGGCTAAACCGGAGTGACTCTGTGGAGACCTAGAGAAGGGCAGTGGCCTGCATGCCTGTCTGAGGCAGGGAGACCTGAAGGGAACTGAGGAAGGGGATCCAGGAGGCCGTGCCAGGCGATACTGCGAGGGCCAGACCCACGGCAGCCCTTGGAGCGTCTCCCGCACAAGCGCCTGCTCAGAGCCCACTCAGGCAAAGTCCCAGCTGTCAGTTGGACAGTATTTTTACATGCACTGTGTAATTGGCCTTGGAACTCAGCGAGAAAGGCGGACTATAAGTAACCAACAATACTGATAAAGTGAGCAGAGGGGCCGGCACGCCCCTCCCAAAGTAGGTACCTGCCTCTGGAGCAGCTCCATCGTCCTGGGCTCGAGGCCCCCCCACTTGCAGAGGACCTGCACAGCGACTGCCGACTTCCCAGCGCCACCGGGGCCCAAGAGCAAGATCCTGAGCGGGGGGGACTCATCCGCGCCTCTCTTCATAGTGGGTGACTCCTGGGTGCGCAGGGGGAGAAGGCCGTAAGGGAAAGGAGGGGGGACTTTCTGGGATGTATGAAGGAGCTGGAGGACATGCAGAGCGGTCCAGAGCCTCGAGCCTTGGCCGCGGCCTCCTCCATCCGATGCCCAAGGATTATGTATCATGGATGATTCAGGTTATCCTGCAGTGGGCAGGGGGGAGAGGAGACCCATCTAGATGCAGGTATAGCTCTAGATGAGCTATCTGTGCACATGTGCGTGCACACACACACACACACCCCAAAGCAAAAACGGCCTCCTCTGAGAACAGGCATCATTCTGCAAAGAGGCAGAGGGCAAGGGCTGGGGGGGAGCCAGTCAGGCTCCCCCAATTGCCGCCTGGCAGCTCTACGGATGGTCGAGACTCACAGGAAGCAAGGCAGAGTCACACGGACATTGCCGTTCATGCTCAGGCAGCTACAGGCAGGCAGCTGGTTCAGGAGCTCTCAACTGCTGGCTGCATTTCCAAAAGGATTGGGCCCCCTGCACTAGGAAACTCACAGAGCCAACAGGGCTCCTCGGCGTTCGTACCCACCCAAAGAGGCACCCGCCCCAACACGAGAAGCATCCTCCAGGCCCACCCAGCAACACTAGCCAAGAAATCCCTCTTCCCCCTTCCAGTTCCCTTCCATTCCCCTACCTGTGGCTGCCACACATTCTGCTGTGCCATTCAGGCTCTCTTCCCTCCGTTCAGGCAGGATTTCTGCACCTGTTGCAACTACACAACAGACACAAATTTAACAGGACCGACCATCACACTCACAGGAAGAATTTTTGCTGGCTGAACTCTTGCCTATCGTGTAATCGTTGAAGGCACAGCACGATTTGAGTCGTGACGCCTTAGAGTCCAACAAAATTTTTCAAGGGTGTGAGCGTTTGCGAGTCAAAGCTCTGCTAAAGACAGAGTCACTCTCTCACACACTCTCTCTCACTCTCACACTCTCACGCTCACCCACTCACTTTCGCCTCACTTCACTCCCAGCTAGACCAGTGCTTTGCTCAGAGGAACAACCTCTTTCCCCCTCTCACCTGAACACACTGGAACCACCACCAGACCCTTGATAAAAACAACGTCACCCCTCAGAGGAAGCCTTATATCCTGTAGGCTGCGGCAGGCCACGCCCACATGCACGCAGGGGAACTCACCAAACCCGCCCTGGGGGAGAGGCTTGACCTCACCTGGCAGTGGGCTTGGCTCTAGTCAGTGCCTGTCTACCTGGGGCGCTCTCATGGCGACCGTTGCTGGTGTCACCAGAGGCTGTAAGAGATGCTGGAGGCTCAGTGCAACTGGCTTGATGCAAAAGCAGGTGGGCCAGGTGGAGAAAACTGCCCTGGCCCTTGAAGAGTGTCTGGAAACTACAACTGGCCAAGAATGCTGCGGCCAGAATATAGATTGGAGTGGGTTGTAGGGACCGTATCATTCCAGTCTTGCTCCATCTATGAAGGATCCTAGTTGCTTCTGGACCCAGTTGAAAGCGCTGTTAATAAATCTCTGTAAAACTTGGGGCCAAGGACTGCTAGCTTGCATATGAGCCTACCCAACTATGAAAGTAATCTTTTTAACTGCCTTGGGGGGCCTAATAGGGTGGAAAGGTAGGATACAAAAATTGAAAGAAGTAAATAAAAATTGAGGGCTAATCAGTGAAAAGGGACAGCTTTTCATAGCAGGGAGGTAAGTAACATCACCTGGTAAATAACATCCCATCAAAGCTTTATTAAAGGGGCAGGACATTTTTCTCCCCCCAGTTGGCATCACTAGTAAAGTGGTTCCTCCAGGACTGCACATTATCAACCCCCACGTGCATTTGTTATGGTGGACTGAAAGGCCACTGGGCAGGGCCCATTTTGCTTCTGTGCTCAAGATGCGGTGCTAGGTTTCTCCTTGGTGTTCTCTCCCCAGGCAGCCTCCAGCAAACCACCCTTGGCTTCACTTCCCTGTCTGTAAAGGGCCATCTCCACCAAAAAAATAATAAAAATCCATGTACTACCCTTTATCAAGACCAACCAAAATAACAGAAACTAGTATTTCAGGTGGGTAACCATGTTGGTCTGTAGTAGAAGAGCAAGATTGTCCAGTAGCACCTTAAAGATCAACTAAAGATCAACGGTGTTTCATCAGATTGGAGGGAGGTGTCCAGTGGGGTGCCGCAGGGCTCGGTTTTGGACCCAGTACTTTTCAATATTTTTATCAATGATCTGGATGAAGAAGTGGAAGGGCTGCTCATTAAATTCGCTGATGATACCAAATTGGGAGGGGTAGCAAACACCCAAGAAGATAGAATTAAAATTCAACAAGACCTGAATACTCTGGAGAAGTGGGCAGCTGTGAATAGGATGCAATTCAACAAAGGCAAGTGCACAGTATTACATCTGGGCCACAAAAATGGGAAGCACAAATACTGGATGGGGGATACACTTCTGGGCAGTAGTATATGTGAAAGGGATCTTGGGGTAGAGTGGACTGTAAACTGAATATGAGCAGTCAGTGTGATGCGGTGGCAAAAAAGGCTAATTCAGTCCTGGGTTGTACCAAAGGGGCCATAGCGTCGAAATCACAGGAAGTCATAGCCCCTCTCTATACTGCCTTGGTCAGACCACACCTGGAGTATTGTGTGCAGTTCTGGAGGCCTCACTTCAAAAAGGATGTGGACAAAATCGAGAGGGTGCAGAGGAGAGCAACGAGAATGATCAGGGGTCTGGAGACTGAGCCCTACGAGGAAAGGCTGAGGGCCTTGGGAATGTTTAGTTTGGAGAAGAGGAGGTTGAGGAGGGACACGATTGCTCTCTTTAAATATCTGAAAGGCAGTCATTTGAAGGAGGGCAGGGAGCTGTTCCAGTTGGCAGCAGAGGGTAGGACGCAAAGCAATGGGCTAAAACTACATGCACAAAGGTACCGGCTGGATATTAGGAAAAACTTTTTCACCGTCAGAGTAGTTCAAAAGTGGAATCAGCTGCCTAGCGAGGTGGTGAGCTCCCCTTCACTGGCAGTTTTCAAGAAGAGGCTGGATGAATACTTGTCAGAGATGCTTTAGGCTGATCCTGCACTGGGCAGGGGGTTGGACTAGATGGTCTGTATGGCCCCTTCCAACTCTATGGTTCTATGATTCTATGATCTAGATTTCCAGGGTAGGAGCTTTCAGGAGTCAGAACTCCCTTTGTCAGATACAAGGAGTGGGAAAAGGAAGGGCTCCTCCTTATAATCCAGGCAAAGTTATTTTGGTGGGTCTTGAGAAAAGGGCATTCCCCCACCCCACCCCCTAGTTTTTGCTTTGGATGCTACCTGTAACATCACAAAGGTTGTTTTCTGAACCTGCCACCCAGCAACCCATAGGTACATCTCACCAACTCACGATCAACATGGCAACGCCAGCTAGGGGCTTTCAAGGCAAGTAGGAAGCAGAGCTGGTTTGCCAGCGCCTTCCTCTGCAGCATCTTCCTTGGTGGCCCCCCATCCAAGTACTGCCCCTGCTTAGCTTCTGAGATCTGACAAGATTGGGTGATACTATGCTGGCTTCCCTCCCAGCCCCCAGTAACCTATTCCAATCCATAGGTGAAGGAATTCTTCCTTCCGCGCACAGGTGGCTCTTCCAGGGCCTTCCCCAGGTGGGAAAGAGAATTAATTCTCCCTGTTGGCCACTAGAGGGCAGGATAATCCAGAGCTCTATAGCAGCAAAAATTGCACCAGCCAGTTCACAACCCTTCCACATGCATACGTATTGCTGGGTGGCGGGTTGAGTGAACGATCTTTGTGAGGTTTAAGGTATCTCAGCATCTGCTGACTCCTAAATCTGAGCTTTTATGGTCTCAGGAAGAGGTAATTAGTTGAAATGTTTCTGCAAAGTTTGTTGCTAATAAAATCTCTTGAATAGGTTCTGGTTTGGGTGCTGGTTATAGCATACTTCAGACAGAAGACATGCATAATGTATCATCTGATCCATTGACTGTTTTGACCCAGTTACCAGGATGAATGCTGACAAGATCCTGGGATCCGTGAAGGCTGCCACATGTACTTTTGATCCTTGTCCGTCCGGGTTGCTGAAATCATGTGACAACCATATCAAGAAGCCCTTAGTGCCTATTATCAATTAGTCGTTAACTCAGGATACCTTCAAAGAGGAATAGAAAAATTATTTGAACAGATCCTCCAGTATCTAATCTGCGTTTTATAGGTGAAGGGATTGAGAGAGCTGTGGCAGACCCACTCCAGGTCTTCTTGAATAACTCATCCGCCATTTTCAGTTCGGCTTCAGGCCAGGCAACAGACAGCTGATGGCCTCTGTCTGGATGTAGGCAAAGGCCGTGCGTCTTTCTTGCTCCTACCAAGTTTATCTGTAGCCTTTGATACAGCTGACCATGCCATCTAGTTGAGGCGCCTGGAGGCAGAAGTAGATATCAGGGGATGTCCTTTGGACTAATTCAATCCATTGCTTACAAACCGGACTCAGAAGACGCCATTAGAGACCAGTTGTCATGTATGCCTGCCTGCAGTACATGCCATGTGTATGTTATATGCCACTAAGAAGAGTTCTGATTACCTCTCCTTGCCTGTTCTTAGGAAATTGTGTTATCTCTACTTTGAATGTAAACACTCCCCCGAAGAAGCGATTGGCCTTGAGACTGGCTGCACCTAACACAAACGAGGCTTCTCCTGGGAACAGGGGTGATTTCATGCGTACTCTGCAGCTGTAGCCTAAACTGTGGGGGGTTTTGTCTCTGGTGTTCCCACCAGAATTTCAACGGGCTTCTAACCTGGGGGTGGGACTTTATAACTAACCATGCTTTTCCTCTACACGTCACTTCTGCCAATTCCACTGTCTGAGCACCTGGAACCTGATAGATCTCTAATAAAAGTTACTTCAACCAATTCCCCTGTGTGACTGCTGTGGAGAACGTGGGGATTTACTTGTCATCACTGCGGGATTTGTCCCTTGGAATCTACGAGGCTGAGTCTTGCCCCGCTTACTATTCAATCGCTATATAAAGCCCTTAGGGGGGGGGGGAATCATCCATAGCTTTGGAATTGGATGGTGTCACTATGCTGACAACCCCCAGCTCTCTCTCCCTCTCTGTCCGGATCTCCTGGCATGATGCAGTGTAACTCTTGAGCCACTGCCTGGCTGCTGTGGTTAAACAGCTAAGAGTGAACAACCTGAAGCTGAGCCCGGAGAAGATGCCGTGACGGCCACGGGCACAGACAGCTTTAAAGGGGGATTCGACAGAGACATGGAGGAGAGGCCTGTCAGTGGCTGCCAGCCGTGGTGACTAAAGGGAACTTCACGCTCGGAGGGAGTAAATCAGTGCCTCGGCCTCCACACCCTGTCTGCTGGCCCTCCGGGATAACTGGCTGGCCCCTGTGTGAGGCAACCCAGCAGGGCTCTTCTGCTGTTCTTAATTCTGCCTCCAGAGTGGGAGAAGACTGGGGAGGGGGGGGGGCCTTGTCAGTTGCTTCCAGGAGCTTTGAATCCCAAGTTCCCATGGGGACAGAGCTGCCATAAGGGATCCTAAAATCCCCCAGGGCATTTTGGAATCCACTAGGCCTCATAAGTCTCCATGAGCAGATCTTTTTATCCGACCCTCCCTCATTCCTCCAGTGCCATATTCACACATGCCTTTAGGAGACAGTGTCAGACCATGGCAAAGGATGCGCCACCAGTCCTCAGACCAGACTATCTTGCAGAGGCTTGGCACGGGGGGGGGGGGGGAGTCTTCTCATAAGTTGGCCCCAACAGAACTTGCGTGAGCCCTGTTGTGGCCAAAGCAACCACGAAATGTGGAGCCAGTCAAACAAATAGTCCTCCAGCATGAATGAAAATTATCCTAGACCACCAGGTCAAGCCTGTCTCAGAGCAGCATTTCCAGGCAGGAAGAGGAAACCAGGTGAGATTGTCAGCACCCTGCAGCAACCAGGGTTGCTTCTAAGGGGCAAGGATTCTGTGTCACTTTCATCTCTGCGGTGAATGTAGGGGCATGCACATCAGTGACCGAGAGTCCACACGTGGGAGTTTTCTGGACGCTTCTATGTTCTGGGCATGCTCTGCAGTGACTCCGCATTTGCTGTCAGAAACAAGGTCACCACCACTGCGGTACTGCACCTTTTTTTTGTTTGTTCTTGTCTACACATGGGTGCCGTAGCACTGTCATTATTCTATCGAGGTCTGAAGTAGGAAAGAGAAACAGATCGTTATAACGCTATAGCAATTACTGATTTTAAACAAGCCTCAAAGAGCCACCCAGTGGCAGCTGGGGAAACGGCACTCACAAGGGGCTGGTTGCGGGAAAACAGCCCTGATAAGGGCCCCGTTGTTGCAGGGCAGGAAAATGTACACCCTTATTTCTAGATAGCGTGTTCATGTGCTCAGACTGCATTCTTTTCCAAAATGAGCAGAGTAGAGCAGGTTTGGGAAGCAGCACAGTTAGGATGGGGGAAGCCTGGAAACAGGACAATAGCAACACGGCATTGCCTGGAAACGCCAACGTTCGGGAGCCAGTACAGAGAAACCTCCATACAAGCTTTTTAAGCGGAGGCCAGAGGGCCATCTGACAGCAATGCTGATTATGTGAACCTGGGCAGATCGTGAGGGGGAGGGCAGGAAGGGTTGCATCAGGGCTTAGTTCTCGTGGCCCCTTCTTACATGCCCAGGCTAAGGCCGATCGCCACTTTGGGGTAAGGAGGCAATTTTCTCCAAGCCTGTTTGGCTAAGGATCCTGGAGGTTTTCTGTCATCTTCTGGGCATGGAGCAGGGGCCATTGGGCTGTGTAAGAGGGGGGTAGTTGTGAATTTCCTGCACTGTGCAGGGGGTTGGACTAGATGACCCTGGCGGACCCTTCCAACCCTATGATTCTATGAAGAACAGCCCTGCTCAGCATCTTGACAACAAATGTGGGCCTGTGCAGCTACAAGATATTGGAGAGGGAGCTCATTGAATCGCTGGCTTATTTATCAATTTGCTCATGCTATATCTGAGCCACTTCACAGATGTGCTAAAATTTGTTCGTAACAGTATATTTTAACAAATACACCTTGTACAGTGTGTCAGACTAAGATCTGAGAGACTCAGGTTCAAATCCCCCCTTCCACCAGGGTAGGTCACTGGGTGACCTTAGACTGGTCACGCTATCTCAGCCTGACCTACCTCACAGGGTTAATGTGAGGATAAACTGGAAGAGGGGGAAGCCAAGTACAGCACCCAGTTCTGGAGTTGGCTCCCCTTTTGTCAGCTCCATGAACAACTCTTCTAAGGTAGAATCTTCAGTGAAAGATAGAAATGCCGTCTCTGTGTGAGCCCCACCCACCCAGTCCACGTGAAGGAAGATGAAGTCGTTGTGGGTTTTCCGGGCTGTATTGCCGTGGTCTTGGCATTGTAGTTCCTGACGTTTCGCCAGCAGCTGTGGCTGGCATCTTCAGAGGTGTAGCACCAAAAGACAGAGATCGCTCAGTGTCACAGTGACACTGTCTTTTGGTGCTACACCTCTGAAGATGCCAGCCACAGCTGCTGGCGAAACGTCAGGAACTACAATGCCAAGACCACGGCAATACAGCCCGGAAAACCCACAACAACCGTCGTTCTCCGGCCGTGAAAGCCTTCGACAATACTTCGAAGATGAAGTCGCCCAGCATTTCAACATTGTCCCCCCAGAGAACATGGAGGATTCCTCAACTGGCCCCAAAGTGCCAACTAGATCCATGCTAGTCAGGAAAAAAGGTGGGCGAGGTGGAAGCCCCTTCCCACACACAGCGCAATCCAAATTGGGCGCTCCGCATGCAGGAGCTGAGAACCCCACGGTTCATGTCTGGCTGCTACTGTCATGGATATGATCAGGAATAAGAGTTGGGGACCTGGACCAAAACGATCACAGAGCACGTTTCCGCTGGACAGAGAGAGAGCTGACCTGCTCTGTCAAATTAACTTGCCAAACGGGTAGTCTAGAGACCCAGAACCAAAGACCTTGGAGAGGGTCAAGGCGCAAAGGAGTAACACAATATCACGGTGTTTTGTAGATTAGAAGCTGCACAACCAGTTTCTATAGATATCATGTGTTGGGGCCCAGCTGCAGAGAGTCTGAGAATGGCAGGAACGGCCAGCTCCACAGAAGCGGAGATATAGTTCAAAGATGGGGTGTACTACTTGGGGGTCAACCAATATTCGCGCGTATGAGAAATTTGTAATCGCTACATTTAAATAGACCTTGTTATGCTAAGATAGTAGCAAGAGTGTACAGGTTTATGTATTTTAAGATACTAAAATACTGAAAACCTTGTAGTATTTAAAGTTATAATTAGTTATCTAAGAATGTGCCCCCTTACTAAGTGGGACAGCTAGCTGTTGTCCGTTCCTACTCATGTGAGAAGAAGGGAGCTCCAACTCTTGGAAGTTAAAACCCTGAAAATATTGTTCGTCTCTAAGGTGCCACTAGACTCAAATCCTGCTCTTCTGTTGTTTGGAGATTATTTTTAAAACCTGTAAACCCTGGAAGTTGGATTGATCAGGAGCTGCAGAAGGGGCTCCTCCTCCCTGGCTTACGGCAGGGCAAGATATTTTTATGAACTCCTCTAATTGCTCTCCTTTACCTACGTAGCAGTCACGGAGGGTGTAACTTTCTTCTGACTGAACCAGTGTTAAAGATGCATATAATAAAGGACAAAAGGAAAGCTAAGATTCTCTAATAGTATTACTTGCGTACTCTACCCCAACAAACTAAGAACGCTGTTGAGTTGCACCTCTTGCCAGGAATTAAACAATCAGCGACGCAGGCGCCTAGGGTTTCTTAAGCTCACATCTGTACCTGGATCAGGCCTGACCAGTCATCCAAGAACATTATGCAGGAGGGGGAACCTGGACCCGACTTGGGTATTCTGTGTGAATCTGAAGGGTGTATCGGCAAGCCTGTAAGATTTTTTTAAGCAGGTGTCACAAGAGAACATCCTGTGTGGACCATTCCAGTTGAACCTTTCAGCTTTGACTCAGCCTGCTCTTTGGAGACATTTCTGTCGGTCCTGTTTTATGGACCCCTCCAGAGTTGTACAGAGAATACAAGTTCAGTTTAGTGGCACTGCTGATTGGCTGGAAGTCCTGCCACTGTCGCCCCTCTGCAAGAAAGCGAACTCCCAACTCCCCTGGGAGCGAGGAGGGCAGGAGCTGACAGATGTGCGAGCAGAAGACGTCATCCGGACCTGACCCTGGCTCATCCCAATGGGTGGGGGAAGGGGGAGACAAGAAGCTCCATCGGGCGTCGGGCCTCTGCGCTGGACACCCACTCCCTACAGAAGCTCCCAGGACTCTCTTCGCTGGCCGGGCTGGATGCACACCCACAAAAGGAGCCAAGGTGCCCACATCTGGAGTGGGAGATGCTGAGGACACCAGGACATCTCCAAAGACCTAAGCCCCCAATGATAATCTTCTGGGGAAAGCTCAATATTTAAGCTAGCTATTTCCCAAATGCAGGAGGCATTCTTTTCAATCACACACGAGTTTCTCAAGCAGCATATTTTTAAAATATAAAAATATATAACGAATGTCATGGCATTTGGGCTGACACTACAGCTCATGCGCTTCCTCTGTAAAGTCAACCTCCACTTTTGAGAAGAAAACGGTGATTAGAGGTTTGACTCACGCACACCCCCCCCTCTGCCCTCCCCCAAGCTCCGGAGGCCTGAATAATGCTGAGGCTGCGGGGCCGTCATCCCTTGATTAGAGAGAGAAACGGACATTTTCCATGTTTTAAATAACCAGGAACACTCAGCAGAATCGCCCGTTCAAAAAATACAGAAATGTCTCACCACCTTTTTGCCTTGTAACTCAGGAATGAATGTGTACGAATACAGATGGCCATTTTTAACACCCAGGCTGAAGAGTGCTGTAAGGCTTGGAAGACGGCGGATCAACTCACGTTACAGGGATAGGCCCACGCACAGCTCAGCCCAACTTCCCTCCCCCTGGGTGTGCTGAGGGTCAGAAGGTGGAGGGACAGGCACGCTGCCCGAACGTCTTACGCTTTTCCAATCAGCATACACACGCACACAAACGGCTGTTTTTAAAATACTTTTTTATTTTTAAATATTAATACAGGACATTACAAAATCAGAGGAAAGAAATACAAAAAAACTGCTATAAAACCACTTGGGTTCTCAACAGATCGGAGAAAAACCCCCGAGGTGCTGCCACTTTCTCCCCCGACTCTTGACCTGCCCGCCCTGGCGTCACCAGCCCCAGAGTTTTTTTGTATTTTAAAAAACAGACACACGCACGCGTACACACACACACACACACACACACTCTGGAGAGAGCAAAAGAAGGCATTGTCCTAACCATTCAAACTGGTCGATAAGTTAAATACTGCGTTAACAGTTTTAATCTTCTCAAAAAATTGCACGTTAAAAGACTCTTGATGCATTAGACTCTGTACAGCTATACAGGAGGCAGGTGGGCCTTGTGCCTTCAGACACGCCCCCACCCCACCCCGACTGCCAGTCAAACAGTTGTAGCGCAGTGGCAGCTCCGCCCATCAGCTGAAGCAAGGGCCACAGAGCTCCTGCTGCAACTCCTCCCGGGCAAGGGGGACAAGCCCAGCAGCCATGGGCCAAGAGGCCCCACGCGGCAGGCTCCCCGTCAAGGCAAAAGAAATGCCTCAGCTCCAAGTCAGAAACCCCATGGAAAGGTTTTTTGGCACCACACGTCAGGGAGCAGAAGAGACAGAGCCGCTCTGAAACCTTGCCAAAAGCGAGGCCCGTGGCAGCTCAGTCCCCAGGGAAGTCGCTGCAGGTGAAGCGAGGTTTAGCTGGCAAGAAATGTTGGCTTCACACTTTTCCCTCTGAAGAGTTTCAAACAGCCCTTAACAATCACTCCAGCACCCAATCAGATTCCACATCCCGCCTCCCCACCCCGCCCGAGGTCTTTCGGCTGCCCTGGATGGAAAAAAAAAAGACCCACACGTGCACACCGTTCTACCCAGCCCAAACAAGCCAAGAAGTTTCTCCCAGCCTCTGGCTCTACCCCAATTTGCCAGCTGTGCTTTCTGGCCCAGTGTGGGTGGGAGAGGTGGTCTCCCAAGGGAGTTAAGCATGAACCACTCTGCATAACCCAAAATGGACAGGAAAAGGCCAATCCTTAGGAGGTTTCTATTAGAGTGAGAGCAGGAATTCAAACAGGCCTGGTGAGAGAGGGGGCCAAATGCTGCCGTCCTCTGCTCCTTTGCAGCAGCGCTGGCAAGAAGGGACCCCAGCTCTGCCGCAAGTGCTGAAAGGGAGGGTCACCCCCTGGCCCGGGTCACCTTGGCAGAGGCCACCGTCTGGGTGCTTCGAAGAGGACGAGCTTCACCACTCCAGGCAGACGGAGCTCAGGAGATCTCGACTCCGGGTTCAGGCTGGCTGGCTCCCGCCGTCCCAGGCTGGGCTGGCTTTCGGCATGTGCCAGCTGCCCCAGCAGCAAAAAGACCTTCAAATGCCCCAGCAGAAGTGCTGTAGTCCTATTTGTACCAAGGCGTTCTGGCCCAGACACTTCCTGCGAGTTACATGGTCCAGCAGGAGCCCTCGCGCAGGGGCACGCTTGGAGCCTGAGTGCACGCAAAGCTGGGGATCCAGATCCGGTGAGGGGGGAGGGGAGGGGGAGGGGGAGCACGGACAAGCCAGGCCAGAGGGCCTCTTGGAAACGGAGGGTGTGGTCGGCAGTGAGGGGCCTGGCGCAGGCCTCGGGCACCACAGCACAGGTGCGTGAAGTATTGCTGCTTACAGCTGGCAGGCAAAGAGGAGGCCGGCCTGGAGGTGGGTGGGGGTGGCTCTAGGAGCAGGGGAGGTGCTGCTTGAGGATCTGCCGGGTCTGAGGGGCTATCCTGTCTGGGAAACGGACTTTGAACTCTACGATCAAGTCTCCGCGTTGGGTGGGGACCTTGGGGAAGGGCAGGCCCTCGCCGCGCAGTCTCTTCACAGTGCCGGGCTTGATGATGTCATTGCAGGGCAGTGGGATGACGCGCCCATCGATGGTGGGAATGTTGACGGTGCAGCCGCACAAGGCCTGAAAGACACAAGGAAAAGTGGCTGCACATTAGGCAGGCAGGCAGGCAGGCGGGCAGGCGGGCGTTGCCAGGCTCCCTAGCCGACCACAGGAGGCTGAGCAGGCCCATCGCTTTCCCACTTGCTGCTGCTGAAACTGCCAGGGGACTGGAGAGGGGGGGGAGGCCCCCTGCAGCTTCCCTGCCAGGCAGCTCCAACCCCAGACCCTCCTGAGCACCAGCCGCCCAGCAGCGACTCCAGGCAAGACGGCGTGAGCTGCATTTCGCGCAGCTGTGCAGCCTCATCCCCAGGCAGATAACCAAAATGGTCTCTGGATGCCTCCGCAGCTGTTGTGCTCACGGCCCCAGGCACGAATCCAAACCAGGTGTTCACAGCTTACCACTCAAACACTCGTTTAAAATCCCACGCTTCTTAAAAGCGGGAGGTAGCAGTGCTAACAGCACAGCAAACAGGGCAGGAGCAAACAGCTCAAGCCAGGGGAAGGCGAGTCATACTTTTAGGAGTCATCTAAAGGCCTCTCGGATGCATCATTTACTCTCAGATCCCTACAAGAGGCGGCCCAAGGATGTGTGTGCCCCAGAGATTAGAAACGAGGCAGGAAGGTGTCTGGCAGCAGGCAAAACAAGACGGGCTGTGCATACGCAAGGCGGGCCAGCAACGCAACTGCGCTGGAGGCAGGGTGAGGAGGCAGAGTGCGCGGCGTAACGAGAGGAAGCTAATGTCATATATATCTCAGCCACAGAAATCTCAAGGGAAGAAATGCTTGGTAAGGAAAGAGGAAATGGAGCCACGGGCAGAGTCTCTTAGACGCTGCTGGAGGCTAGAATGGAAGCGATACGCCTGTGCTACTGGTACCCGCCAGCCCCCACCATGTCAGAGCAGCCTCCCCCACCCTTCTCCGTTGCCACTCAGGGCAGCGCGTAGCAGGCTGGGACTCCTCGTCGTGGTACCAGCCAACACAAGGTCCGGTCAGAGATGTCACAGCCAAGCACTGCCCCCCCCCCACCCCAGCCAGGAGCCCCCATGCCTGGCTAGAAGACAGGAAGTTGGGCTTTGTGAGTGCCGACAAAGCACACACTAACAGCAATGTGCACAGCCACAGCCAAGGCACTGTAGGAAATTCCTGGAGACCTGAGTTGTGAAACCTGGAGAAAGTGGGGGGTTTGAGGAGGGAAAGGACCTCGGCATGGAGCCCACCCCCCCCCCCAAAGCAGCCATTTTCTCCAGGTGAGCTGATCTCTGTGGCCTGGAGACCTGGTGTGATTCCGGGAGATCTCCAGCCACTACCTGGAGGCTGGCAACCCTAACTGGAAGGCTGGCGGCTTGTGGCCCAGACCCCAGAGGGCCGTCGGTTCGCAGGGACCCTGCACTGCCTGCAACTTGCTTACTGGATTCCAAGGAATGACCTGCCTGCAAAGCCAGCCTGCGGAAGCCAGGGGGGCTCCTTTAGGGACAAGCGCCCACCAGCAGCCTCGGGGTTTGTGGGGCTAGGTCGTCCAAAGGAAACGGGCAGTAAGTGGTGCCCCTTGCCCCACGCACCCCCCCCCCGCCCCGAGGAGGAAAGGCCCTCCGCAGCAACACCCCCGTTAAGCCCCATCACATTTATGTTCCAATTAATTTCAATGGAGGAAAGAGTCGGGGAGGAAAATCAATGGAACCGCCACCCATCCATTCCACATTTTGTACAGAAGGTGGCAGAGCAAAGCAGCGCAGAGCTGATGCGAGAAAGCCCAGGGTGTCCTCAGGTGAACCTGCCAGCTCCGGAAGCAGCTAAAAAAAAATCAGCCACGGTGAAAAGGAACGGCACGCGGCAGCTGAGGGAGAGCCAGCCAGGCAAGCGGCAGGAGCAGCCGTAAATCCTGCAACAGCCTCTAGCGTCAGAATACGCCCGCCTGGCTTCGGCACAGAAGTGGGCGCATTCATGAATGGTGCTGTATGGCCCTTTGGGGTCAGAAGGGGAGTGGGGTGCTTAGGCGCTTCAGAGAAAGGGAGGGTGTGCTGGGACACACCATCAGACGATCTCCTTCTGGAGGAACTGCTACGTCGTCGGAAAGGAGTGTTTCCCCCACCACCGCTGCCCCCCCCCGCCCCGTTCATACTGGCTGCACACCTGACCAGCTCCCTGACCGGCTCAAGCCACTGAGAACAACCAGCTGACGAGAGTAGCCGTAGCGCGTTCCAAGAGCAACAGAGCAAGGGCCGCCCACCAGGGAGTTGGTGCCGCCCCTTCGCTCCACAGTAAAGAGTCCAGTGGCACCTTTAAGACTAACCAACTTTATAAGGAAAACAAGATATAAAGAAGAAGGAACTGTAGAGATGGAAAATGAGTATAATACATAGTTTGTTGTTATCATTGCCGTTGATTTCTACGAAGTTGTGCTTGATATCCCCTGAAGTGGTCTATGCGTATATGTATGTATTCTTTTTGAAATCAATAAAATAATAATAAAAAAAGACTAACCAACTTTATTGTAGCATAAGCTTTCAAGAACCACAGCTCTCTTTGTCATATGCATCAACAGCTTTCGAGAGACACAGCTCTCTTCATCAGCTTTCAAGAACCACAGTTCTCTTCGTCAGATGCATCTGATGAAGAGAGCTGTGGTTCTCGAAAGCTGTCGATGCATCTGAAGAAGAGAACTGCATTGTAGCACAACTTTATTGTAGCATAAACTTTCGAGAACCACAGTTCTCTTTGTGGTTCTCTGTGGTTCTCAAAAGCTTAAGCTACAATAAAGTTGGTTAGTCTTAAAGGTGCTACCGGACTCTTTACTATTTTGCTACTACAGACTAACACGGCTAACTCCCCTGGATCTACTACGCCCATCGCTACGCTTAGCAATTGGCTCCTCACCCGCCCAGAACATCCGCACGGAAACCGCCAGCACTTGAGCTCCCAGAGCCCCACGGCAATGAGGACCGCCTCCTTGCTTTACCTCCCCTGGACCTGCTTCTAAAGGCAAGACACAAAGGCACTCGCAGCAGCCCACACGTCTGGGGAAATCCCACGCAGCCAGCCCGGGAAACCCAAAGCAAAGGACTGAAGCAGCCACCAACAGACACCCCGTCGGCTGGAAAGTCTAGGGATCAGGGATCAGCGGGGGACACAGGGCCAGGGAAGCGTGGGGAAGGCAGCCAGAGGACGACCGTGCCGGGAATACACCCCCTGGCCTTGTGGCAGCCCACTCTCAGACCGGGGGACCCCAGCCTCCATCCCCAGGCGCTGAGAAACAAAACTGTACTGTTCAGTTGTGCATTTCCTTGTCCTGCCCCAGGCCAATTTACTCTTTCTGCAGTTTCCCCAGCATTTGATGATGGGCTGCTTTTATCTCCTGCCACAAAAATCCCACGTGGCCTCCCTTCCAACCACTAGCCAGGCCCAGAGCTCCTCAGCCTCCAGGCCCCATCCAAGGCTGGTGGCTGTCTGTGACCTTCCTGGGAGGGGATGTGGCTCATAGGTCGCGCGTCTGCTTGGCATGCAGGAGTTGCCCGGTCCAATCCCCGGCAGTTAAAACACTCGGGTAGGAGGTGATCTGAAAGATCTCCCCCGCCTGAGACCCCGGAGAGCCACTGCGGGTCGGAGCAGACAACACTGACTGAGTGGGCTGATGGTCTGAGTCAGGGTCTCTAAGAGGCAGGACCAAACCAGGGAGACCTCTCCAGCCTGCCCCAGAGGAAAGGCTCGGCCCAACAGGCCTGGCAAGTACCAAAGCTGGGCGAACCGAAATGACCAGACTCCTCCAAGGGCTCCTGCTCTTTCTCTCTGGTCAAGCAAGGAGCCACACCCGCCTCTTCCTCCTCTCCTCCACGGATTGCAACCTCGGAGGGCCCTTCCGGGTTGGGGGGGCGGGGGGCTCCTCTCATGCCAGTCCCAACCAGCCCCCCACAGTCCGAGGCTGGAGGGCTTCTGAACGAGTCCTGCCCGGTTTCCCCACATCCCCATACCTCCATTAAGTCCACACCGCAGTCTCCAAGAGCAAGGCAGCTTTCCCCAGGGAAGAGAGAGCAACGGACAGCCCCTTGCTGAGAGCAACGGGCTGGGGAAACGCGCAGGGTCCCCTCGACGCCGACAGCCTCGGCACCCTCCCCACCGCCCTTTGTGACTCAGCAAGATGAAAGCCGCCCGGGGAGTGCGACCCGCCCAGCGCTCCGGCCGACTCCCCCCGCCCCCGGCAGCCGCAGCGTTGAGCCCGAGACTGACCTCTTTCAGACTGATCATGGCAGCGTAGATGACGTTTGTCCCGTCCCGCCTGAAGTGCGTGTGCGGCTTGTCTTTCAGGATGAAGACGATATCAGCAGGGATGTTGTCGGGTGTGGCGTCTCCCTCCTTGGGGAACGTGATCTTCGTGCCCTCTTTCCACCCACGCTTGATGACGATATTCAGGATCTTGTCCTCGGTCCGCACGGTTCGCCCATCTGGGTTCAACCGCCGGCGGGTGATCTTCATCCTCTTGGTAGCCCCGTGGTAGATTTCCTCCAGAGAGACTTTCAGCTCGTGGACCACGGGCGGGTCCTGCACCTTCCGCCGCATGTGGATGGGCTCAGGGTGCCGCCGGTGCACGCCGCTGATGCCGTTGAAGCCAAACCGGCCGAAGGCACTAAATGGGTCGTCACTGTCCTCGTCAATATCCATGTCCTCGTGGTCAAAGCCATTGAACATCCGGGAACGGCCGCTGGTGAAAAAGATGTCAAAGGGGTTCGAGCCCCCAAAGAAGGAGGCAAAGGTGGCGTGAGGGTCTCCGTGGAAGGTGTAGTGGAAACTGCTTCCGGTGTTGCCTGAGGAGCCACCACCGGTTTTGAGCCCTAGAACAGAAGCGAACCAGCCGTCAGGTGGCAGAGAAAACAGCAGCCAGACACGGCCCAAACTCACCCGTAGGAAAAGCCGCCGCAGTCCATGAGTGGCCAATCAGAGGGGCTGATGGCAACCTAAGTTTGCCCGGGTTTGGCCGAAGGCGGAGCCTGAAAGGAAGGCTTTTGGATGGAGATCTCCTCCCTCCCCCCCCACCCACCCCCCACCCAGGGAAAGAGGCCTTCTCCTGGGGAGTCCGGCTCTCTTTCTTTGCAACACCTCTTTGCCACTGACTGTCACGTGGGCTCAGAAGCCATGACAAGGGTCTGGACAGGGAGTCAGATGCGGGTGGGGCTTCTCAGCCCACCTGACTGTGTGGATCACAGCATGGATTTAGAAACACAGAGCTGGAAGGGACCTCAAGGGTCATCTAGTCCACTCCCTGCTTGATGCAGGAAATGAAAAGCTACCCCACCCCAACCCCCCACCCACTCCCATTCCCAGTGACTGCTGCTCTATGCCCAGAAGGCAAAGCCCTCCAGGATCCCTGGCCAGTCTGGCCTGGAGAAAAATTCCTTCCTGACCCCAAAGTGGCGATGGGCATTAGCCTGGGCATGAAAGAAAGGGCCCACAAGAGCCCAGCACGGGCTCATCCCTTCCTGCCTTCCCCCCCTCTCACGATCTGCCTCAGTTCACACTGAGTCACCGAATGAGCATTGCTGACAGGTGGCCCTCTAGCCTCTGCTTAAAAACCTCCAAAGAAGGAGAGCCCACACCCCACCTCCCGAGGAAGCCTGTTCCACTGAGGGACCGCTCTCACTGTCAGGAAGATCTTCCTAATGTTCAGCTGAAAACTCTTTTGGTTTAATTTTAACCCATTGGTTCTGGTCCACCCCTCCAGGGCAGCAGAAAACATCTCTACTCCATCCTCTGTATGCCAGCCCTTCAAATACTCGAAGAAGTCTATCATATCCCCTCTCAGCTGCCTCCTCTCTGGGCTAAACATAATGAGCTCCTTCAGCCTTTCCTCGTGGAACTTGGTGCCCACACCCCTCGCCATCTTCATGGCCCTCCTTTGGCCACATGCCAGCTTGTCAACAACTTTCTTAAACTGAGGCGCCCCAAACTGGACTCCGAGAGAGATCTGAGCAGAGCATAGTGATACCAACACTTCCTGCGATCCAGATTTCCTAAGGACTTCACTCCTCCAAAATTATTTCTAAGATTTAGGAGCTGCCTTTCTCTTAAAGCACCTGGGCAACTTTAAAAGTTTCTAGCCAGACCCTTTTCTCTGCAGGGTTTGCTTTCGCCCCGATTCCTGAAGAGCTATGCTCGGACACTGGCAGGTATCTGTATCACCCTTTCCCTCACTGTAATGGTTTTAAGTGTGTGTTAAAAATCACTCCACTCACGTATCTTCCATGGAAACCCCAGACAGGTTTCCAGCTCCAAGCAAATGCTTCCCAAGAAAACCACAATCGGAAATCCTTCCAGAAGTGAGACTCATGGCAGCAAACGCCTCACTGCACCCAGGGCACGCCCCTCTAGAGCCTGGGCCCTCCACAGATGCTGCTGGTGGAGTCTACTCCCCCCCCCCACATGGCAAGATGAGCAATGGCAAATTGCTGCAACAGCGATGGAGCAAGGAAAGTGGGGGCAAGGAACGCAGCTCCTTCTTGGAGGGGGGGGGGCTTGAGCAGTCACAAAGGCGGCCTGTGCGCAATGCCTGGGCCCCCTTCAGGAACCACCCGGCAGCTGGGAAGCTTTTAACAGCAAAATGCTGAAGATCGGCTGCATCGTAGAGGGCTCATGCAGAAGACAGAAAGAGGCCAGCGTGCAGCTGGGAAGGCGCTTCGGCACCCCAGGCATCCTCACCAAGGAGCACAGTCCGGTGCCACCACCTCTGCCTGGTCCCCTTAGTCACTTCTGTCCTCAAACCCCAGAGGGCACAGACTCTGACTGAGCAACAGGCCAGGCGAGCAGGCGCAAGCTAACCCCGCCACCCCACGCTTGCTTTTCATTTAGTCTCATTGCTCCTTCCAGATTGCCCCGGAGGCACCCCAATGAAACTGCTGCATTCCAAGAACTCCGTTCTTGGAACGGGTTTTCCACAACCCCCCGTTGTTCCTTGAGCAGAAGCGGAGATGGCTGCCATGATGTCTTGCCTGTCACCACCATGGCATAATGAGATGCTTCAGTCAGGCAGACAGAGAGAGAACAGGCGTGCCAGCAGAGCCTCTGCCAGGTCTGAGCCTTCTTTGGGGGCCAAACCGCAAAGCCATCTGCTGCCTCGGGATCTTGACGCTTCCCTAAGGAGCCAGGCTCCACTTTCCGCTCTCCTGCCTGCCACCACTCTTTCACTGGGCCCCAGGGATCGCGGGCCTTCTCCACAACTTGGCTACACCTTTTTAAAGAGAAGTTTCTAGGCCAAAAGCACGCAGAGCACTGTGGTGAAGCTTTCCCGCGGCAGGAAGCTGCCAAAGAGAGGGGTCAGGGTCTGCCCTTCCCCTGCCCTCCTCCTCCCAAGTTAACCCAAATCTCTCCTATCTCTGCTGCTGCCATCTCCAACTCCCAATTTTTTTAAGAAAGGTTTCAGAAGCAAGATGTATGCAAAATAAAAGCACAAAAGCTTGCTCAATTAGCATAACTTATTCAGATCGAAGAATCTGCCATTTCTGGACCAGAATGTGGTTGCACCGGGCCAGCAAATCTGCCAGAGACTGTTTATTCCAGTTCTTCTGCACAGCAAGTCCTGGGCCGATCTGGCTGACTAACGCAACTGCTATTCCCAGCTCCCTTCCCTCCCCAGAAAAACAGGGGCCTGCAGAACCTGCCACGCTCCCTGCCAACAGCCAGGCCTTGCTTATGAAACAAGGAGCTATTACTAAAATTGGGAAAGGCTGCAGCAACACAGACACACGCACAGGGCAGCATGTACTGAAAAGGAAGCAGAGACCGAGCAGAAGGCATCAGTCCAGCCTCTCCGTTATGCCACAGGGGACGCGTTTTCACCCACAGCCCGGCTTTTCTTCTCGGGGCAACTCAGAAGGAACCAAGCCCTCCCAACCAGCACAAAGAGTGCCAATTTCCCCGGGATCTAAACATCCAAACCAGGGCAGAGCCGGCTCTCCCAGGAAAACTCCAAGGGAGTTTATCCCCCCCAACCTTGCCCTGACTGCCACTGCTGCTTAGAGAGAAAGAACCCAGACAAGCGCAGCAGAGTTTGCACGGAGGGGCCGTTTAAAAAGCACCCCCCCGCAGCAAAGCAGGCCAGGCCCTCTGCCCTTCTGTGCGCTTGCAGCCACAGAAAGGAGTCCTGGGGCACAGCAGGACGGGCAGCCCTGCCTTTAAGACACCAACAGCACGCTCCGAGGGGGGGGGGGGGAATCCCCAGTGCAGAATGGCCAGAGCCCTCAATTGCCCCCTTACCTTCCTCTCCATATTGGTCATAGACAGCCCGTTTCTTGGGGTCACTGAGGACATCATAGGCCTCCGCAATTTCCTTGAATTTGTCCTCCGCGTTGGGATCCTTGTTCTTATCGGGGTGGTATTTTAAGGCCATTTTCCGATAGGCTTTCTTGATCTCATCTTCGTTGGCTCCTGACTGGATCCCCAGGGCCTTGTAGTAATCCTTCCCCATGGTAGAGACGGTCCCGGCTGCCGACTCTTTATTCCTGCCAGAAAGGAGAGGGGGGGAGGGGGTCAAAAGGCATCCCACAGGGGGTCAAGCATCCCAGAAGGGTGCGAGTCCCCTGCCCTCTCCACCCCAAAGCCCTTCTCTCCCCCCTTCATGCCTCCACCAGTTTGTGCCACTCAAGAGCAAGCTGACCTTACACGTGGACATGGGGAAAACGCCTGCAACTCAGCCCTTCTCAGTGTATTCTATGAGGGGAAAGGAATTGCAAAAGAGCCGCTCACCCCTTCCTGCGCAGGAATCACAGGGCCAGAGCCTGCTGCGAGAGGAGAGGGGGCCGTGTTGTTATGTGGAGGGCAGGAATAGGAGCCACACGTGACCCTGTAACCGGAGAGGGAAGTTGTTCCCCCGTCCACAAATAGGTGTGCAAGGAAGGAGCCCTGGCAGGAGGGAACGGAGGAAAAGCAGCTGCTCCGCTGACTGCCTTCGCCATCAAACGCAAACACCCAGAGCCGCCGGGAAGGGTCCCTCCTCCCCCAGGCTTTGCCATGCACCCCTGCCTGGAGGGGAGGCAGCCGGGCTGCAGGGAGGGAGGGGGGGGGAGCCTTCTAAACACGCTTTCCTAATGCACAGCAGAACGAAGGGCTAATTATCCACGGAGAGCTTTTGTCTTCCCTTTTGCAGATTGCCTTAAAAGAACTTTTCGAAACAGCACAGCGCAGGGAGTTCACCCGGGGACACATTCCCACTATGTACCAGCGGAACGACGGCAGAGGATGGAGCTGTGAGACGGAGACATCTTGCGATGGTGGGAGGCTATTTTTAAAGCGTTTGGGAGCCCAGCACCTGCAGTGCTACAGGAGGCTGGAACCACCGGAAGGGGCCTGTGGCCTCCTCTGCCTCACCGAGGGAGGGGGGCAGGAACAGGGCAGGAGCCCCCAACTCTACAGAGCTATGAGCAACTGCCTGCGGTCTGGGGTGTGTGGCCCCTCTACAGACTGGCTCTCTCCCAGGCAGCCCTCTGCCACTCAGAAGCACGTCAGGAGGGTTCTGCTGTAGCAGTCCGGCGACGGCCCGTCTAGTCCGGCTTCCTGGCCTTCCCTGGCGTTGCCGCCTGGCACTGAGCTTCGGACGCTTGCCGCCTCTGGATAGGTGGCCCCTCAGCGTGTCTCGTCCCACTGGCGGACCACTCCTGCAGGGAGAGGCCGGACCCCCTTTAGAGCTATCCGTGCCCGTGGCCACCCCCCCCCCTCTGCCGGCAGTGGATCCCAGTTTAATTACTCATTGAGGAAAGAAGGTCGTTCATTTTGTCTGTCCTGAAACGGCTTCCCAACAATTTCTCTGGGTGCCTCCCAAGTTCCAGCATTGTGGGGCCAGGAGGAAAAGCTCCCTCCACCCACCTTTTCCTGCCCATGTGTAGTTTAATAAACTCCTTACCATTCATTTTCGCCCAAGAGGGCCGAGACTCTAGAGCCTTTTCTCAAAGGGGAGGTGCTCCAGCCCCTTAATCATCTTGGCTGCCCTTTTTGGTACTTTTCCCAGACCTACAATATACTTTCTGAGATACCAGAACTGCACACAGTATTCAAAACGCAAGCACGCCATTGGTCTATTGGCGTAACAGTATTGGCGCTTTTATTTTCAGTCCACTTCCTATTAATCCCCAGCACAGAGCCTGCCTTTTTTCACCACTGCCGTGCACTGAATCGACAGTTTCACTGAGCTATCCACTACGACCCCAAGATCTCTTCCAGTCTTTAGCCAGTTCAGGATCCATCAGCATATATTGAAAGTTGGGGCTTTTTCTTCCAGCATGCGTCATTTTACTCTTACCAACTCTGAACTCCTGCTTCATGGGGACCCCAAAAGGCGCCCCAAGGATCCCCACCCCATCCCGCTCACGTCCAGCAATGTAATTCCCATTCCAAAGAAGGGGCAACTGAGATGCCCAGTGAGTTCATATGCAAGAACAGCCCCCCATGGCCTGAGAGAGAACTAAGACCCCTTTCCCAACAGGACTTCCACAGGAACTTCCACAGAGGGTAATTCCACCGTGTATTCCATCTCGAGTCTCAGCAAGGAAGGCTGACTATAAATAACACAAAATACAGTAGGAAAAATAAAATAAATATTGCTTCCCTGAGCCCCACAAGCAAACGCTGGGGAGCTTCTCAGGCCAGGCTGCCCCCTCCCCCCCGCCATCGAGACTCTGAAATGGAGACGGGGACCTGCCTGTGTCACCCGAGGCCTCTTTCGTTGAACTCTGCAAATGGCAGAAGCCAAGGAACATCAGCCTCCCTCCCCACATCTGCTCCCTACACCTGGAGACCCACTGCCAAACCCCTGGCTGTAGATCTACAAGGCTGTGCTGTGGGAGATCAGGAAACAGGCTCTGGTCTCAAATGCAGCCACGGGAGGGTACGGGGTGGGGGGTGAAGGGCCCTAAGGAGGCCCAGCCGGCTTACTAGGGCCAGGGCCTTTTCGGTCCTGGCACCCACCTGGCAGAACACTCTGTCGGCGGAAACCAGGGCCTCGCAGGATCGACTACCTTTTCCGCCGGGTTGCTGTTAAAAGTTGCTGCCTCTAGTACTGATTCTTATGGTTAATGTTTTAATGTCATTAATATATTTAATGGATTTTAAATGTGATTTTCGATTGTTGCAACCTGCTCTGAGCCCGCTTGAGAGGGGAGAGCGGGTTATAAAGTCAATAAAACAAACAAACAAACAAACAAATAAGCCCTTCCCCAGAGGCTGCTTTTCTGATGCAGCTCAGCACAGAAGGCCCTTTTCCCTTCCCAACTAGGAAAGCAGCTGGAGGGAGATTCTACTTTAAAGCACACGGTGAGGAAAGGGGCCTGTGATGAAACACGCTGTCCGTGGCGTCTTTTCAGCATGGAGGGGGCCATTTGCCAGTCTCCCACAGCGTGTCTCCTGTGGCCCCAACCGCGACCACCCAGGTGTTCAGCAAACAAATTCCAAAGCAAGGCACGGCAGCCACAGCACTCCAGCTCGGGGCCAGAGAAGTTAACCACCTCGCAGAAGATCAAGATGGAGCCAGGCGGCGACTCCCAGCGTCTTCCCACCGGCCAGGCCCAGCCCCAAGGACTGCATCCTCCTTACCCTAACCCTGCTCCTCTCGTGACACCCGCCCCTCCCCTCCAGGCGTCTCCTGCCAAATTCCTCTTGGTTCCTGCCGCATCTCTGCATTTCCCATCTGTTTCATGAAGGCCCGAGGCGTTTCAAATACCACAATGGCCTCCGTGGCTCCTTTCCAAAGACTGAATTCCTTTCTATCCCACCACCCTGCCCTTGACACACAGCCCCTTGCGGAGCCAAATATTTACCTCTTTCTAGGCAACCAGGAGCCACCCGCTCCTTGCCCTCGAAGAGAAACGTCAGTGGGTGCGAGCTCCCCCCCAGGGCTCCAACGAGACTGCACACAGCATCCAGCCACATGCAAAGCGCTTCGCCCCCTCCCTTGCCTCCCCACCCTCATAACAGCCCTGCCAAACAAGCCCCCATTTCCCACTTCTGCGGATGGGTGCAGCTCCAAGGGAGAGCACTGCTCAGACTGGTCCTGCCGCAGGCTGCTTGCTGCCCTAGCACAGCACCTCTGGGATGAGTGCAGTCGAAGGACCTCTGCTGCCCCCCCCCCCCGCTCCTTCGTCCTGCCTGTTCTCCCTTGCTGCTCCGCCTCATTCGCGGGGAGGATTCTGCACCTGGACTCTGTTTAATTTCCTTGCTATGGCTTTCACAGTTGTGTTTTACGTGACAAACTTCACTGGAGAGGCAGGAGACAAAAAGATAAAAATAAGTCACCTCTTGCCCCTCACCAGTGAAATAAAGAGATGCTGAGTTCTTCCCATGGGGAGACGGTTGGGATGGTGTGTGGGACGGTTCTTCTGTGCAACTAAGCAGAAGTTACTGCAGGAGCCATAAAGCAGAGCAGGCGTCCAGCTACAGCGCTGGGCATTGGCTATATAGGACAGGGGAGGGCCCTTGTCTCCAGGGGCTGGGCAGAGGAACCTGGCTGGCCACTCACAGGAGCAGGAGGGAGGGCTCGGCGGAGTCACCTGGGCTTGACCCGGCCAGCCAGCCTTCACTCAAACCTTGGTGCCGTAATCGACAAGTCCCAAAGATGCTCCCAGGGTGTGCACATGCCAACTTGGACTAGCCCAGCTCCAGGCAACTTATACTTGCTGGGTCCTCCCAACAGGCAAAGGACGCACACCCCTTCCAGGTTCACACACTGCCACTTGCCTCAATGTGAGGCAGGCGATTGAGGCAAATCCCAGATCTCTGCCCCCCCCCCAGGCTGACACATGGAATCCAGAGCAGCCCCCGAAGTGAAGTCACTCTCAGCCGGATCCTTTGTGTGGCTCTGAATGGGGGAGGCAGGCAGACGCATCGCTGACACGGAAGCAGCAATTCCCTGTCTTCCTCAGTGAGATCAGGAGCTGGAAATAAGTAACCAGCGGGTGGGGGCAGCAGAGCCGGCAGCTCCCGCTGTGCCTCAGCCCCACTCACCAGCACAGCGGGCGTTCTATTGTTAGAAGCAGAGGGGCCACCAAGCCCCGGCAGGGGCAAGGCAGCCCGCAGGAGGCGGGCTCTCCAGGCCAGGCTGCTGCTGCCAAGGGGCCAGGGAACTCAGGGCTGACGGCTTGCTTTGGGCAACAGACACTAAGAGGCTACAAAGCCACGACTGGACCGACCACGGCCGGTCTACTTGGTTCGGCATTTAGCGCCAACAAACTCAGGAAAAGGCTAGCGGGGAGGGGGGCTCAGCATGACAGGCCAGCTGGTTTAATCCTGCAGCATAATGAAGCCTGTGTTGTTCTGTGGAAAGGCGGTCCCACCACCAGGGCGCGGGAGCTGGTAAAAGAGCCCCTGGTCGGAGGGGCAGAGCAGAGAGAAACAGCAGGCGGCTGAATGCTGCTACAGGCACACACACCCCGTGCAAAGCAGTCCAGCTGTCTGTGCATGGGCTGAGAGCATTTTTTTGCTCCCCAAAGCCCGCCCCCCCCCGGACTGGCGTTCTCCTCCTGAGCACGGTGCTCCCTGCAACAAACCCACTTGCCAGCCACGCTTGCACTGAGGGTGGTGAAGGCAAAAGAAGGCTCCTGCTGAAGAGCCAGATTCCGTTTTGGAGGTCTGACATGGGCCACCTCAGGCCACCAAGCTGTGTCCAGCCCACTTCCTTCCACCCCCTGCTCCCCCCCCCCCCAGCACACATGTCGACTGCTTTGGGGCAGCAGCAATTTCCTCCCCTGCCACTGCCCCATTTCTGCAGACCACCCCCCAAAGGGACATCCCCTGGCGCCCCCCCCCAACTGCACCAGACACGGTCCAGGAAGGGACCCGAGAGGGCCAGTCGCACTCGGCGCCTTTTGGGGCCCAGCCAGCAGCCCGCTTTCTGGCCCAGCCTGGCTCCTCGCAAAGGCGCGCTTCCTAGCTGCTGCTGCTGCTGCTGCCGTGACGCCGGCGGGAATGGGGGGGGGGCTCAGCCTAAGGAGGAAGCGCAGCCCGCCCGTCATCGCCCCCTCCCCGAGAACAGACCAGCCGGGGGAAGCAACGGCAGCGAGCGCGGAGATTTCCCCCGAGCGGGGGCTGCCGCACGTCAGACTGCAGGCAGCGCTGCCAAGCCGTGCAGGTCGCCCGGCGGGCTCAGCGCGCGTTGGAAGCGGCAGCGCCCCCCCCGCACGGCGCCTGGTAAAGCACGACGCTGGCCCGGGCCGACCCCCCTCCCACCCGGCGGGGACCAGCCGCACCTTCCCCCCCAGGCGGCTGAACGCCCCCCCCCCAATCCCTTGCAATGGGGCATCAGCCTCGCCCGAACCAAAGCGGAGAAGACAGATCTGGGGAGCCTCCGGTGGAAATCCGAAATCCGCTCCCCCCCCCCTGCACGGGGCTTCCAGCTCCGTCAAGGGCACAGCCCCCCTCTCCAGCCGCCAGAGGCCGGCCCTCCGTCCGCGCCACCAAGCCGGCCCTGGGAAGCAGCCCGGCTCCGGCCCTCCGGCCCGGCCTCCCCGCTCCTCGCGCCACGCACGGCGGGCAGAGCCGAAGATGGACGCCCGGCACGGGCGGGGCGCCGCCGCTTACCGGAACTTCACGAAGACGTTCATGGCCCAGAAGCTCATCCGCAAAGGCTCCCGCTTGAGTCGGAACATGCCCCCCCGCCCCGCCCCGACCGAGCGCCCCTGCCCGGCAGCCCAGCCCCAAAGCCCGCCAGAGCAGAGCGCGGCGCTCCGAGGCGCGGAGGACGCCTTCCCCGGCCGCGCCCGCCCGCCCGCCGCCCAGACGCGCCACGGAGCCCCTCGCAGCAGCCGCGCATCGGCTCCGCGCTCCGCGCGCCCTCCGGCGGGGCTCCTGCGCTGCCCGTCCCCTCGCGCGCCCTGCAGAGGGACGCGCAGCAAGACGCGCCGGCCCGAGCCCAGACTCGCGGCACGCCGGCCCGAGCCCGCCGCCTCGGGGCGCCCCGCACCTCCTTCCCGAGCGGCACCGGCGGCGGAGCGCCTGCCGCAGGACGCGCCGCGCCGAAGTTCCTCGGCGGCGCCCGCGAAGTTTCCCGGTACCTCTCCACGCGGCTCCAGAAGAGCAGGATGGCCGGCATCGCCGCCGGGGGGAGTCGCGGGCCGGCGGGCGGGAGACGCGCGAAGTCCAAGTTTGGGCAGGCGGCCGGGCGGGCAGGCGGGCTTTCGCAGCGGAGCGAGCGGAGCCGCGGCTGCCGGCTGGAGTCAGCGGCGAGGAATGGGCTGCCTCTCCTGCCTGCCCCCCGCGGTGAATCACGCCAGCCGCCCCGGCCCACGCAGCCCGTCCCCGGGGAGAAGCCCGCGCGGCCCGCCAGCCCCCCCCGGCCCCGCGCGCGCGCCCCCGCCCCGCTCTCACACACGCGCGTGAGCGCGCTCGGCAGCGGCTCCACCCTCCGCCTTCCCACGACCACGCAGGGAGGCGGCCTGAGCCACGCCTCTACGGGCAGCCACGGGCGGTGGGGAGGGGGGCTCCGGGCCGGGGTGATGCCCTCGCCGTGGGGCTCCAGGCGGCTCGCCCAGGCGGGGCCATTCACACGAGACGCACCCGACACGCGGCCTCCCGTGTCAGGAGGGCAGCCCCGCCCTGGACCCTCCGCTGTCCGAAGAAAGCCCCCCCCCCGTGGAAAGGGGCCAGCAGACCCCACGGCGGGGAGGGAGGGGCTCTGCTTGCCCACGCCCCGGGAAGGAGGAGGGGCGTGGCCTTTTCTTTGCCCCGCCTCCAGTCAGGAGGGACGGCACTGAGGCCCCCGCGCGCTTGCCGCCGCCCCCCTCCCCCGGTACCACGAGCTCCGCGACCAACGGGCGCCTCTCCGGCCACTCACCGCCGCTTCGGTCCTCCCTCCGGCGCCCGGCCGCTCGATCGCACCCGTCTGCCGGAGCCCGGAGCCCCGCCCCCGCCTAGCAACGGCCCCTCCTGCACCGCCCTCACGCCCCTATTGGCCCGTGTCGCTGTCCATCCCGCTTAGGCGCCGTTCTCTTTGGCCGAAGAGGGGAAAGCGGGGTGGGCGGGCGCGGACGTGCCCGACCCCTGCCCCGCCCAGGCCGCCCTCCCACTCTTCTCCTCATTGGCCACGCCGTCAGCCGGTTGCTCCCATTCTCCACTGTCATTGGTCTCTAGGCGACGGGGGCGAGGCGAGCGGGTCCCGCCTCCACTGCGCCCTGAGATCGCCGGAGCCGCCCCCGCCCCCGCGCTACGCTGATTGGCTGCCGCCGCGCGTGCCTTCCAAAGGAAAACCCTCTGGAGGCTTCTGGAAGCCCCGTGATGTCACAATGGAGGGCCCGCGGGGAGGGCGGGAGGCGATTTGCTCCGCCCACTCGATGGGAGGGGTCACATCCACGTGGGCGTTCACGATGAGAAGGGAAGCCGCTGGTTGAGTTGCGCTCACGTGGAGACCGAGGGTTCGATCCCCGTCTTCCGCGGGGCTTACTCGCTATGAAGCCGGGGCCCCTGAATTGTCGGGCAGCCCTCCGCCTCATTAGAGGAGCGGGAGGGTACTGGAAAGTTCCCTTTGGCTGCTGTGGCAGGATCAGTTTCCGGGGACGAAGAGATGGGGATGCGGCGGAGAACCTCCCTTTATAGATGAGGAGAGGTGGAGGGCTGCGAGCCCCTGCGCTTGGAGCTCACCAGCAGAACTGACGGAACAGGGTTGCCAGGTCCAAATGACTGGAGATTTGGGGGGGTGGTCGAGCCTGGGAAGGGCAGGGTTAGGGGAGGGGGACCTCAGCTGGGTATAAGGCCATAGGACCCTCCTTCCAAGTCAGCCATTTTCTCCAGACGGACTGATTTTTGTCACCTGGAGGAGACCAGTTGTAATTCCGAGAGATCTCCAGCCACCACCTGGAGGTTGGCAACCATAGCTCCGCCCATGAGACTGAACCGACTCCTGCCAATATGGAGGAGAACTATTTCAATGCTGCCTCAATCAAAACCACAATAGTTCCATTGAGGTAGTTTCAGGTGGGTAGCTGTGTTGATTTATTTATGTCATTCATAGTCCGCCTTTCTCACTGAGACTAAAGGCGGATTACATAGCGTGAGATCAGTACAATCAGAGCAAGGACATTTCCATACAGTGTCGAGGACATTTCCATAAACAATCTCATAGGGTAGATGAATCCAAGTTTACAAAGACATAGCATTAGCAGGGATCCAATACGGGGTTGAAGGATTGCTGAAATAGAACATACAGTAGACAACATGAAGCACAAGCAGTATATACGAGTACATATTCAGAGCCACAGATAATATGTAAAGGGACATAATGGTGGAGCCCCTGGTTCCCGACTCATTGGTGCAGCATCCAAGACTGCCCTCCTGAGTAAAAAAGCCTTTTTGGCCAAAAGCAGGTGTGAAGAGCTCATACAGAGATAACAAGAAACAATTTAATAACACTTAAGTAACACTTAACAGAACGCTTATATCCACCCTGAGCCCTTCGTGGGGAGGGCAGAATAGAAATCCAAATAAAATATTAAAATGGCGCAGGGATAATGCTGGGCTGTCACAATAGCACAGGGCAAAACTCACACAGAAGGAAGCCAGTTGGAAAACCCCAGACCCCTCCTGATAGGACTGCCTAACTTGGTTTCTATTTTGTTATCAGTACCTGATCCTAAGAGGCAACTATGGGGCAAGGGAGCAGCCCTCTCCCAAAGCAGCTTTGCAAATGTGCAGCTCCTAATAGGACCTCTGTCCAACCTCCACCTACTCACCAATGATCAGCTTCCGCTTCCCCCTCCATTTTCCCACAGCCCAGTCATAAGGCTTGGAGGGGCCTTGGGGACATAGGTGTTAACTATGGGGGGGCTGAGAGGTTCGAGCCCCCTCCCCCCCCGAGCAACCAGTGAACTACATGGGGGCTGAAGGGCTCAAGCCCCCTCAGTTTTGGCTGGGGGGGGGGGGCAGCAGTGACAAACTCACATCAAGGACTCAGTTACAGAAGAAGGACAGGACTGCCCACCCCTCCTGTTGTATCACATTAAAATTTCCATGATTCTTTGGGGATTTGTTCCTGTATTTTGCTCTTATGTATTTGTGTGTTTATTAAGAACTAGAAACAGAGCCCGTTGTGCAAATAAATACAACGGGCTCTAGAAAGCTGTGTAGGGGGGGAGTGGTTAGGAAGGGCTGGCAGGTGGGGGGCAAGGGGGGTCTGGGGAACGGTGAGAAGCAGGAGCGGTCTGGGGAGCGATGGCAGGTAGGGAGGCAAGGGGGAGTGGGGAGGGCTGAGAGGCAGGAGGGGTCTGGGGAGGAATGGCAGGTAGGGAGGCAATGGGGTGGGGAGGGTGGAGAGGCAGGAGGGGGTGGGGAGGATTGGCAGGTAGAGGGGCAAGGGGGGGGTCTTGGAAGGGCTGAGAGGCAGGAGGGGTCTGGGGAGGAATGGCCTCGTAGGGCGGCAGTGCTCCGCTCGCATCCCCTCGTTCTGGTTCCGAGGAGAGTGGCGCACTGTGGCTCCTGCAGGCCTCGAACGGGTGACGGTGCTCCGCTTGCGCCCCCTCGCCCCGGGTCCATGGAGAGCGGCGTGCCAGGCTCCGGCAGGGCTGACACGGTAGCGAGCACTTCGCCCTCGCCCCGTCGCTGCTGAAAGTGGCGCTGCTCAGCTCCGGCGGGGGTCAGAGGGCGGCAGGCCATGGGCGCTTCTCCCCCGCCGCGGCTCCCCCGAGGCTTGCCAGCGCGCCGCCCGCTGCCAACTGGGCTAGGAAGCCGGCAGCAGCAGGCCGGGTCTTCCCAAAAAGGTGTTCAATTATATGAAAATGTTACAATTGGAAGATGCTTGGAGGATCAAAAATCTAAATATTGGAGATGTGATTATAATTGTACTATTGTTTTTATTTTCTTTTTTTCTATTCTGCTTATATTTATAAAAATAATTTATATATAAAAAAGAATTTATACACTGCCGTAAAATACCTATGGCTATGGCCCACACTAAGTAGCTTACAGCTAAATCCTAAGAGTGGGGGGTAGAAAACGCTCAGGGAGAGAAATAAGGCTTACACTGGCGGAACTGGCTCTTACATCAATGTAAACCCCTCTCCGCTGGCACCCAGCCGAGGTGCACTACCACAGATGTGTTGCCACCCGCGGGCAAGCTTGGCAGCCGGGTGGAGGTCTAAGTGCGGCACAAGTTCCCAATCCAGTGCTGGAGGGGGTGGGGCAGGGGGCAGGCTACAAGTTAGTCCGCTTCCAACGCTACTTCAAGCCTAGGAACACCCCCTACAGCAGTGGAAAGTTACGCCATGAAAAAAGTAAGCGTAGCCCATAGGCGCCCATTGAATGGGAAAACTCAAGCCTCTCTGCTGGTGCCCAGCCCCGCCCCTGTGGCCTGAAAGAGCATAGGATGGAAACTACGACTGGGGCCAATCCGCATGCGCTTCTGGTGTGGGGGCAAGCCCTCCTCCCTGCACCCAATTGCCTGCTTACACACCCTACAACAGGTGCACCGCTCATGTCCTTAGGTAGGTGAGCATGCAGCCAGAGGCTCCTTCCGTGGGGCCTTTGCACGCAAGACAGGAGAGTTGGTACTCAGGGTGGCGAGCCCTGAGTGCACTGGGGGGACTTAGTGGGAAAATGGGAGAACTTTGCAGTCACTCAAGAGAAGAAGGGCAAAGTCCAGAATGTCTGGCTAACCAACAGTAACCAGTCAAGTCTCCTTGCAGGTTATCTGACTCTAAAGTTCCAGCTTGGTAAGGAGTGAGGGAGCACTGACAGGTAAGAAGGAGATGGGGCGGCAGCTCACGCCCCCTCGCCCTGGGTCCGCAGAGAGCGGAGCGCCACAGCTTCAGGAGCCTCGTAGTGTGGCGTCCCTGGATACACCAGATTTTTGGGGCGGGGGTGGTTAATCCAGGCCAGGTCCTTGCACCCTGACGTGCCTTGTGATTTCAGAGAGCTTTTGAGATCACCATTTCAGGCGGGCGGCTGTGCTGGTCTGCAGTAGAAGAGCAAGACTGAGGTCCAGTAGCACCTTAAAGACCAACTAAATTTCCAGGGTAGGAGCTTTCGAAAGTCAAAGCCCCCTTCATCAGATACAAGGAGTGGGAAAAGGTGGGCATCTTTATAATCTAGGCAGAGGATGGAAGGGGGGTTGCAAATTAGAGTGTCAGGAAGCTAGCTATAATACATGTTGTCATTAGCTTAATAGAGCAGGCATGTGAAGTGTAGAAAATTAGCATCCGTAGTGTGAGAAAAATCCAAGAGATCACCATTGAGGACACGGTGCAAGAGCAGCAGCAGCAGGCGTGACTTGTGAACGCATCCACCTATGCCCCGCCACCCTTGCCCTGAGAAACTAGCTCCCACCCTTGATTCAGGTGGCACCTCGGATAAGGAAGATCCATTATAATTCGCCTGTGTTGCTTGGGAGAGGGTTTGAAAAGAGCTCTAAACAAACAAACAGCCTTTCCCATCAGCCAGCAATGTGACCCAACCAGTATAAGAGCTGTCCCAGTGGGGTAGGCTGGAGGCTCAGTGGGGCGGCAGGAAGAACCAAGGGCTTCACTCTGCACAAAGAGTGGAGCCGTAGGCGTAGTAATTAACAGTTCTGTTGCAGTAATCGCTGAGATGCAATTTCTACCTCCTGGATGTCCATTCATCCCTTCATTCATTCCAAAGGCCAAGTGTTCCTTCCTCAAGTACTCCATACAGCCGCGATCCCCTGATAACAGAACTGCCTTTAAGTGTCCCACAAAATACATTCTTAGCTTGCCATCCAAGGAAATTACTCCACGTTCCTTCCTCACAGTGAATGGTATTTATTATGTTTCTGCATGTATTTGTACTGCGCCATTTGTTTCCACAGCACCTTTCAGAACTCTGCCATCAACAAGTGCACCATCTAAAAGAGACGGGTGGGGTGGGGTGGGGTGGGGGGGAACAGAGAGAGAGAGCGGACCCGTAGAGCGATGTTCGCTGCAGCTGTTTTTGATTCTGCAGTCCACGCTGCACGAGTTATTGCCTCGTACTTTGGTATAACTTGCAAGGGAGGTGTCTTAACAGGATGGCAAGGCAGTCTTTAAAGGATCATAATAATAATGTTAACTTTTGGAATGCTTAAATCTGAATTTCATTTGGGAACGAGGACCGAGGAGTCATGCCACATGGAAAAGGTGGGAGAGGATGTGAGAGAGAAGCGGAACAACATGCGGGGGGGGGGGGGGCGGCGGGAATCAATGCACAGGAAGCAGGATGACTGTGTATTGAAGGTGTCAGAAGGTCTATCAAAGGCTGCCACAAAGAGGGTTCCGTTTCACCCTGCTGGACTCCGTTGGCAGCTTTCCCTGTCCTGGCCCAGGGTCTCTCAGTGCAATGGGCCAGTGGCTGAGGGCAATCAAACTGCAGCCCATATACAGACTCCCAATATTTGTTTAAATAGCCTGTTCCTGGACTATTTTAATGACTTTTTAAAAATTATTATTGATGTTATGGTTTTGTGACTTTTAATGTATTTTATGAATGTTGTTAGCCGCCCTGAGCCCATTTGTGGGGAGGGCGGGGTATAAATCAAATCAACAAATAAGCTGAAGCCCAGTAAGAATGGAGGCGATGCTGGCAGGGAAGGGCCATGGCTGTGAACGGGATTCTGCTTCCTGCCGTCGATTGAGGGTGTGCCGATTTGGCTGAAATACTCTGTTAAGAGAGAACATCTCTGCACAGGGGGAGGCCGCTCTACGGAGAGATGCCGGCTCGGCTCCGGATGTTGGGTTGCCAGCCCCCAGGTAGTGGCTGGAGATCTCCCGGAATTATAACTGGTCCCCAGGCCACAGAGATCATTTCACCAGGAGAAAATGGCTACTTTGGGGGGTGGACTCTATGGAATTATGCCACGCCAAGGTCCCCTCCCCCAACCCCACTTTCTCCAGGTTTCACCCCTCAGATCTCCAGGAATTTCCCCACTTGGAGCTGGCAACGCTGTCTGGACGAGAGGGCCCAGGGATTTCCTCTGCTGCTTGGGCCCTGACTGTGTCCATCGGCTGTTCCTGGCCATGTCAGTTGCTCTGGATCCAGCTGTGATGCATGACGGGGGGTGGGGATGACTGTCATGATAGTCTGCATCGGGAAAAATAAACAGGAGTCTCAGGGCACTTTATACATTAATTTACTCCCTTCCTTTATTTATACCCCACCTTTCTCCTCAGTGGGTACCCAAAGCAACTTACATCATTCGCCTCTATTTTAATCATCAAAACAACCCTGCGAGGTAAGCAGAGAGTGTGTGACTGGCCCAAGGTCACCCAGCAAGCTTTTATGGCAGAGGAGGGATTTGAACCCAGGCCTCCCAGGGCCTAGTCTAACCACTCTAACCACTACACCACACTGGCTGTGTTTTAAGGACTGACAGGATTTTATCCCGGCTTCGGCAGCTGCGTACCATTTTCCCTTGGCTCAGTGTGTGGGCGCTGGGCTGCAATAACCTCTCGCTAGTCTCTGAGGGGCCGGTTTGTTTTGTCTTGTGTTACTCTCTGAGGTGTGATGCGAGGTGGCAGGGGTTAGGCAGCCTTGCTGTCTGAAGCCCCCGAGGCTGGCCGAGGCCAAACACACAAATAAGTCCAATGCAGAGTCCCACACAGACACGCAACAAACTGCATTTGTCCAGGGCTACCTCACCGAGAATGTAGCACTGGCCACAAACAGACACATCACAAGGTCCCTGAACAACAACAGTTGTCAAGGAAAATCACCCCCGATTCAGGTCACTGCAAATCTCCCAGACGCCCCTGTGAAGCCCCTTCCTGCACCCCGGGGAGCCTCACCTGTCTTCCTCCTCTCCTCAGCCCTGACCCTAACCCGCCCCATCTCGAGGCACTGCCAGGGTCGGTCCCTGCTGGCCTCACTGCCTGACGCTCCAACCTGCCTCCTCCTGCCACCTGACTGAGGCCTCTCCAGTCCCGCCCCAGGGCCCCAGGGCGCCCTCTCCCTGCTGCTCTGTGGTGCCTCCCTGTTGCCCACAGCTCAGCTCCAAGACCTCCTTCATTTCAGACTCATCCAGTTACCACTTCCTCTCTTGGCCAGGAAGGGAGGGAGGGAGGCTGACATGCTAGGAGAGAGTTTCTCACTAGCGGGATGCGAGCAAGTTCTTCAAGGAATCCTCCCTCCAGGAAGAGTGTTTGTGGAATGGCTTCTCGCTGAGCCAGCATAATTCACATTTCCCACGGTCATCCAGCAGGGAGAACACCTTCAGGTCCAGACTACAGAAAAGAGCAGCCCGTTCCAGTCTCCATGGCAACTGCCTGGATGATGCCAGGGTCCAGAGCGACAAACCGGGCTGGGGGCTTCTTCAGTTCCCCGTGAATTCCAATCCGTTGATTTCAAGTCAGTCAGAGGCAGTGTGCTACTTGCATGTTCCCCATAGGAGAGGGACACGTTCTGCACCTGGAGCTGGCTCAAGGCGTTTTGTCACAGCAGGTGAGGGATTCCCAACTTTGCCTCTGGGAGCCAGCGAAGCCCCTGCCCTGGGTCAGCACTCTCCTTTATTTTTGCCTCCTCAAGCAGGAGGAGCAAGCCTGCTTGTTCACACAGATTTAATTTTAATTTAATTTAATTTATTATATTTATATTCCACCCTCCTCGCTTTCGCAGGCTCAGGGCTGATAACAAATACAAAAGCTTTTCATTCAGAAATAACACAGGGCAGGACTGCCCATCTTGAAGGGCAGCAACCCGAGGAAAGCGTCCGGCACCGATTGGCAGGGAGACAGGAAATGCCAGCTCACCTGTCAAGGCATTTCCCAGTTCTTTGTTTCCAGGTGAGAGAAGCTGGGCTACTGCTACCGTGATGGGAGAACCTGCTCCTTAAGCCCAGAGGTGGGAGGATGAGCGCCCCCGCTTCCGCAAGTCCAGATTCTGGCATAGGGGGCAGAATTCGGCATCCTGAGAAGCCACTCTTCACCTTCTCGTGCCTGTGAAAAAGGTCTTGCTGTACGTTTTCTGCTGAGAATATTATGCAAGGAGCCTGGAAGTGGGGCGAGAAAGGAGAGAGGAGAGGAGAAGTGGAAGAAATCTTTTGCCCTGCTCCAGAGCTGACGTCTTTAACCCTGGGCACAAAAGTATTCTGCTCTTCTAGGTGGTCATCCCAACGTTTTAAAGCACAGAGAATGCATGATCTTGGTTATTCATTGGTGAGGACAAGTCACTTTGCATATGCTCAGCAGCACACACCCACCTTTCTTGTCATGTGCTCCAGGGTGATCTGCTACCATGCTCTGATTTCCCCCATTTCACAGACTTCCAAACATCCAGAACCTGTGGTGTCTTCATGCAATTTCCAGCAGTGTTACACTACTGTGAGTTAACAAAAGACAGACGACGTTCAGCTGTAACCGGGTTGCTACTTCCATGCAAAGGACACAGGAGGAGCCAGGCCCTCCAAGGAAGTTGGTCTGGCACTGTTTTTGCATACGTTTCCCCTTGGAACAGCAACATCCATGATGCAAGTAAAGTACAGAAGAGCTTTGTCGTTGTTGTCTGGGCCCCACAGCACAAGGGGCACGTACCTTCTCTAGTGCCCGTTGCCTCATGACTTCAGATGGCAAGAACCTCCCTGCAACCCCACAAGCGATACACCAGCAAAAGAGCAACCACGGAGTCCCGGGTCACAGCGGCTTAGGGATACCTTGCGTGGCCCAGCAGAACTCCTGGGACAGACCCCTTCTACCTTAGAGCAGGACGCCCTCGTCGGAAGCCGGCCTTCCCCTCTCCTGCCACACCAGTGAGCCGGATGACCCTCTTGCTGGGCCAAGGGCACCTGTCCTTACAGCCAAGACTGGGAGCTGGGCGGGGCGCGCAGAGTCCTTGAAGAGTGGCCGTTCAGGGCCAGTCTCACGGCTTCTGTGCAGAGGCCACCTGGCCGCCCACTCCAGCGACGACGGCTATTGGTCCTTTGTCAAGTGCTCAGTCATGGCCCTCCGAAGCATCCTGGGAGTCTCAGTTTGAAAAGGAGGGACTGGAGTTCGATGTCCTGATTTCCTGCAAGCGTCGAAGGTGCGCCACTTGAACCCAGGCCTTCCAGCTCCACTCTCCAGACCCCACTGATTGGCCTGGTGCTGAGTATGGGGTGCAGACACTCAGGGCCTCTCGAGTCAGTGGAGGGTTGCTGTGGATGGCCGGCAGGAGCCACTCTTTTGTTTCCAGGCTGTTTCCGCTTCTGCCAAGCGGAGGCGGCATTAATGAGCCATATCCTCGTCTTACCCTGAGTGCGGCTGCCAGCTGGGCTCCTGACTCCCCCCTCCTGCCTGTGTTCTGTTCTACAAAAGCTGCTCACAGGCCTGGCGGCCAGGCAAGGCGCTCTGAGAAACGGCAGGACCCCACCCCTCCCCTTGTCCTCTGGGGCACCAGCCACCTCTCTCCCTCCAAACACAGAGAGCTCAGAGTGGGAACCGGCAAAGCGGCTGCCCTCCCGTGCCGGTCGGTGCTTGCCGTTGTCCACAGCCTTTCTCAGAGAATCGTTTGCTTCTTTTCCTCGGGCAGCTTCTGGGCATTCATGTTTCTTTTTGCCACAGCAAAGCAGAGAACGCTGTGAGAGGCATCACGTGGCCCAAGAGGGCTAGCTGGCTGCACTATGAGCAATGCCCCGCGTGCTGCCTTCTCCCCGGGTGCACCGCTTTCAGAAGCCCTGGGGCTGGCCCTGCTTTGTCACCCTTCAGTGGCCCCACCCCACAGCCCTGACTATAAGAAGAGGCACCTAAGCTCGGCAAGAGGAGGGCTGTCGGCTGACCGGGGTGGCGGGAGAGGGGCGGGTCTTCCGGTTCAGTCCAGGCCCTAGTCGAGACTCGAGGGCGTCCTGCTGTAAGGTAGAAGGGAGTGGCCCGTTGGTCAAAGGGAGCGATTCCTCTCGCCTGTAGAGGCTTTTCACTGGAGAGACTCTCCAAACACAAACGGCTGGCCAGCCGGCCAGCCACATGAAACGTTGGGAGATATCGGGGGGGGGAAGAGTCCTGCCTGCCAAGGCCACCTTCCAAAAACGATGCAGGCCAGGAAGTGCCAGAGACGTGGAAACCGGCATAGATGAGGAGGAGGATGGCGATGATGATTTTATTTAGTCTTGTCTTTCTTCCTGAGATCCAAAGTGGATTACACTGCGCTAGTGAAAATACAACACAACCAACCGCCAGGGCGTTCGCTGAGCAGCGTACCGCAATGGACAACAGTCAGGACACTTACAGGGCAATCCCAAGAAGACTTACTCCAGTTTAAGCCCGCTGATCGCTTTCACTGGGAAGGCCAGATCCCTTCTGGAGAGCCAGTCCCAGCGGCACGGGCACCAACCAGACTCTACGGCTGGGTACGGGTCCAAGTCCCGGATCTGCCGACTGACTCCTCACCCCACCCTCTCCTGCCACGCCCAACAGGCACAGAATAATTGAGCCCCGGCAAGCCAATCAGCACGGAGGGGAATGGGGCACCCAGGAGTGGGGCTTGTCCTGTGGGGTCCCATGCCATTTAGTAAAGGCAGGAGTCCCCTGTGCAAGCACCAAGTCATTACTGACCCGTGGAGGAAACGCTGCATCACGACGTTGATATAAAGACTTTATAAATAATTGGTGGGTTTGGAGTAGGCTGCCATCTCTATGCGGCTGATACTCAGCTCTGTGGCTCTTTATCTCAGTCCCTCAGGGATGCTGTAGAGGTCTGAGCCACTGCCTGAGTGCTGCGGTTAAAGAGCTGGTAGTGAACCCGTTGAAATGGAATTGGTTGGTTGGAAAGGCTGGGATCTTGGAGGGTATGGCACTTCCCATGTTTCACTCACTGACTCAAGCCATGCGTGCCTGATGCCTCTGTGCATTGCTTCTCCAGCTATGATGCTGGGTCCTGTATAGACCCTCCCTCATACTTAATTACAGCCCTGTACACAAGACCACACCGCCCACTGACTGAAGAGAGACAGAAAGTAGGCCTGAGGTGCTGGCCCCTCCCCTCCCCTCTGCACGATCGCTGGTTTATGAACATGGTGCCTATGTCTGCGCGTGCATGAATGCTGCAGATCTCAGGGAGGGAGTCCACTGCACATAGGCAGCGTTTTCACCAGTTAGTAGGGACCAGGGCAGGGCACTCAAGCCCGCTCTCCCTTTTCATGCATTCAGATGACTTACATTTGGCGTTGTCTGTACAAGGGTATAGTTAAGCATCTGGGGGTATACTGGACCCGGCATTGCTGTAAAAAATGACTTCTTCCTTTAGCCCAGAGGATTTCTCTCTGCTTTGCCCTGGCTGATTCAGCCACGTAGATTCATGCCCCAGTAAGCTGAAGGCTGGTGTACTGCAATGCGCTCTGCGGGGATCTGCTCTTGAACACGAGTTGAGAGAACGAGAGCAAGACCATTTTAGGCTTTGAGGTGGAAGAGCTGAGGGCAGAGGGAGCTTCTGTGTTTATGTTACCTGCTACATTGCACTGAATTGACTTTTGCACTGAAAACCCTGCTGGCTGGTGCATTTAGATGTTTTCTGAGGTGCAAAGAGGAGAAGCAAGTCTCTGCCTGCAAGGAGCTTACAATTAAAAAGACCAAACTGCCGAGGAGAGCTAGAGAGGAGAATGAGCAGGGAGAGGCAGAGGTGGATCAGGGCAGCAATTTTATTGCTAGAGAAATCCCAGGGTTTGTGAGCACTTCTCTGAAAGCAGTAGAGCTCCCCCAGATACTTGGGGGGGGGTCCTTTGGGGCTGAGGGATACATTAAAATTCAAACAAAATATTGCGTTTTTGACACTTCCACTGAATCGTAATACTCTGGGGTGTGTCCTAGTGTCCCCCTTTCTCTGTGCAATGACTCTGCAAGACCAGCATGCACCAGTATAACCCTCCGCCCTCCCTGCATTGTAGGCTGGTGTTGGGGTTGCTGAGTTTGTTTCTGGCTGAGGAAAGATTTGCAGAGGAGATTCCCAAAGACCTTAAGCCAAAATTTTGGCATTTGGGGGTACTGGAGGGGCGTGCTGCAGCCAACAAGGAAAAATGGATTCCTGCCTAGACTTGAAAAGCCGGTGCCTCTCTAGGGTTGGCAACCCCACCCTTCCAACCATGACTCGGGGGCCGTTTGGGGTCCTCCCAGGGAGCACTCCGGGCCCCACCCAGAGGCTGGCACCCTGAAGGCCACCCAGCTGCCCTGATGGAGCTCCTGCCAGGCACTGCTTCTGCCCCTTTGCACCTTCTGTGTGTGGACCACCCGCTCCCTCTGCAGGGCAAGGGCTGCCAGCAGCTGGGAGAAAGGAAGGCTCAATGGGCAGCTCAGGGGACTGACCCAGGACATCTTCAGCTGCCCATTGCCACACGGGAAGCGTCTGTTGAAAGGCAGATCCCGGTCCTGCAGGCCTGCTGGAAACCTACAAAAGACGCCCTCGCCGCGTGGTCTCCGTGTCCAATGCCCTTCATATATGTCGTCAGAACAGTCCCTACAACCTCCCTGCCAGGTAGGCCAGCAGTTATCCCTGAAGTGCAGGCCACGGAGCGGAGGCTGACAGGCCACCCACAGAGGTTGTGGCTGAGGGAGAATTTCACAGCACAGCCCTACGTGGAGTTCCCCTCTGGACGCTGACTGATTTCTGTGGGTTTCGCTTGGAGTCTCTCAGCCCTCCCAAGATCCCCCTTGCCCCTCTACCTGCCAATCCTCCCTAGACCCCTCCTGCCTCTCAGCCCTCCCCACCCCCCATTGCCTCCCTACCTGCCATCCCTCCCAAGCCCCCTCCTGCTTCTCACCTCTCCCCAGACCCCCTTGCCCCCCACCCGCCAGCCCTTCCTAACCGCCCCCCAGCCCACCCCAGCTCCAGCTTTCTAGAGCCTGTTGTATTTATTTGCACAACGAGCTCTGTTTCTAGTCCTCCTACTATATAATTCCCTTAGCGTCTTCCCGACAACGCACATTTATGCTGGTGCACATGCCCGGGCGCAAAAGCATAAAAGGGCACCGTGGAAGGCCACTTCTGAGGGCGCCACTAGTAGTGAAGGGCCGGGCGAATAGGCCCAGCCTGCTGCCGCCGGCTTCGTAACCCAGTTGGTGGCGGGCGGCGGGCCGGAAGGGCAGCGCGCCAGCAAGCCTCGAGGGAGCCGCGGCAGGGGAGAAGCGCCCGCGGCCCACTGGCCTCTGACCCCTGCCAGAGCCGAGCAGCGCCGCTTTCGGCAGGGATGGGGCGAGGGCACGAGAAGAGTGCCGCTGCCCTACAAGGCCCCTGGAGCCGCGGCGCTCCGCCCTCCTCGGACCCAGGGCGAGGGGGCGTGAGCAGAGCGCTGCCGCTCTACGAGGCCCGCAGGAGCCTCAGTGCACCACTCTCTGCCTGCCCGCCCTCCCTGGCTCCACATCCCGCCTGCCACTCTCCCCATCCCCCCTTGCCTCCCTACTTGCCATTCCTCCCCAGGCCCCTTCTGCTTCTCCACCCTCCCCACCCCCCATTGCCTCCCAACTTGCCATTCCTCCCCAGACCCCTCCTGCCTCTCAGCCCTCCCCACCCCCCCATTGCCTCCCTACTTGCCATTCCTCCCCAGACCCCTTCTGCCTCTCCGTCCTCCCCACTCCCCATTGCCTCCCTACCTGCCATCGCTCCCCAGACCCCTCCTGCTCACCTCTCCCCAGACCCCCCTTGCCCCCCACTTGCCAGCCCTTCCTAACCACTCCCCCCCCCCAGCTTTCTAGAGCCCGTTGTATTTATTTGCACAACGGGCTCTGTTTCTAGTTTTACATATTTGTGCTATCACGCTGCACCACCAAGAAGAAAGACATATCATAGTCCGAGGGAAAAGTCCAAGGTCGTAAACACTGGAGCACAACAGATGGCCACCTGTGAAAGCCTGAGAAACCGTTAGAACTCGAGCAACGGGAAATTGAGTTACACCAGGATTGTGTTTACAGTAACTGTCATCAGAGCATAAGCATAAACGTGAGCGTCAGAATCAGCATCAGCATCAGCATTGGCATGGATGCATGGGTGCAGCCATACGTGACATTGTGTGCAGGAACGTTCCTTGTTATGCAGCAACAAGCAATCTACTGTTGCTGCTTCTGCCTTTGAAGTATTTTTCCCCAGGAACACTCCATCTGCGTTCCAATAGCAGACCAGCAGCTCTCTTGGGGGAAAGTCCTCCCAGCCTTTCCCACTTTGTAAAACCACTTGGCGGGCACCGGGAAAGGTGTCCACAGGCACCATGTTGGAACCTCTGCAGTAGCCCGTGCCACCTTGAAGCATTTGGAGGCAGTTGTGAGTATCAAGGGATGTGCTTGGACGGGTTTATATTATTTCTTAGGGAATGGACTCAGGGTTGGTGCTGGAGAGCAGCTATCTCCAGAGCAGGAATTACCTTGCAGGGTTCTGTAGGGCACAGTCTTATCCCCCATGTTATTCACCCTCTATGTAAAGCCTGTAGGAGAACTAATTTGCAGCTGTGAAACTGGATGCATCAGTATGCAGACGACACCCAGATCACCGCAGGACACAGTAGAAAACTTGGGTTGCTGTCTGACAGCTGTGGTCAAATGGCGGAAAACGAACAAACTGAAACAGAACCCAGACAAGACAGACGTGATGCTGGTTGGGAAGGCTGAGATCTCGAAGGCCACTGTACTCCCCGCTTTCGATGGGAGTTCATCTGACCTTTGCAGACTCAGTGAAGAGCCTAGGCATTATCCTGGATCCAGTGCTACAGACAGGAAGGCAAGTCAAGGCAGCTGCAAAAAACGCTTTCTACAAACGCAGCCTAGCCTGGAAGATGCTCCCCTATGCTGGCCCAGCCAATCGGGCCACTTGGATCCACGCCATGGTAACATTGAGACTTTACTGTAATGCACAGTAGACGGGTCTCCCCGCTCAGTCAACTCAGAGACCCCAGTTGATGCAGAACGCTGCAGCTCCGTTATCACGGGGAGCTCGGCAGGGCAGGCATATTTCTCCCATTCTCCAGTCACTCCGACGGCTGCCCATCCGTGACCAGGCTCAATTCAAGGTATTGGCTATCACATGCAAAGCATTTCACGGCCTTGGTCCACCATATCTCAGGGACGGCCTCTCTCCCTACATTCCACCACGGCAGCTTCGCTCACCTGAACAGGGCCGCCTGCAGGTGCCACCTTGCACGTGGACAAAATCAACAGCTGCCTATATGTGTGCATTCTCTGCGGTGGCCCACACCCTATGGAACCGCCTAACTGAAGAGGTCAGGAAAGCTCCCCCTCTCCTGACTGTCCACAAACTATGCAAAACTGAATTATTCAAGAAGGCTCTTTATTCAGATAGGAGGACTATAATGTAAGGTAGTGGTATCCAAGAGATGCATCAGTAAAGAGACAGGAACAATAGACTTTACCACTATGTTGTTGTATGATCTTCTCAGGCATTTCTACGTTGTTTAATATGTCAGTCTTAAAATTGATTATGCACTATTTCAGCATTTCTTCAACTCTGTATTGGATTTCTGCAGTTTTAAATCTTTGCAAAATTGCATTTCTGTACCCTATTACATTGTTTATTGAATTGTCTTTAAAACTGACAGTACTGACTCACACTGTGTAATCTGCCTTGAGTCTCAATGAGAAAGGTGGACAATAAGTAATGAAAATAAAATTTAAAAAACAAATAAGAAGGCTGTATATGCCCAGGGGAAGTATTTGCATTTCTTTCTTAAATATAGCCACCCACACAAGAGATGGGCACAAACCGAAATACGAACCAAAGTTTGTCACAATTCAGGTCGTTTTTCGGCTTCCAAACTGGCGGTTTGTCAGAGGGCATTTCTGATGAACCACGATGAACCGCTATGATTTTGAGGCCAGTTCGTTTTCCAGTTTGTCATTGCAGACAGCCTGGCACCGATCAATCAGTTTCCTAGGCAACGGGGGGTGGGGATTGGCTTTCTGCAGAACTTCTGTTGCCCTGTAAATGATGTATTCAGGAACCAAATAAACCGGTTTACGAACCAGGCAATTTCATGCCGGTTCATGGTGCGCGAAACATGACGAACCACGAACTGCCATTTTCCCGGTTTGTCCCCATCTCTAACCTAAACCCACGCTCCATGATATACATGCACAGATACGGCATTACAGGAGACAGTCTGTTGGTTATTTAAAACATCTTGATCCCATCTTTGATAGCCCTGAAGACAGCTTGCTTCATTCGACAAATTAAAGCATTAAATTAAAACATGCAGGGCTGATTCCAGACGGCCCTCCCCACCCCGAAACCTTGCGCGTCGTTGCACAGAAAATGTGAAATATCGCGTTTTCTCGCGCAAGTTTTGCGCAACGTCGTGCAAAACTCGCACGAGAAAACGCGATATTTCGCATTTTCTGCGCGACGACGCGCGACGTTTCGGAGTGGGGAGGGCCGTCTGGAATCGGCCCTGCTGTGTAAACTATTTCACCTGCATTCCCACTAGGGCTGCCAGGCCCCCTGGGGGGAAGGGGGATCTCCTGCTCCCACCCTCCACCCCCTCTGCCACCACTCATGTGGCCGGGGGAGGGGGAGCGGGAGAACAGGCCTCCCGGGTACGCTCCCGGGCCGCTGTGATGACTTCACTCCTGGGAGTGACATCATCACGCAAAAGGTGTGAGTGCTGTGGCCCTTCTCATTGGGCCAATTTGGGCCCCAAATTGATGTCCAAAAAGGTGAGTGCTGGGCCCCCCCTCCTGCCGTAAGGATAAGGGGACCTGCCGGGCCTTAGTTTCCTCAGACAGAGAGTTCCACCAGGTCGGAGCCAGCACTGAGAAGGCCCTGGCTCTGGTCGAGGCCAGGCGGACCTCCCTGGGGCCAGGGACCATCAGCAAGTGCTTAGTGGCTGATCGAAGCGACCTCCGGGGAACATATGGGGAGAGGCGGTCCCGAAGGTATGCTGGGCCCAGTCCGCATAGGGCTTTATAGGTCAACACCAAAACCTTGAACCGGACCCGGGACTCAACTGGTAACCAGTGCAGCTGACGGAAGTTGGGTGTTATATGTGCCATGGTTGGAACTCTGGCAATCACTGGCAATGCACATTGCTGAGGGCCAAACCCCCCAAATATAAATACACAACGATGGGGTCCAAACTGGCGGAGACTGACCAAGAGATAGATCTTGGAGTCGTGGTGGATAACTCAATGAAAATGTCGACACAGTGTGCGACGGCAATAAAAAAGGCCAACGCTATGCTGGGGATCATTAGGGACTGAAAGCAAATCAGCGAGTATCATAATGCCCCTGTAGAAATCAATGGTACAGCCTCATTTGGAATACTGTGTACAATTCTGGTCACCACACCTCAAAAAAGATACTATAGCCCTGGAAAAAGTTCAGAAAAGGGCAACTAGAATGATTAAAGGGATGGAACACTTCCCCTATGAAGGTTAAAGTGCTTGGGGACTGAGGGGTGACACGATAAGAGGTTTACAAGATTATGCATGGGATAGAGAAGGCAGAGAAAGAAGCATTTTTTTCCCTTTCTCACAATACAAGAACTTGTGGGCACTCAATGAAATTGCTGAGCAGTTGGGTTAGAGTGGATAAAAGGAAGTACTTCTTCACCCAAAGGGTGATTAACACATGGAATTCACCGCCTCAGGAGGTGGTGGCAGCTTCAAGCACAGACAGCTTCAAGAGGGAATTGGATAAACATATGGAGCAGAGGTCCATCAGTGGCTATTAGCCACAAGGTATAGATGGAACTCTCTGTCTAGGGCAGTGAGGCTCTGTATTCTTGGTGTTTGGGGGGGGCAATCAGTGGGAGGGCTTCTCGTGTCCCTTCCCCACTGGCAGACCTCCTGAGGACACCTGGGTTTTTTTGGCCACCGTGTGACACAGAGTGTGGGACTGGAGGGGCCACTGGCCTGATCCAACATGGCTTCTCTCATGTCCACCAGTGCCCCTCCCAGCCTTTCCTTGCTGAGGGCTTCCTAAGCAGGGCCAACTCAAGGTATCTATCTTGGCACCCCAAGCAGTGTTCACCCCTCCCTTCCCGGGCTTGTGCGGCTGGAGGCCAGGTCTGAGCCTAGCCTGTGGCACCATGTGGGGCATTGGCTTGGACCTGGCTGGCAGCAGTACAGGCCAAGGAAGCGATGGCTGTGAGCCAGCTGCGCCCCTCCTCTGTGCACATCCCCAAGCCTTCCCTTGGGTGTCTTGACTGGAGGACCGGCCTTGGGGTGCTTAAGGCCCAAAGGCTTATGCAGGGCTGGGGAGGGATCTCCCTAGGAGCCTGCCCTTCCCTTTGATGGGTCCTCTCTCTGTTCAGCCTCCCAGCTGGAGGTTGGGTGAGTGGGACAGGCTCTCTCGCCAGGAATGAACAGAGAAACAGGCGAGGAGGGGGTTTGGAGGGACAGGCAGGGGAGGGAGATTGTCCTCAGAAGAGTCAGCCAGGCAGAAACACACCTGGGAAACGAGGCCAGCAACCCCAAATTACCCCACAGCGTTGCTAAGGACACAAGCCCTTTCATTGGCGCAAGGAACCGAGGGGAGTCTTTTGGCTGTTGCGAACTGAGCAGCAAATTCCCGGAAGCCGGGAACGGCTTTTTTTCTGGGGCTTGAGAAGGACAGTCCAATTACAGGTTTGGTTGCCACAGGAAGGAAAACAGCCTCCTTGTTGCTGGGGCTGCTTTGCCAGCTGCGCGAGTCCCCCGCCTGGCTTGGAAAGGCCACCCTGCATGGGGGTGGGGTGGGGGGGAGACTCTCATAACAGCCGCACCTGGAACTCCAGTCGGGCTTGCACAGGGTTGAAATTCCTGGCCACCCATGCTGGCAACATTTGGATGGAAGCGTTGCTAAGAATGGGCCCATGTGGGGCAGGGGTGGGAAATCAACAGACTTGCCTTTCCCATACCTTGATGAGTGCTAAAATGGAGGAGGGGTCCCCACTGCGTGGCCCCAGCAGAGCCCAGCTGCCTGGCTCAGACCCAGCCAGGAATGGCTATGATGCCAGGCACAGGTTTCCTGGCCCATGAAGGGGCGCTGGGCAAGACTACACCCAGAGTTGCCATAAACACTGGTACAATCTGAGCCAGCGATTCCAGCAGCACTGCTTACTCAGCTGGGGCTCAGCTCAGCTCACCCTAGGACACCAGCAGGCCACCAGGAACTTTCACAGTAGGTTTGAGGTCCAATCCACCCCCGAAACAGGGCCAGGCAGCTGCAAGTAGGAGGAGCAGCTCTGGCTTTGCAGTGGCTGCCATGTGCAAGTCCTCTCGTGGCTGTGGCCGCCAATAGAGCAATTTCACTGGCCACTTATACACACAACTTGGGATCCCTTCTGACAGCTCTCACTGCGGCAATCGAGAGTCAAACGCAGGGCAAAATCGGAGTACGGACCACATTAATTTTCAGAACACCTGGAGGCTTTGCCAGTTGGGAGCCAGAGTGGTGAAGTGTTTAGACTAAGACCAGGGGGTCCCCTTCAATGCCATGAAGCTCACTGGCTGTCCTTGGCTCAGTCATGCTGTCTCAGCATCATCTACCTCACAAGATTGTTGTAAGAGTAAAATAAGGGAGGAGAAATCCATGCCTGCTGCTTATTGGAGGAACAGCATCACAAAAACTTAATCAAGGGCCAAATAGCTATTTAACCCCCAGAAACAGAAACGCGAGAAAATGAAGAGAGAAAATGAAGAGTGTCATCTTTGAAAGCTCTGTAGCTGTTGGCTGAGGCAGCTCTGAAATAAGATCTCCCTGTGTTATGCCAACATAGATTAAAATCACATGACAATAATCAATACTGAATAGTATTAGGCCAAGCTCCTGTATTCTCTAGATGAACTTTTAAACTTTGCATGAACTTTCTGTGTATTTGTGTTAGGTAATTCAACAGGTGTGCTTTCATCCTTTGACAATTAATTAAAATAGTGGACTCTATCGAGATTAATGTTCCTCTATCAGAGATTCAACCAATGGTGATCACCCAACTTAGCTTTTCCTGACACTTGTTAGAGATTTGTAGTTTTGTTGTGCAGTTCTGACTATGACATAATTTTTTAATTAATTGGAAGGCTGTACTATGAAATTATGAATATTCAGTGAAGTGTCAAACCAATCATTATTTGTTTGTGCTATCATGTGAATAGACCTTAAATATTTGCATATGATTAGGTATATAATTGCAAACACAGATAGTATGGCAGGGTACTGATGGAAGAAATCTCTTGAGAGAATCTAGGTGAGAACTTATTCTACCTATGTATTTCATAGAAACTTTGAGCATGTTAAACTTAGAATTTATTAAGAAATGTTAGCAAACTTATTTCTTATTGCCTTTCTGTGTTCTGTTTTTATAGGATTTATATTAATAGCCTTTTATATTTTGATTACTTGCTTCATTAAAAAACTAGGGTGTATTTTCAATAAAGTGAAATAAACTCTAGACAGGTGTCTGTTTGATAAAGAGTTGCAAAGCAATATTGAACCCTATATAAATACATGTACTGATAAACAGCTGGTTCAAAGAACTTATCTGTTTGGCAGGTCTAAAGACTAATTGCTGCAAGCTTCCCAGTAGAGAGATTCATCTTTCTCCTGGCTAGTTGAAGCTTAGTTTTAGACACGGGCAAAAGCTCGTTACACCTGGCCATTGGCACAGCTGCCAAGATGCTGCCCATGCAGAACGGTCATAAAAATCACACCTTCTCCAGAGATTGGAAAAGCCTGTGGGCCGTGTGAAGCTGGTGTAAAGCAGCGCTGCAGAGTTGATCAGTTGTGTGTGAATGTGTATGGAAGTGCTATGGGAAAGATTCGACTAATTATAATAACATATAAACCAGTTTTTTTCAAAAAGAAAATCTGTTCCAAGCGGTTTATTATAAATCAGTCCCAATACATGTGTGCCTACAAGTACTGTGCGTACACTGTGTGTGTGTGGGGGGGGGGAGCGAGAGACAAGCGGGTGCAGAGCTACACACACAAAAGCACCGCCGCAGATCTTAGTGGATCTCCACCTCGTGTGCGGAGTTTTAATCTGCTTGCATTCAAATGAATCGGGGCATGCAACTGAGCAGCGGATGAGATCTTTCTGGGAGAAATGGGGCCGATCTTGGGGCAGTTGGGCACACGTCAAGCACACTTCACCAGACCTGTGTGTGGGCACAGCCCAGGGAGCTTAATATGCCAGAACCTGCTTGGCTCGAATCTGCTTTGGCGAGGAAACAGCCAGGGGTGGGATTTTTTGTATTGATTTCATTCATCTGGTGCATAAAAGCTGTTGCCTCGTACTCGGCTTTTGGGATGGCAAAGCCTTGGCAGCCGCTGCTTCCCTGGCGAGATGGCTCTTCTTCCTGTGCAGCCCTTCCACCTAGATTTCCTTCCCTGGTGCCCGTCCCACTTTTCATGTGGTGGTGGAGAGTGCCCTCAAGTCATAGCTGGCTTATAGCGACCCCTGGTGGGGTTTTCATGGCAAGAGACTAACAGAGGTGGTTTGGCATTGCCTGCCTCTGCAGCCCTGGTCTTTGTTGCAGGTCTCCCATCCAGTTCCTAACCAAGGCCCACCCTGCTTAGCTTCTGAGATCTGGCTCACCTGGGCTATGCTCATAGACAACCCAATTTTAAGCCATAAGCTATGTTGGAGGTGGGGTGGGGTGGGGTGGGGAGTGGATTTATGCTTCTTGAAGTGACTTTGCAGGCAAGATTCCCAACAGAAGGTGGGGGTCACAGGGCTGTGTGGCGCGAAGGGCATGCCAGTGGGTGCAGCTTTCATCCCCCCACCCCCCCAAAGATGCCATTTCAACACAACGATGCCCCATCCTCTCTGCTGGCTGACCAGCCTGCAGAGTGGTGGGGGATAAGCCTACCAGCGAGCTCTGAAGCTGAGACTCGGGCACGGCATTGCTGGCCCTTGGCACACACGGTCTGTGCATGAAGCCCTGACGTCTGAGAGCCTGAATGAATTAGGCCATTCACTCCCACAGCACTTTGCCTGCGAGCGGATTGCTCTTGAAGAGGGAGGTGTGCCCGTGGGCAGGCAAGCGCGTCTGTGTGTGGGCATGCAGCAACGTGTGCCCGTGGGTGAGGAGGAGCCGTTTGCCACGTCACAGGATTCACTTTCAGGGTCTCTCGCCCCCACACTGCTGGCTGCCTTGTCTGGTGGGCAGATTGCACAGCTCGGTCTGACTTCCGAGGCTCCCAACCACGTCTCCTGGAGTGGGCAGAGCAGGAAACCGGGTTTCTGGGGAGGCGTGGGGGGCACTAGCTGGTCCTGCCCATAAGGAGTTGGTACTCCTTTGCCTTGGATGGGGGGGGGGGAGCCAGCTTCTCCCTCCATCAAGGAACTTGCTGTCCTTAGTTACCAAGCACACTGGTTGTCGGGCGCATGGTATCCATGGCAACCTCCCTGACTCTGATAGGCTCTGCACATTCCAACGGTGTCATTCACAAACTCCTGGCATTATAGGTGAATTGCAGAAGATCATTTCAGGGGAGTGAAGCTGTTATGCATGGGGGGGGGTCTCTCATTGAGGGCAAGGGGGGACTTGAAGATCATCTTGCTCAGCGCTCCTTCTGTCCCCAACACACACCTCTTCCTTTCAAACCAACACCTCTGCACAACAACTGCCCTCCCCGTGAACTGTCTGAATCATTCCCCCCCAGCATGAATCACAGGCCTTCGCACCTCTCCGGCCAGCTGATGGCTGGCAAGTCTGTGGCAGTTTGCAGAACCAAGGTTTGCCCAGGAATGGGGGGGGGGGGCAGAGACTGCATGCCGGTCACCGGCCGCTCCCTCCCCACCCCCTTGCACCTGAAGAGGCTTTCTCCTGAGCCAGCCCTGTCTCCTCTGACTGGTGCTCTTCCGCATCATCTGCTACCTGTGCCTTTGAACTGAAGTGTTTTTTTGTGGGGGGCGGGGGGGACCAGTGAAGCTATGAATCATTTTCCAGCATGGCTCTGAAATTGTGGGAAACAGTCCCTTTCTGCCACTCTAGCCCAGGCTCAGGAAAGAGAGCAGCAACTTTGCTGTCTGGGGAACCTTTAGGCATCAGATCCGGAGGGGAGGAGGCAGGATGAAGCAGGACCCCCCCCAAGCCACACCCCACCCTCTTACTGCGCGTTCCCTGTGCTGCAGCACTCGCCCACCCAGGAATACAGAGCTGTGGGTGTGGCCTCAGGGACCCAAGCCTCCCTCCATTCATTTGCTAGTTTCATGGGTCAAACAAGCTCCAGTGCTGAAAGCACCAAGTCTTGGTGCCACCTCCCCGTCAAGGCCCCAGGCCAGTCCGCTGGCCCCTGTGCAGGTAGAGGGCACCCAGTGGTTCCTGCCCCCTGCTTGGACAACCACCCTCACTTGAGAGATGGCTGCAGGTGCCCTCTCTCCTGGCTCTGTCACAGCTGCCAGGCAATGCCCGCCTACGTGTGCCCACGGTCTGCGGACCTCTCACCGTGAGGGTGCCTTTCCTCCTGGCTGCTGGGATCCATCACTCATCGGCAGCAACACAAGGAAGTCCTCCAGAAGCAAAATGTGTGATTATCTCCAAACTCAAGTTAACAGCTTGATCCTATGCAGAGAGAGGTGGGCCAAAGCCCACCGTGCTCTCAGTTTGCCCCCAGGTTAGCTGGCCACTGACCATCTACATGTTCACAGGCTTTGCAAGATTAGATTGGGAAAAAGGTAAGGAAGGACTTGATCTGTCCAAGATTTATCTAAAAGAGAATGCAAATGGTCACAGCCACCAAGACCTATTTAGCCCACCAGGAAACACACTGTTCTTCCACAGCAGGCCCAGCCAGCACCCACCCTTAGAACGGCCCTTCTTGCGTCCGGAGGAGAAGGGTGGCCCTTGCCCTGCAGGTAATGCAGATCTGGACCCTGCTTTTCCTCATCCTTAGCCAGGCTCTAGAAGAGAAGCAAAAAAGAGTCCAGAAGCGGAAGCAGAGTGGATGGCCCACAGAGAAGTTAAGCAGAGGCCTCTCCATCCCCTGCCCTGTTATTTCGTCAGTCGTAGGAGGGGGCAGAGGAGCGTGTCAGGGCTTCAGCTGGCACACGTGGCGCTGGATTTCTAGCCCAGCCTCCTCTGGGCAGCTAGACTCAGGAGAGCGAGCTTCTTCAGAAGCGGGTCCTCCTCATTTTTAGGAAACAGGGAGGAGGCAGATGGCTGCTGCCTGTGTGAAGAAACAGCAGTTTAAATTCCAGAAGAGACGGGAAGGCAGACACACCTGGGAGGTGGCTAAAGTACCTGGGGGCACCACCCCTCTCTCTGAAAGGGGCAACCCAGGGGACGGCAGCAGTGAAAAAGGCCACGCTGGGGAGGAGTATTAGGAAGGGGGTTGAAAACAAAACAGCCAATATTGTAATGCACGTCGGAGGAGGTGCGGCTTAACCACACATGGTCACTCATATATGGGGGGGGGGAAGATGGTCAATACCCCTCCCACAGACATAGAGGAGACCGAGAGAGAGGCTCATTTGATGGAATCCCTGATGGCCTCAACCATAGGCCTGGCAGAACATCTCCGTCTTACAGGTCCACCTGAAGGAGACAAGATCTTGGCGGGCCCAGGCGTCCTCAGGCAGAGAGCTCCACCCGGTTGGGGCCAGGACCAAAAAGGCCCTGGCCCTGGTTGAGCCCAATCGAGCCTCCCTGGGGCCAGGGACCACCAGAAGGTGCTTACCAGCTGATCTCAGCACCCTCCGGGGAGTCTAGATCTATGGTGCGGCCTCATTTGGAATACAGTGTGCAGTTCTGGTCACCGTTTCTCAAAAAGAGCATTGCAGAGCTGGAAAAAGTACAAAAAAGGGCAAGCAAGATGATGGGGGGTTGGGTCATTGTTCCTTTGAGGAAAGGCTGCAGAGTCTGGGACCTTTTAGTTTAGGAAAAAAGATGACTAAGGGACTCTCTAGACTTGCAGGTTTTTAAAGAGTTGGGTCTGGGTTCCAACTTGAGTTCCATGCAGCTACACCGCAGCTTTGGGGAATGACAGTTAAAAATAAAGGTGAGCCCAAACGGTCATGGGGGGAACCAGACCCAACTCTTTAAAAGCCTGCACGTCTAGAGAGACCCTAAGGGGACGCATGACCGAAGTGTATAACGTAGAGAAAAGGGAATTTAGACATTCTCTCCATAAGGGGTCCATCAGGGGCTACTAGCCACAGCGAGGAAAGGAAAACTCCATCTGCAGAGGCAGCACACCCCTGGAACGCAGGACTAGGGGGCAGCCCCAGGGGGCAGGTCACAGGCGCTGTGCCCTGTACTCTGTGCCCTCCGGGGCAGCTGGTTGGTCTTAGCGTGAGGCAGGTTACTTGACTAGATGGATCCCTAGTCTGAGCCAGCAGGGTCTTCTGATGTCCCCCCACCCAAAGATCTGGCCTGGGGGGGGAGGATCTGCCACCCTGCAGGGCTGCCTCTTTGCCACCACCTGAATGTTTGTAAATAAAGGAAATGCTGCCCAGAAGACAGATGTCTCCCATACTTTCCCCTCCAGAGGAAACTAACCCACTTAAAGGCCACCCAAGGAACTTCACACTGCCTGGAGAAGTGAAAAGAGCAAGAGTCCAGTAGCACCGATAAGACCAACCACCTTTGTGGTCGGGTATGATCTTCTGTGAGTCACAGCTCCCTTCTTCAGATACTGTGACTCACGAAAGCTCCTACCCGACCACAAATGTTGTTAGTCTCAGGGGTGCCACTGGACTCTTGCTCCTTTCTACTGCTACAGCCAGACAAACGCGGCTACCCATCTTGCTCTATTTCCTGGAGAAGCAAAGGGAGCCTAACCATATAGAGACGAGGAGAGAGGCCTTTCTGCTAGGCAGCAAGCCCCCGGGGAGACAGACCCTGCACCCCCAGTCCCAGGGCCTCATCCTTGGCCAGCTCACCGCTCCCTCCACCTGCCTCTCTCTGGGGCTCGGCTCCTAACTCCTCACCCCACCCGGGCACAGCTTCAAAGCTCAGCCAGGAAATGCCACCCCTGCGAGAGAACATCTGCTCCCGCTTGGCGAGCACTCTGGCCTCCTCTGGTGCCTCCATAGGCAAAACCAGGGTGAAGACGGAACTGTTGAGGCGCCAGGGGCTGAGGGCACGTCTGCTGCTACAGCAGGGCTCCCAGGGGTCAAGCCCAGGTTTCACCAGCCAGGCACTAGCCGGATTCCTGCCCCAGCACACAGGAAGCAAACGAGGGCTCCTCGCTTCTGGCTCTGTCTCCAGCGTAAACATCTGGACTTGCAATTCCACGAAGGGCCACAACTTCTGCCAGCCTGGAACCCAGATGGATCGGCAGATGTGCCCAGCATCAGCATGGGTCGGGCAAGGAAGCGTCTTCACTCCGTGGCTGGAGAGAAGCCTCCAGCTGCCTTTAGCGGCAAGAGAAGACGACGCCACCTCTCTCTGCCAGGCAGGGTTCCCACTCCTGGCCGTGCGCAGGCGTTCCCACCTGCACAGAGAGTGCCTGTTGAGTGGGATGCGCTGCCATGCCACACATCCTCTTTCTTGGTTCCACGTTGCCTTGCTTACCACCTCAAACAATCCCCACGCACGTTATTTACAGCCTGCCAGCCCCCACCCCCACATGCCACTGAGCGCAACCTCAGCCAGGCCCATCTCCCCCTCTCTTTCCCCATCAAAGCACGCCGTGGATGGAGGCTGCCCACGCTGAAGGATGCCCCCCCCCCAAGCAGAACGCCTGAAGCTCCAGACAGGGAAGACAGGAGACATGCAAATCCTCAAGACGTCATCACAGCCTGCCCCCAACACCCCCCCCTCCATGTATATGCAGCAGGAAGGGCAAAGCCAGGGGCCACCACTGATGGCTGAGGCCCACAGAGCCCAAGGCTCAGCTCGGAGGTGCATCTTGACGGCTCCAATGGCTCCCTCCTCTGCTGGGGCCAGCACCGCCTGGGCAGTCTACTCAAACCAGAGGGGAAATGGGAGGTGCCTTTGGAGGGCAGGCATGTCATTGGTGCCTCGGCTGCCAGTTGAGCACCCGTGCCAGGTGCAGACTGGCACATTAACAGCCCACTGAAGCAAGCCCCTGTGGCACAGGCCTGATGGCAGGGTTAGCTTCGCCTGGCCCTGGGCCTCACTAGAGATGTCAGGGGCTATGGGGAGAGCCCACACCCACTGTCAGCAGCTACAGCCCAGGGCCCACTCGGCCTACAGCGGAAGGGCCCCTTAGGTCAGATGCTTCTGCTTACCGCCGCCCCCCCCGGGGCAGGATTTCCCCCTCCACTGGGATTTCCTCTGTTAAGAGGTCAGTCCCCGACCCCAAGCACCCAACTATCAAAGGTGGCCCTGACAGGATCCATTGCTCAGAGAGCATCAGGTGACTGCCTGCTGGGAGCATCCTACAAAACCGCCAGGGGTGGCCAGTGCCCCGGCCCCAGTCAACGGCACAGCTGCTCACGGATCTGCAGCTGAGCCGAGGCCTCCAGACATGAGGCAGGCACCGGGCTTGGGCCACCTGGTCCCAGATTTCAGCCATCCTTGCAGTCCTGCACAATGAGGAACCCCGCAGTCCCCGAAGGATGAGTCACCAGCCGTATCTCCCTCGTCTCCTTCCACCCACCACTCCACATGCCAGGTGCCCACCTGCGGCATCCCCCTCTCCAGGGAGGGAGGCGGTGTCATGTTGCCTTACTCCTGAGCATGCAGACTGGGTGAGTGTAGCAGGAGGTGGCATCTGGAAGCTCTTTGCTGCAGACAGGCTGGGGTACCGAAGCGTCCACGTCGTCCCGCTCACCCTGGGAACGCAGCCCTGGCTGCTGCCCGCAAGTCTCTCCAAAGTCCTCAGGAGAACTTTGCCTCATTGAAGGAGATGCCAAGGCCCAGCCCGGCCCCTCTGCCTCGCTCCAAGCCCTTGCTCTCAGCCCAGCTTTGGAAGGCTCTCGGTCCCTGTGGTTGCAGGGAAAGGCTGCAACCACAAGGAAGCTTGCCCTCCTTCCACTCTTTAGCTCCCGTCTCCTAGGAACAAGACTGCCTTACCAAGTCTCCAGAACTGACTACAGAAAGCAGCTGGCAGGCCTTTCCAGTGAGGGGTGGCCCTGATTGGCCACCAAGAAGCCCTCACAATGTCCTCTTGACGGGCTATTGAGCAGATCTGAGCCGACAGTGGGCCTTCAATCCCCACTTGGCAAAGAAACTCCCTGGGCAACTAGTCATTCTCTTGGTAAGGCCTACTCCACAGGGCTGCACTGTTGATAAATTAGGGGAGGGGCATCCACCCCAGCCTGAGCTCTTCAGAGGAAAGGCAGGATAAAGAGATGTGACTGAGAGCCAGGAAAGGCAAAGCCCACCGCACATGTTCAGAGGCCTTCCCCTTTTTTTTTAGCTCTGGCACTGGGAAGAGGGGTGGCGCTGTAGGAACCCGTGAGCTCTGCCTTTGGCACCCTGTGACCTGAAATAGGGTTCTCGGCCAGGAGAGAGACTTAGGGAAAGTGGCCCCAAGGGTACATCGCTCAGATCTGAAGGTGCAGCGTGCAGAGTTCGAATGGGGGAAGAGCCCTGGTTCTGATAGGGCAAAACATGTCCTGCGGCTGGGGAGTCCCCTCAGCCGTTGGAATAAAAACCCTAAAGGTCAGTTCCTGGGAATGACAAAGGTTTGATTACTTTACTTGCTGCCGGGGCGTGTGAAGGGAAATGCGAAGTCTCTCCTGCTGCCTCACAAAAGGGCAGTTTGCTAATGAATCTCCCTGGAGTTGAGTTGAAGAATTCAGATACGGAGGGCATCTTCACCGGAACAAATGATCAACTTATCAGTGCTGATTGACTGATCCTCAGTCTTGGGGTGGGGATTTCAACATGGAAGGAGGGTACTGGAATGGGCTAAGTGGGGTGACACAAGGAGCCCCTGCCTTATCATAGTCCACGCCCACAGCTGGGAAGGCCATACATTCGATCCCCACCAGTCCCTCTGCATTAGCATGAACCTTCCTTTCATGCCTTGGTCTCCTGGGCAGTTTTAGCAATGCTCTTGCCCAGCCAGATGGAATTCCCCCCAATACAGATCAAGCTGCCTTTAATCCAGGGGCCTGTATCAAATACGGCAGAGGCCAGGGCCGACTACTGACACCCCAGAAAGATAAACAAGAGTCCTTGCCAGGAGGTGGATTCAGAAAAAGGAGGGACGAGACGCATCACTGCCGCCGCCTGCTCCTCTCCTAACAGCCATGGAAAAGTCACCGTTGGTGACACCGTTGGTGACACCGTTGGTGAGAAGGACTCTCCATCAGCCTCTGGGAGAGAGGAGATGGGCTTCCCCCAGCCCCAAGTGGGCAATACTAAGGCCAGGGAGCACGTGCCCCTCTCACCAAACCTTGAGCTCCTGTGACCATTCTCCGGATGGGCCCTGCGGCTTCCTGTTCTTTGCCCGGTTCTGGGAACAGCTGGCGGCACAGGCAGCCTCCGCGACAGAGAAACAGACGTGTTGCTATCTCGGGTTTCTTTGCAGACAGGCCAGATGGCACCGTTCAGTACACCTGTCGAGCACCAAATGGCCTTGTGCCTGGCAGAGGGTAGCGAGCAACAGGCAGCTCTAAACAGCACCCTCCAACCAGCGTGGGGAGCCCAGCCCAGCCTGAGACCCTACTCAAGGGAAAGTGCTCCTGTGCCAGTGGATTACTTGTCACATTTGGGGATCAAACAAAGGGGGGCATTCTCAAGCTTCCCCCTTTAAATGTTGTCAGTCTTCAAGATGCTAATGGACTTCTATTTTATGTATTGTCGAAGGCTTTCACGGCCGGAGAACGATGGTTGTTGTGGGTTTTCCGGGCTGTATTGCCGTGGTCTCGGCATTGTAGTTCCTGACGTTTCGCCAGCAGATGTGGCTGGCATCTTCAGAGGTGTAGCACCAAAAGACTGTGTCACTGTGACATGGAGAGATCCCTGCCTTTCAGTGCTACACCTCTGAAGATGCCAGCCACAGCTGCTGGCGAAACGTCAGGAACTACAATGCCGAGACCACGGCAATACAGCCCGGAAAACCCACAACAACCATCGACTTCTATTTTATCTTGCTACAATATACTGACACAGCTGCCCCCCCGGGAATTCCCACTTTCGTACAGGGAAAAGTTGGCAAGAGCACAGCCAGGGGTGGGCTGGAGGGACCTGGGATGCAGAGAAGGCCAGTGGGGCAATATGGCCTTCACATAACCAGAACTGGACTCCTTGAGCTCTCTGACCAAATGTGCGAGGATTTACTCAATAAGGTCAGCTACCCTCTGGCCAGGAGCAGGCTCTGTAGAAACCACCCCCAGCCCCAACACACCTGGGCAGCATGACTGGCAGAAAGGGGGCCTCCCCCTCTGGATCCACACCCCAAAGCCTGAAGGAAGCGCTTAGCAAGAGCCACAAAGGATCGATCATTTGCACTCTTGTCAGGGGGGCTGGGAAAGGAAGGGGGCCTGTGGCGAGGAGGGCCCCGTCCATCCCAGGAAGGTGCACAAGCAGCAGAAAGCGGAGCAGAGCAGAGCTCAGAGCCAGGCAGAGTCCAGAGGCCCCAGTGCGAAAGTAGCACAGAGTGGCTGCCTCTGCTCCATGCCTGGTTGTGCCTGCTGAGCGTGACCCACTGAGGCCCCAGCAGGTCATAAGACAGCAGAAGCCCCTTGCTGGGTGAGACTGTTGGCCCTGCTAGTCCAGCATGGGGGCTCATACACCGGCTAAACAGACGCCCTGGAGGGTCAACCAACAGGACAGGGAGGCAAAGGCCTTCTCCCGACCTTGCCTCCTGGCACTGGGATGCAGAGGTTGACTGCCCTTTACTCACTACAGCCTGCAGCCACCAATGGACCCCTCCTGCTCCTCCTCCTGCCAACGCCCCTTTAAAGCCATCGCTGCTCAGGGCCACCTCCACCAGCCGAGAATCCCCCAGTGTGCTTACCCCTTGCCTGAAGCAGCCTTTCCTTTGGTCTGTCCTCCACCCCACGGTGGAATTTTATAAACTTCTCTCGTGTGCGCCCCCCCTCCCCCACTAGCCATCTTCTTTCTAGGGAAAAGACTGCAGCCTTTCCTGATGGGAAAAGATGCTTCAACCCCCCCCCCATCGTCTTGGTTGCCCCCTCTGCACTTTTCCCAGCTCTGCGAGATTTGAGTGGCAGCACCTTAGAGACCCGCCAGATTCCCAGGCAGGCTGTGAGCTTCTGAGAGCCAAGCTCCCTTCGTCAGATACAAGACTCAGCTCTGCAATACCCCTTTTGAGATGCGCAGCCAGAAGGGCGCACGGCGTGTTCCAGACGAGGCCGCACCTTGGCTCGATACAGGAGCGCTGCAGCACCGGCGGTCTTCCTTTCAGTCCCTTCCCTAATAATCCCCAGCCCGGCGTTTGCCCTTTTCGTCGCTTCTGTACACCGAGTCGACCTTTTCAAGCTCCAGACCGGGCTCAGTTCAAGGCCGGCTACGGCATGCAAAGCCCAGCGTGGCCTCTCCCGCGCCCCGCCCAGCTTCACGGAGCCCGCGGAACTGCCGGCCACGCAGCGAGCGCCGCTCTGCGGTCGGGCGGAACCACGAGCTGCCGCACAGCCGGGGCCTTCTCCGCGAGGGCCCCGCCTCTTGGAAGGGCTGCCTGAGGAGGTCAGGCCGAAGCGCTCCCGGGCCGGAGGAGCCTCCCGGGCCGGCCACCGCGGGGCTCGGGGGAAGGGGCGCCTGGCCGGCTCTTGCGCGCCCGGGGGGCGGCCTCGCCCGGCAGGCACTGGACGGGCGCCGCGCCCAAGCCTCGCGGCCGCTCTGTGAAGGGCGCCTCCGGCCGAGCGCGCAGGGGCTGCGGCTGCCCAGGCAAGAGGAAGAGCTCTGCGCGCCCCGCCCCGCCCCGCCTCCTTATGGAGCCCGCGGAACTGCCGGCCACGCTGCGCCTGCTGGCGGGCCTGCTGCTGCCCTGCGTGGCGCTGCTCTGCCTCCTCAACGGCCTGCTCCTGCTGCGCCGCAGCCCCGCCTGGGGCTGGGGGCGCGGGCGCTGGCGCGGACGGGGGCCCCCCTCGCCGCCCTGGCAGGTGCTCGCCGAGGCGGCGCCCGGCCCGCGGCGCCCGCAGCCCGCCGCGGGCCTCTCCGGCCCCGGGCCCTGCGCCTGCCGCCGGCCTCCGCCCAGGGGCCAGCCCGCCTGCGGGGCGGCGCAGCGGGGAGCCGGCGCCGTCGCCTCTGCCGCCTCCTCCTCCTCCTCGGCCAGCGACCTGGAGAAGCGGCCCATGCCCGTGCCGCCCAACTCGCCGGCGGGCTCCTGGGCGGCCGCGGTGAGTAGCGGGGACGGGACGGGACGGGACGGAGGCTCTCCGGGGCGCCGCGCCGGGGGAGGCTCGCCGGGCATGGGCCGGGGCGGGTCGGGCCCTCTGCGGGGTCTTCTGCGCCCTCGTCCCGCCGGGCTGCAGCGCGCTCTGGCCTTCCCGGAGCCGTCGGGGTGGCGCGGCCTGCCGGGAGGTGCGAGGCGAGTCCCGCTCGGCCGGGTCTCGGAGGGGGCGCCCAGGCCAGCCCTTCCCCAACGCGGCGCCCGCCAGGGGGGCTGAGAGGGCGGGGCCAGGGGGCAGCAGGCCTTCGGATTGGCTGTGTGTGTGTGTGTGTGTGTGTGTGTGTGAGGGACCGTCAAGTCGCCTCCGACCTCTGGCGACCCTATGAATGGAAGACTTCCCAGACGTCCCATCCTTCCCTGACTTGCTCAGATCCTGCGAATTGGAGGACTTCTTTGATGGAGTCGCGCCCTCTCGTTTTAGGGCTTCTGCTTTTCCTAGCATTATTGGCTTTAAATTAGTCAATGGTCTTCACGGTTCAGCTTTCCCATGCATAGGAATGGGGTGAATTAAGGAATGGGGAATACCATCGTGCGGATGACCTCCGTTGGCTGTTCTTCAGCAGCTGCTGCCCGCCACACAAGGAAGGCCGCTGTGTGACTGAAGGGCTCTGTGCCTTCTGAAACACTCGTCCCTTCTGCCTGAAGCTTTGAAGAGTTCCTGCTAGAGATGTGCACAGCCTCACTCCCAGGCGTTGTGTGGTTGCCCACACCCACACACCCCGTGCCAGAATCCCAGAGGTGCTGGCAGGCCTCAAGGGGTTGGGGACCCCTGGCCCAGGCTGCCCCATCCTGCAGGGGGGCATAAATGGGGTGGCTCTGTAGTGTCTTTGGGGCCTTCACTTGATCCAGGGCCACAGAGCTTAGCTAAGGAGGATTTAATGGGGGATCTCCCAGACTGACTTCCACTTTCCATGAGCTCCTCTGCTCTGGTTCCGTCCAGCGACTGGCTGGGAGTGGAGAGGCAACCCCCTTTCCTTTCTGGCTTGTATTCAAAAATGGCTGAGCTGGGGAGCTCAGCTGAGATCCACAATTCTGAGATGTTTCAGGCGGGCAGCCGTCTTGGTCCATAGCAGAAGAGCAAAATTCGGGTCTAGGAGCAGCTTAAAAGACCAGCCAGCTTCCCAGTGGAGGAGCTTTCCAGAGTCAAAGGGGCCCTACGCAGTTCCTGTGACTGCTCTGGGTATTCCTGAACTTGGTGGAAGAGAGGACCCTTGCTGATTTCTTCTCTCATACCAACTCGTGTTGTTGCAGTGTATGTAAGAATTTCACAAAAGGTAGAATGAATGGAAGGTTTGAGATCTCTGTTGCAGACTAACAGCCAAACCAGAGAGGTTCTTGGTCAAAGGTGGGACCCCGGGGAGAAGGGCGGAGCTCCAGCCCTTCTCCCACTGGAAATTCAAGCTGCAGCCGTGTGACTTTGTCTCTCTGGCTGGACGCAATACGAGTCTCTCTCTGAAATAAGAGCGCTGCCGTCAGATTTTGTCTACCATCTTAAAAGGGACCCTTTATCAAGGTGGGAGGGTGGCAACCCCAGAAAAAGCCCAGGAAAGAAGTAGGAGGCTGAAGCGTGCCCCCCTCCTCAAATATCAAGCAGAGCAGTCCATGGGCTGTCTCTGGGTTCCACCCACCATCTTTCTGGAAGTGAATGGGCCAGTTCACTAGCAAAGCCCATCTCTTTGGGTCTGGGTGCCGGTGCCCAAACTGTTGCCCAAGACGGCAGTGGCTCAGTGGACTCTCCCGCCTTGCTCTGCAGGGCGTCCCCGATGGAGCGTGCGGGAGGCAGCACACCAGCACCCAGAGAAAGAAAGCCCCGAGTTGCCGGCCAACGTTCCCGGCCAACTTGCCCCCAGCACCTTTCGAGTACAGCAGCAGCATCCAGCGTGGCGACAGGGCGGCCCAGCTCAACTCTGCCAACTTCACAGCCTCACAGGGGCCAGGCTTGGATTCAGACTTTGGAGCCAGCGCTGGTGAGTGAGCAGCTACTCAGGGCTGCTAAGTGGGGGCTGCGTGTGTCCGTGTCTGGGGACCTCATTTCAAAGAAGGATGTTAGTGGGTTGGAAAGGAATCTGAGGAGGGGTCTACAAGGCAGAGCAAGAGGCTGGGGGGTGGGCGGAGGTAGCTGGGGGCGGGGGCGGGGGCTTGTGATGAGGACCGTTGGCCTGGAGCTGCCAAAAGAAGGAGGGAGAAGTGCTTGCTGCCGGGGAGTGAACGGCCTGCGAAGACTGTGGCTCTGACCATTAGTGCTCCTACCAGCCACAAGCAGTCCAAGCCATGGGTTTTGTAGGCTGGCATCCTAACTGCTCTTGGGAGGGTTTGGGGGGGAGATTTTGCTTCCCACGAGGGTTGGGAAGGAGGTCTCCCCACGTCAGCGTGAGTGGAACACCAGGCCTGGCTGGCTCGCCTGCAGTGGCGCCTCGTCCTCTTGCCTTCTGCTTGTGTCTTGCAGGCGTCTCTGTGCGGATCCTGTCGGATGCTGAAGAGAGTCCCACTGCACCCCTGTGGCACCCCCAGCAGTCGGGCCGGTTTGAGTGGGACTACTATGACCCAAGCTACAAGAGCAACACGCAGCTCCACCGCCACCTGCCTTGCATCTGTGCCAAGCAGTACTGGCTGTAGCACGGGACAGTGGTACGGGCCACGAGAGCAGCCAGGTTGCCTGGCGCTCAGCTTGGTATTTATTTCCTGCAGATGGTTGTCTGGCTGTTAAAAGGGAATTCTCGGAACTGTTGAATGTCTGCAGTTCGGACTGAGGTTTCACACCCCCTGAAACTCACTTTATACCTGGACTGAGGTTTCACGCCCCTTGAAGGTCACTTTGTACACAAAGCTCATGTTGAACGCACAAGGACACAACACTCAGTATCACACTTGCGCCAGAAAATGAACACTGAAGTTAACATGTCGGAGAAGTTATGATGTGGCTACTAGAAGGAGGTGCTTGTCTAAGAAGTGCCTCCTTGAAAGGAAAGGAAGGCAGCGGCCCCCTCCCCAGCACCAGTATGCACATGGCTTCACCCTGCACCTTTGGCCCCTGCTGGCATAACCAGGGTGGAGGGGGAAGAATCACAGAGGTAAGAGCCCAGCAAATACTTGACGTCTTTATCTCTTGTAAAATCTTTCATTAAAGATATTGGAGCTTTTACTCTGGGCTGAGTTGCTCTATATAAGTGCATAAGCGTCCCTGGCTATCAAGGCCCTAGAATGCAGCAGCCAGGGAATGCGGGTTGTTGGCTGCTGTGCCTTGGTGAGAAAGCACGTAGCCCTGAAAGTTGGGCCACTTTCTTTAAGCTGCTTGCCGCATGCTGGCCTCCGGGAGTTGCGTGGCATCATAAAGACATTCTGCTCCAACGATGCAGTTGGGAAAGAGTGTTAGCCAGGGGGGAGAGGGTTCTGTGTGTATTAGCAAGGGATTTGGATGAGTCACGCTGAGTGGCTGTGGCTGACAAGAGCCAGAGTGGAGCTGGGATTTTGTCTGTCCCACAAAGGGCTGAACTCACCTAATTTTTGCCCCCCTTTGGTAGCCACACTTTAAGGCAACTGGGATTTTTCAGCAAGGAGCAGTGTGGATGAGGTGCACGAGGAAGAAGTGTGGGGTGGGAGGCTTGTAAGCCAATGTAGCCACTGGGAGTAGAGGCTTGTCTGCCCAGACACTTGTGTGCGTGTTGGTGGATGAGATGCTAAATGTGCCCAACCACCCAGTTGGCCAGAGAGAGACTTTGTACATGGACCCTCATCTTCTGAAGCAAGGTGCACCAGAAGAAGGAGCGTCTTTTGGAGCCCCCCCCCCCCCCGGGGTAGGAATCCTGGCCACCAAGCCGCCCCCCTTACCAGTACAGGCTTGAGTAATTTTTTTAAGCCAGAATGGTGTGGGACTTTCAGACGCAGTTCTGAGTCACCCTCTGTTTACCTGGCAGAGAAAGGTGGGCCATGATTAATAGAATTATTATTAATTTATAGTCCACCTTTCTCACTGAGATCCAAGGCGGATTACACAGTGCGACATTCATTGAGCAAAGGACAGTAATGGAACAACTGGACATTCAGTGAAAGAGACACTAGGGTATGGTAGCAGAAATTTGAAAAACAAGCATAAAGATTAAATCTTTCTGGAAAAAAAGCCTAACCAATTTACACGGCATGTTTAGCAACATGGCAACTCCCTAGTAGGTGCATGTCTGCATTAGCAGACAGTGCCCAACATAGCAGCGTACAGTCCCTGTCCCTACCGATGCATCTTCTGAGCGACTTCTTACAACACAGTCCTATCATCTGGGTAGAAAGTCCTCCGGAATGATTCAGTCTTGCATAATTTATGGCAGGCCCTGAGAGGGGGGCTTTCCTGACCTCCTCGGGCAGGCCATTCCATAAGGTGGGGGCCACCACCGAGACGGCACGTGCACAGGCAGCCGTTGCAAGGCGGTGTCTGCAGAGTCCGGGCCCTGCCCTAGAGACCAGCTTCCCTGCCAGATTCCAAAAAAGGGCTGGTCTTTTGGGGCCTTCTGAGGGCTGCTGAAAGAGAGCAGCTTCTGGCCCTCACCCCAAGGCCCAAACCAGGCAACTTGCTGGGTGGGCCATGAGGTGGACAATGCTGCTACCCCACTATGGTCCGGCTGAGCACTGTCCCCCGATTGTGCGTGTGCGTGCGTGCGGGGGGGGGGGCGGTCCTCTGGGTCCTCAGCCCTGAAAGGGGCAAGAGACACAGGCACCGCCTGTATTTTCTTTGAGGGCTAATGGCCCCATTTCAAGATGCCAACCAAACCCCTCCATGGGCATACCCCACAGCAAATACAGCTTAGCCCTTGGGAGGGGGGAGGGGTGGTGCTAGTAATTCCTGCTGGCGACGAGGCTTGAGTATTGCAGAATCCCAAGAGATGCTTGCTTTGAGTGTGTTTCGGTTGCTGGGGTAGAGGGTACAAAATATTGGGCCAACAACAGTCAGTTAACTGGAGCAGAGCCCTCCATATTTCTACATCAGCAGGAGAGCATCTGGGTTTCTGAAAACCAGAAACAATTACCTCTGCACCTTCCAGTGAACTGGAATCGAATCCTAACCTTGTGAATTAAGCTCTTAAGAGAAGAGAACTGCAAGCTACTTTTTCTTCTTGCTGGGGCCGCCCTTAGTCGGTTGCAACCTGGGGGGGGGGCAGTTCTAGTCACTGTGGAACTGGAAAAGATGCTGCAGAGCTGCGGACTCGGGGACCAAGACGGTTACGGGATTAGTGCTGCTTTCTTAGGAGGGAAGGCTGAACAGTGAGGGCGCTTTACACACATGCGTATAAAAAAAACCAAGAGGGGGGAGGTTCAGGGACTGGAAGTGTGTTTATATTTGCCTTAACTTCCCCTACCACCAAACACACACACACACACACTACAATGCATGTTCGTATTCATCTGCACAGGAGAACCAGGTACAGTGGGTTTGTCAGTCAACTGGTCTGCTAGGGCACATTCTGCCCTGCATTAAGCAAGAGATGTTTGGTGGGTTCAAGGCCCACAGAGACCAGATCATGCCTGGTTGTTGATCAGTTTGGAGACGAGACTCACTGATGAGCATTATAAAGATTCTATGTTGAATATAATGAACATCTGTCTGGGGTGTGGGTGAAATTTAAACTCCACTCTTTTTTTGTTTTCCCATTGTCCCTCAAACCTGCAGGTTCTCCTGCCTTTGTAGAAGTCCTCCCCTCTGCGCCTGGCCTCATTCACTGGTCCTATCAATCCTCACTGGGGCAAGGTTCAAAATTAGATACACTAATTCAGGATGGTAAAAACCAAAGCAGATTGTGAACAGCTCCCGGAAGACCTTTCTAAAAGGCGTGGATGAGCTATGATGTAGCTAATGAATTTCAATGAACACTGGAATCATTTTGGGGGAAAACCTAATACATGCAGATGTGTCTGAATTGGCGGAAACAGAAAGATCTCGTGGTTGCAGGAAGCTGGATGGAAATACTGGTGTTGAGGTGTGTGTGAAAAAAGTAAACTCTGTGCTGAGGATTATTAGGAAAGGGATTGAATATAAAACAGCCAGTATTATAATGCCTGTACATAAATCTATGGCATGGCCTCATTTAGAACAATGTGTACAGTTTGGTTGCCGTCTCTCAAAAAAGATACTGCCCAGCTGAAGGACACCCAAGATGATCAAGGAGCTGAAGCACCTTTTAGATGAGGAAATGCCGGCGAGCCCAGGACCTTTCAGTCTAGAAGACTGCTCAGAGGAGACCTGATAGGCCCGGGGTGGAGAAAGTGGATAGCGGGGGCTTTTTCTCCTGCTCCCCAACAAGACCAGACGGCAGCTCCCCTGCTGGACCAGACGGTCTGAACCAGGAAGAGCTGTGTTCTCAACACACAGAAATTGTAGCTGATAGTAGAGCAGGGGCACCAAACTCGCCCTGCTTTTATGCAGACACACAACAAAGGGGGCAGCAACAAGCAGAGCCGGGATTGCTGTGCGGATGTCATTTCCGCAGGCTGCCGAGGGCATCTTTTCCACACCTCTCTCTCTCGTGCTACAAAAACGTTAATGACTCCTTTTCACAGATCTCACCTAGCACCTATCGCACCGTCTTGCAAGCGCCATAAATTAATTATGCCTTGTCGGAAGTGCTTCTTTTGGTCACAGGCCCAACTTCTGTCAGCTTCCCTAGGTGTCAACAAGTTTATTATGTAAGAGAAACTTTCTCCCCTCCCCAATAGGGACCCAAAGCAGCTTTCGTTGTTCTCCTCTCCTTCATTTATCCTCAGAAGAACCCTGTGAAGTGGGCTCGGCTGAAAGTGTGTGACTGGCCCCAGGTCCCCCAGCGCAATTCCATGGGGGAGATGACAGCCTAGGTCTCCCAGCTCTGAGCTGTATTCGGTGGAGGTTAAAAAGCAGTGCAAGACTGCTGCTGAGCCAAGCAGCCAGCACAGAAATATTTCATGGTGGGAGGAGAACCTGTCCCAAGGATGCCCCTAGAAGCAGCATGACTACAGCAGGTGTCTTAGCCCCACTGGATCTCCTAGCAGCTCAGCGCATAACACCACAGCGCTAGTGTTAGTGCACACGAAGAACATGTTTAGAAGGCACTGAAGTTAATTTTTTAACCTTTTCTATAAGTTGTACTGCAATTGTAAGAGTCTGTTATGAATTTTTATTCTATGTGTACAAACAGCTGCAAAGTGCGTGAACTATCAATAAAACAGTGGTGCCTGCACATCTAGAGCAAATCCAGATGTCAGGTTCTGGCAGTTAGATCCCCATAGTACTCCACTGTACACACTCCATTGTATGAGTTAAAGTAACTTTATTAGAGATCCATCAGTATCAGCGTCCTCAGACAAGGTCATTGGCAGAAGTGATGTATGGGAGTGTGGAGGGGTCAGTTATAGGGAAATCCTCCGCCTTTGGAATAAGGACGGTTGAGATTCTGGCACGAAGGGGTCAGGGTGGGGGGGACTGGAGGAGAGAAGCAAAAACGAAGTCATTTTCAGTTCCCAGGCTCAGCCGGCCTTCAAGGACACTCTCTCAGGCAGCTGTGAAAACGAAAGTAGATACCACCTGCGAGATAAGCAACTCCCAGCCAAACAGGCTATCAATAGGCAACTTCGTGTGCCCTCAGAGGATCATTACCCAGCAGAGAACACAGAAAATACTCATGGCAGGTATGTAGACACACATACGACACCAGACATTACATGTTCCAGCTCCATACCCATTGCAATTACCATAGAATTATAGGGTTGGAAGGGACCTCTAGGATCATCTAGTCCAACCCCCTGCACAATGCAGGAAATTCACAACTACCCCCCCTCACCCCGACTGCCCCAGAGACCCCTGCTCCATGCCCAGAAGATGGCAAAACACCTCTAGGATCCCTAGCCAAATTGGCCTGGGGAAAATTGCTTCCTGACCTCAGGGTGGTGATTGGCCTTACACTGGGCATGTAAGGAGCCACGAGAACTAAGCACTGATGTAATCCATTCTGCCCTCCCCCTCATGATCTGCCCAGGTTCACAGAATCAGCATTGCTGTCAGATGGCCATTTAGCCCCTGCTTAAAAACCACCGAAAGGAGAGCCCCCCCATCTCCCAAGGAAACCTGTTCTACTGAGGGACCACTCTCTCAGAAGTTCTCCCTAATGTTTAGCCAAAAACCCTTTTAATTTCAAGCCATTTGGTTCTGGTCCGACCTTCTGGGGCAGTGGAAAACGACTCTGCGCCATCCTCTGTATGACGGCCCTTCAAGTACTTGAAGATGGTTATCCTATCCCCTCTCAGTCGTCTCCTCTCCAGGCTAAACATTCCGAGCTCCTTCAGCCTTTCCTCACAGGACTTGGTCTCCAGACCCCTCACCACCTTCATTGCCCTCCTCTGGACATGTTCCAGCTTGTCGGCATCCTTCTTAAATTGTGGTGCCCAAAACTGAACTCACTACTCTTAAGTGAGGTCTAAGCAGAGCAGAGCAGAGCGATCCTATCACTCTGCGTGATCTGGACTCCACGCTTCTGTTGATACAGCCCTACACCGCATTTGCCTTTTTAGTGACTCATGTTCAGTGTATGGTCTACCAAGACCCCTAGATCCTTTTCTCCCCCATCCTGTACTTATGCCTTTGCAACCATGACAGGGCAGCCAAGTCCCTGTCCACAAGAGGGTCACCAGGAGCGTAGGGATCCTGTCTTGCTCCCCCCCCGCGGGATGTGCCTTCTGCCTCCCCAGGTGCCGTGCTAGTGCATGCTTCCGATGAGGCTGCCTCACTCAGCTGCAAGTGTCTCTCGTCCGTAATTGTAGGTCGTGGTGTGGCCCATGAAGCATCAGTAACAAGGAAGGAGGCACTAGCTGTTCAGCTCTGGGAGTTCTTCAGGGAAAGAACTATTGTAAAGACACAAACAAAACAACACCAAGCCCTATTCCTAGAAGATTACAGTGGAGTCCATGAAATTATAATAATTGGTCTGGAGGCGGAATTCAGCCACTCAGTGACAAAAAACAAGGAACACAGAGAAGGGAATCTAAGCTGGAAGACAATGAGTGCAAAACATGACTTATTAATTGCAAGCAGCTCCTGCCTCGAAATTGCATTCTGCAAAACTCAAGGCATTTTCTGCGTATTCTAGAAACATTTAAAATGGGCTTTTGTGTTTAGACTGTGAAGACTCATTGACTCTTATGCTGTTCGTTTGTTTTATGGTCTTGTGCCCTGCAATTTATCCCTTACGGGTGGCAAACACCACTAGGAATTTCTCCTATTCATGCTCTCCCAGAACACATTTAAACTCTATACTGAAGTCCCTGCTGAATCATTCCTTTAAGTCAGGCACCAGGCGGGGCTATTGAAGTTCAGTAAAGTTATCTGGTTATTCAGCAAGAGCAGCAGTTAGTAAATTCTTACGCAGAAGTTGGGCCGTAGCCAAGGTGCTCCCACCTTTTCCTACTAACTAGAACCACGATTCCTAAAGCAGCACGGGCAAGAGCAAGATCCCCAAATGGAATTCAGGCATCTCTGCTTCTCGTGAGATTGAGACTGGGATGTACTTTATGACCAAATTCTTCAGCCTGTATAAATGTGAACAGAGAATGTTTGCATAATTTCTCTCACCATCTATAATTCAGCATTTTAAAAACACTGGCTAGTTACAGAAAGGGTAACATTCTTATTTCGCTACCCCTCTTAACTTCTAGCAGGGGCTGTCCACACACTGTCAGTATATTCAGAACAAACTGAATTCTGTACTTTTCAGCAGCCCATGAGCTCCGGCCCCTCAGAAGCCAAGTCTCATTCACTGCAGTGGCTTGAGAACTGGGACAGAAGTCAAGACGCCCCTGGGGCTCACATGAACACAGAAGCTGCCTTACACCAGTCACAGTTTTGTCTTCTCAAACCTTCTGCATGCCAAGCAGACACTCTAAAGCTGAGCCACAGTCCCTCAGGCCACGTCTCTGCTGGGAGCTCACTGGATATCCTCTGGCAAGCCATTTTTTTCCAACATCTGCCCTTAATCTCTAAGAGGGGATACCCGATTTACCTGTACGTGGTGACTGAAATACCTGTGGATCAATGCAGAAGGCTTTGAATGTTTTATAGACAAGCAACTGGCAAGTATTATTGACCCAGACTGGCAAGGGAATGGACCGCCCATTGTAGGGGGTTGGAATAAAACTGGAAGCCTGAGTTTATCCTCTGGGAGTGCTGGAGAGCAGAGGAACCCTAACACTAACCCAGCCGACTACAACAGGGAAAGCTGACCTGTCTTCTCTTTCTCTAGCCAGATGGGTGAGGGCATTTCCCTCAAATAACAGTCGCGTAAGCAGAGGTGGGGATCCCACCCCCAACAGGGGGCCTGGTGTCTCCACACAAGAAGAGGGCCTGTTGCCCAATTAAAGGCTGTAGGAAGAAGGTATTAGCGAATCTCTGAAGGCTCTACATGACTTACAGGGGAAGCACAAACACTGGGCTTCAAGCATATGCAGAGAGCCACTCTGCCAAAGGCCAGGATGAATGACAGCATCTCTAGGAAAGGACTACAAGGAAGAAAGGCAAGACCATCTTGAAGTTATGGGATTTTTTTTTATTTTTATGGATTTTTAAATTATTTTTTTACAGGCTATTGTTGTACCCATTGCTAAAGCTGCTGATTCTGCCATAAACTAGAACAGAAATTTCCCAGAAGTCGAGTCAGTTCCCAGTCTCATTAACTGCCTCTCTGCCTCCCCAACCAGCCAACCAACCAACCAACGGCCTTTGTATGTGCAGCAGACAGAGCCTGACACACAGCTACACGGGTCTGACCAAGGAATGAAGAAGCCAGGAGTCCACTGACCACTGGAGGTGCCCTGTACAACGTGGCTGTCCAGGAGTTTGGTCCACTGGGGCAGCACATTAACCATAGAGATCGTCATCGTTGTCTTCACTGTAAACATTCCCACCACCGCTGCCACCTGTGCCTTGGCTGGGTCCGGCACCACCCTGGTTTCCTGATGGGAATCTACAAGCAGCAGCCCAGGGAGAAGAGGCACAATTAGATATAATTAGTGAACAGCACCAGGCCCCCACCGTAAAGAACACAGAGCGAAGGATGCACCACAAGAGGTCCCAAACCAAATAAATGCCTCCCAGCCCCTCCTGGTAGGGGACAGAAAATCCCACCACCATTTCTCAGCCTCTCACAGCTCTCACTTTGAAGGGGCAAAGAAAACATGGGGGGGGGGGTGTTAAATTTGCCCCCATCCTCACCTCCAGACAAGCTTCCCACCCTTATACAAGCAAGGAGCCACAAGAGGGAGAAGAGACCTCCCTAGGTAAGTAGCTTGAAGGGGACCTGGATGGTTATGAAGGGTGCTCAGCACTGCTCAACAAAGGCGAAAAAAGAGCAGAGCGGGATCGGACAGAGAGGACGGACTGCCACTAAATCACGGCACCTGGGGGGGGGGGACTGGCGCTGGCCCCCGCCAAAGCGCATGGCCTCCACTGCCGTTCAGCCCGACCACTCAGTGCCAATCCCTCACCATCCCTCCCTGCTCCGTCCATCTTGCTGCCCACTAGAAGATCATGAGCCAGGAAGCCCTCTGCCTGTGTGCAACACCTGACAGACTGCTGGTGCTACACAAGGGGGGAAAGCAGCTGTGAAAGGGGCAGAAGGACAAGATGCCCCTGACGCTGCCCACATGTCTTGGACTCTTCCAGAAACACGTATTTATTGCAGGATAGCTGCAATTGGGACCAAAACAACCCCTTGGGAAGAGACTGTCAGGCTGCCTGCTAGGCCAACCTGCTTACCTGAAGCTGCCGAAGCCCCGGCTCTGCTGGAGGGTCTGTGCGAACATCTCGTATTTGCGGATATCGTTGTCGCTGACCGAACGCCGGGCAAAGCGCATGGCCTCCTCAAAGTGATCACGCCGGATCTCAGGGACTGGGTCCTCCTCCTCCACTTCCTAGGCCGGCAAAACCACAGCTCTTACCACAAGGTGCCAACTGCAGCCAGGTGCCACAAGACCCGATCCCCACCAGTCCAGGCTCTGCTGCAGGCAACCACCGGGGCACAAACACTCACCATGGCTGAAGGGTTGGTCTGCCTCTCTCGCTCCCGCTTTATCTCACTTTCAATTGCCTCCCGGATGGCCAGCTTGCAGGCTCGTTGGCAAATCTCTGTCAGATCAGCTCCCGAGAAGCCGTTGGTCATTTTAGCCAGGAACTCCAAATCCACATCCTGAAGAAACAAGGCAGGCTCTGCGTCACACATCCTTCTCCAGCCGACAGAAACAAGCAACTCTAGTTCCCCACGACAGCACCAAGAGACCCAGCCTTCCAATAGCTCACCAACAATCTGAAAGATCAGCCAGCCAAAAATCTGGCAGGGTGGCTGACCAACCAGGAACAACTCCAAGTAGTTACACAGTGGGTAGCGGGGGGGGGGGGGGGCAGGGCACACATTTAGGTAAGCTCCCCTCAGCAGCCTGACTGGCCTTTGGACGGTGTCAGCAGTGGGGAAGGAAACGCAGAACTGCCCCACGCGCCCAGTGGAAGGGAGCACAAGGGGGGGGGGGGAGGCCCAGGAGTTCTCCCTTTACTGCACCGCTGGAAGGCAGACGTCACCCGGTCCTGTGCTTGAAGCCAGAGCTGCATTTTGCTATAGGTACTGAAATCCTCAAGGGCGCTTAGAAGGCAGAATGGAAGTAGCTTAGCGTTGAAATGCCCAGTGGGAGGAGGGGAGGAAGGCACAGGAAATTCAGGAGGAAACCACTCTCCGCTCTCTCCCTGTTCCCCAGACAGCTTTTCAAAAGAGAAAAGTTGGCTATTTCAGAAACACGGAAACAACTACAATGAAATGTTTTCTCTTTCAGAATGCGGGTGGAATGCTCTTTAGGGGATGTGCAACTAGATCCTGCCTATCCAATACAACGCCTGGTATTTCCTGTATCAGATCGGAAATATCTGACACTGTCAAAGGCTTTCTTGGTTCTCCCCGAGACCACTACTTTTCTCCCGATAACAAAACTTGTGGTATGGTATGAGCTGAAGATCTGAAGAAGTGAGCTGTGACTCACGAAAGCCTATACCCTACCAGAAATTTTGTTAGTCTTAAAGGTCTCTTTTCTACTGATACAGACAGATTAACAGGGCTACCCATCTTGATCTGGAAATATCCAGGCTCAGGCTGAGAGGTTTTTGTTGTTCACAGCTGGTTCATGGTGCAACAGCCCTTTAAACTTTCAAGGGCCATTCTTTTCAAAGGGAAGACCAGACTGTGAACTCTGGGGGGCAGGTCGACCCCCCAATGAAAATAACAATCCATGAAAGTTCAAAGGGACAGCTAAGGGCCCTTGTGCACCCTCTGTTACTGGTGGCAAAATTACTATTTTGTATGGGAAAGGCAGGAAGGTTTAATTAAATACTGGGAATAGCATTCCAATATTTCTGGAATGACTGAAAACAATAATGCCTTTTCCAACGTTCCAAAAAAGAATTAAAAAATAATTTTGCAAGTGCCCGCCCCAACGCTCTTTATTCTCTGAAAATATATCATGAGAAGGTGTTTATGGCCAGGCAATCTATGAAGCATGATCATTTCTATATATGCATTAGACAAACAACGTCGTAAAGAGAGATCTATTGTTAAATATGATAAATTCTATTCATAATATAATATGTGTATAATGATCACACTGTCCAGTGTTCTCAATGTTACTTACTCTAAAGCTAAATATGCTGCTCGTCCTATAGCGGCTGCATGGAATTGTTTATCCTAATTAACACATTTTGTTTACTACAAAGTTTGTGTTTTCTGTTTCCAATTTTTATTTTTTCCTATTTTCAACTTTTTTGGTTGTAGAAAACCATGGTATTTATACTTTTAAATTGCATTAAATATACCAAAGAGTACAATTTTATATATTAATTTATAAATTACACAGTTTGTTGGTACAGAAATAAGTTTAGAGCTAATTAGTATTGCATATATTTACACATACACCCCATTCTATTTTTTTATGGAACAGAAAGAGCCCCCGTTTCCTTTTTTACTTCTAAGTTAGTACTAACTGGCAGCAGAGCTGTTTGTGCATGCAGAGCAAAGCAATGCATAGAAAGAGACATGTAGCATTTTAGTGACCGCCTGCATCTTAAAAATTGATAGGACTTCCTTCAGGGCTACAACAAAATTTCACTGTGGCCGAGCTTTGGCCTGCAGGCGACTGCTGACCTGGAACGTGCTTTCATCTAAACAGACACCCAGGAGAAGGGCTGGTTTCCCCCAGAAACAAGACAGATATTTGTGTCAGCACAAACTTACCTTCGCCACAGGTGATTTCCGCAGGTTGGCCTTTAGGATGGCCACACGGGACTTCTCATCAGGCAGGGGGATGTAAATCAGCTGGTCCAAGCGCCCAGGTCGCAAGATGGCAGGGTCAATGATATCCGGCCGGTTGGTGGCACCAATGATGAAGACGTTCTTCTTGGTCGACATGCCATCCATCTCTGTCAGAATCTGGTTGATGACTCTATCTGCAGCTCCACCCCCATCTCCAATGTTGCCGCCACGGGCCTTGGCAATGGAGTCCAGCTCATCAAAGAACAGCACGCAGGGAGCTGCTTGGCGGGCCTGCACAAGGGGAGGACAGCTCAATTCCTAGGACTCACAAGCAGGAAGCCTTTCCCAGAGATGCTGAACAGTCACTGGAAGTTCTGACCACATGGACAATCTCCTCTGGGGAAATCCCTGCCACAGGAGGGTTCCTTCATCACACCTGGTCCTCTAAAGGGTGCTTCCATGCAACCCTCCATCTGAGAGCTCCTGCAGGCACTTTATAATATACAGGTCCACTTGGCTAGCTTCCTACACTCACCGTACCTAAAATGAGGGCTCGTACTTGCCTTCAGGACAGCACAGTCAGAGTCCACTCTATGATGGACATGTCTAAAGGACATCAGCAGAAGGAGTTTCTGACACAGGTTTCTGACAAAAACATGCAAGGAAAGTAAGACCTGTCTCCAAGTATGAAAGAAGACTGTGGCCAGAGGTTCTGTAAGCAGGGAGGGCAGACTGGGAGGAGCACTGCTGCTAGCTGCTAACACGGGAAGCTGCACTTTTGTTTGCCCTACCTGTCTCTAGGTATCAGCACCGGGTGTGGCCAGGTGGTGCTCCAGCCCTGTGGCCTCAGATTATCGGCATGTTAGATCCAGGTCTGGCCCAAGATAGAGCCTGATTATTTTGTTTGCTTTATTTAATTTTTTTCCTATTGTATGCAATTATATTTTCTCCCTATTGTTGTAACCCACTTTAAGTCCCTTTGGGTAGAAATATCCCAGCTAAAACCCCAAGGATGATTCGGTTTCGTTTTCCCGGCCATGTCGGACGCTCCTCTCCGCAGGTCCGGGAGGAAGCGGCCAAGCAGCCTGACCGGGTGGTTGACCTGCGAGGGTTAACCCCCAGGACTCCCAGGTAGGGGGTCAGGGTCCGGAGCGCTGCGGAAAGAGCCCCCTGAAGTCGATCCAGGGGGTAAATAGCCCGTCTGCTCCTACGGAGGCTGGCAGACTTGCGCAGCACATCGCGTGCTGCCGGGCCACGGAGAACGGCAACAAGCAGATTTAAGGTGAAAAGCCTGTAAGTAAGCGGATCCCTTCTGTCATTTCAAGCGTATGCAAAGGATTGGTGGGAGTTGAAGCTTAAGAAGGCTCGGATATCTTCCCCTTCACTGAGTTTTGGAACTTAGTTGGCGGACTCCCCCCCCCCCCCACTAAGATGGCGACGAAAAAGCAGAGCCCTGCTGTGGGCAAATCGGTTTCGGCTGCGTTGCAGGGGAAGGGAGAGACTCTTGAAGAGGTGGTTAAACGGTCGGTCGTTGAAGCTATGAAGCCCTTTGTTGATAAGCTAAATGAAATCGGACAAAGGGTTGGCTCAGTTGAAAACGAAGTGAAAACCATTAAAGACGTAGCGTCTGGGGCAGAGCAGTCTGCTCGGGAAAACCCAGCACTCATGAAAGCAACAAACAAAGAAGTAAAGCTTTTGGAGAATCAATTGATAGGGTTACAAGTGGATCGTGCTCAGACAGTATTGCGTTTACAGAACGTGAAGGAAATTTAAAGGATTTGGTGTCGGAACTTTTGGCATCATTCGCAAAGGCAACTAAAGAAGAGTTAAAAAGCGATATTCTGGAAGTCCGTCGGACATCTTCAAAATATGCAACGAAGCGTCAGCTGCCTCGCGAGATTATTATTGACTTTTCATGTAAGAAGACTCGGGACACCATTTTATACAATTCAACTAATGTGAACTTGGACTTTCTTGGCAACAAGGTTAAGATATTGAAGGACGTTCCATTTTTAGCTCGGAAAAGAAGATTCAAATACAAAAGGTTTGCAGCTCTTCTGAGAAAGCGTGATATAAAATACAAATGGTTATTTCTGGAAGGCATCTGGTTTAGATATAAAGACCAAGCCTACAAGATAATATCGGAAGTACAGCTGAGGGATTTTGTGTTTAATCATCAAGAGTTCGAGCAAGAAGAAGATCCAGAATCTGAAGAGGGAAGTGGGGAGGAGGGAGTGAGCGCAGCTATTGTAGCTGTTCAAAGAGAACTGAGACCGAGACGCGGGGGGTGGGGGGGGGAGAAGACCTGATCCTGACTGTAGTTCGTATCTTATAAGATCTACCAATCTAATAGCATATTAGAAAGTTTAACTTTAAATAACTGTATTATGAAGGGAATTCAATACTTGTAGTTGTAGTCTGTGTTCTTATGTTGTTTTTTCCCTCCTCCCTTGTTTCCTTTTTCTGTTTGTAGTTTTGATGTTAGTAATTAAAATAAAAATTAAAAAAAAATAAAACCTGCCCCCAAGAGGATCATAGCATAACACAGGTTCTGTTGTTTGAACCAGTCCTCTTCTCCCACTCCCTGGCATATATTCTGCTTCCGAATGTTTCAGATGTAACTCGAGCTCCTTGCAGTCTTAATTGCCACAAGGGGGCAGCATCCACCTGTACTCGTCTAAGGCAGACTGAACAGGTCCGAAGACCAGTCTGGCAACAGGACAGCCTAAGACCCCCCAAAAGGGGGGGGATCCGCCAGCCTCTGGAGCGTGCAGAGGGCTTCCCAGCTCTAATGCCTGGATTCCCAGTTCGGCTGCTCATCCAGGCACCCTGGCCCAAAACCTTACAAAACTTATTATTAGTCATCTTGGAGATGACCCCTGTGTTATCAGGAAAAATTCTGATGGTGTGGCTGGAGTGGGCTCAGCTCATATACATACAGGGTAGTGACCCACCGGCAGCTTTATACTGGAAGTGTGCGGCAGCAGTGAAAGATGATTCATGCTGCAAAAGGAACCTTGGCGTTTACTGGCTGCCATCTTCAACTGGTCAAGCTGATCCCTCAAACCCTTTTGGCTCAAGGCCAAGAGCCTTTCTCGCCACTCATCCTGCTTGTCAGACAACTTGCTTACTACGTATGGACAATTTCAGCAGCCCTTCCTAGCTGAGCAGTGAAGCTGTAGATGGACCAGGACGACTGATTTAGAGTTGTCTTGGGTATTCCTCATCATGACTGGCGCTCTCTCAATGGCTGAAAAGGTACGCTTACACTCAACCCACCAAGAGGTAAGGTTTCACCTTGGCTCCAACACACGTGGACTGGAGGTGATTAGCCATATCCATATCTGTCAGGAACAGAGGCTTATTTGCAACAGCTTGAAGTCTTTAAACAACTGGCCACGGAAAGCTTAAACAACAGAAGTCAAACCAACTGATGAATTGGTCTACAGAAACCACGATTTGCTATGAACCACTGAACAGATTCTCCATGACCACCGGTCACAACAGAGCTGATTACCCAGGGTGGCTACCACCCCCTCTTGTGTGCTTTTGAGATTCAAAGCACGATCTCACTTACTGCCAGTGGAAACGGGGAGTGATCCACGAGAGGAAATCAGTCTGATTTAGCACTAGAATTCCTCTGTAAAGAGTCGCTCTCTAGGAAATTTAAGAGTTAGCGCGTCGAAACTTACCTTGTCGAAAATCTCACGCACGTTGGCCTCCGATTCTCCAAACCACATGGTAAGCAGCTCTGGACCCTTGATAGAAATGAAGTTGGCCTGACATTCGTTGGCAATGGCTTTGGCCAGCAGCGTCTTCCCGCAGCCAGGAGGCCCATAGAACAGCACTCCTTTGGAGGGAGTCATGCCAAACTTGAGGAATTTGTCGGGATGCTCTACTGGATACTGGAGAAAGGAGGATTTGGATTATATTTTTATGCTGCCTCACTGCTCCGAGAGAGAGATCGGCAGCTCGGACTGTAACCAACAGAGATGGGCATGGTTGTAGAGGACTGGGAGATTACTTCACAGAAAGTAATGCCTGAGGCTGCAGAGGCACAACATCTGGCCCAAGGCAAGAGCCACCCCCCCAAGTACTTTATTTCTAGTATCATACAGAACATTGTATTTCTAGTACAGTACAGAACATGTACTGAAGTTACCACTCTTACACGTTAGAGGTCCTTGTTGGACTGTGTGTTATTGTTTTACTGCTTTATTATGGTTTTATTTTATATATATAGTATTTTATGCATATGTATGTATATTTATGTATAGTATATTGTTGTAATAGTTATTATAGGATAACATAACATTCAATTTATATTATCGCCCCTCAACTTAACGCCCACTCAGATCGATTTATAAAGTATGCCATTCTTATCCCCACAACAAAACACCCTGTGAGGTGGGTGGGGCTGAGAGAGCTCTGAGAGAGCCGTGATTGAGCCAAGGTCACCCAGCTGGCTTCAAGCAGAGGAGTGGGGGAATCAAACTTGGCTCTCCAGATTAGAGTCCCGCGCTCTTAACCACTACATCAAACTGGCTCTTGTTGACATTGTGAGCTGCCCTGAGTTCGCCTGCAGGGAGGGCAAGATATAAACCCAATATACAAATATAAAATAAATAAATTCATCTCCCTTACAGCAGAAGCCAGGTTACTTCTCAGCCTTAAACTAGCCTCCATGGCAAGGGGGCCTGCAAGCAGGGCAAGATCCAATAATGAACTAGCAACTAACTCATATGACGAAATATACAAGCACATACCAAGAACACAAAAGCCATACAAAAATAATCCTGCAACAGTAAAAAGATGCCTCTACAAACGGACAAATCAACATATTGATGGCCACCGTTATGAATGAAGCGCTTCCCCCAGAACGTTTAGAAAGCCACAGCTTTTAGAAATGTAGACAAAGCTCACAGGTGTTTTTCCTGGCTAAAGGAATCAACCCAAACCTACAGGGCACATGACAAGCCATCTGAATTTGCAGGCAAAACTGGCAGGCCTTAGAACAGAACCACGGACACCAGGCATGCTCAGCTGCCAAGAGAATGCTCCAAAGCCTTTGCTCCTCTGGTGCCCAGAGTGGGGGGCAATCCTTAATCCAACCCCCTCCCTGCCAGTCCACCAAAGGGACTTGCACCTCCAAGATTACAGATCAAGCTCAGAGAGATCTGGTGACCCAGTTCGCCTGGCAGCTTCTGCCACACTCGGTCAATTTACATTTTGAAGACCCCCCCCTAGTGCTGAGGATCCCAACCTTGCTGAGCCTGGGGGCATTTTGGGAAATTCTGAGAAAGGGCAGCAGGCGCCACCTGGGGAGCACTTTAAATACACGACACCTGAGCCAAAAGTGTCTTTGTTTAAATTTATTTATAGAGGAAAATATGAACCAGAGAAATGGGGAGGAAGAGTAAGTAAAAAGGAAATGGTCATGGAGCAGGGAGGGGTCAGTGGGGGTGTGTGGGGAGGGGGTAGTTGTGAATGTCCTGCATTGTGCCGGGATTGGACTAGATGGCCCTAGAGGCCCCTTCCAACCCTACGATTCTATGAAAAAACAGAAGAAGTGAAAGTGAGCTGGAGGAGGACAAATAGGTAAAGGACGCTTGAAGAGGGAGAGAAAGAGGTCGGGAAGTGGGGGAGCAAGCAGGCACCAGGAGACCCCTGGGTGGACTCTGCGTCAGGAATCACCACATTAATGAAATGGGAGGTGCTGCGCCACAAGGTTAAATGAACACTGCGCTCAATGTTTCTTGCCACTCGCAAATCCATAAAGATTTCAGCGTAACTGACAAAGCAACGTTCACAGTACAGCTGCTGTTGCCACAGGGCTTACAAAATCACACACCACTTCTGCTTTGGGCGGGGCGGGGGGGGGGGGGGGAGACCACAATTACTCTGTTCTCGTTCAACTGACCAAATCTGGCACCATCAGCCCTCACCTGTACAAGCTCCTGGAGTTCTCGCTTGACGTCTTCTAAGCCTCCAATGTCCTGCCAGGTCACCTGTGGCACCTCCACCACAGTCTCACGTAAAGCTGAGGGGTTGCTCTGGCTCAGGGCCCACTAGTGTTTTCAAGGAGAAAGGGAGAGTGGTCATGAACGTCACAATGTGCTCGTTTTCTCAGCGCAAAGGAAGAGGCTCCATGCGTTTGGCTTACCCTGAAGTCATCCATAGTCACAGCCAGGGAATTCATCACTTCAGCATCGATGGTCTCGTCCTCCAGGTCAATGAGGTCCATCTTCTTCCGGATGGCCTGCAGAGCTGCCTCTGAGCACAGCGCAGCCAAGTCTGCGCCGACATGGCCGTGGGTCTCATTGGCCACCTGAAGCAACACAGCCGAGACATGAACAAGCAAGTGACCCAAGACTTCGTTCCTTGGGGAAAGAGGAGCCGGACTGCTAAGCCGGAAATGCACCTCCTCTTATTCATAGAATCACAGAGTTGGAAGGGGCCATACAGACCATCTAGTCCAACCCCCTGCCCAGTGCAGGATCAGCCGAAAGCATCTCTGACCAATATTCATCCAGCCTCTTCTTGAAAACTGCCAGTGAGGGGGAGCTCACCACCTCCCTAGGCAGCTGATTCCACTTTTGAACTACTCTGACCGTGAAAAAGTTTTTCCTAATATCCAGCCGGTACCTTTCTGCATGTAATTTAAGCCCATTGCTTCGGGTCCTACCGTCTGCTGCCAACTGGAACAGCTCCTTGCCCTCCTCCAAATGACAGCCTTTCAAATATTTAAAGAGAGCAGTCATGTCCCCCCTCAACCTCCTCTTCTCCAAACTAAACATTCCCAAGGCCCTCAGCTTTTCCTCGAAGGGCTCAGTCTCCAGACCCCTGATCGTCCTCGTTGCTCTCCTCTGCACCCTCTCGATTTTGTCCACATCCTTTTTGAAGTGAGGCCTCCAGAACTGCACACAATACTCCAGGTGTGGCCTGACCAAGGCAGTATAGAGAGGGGCTATGACCTCCTGCAATTTCGACGCTATGGCCCCTTTGATACAACCCAAGATTGAATTAGCCTTTTTTGCCACCGCATCACACTGACTGCTCATATTTAGTTTACAGTCCACTCTTACCCCAAGATCCCTTTCACATATACTACTGCCCAGAAGTGTATCCCCCATCCAGTATTTGTGCTTCTCATTTTTGTGGCCCAGACGTAATACTGTGCACTTCTCCTTGTTGAATTGCATCCTATTCACAGCTGCCCACTTCTTCAGAGTATTCAGGTCTTGTTGAATTTTAATTCTATCTTCTTGGGTGTTTGCTACCCCTCCCAATTTGGTATCATCAGCAAATTTAATGAGCAGCCCTTCCACTCCTTCATCCAGATCATTGATAAAAATATTGAAAAGTACCAGGCCCAAAACCGAGCCCTGCGGCACCCCACTGGACACCTCCCTCCAATCTGATGAAACGCCGTTGACCACCACTCCTTGAGTGCGGTTCTCCAACCAGTTCCCTATCCACCAAACTGTCCTATAGTCCACTCCACAGTCTTCCAGTTTGCCTATCAGAATGTCATGGGGGACCCTATCAAAAGCTTTACTGAAATCCAGATAAATCACGTCAACAGGGTTCCCCCGATCCAGTAAGCTGGTCACTCGATCAAAGAAGGAAACCAGGTTGGTCTGGCAAGATCTGTTAGGAACAAAACCATGCTGACTTCCCCGGATCACTGAGCGGTCGTTCAGATGCTTACAGATTGATCCCTTTAAAATCTGTTCTAATATCTTCCCAGCAACAGAAGTCAGACTGACTGGCCTGTCGTTTCCCGGGTCATCCTTCTTCCCTTTCTTAAAGATTGGGATAACATTCGCTCTTCTCCAATCTTTTGGCACATCCCCAGTCCTCCAGGAGGCCTTGAAGATGGACAGGGGTTCTGCAAGTTCTCTAGAAAGTTCTTTCACCACTCTTGGGTGCACCCTATCCGGCCCAGGGTATTTGTATTCATCCAGTGCAGCCAGATGCCTCTCCACAACCTCTCTGTCAATGTCAATTAGCCACTCAGGTGTCCTGCCACATTTTCTACTATCTCTAGATGTGCCTGAGTTCTTCAGGGAGAAAACAGAGGCAAAAAAGTCATTAAGCCTGTCTGCTTTTTCTCTGTCCTGCATCAGAGTTGCGCCATCTACTCCCAACAGCGGTCCAATTGCCTCTTTTACTTTGCGTTTGCATCTCACGTATCTGTAGAAGTTTTTCTTATTGTAGCGAGCCCCCCTGGCCAGACCCAGCTCGTACTGAGCTCTGGCCTCTCTGATGGCTGTTCTGCAGTACCTAGTAACCCTCATATACTCCTCTTTAGAGGTCTGTCCTTCTCTCCATTTCCTGAACATTTCCTTTTTCTCCCTTAGCTTATTCTGGAGCTCTCTGTGCATCCACATCGGTTTCTTGGAGCCCTTACCATGTTTCTGTCTTGCTGGGATAGTGAGGGCTTGAGCTTGCAAAAGCTCATGTTTGAGAAGAGCCCACCCTTCACTCGCTCCTTTCCCTTCCAGCACACTCCCCCACGGAATGACTCTCATCAAGCCTCTGAGTTCATCGAAGTTGGCCCTACGAAAATCTAACCTACGAGTCTGGCTACGAACTTCCTTGGCTCCCCACAGCAACTGGAATTCAAGGAGGACATGGTCACTTCCCCCTAAGGTCCCCACCACCTTCATCTCATCTACCAATTCTTCCCTGTTGGTTAATATTCTGCTTAGAAGAGCCTGGTATGTATTCAGCTTTAATCTATTTCATCCCCCAGGACTGCAGCTGTACCACATAGCTGTGGTTCTCACCTATCAGCAACAGGATCTGATCTCTCCCTCCCACCACAGAATTCCTTGCAGCAGGACACAGTGATGGCTCTTTCCCAGACGATGCAATCGCTAGGAGCTGTTAATCTTCTTGGGCAGTGGATGTATTCTTGTATGCACCCACAGACCCTTTTGGACAACTGGGCAAGACATTCCATATACATGTATGCCCTTAATTCCAAGGCATTTTGTCCTAGGCAGAGAATGTGGGTATCACTGTACCACTGTTTGACCCAGGTGGACAGTTCCACTCTCTGCCATCTTTGAGCAAATCTGTCTCACTGCTGGTTAGGAAAGTGTTACCCTTGACACAGGTGTTACCAGTATCAAGCTGATCCTCTCGTTTGAGGCCATTCCTTCTTGTCTTGCAACAAAGGGCCTTTTCTCAGAACGCCGTCACCCACCTGCTCTAGGTCGACATCATCAGCTAGTTTCATGTTCTTGGTGTGGATCTGCAAGATCTCCAGGCGACCAGTGGCATCAGGAATGCCAATATCCACCTCCCTGTCAAAGCGACCTGTGGGAAACCAAGGCAAAGATGGCCATAAAGATCTTTGTGGTGCAGTAATATAAACCCTACTACAAACACATGCACTTAATTATTTAGGCTATCAAAACCACTCTACAGCTTAGGAGAAACCAACACATACATGTATCAAGATTCAATCAAACAGGTTACAGGAGAATGATGTGTTATTGCCCAAACATGTGTAGGATTCATACTTCTAAAGTCTGATGAAAGTTGCTCTGACTTAGGGGTGTGCACCTGAAAAATATTCGGGTTTACCCGAAGCGAGAAAAAGCTTTGGAATAAACCCTGAAATTAAGATTTTTAAGTCGCTTCGGTATGCTCTGTAAAGATTCGGAGCATACTGAAGTGACAGGGGAGGGGGGAGGCCACCCCCACCCTTTAACTCCTACCCCCACCCTTTAACCCCATCCTCCCACCCCCACCCCAGGTCAGGCTCCAGCTGGCGTCCCCGCCACCGCCAGCCAGCAGACAGGGCTTTCCCTGCCACCGCTGTGGGTGGCACAGCTGTCCGGCAGAGAGGGCCACCACCGCCACAGGGAAGCAGGGACACAGGAGGGCCTCCTCCTCCAGCTGGTGCCAGTTAAGTGGGGGTGGGGAGGAAAGGGTGAGAATGGTAAAGTTTAAAGGGCCCTTTAAACTTAACTCCCAGGACCCTCGAAGCTTCCCAAAGCATTATGAATGCTTCAGGAAGCTTTGCTTTGGGATTTCCGAATCGGGGCCAGCAATAACGAAGGTTTCAAATCAGGCCTGATTTGGGTATTTTACCCGAATCGGATACGCAAAGTGCACACCCTACTCTTGACTCTCGAAAGCTTACACCCTGAAAATCTTGTTGGTCTCTAAGGTGTCACTATACTCAAATCCTGCTAATATTCGAATGTGATTTAATAAAAGCAGAAAATATTCTTCACCAATAATGTTCTTATTTTAAAGGCAGGTAATAACCAATGCCGAAAGGATAGCTCAAGAGCTCTTTCATTATTTTACCCTTCCTGTAAAATTTGCAATGTTCAAATATTAGCACTAAAGAAAGGCAAACAGAAAAGAATTTACATTAATTTGGGCGCCAATGTGAGTCCTTAGCCCAGTAGAATTAGTGAGTAGGGAAATATTCTCAAATGCTCCTCTCAAAATTAACTTTTAGAACATGCTGGAATATTATAATACATGATCTGATATGTTTACTACTGTTGGTTGGAGTACGTTAATCAAGTGATGTGTGTAGATCATTAAAAATTCTGAGAGGACTTCTAAAAATTTTGTGGGTAAGCCAGCAAGGAGTGAGATGGAGCATTTGACACCCACTTGGTTCTGACAACTGTAACTGTTGCTATTCTCTTCCTAAACTGGGCTTTAGTAGGCATCTCCTGTTCTAACTCATCCTGCACGTCAATGATAGTCACTCAGTGGCTTGGGAGCCTCTTTGATATGACACACTGATTTACATGTTTACGGTGGCCATTTAATAATAACAACAACAACATTCGATTTATATACCGCCCTTAAGGATGACTTAACACCCACTCAGAGCGGTTTACAAAGCATGCCATTATTATCCCCACAATAAACACCCTGTGAGGTGGGTGGGGCTGAGAGAGCTGTGACTGACCCAAGGTCCCCCAGCTGGCTTTAAGTGGAGGAGTGGGGAATCAAACCCAGCTCTCCAGATTAGAGTCCCGTGCTCTTAACCACTACACTACACCAAACTGGCTCTGTTGAAGTCCAGCATGTCATCAATGACCTGAAGCCTATCCTATTTAAAAACCAAGTTGGGATATCCTGGGTAAGATTTAAATCCAAGTTGGTATATCCTGGGTAAGATATATAATAACAACAACAACATTCAATTTATATACTGCCATTCAGGACAACTTAATGCCCACTCAGAGAAATATTTTTTTAAAATATCTACATAAATTCTAGTGTACAAGATCTGTGACACTTACTTACAGCCCACAGCTCAACTCAATCCAACCACTGTCAGTCACTTTATTTATTTTAAGTATTTTGCTTTTTCTAACAAGCACATACAGGTCTCTGCTCAAACCAGCTCAACGTATCTCTAATGACTTATTAGCCATTTGGCGTAGTGGCTAAGAGCACGGGACTCTAATGTGGAGAGCCGGGTTTGATTCTCCACTCCTCCACCTGAAGCCAGCTGGTTGACCTTGGGCCAGTCACACCTCTCTCAGCCCCACCCACCTCACAGGGTGTTTTGTTGTAGGGATAATAATGGCATACTTTGTAAACCGCTCTGAGTGGGCATTAAGTTGTCCTGAAGGGCAGTATATAAATTGAATGTTGTGTTGTTGTTGTTATTATATATCTTACCCAGGATATACCAACTTGGTTTTTAAATAGGATAGGCTTCAGGTCATTGACGACATGTTGGACTTCAACAGATTAACATGGCTACCCCTGGTGGTCACGAGGTTGGGTTGTAAATCAGCACTCTGCTGGTTCAAATTCCATTGCTGCCCTGAGTTCAATAGGAGGCCATGGGTAAGCCACTCCTTTCAGCCTTAGCTTCCCAGCTGTATTGTGGGAATAATACACTGACTTTGTTCACTGCTCTAAGTGGGGCATTAATCTGTCTAGAACGTAAAATATGCCATCAAGAATCAAAACTGTCCTTCTACAGAGCCTTCGGGGAGTCGAGGAGGAAATTAACAAACCCTCTGAGGAGCAGCATCTGCCAGCTCTGTCTTTTTAAACTATACTTCCCAGAAACGCTGCGTCTCCCTACACTTGAGTGCCCTTGTTTAAGATGTCTCGTGTAGAGAGAGAGACTGACTCTCAGAAGCGAAGTGTTGTTGGTCTCTATGGTGCCACGGGGCTCAAACTCTGCTCTTCTGCTGCTGACCAACATGGCTACCCACCTAAACTATCTTCAGAAGAATGTGTTGGTTTGTGTCTTCACATACAAATCCCAAACGCATGGCATACGTCAATTAGGCGACATCTGTAAACAATCTTTCAAACTGGCTGCCAACTGTCAAATCATGGTTAATGGCTGGGGAGCACTCAATGCATTCCATAACCCTCCCATCATCCCTTCCTTGCTGTGGGCCACAAGTTCTTGGACAAGAGGTTGCCATCTACCTGCATGCTTCGGGTCTTAGAGCACATCTGGATGACCAAGTTACTAACAAATGCTGCAAGACAGCTGAAGATCAGCCCAGCTCACATGTGTAGCTGACATCTACTATCTTGCAGCTCCCCCGAGGAAGCCAAATTACCAAATCGCCGTAGCGCTGGATCAATGCTGTTCGGTCTGTTAGTGGCAGCCATTACAATCACATGTGCTCGCTGTTTCAGGCCATCCATCAGCGTCAATAACTGAGACACAATACGCCGTTCTACCTCACCGTGTGTCTATGGAGAGAATAGCCAATGGTGTAAAGCAAGGGCAAAAGACACAAGGCAAACCTGGGCAAGATCCCCAGGAGAACACAAGTAGTAATCTTAAAAATCCAGAAGTGAAAGAAAGTGAAGACCAAGGAGTCATTTCCAGTCAGACACGCAATCTGGTGCTGGACTGCAGTTCACAACAGAACAGACGCACAAGTCAGGCTGGGGCAAGATGCTGGTAATACCATGTTGATACACAACGTCCTTCCTTGCTCCAAAGAGTCATTTCTTACTACAGTCGTCCAGCAACAGGCCTCTGCTGAAGGAGCTGGCTGTAGCAGGTGCCAGCAGGGGAGCAACAGACTAGGATTAGGGGAGGACAATGTGCTGTCCAACTGCAACTACCTCATGGCAATTCCAACCATGGGAATGTTCAAGGAAAGGGATATGGAGAGGTGTGTAGCAACCCCGTCTTCCTTGGTGGTCTCCCATCCAAGTACTGACCATGGCTGACCCTGCTTAACTCCCAAGCCCTGCCAAGCTCAGGCCACACTGGGCTATTCAGGCTTTAGGAAGCCCAGCTTGAAATCCCTACTTGGCCATAAAAGCTCACTGGGCAATCTTGGCCAGACATTCTCTCCGCCCAGTCTTTCCTCCCAGGGTTGCGGGACAGCCATGGCTCAGCAGCAGAGCTTTTATTTAGTATGCAGAGGTTCCCAGGCACAATCCCTCAGGCAATGGGGTCAGAGTATTGACCCTGCTAGACCAATGGTTTGCCTCTACAGAAGGCAGCACCGTGTGGCAGGATAAAATGGGAGCACCGACACCACCCCGAGTTCCTTGGAAGAAGGGTGGGATAAACATACAATAGACAGAGACGATTAGGCAAACACTTCCTGGGAGTCTGAAACCTTATCAACATAGTTTACTGGAGGAATCACCCAGATATTTTAAGGACTGGGGGAAAAAAAAACCCTTTTCTGCTACAATCTGAGCTGCTTCAACAAAGACTAAAAAAACCCAGATTAAACTAACATGTAAATCAATACTAGCCCAAGTATCTCATTCCTGAGTGCTGCACAGCACGCCCACAGCGGCAGCCCATCAGTAATCCATGGGCTGGAAGAACGCTCACCTTCTCTCTCTTTGGGGCAATGGCATCCAACTCATCAATGAAGATGATGGCGGGCGCGTTCTTCTCAGCTTCTTCGAAGGCCTTCCGCAGATTGCTCTCAGACTCACCTGCCAGCTTGCTCATGATCTCGGGACCTATGGGAAACCAGGCCACGTTGAGGAGAGAAGAGGTCGGTAACCAACAAAACAAGAGCGCGCGTTCCCCTTTTCTAGGAAGTTTAAGCAGCACTGCTAAGGAAGAATTCCCAAAGCCTCACCGACACAACCGTGCCAGCCGGCCAACTCCTCTACGTGCTGCGCATCTCCTTGGGTCCGCATGCCCTTAGCCTCAAAACTTTTAACTGAATTTCTGCAGACTGGCTACACCAGTTTACAATTTAACTACGGAAGGGCATGTCCTGATTTAACACTGTCCGTCCCCTGGCCATCTTGGACGGTCTGCAGTGCACAGATCAGACTGTCCTCTCCGAGCCCCTTACAAGAACTGGGCTTCCCAGGCACGGCACAGCTTTTCACGAGCAAGCAAAGGCCCCACAGAAGGGCAACGAGGCTTCCCTGAGGAGGCAGGGCAGAGACAAGGAAACATCCGTGAACTGCAGGTTGCAAGACTGAAAGGCTAATGCAGGATCTCTGACCAATCCCTAGCCCAGGGTTTCACTGCAGGGCGATCATGCGAGATCCTGCAGAACGGCCTCTGTAAACAATGCCCAAGAAGGGGGAAATGAGACCCGGGTCCCCAGCGGGGAAAGCAATGCAGCAGGGCTGCTCCTCCGTCGTTCCTGAACAATTTTTTACACGCAGAAAGGAAGGACGCTTTCTATTGCAAGCTTCTTAGGGAGAAACTGCAAATTATTCTGTTACGCTAAACACTGCACAGAATGACATGCCAGAAACTTACAGTCAGGCTTTACCCCTCCCAATTAAAAAGGGACAAACAAACTGTGAGGTGCAGCTTTAGCAAAAATAGTCTTCCTCACTGAGAAAAGATCTTTTGAACAGTTGCCTAACAAGCATCTTCTCACAAGCAAATGATAAACGGATTTGTCAGTCAAAGACCATCTCCTGTGTTGTCTTTTGCTAATCTGAGCCAGGCATGCAGGTCAAACGCTCCACAGAAAACTTCCACATGGCACTCACCATTGATCAGGAAGAAGAACGCTCCGGTCTCATTAGCCACTGCTCGAGCAATCAGGGTCTTCCCTGTACCTGGCGGACCGTACAGGAGGATTCCACGGGGAGGCTGAAGAAGCACAAATTGTTTGGGATCTAGTTTAGGTTAAGCATCAGCACCGATGTCCAGGCAGACAGTATCTGCTGGCATCTGTGAAGACTACGGAACACGTGCACTAGTGTTTGCATGAGAACCGTTTGCCTCATTTGGGCATGCGTTCCACCCCCGCGGAACACAAGCCTAGCTCTGGGCGGGTCTAGAAAACAGAGTTCTCCCCTCTCACAGATGAGATGCCTACCTTCACACCAATGGCCTTAAAGAGAGCAGGGTGCCTGAGGGGAAGCTCCACCATCTCTTTAATCTGAGCCAGCTGTTTGCGACAGCCACCAATGTCATCATAGCCCACTTCATTCAGGGACTCCTCTTCATCCTGGTAGGGAACAGAGAACAAGGGCACCAATGATCTAGAAACCAAAGCCAGAGATCCACAAGGCCGGATGCATTTCAGAAGCGAAGAGTCGGAAGCTTTCAAGGCACAGCACAGCACAGGACTCTGAAGCTCCAGGGTTCGGCTGCCAGCCTGGATGATCCTGCCGTTCCTCAGCCTGCCTTCCTCCCGACCATTTCCCTCCCATTCAAAACTGACAAGGGCCTGCTTTCAAAAGAGAGGTGGGGCCACTGGCTCTCAGCAGCACAACAGTCATCTGCCACAGCTGGCCACATCACACCAACGAATTTTAGGACCGGATCTTTTCACTCTGCAGCCCTGCCTACTTCTTTCTTCAAGGAAAGACATGTCAAAGCTAAACAGACACAGTGCTGCAGGCAGAGAACACAGCTTGGCCAGGCCATGTTGCTGATAGCTGGAGGTTCCACCTTTCTGCTCAGAGAGCCCTTCCCTCAGCGGAGAGTGCTTCTGACCTTTAAGTTCCTGCCACCCTGAAGAACATTCTCCTGTCCCACATCTTCTTATGGCTGTCCCCAAAAGAGGCAGAGAAGGTCGGCCTGCTCCACTCACCTCTCGCTTGATAGGTTCTCCCTCACAATGAATCACAGTGTCTGGAGCTACGATGCAGTAAGGGCTGGGGTCTGTCTCCACCACTTTGAACTCCACGGCACGCATCCCTCCACGCACCAGGAAGATGTCCCCTAAAATCAGCAGCACGTCAACGAGGGAGGAGACAAACCACCTAACTGCTAAAGAGGAGCTCTCTAGCAATACACAGTAATCTCGCGAACACAGCAGATTTCAGGACTGACTGGGTAATGGCTATGGCTTCCTAAGGTGCCCCAAAGTACATGAATTATGGCGCATCACACAGCCAGCAACACAGGCAGCCCTGGAAATTCCCCAAAGGCACAGGAACTGCAGATGCTGCAATGACAACTGAAAAGATGGTAATGCCATGAAGGAGGAGCCAGAGAAAAAAACCCTGAGATTTGCTACTTTAGTTACAGCTGTGACTATGCCTCTCCCCAAAATACAGGGAGACACTAAAGGGAACATGCCGACCAAACGTGCCGCAGAGGAGGAAAGTTCCCGCTTTGATTTGGATTTTATTTTTTTTAAAAACATTTTGATCCTGCTTTCCAACCTGAGGTTAAGTTTCCAACATCAACTAAACTGGGAAAAGCTGGAAGGTGAGTTTACTCATCACTTTAGATAGGACCAAATGAACAAACACGAGGAGAGAGTCGCACTAAGGAAGCCCTGCCCTACTCTCACAGGCAGAGGACCGGGTGGGGGGGGGGTCTCTTTCAGCAATAAAGCACCTTCCTCCACTGACGGGCAGCCAGTCTGGTGTGGCGGTCAAGAGCGGCAGGGCTCTAACCTGGAGAGCCAACTTTGATTCCCCCACTCCTCCGCTTGAAGCCAATTGGGTGACCTTGGGCTAGTCACAGCTCTCTCAGAGCTCTCTCAGCCCCACCCACCTCACAGGGTGTTTTGTTGTGGGGATAATAGGAACATACTTTGTAAACCGCTCTGAGTGGGCATTAAGTTGCCCTGAAGGGCAGTATATAAATTGGTTGTTGTTGTTTGTTGTTGTTATTGTTATTTCAATAAGCGCGTCAAAGCCATAGAGTGCTGTGTGTGGCACATTTCTTTTTGAAAACCTGTTTACCTGCCCCAAGTCTGCAGGGGTCAAGAGGGTCTGGGTTCCTTGCCATCCCCAGCTTTGAAGACCGGGGGGGGGGGGATGAGGGCTTCTGAGGTTGCAGCACGTCTGCCTAATTCCCCCAAAGCCTCTGCTGAAGATCACCATGAACTCAAATTAAAACACTGAGGAAGGACAAACTCCTCCACAGCGTCAGTGCAGGTAAAAGACAGCAGGCCTGAAAAGTAGCTGAACCCTTGGGGTGAACCACCCCCCTCCTTGGCAACAGGAAAGAGCCGGAGTCCACGAGCACCTACAAGACTAACAAAATTTGTGGCAGGGGAGGAGCTTCCGTGAGCCACAGCTCCCTTCAGCTACAGACAGACTAACACGGCTACCCGTCTTGAGCTACCTCCTTACCAAAGCTCTGATGGTGACTTAAAGGTACAAGGAGGAAGAGAGGCTTCTAAATGAGGTAATAATTAACAGGTGGGGACTTCAACAACACTCACATTGACTGGGCAAATGCATGCTCCCATAACAAAAGGAAGAAATTGGCAGACATGGTAAATGAGTATGCCCAAACTTTGGTAAAAAATATGAAATACAGAAGGGATTTTTTTAAACGAAGGAATTTGAGGAGTACGCTGCTAGAAATATTAAGACAAACAAGAACCTCTTTAAATACATCAGAAGTAGAATGGCAACGAGGAATGCTGCTGGACCACAGGGTTACTTAAGAGGGATAAGAGGAGACTGCAAACAATGTGAACAAACTCTTGGCATTCGTTTTCACTACAGAAGACATGGGGCAGACCCCCGTCCCTGAAGCCAGTCCTTCAGGGAGCGTGTACGAACTGCAAAGAACTGAGTTAAACAGATTTCTAAATCACCAGGCCCTGAGGATATATGTCCAAGAGTTTTTAAAGACCTCAAAAAGGAAATTTCTGCTCTTCCAAGCAGAATATATATTTTGCCATTAACATGTATTAGAACGGAAACTAGCCAATGTAATACTGACTTTTTAAAAAGGGATCCAGGGGGACTCGGGAAACTACAGGAAAGCTTAATGGTTGTCTCAGGTACGTATGTAGAAAGTGATACTGACCTTAACAGTCATTGGATAAGGGGGCGTATCTTTTCATGGACTGGTAACTGGTTTAAAAAAGCAGAAGCAAACAGTGGAAAAATGATGGACAGTGGAATGAGGTGAACAGTGGGGTCCTTCAGGGATTTGTCCAGTGTGGTGTAGGGTTAAGAGTGCGGGACTCTAATCTGGAGAGCCAGGTTTGATTCCCGACTACTCCGCTCGAAGCCAGCTGGGTGACCTTGGGCCAGTCACCCTCACAGGGTGTTTTGTTGTGGGGATAATAACAACACACTTTGTAAACCACTCTGAGTGGGCATTAAGTTGTCCTGAAGGGTGGTATATAAATCGAATGTTATTGTGAAGGCAGTGTCTGTAGGCTTCCCTGGAGCACTGCTGGAAACATGTTGGACTAGGTGACCTATTTGCATGATCCAGCAGGCCCATGCTACTCCTACGGGCTACCTGTGCTTCACATTGTCTCATGTCAGCCCTAGAATTCCTTATGTTGTTTCAGCATCTCTTCAACTCTGCATTGGATCCTTGCTAATGCCAAGTCTTTGTGAACTTGCATTTATTTACCCTATAGCATTATTTACTGAAACGTCCTTGATATTGACTGTACTAATCTCACTCTACGTAATCCACCTTGAGTCTCAGTGAGAAAGGAGGACTATAAACGACATAAATACAGTATATATAAATATAAATTGGTATCTGCTCCAAATAGCTAAAATCAGTCTAGTGGCCACTTGAGAGCTCATTCCAGAGGGCAGGAAGCCAAAGGGTTTCCTTCTTTAGGGGAGGAGTCTAATAAGTGGTTTCAGCAAAAGACACTACCAGCAGCCCCTAACCATGCAAGGGAGGTATGCAGCTGTGATCCACAGCCACAACTTCACAGCCAGCACATTAGTTTGGTGCCGTTTACCTTTTCTGATTGGTCTGTATGCCTCCAAGAAGTATGGCTTCAGATAGACCTCAAACAGGTTCCCTGTGATCCCTTCCACTGTATCATCAATGGGCAGCACATGAATGCGTTTTCCATACTTGACATCGGGGCAAGGCTGGATGCTGAAAAACAAAAATGTTTCCTGTGACCCAGGCACCGTTTGGAAAGTTCCTCCCCAGTGTTTAGCAGCTCAAACCATGTCTAGCTTCCCGGTTATCATGAAGAAAGCAGGACTAACATACCACCCACTCCCTTACCGCAGAACTCCCAGTGCCACATCACACCACAGCCACCCAGACTGACTGTTCCAAAGACAGCAGAGGAACTGGGCCAGTGTAGAAAAGTGTCTCATATGACAACCCTAATCCTGGGTGACTATACCAAATTAACTGATGTTAGCAGGTTACTTTCACTGCCTGAGCACTGGGGAAAACAGTGACCTAGCTTCCGAGCCTTCCCCATGAGTTCCATTTAACCTGTATTTTAATCAATGTTGTACCTCAACCTGAGCCCGCTTGTGGAGAGGGCGGGTTAAAAATAAAATAAATAAATCTCTTATTCTTCTGCATCAAAGTTTTCTACTATCTCCCACCACAAAGTCTGCAAATGCTGCAACACTCCCAAATTTTACAAGTTAGAGAAATAAGCAAATTCATGACTTGTGTTAATTCCCTGGAACTGAGAAAATGGGTATTTTAGAAATTAAGAAGAGTCCAGTAGCACCTTTAAGACTAACCAACTTTAATGTAGCATAAGCTTGCATCTGAAGAAGAGAACTGTGATTCTCGAAAGCTTATGCTACAGTAAAGCTGGTTAGTCTTAAAGGTGCAACTGGACTCTTTTCTATTTTGCTACTACAGACTAACATGGCTAACTCCTCTGGATTTAGAAATTAAGGTACACTGAAATGCTCCATCTTTATTGAGACATCAAAGCAATGAAGTAGAAGCATGGAAGATAGCTGCAGCAGCAGCACAGTTTGGGAACTGGGTGCCGATTCTTTTAACAGGGATATTCCTTACTGCAGACTACAGAAGGGTCCCTCTTCAGATCTCCGTTTCCTAAGACTACACCCAGAGTGTCCCTTTCCTTCAGGAGCTTCAGTCTGGCGGTCCTACTCTACATCTACACATCCCATTCAGTGGAAAAGAACAAGAGTCCAGAAGCACCTATAAGACTAGCAAAATTAGTGGTAGGGTAGCAGCTTTCATGAGCCACAGCTCCCTTCTTCTTGGTTATCTGAAGAAGGGAGCTGTGGTTCACGAAAGCTCACACCCCACCACTAATTTTGTTAGCCTTAGAGGTGCTACTGGGCTCTTGCTCTTTTCCACTGCTGCAGACAGACTGACACGGCTCCCCGTCCTGATCTACATCCTATTCAGATGCAGATGCTTTTGGAGACCACCTCCTCTCATTTGCCCAGAGATTTTATTCTTCACATCAACTGGGGCAAATCAGTGCCTTCCTCTTAATAATCATTCAGTAAAATCATCAATATCTTTGTGCCTGAGCCCAAAACAAACGTTGTAGCAATCTTTTATAGCAAGAAAATCAATTTAACAGTAGTCTAAATTTCACCAAACCCGAAGCAATGTAAGACCCGTGCTTCTTCCAAAAAAACCGCTGTTGTGTTTATTGGTCAAGACGCTTTGTTGAATGCACAGCTCTTACCTGATCACATCTCCAAGGCGCACCCTCAGGTTGTTGCGCACAACCCTGTTCATGCGGATCTTTTCATCTGAACAAGTGTCATCAGACAGGACAATACAGACTGCCTCTCTCCTCTTCTTCCCTTTCAGCAGGACTGTGTCCCCCCGGAACAGCTGCAGTTCATCCATTTTGGCCTGTGGAGAATGACCCTATGAGAGCAGGTATCCCGAATCCTAAGTTTTTCAAGGCAGTCAACACATCAGAGAGCCAGTTTGGTGCAGTGGCTAAGAGCACGGGACTCTAATCTGGAGAGCCGGGTTTGATTCCCCACTCCTCCACTTGAAGCCAGCTGGGTGACCTTGGGCTAGTCACGGTTCTCTGGAGCTCTCTCAGTCCCACCCACCTCACAGGGATAATAATGGCATACTTTGTAAACTGCTCTGAGTGGGCATTAAGTTGTCCTGAAGGGCGGTATATAAATCGAATGTTATTATTATTATCATCAAACCCTGCCCACTTGAGGGCTGATCAGCAGCTAGCAATGCGCCTATTAATGAAGGGGAAAGAGCATCCAGATGGAATACAAGACAGTATATATTCAGAGCTGGGTCTTGAGACCAACTAAATCAGACATCGTAGTTTGAAAACACACCTCTGTTTTTATTTAGTATTTTCTCCGTGAGTCAGGGAAAGAAGACAGGAGCATGTTGCTGTTATCCCCAAATTTAATCAAATGAAGATGCACTGTTATGCCATACACTAGATGGCTTCAAACTGCAATGCAAAGGAATCAGAATACAGGTGAACAGAGCATGGGCTCATCAGGGAGAGGCTCATTTGGAGGTCAGCCCAGGGGGCATTTCTCTGGCAACAAAACTTATACCTCGCCTTTTTGCCCTCCTAAGGGTCACCAAGGTGGATAACAAATTAAAAAATACATAGCAGAGCTTCAGCTGGTGGGAACCTGGAAGAGGGTTTTTTGGCTGTTGCAAATACACTGTACATTAATTATCTCAAATGACGGCATATTGTGGGGTAGCTACAACCCTAAGTGCATTTTCTCGCAACAAATCCTTGCTTTTGAGTTAAGGTGCACAGGATCAGGCTGCAGGAGCTCTGAAGTCCTTATGAACCTAACCTGGCCGCTGTGGTCATCTTCAGGCACCCTGCTTCAAGTGCCCCCCCCCACTTCCTGAGATTAGACAGGCGGCAACCTCGGGAAGGGCCTTCTCCGCCGTGGCACCACAACTCTGGAATTCTCTCCCCAGGGAGATTCGTATGTCCCCTTCTGTTGCCATTTCCTGCCAATGGCTGAAGACTGTTTGGCATAGCCTCACCGATCCCTTCTTTGTACCCAATATTGTAATGATTTTAATTGCGGTTTTAATGTCTTTTTTATATACTTTTTTAAAATGAATGTGTGTTCATTAATTTGATTTTAGCATGTGTGTCTTAATTTGTTAGCCGCCTTAGTGGCCCTTATGAGGGCAGAAAGGCTGGATATAGTTTGTTACATAAAAGTGCACGGCTTCATTGTGTAGAGAATCCTGACTTGGGACAACGTTGTAAGACCCGACAGCTTTCTAATCTCTTCCAGCCCCCAAATTGGGAGTACTGCAGCTTGACATGGGCCATCCTGAACGAGCAACCAAAATGAAGAGCCTTGCTACAGCACAGCAGCCAGGCAGGCCAAACTCTCCACTGCAGCCTTTCACTCTAGCACTAGAGAATGTTACCAGCCTGGGACGCAGCCCTGCTGTTATCAGACCAGTGATCCATCCAGCCCAGCGTCCTGTCTCGCGTCGCTGCCAAGCAGAGGGAAGCCACAGGGCACAGAGGCTAACGCCTGATGCTTCCTCCTAGCACTGGTGCTCAGAGGTTTGCTGCCTCTTTATGTAAAAGCTCCCTTCAGTCACCACAGCTAGTAGCCACTGATAGACCGATTCATGGCCCAACCCCCCTTTAAAACCATGTATTTTCATGGTCTGACCACCTCCACTGGCAGCGAATTCCACAATTTGTCAAGTGAAGAAGTATTTTTTTTTTGTCTGTCCTGAACTTATCTGCCAACAAGTTCATTGGGTGACGCAAGTTCTAGTATTATGGGAGAGTGAGAAAAAAACTCCTCTGATCCACGTTCTCCACCCCATGCATAATATTCCTCTTTTCCTATCAGTGCCTTGACTTCTATCCTGTTTAAAGCTTGCTGTATAGGAGCACAACAGCAACTTTCTGTGTAAAAGGAAGTAACAAATTACACACATCAGCTATGCAGTTCCCTACTGTTATGTGGAACGCACCTGGGACAGTGACACAACACTGTTGTCTTCGTTAATTGCTTCATCAACAATTAACCGATTGGGCCTGTTCTTCTGCTTCAGAATTGCAGTTGATAAGTCATCAGCTTTGGAACTGTAATAAGAGAAGAGAATTGTTGGGAGTCTAAGAGACTCGGAGCCACACCCTACCATGACCATTTCCCACCCCTAAATATCGTGTTTCCCTCTCTTCAGCTAATCTATTTGAAAAGCAATTACAGCAACCTATACAGTGCAAATATGGAATTCAACACAGAAAAGCTCACAGTATACGAAAATGAAGTCCTGTACTCAGTTTGTCTACGTACGACTATGAGGTTTAATAGGCCAAAGGTGTTCAGAGCAACCTCTAAATGAGATTTAAAACCAACTTGATTTTGAAAGGCTCAGGAGATGACACCCTAAAATAAATACTTGCTCACTGCACCAAATAGTATTGTGTCACTTCCCCCAAATACCCCAGCCCAGCAAAATGTCTCCGAAAAGATCCAGAACTGTAAAACCTTCCTGCGTGCCCTCACCTCTTGCTTATCCCTCACAAAGGGCAAATAGCATCCCCTCCGTTTCTTATAGAGAGAGACCACAATAGGAAAGAAATAATTTCTGAAGTACACAAACCTCAAGCCATTTAAAACCAGAACCCTGAATTATGACCTGGAGGTGCGGACAATGCACTATAGTTGCCAACTCCAGGTTGGAAGATTCCAGGAGACTTGAGGGCAGAGCCCAGTGAGGGCAGGATCCTTAGCAAGGTATACTGATGTAGAATCCATGCTCCAATGGAGCCACTTTCTCCAGACCTGATCTGTCACCTGGAGATCAGCTGTAATTCCAGGAGATCGCTAGGTCCCAGCCTGAGGTTGGCAACCTTATCATGCCCCATGTTGCTGTACGATTTCCCCAACAATCAAATGCCCTTGAAAGGTGAGCAGCAGCGGCAGCAACTGCAGTCATCACTAGAGTCACCATCTCCATCTTGTAGCTGGGTGAAAGATCAAATAGTGAGGCAGAGTTCATTTATTTTTTAAAGGTTTGGACAGCTTGTGTCTACTGGAAACACCAGTTGTTCTCTCAAAAGCATCCTAAGGTAGCAACCACTTCAGTACTCCCTTTCAATTCTGGAAGGGGAATGTTGTATGTAGACAGAAACTCCTGGAGATTTCAAAACCAGAAGGCTGAAGAGACTTGAGGATAAAAGCCCCAAGATCCATAGCCAGTTGCGGCAAGTTGTTACTTGAGACTCACAGCAGAAACTCTGATCCTCCAGTAGCACCCAATTCGAAAGCAAAAGGGAACCAAAACAAAAGATAGGCTAAGTTTTACCAAGAACGCTTGGTAAAACTTGGTAAAACAGCACCAAGGTCTACTTGCTTAGAACTAAAATTCTCTGTGCATTTATCTATCTCTAGAAAGCAACGGAATAGCTGCTCCAAGGACACTGGGTATAGCAAGGTGTTAGGAAGATTAATTTCGTTAATTCTTGGTTAACGAAATGAAGGTTAACATGCTGGGGCATACAGCAGTGCTCCAGAAGACACTTCACGGTAATTCTGTGAGAACATAAGAGAAAACACAATACTCAGGCAACAGTCCTTCCTGGGTACTGTAAATGCATTAAAAATTGAAGACCACAGCCCAAGAAATGACACCTCTGCACTTCAATTAACAAGACCAGCATCTCCCATATCTCCCAAGAACTAAAAAATTAGGAGGAAGAGGATTTAGATGACGCAAGAAAGAAATTGACACTGGGTATGAATGCATGGGGACATTCAGGAGTCCTTCAGGCAACGAAGTCAAGAGTAAGAAAGAGTTCAGTTGGAAACCGAACTCCTAGTATCTAGCAGCTACCTCCCTATTTAAGACAAATGCACCTCTTTGAACTCAACCACTAACCACGCCTTCCCATTCAGCAAGCTGACAAGCCCTCTAGAATTAGATTTAGGTAGCAGAATTCAAGAAAACATAAGCAAAACTCATTGTTATGAAGCATAAAAAGCACTGTGACTGGAGCTGCACTAGGTGAGAACATTTCCAGCACAAACCAAATTCAGGGCATGTCTTCCAACACCCACCCAAAGCTTACCATTGCCATGCCCATTTGCTGCCTCTGTCACCAACTCTAGCTAACTTTTAAAGCAGAGTGGTTCTTGAAATTCCTTGCACTCCCAACAGTGATCCAGTTCTATTTAAAATTATGTTTGCAAGCACAACTTTAATGAAAAAAAAATCTAACAATGGTAAAATTTTACTTAACACAGCATAAGAATGTAGGAAGAGCCCTGCTGGATCAGACAAGCGATCCATCTACTACAATCTATCATCTACCATCTAGCCCGGTGGCCCATCTAGTTCAGTTGTTGGGAGGGCCAACAGCAGGGCATGGAGGCGGAGGCCTTCCCCCGATGTTACCTCCTGCCTCTGAATGCAGACGCTGCCTTTATTCAGGTTAGTAGTCACTAATACACCTCTCCTCCACTAGTCTATCTACCTGGTTGTTCCTAAGGACAACAGATGCCTTTTCAAAGCAGTGTACTGGTTAGTGTCAGACCAGGATCTGGGAGACTCGGGTTCAAATCCCCACCCTGCCATGGAAGCCAAGATGCAGTTATGAAGATAAAATGAGGTGAGAAAAATGATGCAATTCAATCTGGATCCCCACAGGGGAGAAAGGTGGAGTATCCCTGAAATAAATAAATACCAACCAATACGGTTCAAGCAACTTCTATAAAAAGCCTGAAAACCGTATGATGCAAGAAGCGTCCCTATGTAACCTTGTTTTAGTTTTTAAAGATTTTATAAGGCCTGGATTCAACGAACAGCGCTGAGTTATCACAGCAATTACGCCATGAAGTGCTCTCAACGCGTTTCGCGGAAGACGACCGCGAGTTCATTGGCGACCAGCGTGTCATTTGCTCGGAGGCCGTTTATTCTCGCGGGGCAGGGCCTGTTTTGCTACCGCGGAGCAGGTGCAGCGTGACAGATGCGGACCTGGCTGAAGAGCCTCGAGAGACGCCCAAGCGGCGCTTATTCTCCTCGGCAAACGCCAGTCCCGCAACCGCTCGCCGCGGCGTCGCGCGCAGAGGCGCCCCCGGCCTCCTTCCGGGCAGCGGCCCTGCGCGGCCGGCCCCGAGGCGCGGCCTAGGAAGAGGCGCCCCGCGACTGCCGGGCTCGTCGGGGCAGGGGCGGCGGGAGCCCCCGAAGGGCCCAGGAAGGCAGCGCCGGCCCTCCGAAGCGCCGGCCCGGGAGGCCTGCGGGGTCTCTCCTGGGCCCCGCGTCGGAGGGAGGCGCCGAAGGAGGGCAGCGGGAGGGCGGCCTGGGCGAAGCGGCCCTGGAGGGAGGCGGGCTGGGGAGGGCGCCCCAGGCGGGGCTCGGCGGGCCGCGTGGCGATGCGGGCCGGGGCCTCCCTGGCCTGCGCCGGGCCTCCGCCATGACTCGGCAGATCCCAGCAGGCCCTTCCGGCCCGGCCCGCCCGCCACGCCCCCCGGCCGGCCGGCTGCTCTGCGAGGGGAGCCCGGCGAGGCCCAGCCGGGGTCGGGAGGGGGGGGGGGTCGGATGTGGGGCGGGGGGTGCCGCGCTGAGGGTCGGGGGCTGAGGCCTGGCCCCGGAGAGGACGCCCCAGGCCCGGCGTGACACAGCAGCGGGCGGGCCGGGCCAGGCCGGCGTGGCGCTGGGGGGGCTCCGCGCCGCCCCCCCCTCCCGCGGCCCCGGCTACTCACTCGTTCCCCGAGGCCATGGCGGGCGGCGGGGCCGGGCTGGGCTGGGCGAGAGCGGTGGTGGCGGTTGGGGGGCCGGGCCTGCCTCGCTGCGCTGCCTCCGTCTCTGGGCGCCGCTGCCTGCTGGAGTTCCCCTCACGGGTCAACGCCGACTCATCGGGAGTGACGCTCCGCCCGGCGCGCTAGGCCGCACTCTGCCTAGCAACAAGTGGCGTCTCGGCCAATCAGGAAAATGCCACCGGCCCCTCGCGACCAATAGCGGCGAAGGGACCAAGGGCAAAAAACCACCCTACCGGTTTCGACTAATACCGAGCGGTCGCATCCGGGAAGCGGGTTCGCTCGGCAACAACAGCAGCCAATAGAAAAATTCGTCCAATGGGAGGAGAAAATTAATTCAAGTTAGAGGCCAGCCCTCGTCTATTTTCCGCCTAGCGACGGCGCACCGATTGGGCCTCGCCGAAAGAGCAACCGGCACGCCGAAGCCAATCAGAAATTGCCAGATCGATGATTGGCACGTCTGGGCGCCCGTGGGGGAAGAGCGCCTCAGAAGCTTCCTTTGCGCCTGCGTGGAGAGGCGTCTCCGCTGACCACGTGCCTCACGGAAGCGCACGACGTCGCCTTGGCGCCTGCGCGGGGTGGCCCCTCCGGAGCCGGTGGCTGCGGCCGGGGAGGCGGCGCCCTGCGTGCTGCCGAGCAAGGAGGGCGCAGCAGGAGCCGCTTGGCCACGGCAGCCATCGCCGGGAAGGGGCCCTCGGGCGCGGGTTGCAGCGCAGCAGGCGGAGCAGCGGCCCGGAGGAGCCCCACAGCCGGTGCTCGCATCCGGAGGGGGGAGGGGCAGCCCCACGCAGCCTCTGTCGGATCGGCCTCTTAGCTGGCGCGCCAGGGGGTGCCTGGAGGTCTCCCGGAATCCCAGCTGCTCCCTAGAAGACAAGAGATCAGCTCCCCCGGAGGAAATGGCTGCTTTGGAGGATGGACTCTCTGGCATGATACGCCGCTGAGCTGCCTCCCCATTCCCTGCCCTTCCCAGGCTCTACCCCAAAGCTCCAGGAATTCCCGAGCCTGGAGTTGGCAACTTTGTGGGGATCATATAGAGTTTGGGGGAAGGAGGGAGGTTTCGCCTGAATGGCCAGGGTAGAGGCTCTTGGCCTCTGCCCCCCTCTGCCTCCTGATGCCCAATATTTCCTCTGGCTTCCCAAGAGCTTCCTTGGAGATTTGCGTCCAGTGTTTGCAAAGAGCAGTGTGGTGGCCGTGGCTGGTTTGACGTGTGTGCAGTTGGCATCTGATCAATGTGACAGTCACCAAGCAGCAGCCCTCCACTGGTCCTGTTCACGTACCCATCAGGCCTTGGGCAACGTGACCCCTTCCAGACTGTAGAGTTAAGATTTTCTTTTCCTTATAAGGGTTTCATAGAATTTCATGCTCTTATACACACATATCCTTAGACTAAGTTAATAGTGCAAAGTGCCTTTTTGCAACCCCCCCTTCTTCCACATATTGTCCAACTTTTGCTGAAAGCTGTTTTTCAGAGACAGAACATAACCAATGCCGAAAATGTTTCTCTTTTTAGGCTATTGTCTCATGAGAAGGAAGAAATAGAAGAGCAGATTCACTCCCTATAACTTTTTATTCTAAAGTTTGAAAGTCAGCAAGAAGTGAGAAATTCCGAGTCAGCAAAGGATAGTGACCAAATAAGGGGAATGAAAAAGGTTACATTGATCACGAGACTAGTTAGAGAACTGAGTAGTAGCCAATCAAAATAACTATAGAGATCAAATGTATGTAAAGGACCAATTGCAAATTGTTCAGCAGGTAGTTCCTTTTGTACTAGAAACATGTCTTTAAAACTGCTAGTAAGCGTTATGTCCTTTGGTACTCGTGGCTCCTTGGAAAGCTGGGTACCCACATTGCAATATTCAATACAATCACTGAAAAGAAGCACTTGTCTGTCTCCTCCTTTTGCTCTGAAGAATCTGGGTAAGGGCGGAAGGGCACCTTTTGTGTAACAAGACGAAGCAGGGAGCTGCCAAGGAGCTCTTAAGTTAACAGAAGCACCTTGGCATATACGGACTCTGGAGATTTGCTCCCCCCTCCAATTACCCGTGGGGCCCACCCATCCTCTACTTACATATTTGTAAAAAAACAAACATACAAAGCCCTCTGAAAGATAAGTCAGGCACACGGAGAAGCCACGTACCAGTATTTTTTGCTCATCACTAGTTACAGGGGGTTTCTGCCCCATCAACTACGGCCCCTGATTCTGAACCCTGCCCTGCAGCTTTGTATAGCACTACTGACCCCAACCCAACCCCACCCCCTTGCATGCCTGTGCATCCCCACGTTACTGAGAAACAGGGATTGCAAATGCCTCCCAGTCTCAAACAGCCTTCTGATTCAGGCATCTCCTGTGCCATACCTTTATCTGCCTCACTGCTATGCTATGACTCGGTGTTAGTGGTAGTAGGTTTAATTGTACATGGCCAAAGGCTGTCACAATACAGAGTTAAGAACAGTAAAAATAGAAATTTATCATACAAGCATGAAATACAGTTATTAAAATAAAATACAATTAAAATAGAACCTTAATAAATATCAGATAGTTAGGGGGGGAAGTTAGTTTTCTGAGGAAACAATTGGATTGGGAAATTGTAAGACTGTCCAAAAGAGCATCACATCTGTAGACCCAATTTTATAAGTTGGAGCCATTATTCAAACCCCCCAACAAATCATCTGGGATGGAATAATGAACACGAACGTTACTGTAGCAGGCTGCCCAGGGTGACTCAGTGTGTGTCATCAGCTGAAAGCATTGCTTGCTGAAAGTGTTGGTAATAACAGTATTACCCTTGCTCCAGAATTTAAGTATGGCCAAATGAACCCTAGCTGTAACTGAAGGCAGGCCAAGTTCTGCCCTCATTAGGGCTGCAGGGGTCCCCCTGGGTAGTGCAAGCAGTCGTCTAATGAAAAGATTTTGAATTGATTCCAGACGGATTATGATAGGTTCTTTCCAACCCCAGACCTCTATACCATAAAGTAGGTAGGGGACTGCCTTACTTAAATACAGTTTTATTGCAGGGTCTACAAGAGATCCACCCTTGGTATAATAAAATCTCAGAATTGCCCCTATTATTTTTAAAGTGGAGGATTTGACAATATCCAGATGTATATTCCAACTAAAGGTCGCTAAAGGTCACTCCCAAATACTTACAGGAGCTGCACTGTTCAATGGGAATTCCAGGAATACTTCAGGTAGTGGCTCAGTGTTTTCTCTGGAAAGCCACATCATTGGGACTGGTATTTCTGCTGCCCAATCAGGAATTTAGTGCGACATCGTTCATGGGAAGTGCTGCGTTCTGATCAAGGATACGGGAGTGGCTCTGCTTGCTTTACTGCGCCAGGATCTTTGGGGCACGCTGTTTCTTCTACTAATCTGTAGATACAGATTGAGCCCCAAATACAGGACATTTCTGTTTTTACTGCAGTTATAAATTAGGAAGGCACACCTTTGAAGCTGTGCAACCCCCCCACCCCAGCAGTTCATGAAACACAGCCTGGGGGGGGGGGCGGACCAATAAATACTCCTCCTCTGTAAAATAAACCCTGTAGATTTAAAATTCATAATACTTTAATATGGTGAGATAACAGAGGAAAGCTCATAAATTCTTTCAAAAGGCTTTTGAGGTAGGAACAAACTTTGCACCACCATCTTCTCAGTCAGGACCCCTGCCAGGGCCCACAGAGGAAGTGACCCAAAATCAGATGGAAAGAAAAACCTCTATCTTCCTTCCCAACACTAAAGGCGGCTGGTAGAGTCCAGTGAGTATGGCTAAGCACAGGAGACAAAGGGGAGTTGGGCTTGCTTTAACTTCTGCAATAATTTGGTTGGCTGCTTGCTAAAATTGCTTATTTATTTTATTTATTATTTTATTGATTTGATTTGATTTATACCCCACCCTCCCCACAGATGGGCTCAGGGTGGCTAACAACATTAAAAAAATACATTAAAAGTCAAACCATAAAATCAATAATAATTTTTTTAAAAGTCATTAAAATAGTCCAGAAGCAGGCAATTGAAACAAATATTGGGAGTCTGTATACGGGCATAGCAGATGGCTGAGGGCAGCCCCAGAAAAAGTGGTGATCTTAGATGGAAGAAGGAGGACACCCACTGGCACTCAGCCAAAGGCCCGGCGGAACATCTCCGTTTTACAGGCCCTGCAGAACTGTAACAGGTCCTGCAGGGCCCGGATCTCCAGTGGGAAAGCGTTCCACCAGGCCGGGGCCAGGGCAGAAAAAGCCCTGGCCCTGGTTGAGGCCAGACGGATGTCCTTCGGGCCAGGAGTTGCTTGTCTGCAGAGCGCAACACCCTGCAGGGGACGTAATGGAAGAGGCGGTCCCGCAGGTACGCAGGTCCCAGTCCGTGAAGGGCTTTAAACACCAATGCGTGCTGCTGCATTCTGAACCAGCTGTAACTTCTAGTTCAGGCCCAAGGGCAGCCCAGCATAAAGTGAGTTGTAGTCGTCTAGCCTGGAGGTGACCGTTGCATGGATTACTGTGGCCAGGTCCTGGGGCGAAAGATAGGGCACCAGTTGCCTGGTCTAAGATGAAAAAAGCAGACCTGGCAACAGACGTGACCTGGGCCTCCACTGAAAGTGTGGCATCCAAGGTTACACCCGAGCTCCTCACCATCAACAAAGGCTTCAGTTGTCCCCTGTCGAGGGCTGGGATCCGGGTCCCCAACCCCATTGCTCCATAACCCAGACACAGAACCTCCATCTTCAGGGGATTCAATTTCAGGCGACTCTGATGTAGCCATACCGTCCCAGCCTCAAGACCCTTTGCCAAGGAATCCAGAGCGAGATCAGACTGGCCATCCACCAGCAGATAGAGCTGAGTGTCATCTGCATACTGGTGACAACCCAGCCCAAAGCTGCGGGCTAACCGGGCGAGTGGGGCGCATATTGATGTTAAATAGCATCGGGGAAAGAATCGCCCCGAGGGACGCCGCACACCAAAGAATGGCGAGCAGACATCTGTTCCCCGAGTGCCACCCTCTGTCCCCGATTGCGAAGGAAGGAGTCCAGCCATTGCAGGGCTGTCCCACGAATCCCCACATCGGTAAGGCGCTGGGTCAGAAGATTATGATTGACCGTGTCAAACGCTGCTGTAAGATCTAAAAGTATCAGCAGCGCTGACCCGCCCTGGTCCAGGTGTCGCCGCAGATCGTCTGTGAGGGCGACCAGAGCCGTCTCTGTACCATGGCCGGGCCTGAAGCCGGACTGGAATGGATCCAGGATAGAGGCATCATCCAGGTATACCTGCAGCTGTTCCGCTACCCGCCCTCTCAATTACCTTACCCAGGAACGGAAGATTCGAAACTGGGCGGTAATTGGCTGGACCAACAGGATCCAGTGATGGTTTCTTTAATAAGGGCTGCACCACTGCCTCCTTCAGTGAGTCTGGGAAAAACCCAGAACTCAGAGGAAGATTAATGAGGTCAGCTAATGGTGCCCGAATCCCATCACCGCCAGTTTTCACCAGCCATGATGGGCACAGGTCCAGTGGGCATGTGGTAGGTTTCATAGCACGCAGTACCCTGCCTACCTCCCCCTGGGAGAGTGGCCTGAATTGATCTAATATCAACCCTGAGGATGACCAAGGGGCCTCCACTACACATATTGCATCAACCGTGGTGGACAGATCCCAGCGGAGTGACAAGATCTTATCCGCAAAATAGCCTCCAAAAGCCTCACGGCTTATTACCGAATTTACATTTTTATTTGTCCCATGTGTGAGGGACGTTAAAGACCGAATCACTCTGGAAAGTTGTGCTGGGCGAGAACTAGCGGACGCAACGGAGGCTGCATAGTAGCCTCTCTTGCCAAATCCTTAACCAGCAAAGAAAAACAAAAATTGAGCATTTCAGTTTTACAACTCAGTGGTGGGTTTTCCTCTGCAGCCATTACAACATCAGCCCCACAAGCCAATCCTCAGAGACGGCGAGGAGGAGGAAGAGAATAAGGAAATAATCGCTCGGTCTGCCCCTTATTCCACAAACCTCCAGACAAAACCAGCTTCTTCCCTCTAATCCTTTTACAGCTGTACACAATCAGGCAGGGCTTGGGTATCTCCCCTGGGTCCTTTTTATTTGGAAAAATACTACCTGTGCTATGCACCATGGACTCAGAAGTGCCCCCGTTTTCCACTATGAAGGGAATCCAAGCAAAGCCCCCCACGTCAGCAAGAAAAGCTGGTTCAGGTCACTCAGCAACTCTAGCTTGCCTGCTTGCTCTCCTCCAAACAGGCCTCCAGGTTCTTGGCAAGAGATTCCACGTGGGGGAACTTCATCCGCTTAATACACAGACGCAAGTACTGTGGGCAGGGTCTGAAACATAAAGCCAAGTCGTTAATAAGTACGACAGCAGAGAAATGCAAGCTGGGGGCGGGGGCGGGGGACGGGAATTGGGGCTCCACTGCGCTCCAAGGCAGCAAATCCAAGCCCGCCTCCCCCGCCACTGTACCGAATGCACTCCCAGCACCCACCCTGCTCTGCCTGTAATCTGAGATGCTGGGAAGGATGAGGCCACAGATGTTCAGCGCCAGGGAAGGAAGGGTTATCCAGCAGGTTATACTTCTGCTGCTGCTAGCTTCATTTGGCCCCTTGGGCTCACCATCCTGAACCCACCCTCCCGTCTAATTCAGCAAGAGGGAAACTAGCTGAGATTTCCTGATATCTTTAAATTTTATTTGTACACAGCCAAGGAATAGGGAGATCTTGATCCGGGGTGTTATTTTGAGGCTATTCCCAGATATAAGGAAACCCCCTGCTAGCTTGAGCTGCTCTGAGTTCTAGTAGGTGCCTTCCCCCCTTCCATAGCAGTTCAAGGGAGTGGGGCATTTCTGCCTGCCAGAAAGCAGGGAAGGAAGGGTTAACCACACGACCCTGACCCTAACCCTTTCCAAGCAGCTGCTTATAAATGAAGGTAGAGACACTAGTAGGTCCAATATCCCTAGTTTTCCTTTGGTGGGAATAAATTATCCAGCAGATGGATGCTCAAAATCTTAACAGGTGCTTCGTAGGGTTTAAAGAGCATGGATGAGCATCCCATCGCAAGTGAAGATGACACGTGGCTCTAAACCCAAGGACATTTGAGATGCTTTGAAGATGGCCCGGGCAGATGGGCAGAAAAGCAGGCAGGCAGGCAGGCAGCCAGCCCCCCCCCCCCCTCCAGGGCCATTCCTCCAGGCCGAGGCAGTCCCTGCTATCCTCTTCCCTGGCTCATGGACTAGGGAAGCAGCATCTCAGCCCAGAGCGGTGTGGCCTCTGCCTGACCCTGACTTGAAAACTGTGGAATCCAACCTGAAGCCTGGCTGTGGCAGCCTGGAAAACCTCAACAAATCCTTCTGCCCAAGACAATGCAGAGAGTGGGGGCGGACTGGAAAGCCTGGAAACGTTTTCGTAGTTTTCTACTAAGATCCAAAGTAGCCCTGGCGGATCCCCAGGAGGTTCCAACCCCCTTCCCCCGAGTCACGTCCTAAAAGCTTTGATGCGGCCTAGGCAACAAGGCTGAACGTGAAGTCAGCCAGCTCTGGGTGAAAACGCCTGACTGAAATTTATTCTTCCAAGCTACCAGCAGGAGCAAGCAGCTCTGGCCTACAGAGTGCGAGGAGAGGTCTAGGAACCACCAGGTACCTTTTGGCCTCTTCTTCTGTCAAAAAAGGGGACGTGCGGAACTTCTGCCAACGCGCCAAGGCTTCCTGCCTTCTGTCCAGTCTCCAGAGGGTGTGCAGGAGATACAAGTTAGCGGCCGGGCTGTCTGCAACACACAGAGGAGGAGACACAACTTCAGCTGCTGTATGTAGCGCTAGACCAGGAGACTCGAGGTCAAACCAGAGTGCTCTTTTCTCAACCCTTCAACGTTCTTTTCAAGATGTGGCAACCAGAACTGGACAAAGGATTCCCAAATGTGGCCGTACTCTGGGACTTCCATAAAGGCAAGGTCTTTTTGTGATCTCTCGTCACCAGTTCAGACTTTCTTCATCAATGCCTATGTGAAATCAGAGGGTTTTTCCCAACGTAGCAGGGATCTTTTTGCTCATGTGTCTTGCGTTGAATGTCAGCTGCTATTTTGTTGCTGCCTACGCACCTTGTTGGGAAAGAACCTCCTGGCGCGTCTCACAATCTCCTTGTGTTTTTTTCCGGTCTGCAACCTTCTCTACCTCGCTGCTTACTCCCCACCCCCCACTGCAGGTAATTTACAAAGGAATGAAGCCAGTTCCAGGACAGATCCCTGAAGGACCCCACTGTTCCTCTCCACCCACACTCCCCTCTCTCTGCTTCTGCCTTTTTTAAAACTAGCTACCAGTCAATGGAAAGACGCGCCCCCTGATCCCATGACTGCTAAGGCCCATCAGGATCCTTGGGTGGGGCCCTTTGGGGAAACTTAGGAGCAAAGCATCTACCAGGTCATCCCTGTCAACACGCCTGTTGGCACTCTCTGGGGTTCTGGGCAGCCAGTGCGGCAGGACTTCTGTCGACAGAAGCCGTACTTGTTCCTTTTCATCAAGGGTCATGTTGCTGTGCACTTGAACAATTCTGCCTGTATCACTTCTTACATATTTGACTGGGACAAATGTGAAGCTTTCCTGTATCCACGCCCCTCCCCCCCAAAATACTAGATGCCATTCCCTCAGTCTTCTAGTACATGTTAATGACAAAATCTTCTTGGAAGATCAGCCGTTACCTTTTTGAGTTAAAACATTTTGAACATGTATCCTCAGGGCCCGGTGATTTGTCAGTTTCTAATTTGTCAGCCCTAGAACTTCTTCTCTGGGCACCTCTGTTTGACTCGCTTCAATCCAGACCAGATAAATTATTGGCCATCCCGTTATCTTCTCAAGGTGCCTATTCAGGACTTCCAGGGACCCATTTGCCTTGGCAAGATGGAACCTCGAGGGACCCCCAGCCTAAGGCCTAGTTGCTGAGCAGCAGCCCCCCAGCCCCGCCTTCTCGAACAGGCTGGTCAAGTAAGAAGGGAATCACCAATTTTGGTGCCCCTCCCCCTCCCAACCAACCCAGCTCTTCCGGAAGAGGAACACTGGCGACAGTATCAAAAGGTCCAGGTGAATCCACAGAGAGTCGATTCCTGTCACACTGTCCAGGAGAAGATCATCAGGGTGACCAAGGCTGTTTCTGTTCCAAACCCAGGCCTGAATCTGTAGTGAAATGGGTCCAGATAGTCCCCTTGCCCAAGAGAGGAGAGGAGTGTTTGTTATGTCTCCTATTTTTCATGGAATTTGCAATCCCTCAGTTGCGATCCCTATCTCACGGAGCGGGAAGAACCACGTAACCTACCCTGAGCTCTCTGGAGGAGAGGTAGAATTAAAAATATTACAGACCAGTAGATACGCTTCACAGGGCCTCCTCGCACCCCCACTTGCAGAGGCGTATATAGTCTATTCTAAGACGGCCCCAATTCTGTACCTACAATCTGCATGCTCGACGTTACAAAAGTGTTCCAATATGCCTACAACTTAATGCACAAGCCCCCATCCCCTGACTGTTACAAGTACTGGGCCGGCTGCGGGCCAAGAGTGCCTTCTGTCCCAGTCACAGACAAGCCCCCCAGGGGCATGGTACCTGGGCGGAAGTGCAGACTGTGCTGGAAATCCATCAAGGCCTCTTTGTCTCTCCCCAGCTCCAGGAACTCTGCCCCTCGGACCATCAGAGCCAGCTGCCTGACTTGGGGGAGCACCTCGGCTTCCGCTGGAGCAAACCGGGCCACGTCCTCCTCAGTGCTGCTGCTTCCTGCTCAAAGGGGAAAAGGCGTCTCTCACGGGAAGTCCATCCCAGTCCCGGGCCAACAAAAGCCACAGCGCGCAGAACCAGTTCTTCAGCTCTGAAACGCAATGGGGCCCACAGCACAACCAAATGTTTCCCTCAGCGACTCTGAGCAGTCAGAGAACGGTTAAAGTAAGAAGAGCCAGTAAAGAAAAAGCAAAACCAAGTCTCTGAAGTATCAAGATCATTCACCAAAACGAACCCACCCTGGGCAATCCAAGGACCAGCCTGGGCTCTGCACTTTGGACCCCAACAGGGATGCTTTGAGCAGCAAAGGAGCGAGAGGCCCTCTTCCGAGGCCAGGAGAGGCTGGGAGGAAAAGGCAGTAGACCACGTCGCCCTTACCTGTGTTCACGAAGTGGATTTTCAGGAGATCATGAAGACACCTGTTGGGAAGGCCAACACAGGGCCATTTCAGAGCTAAACAAAGCAAAATGCCTGTGGCCCCTTAGAGACTAACATTTACTTCACTATGAGCTTCTCCAGCCCCACCCATAACTTTGCCCATAAGAATTTCCAGTATGATTTTTTCCTTCACATATCAGAAAAAAATGAGCTCACAGAAGCTCATCTTGAGACAAGTGTTAGCCTCTGAGGTGCCGTCGGACTTTTGCTTCCTTTCCCTGTGAATACTAACATGGCTGGTTATTCAGGGAATTTTTAGGCCGCCTCGTCTGAGGAACCTGCCCAGGTCAGCCCTCTGCTGTCATTTCAGAGCGGTCAGAAGACCCTCACCAGCACCAGGACACTCAGAAGGATCTGAACATTTATTCCCCCCGCCCCCCCGGCCTACAACCAGACCACTCAAGTCTCGAAATGGACAGCTGGGACCAGGGGCAGCATCCCTTTAAAAAAAAACCAGGAGGCTTCTGTCTTTGGAGCCTGAAAAGATAAGCCTAGAACTGGAGGCAGGGGCACTCAGTGGCCAAGGGACGGGACGGGAGCTGTATGGAGCTCCTAGCCACGCTCAGGGGCAAGCAGAATCAGCAGGATAGGCAATTACCAAGGAAGGACTGCCGTGGGGCAGAATCAGATCTTTTGGGCAAGTTGCAAGTATGCAGGAATACACATTCTTACAGGATGCTTGCTGGGATATGCACAAAGACCACGTGGCTAAGAAGGAACAGAAGGGGTGTGGGTGTGTGTGTGTGGGGGGGGGGGGGGTTGCATCCACTAGGCAGCCTGTCTTGAGTGGCTTCCATTCCACTTCCTCTCTGCTCCCATCCTGCCTCCTCTTGTGCAAATGAGACAAGCAAGACAGCCAAGAGGCACCTGGTCAAGAGGCTTATGGCTTCCTTGGCTTCCCCTAGCCTCGCCCACGCGCAGCCCTGCAGCAAGTAGGCAGCGGCTCGCCAGAGGATGCAACGCAGGCTCTCCCTCTCCCGCTGGGCAGGGCTGCCAGGAGGCCCCGGGCTGTCCTCGTGGGCACTTGAGCCCAGGTCGATGTGCAGCTTCTTGGGAACCAGCTCGCTTGTGTGCGTGACCACCTGCTCACATGCTGCAATGGCATCTCGGTGCCTGGCGATCTCCTCCAGGGCAGACGCAGCTTCCAGAAACACTTCAGGGACTCTGGGCAAGGCCCGCTCCCCACACAGAAATCCCTGAGGAGAAAGGAGAGCAGCCCCCAGGGATCAGTGGGGTGCACCCTCCCCACTGTTACAAGCATTTATGTACCAAAATTCTGACAAAGTCACGTAAGGTGGCTTCCAAGAACAAAACAAAGCACAAGGAAAATAATAAAGCAGTAAAATTAAATAGAACGAGAAGCTGCTGAGCAGGGAGCACTAAAGAACAACAGGGGTATTAAAATATCCTACAAGCACAGATAAAAACAGGAAACAGCATGAAATGGCAGTGAACATAAAAAACAGAACAGCAACAAAGCGCAAAATAACCCAAACAGAATTAAGATCATAATATAAATGACTGGGAAAATAAAAACAAGTTTTGAAGTGACGCAGCAAGGAAAGGACAATCCACAGGCCAGGCGTCCCGACCAAAAAGCCGTTCTGTAGTGGCCGCCTACCACCTCTCCGCACAGCAGGAGACGCTCACAGGAAACAGAGCCTGTGGTGAAGACAGCAGTGTCGGGACAGCAACTCCTTTCATGCCCCCCACCCCCCACCCCTCAGCTATTTAGGGCCTTAAAAGTTAAAACCAGCACTACAGAGGCGAGAGCACATTTCTCTGGAGAGAGAGGAACCAAGAGTTCTGGAGAACCCATTTGAGCCCAGCAGTACCTACCAACAAGGATAGGTATTTAGGGCCCAGCCAGCGAGCCACCTGCATGCAAAGCGGGCTGGAGAAGCACAAGAGATCCTCTCCAGATCAGGCAGGCAGAGAACAGACAAGCAAAGGTGATTATTCAAAGCATGTGCCAAGGACTGAACCACCGTATGGTGCCCACCTGGGGAAGAGGCTCATCCTGCCACAGCGCCAAGAGGTCCAGGTAGTGCTCTGCTGCCTCCCTGGCCCTGCAGGAAAAAGGAGAGGCCGATGGAAGCCACCCCATAGGCCTGCCTGATACTGAGGGCTATCCACAGCACAGGGCTCTTCCACTGCCTTCAGCAAGTCCCCTCCCTCACCCGCTCCTGCATTTCACAAGCACGGCAAGAGTTGGGGAGTCATTCCCTTCCCGCTGAGGACTGTCTGGGGAGAAGACTTCTCTCTAAGCCCAAGGAAGAAACAGGGGAACCCTCCTCAAGAGGAAGGGACACGCACCTCCCTGCCTGGAGGCACCTCTGAGCCAGCTGGTACTTCACTTCTGTTGGAGAGTTCTGCCCCCAAAAAGCATGCAGTTCTGACGTGCAGATGAGGTGCTCCACTCCAATGAGGTAGGGTGGATTGAGGGATTCAGCAGCTGTCTGCGTCGAGCCGTCCAGCGCCTGGGCAGGGGAGAAGCCCTGTTCACAATCAGCCAGGGTGGCTGTAATGGCACATCCCCGGCCCCTGGCAGAAGGCTGAGCTTGCCATTTGCTCCTGCCCTTTGTTCAAGGAGAACCAGAACCAAGCAAAGGGACAAGGATGCCCACAAACAAGGATGGCTGCAGTTGGCTCGACTGCTGCCCATTTCTAGGGCTAGGATCAGGCACTCAAGCAGCCTAAGATCCTCTCTCCAGACAGAGCTAGCAGAAGCATCCGCCTATCCTCCCATTTTATCGTATCAATCCAGACAAGCAGCCAGTCGGACCTGATAAAGCAACGCCAAGGCCTCCAGCTCTGCCTCTGTGAGTCCCAGGTGGCGGTACAACAATACTGCCTGGTACAGGGCAGGGAGGAACGAGAAGTCCACCTGCAGGGCTCGTTTCAGGCACTGGACTGCTGCTTGCGGCTTACCCTGCAGAGAAGAAAATACGAAGCCACTGCCAGAATCTAATGAAATCCCAGAGTCCTGCACAGTGTAGCCTCTCCTTACCTGTAGAGATGACATACCCTCCCCATGCCACCCTGCCCTTCTCCATTGCAACATTTGCCAAACTTCTGATCCAGGGTAGCACAATACATAGAATGATGGATGAAGATCAGAGTGACCCAGGCACCTCTGTTGGGCCAGTCACTCCCACGGGGCGCTTGTGACATGAAGTGAAGCAAGGGAGAATTTTTATAGAGATCTCCTGTAGCATAGGGGCTAAGTGGTTGGACTGTGAATCAGCACTCTGCTGGTTCGACCGCCATGAGCTCAGCAAATGGCCTTGGGAAAGCCTCAGCCCCCGTTCCCCAGCTGTATTGTGATAACAATGCTGACTTTGTTCCCTGCTCTGAATGGGGCACTGATGTGTCTAGAAAAGTGGTAAATAAATGCCATTATTTTGGCCTTAAGAAAATCTATGCATGGGATAGGAATATAATCCTGATTTTTTTCATTCAGGCAGTTTGCAGGACAGAGATTTCCTTTAGAGAGACAAATTACCAAAAAAATTCACTTTCTTCAACTACGGGTTGTTCTGAAGGAATACAAGAATCACTTCTCACGTCTTCCGTACTTCACAGGAAACTGAGCGTGGCTGTGTGGCCTTAATGCTGCCTAAGAAGCCCAGTAGAGAAGGGAGGGGGAGAGGGAAAGAGGCCGGGGAGCGGCTATGGCTGCAGTGTGCAGAACCGTGCACAATCTTTCAGTCTCTGGATCTGCATCGCTGGCACACCAACAGCCAGCTGGAGCTGGGCGTCTGGCAGTTTTGCCCTGTGGACCCCGCCTCTCTTCTCAATCCCTCTGCTGCAGTCATCTGTTGCACACACTCTCTTCTCTCACGTTGCACCCATACCATTTTCAGGTTGCAGCATCCCATTAAAGTGAAGATCTGGGCCAGGACTCTCTTCCGACACAGCCCAGTGGCAGCTGCTTGGAGGAAGGCAAGAGCCTCAGGGTGATTGCCTGAAACCAGTTCCTGAAAACCTGGAGAAAAGAAGCAGGTTTAAAGCACAACCCCTGCCTTGCCAAGTTGGGGCAGCAGCCTTCAACCAGCCCAGCACTAGACTCTTCCGAGGACAACCACAGAGCCCACCCACGCTTCGGTCCACATGCAAGAGGAGGTGGCCAAACACGCTGCATCCCTTCAGCCAGCAGGTGGCAGGTTTCAGCTTGGAATGTCCTTTCCACATTAAAAAGCCCACTATGCAAACAGAACACTAGCACAGCACAGGGAAAGCTTCCGCCCCTCCTGACTTGCTGTGCCTCTTGACTTGCTGTGCTTGTTCTGTATTTGTGTTGCTAAATGTGGTTTCCTCCCCCCCACAACATCCGCAGTCTTGGCCATCCCTTCCTCACCCTGTTAACAAGATTCTCGTTCTATCCAAAGCCCCAATGATCTTCCAGAATAATACAACTTGGGACGCAGGATCAAGTAGATACATGTTATAATGTTCACATTACACGTTTTCAAGTATGGCTGTTATCCACTTTCAAACCCCGAGACAGGGCAGAATACAACTAACAGGGACTCTTTATCAAGCTCGCAATCTGCCAGAGCAACCAAGACTACTTCTCTTTCTTTGTAAATCATGCTAGCCCTTCCTTTTCCACGTAAACAAAGCAAAGCCCCCCTCCTGCCTCTTTCGTGAGGGAGGCACCCAAGAGCAGTCCATTTGGTCATTTATTGGGGGGAAGATTTCTAGAAACAGCAACAGTACCAGGGCAGGAAGATAAAGGCAATTCAGGCCACACCTTGCAGGAAAGCCGCTGAAGTCCACAGGACATCTTTCAAGCGCCTGGCACTCTGCACCGAGAGGGGCCCAGACTCTCCAACATCAGGGGGATGCCATTCTTGGAGCAGGGAAAGGAGCTTATTCTTAGAACCAATGTACAAAGGTGGCCCCGGGTTCTGAGAAAAGAAAAGCATTATTCCTGTGGCACCCTGAAGATCAGCTGACTTTTGAGCCACTCCAGTTCCTTCCCTGTCTTTAAGGTTGATGGCGAGGCAGCCAAGAAACAGGAGGACAGCTGGAGGAAAACAGATGGCGGCACTCACTTGACATTGTGTGCTGGTAACCCAGCTATGAGCCACATTGGGCTCCCCACACCCCACCCTTTAAAGATAAATATTTCTTCAGTCTGCGGCCCTCGGCGTGGCACTTTGTGCGTCATGTGGCCAGAGGCTTAGAGAAAGGGCCTTGCAGCCATTTAGGTTTTCACACGCAACAGCCCATTGCAGGATGAAGAAACAAGCCCGTGGCCCTTCCACATGTTCCAACCTGTGACACCAAGGCTCTCAACAGAAGGAAAAGGCTGAGCGACACTTTGTGGTGTGAGGCTAACTCAGAATGCTGCTACGCTACCTTGACACTATGCAGTTGTTGAAAGAGACCTTCCACCACTTCCAGGCGGCCTGCTGCCAGCCAAAGCAGTCCCTGCAGGGCAGCTAGTTGATGCAGAGGGCCCTGTAGCTCTTCAGGGATCCCCTGCTGGAGCACCTTCTGCCAGCGATCCTCTGAGCTAAGCCCCTGCTCAGGCACGGAATGAGCCTCCAGAACTAGAAGAGAGGGACAAAGCTCGTTGAGGACTGTTTTCCTTTCAGGGGGTGGGGGTGGGGCTGTCGGCTTCTCCGAAGAAAGTTCCCTTCTGTCAGTTAGCCATGCCCAAGCTTCTCCCCATAATCCTTCGAACAGTATAAGACATAACTCTTACCCCTCCCGAGACCATCGTCTATCCTTGCCAGTAACTTCTCGCTGGAGTCACTACACAGACCAATATCAAAGAGCAGCGAATTGCAGAGGATGCTCAGCTCCAGCGGCAGAGCAGGGAGCACAGCTGGAAGCCCTGCAGTGACACAGACCAAATCATGGGGGGGTGCCAAAAGGTGCCTCAAAGGGCCCCCGTTTTTCAGAAAGACTAGGCTATCCATGTAAAGATACTGCAAGAGATGGTTTTTAGCCACAGCTAAGGTGACAAGTTATTTTTGCAGATCCAAGATACGGTGCTGGACAGCTTGCCATATTAAAAGACAATAGACAACCCCCACCCCCAGCCACCTTGCCCACTGCTGCGTTCCCAGTTACAATGCGATCACACCCCTGCTAACGCCACCCAAGGCTTTCCCTCATCAAGAATATGCCGACAAACCTATGCCTTAGAGGCGGCCTTTGTGAGTCCTGGGCCAGTTCTGGCCCAGCTGCCCCTAGGCCAGCTGGGTGCCCAGCTCTAGAAAACAAATGACACTGGTGAGCTTGAGCAAGCAGCAGAACTGGCGGAATTAGTCCTGTGTTCCTGGAGAAAAAGTTCAGGTGGCTAAGAAAAGATTAAAGAAGACGACATCCAACCTGGTCTCACAATCACTCCTGGTTGCACACACGCAGCCAGCGAGGCACAGACCAGGGGTCTCAATGCGTGGACCAGAAAGTGGCCTCGGGAACTTCCTGGGACGAGCTGCGCCTGTGCAAAGCCCATTAATCCCAGGAGGCCGCGTCGGGGGCAGGCCTGGGCCGCTCGGCCCGGTCTGTGGGCCAGACGTTGCCGCCGATCCAGCAGCTCTCCCTGGTCTCGAGGGGCCGCCTGCAGCGGGAGCCTTTTTCCGCGCGGTGCTGCGGGCTGCACCCGGCCCTCCCGCACGCCCAGCAACGAGCGCCGAGCTGCTGCCCGCCCAAGCGGAGCCTTTGGCGCTACCTTGGATCTTCTGCAGGAGCTCGCGGAAGGCGCGCTGGCACTGCGGGGCCGCCTGGAGCTCTGCCGCGGGAGCCTTGGCCGCCTGCCGAGGGAGGGAGGCGTCGGAGTCAGGCAGCTGCCAGAACCGCCCCCCCCGCCCGCCCGGACCCAGCCCGGCCAGGCGGGGAGAAGCCAGCGCAGTGCCCGGCCAGGCCCAGCCAGAGGCCCCAGCTCTGCAGAAGGGCTGCCCGCCCCTCCCCGCCCCGCAGCCCCTGTGCCGCCCTCCGCCCCGCTTGGCCTCCCCTCCCTCGCGCCGGCGGCCGGGCTACCCCGCGGGGGCTCCTCAGCCAGCGCTCCGCCAGCCCGTCGTTCTCCTCCCGCCAGAGGCTCAGGCAGGGCCCGGGACCGGCGGCGGCCATCACGCCGCGCCAAAACTGAAGAGCCCTCCCCCTCCCTCAGCGCCGCCTTCTGATAGGCTGATCTCCCCCGCCGCAGCTTTCTCGTTGGCCGAACGCGTCGGTTGCCGGGGCAACTGCGGCTGGCGGCAGAATCAAGCGCCGGCGGCGGATACGGCGGCTCGGCTGGGACGAAAAGGCCAAACCGCGCACCCCCGCCGCCCGCGGGCGGGAGGAGGGCGCCTGCTGTGAGCCCCGCCCTCCCTCCCCACCTAGACTGCTGCATCCGCCCGCGCGGGGTCCAGCCCCGGGAAGCTAGCCCTGCCGCAGAAACGGGCGCCGAGTCCGCCGCGGGTGAACCCCCCTTTGCTTCGGAGCACTTCTTCAGCCTGGAATTTATTAGATTTCTTGCCCGCCTTCCCCGTGAGCGGGCGCAGGGTGGGATACAACATTATATAATGGTACAATAAATTAAAAACAATACCCAACAGAAGACAAAATACACAATTCATAATTCCAATACAAAAGGCGACCCAGGTTCAGTTCCCTTCACTGCCTGACTTTGGTCCAGTCACACACACTGTCAGTCTAACCTACCACACAAGGTTGTTGTGATGAAAAAATGGAGAGGAAAAAGATGTAAGCCGCTTTGGTGTCTCCCTGGGGAGAATGGCCTGGGGCATAAATGAAGTAGAATAGTAAGAAGACATTTCCCTCCTTTTTCATCTTAACCCCCCTGAAACTCTTTGAATCTGTCACTCCTCCCAGCCCCACTCCTGTCAACAGGCCATCATCGTTTCAGCATAAAGGAGAAGCGAGGAGCTGCTGGCCAGAGGAGGAGGCTCCACAAGGAGGCACCGCCTGCCCAGTTCGCAGCCACCCTCAGCGTCCTGCGAGCTGCGCCGGGCAGCACATTCCCTTTGGACAGGGGGGTTCAGCGGCACAGAGCGGAAGCAGCAAGCCAGGGCGCCGAGGGCAGAGCAGGGGTCCCGTCCCGCCTCCCCCCTCTCCCTGGGGGCAGCAGACCATGCCAAGGCAGCAGGCATGGCAGGGGGTCTCCGCTAACTCGCCATACTCCCCAGCCCATGGGGGAGGACTCCAGGGTAGGCGGCGCCCACTTCAGCCTTGGGGAGCCACTGGCAACATGCAGGAAATGGACGCTGTTGTTTAATGAGTCATTTCGGGTGTTTTTTTCATTACACCTTTCAAATTTCTGCAATTCCTGCCCTACGGCATTCCTTATTGACTATCCAACTGTTGACTGTATTGACATGCACTCTTTAATCTTGAGTCTCAATAAGGAAGGCAGACTATAAATAACATAAATAAATAAAAGAGAACCTGCATCTTGGCCACCTACTTGGAGTGGGAAGAGTGGAGTGCAGCGCCTCAGGCAGCATGGGTGGCTGATGGAGGGCTGTGCCTCCACTGGACGAGGATTCGATGGCTGCCCTGTGTGAGGCAGGGGCCCACAGGCAAGAGTAAGAACGAGAACTTGCCAGCCTCTGATTTTGGAGGAAGAGTCTGGATCACAGCTTCGGGAGGGACTACAGCAGGACATCCACAGAGTCCGGCCTTGAACTGGCGCCTGGCCCATTCCCAAGAGGCAGGGGACGGGACACAGCTAGAGAGAAGGTGCAGGGCAGAGCGGAGCAGTCCCCTTTGCAAAGCACATACTCTGGGTACCACCCTTCAAAAACCATGGAGTTCCCCAGGTTGTCCGCTGGTCCCAAACCCTTCACAGCCCCTTTCCTTCAAGAAACATCAAAGCCAAAAGAATAAGAGTCTTCCCCCTTACTGGACTGGTGACACACTCAACTTTTTATTAATACTAATAATCAATTTTTAAAGTCAATAAATCAAAAGACCTTCAGATTTGTTGTGACATGAGCAGAGGAAGGCAAGAGTCTTCTTCAGGCAGCCGAGGTAAGTTAATTTCTGGGAAAATATATTTAATTTAAAGACTGTTGAATGTGTCTTCCCTTGAAACTTCAAACTCCAACTCACAAGTAATAACAGGTTAAAACTTGTTAAGAACATGACAAAAAAAACAGCAAAAGATCAACCACCCCCAACAGAGACCTGGGTCTTCAAGCAATCAGTAATACCTCACAAAAATAACCTGTATGATATAATTAAAGGCTCAGTGAAAGAACTGTGCGTTACACCCTCTTCTGAAGGCCAGGAAAAACTGGCTCAGGGTGCGTGGGCTTCTAGCAGGCGCTTTCACTGGGCCAAAGCTGCCACAGAGAAAACCCAAGACTAGGCAGGGGCAGTCGTGACAGATTGACAGGAGGCATTACCCTGCCCCCGGTCATGAAGGGCTTTAGAGCTTAATTAGAATTGGGCCCAGAAACAAGCACGTGATCAGCGCGGAGCTCTAAAAGCGCAGGCACTGCATGCCCATGCCGATCGGCCCCTACCAGAAGAGCGCCAGTTATAGTTTGAACCAACTGCAATTTCTTGGTAGGCTTCAAGGTCAGTCCCACATAAAAGCATGTTACAGTAGTCTAGTCTGGTGGTTACCATGGCACGGATGTGGATGGCTACAGGTCAGCTGCATTCAGGGAGGGACCAGGAGAGAGGCATTGCCTCTGCCAATCTGTAGGGCTATGCCGCCCTGAAATCTGACTGGCGTAGATCTATCTACGTAGGAGAGTATCACGAAGAGATACAAACCCAAGAGGAGTTCGTGAAACCTAACTTAACAGCAACAATAAAGAATCAACACTTATATAATTCAATAACATGTAATTATCATATAATAAACTATAATAAATCAGACGTTTCAAATTTGTTTGAAGAGGTCACAATTAAAGTGCTATGTGCTATGACCTCCTCAAACAAATTGATGTACTGTGTTATTTATTGATGCGGATGAGGTGGTGGTGGTGTGGTTGGATATATATAGAACACAGCGTCTGATTTATTAGTTTATTGTATGATAATTACATGTTATTGAATTATATAAGTGTTGATTCTTTATTGTTGCTGTTAGTTAGGTTTCACGAACTCCTCTCGGGTTGGCCTAGATCGAGGTCGGAGGCATCCTTCAGAAAAGCCCGGTGTGGCTCAGCCACCAGGAACTTGCCCCAGGAAGGACCCGTGGGAGACTGGTCCACGGTAACTCAGCAGCAACCTGCCCAACTGTGGTTTCTTCCCCTAAGGAGGAACCGTTACCCCCATCGGTGCTGTTGGGAAAGCACCTCTTGCCAGAAAGCAACTGATCTTTAATAATGGTGCACCGCTCTTTCCTGGCAAGGTTTTAAAAAGCCAGAGGGACAGAAACCCACATTGCGTGCAGTGGCTTTCACGACACCCCACATCCTATCCAACACTGATCAGAGACAGCAGGTGGAAAACCACCAAAAAACAAGAAGCAGGCGGTGCAAAGGACACGCATACCAAAGCCTGTCCCCGTACACTCTGGATAGGAGATTTTACCAGCGAAAACATCTCGGGCTACAAGCCAGATAACTTACACTTTGAGAGTCCCATCTTTGGAGTCAGTGTTCAAAGGTACTTCCGAAATAATCTTGCTGAATGAATGTCCTCAGCTCAGGAAACAGCCGCCTCCTCTGCTACTATGGCCACCCCCTTCTAGGCCTTCCACCGGGCTCAATGGCACATGTGCTGCCCGATTCGGCACAAACCTTCTGCCACACAGCTCCCCCACATCTTCACAGCTCATGCCAGTTTGTAACTGTCTTCAAAGCACCACACAAATGTTGTTTACACAGCAACAGTGTAATGTCACAGAGTTTAGGAAGAAAGCTAGATCAGAAATGAGCAGATGCCCAGCGGAGTCAAAGAGCACATCAAAAGCTGAATGGCCAAGCACAGCAGGCTGGGAACCGGAATCCTCAAGAGAATCTTGAACAGTACACAAAGTGAACAGGAGAAGCGCATGATGGCCTTATGGAAGCCACTGGAACAAAATGGGAAAGACTCAAGGTGGCAGCAACACCAAATGAAAGTGGCACAGGAAGGGACACACCCCTGCAGTGGAAAACGAGACTGCCCCAAACCATGCGCTCACAAGGGCATGAAGCAGGCATTTCTTCTTGAGGGAAAAAGCGCCAGAAAGCACTTGTGAAATGATACCCTGAGTTTTCCACTCTACAGTTAATAGTTAGAAACACAGAAACACTGAGCTGGAAGGGACCACAAGGGTCATTGACAGCTTGCACAATGCAGGAAATACACAGCTACCTTCCCCCACACACACACACACACCAGAGACCCCTGCTCTCTGCCCAGAAGGCAAAAACCCCTCCAGGATACTCAGCCAATATGGCCTGGAGGAAAAAAATTTCTGACCCGAAAGTGGCGATTGGCATTACCCTCGGCATGTAAGAAAGGGCCAGGAGAGCCCAGCACTGGCTCACCTCTTCATGCCCTCCTCTCTCCATCTGTGTACATTCATATTAAGTCATAGAATCATCACAGCTGTCAGGCGGCCGTGTAGCCTCTTCTTACATTTCCAAGCAAGGACAGACCACCCAACGATGCCTGTCTCATGGGGGAACCACTCTGTCAGGCTGTTTTTCCTAATGTTTAGCGGAAAACTCGCTTTAACCTGTTGGTTCTGGCCCAACCCTCTAGGGCAATAACTGCTCCATCCACTATGTGGCAACCCTTCAAATATTGAAGAGGGCACTTCCTTCTCCCTGCAGTGAGCTTATCACTTCCTTATTTTTTTCTCTCTCTCTAAACATAACCAAAGTACCCTTTTTTGCAGCCAACAGTTTCATTCTAGATTCTAAGAAAGGAAGGGGTTTCTTCCAAAAGCTCATCCTTTCCCCCCAAGGAAATCTGTTCAGCATAAAATCTGAATTCTTCGTTGTTTGTTAAAGTAACAGCACAACCAGCCGGTATCCTTCACATCACTTGGCACTCATCCACCTGGGTATCGGAGGAGACTGGGGTTTTAGTTTTTCATGCTCCATTTTTAATTTTCATTTCATTAAATTGCTTATATTGCTTTTGCCCACCCTGGGTCCCTAGCTACCTAGAAGAAAGGCTGGCATATAAATATTTCAAATAAATAAATAAATACGGCGGCATGAGCAGAAAGATGCCAGTTCACTAGCAAAAACACTAGCCGTACTTCGCATCTAGGTTGCTCTTTCAAGCGTCCGAAGCACTCGCCTTAATTCGCCTGCAGCCCTCACAACACGTCAGTTCTGTCCCCAGCAATGCAGTTGGGGGAGGGTGCGCAAGGCCCTGTGGCGAGTTCGCAGCATAAGCAACGCTGGAGCAGGAGACCTGCCGACTGACTCACTTCCGCACTCAGCTACGCCAGCTGCTGAGGAGCAGGCAGGCAACCCGGGGCTGGTTCCAGACTCAGGCACCTCAGGAGAGCTTTTGCTTTCTTCAGCAAGTAGTGGAGACGATGGCCTCAGAAAACAAGCATGCAAGTCCTCCTAAACGAAAATAGATTGACCTAAGGAGATAATTGTCGGTAGATTTTAGGAGAGACCCAAGGAAAGAGCCAGTCACTCTAGGAGCACGTGCTTAAGAGTGGCAATCCTGTAAGGGGCAGCCGTGAAGAAGCTGTGCAGAACGCTGGGAGGTCTGCCCCAAGATCTGGCGAGGAACCCTTGGATTGTGCAGGCATCTGCAGGCAGCCAAGTGCCCATTTAAAGATCCACAACCCTGGATTCCGGAGCTCCAGAGAAGCAGCAGCTCAAGAGGAATGTAAGGCGCCCATTCTTTGCAAAGAAAGGCAGAAGCAGCAAATGGTATCAGGGCAGGCGTGCCTGCTTCCCACCCGAGTACCTTGGCTAGCATTGCATAGAGGGCAAGAAAGACGAGGCTGGGAGCAGAAAGAACGAGGCAGGCTGGGAAGGCCAGGCAGGTTTTCTGGTCCAAACTCTCCCTGCCACATGGCTACAATTGTCACCCCTAAGTAGAAATATCCTGGTGGGAACCACGGCATTTATAAAAAAACTGCAGTGGGGAAAGCCATCTATTTTGCTAGTCATTTGCTGTACCTCTGGAGTGCTATAAAAAAGCACACACCACCTGTAAAGCCAGAAGAGGAAGGCCTGCAACATTCAGCTCACATCTGCAGATCAAACAGGCTCTAGTGGTCGGCAAAGCTAATGGAGGAGGAGCAATCGGAAGTGGGCGTGGGGAGCACGTCATCTGTGAGTGCCGCAAGAGCAGAGCACAGACGGCTGAAGGCTGACCCACAGCATCAGGTGATACAAGACCTTGGCTGCCTGCTCCCTCTGCTCAAGAGAGCCCTTGTCTCGCTTGGGTAAGTTACTGCAAAGGACTGGAATCTGGCGAACCCACATGGCCAATGCAAAGTTGACCCCCCAAGATGGCACAGATAAATCCCACGGGGGCTTTGAAAGTAACTCCGCTGTCACTCCCCAGAAGCCCCCCTCCCGTGGCACCCCTCTGTTCCTCCAAAGAAGAGACATTTCTGTGCCTTGAAAGAGATGGAGACGAGCTCCTCCTGGAAGAGCCAGACAGGCTGGAGGGTTGGGCAGCTGTGCATGTTCAGGGCTGCCTACGTCTAACCCAGACCCCTGGTGCTACCCATGGCAAGAGGACCACTCGGGATCTCTGGGGGTCCTCTCTCAATCAACCCCCAGAGCCCAGAACAGCCAGCAAGGTACGGGACAAAGTCCCTGGAGAACTCGCAGGGGGCAGGGAAGCTTGGGCTAAATGTGGAGGCACTTCATGGACTACAAACCCGCGGCAATAAAAGTTGCTGGGGCTCAGCTGCTAGCAAGGCAAATGTAGAGAACGACAGAGGGCCCTGCTGGCCTGTGACGCTGCTGCTGCTGCTGCTGCTGCTGCGATGGAGACTCTCTTTGCCTGGTTCTGCTATCTCGAGCCCCAGATCATCAAGGGGCAGCGCTCGACCGAGCTGGAGCTGCAGGATTTTAGTTCAGTGGCACCCTCGGGATCAGGATTCGTATCTCATTATATATCCTAATTTCTTCTCTGATCAAGTCGCATTGTACCTTTACATCCTGATGCCCTCCCTAGTAACCTCCCACCCGCCTCTGGCTGGGATATCAAGGCTCAAGGATCTCCATTCCTACTCGCGTTTGAAGGAAGGACTCTCAAGTGCTTCCACTCTGAAAACCTTGTTGGTCTCTAAGGTGCCACTGGACTCAAATCCTGCTGCAGGCCAACACGGCTACTCACCAGGAACAGCTCTCCTGCAATCTCTCCCAACATACACACACAAACCAGCCCCCGCCCAGCTCCTCCGCCCGCAGCGGCTCCCGACCCGAGGCTCGCCTCCGGAAGGATCCCAAGGCAGTCATGGGCAAATGCAGCAGCAGCAGCAGCTCATGGAAGAGCATCCCAGCAACACACACAGAGACTCGAGAGCGCTCACTTCGGAGCCCAGAGGCACCCCTGTATTGCTCATCCCTGCCAGGCACATTTCCTGCCTGGCAAAGAGGCATGAAAGGCAAGAGTCACACAAGAAAGGGAGGAGTGCCTTTGCAGAGTCTCTCTCAGCCCAGTTCGCTGACAACGGGAGCCCAAGTCCAGCCAGTGGCCCCGCAGGGCGGAGAAGACGGCTCCGCCGATAGTCCATACAACCCAGCCAGCTGAGCAGCGGTCCAACAGCTCTGAGAGATCCCTGGAACCCCCCCGCCTGCAGATGCCGTGGAGCTCCTGGGCAGGTTCTGTCTTGGTCTGGGGCTACCTGGGCTGAGCCAGGATGACCTGCTTAAACCACAGACTGACAGCACAGTCCACACGCATCACCAGGCCGATGCCCAACAGGAGAAAGATGCTGCTCACTACGAAGCCCAGTGTCTCGAAGACGAACCTGGAAGCAGAGAGAAGCGTCGGGTGAAGGCACGTCAGCCTTTGCACGCAAGAGGGTTCCGCTCAAAAAATTGCCCGAGACCTCTGCCTGCTATCCTGGGGCTGGCAGCCGGAGGGAACAGTCCAGCGCCAAATGAGGCATTGGCCCGGCTCACTGCTGGTCAGCCCCTTCACTTGCAACACCAGCCCGTATTTGACTCAAAAGCCTGCCCCGCCCTCAGCGCGCACACGCTCCATCCCAGTATCTTTCTGGCAGCTGCCGCGGCCTTAGCTGGAAACTTACTTGGGGGCAAACACCTTCCAGACCATAAGATGCCTTCTGAGGATCATGGCTGCCAAGACACAAGCCAGCATCTGTTGGGAACAAGAGGAGAGGAGATGGCCACGAGGAAGCAGCATCAGGCAGCCCAGCAGTCCCTGGACACTTGGCCAACAGGGCAGCCAGGACTGATTTCTCTCGTTATTTTGCCAATACGCAGGCTACCTCCCCACAATAAAGGCACCCAGGGCTACTTACAAGCCAAAAAAAGGAATACACAAAGTCATAAAACCACAGGATGAGAAAGGATAAAAACTGACAGCATAAAGTGAGCAGTCCTTCCATCAACCAAGAAGAGCCAGGCCCAAACCAACAACTGCTACTCCAAGCCCTTCCGAATCAGGCAACTATTTAGACGGTGCAGGAGCAGCTGCTGAGAAGAGCTTTGCATGTGCCATCCACTCAGCAGGCCTATCAGGAGGTGGGTCCACTCAGACAGAGTTCCCTCCCCAGACCTCACAGCATGGACAGAAGCGCGAGGGGAGGCAAGTCCCCCCTGCCCGAGCCACAAATGATTTCGAAGGCCAAGAACAGCTCTCCAGAGGGAGCCCAGAAGCATCCGAGCAGCCGGCACACCTGGTCTAGTGCTGCCTTAACACGTTCACGGCAGCCAGCCCCAGGCAGCTGCATTTTGAAACAGCTCTGCCACCACCCTAGGCTGCCTTCAAGGGAAGCCCCACATACAGGTGTTACAGTAGTCCCGTCAGAGAGTGCCAAGGCTTGTGTGACAGTGACCAGGCCTGCTTTCTCCAGGAATGATCATAGCCAGCATACCAATCTCAGCTCAAAAAAGACACTCCGTGCCACTCCCATCACCTGTTTCTCCGGGGACTGAGGATTCTGGAGCACCCCCCAGCCCCGACCAAACCCTCACTCTTTCGGGGGAGTCCAACTCCATCCGGAACAGGGGGTGCACCTATGCCCAAATCGGCTTTACACCCAATCCACAGCTCTTGTCTGGACTGAGTCTGCAGGTGATGACATTTATAAGGATGAAGGGCCTTTCTGTACCAGCCTCCCCGTGGGATACGCAGTGCAGTGAGCGGGACATTTAGTGCCATTTTCATAGCTACAGGATTCAGCTTATTCAATAAGCAAGACCTCCCTTGGAAAACAAGGAGGTCCCTTCGTTCCCTTCCTTCTCTTGGGCTGAGTGGCAGAAACCTCTCTGGCACCACTGCAGGGCCTGGAGCGGCAGAAGGGCAGTGAGCAGGAACTCCAGCAGCCCCCCCCACCCCCGTTCTAATCTCCCCCCTCCGCCAGAGATTCCCCGAGAGACCTTGGGCAGGCCATTCTCAGCCCTCTTCTGCAATGTCATACTGGGCTGCTCTTTACAGGACAGCTGGAAAGGTTACAACATCGTAAGATTCGTGAAGTGCTCTGAACAGTGAACACACAATATAAATACTCGGCAGGGCTTTTAAAGCAGGCTGTGTTCATTTCGCAGAAGCCAGAACCCCTCCCCTGGCTCGCGTGAAACAGGACCAAGCGCTCTAGAGGACAGAGAAGAGGGGCAGAAGCCACACGGGCCTCGGACTGCGCCGTCTGTGATGGCAAGACAACAAAGAGGTTGTGATGGCATCAGGGCTCTGACCTAAAAAACCTGCACACCTAAGAACCGCCTGGACTCTGCCTGCCAGGCAGATGGATCCTGACAGGTGCAGCCCACATTCCCTAATGCCCAAACGTTGGCTGCAGTTTCTCAGCAGAGGGGACAGGCTTCCAGATCACACAACTCTGCCCATCTTCCAAGGCTGCGCTGCTCACCAGACTGCTAGCTACAGTTTGCACTGCTAAGCCCAAGAGAACCTGCGTGCCTCAGAGGCCTCCTGCAAAAGAAAGCGTTCCTCCGTTTGGCTATGTATTGCACGCATGACGCATTTAGTAGCACTCTAGAGGAGAGGGTGAATTCTGCAGGCCCGTTGGTTGGAAAGCGCGTGTTCCAATGAAGCAGTTTATTGTCAAGAGCGCTGCAACACCATGGCAACGCTAGCACTCCCGGCTCCAGCCCCCACACACGTACCTGAACTCCCAGAACGGACAGGTACTTGAGCCCCAGCTGCAGCAGTGCCAACGAAAACTTGTCTGGAGCTTCTCGTAGCCTCATCTCCATCAGCTGCTCCTCACCGTCATCCGTCTCGCTCTTGGGTGTCCTGCTCTGGCAGCCAGCCATCTCACAGACAAAGGGCCACAGCAGGAGCAAAGGGCAGCCAGCTACCACAAGAGAGAGAGAAGCAGGAGCGTCTACTAGAAGCCCTCACAGCTCGAGACGAAACACGCCCTACAGGCCGAGAAAGGTGAGGCAAAGAGCAAATCTCCTCACACAGTTAACCCCGATGTGCTCCAAACAATCCCGAGGGTGGGCAACCAGGCGCGCGTGTCCCACTCTGGGGCCCAGAGAAGGCCCCTCCTTCCGGCTCCCCTGGGACATTCCTCTCCCAGGGACCAGCAGCGCTGAATGTGGGCCTCGCTGGCTGTGGTTTGCAATGGGCAGCCACAGGTACTTCCAAAATCTCTCGTCACATGGAAAGATCCAAAACCGGTCCCTGAGCAGGCAGGGGATAAAAGCAACCCGCTGAGCGCAGCACCCACCCCAACCCGGCTCTCAGGGCTAGCCAGCAATGCAGGCACCAGGCCCACCTCTTAGCCTCAGGACCAAAGCCAGCGTCTCCCAGCCCCGGCCCCCTGCCCCCCTTGTGCCCATCCACACAGCAATGAAAGCCAACCCCCCCCCCCCCCCGTCTTCCCAAGACTTTGCTGGAGGCAGACGACTCACCTGCAAAGAGGATGTGTGAGGCGAACGTGTTGGCCCCTACCAGGAGAGCTGGAATCAGGTTGGCTCCGTGCCCCTGCTGGAACCCTACAAAGGCTGCATTCCAGTGGATCGCTGGGAAGACGGGCTGGTGGCCCGTGGCGTAGAAGAACTGCGCAGCAGCAAGAGCCCAGCCAATGAGGGCCTCCCACGGCACCGTGAAGGGATCTGAGAGGAGAAGGGAAGACCATGGCGAGGAAGCACGGGAGACGCCACCTGCCCACACCATTCATCTCCCCCACAGCCAGTCCTCTTGAGGAGGGAGGCCCAGTCAGCAAAGCTCCCGCCCACTCCAGGGAAGGCAGAGACAGCCGCTGTATGTTCCCCACCCTCAGCACTGGGGGAAGGCAGAATGCAGGGCAGCCCTGGAGGCAGAAGAGGGCCCACGATGCCTGCCGGCTCAGGCTCTGCCTCCACGGGGCTGCTGTGAATTGCAGGACTACAGCAGCTGCTCACACCACCACCACCTGCACAACAGGCACTGAAGGAGCCCAGCGGGGACACAGGCCAGCCCCCCCCCCGCCCCAGTCAGGCAGTCAAGATGCAGCTGGGATTAACTGGGCAGCAGCCCCCGCCAAGAGCGGCTGCTTTACTGCGCTCACCCCTCGCCTCGGATAGTACCTTGGGATAAAAACTCCCTACGCAGTCTAGTATTGTGACACATTTTAAAAATCCATCTTTTTAAAGGTAGTTTTAATTGCAAGCTTGTTGAGATATGCTTCTTCCATGATCTCATGCCTTAGCAAGGTAACAATTTTACCACCTCATTGCTTATCTTGGAATCGGTGTGTGCCTAGGGAGAACTTTCCAAAGCCTGAGTAGGAGGTGATTTTAATGACGAGGTTTCACCGGAAATGTGTCTTGGCTCATTAGGAATAGTTCCAATTATTTTACATCAAAGACATTAGAATGGCAAAATAAGAAATGTATTGTATGCACCTGAAAAGTTCTGACTGCTCTTTGCTACAAAATTCTATGAGGATTTTGTTCTGGAGGAAAGTTCATTAGCGTTCTGTGAACAGAGTTCATGGTGGGAGACCTTTCACGGGCCAAGATGCTCTCACGCACTGGGACGCTTTAAACACAGGATCTGAAGTTTGTACTTAGTGGAATCTTTTGCTTGTTATGGAGGCAGAGAAGGCATCCAATAATAATACCCACTTCATTTCTCATAAGTTTTCTATTTGCTAATTCTGTATGCTTATTTCTTATAGTAGGATTTTTATTGCTTTCTCGGTTATTAAACAGTTAAGCTTTATTACAATAAAACTAATTAACTAAAAATCATCTCTGGACAGGGAGGTCCATCGCTCCGCAAGCACGCGGGTCCAGTCAGCCCCAGAAGGGACTCCAGGCTGACCGCACACAGGCTAGGAGCACAGGCATGCACGCTCGGTGGGATACTAAGCTGACTGCCCGCAGTTTGGGCTCCCCAAAGCCCCCTCTGGCATGGGTTCTTGCCACTTGGGATGCTCAGCTGCCATCTCTGGGCAACCGCCCAGAAGAGTTTGTGTGAACCTGGCACTACTGCCTTGAGTATGCCATCACTTCCTGGGCCACGTCAGGTGGTGTCCAGCGTACATGACGCCTAGCAGGTTGGCTATGGCCCGCTGGCCACCCCCACCCCCCTCCAGGGCCTCAGACGAATGACCTGCTTGCAGTGCATCAGGCTGTGACTTCTGCCCCCTGCCTCTAGCATCTGGCACATTGCTTTACGAAGGACTTGCTGCAGATACTGCGCAACCAGTTCGCTCAATGAGAATCTGAGCGCTTGGGCCCCTCAGAATCACATGGTGCTGCCGGAGTCTGATCCCATCCGGAAAGAGTCAGACCTGAGACTAAAGAGTTTTACTTCCCTGTGTTCAGCTAAAGCTGCGTCCACAGTTCTGTGCAACTGACCTTACCACAGTCTCCTAACCACCAATTAAATCATCCGTGCTCCCTGCCTCCGCCTGACCCTGAGATCTGAGCTCCGCTGGTCAGCCTTCTGTGCCTCCAGTGCCCTTCGCTGCCTGTCTCCAGACCTCTCCCTCGGGGCCTCTTGGCCTCTGCAGTCCCACTCTGTGAGGCACCCCACTGTCCAAGCAGGGCTGCTTGAAGGAAGGACACCAGAGTTTGGGGTGGTGGAACCCACGCCCGGCATGCCAAAGGAGCAGCCAAAGCCCTGGCCCTGCCCGAGGAGTCCCCTCTCCCGCGACGCCGAGCTCACCTGCCTGCGAGGCCAGAGCCCCGGCCCAGGAGTGCACCCACAGCCAGGCAAAGGCCTCGAGGAACAGCAGCAAGAAGGCCAGGCTGAGCCGCTCCGTGTGCAGCACCATGAAGAGGAAGCCCAGCAGGGCCAGGGGGATGAGCAGGGCGGCCGAGTACACGCTGCCCAGGCCGTAGGCGGCCACGGTGGCCCTGCTCCCGGCCTTGGTTTCGCCCAGCCGGCTCTTCAGGGACTCCTGCATCCGGCGGTAGAGCTGAGGGATGACCTGCTGGAGCTCCTCCTGGGAACTAGGAAGCAGGATGGGGCCTCCCGTCGCTGCCGCCTCCCGGCTGTCCTTCACAAAGACTGTCACGGGGTCCCAAAGGACCAAAAGGAGTCCGGCTATGACTAGGACAAAGACGCTCTGCGGGAAGGCCACCAGAGCCAGCTGCACCCAGGGGTGGGCTTGGACCAGTGCCTCCTCAGCCCCCGAGGTGATGGCCCAGTAGCCACCGATGCAGATGGCCAGCAGGGGGAACCCCCAGCGCACAAAGAGCACGGGCGGGCTGGGGCTGTTCAGGTTGCCATAGTGCCGCAGCCAGCAGCGCACCCCCCACGCCAGACCCACCAGCACAGCCAGACAAAGCATGTAGTAGAAGTTCTTGGTTTGCGGGTCCTGCAAACTGGACAGCGGAGCCAGGACGGGTGATGAGCGGCAGTGGGGGGTCTCCTCGCGGCACTGCCGGAAAAGCCCCGAGAGGCGCACGCAGGCTAGGATGCCGCCCAGCAGGCCAAGCAGCTGCCAGGAAAAAGGAGAGTCCTCCAGCCTGCCTTCCCAGTGGAGCCTCAGCACCAGCAACAGCACCAAGGAGACGAGCAGGAACGCGACCACCTGGGCCTCGGCCATCACAAAACTATCCGACAGCATTGCCCCGCAGCGAACACAGAGGAGGCTCAAGGGGAGAGCTGGGCCTGCCCGCGCCCACAGCCTCTGCCTCAGACCAGCAGCTCCAGACGAGGAACGAGGGCCGGTGGAGCGGGGCCTCCAGGATCGCCTTGCCCAGCAGTGCCAGAAGAACCCGCACTGGGAGGCCGCTGCTGCCCAGGAAGCCAACAAGATGAAGTCCACTCCAGCCCACCCCCAGAGGTGAGCCAGCCCCAGCAGGGCAGCCCCCGCCACACCCCACAGCAGCGGGTAGAGGAGCAGGTGCCGGTAGGAGAAGCCCCAGGCCGAGGCCACCTGGGAGGCCACCCAGCACAACAAGCAGGAAGAGGCCAAAAGCGCACAGCCGGCCACCATGCAGGCTGGGTGGAAGCGGGCCCAGGACTCCGCGCACACGGCCCGTGCCTCTCGCAGGTATCGACTGAAGCGGCTTCGGAGGCGCTGCAGCTCAGGCAGTGCCGGAGGGCCCGCCTGGGCCAAGAACTGCTTGTATTCCTCCATAATAGCAGAAAACTGGTCTTGGAGACGGAGCAGCTTCTCCTCTGAGAGGTCCTGGGCAGCCAGAGAGTAGGAGTGCAGGAAGCGGTTGACCTGTGAAGACAAGCAGGACAGTCACTGGATGCCATGCAGAAGGCACCAACCGGGAGTGAAACGGGCAGGAGCCCGCGAACGGTCAGCTGAGAGTCAAGTGGAACAAAACCCGGAGTCTGGATGCGGGGAAGGGGATGCGTCAGCAAGATCCTTCTTCTCAACAGAATTGTCAGCTGACCCCAAAGTAGGCATGCAGAGACGGTCAACCCAGCCAGGAGGAGGAATTTCTCTCTTCCGCTTGTAAAGAAGAGAACTTGGTACTTTTGCTCCTAAAGGCCCCGGCTCAGAAGGGGGTTGGGGGTGGAGGGAGCGGCTCTCACCTGCCAGGCATTGACACTGTAGGCGGCCAGCTGGGCCAGGACCGAGGAGGCGGCATCCCCCTCAACTGCAAAGAGGTCAGCCATCACTTCTCCAATGTTGCTGTAAGGGATTGGCACGCCCAACAGCAAGGCCAGCGTAGGCACGAGGTTCACCTGTGGGACAGTCTCCGGTTCCTGGGGGAGACAACAGGGAATGAGTGAAGGAATGCACCAGGGCCAACGTTCAAAATCAGGAAGGCACCCCAACTGCGCAACGGCGTCAGGGGGAGAGCACAACCCACAAGGAAGTCCCCCTTCAGAAGCACTCCCAGGCCACTGGTGATTTGCCCCCAGCCGGCCAGAGAGAGCACAATGCATTGCCTGAATGGTCACAAAAGTGGACAAGAGCGAGCTCGCATCCTGCCCCCCACCTGCCTCCTTAACCCAGAGCAACTGTTGTTTGTCCAGATAAAGGGCATTCCCTTAGTTACTACCTTGCTTTGCCTTTCTCTACAAGGGGGAACCAGTGCATTCTCCTCTCCCCCGTCGGATACTCACAACAACCCAGGGAGGTAGGTTAGAGAGTATGTAGCTGGCCCAAGGTCACCCAGCAAGCTTCTGTGGCAGACTGGGGAGCCGAACCCTGGTTGCCTCTTCTGGAACTGGTTACCTGCATTACCACCACCCCCCGCCAAGGTGTCACGAGACCAGGGAGTGTTAAGCTTCTTCTGCAGCACAGCCCTCTCTCACACACACCAGCTCACCTGAGGGGGGAGGTCCTGGAAGAGCGGGGCTTTGCTATACACGAAGAGGGCTGCGTTGACTTCGTCCTCACTCTCTCCTCCGTGGTCCCCGGTGCTCGTCATGCCATGGTCCCCTGCCACAAGGAGCAGCGTGTCATTTGCCAGGTGGTCAACCAAAGACCTGTCCATCAACAAAATGGGACCCTGTGAGAGCAGCCCGCACCAACCCCACAGCTGGGGCAGACGCCTGGTACTAGTCACACTCGGCCCGCAAGATCGCCTTTGGGTCTGTGCCTTGTAAACGAAGCAGCCAACGATTTTTTGGCTCACGCTTTTGGCTGCTCCGGAGTAACTGACTGACAAGCTCCAAGAGGCAACATCAGCAGAGGCTGCTCCTGCTCACCGGCTCTGATCCTTGGTCCATCTGACTCGGATCTAGCCATGAGGGAGCAAGGTGGCTCCCAATGCAAACTACGGGTTCCTACCCCTTCATGAGCAGCTCCACTCCCATCAGCTGGGGCAGCCTTTCAAGAGCCTGAAGAAACCGTAAAGGTCCCAACGCTCGGCCAGGGCATGGCAACCACCATGTCCCAGAGCAGCTGAAGCCCACAGGAAAGAACAGAGTAAACAAGAGAAGCCCCCCCCCTCCCACCTCCGAAGGTTCCTTCCAGGGGCAAGCTATGGGGCCAGCTCCTAGAATCTGACGTGACTGATGTGAATGAGGAGGGCCTTCTGCCAGGCGCCTGCTCAGCCTAGTCTAGTCCCAGCAGAGGGAGAGTCAGTGGGTCGGGAGAAACACAGAACTGGCACCAGCTTCAGCTACCAGGTGACATGTACAGAACGGTGGGGATGTAAATATTTGGAATCAAGACAGCAAAGCTCTTGGGGAACATACCTCCCCGCCCCCAACGCAACCCACCTGAGCATCGCGTCCATCTGGGACAGCTTCTTGGCCATTTCGGGGTGATCCGGCCCGTGCTTGTGGCCACAGTGGTCCACGCCCAAGAAGTGAGCAATCAGCAGCTCCCACTCGCCGCCATCCACTGTTTTACAAGGCAAAGAGAGAACATGTGAGGCTGTAGGGACCCTCCTCTCCCCCCGCCCCCCCGGCTCCCGCTTTGCAAAAGGACACAGAAGAGTCTAAATCAAACGGGAGCAGCAGCTGGGCCTGAGTGAGCCAGAGGCACTCTCAGCAGACAGCAAGGCATCTCCACCCCAAGCAGGGTGCGCACACTCTGGCAGCCACCTGTTGTTCAGGTAACAGGACTGTGTTGTAAGAAAAGAGTTTAAAAGGTGCGCCAATAAAGGGATAGGGACTGTAGCCTACCCTACTGTGCACTATCTCATGTCAAACTGCCTATGTTTTGTTTCAGCATCGTTTCAACTCTACCTCCAATTTCTGCTCGTTCTTCAAAATTTTGCTCTCTAGACCTTATTGCACTGTTTACTGAACGTCCCCAGCTGTTGACCACATTGAATTATGCTGTGTGTTCTGCCTTGAGTCTCAGTGAGAAAGACGGACTATAAATAACATAAATAAAATAAAAAGGGGGATGACTGTTACTCTGTGGCTATTAAGAGAGGAGTGACTTTTCCTCACATTTTGTCACAATCACAAGTACCACAGAAATCACAGCTCCTAGAATCTGGCTGGCCCAAGCGTCTTCCCATACACACAAGACATGGAGAAAATCCCAGGAATTGGCTTTTCATCCACGCAAGGGCCGTGATTCCTAGCATAGTGGGGTGGGGGGGTCAAAAGAGGGCCCTCCTCCTCCAATGTGCACCAGGAAAGCTAGTGAGATCCAGAACTTTTAATTGCTTTCTGTGTTCCCCTGGACTGTTATTCCATCCCCCTATCCCCGCAACATGATGTGTTGCTGTTTTTAAAATAGCCCTGCTGTTTTAAGTGCAGATTTTTTCACTTTTGCAGCCATTGCTTTTAGAGATGTTTTTAGACTTTAAGCTCTTCTATTTGTATGTGATATTTTCAGCAGTTTATTTTTAGCATGTTTCTGTGGCTGTCTTGCTTTACACTGATGCCATAAACCACCTTGAGCACTGCACTGTGATGAGTGCAGGATACTTGATTTTAATAAGATTTATCTGGAAGTTGTAATGCCTACAATGAAGTCTACCCACAGGCAGAAACATCCTGTGTTTAACTTCCAGAGAGCCCGTTTGGTGTAGTGGTTAAGAGCGGCAGGGCTCTAATCTGGAGAGCCGGGTTTGATTCCCCACTCCTCTTCCGCTTGAAGCCAGCTGGGTGACCTTGGGTCAGTCACAGCTCTCTCAGAGCTCTCTCAGCCCCACCCACCTCACAGGGTGTTTGTTGTGGGGATAATAACAACATACTTTGTAAACCGCTCTGAACGGACATTAAGTTGTCCTGAAGGGCAGTATATAAATCAAACGTTGTTGTTGTTGTTATTATTATTCCAAATGCTCAATATTCTGGTTGGCACAACAGGTCTACATCTGCACTAGAGCCTAAAGCAAACTAGGAAATGGCATTCTTCAAGGTCAGGCTCAAGGTAACCTTCCAATCCCCACCATCTTCATAGGGAATGCCAAATCACAGCACACCTCTCTGTCGGAGGAAGCCGATTTTGATTGTGGCGTTTCCAACAGGAGCGACCAGGGCTCGCTCGCTCGCTCTCTCTCTCTCTCTCTCTCTCTCTCTCACACACACACACACACACACACACACTCTCTCTCTCTCTCTCTCTCTCTCTCTCTCTCTCCCGGGACAACAGCTCACTCACCTGTGGGGTACAAATGCTGCAGGATCCCTTCATCCACAGTGTGGAGGTCCTTTACATTGAAGGAGGGGAAGAAGTACGACTGGGAGAACGCTTCAGGAAAGAGCCCGTCCCACGTGTCATCGCCCATGAAGACCACTCTCTTTCCTGCCGGTGGGAGAAGCACATTCAGGGAAAAGGTTCCAAGAACCCTGACAAGTGGGCCTATTCTGATCGGCTAGGTCCCTGAAATCCCAGGAGCTCTACGCTTCATTAATGAGCTAATTGGCCTGGCTCTGCTCTACCCAGCTCCTTGAAGGCTCAACTGCTGAGGGACTGTGCAATATGAATGCTGCTGAGTTTTATGAGCTGGAATTGTTTTATTTATTCTGCTACTTTGTTTTTATACTCTGATAAGATCTGCTCTGAGCCTGCTTTACAGGGAGAGCAGTATATAAGTGCAATAAAATAACTCAGTCCTAACTTTTTATCCTCCAACTCGCCACACATGCTCATCTTGGCTCTAAACTGTTTACTTGAGGCCAGTCAGACGGCTGAGACAGAACATGCTGAACCCAAACCAGACAGAGGAGATGCTGGTTGGGAAGGCTGACATTTTGGGGATCCACGTGCAACAGGAACAGAGCTGGCCTCTGCAGGGCAGGTTAATAGCCAGGGGCTGCTCATAGACCCAGCCTGGCTGTGTGGAAAGCCGGCTGGGGCAGTGGCCGGGAGCATATCCTGCCAACTACATCTAGTCCTCCTGCCCACGCTGACCCATGCTTCTAAAATCTTTCAGCTGGGCTACTGTAATGTCCTCTATTTGAACTGCCCTTGAAGATAACCCCAGAAATACAGCTGGTCCAGAATTCAGTAGCCCATTCAGGGGCTAGCTGATGAAGACATATCTTGCCCCACCTTAAAGCAGCTATGCTGGCTGTCAGGTTTTGCCCCAAGTAGAAGCTAATCAGGCTTCGCTGGGAGGACCTGTGATGTGTTATCACTGGCAAGGTGAGAAATGGCTGATTTCAGAGGGAACGATCGCCCTTTCCTACAAGACTACAAGTTGGGTGTGACCCCTGATGTTATGGAGGAACAGGTCCCGGGCAGGCCACAGGAAGCCCTTGTTTACTCCACAGGCGGTTCGCACGGGGCCCCCCTCCCTGCCCGTGGGCCTCTCCTGCCCGTCCGTCCGTCCGTCCCCCCGGGGCCCGGAGGCAGCCTGCGGGCCCCCTCTGGCCCCCCGCCCCCCGCACCGTTGTCGGCCAGCTGGCGCAGCAGGTTGTCCTCGCGGACGGCGTGGGAGGCGAAGTTGCTGCCGGCGTCGACGAAGGTGGGCAGGGAGCCGGTGGCCAGGCCCTTCAGGCGCTGCAGGGTGGTGGTGGGCGGGTCGGCGCGGAAGCGGTAGAGGCGCGCCTGGCGCGGGCGGGCGGCCAGCAGGCGGCGCAGGGTCGGCAGCCGGTTCGCGAAGGGCCGCCCCGGGCCCGGGCCCGCCGCCGCCGCCGCCTCGGGCTCCCAGCGGGCGAAGTCGAAGCGCAGCGCGTCGATCAGCACCAGCACGGCCCGGGCGAAGCGGCGCGGCAGCCAGCAGCCCCCGGGGGCCGAGGCGGCGGCGGGGGGCGGCGCGGGGCCGGGGCCGGGCCAGGGCGGGGGGCCGGGGCGGCAGGCGCTGCGCTGGGGCAGCTCCAGGCGCGTCAGGAGGAAGCCGCGGGCGAAGAGGCCCAGCGCGGCCCAGAAGAGCAGCGCGGCCCAGGCCACGAAGGCCAGCACCGGCCACCGCCGCATCCCGCCCGCCCGCCGGAAGAGGACGCGCCGGAAGCGGAAGGGGCGGGCCGAGCGGCCGGAAGGGCGCCCCCGCCGCTCGCCCGTCTCTGTCTCGGAGGACTCCGGCCCTCGCCGCCGCGTTGCCACCTCCAGCCCGGGACATCCCTGGAGATTGGAGGGGGCTGCGGAGCCCGGCCCCCTCCAGGGCAACCGGGAAGCAGGAGCAAGCGCGGCAGGCCGCCCGGGCCAGGGCCTCCCCCCACGGCCAAGCCAGCTGAGACGGAGGCCGGGGGCGGTGGGTGGACGCGCCCATTTTATTATTATTATTTACTTACCGCCCGCGATGCAAGGCGGGTTACACAGTGCAAGCAGAAATACGGAATAATCCATAGCTGGGACATTCCCTGAGCAAAGTATAATGAACGTGACATTCGGTGGAAGAGAGGAGGGCATGGTAGCTAGACATCTGAAAAACGAGCATAAAGGGAAGCACAGAGTTGCAATCTCTCCGAAACAAGAGCATAGCTAATTTAAATGGCATGTTTAGCAACGTGGGAACTCCCCAGAAGTCGCATCAGCAGACAGCACCCAACAGAGTAGCATACAGTCCCTGTCCCTAGCAAAGCCTTTCTCGCAGCTACTTCTTACAATACAGCCCTGTAATCCGGGGAGAAAGCCCTCCGGAATGATTCAGTTCTGCAGAGTTTGATAAAGCCAGGCGAGTAGGGCGGCCCATTCCTTAAGATGGGAGAAAACATGTCTGCAGGCAGCTGTTACGATTTTGTCCCACTGTAGGGCAGCGTCTTCAGAAGACCCTGTCCAGATGAGGGAAGCTGCCGTGGCACAACGTTGGGGAGAGGCAGCTGCACAGATATAACAGGGGAGGAGGCCAGGAAGAGCTTTGCATGCGAGTCACGACCAATGTTCCCTCTAAACTTTGCAGTGTTATGAGCTAAAAACCTACTTTGTGAGCGGAAACAGCTTTTTTGAATGCACCTCCTTTTAAAAAGTTTTTTTCAGTCTACAAACATACAAAACATACAAACTGCAAACTACTTTAATTTGTATTGTTTCTAGCTTAGAAACAATAATGCAAGCAGTCATTCATGCATGGATTCTAAATACCAAACTAAATTACTTTGCACGTAGTTATTAATACTTCTCCTTCCCAAGTTAAATGACTCCTTCACCATGGTGGCGGCTGAGGCGCTACCTCCTCTCCTCTGCTCTCTGGGGCTGAGGGGATCCTAGCGATTTCAGGCTGCACGGCTCAGGCCAGACCCGATCACTCAGCTCTGCTCTGTTCCCCAGCTAGAGAGCCAGCAGCAGCTGGAGGTGGTCTCTGGCACCACTCTGGGGGCCAAACCAGCCACAGCCAGGAAGGGAGAAGTGGGATGAGGCTCCATCCCTATAGGGCCCACCTGCAGATGCTGGTTAAGTGAGAGGGTGGGGCCACCTGAGGGTAGTATCTGTGAGCTACAGCCGAGAAGCTGTGAGCAGAGCAGTCAGAATCTGTGAGCGATTGCTCAAGTGCTCACATTAGCGGGAACACTGGCACATGACCCTGAATTGAACCCAATGACTGATGGAAAGCCAATTGAGCGACTGCAGAATGGGAATGATAGGAATGCTCCGCCTAGTTCCTGATAATGGCTGAGCAGCAGCAGCAGCGTTCTTCACCAGCTGGAGTTTCCAAGTCAACTTTGAGGGGAGACCTCCATATAGAACATTACAGTACTCAAGTCTCAATGTCCCTGCCTTGGTTCTTCCGTTGCAAGCCCCAAAACTCCAAAGGGAAGCAGGGTGGGGGAGCCCAGCCAGACCGCTCCCCCCCCACACACACACCTAAGCCACTCTGCTACAGCAGGCAGACCTTGGGAGGTTGCCTAGCACAGCCCAGCTGGAGTCTCCTCCACCCCCCACTTCGCCATGCCTCTGCAGGCAAGATCCTACTTTTGATTACAATACCACCCCCCACCGCACAAAGCAGTCTCAACACCTCCTCCCCTCCTCTGTTTCCACATTCACTTCAAGGGAAATGGCTCTGCCTGTTTCACCTCCCACTGGACTATCACAACACAAGACCAGGTAGCCAACCTGAGGCCATTTCCTTTTATTACATGATTAAATCCAAATTAAAAAATAAACTGGGATGAGGGAGGGATCTGAACAGGGGGCTACAGGCACCAGTGGAGGGGTTTCCTTTGGTCCCCGCAGGCTCCTCTGTTAGCTGGCAGGTGGCTGGTTGGATTCCGCGTACTCTATGCTGGAGGGCTGCTGTGGCTGGAGGGCAGGAGGGGCTGTGGTCTCCTCACCCTTCGCTGCCTGGGGCTTGATCAGAGTAGCATAGATGCCCATTGCCTGGAAAGGACAGAACAGAAGGCAAGGTCAGACAAGAATCCTGCCAGCTCCTTAGAGGCAAGTTAATGACTAAACAGGAGAGAAGCTCCCCCCCCCCCCCACTCTCCGATCCTTACTGGAGATCTCCGAAATGACTCCTGCCTATCACAATCACAGACACTCAACACCCAGGGGAGCACCATTACTGGAAAACTGAAGCTAGGAGCCTGAGTGGCTTCCTCAAAGCTTCAGCTGAGGCACAAGCATACCTTGCGTTCCCTAATCCCTAAAGGTGCTTTATCCAAACCGTGCCAGTACTGCAGGACCCCAGTCCTGGGTACAGGAAGCCACACTACGGCCACCAGTCGATAGATCAAGTCAGGCTGCCTAATGGAGGGAGGGGCCCCTCTGCCACGGATCAATACTGCCCCCCTCCCCATCACAGGCAAAGGACCCACTGCAGTGCAGCAGCCTCACCACAATGTGCCCCCCTCCCCTGTGGAGGCAGAAAACAAGTCCGCCTCCTTCACTGCTCCTGGGAAGCTCAACCTGCTCTACCCACGTGCAGATGTGAAGCCACCCCACAGCCCACGCCGCTGCCCCCTGCACAAGCCTGACCTGGGCCACCATGCTGGTCACATCACCCGTGTTGGAGGGCAGCAGGAGCGTGTTGCCCTCTTTCGCCAGCTTGGAGAAGGCGGTCACGTACTGCTCAGCCACGGACAAGGAAGCGGCTGCATCGCCATTCTAGAAAGGAAGGGAAGGCCCGTGAGCAGAGGGAGGCGCCCTGTTGAAGAGCCAGCGCAGCAGGAAACTGTTTGGCCGGGGGACCTTAAAACATCCTCACCACTCCAGTCCAGAAGTACCAGAACAAGAAGGCAGACAATCTAAAGCTACAAATAGGCCCCCCTCCTACCCCGAGGCCCTGGGGGGACTGTGGCAGCCCGGCAGCGAATGAGCACAACACATTTCCTGCTTAGTTGCCACCTGGACCTCTGGGTGCCCCCCACCAGCCTCCAATTCCTGCTGCAGGGCTCTGGGGCAGCAGAGGAAGCCGGCCTCAGAGGAGGCACGCCCGGGGGATGAACTAGCGGGGACGGGGGCAGGTCCAGGATCTTGCCACCAGAATTCAGAACTGTGCCCCCCCAGTTGCTTGCTTTGCTGCAGTCTAAAACCAAGCCTTGCCAGGGCTGTCTGTCCCTGCTGTGTGCCTAGTGCTGCATGCTGGGAGCGCCCTCTAGGCCGGCCCACCTGCCTGGCTGGCCAAGGCCTTCCCCAGCCCACTCACCTGCTGGGCCAGTGCAGTTGCCAGGAGCCGGATGGCCTCTGCTTTGGCCTGAGCCTTGACCAGCAGGGCATTTGCCTCCCCTAGGAAAGGAAGCAAAGAGAAAGCGAGGCCAGTCACCACCCGGAGGAACAAAACCTTGCAAAATCCCTCCCCCTGCCCCAGCACAACAGCATCAGACACAGCAAAGCCTGCTCCTGGGAACTTCACCCCACTTGCCACGGGGCAGAGGGCAAAGCCCCCCCCCAACAAGTATACAGGCACCACAGGATGGTTCCCCCCTCCACACCAACCTTATTCCTCAAAACCTACACGACATCCCAGGTGACCACCCACCCAGACACGCCGGCTCCTTTCACCGCCCCCCCCGCCCCCACCCCCCCGTGCCCTAGAATCAGATCTTCTTTGCAGAAGGGCCACTCCTGGAGGTCTCCGATCTCCCTCCGTTTCAAACCGCCAGCTCTGAGGCCTCCGGTCACGTGGGTGTGGCTGGGAATGCTTTCCTGATGGAGGGCTCAGCCGTCTCCCTGCTAAGTACCCCTTGCACCCTTCAGCGCCAGCAGCCACAGCATCCCAACCAGTCTCTGTCAGATCTCAGGCTCAGAATGAGGCACCCCTGGCAGCCTGGACCCCCTCAGGGGTCGTCCCGCCCATCCCTCTGCTCCAGGGGCCTCTTCTGTGCAAACCCCGCCTTTGCTGCCTGCCTGGCAGGCCCTGCCCGTTACCAGCGGCTTTGTTGATCTGCTCTGCTTTCTGCCCTTCAGAGGCCAGGATCTGAGACTGCTTCTGCCCCTCGGCCACGTTGATGGCTGATTCTCGGGTCCCTTCCGACTCCAGCACAGTCGCCCGCTTGCGCCGCTCAGCTTCCACCTGCAAGCAAAAGCATCAGTCCCTGTCTGGGGCAGCCCCCCCCACCTTACTATTCAAAAGCCCCTCATCTCCACATGTCAGCAACTCAAAAAACGACAGCGCAGAACTGACACCTCCCCACAGAAGCTGCACATGTGGCCGGTTCAAAGGTGAGCCCACTCTGAGCTGTTCCAGGACCCTCTGCAGCAGAGACAGCTTCGCCCCCACCCCCCGAGTGATCGTGATTCTGCTAGAAGGACCCCAGCCACGCAGAAGCTCAAGACAGCATCGGGCCAGAGTGGAGCACAGAGATGGCCCCAGAACCACATGGATGGATCCAACCACCCTCCAAGAAGCTTTCCTCCATCTCCAATGGAAGAGCCACTTAAGTTAAAGGCTTCTTGGATTGGAGAAAGGCTCCCGACTGGAGCCAGAAAACAAAAGGTGAGGCAGAACTGTTCTAACAGGTGAATAAACTTTGCTCAGTGGAGTGGCAGGACTGGGGTAAGCTCCACCCCACCAAGTGCTATTCTGAAGGCCAAACGGGGTAACATTGAACTGAGCTACGATTTGTCACCAGCCTGGCCAGGGGAGGCCTTAGGAAAGAACGCGTGCTTCCAGCTGTTTGCCAGCTGCAGCCAAGTGTGCAGACACCCTGCCCCAGAGCCGGCCAGTGCAAGCACCCATCCCATCCCCCGGAAGGCCAGTGCTGTATTCCAGGTCCCAAGACATCCCTCCTCGCTGCTGGGTCTGACCTGCATCTGCATGGACTCCTTCACACGGGGCGGCACGTGGATGTCCTTGATCTCATACCGCAGGCACCGGATGCCCCAATAGTCAGAGGCCTGGTTGATGGCATCCACAATGCTGGCATTGAGGGATTCCCGCTCCTGAGGAGTCGAGCACAGGGTCAGACCATCAGGATCGGACCATCAAGTCCAACATCCTGTCTCACACAGTGGCCAACTGGCTACTCTTGAGGGCCCGCAACAGGGCACAGAGGCCGAGACCCTCCCGATGCTACCTCCCAGCCTAGCATTCAGCTGTTCGCTGCCTCTGAATACAGAAGTTCCTTTTAGTTGCCATGGCTACTGCCGATAGGCCTCTCCTCCAGGCCTCTGTCTCATGCAGGGCATGACAAAAGGGACTGCTGGGGCGCCTCTTCTCAAGCCCCTTCTAGGCTGCTGGCTAACAACACAAGCTTTTCAGTAACTGCCCAGTTGCTGCTTCCCAGTCTTGACTAGACAAAAAGTAGCAAAATGTTTTATGCTGCTGTTGTTTAAAGCTAGATGCATGCTTAGTGGGTGATCAACAACTACTTTTAGAATGTAACCAATCATAAGCTACTTGACTTGCTGTTTTAGCCAATTATTCATCTAAACAGTTAAAATGATAGCTGCTTGCATGCTTGCTGATCTTTTAAGACTGATAAACTCAAAGCGGACTCATTTTTGGCACATCTAACCTCCTTTCAGATCTGTCTACACCCGTAGCCATTACTACATCCTCCAGCAATAAATTTCACATCTTAATCACTCATTGCGTAAAGATATATTTTATTTTGTCCATTCTGAATCTACTGCCTAACAGCTTCATTGGATGCCCTCGAGTTCTATTTATTTTGGGAGACAGAGAAAAAATGCTCTCTTTCCCCTCTCTCTGTGGTGGAGAGTGCCTTCAGGTCATAGCTGACTTATGGTGACCCCCTGGTGGGGTTTTCGTGGCAGGAGACTAAGAGAGGTGGTTTGCCACTGCCTGCCTCTGCAACCCCTGGTCTTTGTTGGCGGTCTCCCATCCAATGACTAACCAAGGCCGACCCTGCTTAGCAGCTTCTGAGATCTGACGAGATCAGGCTCACCTGGGCTATCCAGGTCAGGTCCCATTATCTCTACCCACACATCATTTTATAAACCTTGATCACGTCTCCCCTCGGTTATCCTTTTCTAAACTGAAAAGCTGACTAACTTGATTTACTTCACTGACACCCTTCTTTTCTCCCTAATACAGTCAACACTGTTCTCATCTCCTCCATTTTGTCCTTCCAACAACAACCCTGTGAGGTGGATCTGGCTGAGAGGGTGTGACTGGCCCAAAGTCTGCTAGCAACGTTCTGTGGCAGAGTGGAAGTTCAGACACGGGTCCCAGCCCGGCCCTCTTAACCACTCCACCATGCTGCCGCTCTTAGCCGGCCTTCTCTCTCTCCATCTTGCCTCTTGGGCTTTCCTCTTCCACTCCAGCCACGGCTCCCAACCTTCAGGGCACTTGGACCAGAAGACTTGCACCCCAGACAGACAGCTGGCCCCCAAGGTAGCCACACAGCAGTCCCTGCATCTCAGCTCCAACCCGAAACATGCACCCTTGCAGCCCCACCACAGACCAGCCTGTCTGCTTCCTCCTCACTCAGCCCAGCTGCCCCCTGCAGATCAGTGCCGCCCCACACTCCCGTCACTCACCCGGAACACTTTGTCAAGGGAGAGCTTGCCCAGTTCGGAGCGCATGGTGGTCTGGGCAAGCTGAGTCACTGCGTACTCCGGGTCTTCCACTCCGTAACTGGCCTAGAAGGGAAGGAACACACACGCCGTGGTTCCAGCAGCCACCTAGCCCAGGGCCTTCAGGGCATGCTCACTGCGTGGCCCAGCTGCACGAGCAGCATGCGCTCCCTTCCCCCCCCCCCATTGCTGCACGTCACAGCCCCAAGAGACCAGCCCCCCCTGCAGTGGCCCACATGGACTCTCTCGGCCCTCGAGGCTGCCCTCCCCATCTTCTGGCACTAAAACCCACGACAGGCGCTCCAAACATCTGGGCCCCAGAAGGCATCGAAACGGCTTCCAGCCTCTGGCTTCGTGATGCCAAGAACTGATCCTGCCTCCTCCCCACCCTGAGGTGGCACCTTGTAAGGGTCCATGATGCGTAAGTAGAGGACGCCGTCTATCTGGAGGGTCACGTTGTCTGCAAGAACACAGGAAAGGCACGGTTTGTCCAGCAGGGAGCGGCAGAACACAAAAGTTCCAGCCCATAGAAGTTTCCGCCAGAACAACATTTTGTGAAAGACGTCACAAGGCTCCTGTTTGCCAGTCAGCCGCAAGACAGAAGACGAAAAGCTCAAGGGAAAACGAGTCCCTCAATGGATGCAGGCATCAGCATTTGCAACCTAGAAAAGAGCCCTGCTTGCCTAGGAAGGAGAACTCTCTCCTCCCTACAGGAGTTTTCACGTTCACTGTGTGTGGTGCAAATAATATTGTAACACAGGAATCCATAAACACAGAGCTCAGGATTCTCTACAAGGGCCTTGATGGCCAAAGGGCCAACATTCAGTCCCTGACTGAAGCAGAAGCATCCCTGGCAAAGTGGCTCTTCTGAAAGCTACAGAAACCCAAATAAAAAGCCACCCTCGCTAACCAGGAATATCAGGCAGCATCCCTTTCCCTCACTTTCTGTGAATTTTTCCTAGTGACTCTGGGCTGCTTCTGATGACAAAGAGCCTTGCTGGAACTTTGCCTAGAATATTTTGGTCCTTGGGGGGTGTTTTGGGACACCAGGAGTCACCCTTGAGCTATGAGAAATTACAGCTAGGCCATGTGGATCCATGTGGCTGCAATCTCAAGGCTGGACTACCGGAACATGGGCCTATCCTTCAAGTCAACTGAGGAACTCCAGCTGGTAAAGGACACCACAGTTTGGTTACTGTTGGGCACTAGGTGGAACGTACATGTCAAAGGCACTCCACTGGTTACCGATCATTTGCCAGGTTCAGTTTAAAGTTCTGGTTATCCTCTACAAAGTTCTCCGTGGCCTGGGACCCATATACCTGCTGTGCTCCACCACAACAGTTCTGCTCACTCGAGCAAAGCCTTCTGATGGTGCCACTCTGCAAATGCTTAAAATCAGCAACTGCCCATTCATAAGTATTCTCCGTTGTGACTCACACAACATGGAACAGCTTTCCTGAGATCAGAAATGCCCCAGGCTGCTATCATTTTACAAAACGGGCAAAACAGACAAGTTCAGGAGGGGATTTTTTGCAAAGGATTAGAACTGCAATATAACAAAACAGCACAATAGAATTATCTTTCCAGTTCTACCATATTGTACACTGAATGTCTTATGCCGTCAGATTTTGTAATCCAACTTGAGTCTCAGGAAGAAAAGGGGATGGCAAATGAAGTAAATAAGTAAGAAAAAAATTAAAAGATCATCTTAGTGTACTACAATCCTTTCAGCAAACACAACTAAAACTTGAGTGGCTGCACTGAAGAGAGGGTTACCACCCAACTGTGTGATGTCACAGATTTACCTCAAATGAAAACCCAGCCCCCTCCCCCCGCCCCCAAATCTCAACAGGTCTTCTTCTCACCCAGAGTAACAGCCGACTGCTCCGGCACATTGATGACAATTTCTTTGAGGCTCTGCACATAGCGGATGCGATCCAGAAGTGGGATGAGGAAGTTCAGTCCCTTTCAAGGATTAGGAAGAGAAAATCAACGCCATGCTTGCCTCTTCTGTTTCTAGACACGGGACTGGAAGGACCTTTACCAGTGTTCTATGAAGTCAGGATCAGCCAAGAGCAGGAATCCCCCCCTCCTCCCCCCCACTGAACAAAAAAGAGACACAGCAGCAAGGCAAGCAGCAAAATGCATTTGAGTACTGCTCCAGCATAGTGGCTAAGTGGTTGGACTGTGAATCAGAACTCTGCTGGTTCGAATCCCACCACTGCCATGAGCTCAAGAGGTACTCTTGGATAAGCCACTCCTCTCAGCCCCAGCTGTACTGATGTTGTTCACTGCTCTGGTCGAGGCACTAATCTGTCTAGATCATCAGTATACAAGCACAAGTGGTGTTATTACGTGTTTCTGTTAATAAGAATCAGGAATGTGCCTCCATCTCCAATGGAAAAACCTTGCAGCCCAATTCTTTTCCTGCTGCCTCAGAGGTAAATCCCACTCCGTTAAGTGGGAGTTACCCACAAGTAAACATGCACAGAATTACAGCTTTGGCATGCTCACAATGTAGATCCTACTGTAAACCTTGCTACTGTTACACTTGTATTAGTAGCTGTACGTAAATCAGGCATGCCTGCCTTTGCCAGCAGAAACCGTGGCAACCCTCATCTTCAACCCTGTAGTTAATAGATTGGTGCATACTTAGTATATGTGGCATTTCTGAGTGGGCTGGCGGATCAGTCAGGCCCAGGAAGGGAGCCACGGCACCCCAAAGGTGGGAAAGGCCTGACTTGAACAACCTGCGGGACTCCAGGAAGGGTCAGTGGCCATTTCCCCAGTGCTGCTGAGGCAGCTCCTCTGCCACTGTGAACCCCTTTGGCACATACCCAGCCTAGACTTGGAAGGCAAGAGTCTAGCTTGTGTTTGCTCCCGACGAGAAGCTGCTGGTGTACCCTTGCGGATGTCGAAGATAACTATACGTTTACTGATTAGAAGAAAACTCTGCTCTCTCTCTCTCTCGAGATAGAGTTCATCTCTGCATCTGGCTGCATGCCAGTTTTCAAATGCGCAGCTACCAGACCCCCCTGGATGTGTTTCCACTGAATGCCCCAATAGCTGATCAAATTGCATCTTTGCCGCGAATGTCCCGGGCGCTGAGTCTATCGTATCCACTCGCGGCATGTCATCCGCCCCGGGGCTCAGCAAGAAAGGCGGACTAAGAACAGCAACAGCCCGCCGGAACCGTCCCTCCAAGGTGCGAGACCCGCCCTTGCGCCCGCCGGCCTCCCCCCACCCCGCCACCGGGGCGCTGAAGGGGGGGCGGCTCCGGGGGCCCCGCCCCCCGCCGGCTCACCGGCTCCAGGATGCGGTGGAAGCGGCCCATGCGCTCCACCACCCAGGCCTCCTGCTGCGGCACGAAGAGCACCACCGTGTTCAGGGGCAGGCTGGAGGCCCAGCGCCGCGGCACTGCCCGCTGCGGAAGGAGGAGGCCCCCGGTAGACTGCCCCCGGCCAGGGAGGCTCCGCCGGGCCCCGTCCCGCGCCGCGCGCCCGGCCGCACGCAGCGCCCACATCGCCCGCCCTGCTCGGCGCTTCCGGCGGTGCGGCGCCCAAACCCCTCCGCTGCGCTAGAGAGCCGGAAGTCGAGGGAGGGCAGCGCCGAGACCGGCCCCAGGAGCACTTTCGTCGCTCGGATAGCGAGAGCGACTTCCGGCACGCTCAGGTTCCGGTTCCGGGCGAAGCCGCTTCCGCCAGGCCCGGTCCCGAGTCTCGCCCTTCCGCGGGGCTCCTGTTCGCCCTCCCGGCGCAGCGCCGCCTTCTGCGGGGGAAGGCGCAGCCGCCGGGCAGGCCTCGCCCTCAGGCACGGCAGCGGCGCCCTCCCAGCGTCGAACCCGAGCGAGGGCCCCGGAGGGCGGCCGCGGGGCGGGGCTTCCTGGCTGGCGGCCCCTCGACTGCCCCGCAGGGAACCGAGGCCAGGCAGGGCAGGCGGCAGCGGAGCCAGCCGGGGAGGCCCGTCCGGGGGAGGCGGGCAATGTGCGGCTTCAAGGGCGGACCGAAGCAGCCCCAACCCTTGCGAGCCTCCCCGGCCGCGCGGAAATCAGCGCCCCCTGCCCCGTCTCCCCTCGCGACGTGGAGTCACCAGCAGCTGAAAGCGGGTCCGCCGTCACCCGTCTGCAGTTCCGCCCCCTTTTCAACCCAGGCAGGAGGCGCGCGGTGTTTGCTGCCCCCCCCCGCCTCGCCCCGCCCCGCCCCGCCCCACGTGGTGGCCTGGGCCCCCAGCTCTGCCAAACCCCCCACCGGCCTTGCCTAAAACTTGACCGCTTCCCCCCCAGCTCTTGATGCAGCGCCACTGGGCTCATTGTGAAATCCTCAGGCACTCCCTGGCAGCGGCCGGGCGTTCTGGTTTTAAAAGCCAGGCACTGGGTGAAGAAGCAAGACACGCCGCCTGGCAACCCCCACTGCTGGGGCACTCCAGGCAAAAGAGAAGCGGAAGTGCTTTGCCATTCTGTGCCTTCCTCCGCCTAGCAATCCAAGCGCTAGCCATGGCTGACCCTGCTTGACTCCCAAACTCGGATTAAGCTGGGCTATCCTGGCTGCTCCACAGAGTAAAAGGCAGGTAAACAACAACAAACTCTGGAGCCCAAGAGATTTACTGTGGAAGCAGCATTAATAGACCTGCTTTGGCAGATGCATGGAAAGGAACTGTTAAATGCTTAAACTGAAGCAGTGAATGCACCCACTGCTTAACACCATGCGCAGGAGTCTGCATCGTGCAGAGTAACTTCATATTTGCAACTACCTGCAGGCTTCCTGCAACTCCTTTCCTGCCCCATCTCGGGCAACCAGATGGGCATCCAAAGGCCATTATTGTCAGCTTGTGTTTTGTACACACACCAGTGAACTGTGCGAAAGTTGACTGGCTGGGCCTTGAACAATTAAGCCATCGAACTAGACGCAGGAAGAAAGCTTTATGGGTATTGGGGGGGGGGTGCTGCTCCTTCCCCCCGGGCTCCTTGGTATACAGAGGAGCTGCGGCAACAGAAACGGGAGCTAAGACGACTTGAACGCGTGTGGCGGTGATCTCGTGACGAGAAAGCAAGAACATCTTATAGGCTGTTTATGAAGTCCTATGAGATGGCAGTGAAAGCTGTGAAGAAAGAGTATTATGCAGCTTCCATCGCATCAGCTAGCTCTCGCCCAGCTAAATTATTTAATGTGGTCCGTTCATTGGTCTCCCAATCAGGTGGAGACCATCAAAAGTTGAATTTGGAGATAAGCTGTGAGGCTTTTGCGAGCTTTTTTACTGAGAAGATCTTGCTTCTCCGCCGCGACTTACCAGCCACAGTTGATACAGTAAATGAACTAGAGGCCCCTTGGCCGTCTTCGGGACCCATATTAGATCATTTCAGCCCTCTTTTCGGGGAAGAGGTGGACAGGATTCTGCATGTGGTACGGCCTACCACGTGCCCCTTGGACCCGTGCCCGTCATGGCTGGTGAAAGCCAGTGTTGACGGGCTTCGGAATTCCTTGGAGGCGATTATAAACCTGTCCTTGAGCTCTGGGGTTTTTCCCAAGGCGCTGAAGGAAGCTGTGGTACAGCCTCTTCTGAAGAAATCATCATTAGATCCTGCTGACCTGCTCAATTACCGACCAGTTTCCAACCTTCCGTTTTTGGGGAAGGTGATTGAGCGGGCGGCAGAGAAGCAACTGCAGAATTTCCTGAAGGAGACCTCAGCCCTAGACCCCTTCCAGTCTGGTTTCCGCCCGGGACATGGGGTCGAGACATTGTTGGTCGCCCTCACAGACGATCTCCGCAGACATCTGGATCAGGGCGGATCAGCACTGCTGATTTTGCTGGATCTGTCAGCAGCGTTTGATACAGTCGATCATGAGCTTTTGACCCACCGCCTTGCCGATGTGGGGATTCAGGGGACAGCACTGCAGTGGCTGGTCTCCTTTCTCCATGATCGGGGACAGAGGGTGGCGCTCGGGGAGAGGGTGTCATCTCGTAGGCCACTGGTTTGTGGTGTGCCACAGGGAGCGATACTCTCTCCATTATTATTTAATATCTATATGCGCCCCCTCGCCCAGCTGGTGTGGAGTTTCGGGCTTGGGTGTCACCAATATGCGGATGACACCCAGCTTTATCTGTTGTTGGACGGGCGGCCTGGATCGGCCCCTGATGCCCTGGAGCGTGCTTTTGAGGCTGTGGCTGGTTGGTTGAGACAAAGTCGGCTGAAATTGAATCCCACGAAGACGGAGGTCCTGTATGTGGGTCGTGGGGAGATGGCTTTGGGACCCCGGCTTCCTACACTTGATGGGGCAGCACTTACACTGGCCCCGAGGGTTAGGAGCCTGGGGGTGATTCTGGATTCCTCCTTGAAGATGGAGGACCAGATCACTGCAGTTGCCAGGTCTTCCTTTTATTATCTTCGGCAGGCCAGGCAGCTTGCCCCTTATTTGTCCCCCCGTGACATGACTACAGTGGTCCAAGCAATGGTCACCTCTAGGTTGGATTACTGTAACGCGCTCTACGCTGGGCTTCCCATGGGCCTGATCCGGCGGTTACAGCTGGTACAGAATGCAGCAGCGCGGGTCATTGCTGGAGCACCAGTGTGGGAGCATATTACACCGGTGCTACGCCAGCTGCATTGGCTGCCAGTGGAGTACCGAATCAGGTTCAAGGTTTTGGTGTTAACCTACAAAGCCCTACGCGGACTGGGACCGACGTATCTGAGGGACCGTCTCTCACCATATGAGCCCCGGAGGACTCTCCGCTCTGGCGGAAAACATCTTTTAAGTGTCCCTGGCTCTAGGGAGGCCCGCCTGGCGTCGACTAGGGCCAGGGCCTTTTCAGTCCTGGCCCCGACCTGGTGGAATGCTCTGTCTTGCGAGACAAGGGCCCAGCAAGATTTGCTTGCATTTCGCCGGGCCTGTAAGACAGAGCTATTCCGCCAGGCATATGGCTAACGCCGGGCAGTGCCCGCCCCCCCCCGTGAAGGGGGGGTTAAACCATCACCCCTATGCAAACACAGAGGCATGTATGAACCACTATGCAGCATGAATTGTTATATTTAATGTTTTTAAATGTTTTTTAAATGTATTATTTAATGTTTTTAAATGTTTTTAAACATGTTTGTATTTGTTATCCGCCCTGAGCCTGCGAAAGCGGGGAGGGCGGAATATAAATATAATAAATTAAATTAAATTAAATTACTGTCACCCAGTGCCCCGTAAGGAAAAAACTCCCTTTCGTGAGCCAGCCCTGCTAGGTCAGGCAGGAGGGAGCATCATTCAAGAAGCAATTTTAATAAGGCTTCCTTTTCTGAGGGAGGAAGGATGGCTGATACAGAACAAGTGTGCCTCCAATTTAACTCAGGTTAAAAACCCTGCATTCCAGGCAGGGGGGGGGGGCATTTGCTGGCCTGATATGCAAAGCAAGCCCTTGTGCCAATTTTATGTGACATATGACAGAAGTCTTGGCAAAGGCTTGGATCATTTCCCCCCTCTATCTGCCAAGATAGAGCCTTCTTGCGGGGAGGGCAGAATATAAATATGATGAAAGAAAAGAAAGAAAAGAAAGAAAGAAAGAAAGAAAGATTAACTGGGAAGCCCCTCCACCCTGCAGAAGCTCCAGCTGTGGTGTCATCCACACTGCCTCTTGACACAAGTTAAAAAGCACATGAGGCAACAATCTGTTTTCAAACACACATTTATAGAATTTGCTTTTTTTCAAAAAGGAAGGAGGTGCCATCCTCTTATAAATATCTTCAAGTGTCGACAACTGTTGCCCTTCGGCTCCCACCCTGCTGCCTCAGCACACAAGGCGTCACAACGATCAAAACGTGCATGGAGACTGATGGTCCTGGGGGGCAAGAAGTGACCCACCCCCCACCCCCGTCCAGCCACAACCCTTCATCACAGACACAAGGCTGTCGGTTTTTGTTTTCCACCAAAAGACAAAAATCTCCAGCCACTACCCTCCCCCCTTTCCTGCTGGAATGGAATGGGGGGTGTTGGGGCCACGGGTTGATCCTATACATCACCCACAAACAGTATCTGGGAGGAGACCCCTTCCCATGCAGAAACGCCACATCAGCCCCCACTCTGCTCACCCCCCCACCCCCACCCCTCAGTTTGGCACCATTTCTCTCTTCGGCAGAGATGGGGCACTGCCGAAGCATAACCCTGTCCCCAGCTCCATTGCCTTGGTCCTGCCGCCCCAACCTCTCCTGCTGCTTTTGCACGAGGCAAGCTTCCCTCCCTCCAGGTCACAGCGTGGGGGGGGGGAGGAATGGAGGGGGGAGGATAATCTGACAGCTACGTGGGCACGTGGCCCTTGCCTCTGCGGCGGCCTTTGCACAACTGGACCCAGCGAGGTGAAGCCTGGCCAGGCAGCATGGGGGGTGGGAGAGAGGCAGCGCCATGCCTCACCCCTTCCTCCACGGGCCCCTTGCAGCTGTGGCTGAGCCACGAGTGCCCACAGTGAAGCTGGAGCCGTCCTTCGTACCCACGTACAGACTTTCTCTACCAGCTGCACATCAGTCACTTCCCTCGCCACCCCCCTCCCGGCCCCAAACACCTTTGGAAGAGCCTGTGGACTTCCCAGTGCTCTAAATAACCGCCCAGCCTCGTCTGCCAGGCCTCCAGCTCTGCCCAGGGCCATTGCTGCTCTAGGGGAGATGACAGTCTAAAAGGAAAATGACCCCCTTCCTCCCTAGACCTTGGAGAAGCAGAGGGCCTCCCAGCCAGATGCAAGTTTTGTGTGAAGAGGCTCCTCCCTCCCAGCCCCGGCTCTACAGTCGCCCCCTTGAGATGCCCTCTGTGGCACCCAAGTCCTTCCCTCAACGCAAGCTTCTCCCCCCCGCGCCCCCCACCTTCCCACACCCTGCCACTCCATCAAAGCTGCACAGGGCACCAGAACTAGCACTCAAGACAACTGCATTTGTAGTCCAGGCGGGGCAGAGGCCTCCCTCCAGCCCAGCCATGGCAATAAATACTAAGCACGCCGCTCAGTCCACGGCAAACTCTCCCAGCCACATGGAGCCCCTGTGCTCCTTGTCCAGGGCCCACTGCACCACATAGGAAGAAGGGGGCGAGGGTTCGGGTTCCTTTCTGTCTCTGGCCAAGCACATCTCTTCCCCACTCAGGCTCGTGGCGAATAGCAGGGGTTGCGTGGCGACTCCGTGAAGGACTTCAGCTCGTAGGGGATCCCCGAATCAATCTCGATCGACTTGCGTGAGAACAGCAGGCGGATGTCGTCGTGCAGGTAAATCTTTCCAGACTTGGAGCTGTGGAACCTGCCAAGGGAGGCCAGGATGTGAGGAAAGGAGGGAGGGGGTGGGAAAACAGCTCGCCTGCCCCATCTCGGGAGCAAACACATTAGGCCGCCTGTGGGGAAAAGCAGGGAAGGGAGACGGGCGGGCAGAGCACCAACTGAAAGCTGGCTACGACAGACGTGGCATAACCTTCCCCGCACAGCAATCCACAAAAATGCCAGGCCCACGGGGATGCCACGGGCTCCAACGACGCGTACGTTCCTGACTCCATTTCCTTTGAAGGGCAAAATGCCACTGAAAGTGGGCATCCAGGAGCCGGCTGCCCTCACGACACACTTTCCCCAGAATGCCACAGCCGGTGGAAGCCACCCTCCATGCCGTGCGGTGTGACCACAGCTGCACCACGCAAGTGTGAAACAGACGCCGGGCACGGAAGACTCCGCCGCCAAGGCCAAACTCCACTTGCCTTCTTAAGAGGCGATCTTGGAAGGAAGCCAGCAACAAACAATGAAATCTCCACAGGGGGCTAAATCAGGGGGCTGGGGGGTGGTTTGTATTTCAGCACAGGCGAACACAACTGTGGACGGGGGGCAGGGGGGGTGAGCCCAGAACCACCCCCTTGGGATTCAAACTCCTCCCCTCGCCCCCCTCCCCTCCTCCTGCCGCAGGCCGCCCTTACCTCAGGTGCATCAGATAGCAAAGGACTCTCCTGGGCAGCCCGCCAAGGGGCAAGCTGGACCCCTGCTCCTCACCCACGGGCACCAGGAATATGCGGTGGCGCAGGAAGGTGACGTGGTTGGCAGGCATGTCGTGGAAGTCGTAGGTCACCAGGAACATCTTCACCACGGTCTTGTTGGGGTTGAATAAGGTCTGCAAGAGCACAGAGGCAGTCATGCCCAGAGGAGGAACGCCCCGGGGAGCATCACCAGGCTTGGACGTCCGGCAGGCCTGCTCCCCACTGAAGGCAGCCGTCGCCGTCCTTCTTGGCACCTGCACTCTGAGGAGGGGCCAGCAGGGCAGGAGGCAGCCCCTCAGTTGCCCAGCTCCAGGGGTGGCAGCAAGCCCCCTCATTCGCCTCCCCCACAACTCACCACTTGGATGGTGCCCGTTTTGGGGATGCTGTAACCCTTCTTTCCCAAGGCATCCAAATTAATGACTCCCTAGAGCACAAACAGAGCGAAGGGATCTGAGAAAGGAGCCTCCGTGGATGCAGCAGGGTGAGTGAGGGGCAGCGGGAAAGGAAGGAGCCCAACCCTGAAGCTACCCACCTTTGCTACTTGGCAAGGCTATGAGCTACGGCTGCCATCTGTGGTGCTCCTTTGCAAAAATGCCGGGCTGACTCGACTGACCAGGGACAACTTGCGGGGGGGGGGGGGATGTCTGAGGCTTGAGCAGGGTCTCCGCTAGCCTTTGAGGCAGCCGGCCAAAGCAGCAGGGCCCGCCCAGCGAGGCAGCAAACCCTCCCCCTCCTCCCCAGGCCAAGTCAGGCCACGTACCAAGAAGGGCGAGGGTGCACTGTGCTCCGTGATGTCGAAATAGGTGACCTCCACAGGCAGGGTGGCATGCTGTGGGCAGTAGGAGCCGCTGGCCCCGATCTCGGCAGTGAAGCCTTCAATCCGGCCCGATGGTGGGAAGCGCCCCTTCAGCATGGACTCCTGCGCAAGGAGGGGGAGAGGGAACAAAGGGGGCAGGGGAGCTCACACACTGGCCCTAGCAGCCAGGGGCTTTCTGCCCAGTCAGCAATATTAGACCCCCCCCCCATTGATTTCTCCCATGCAAAGCAAGACCCCCGGCCCAAAGATCATGAGCCCCTCCTTCTGCCCAGGTAGCCAAATCTCAACACAGAGGGTCAGAAGAGGCTCAAGTCTTCTTGGTCGGGGAGCAACCGAGGCAGGGGACAGGAAGAGCGCTTGGCCAAAGCCTTCACAGCCCACGGCCCCCTCCGGGCTGCCTTTTGAAAGAAGCTGCCCACCCAGGCGGCAGGAACAATCCAGTGAGCGTGAAGGTGCTGGGTCCAGGCACTCCTCTCTGGGAGGAGGAGACTCCAGCCCCCACCGCTGCCCCGAGAGCAGCCTCCTGGGCAGTTCCCCAGCCCTGCTCGAGACTCCGCCGGCCCTTCCGTTACCTCGAAGTTCCCCAGAAGGGCCCGGCTGGTGGAGGTCGTGGCCCACGGTGCAGGGGGGGGAAGCCTGCTGCCTGCCGGGCTCCGGCGGAAACCGCTGCGGAGAGGTCGCCTGTGGGGCGGCAGGCTGGAGTCAGTCCCAACAGCCGCCCCCAAATCCGCACGGGCCCAGTCGGGGGCTTGTGCAGGGCCGCCGTGCTCGGTGCCCCACCAAAAGAGGGTGAGGAGGGAGCCACAGCCTGCAGGCCCAAGCAGCAGCACCCTCCTGCCCTGCAGAAGGCCCAGGGGAGGCAGCCAAGAGAACACTTACTGTTTGAGACGCAAGCCGGTCTTCAGGTGACGGCCCACAGCAGTGCTGCTTGCAGAGCCCTGGCGTGGGGGGGACACAAAGCAGGAGCCAGGGGGTGAGGGAGGGCCTTGCCATCTGGACCACCAAAAGCAGGACAGAAGCTGCCCTCCCAGCCGGGCCCTCCCCCTGCCCCCTGCCTCTCACGCACCAAAGCTTGCACGGCTGGTCCAGACTGCAAGATGCCTACCTGTGCTTGTAGGTGGAGGGTAAGAGAGAAAAGCAGCAAGGTGACCCCTGCAAGGACATCCAAGCCACTCCCCCCCCCCTGCACAGGAGCCAGCCTGAGGTTCTGCTGCACACCCTCCAACCCGCCAGGCACCAGCAGGCTCCCTTCCAGGGAAGCCGTCCAGGCTCTGCCTGTTCACAGGCCCTGCACAGAACGTCCCAGCCGGCGCCCTTCTTCGAAGCCCCGCCGGCCTTCCTGCGCATTTCCCATCTCAAGGCAGCAGCTGACAGCATAGGCCAGCAGGGGGGCCGGGGCCAGGGGGCTGCACAGGCAGTGGCAGAACGATGCAGGGCAACCCGGGCAGAGGCACCTCTGGGGCACAAGCTAGAGAGGCTGAAAGCGTACCTGGGAAGGAAGACGGTCGCTCCCTCCCTGCCTCCTGATGAGCCACTGGGCCTTTCCAGAGAGCAGGAGAAGGGGACCAGGCGGAAGGGAGCCTCTGTGGCCCCCGAGGGGGAATGACTAAAGCCACTGAGGGGGCTGGGAGTCGTGAAGAGGAAGCAGGGATAGCTCCCCACCACGTCAAAGCCTGGATCCATCCAGGCTCATTTGAGTTCAGCTATTCAACACCAGAGCTCAGCCCTGGCACACAAAAGAGAATGCAAGAGCACTTCTGAGCATGTGCAGAGTGCCACGGTCACCACAGCCCATCTTCTGCCTCTGGGTCGGCCTCCCTGATCGGATGGGGAAGACCTCTGGCAAATGGACGCTCTGCTGGATTCAGCCCTGCGGGCAGCCCCACCTCCCTGCCCTCCTTGGGACAGACCCCGACTCGCACAACACCACACCACACCACACCACAGGCAAGGCCAGCAACCCCAAACACTCTTCTCCAATTCCTCAGTGCCAGCATGACCAGGCACCTGGGCTTTCCCAACGCACACACACCCTACCACTAACACCAACAAGCAGCCACTAAAGAAACGCCAAAAGGAAACATTTAATTGCCTTCACCAAGAGGCGATACTTCATCAGTCCCAAGGAGCAAAAGGTCTGATCTTCGCGCTCCCACCATACCCCCAGCCCCAGCCGGAACGGGGCACCCTGGGCCACCCAACCACCACCACCACTCCCCCCCCCCATCCTGCAAACAAAGCATTCACCTTGGCTGCCGGAAGCAAGTGGTTCCAGAAAGGGGCTCCCTTGGCATCAGTGCTGCGGCAGGAAGCTGGCACAGCTGGGCACTGCAATGCCCTCTTCTTCCGCGCCGGCGACAGGCCCTCATCCTCCGAGCCGGTGTCAGTTGTCCCCTCCGCAGAGGGCAACAGCTTCCGCTTGACTGGGCAGCTGCCGGCGCTGCTTCCAGAAAGCCAGGCGCTTGAGCAAGGGGTCTTCTCAGAGGAGCCTGGCCCACCTGCCTCAGGGCCGCCCGGGGTCACGGGTGGAGTGGCAGGCTCTGTGTGCCCGCCCGCTGCCAGGCGCTCGCCCCGCGGGGAGCGTTGTGCAAGACTGTGCAAATCAGGGTCAAGTAGGAAATGCTGGCTGCCCGCCCTCTCGGCCTGCTGGGCCCCATTCGCTTCCTGCCTCCCGGCCGGGCCGGAGTCCATGGGGCGATCCCCCAGCAAAGCAGGGGCGCAGTCCATTGTGTGCAAAGTGCTGCAAGGTGTGTGTGGCGGCGGCGGCGGCGGCGCTGGGGCAATGCTCCCTTTCGCCCTCGTACGACCATCCTCCCTGTGAGCACAGCGGCCCGGGCTCCCCTCCCGCCGGTGCTCCACCACCCGAAGGCCGCTGTGGGAGAAATGCTGCGCTGCACCCCCCAGGGCCAGGTCGTCCACCACAAGGCCATCTTCAATGGCATCGTCCCCCTCCCAGTGGCCTCTCTTGGCGTCCCACTCCCCCTCGGGCACCCTCTGGGGCTCTGGGCAGGCCCGCTTGATGGGCTGCCGACCGGGGGCCCTCTGCTCTGGCGGGTGGGAACAGCCGGCCAGCTGGGAGAAGATGGAGACCTGGTAGACCTTCTGGCACGTGAGCTCAGGAGGGCCGCAGCCCATCAGGACCCCATGGTGCTGACGCCAGGGGCGGGGGTCCTCCTCTTCCTCCTCCTCTTCCTCCTGGCTCGTCCCTGTACTGCACTCCTGGGGGAGGCCTGCCTCCGCATTGATATGCCGCATGGGGCGTGGCAGAGAGGACAGGCGCTAAAGTGCCGTGGGATTAGGAAGCCCGGGTGAGCCCCCTGTTACGGAGCCTGCCGCGTGGCCACATCTGCAAGAAGAGGAAGAGAGATGGCAGGGCGGGCGGGCGGGCGAGCTTCTCCCCCCACCTTAGACTGGCCCAGTCCCTTGGGGTGGAGTCTGTACAGTCAGGCCTGGATCAGGGCTTGGAATGGGAAACCCAACCCCGTTTTAGGGGCACCTTGATGCCTGCCGCTTCCCCATCGGCTAGGGCTGGGATTCGGCCAGACCCCAGACCCCCCCCCCTCCCCATCTGGCATCTCTTGGAGACACAGAGCAGCAGGCTGCTTCCGGGCGCTCCTGAGCCTCCACCGTCCCAAGGCGAGCCCCCAGACAACTACGCACCCTCCTTCCAGTCCAGCCAAGGCCAGAAAAGGCAGACAGCTGAGCTGAGGGGCTAAGCAAGCACACAGGCAGCTGAGCAAACCATTCTCCCTCCTGAGGCATTTGCAGCAAGCCAGGGGGGCTGGGCGGGGGCGCCAGACTAAGACAAGGGTTGGGATCTGGACACCATGTGCGGGAAGGGCCCTTTCCCTAAGGATGTGCTCCTGAGCACCTACCCCTCTGCAACCAATCCCCTTGCGTAGCCGTCTTGCTCTCCGGGCACAGCAGCAGGTGCCTACTGGTGGAGCTCACTGGCGACACCAGCCACCCCGGCACTCCCCAGAAGCGGCGTGGCTGCCGAGGAATGGCTCCCACCATCACGGGCTAGGACTCGAGCTCCGCTGCCAGGCCTCCTCCAAGTCCTCGTTGGCCGGCACGGCGACTCAGCAGTGCTAAGGAGACAGGCAAAGGCAACCCCCATGAACACAGGAGCAGGGCCCGGCACACCCACCACCCCACGGCAACTGGTCCCCCAAAGCCAGGGACCGGCCCTCTGGCACAGCATCCTAGCCGCCTTCAGTCTTTCCTGTTGACCTCCCCTGGCCCCAATCTCGAGTATCAGAAATTTGCAAAGGGGTTTTCTTTTTATCCCTTATTAACTCAAAGAAGAGATGTGACACCCTGCCCTGGAAGACAGAGGGGCACGCCAAGTAAGCAGGCCTTTTCTCTTCACAAAGGCACATAGACCCAGCAATTCTGTGACAATTCTGTGACATGTATTGCATTAGCCAATTCTTGCTATCTGCCGAAATGTCAATCCCATTCTGATGCTGTATTGTAGGCTAATTACGTTTTTATTCATTCTAGATGGGAGAGATTTTTGCCAGGCTCAAAAAATTGCTCTTCTTTGCTCCCAGCAGAAGAGAGAACTCCCTTTCCCCCCCTAACCCATTCATCCTTTAAAAATAGCAACAGGTAGATAGATACATTTAAGAAATATAGTAAAGAGTCCAGTAGCACCTTTAAGACTAACCAACTTTATTATAGCATAAACTTTTTAGAACCACAGCTCTATTCGTCAGATGCAATTTTATTGTAGCATAAGCTTTCAAGGATGCATCTGACGAAGAGAGCTGTGGTTCTCGAAAGCTTATGCTACAGTAAAGTTGGTTAGTCTTAAAGGTGCTACTGGACTCTTTGCTCTTTTGCGACTACAGACTAGCACAGCGAACGCCTCTGGATTTAGGAAATAATATATAAAGTACATCCCCTCCTGGGACGCACGGCTGCTTCAAGTAATCAAGTTTTTCTTTGGAAGTTTCTGATAAGCAAATGAGAATCTGATTAACATTTAAATTATTATTTAAATGGTCGATTCCAGTCTTTACACAATGTGAACCTCGGGGAGCCCAAGACACAACAAAGGCACGCAGAGTCCCCGGTTTCTGGACCGGCACCTGCAATTCCATGGCGCATATTGTGAGGCTATGCCCATTAAACAGGGGGCTCACATGCTGGAGAAATTCTGTGGGAGTAAAGGATGCGCAACCTGACGCGTGCTCCCGCCATGCCAAACGGCTCCCAAATTCCAGATTCAGCGCTGCACAAGGAGGTACGTGCCAGCAAGGGCCTCTGGCTTGAATGTCACATGAACCACAAACTCAGCCAAAGGCCTCAGGCAAGTCACCGTTCTCTGGAGCTGGCCGCATCCTGCACCACCAGAAGAGCAGGGGAAGGAGCCCACCCACAGACTCCTCCTTCCCTGTGGCGGCCGTCACCCAGTTTGCAGGGGCCGGATACTGACGTAGGGAGCAGCCCACTCTCCAGGCTCCACCCACCCAGCCCTGGAGTTCAGGCTGCGCAGCAGCTCCCACGCTGCCGAGGTGGGCCCAGTCCAAGCCTCAGCTTGCTCCCCCACCCCTTTTATTGCCTCCATTACAGCACTGTCATACACGGCAGCTGCCTGTGCAACATGCACAATCAGGACAGAGGCAGGACTGGGTTGCCAGCCTCCAGGTGGTAGCTGGAGATTTCCCGGAATTACAACTGATCTCCAGGCAACAGGGATCCGTTTCCTGGGAGAAGATGGGTGCTTTGAAGGGTGGACTCGGTGGCATTATACCCCACTGAGGCCCCTCCCCAAACCCCATCCTTTCCAGGCCCCGCCCCCCAAATCTCCAGGAATCTCCCAACCAGGACCTGGCAACCCTAGGGCATCTGTGCCCCACCCTTCCGTTATACCCCACTGTGGCAGACCCCTTGGCCTCTCCCACTCACCAGTTCCGCGGCTCCTTTCACACTGCAAGGGGCGGCAGAGAGGCTCTCCCATGGCATTCCTCCGGGGACAGCACCCCCACCCGTCCACAATCCTGACAGCAGAGCTTGGCTGGCACCTGGGCGGAAGGCTGAGAAGGACACAGAGCATCAGTTGAGAGAGGAGCTCGATCCGCACCTCCCCATGCGCCCCCATCTCGGATGCAGACAAGTGTTGGCATCCCCTTGGAAGAAACCTGCTCGCCTCCGATCCCGCGTGCCAGTGCTAACACCAGCCTGCTGCAAAGGAGGCCCCAGGTTTCTCTGGCATTTTTAAGCACCTGTTTTCCACTAACTTAAAGCGGGCCCCACCCCTCTCCTATCCAGACAGGGGATCAGGTAGCTTGTGCACCCTCCCCCTCCCCCTTGTCAGGCAACACCCCCCCCCCAGGGGACTTCCCTGTCACTCCTTTCAGGCCCCCTTCCAGTCACTTCCCCCCACACACTCAGGGTTGGATCCAGGAGTCTCCAGCAGAAGTTTTCTCCCAAGGCTGCAGGGTCTAGGGAGGACGACTGGCCACAAGAGCTGGGAAGGGGATGAAGTCGGGGGCCCCCTGCCTCTTCTGTGAGCAAAGCTCCACAGGCGGAAGTGGAAGGAGAGACCCGTTTCTCGCCCTTCTCGGTCCTTGCTGCAGCCTACCAACCCACGTGGCTCTGATGGGCTATTAGTGCCTGTCCACGGGCATTCTTTGTTGTGGCCCCACCCTGTGGGAAAGCCTGCCCAAGGAGGTCAAAAGGCTCTCACACTGCGGCGTTCTGCAAACTATGTCAAACAGAATTGTTTAGGACAGCATTTTTTTCAAGGAAATAGGGCTATATTATAACAAAATGGCCAAGCAAGGTGCTTTTTAAGAGGACAAGGTTGTGAATTATACCACTATGTATGGTGTGCATTTGCTGCTTGCTGCTTGTGTCATCCTACTCTCACTGCACTGTTTTTATATTTATTTACCATTTTGCATTGCAAGTCTAATATTCTTTGCTTTGTTTCAAATTTATGTGATCCTAGTCCTATTACATTGCTTATTAGCCATCTCATCCTGTTGACTTAACACTGTGCAATCTTCCTTGAGTCTCAGCGGGACGGACAGACAGACAATACAGTCAATAAATAAATATTGAACAACACAAGTCCCACAATCTTAGGGTGGGAAATGATTGCTGGGATGACAGAAGATCCAAAACCACTGCACTGGATTCAACCCTTCCACAGTTTATCTGAATGCCAAAGTTTGGCCCTGCATTACATGACCTTTTCATAAAACCAGACAATGCCTCTGAGCATATGGGGAGAGCATTTCCCTCTCAACTCAGAAAGCTACCTAGATGCACCTAAACTTCCATTCCAGGGAAGGTGGCTTCAGGGCAAGGCCTGGTGCCTCAGTTCCCAGAACGTAACTGCTCAAAGTTCCCCAGGCCTATTGTTTGACGGGCGTGAGAGAGAGATGAAAGCCAAGGGAAAAAATAGCAGAGAAAATGCATCCCCTCGACATTTTTTTCAGCGGAAAAATTTGGAAATTCCGGAGAACACTGAAAAATAACACTCATATGAAATATTCTCTTTTTTAAAACAAGTGAATGGCTTTTAAAGACGATTCAAAGTGTGTAACTTGAAGATTTTTTAAGTATTAGACCATCTACAGTATTAGATAAGGGTAATTTCTACCTATACTGTAATACAACATATTTTCAAGGATGTATTTGATGTTTAAATGTGAATAATATTGGAGACAATTAATATTCTATAACACGTTTGATGATATAATACATTATTAAAGAGTTCAGTGTTTTCAAGTTCTGAAGTTTAACTCGGTATCTGAATATGCTGGTGGCCCTCCCGGTTGTGACTGTTTCTGTCCAAATAACATACTTCCTTTTGTTTACAACAAAATGGGTTTCCTAATTTCAGCTCCACTCCCCCCTCCCGGCAAAAGTTAAGATAAGCGTGCTAAGGCAGCAAGGAGCGCAGCAGTCTGCCTCTCGCTCTCAAGTAGAGGGTACGTTCACAGTTTTGCCATTTATACTATTAAATGACATAAATATGCCAAACTGAACAATTTCAAATGTAAACCAAGTTATAAATGATTCCTTTTATGTTGTTAATAAGTTTAACTTCGACATGGAATACTTCAATTTTCTCCCCAAATATAAAAAACTGGGGAAAATGTTCTCCCTGGAGGTGTCACAATTTCTGGAAATTTCACATTTCTAGGGAGCGTCTTCTCCCTTCCGTCCCAGTCAGAGATGGAAAAAGAGACATGCAGCCGCCAAGACCCCCAGAGCAGAGCCCCCCGCCCCCGCCCCAAGGCACAGATCCAGGCAACAGGGATTTCCTTCTTGTGGGCAGAACCCACCTCCTCCCTGCACCTTCTGCTGGGAGCCTTTAACCATAACTCCACGTGTGCGCATGCACAATTCCCCCCCCCCCAGCACTGCCAGGCAAGACCTTCTCGGCCCTCCCTCCCAGGACCCAGAGGCACAGGACCGAGCGCTCTGCATGGGGAGAGGGTCTGTTGCTCCTGGGCACAGGTTAAGCCTTTGACCCGCAGGCCAACTTTAAATAGCTGCGGCCTAAGAAGGCAGGGATCCTCCCTCCCAAGCAGGCCCCCTTCAACTAGTCATGCAGGAAATGGGACCCCTTGCCCCCCCCACCTTCTATGCACAAGAGCTCCTCTGCCAAGCTCAAGCCCCCAATGCACCACAAACTCAACCTCCCTTCCCTCTGCCTCTCTCCACAGGGGTGTCCTCCCCAAAAACCCCTCTCCCTCGGTCCCTTCTAATGGAGGCTGAAATGGCACACCCCTCCTCACATCAAGGCCCTTTGGGGAAGCGGCCCCAATAGCAGCAGCTGCAGCATCTGGCCCTGGGCGCTCCCTCCACCCCACCCTTTGGACCCTGCACTGCAATCTCTAGGCTGAAGGGCCACTGGCTGGTATCCGAGGGAGGGCTCCATCTCAGGGCAGAGCTGCAGAGACGGGGCCAAGCTCTGCCGTGCACGGCTCAACTGCTAACGGGACTGAAAGCCCAGTGGAGCTGCACAAAGCTCCTGAGTTCCCAGCTGTCCCCACGTCACTCCAGGCCTCGCCAGTCTGTTACAGCAAAGAATCCCAGGCTCAGGATGTCGGGTGAAGGGAGCTCTGGCACTCGAAAGCCTCTCCCCCGCCCCCGCCCCGGGAATCTAGTGGGTCTTGGAGGTGCTTCTGGACCCAGATCTTGCTCTTCTACCACAGACCAACAGGGCTTGCCACCTGAAGCCCTCTTCTGAAGAGTGGAGGAAAGCTCCTTTGCCTCCTCAAAAAAGGCAGGCTACACGTCCAGAGAGGCAGCCTGTCAGCACCTGGGCCCCGTCCCCGGTGCAACGCTTGGCCCTCCCAGAGGCTTCTTAGAGCCACCAAAAGTGAAATGCGTCAAGAAGCAGGACGGCCCAAGGAGAGTCACCTCCAGGACTAAGGCTGAGAAATCCGCCCACTCATAGGAACAGCCAGAAAATGTTGCCGTTCCCATTCAATGTGCCACGCGGTCACTTTAAAAAGCCCGTCCATGAGTTCCTCCTTTCACGCACCAATCCAAAGGCCCTCCACATCAGCAGCTCTTCATGTGCAGCGCATGGGCTGCAGAGTGAAGAGCAAAACAAGGTGCTCCCTCCTCACGCAGGAGAGCTGGAAGGAACTCTCAGGGTCCCGCAAACCCCCCACCCCGGCAAGCAAAGCAAAAGAGCACAAGGAGAAAACAAGCCAATCTGAAGGGCCGTCTTGGGAAGAATTCAGCAACGAATGGCCAGCCCAGGCCAGGCCACTTGCAGACCGGATGAGCCGCCCCACTGCAGTGGGATGCGCAAGCCCAGGGTGAAGCAGCCACAAGAGAGTGAGCAGTCCGGAGCCACGACGCCTGCTCCACACCAAGAGGGGAGCCACAACTCCTTTCTGCTCTCTCTCCAATGTTCCAGGCGTGAGGAAGGTAAGAAAGAGACTTCATACAACTATACAAGAGCTGCATACAGGCAGAGAGGAAGACCCAATTTACGAAGGGGAAAGAGGGGCAGAGTCAGACACAATCCCAACATAGATCCAGAGGAGTTAGCCGTGTTAGTCTGTAGTTGCAAAATAGTAAAGAGTCCAGCAGCACCTTTAAGACTAACCCACTTTACTGTAGCATCAGCTTTCGAGAACCACAGCTCTCTTCGTCAGATGCATCTGTGAGAACTGTGATTCTCGAAAGCTTCTGCTACAGTAAAGCCGGTTCGTCTTAAAGGTGCTGCTGGACTCTTTACAATCCAAACAGGAGAGGACTCTCTGGAAAGCTGTGAGAGATTTGGGGCATTCGCACCCCTGCTGCTCAGCCCAGGCCGACCCTGGCGGGAAAAAAGAGACAGGCAAGGAGCCCTAGATCAGAATGCAGGAGCCACATCAGGCGTGCAGGGACCGCAAGTGGAAACCTCGCCTCCCCCCCCAGGAGGGTTAGCAAACACCTGCCTTCTCCCACACCTGCTCTGCCGCAGCCCACAGCCCCCCCCCCAAGCAACAGAGCGGCAGGTTTCTGAGCACCTGCAGAGTGCCTGGTCTGGAACAATACAGGTGGCGCCTCTCTCAGAAGGGTCCAGCCCCAGAACACCCTCTAGAAACAGGACCGCAGCCCCTGGACATGCTCCCACTGAGCGGCAGGCGCCAAGCACCTCCTGTTCTCTTCCCCCCGCCAAACAGAGAGAGGGAATGGAGACCGAGGGGGCCCACAAGGGGCTCGCAGGCTGGGCAGCTCAAAGCCTCCTAGCACGACTGGGGGCTTGCCCTGCAGAACTGCTCCCATCTGCTGGTGGGAGGGGGCACGGACACAGGGAGGTTTCTCAGGCCACCCAGAACCTGCCCCACTGCTCCGTGAGAAAGAAAGAAATCATGCAACAACGTGGGCCCCAACAAACCCCCCCCCCCCCCCGCATGGAATTCGGCATTCCTGTCTGCCGCAAAGCAGGGCTGGTCTCAGCGCAGACGTAACGGGACGCTTCCACGAGCAAGGGAGAGGACACAGTGAGGCCAGATTCCTGCTGAAGCACTTAAGGTAGGCAAGGAAGAGACACCAACGGCACCAATCACGGGCACCAGGCCCCCTTCTTGCAGTCCCACCCTCCAGAACAGGCGCCGGTCCCCCTGCAGCCCGCCCCACCCACAGCACCGGTTCCCTTACCCCTCACTGCCAATTCCAACATCTCAGCCTGAATCCAGCCCCCCACCCCACCCCACCCCACCATCAGGAGCTGCATTCCAACCCATTCTCCCCGCCACCTCCGTTCTGACCCACACCACTAGCCCAGGGCTGGCCATCAGAAAGGCACAGCAGCCGGCAGCAACCCAAGACAGGAGCGCAGGCAAGACCCCTCCCTGCTCATTCCACTGGCGGCAGGATACAGCAGGGAGCCATTTCCAGCCAAATCTGTCCCACAGGAAGACGTGCCACCCGACCCCCACCTCCCTGCAGGAACGTCCAGGCAGGCAGGAGGAAGCAAGTGGATTTCACCCCAGGCACAGGCACGGGGCGCGGGGGCCCTCTCCTCCGCTCGCTCGCCTGCCAGGAAACACCAAAGGCAGCCAGTCCTCTTCTTCTGCAGGCAGCTCTCTGCTCAGCCACTGCACCAAAATGAAAAGGGCTGGGAGGCTTCTGTCAGAAAACAAAGAGGCAGCGGCAGCGGCAGCAGAGCTGGGGGGGGGGGCGGGAGCACTCGCCCTGCCTCCGTGCAGCAGCCAGCGAGGAAGAGGAAGAGGCCGTTCCAGCCGCTCACCTCTACCAGCAACGCTAAGCTGCCCAGCGATTTGTGGATGCAGCCGGCAGGGTCCTCTAGCTAGCCCCCTCCCACTCCCTCCAAAAGCAAGCAGGGATCAGAGCTAGGCCCACCGACCCCCGGCAAGGAGAGAAGGGGTTCACACTCCCCAGCCAGGTGATCCATTCTCCCCCGAGTCCCACGGGGCACGGCACCAGGCCCAAAGCAGCCCAGACCACCACGCCCCTTGGGTGCAGGGAAGAATCCCCAGGCCAGACGCTGCACGTGCCCTGCAGCAGGCAGAGAGGCAGAAGAGCCAGCGTACGGCAGCTTCCCAAGGACGGTCCCGACCAGAGGCAAACGAGCCTGCCTGGCCCTTCAGGAGACAGGACCAGCTCCCTCCCATCCGAAAGCACAGGGACCGAAGGGTTGTAAGTGCCCGCTGGCTTCAGGCTCCGCTGATGCATCGCGGAGGGAAAGAGAATTTCCACGCAGCCCCCTTACTCCGCCACTGAAGCTGAGAGGGCCCAGCACTGCCGGCTATGAGTGGGCGTTTCAGCTGGGCAGCCGTGCTGGTCTGCAGCCGAAGAGCAAGATCCGGGTCCAGTTGGTCTTTACGGTGCTACTGGACTCAGTCCTTGCTCTATGAATGAAAGGGCATTCCATGGCACTCTGCAGAAGAACGCCAAAGAAGGGGCTCCAGGCGAGGGAACCGACAGGGAGGAGGATCAAGACGGGACAGCAAGGGCTTCTTCCCAGGACAGGCAGGACTGAGGAGGGATTTGAGGAAGAGCAGCAGCTGGGGGCCCTGGGAGACGATCCCACGCGACAGGGGCAGTGAGTGAAAGCAGGTGGTGAGAGCCAAGGAGACCCGTGGAGAGGGGATCCCCTGGGATATGAGAGGAGCGCTGTAAGGCTGGGCAGAGCCCTGGGGGCCTCTACACGGGGGGGGGGGGGGAAGAGTTCCTGCCAGGTCTGGAGCCGCCGAGAGGAAGCCAACACAGCCACTGAAGGAGGGGCCAACCACGGGCTGAGTAACAAGGGAGGGCAAACGAGGACGTCTTCCCAGGGAGGCAAATACTAGACTTCAAGGAAGGCTCTGAACCAGCAGGCTGCAGCCCCAGCTGGGAAGACGCAGAGGGAGCCTCCTGGAGCTACTGGCCGGTGTTTGGCACTCTTGAGTCCGTCCGTCCATCCGTCCGTCCATCCGTCTACACACACACACACACACACACAGAGCCAACAAAACTTTCTGTTCTTCGAAATTGAATCTCCAAGCCTTGCCTCCGGCATTTTAAACAGCAGATATAAAACACAATCTTCGTACGTGGTGAGCATATGCAGGGTGCAACCGGACCCCGCCGTTAAAACCAGCCGGGGGGGGGGAGGTGCGGCACAATGCGCTGCTGCTGACTTCACGGAGCTCCTGCATGAAAAGCTGCCGCTTGAAACCCCTTTCCAAAAAAGGGGCCTCAGCTCAGGTCAATTGCAAAACCTGTTCTCACCTCTTCCATTACTGGCGTCTTTTTCTAGAGTGGTTAGAGTCAGACTGACATCTGGGAGACCCCAGTTCGAATCCTCACTCCCCCATGGAAGCTCGCTGAGGGACCTTGGGCCATTCACACACTCTCAGCCTCACCAGCCTCACAGGGTTGTTGTGAGGATAAAGTAGAGGACAGGAGAAGGATGGAAACTGCTTTGAGTACCAACTGGGAGGAAGGGGGGGGTAAATGAAGTGCGCGAGTGTGCGTGCGCGCGCATACAGACAAACATATATTTATAAAGTGATTGGTAGAGAGACAGATGTCTTTTTATATGTTAAGCTTAATTGTCCGAGAGAGGGAAAACTCTACATTCATGCATTTTCTAAGACAAAAACCCTTAAAAAGTACCCACCCTGTTCTGAGGAGGAGGAGGAAGCAGGTGTGCAAAAGGGAAGAGCTCCAGAGATCGCTGCCAGGAGCTGCCAGGGCAGGACTGAACTGAGAGGAAGCCTGCCGGAGACACTCCCCGGCCCAGTCTCCCTCACCTCCGCGCAGCCTCTCGCACCCAGATTCACACCCCAAGAGGCTGCTTCCCTTCCTCTCTTCCCACCCACCCACCCAAGTGACACACTGTCTGGCTTGTCTCAGCAGGAGGCAAAATCGGAGGGGGGGGGTCCCCTCCAGACCCTCTCAGCACTCCAGGTCCCCACAGGCCCCTCCATGCAATCCAGGGCACAGTTTAGCAATGAAACCCAAGCCAGGTGGTTCAAGCTGCAGTTTTTAGGGCGGGAGGCATAAGGGACAGGCCCTGGGCCACGCTGGACCCGCCAAAGAACTCTTCCAGCTGCATCCAAGCATTTCTGTCCTGACGAAGCTCTCCAGAGCAGCTCAGAACAAATCGGCAGCTATTAAAAACACACACACACAATACAATCAAAGATCCCTACGCTAAATTAAGACCATGCAGAACGCCCGGGTGGCGTGGGGGGTAGAGCCGTGACCTTGGCCTGGTCACTCACTCACTCTCAGGCTAACCCACCTCAAAGGGTTGTTGTGAAAGGAAGGAGGGGAGAGACAGCCATGGGCGCAGCCTGAGCTCCTTGACCGAAGGGCAGGACAAAAGCGTTCTCAACAGAAGGGACAGATTGCTAAAAGCCAGTTGAAAGACTAAAAGGGTTTTTAAAGGGATAACAGCCAGCTGACCCGACCCAGCCATAGTGAAACTGAACCCAAATGATACAGCTGAGACCGCTGGGGAAGCGGAGTTTACTACCAGAGCATCAGCAGGCGGCAGAAGGCCGAAGAGAGGCGGCCAGGAGGCCCCTGCCAAGGCACCCGCTCCCGACTACGCAGGGCCCTTCGCGACTGTATCAGTCAAAACCACCATTCTGAACTGATCCTGGCAACTCAAGGGCAGCCAGTGGTGATGAAACAAAGCAGGCGCTTCCTACAAGGGGCCCCCACCAGCCGCCTGGCAGCCACAGCCTGGACCAAGGGAGTGCAGCGGGCAAGCCAGCCGAAGGCAGACGCAGAAGCAGGCGCGGCTTCAGCTGCCACCTGACGGTCCAGGAGCACTGCTGAGCTTCAAGCCAGGAGGACCCCCGAGGGACTGCGACCCCATCCAACTAGGCAACATCTGCCCCGTGTCAACCTTCTTGCCTGGGCTGAGTTTCAATTGATTCCCCCCTACCCAGCCTATCGCTGTTCCCACAAGAGTCCCACGACTTCTCCTGCCTCCCCGGGATTTGACAGAAGCACAGGGCAGAACGTGGGTGGCACCTGAGGGTGGGTGGCTCAGGTCTCCAGGCAGCCCCCCACCCCACCCCACCCCACCGTGGTTTCACGTCTACGTTAGACAAGAGAAGGGATCGGCTAGAACCCTGCAGCTCTCTAAAGAACAGGGCGCACATCTCTAATAGCTCCACGTCTGAAACCGACACTGGAGATCTTGAGCAAAGGTGCCACTCGGACCCAACAGGGCCAGGCCACCCAAACAGATACTGCACTCAATGGAACTACAAGCTACCAAGAGGCCCTGGAGATTCAACAGAGACGCACACCTGGCTGCTTCCTGGAAAAGGTCACTGGTCAGGGAAACTGAGGCAGCCTCTCAGTATCACTGAAGCCGGGCAGCCCTCACAAGCATCCTGCAACATTAAAGCCCAGAGAGAAGTCGCCAGGATTAGACGGATGGGGGCAGAGGGGGTCTAAATAAGCAGCTGCATCCCCCCCCCCGCCCCACACACACACCTCCACTTCAGCCCTGTCTGGAAAGAATGCAAAGCCGACCAAGGCGGAGCAGGCAGTGCTGGGGAGCTGGGCCCGGCCGCCTCTCCAAACTCACCGGAGCCGCGTCCCTTTCTGCCCCTGGCCCACTTCCCCCTCCCCTGGCCAGGCCCCCATTCAGCCAATTGTCACTATGACACCCTCACCTCCTCACACCTCCCCTGCTGCTCAGGCAGCCAATGGGCGCTCAGTATGTAAATCAGCCAAGCAACAGGGTGTGTGTGTGTGGGGGGGGGCTCTGCTGGCAGCAGCACCATTTTCCTTGCCCCCTCCTGCCAGCCCCGAAGGGACGCCCGCCCAGGGCCTCTGCTGGGGGCAGCCTGCAAGCCAGCTCCTCCAGGCCCCTGCAAGGGACCCCAAGGGCTCTCCGCTTCCGCCAAGGGAAAGAGCCCAACTGTCTGGGCCTGGCCTGGCCTGGGGTTCCCCACCCGGCTGGGCCATCCGCCTCCTCCTTCCCTTCCAGCACCCCCCACGGAGCTGCCCCTGGCTGGCCCAAGAGCAGCTTCCTGCCCTGCCCCCCCCCCAGCACCGCACAAGGGCTTGTACGCACATGCCCCCTCCCCACCAAGGCCTCTGGACCTCTTAACCAGAGGGACCTTCTTGACCCAACCTCAGGAGAGAGGCCCCCAAAGCGGCAAGTCTACAGAAGGCCACTGGTCCACCCCCCCCCCCCCCGCCCCACGCAGTAACATGCGCTCCTCCAGACGAAAGAGGAAGGACATCAGAGCAGATCACTAGTTCACACCGTTGTCATGGAGGGCCAACAGGCCACAGAAGTCTCTCTTTAAATTTGCAAAGATTGAAAGCAAGCAGAAAGACACATCAGAGCTGAAGGAATGCTGAAAGAGAGCACAAGCAACTCCGAGACTGGCATATTAAACAACACAGTAAGATCATACTTACAGCAAAAAGCAGTACGCAGTAGTAAAGTCGATAGTCCCTACCCCTTTACAGCTGCATCTGTTTGAGACCACTTGCTTAGAGTAGAGCCCTCCTATCTGAGTAAAATGCCCTCTTGAACAATTCAGCTTTGCATCATCTGAGGAAAGGAGCAGAAGGGGAGATTTCTGGACCGTAGGGGCAGAGGCATTCAGAGGTTTCCTGCCTCCAATATGGAGATCCCCTTTACTAACCAAGCCTAGCAGACACTGATGGGAGTCCTCATCCGTGAATGTGCCTACCCCCCCCCCTTTTACTTGCTGCCAACACCACCCCCACAGCCAGTGAATCCCACCACTGCATTACTTGCTGAATAAAGGGAGTCTTTCCTTTGGCCTGTCCTAAATGTACTGCCAGCAACTTCAGCGGGCGCCCCGGAGTTCTGCTATTTGGGGAGAGGCAGAAAAAGCTCCCTGTCTCCACTCTCTCCGCCCCAGGAACAATTTCATACCTCTCTATCAGGTGACCCCCTTGGCCTTCTTTTTTCTACACTGAAAAGCCCCGACATTCTTCAGCCTTTTCTCATTAGAAAGGTGTTCCAACCCCTTACCCATCTCGGCTGCCCTCGTCTGATCTTTTTCCAGCTCTGCAATATCCTTTTTGAGATACAGCAACCAATGTTCCAAAGAAGGCCGCATCACAGATCGATCGATCGAATGGCATCACAATATTTTCAACAGGATGGAGTTTGCCTTTTTCGCCGCAGCGAGAACCCCAAGATCTCTTTTGATCTCAGTCAGTTCAGACTCCCATCAGCACAAATTGAAAGCTAAGATTTTCTTCTCCGATATGCCCCATCCTGCACTCGCTCAATGAACTTAATTTGCCATTTTACTGTCCTCTCACCCAATTTCACCCAGCTTATCCAATGCGTAGTCATTTATGTCTAGAAACTGTTTCTGTAGCAAGACTCCAGCATGCCGTTATCCAGCCAATGTGGTTGTAGCTGAAGTCACTCAGTATTAAGTTTTAAGGTGGGCAGCTGTGTTGCTCTGCAATAGAACAGCAGGATCTGAGTCCAGTCGCACCTCAGGGAACAAGGTTCTCAGACTGCCAGCTTTTGAGAGTCAGAGCTCATGCACAAAGCATCACCCTCTCCATGGCCCCCTCCTCGAGGTCCTAGGAGAAAGAGCAGGACCCCTTTGCATGCGTGAAACACTCTGAATCAGGCCCACGTGCACCCTCCACCCCGGGGCACTGCAACTCCCTGCCTGCTGCAAACCACAGCTTGCCTCCGGAGCAGCAAACTGTGCGCCACAATGGGGAGGAGGGGTGGCAAGTTGAGACTGGGAATGTTAAACTTCCATAAACTTCACAAGCGTGGGGGAGGGGGGGTGTCATTCCTCCCTGAAAGAAAGCCAGACTTGGGGGGGGGGGCTGAAATTAATGCCCTCGGGATCAAACCAAAGTTTCTTCTAATCCATAAAGAAAATGAAACATGCAGCCTTTTGCTCAGTAGACATGTTACCATATCAAATGAAGATAAATTCACGTGGGTCAGCCGTGTCGGGCTGCAGTAGAAAAGCCAGATTCGACACCTCGGAGTGGAGAGGAGGAGGTGCGGAACAGCTCGGTCTCATCAGAGCTCAGAAGCGCTGCAGGGTCGGTCCTTGGATGGATGGGGGCCGCCAAGGAAGCCGCTGCCGGGGGAGGCAACGGCCAAGCCCCTCTGTGCCTTGCCTGCCTTGAAAGCCCCTGGCTGGGTTGCGACTGGTCGGCATAAACCCAGCCCCAGTTCCTTGGAGACCCATGCGATGCCCAGGGCAGGAGGGGCTGCAAGTCGGAGGAGCCTCCTTGGCCAGAGACAGGCAGGAATGGAGACCCCCGAAAGTGGGGAGGGGCTGCAAGGAAGGGTGCCCTGCAGAGCAGGAGCTGCCCCCTCCCCCCCGGAGCCCTGCCTGCCATCGAAGGCTGCTCACACAAAGCGGCCCTGTGTGGACCAGCAATGGGGCCAGAAGCTCTGGGGCTGGCTCGCCCTTTTGGAAGCATGAGGGGGCCATGCAGGGCATGGGATCGGACAGCCCAAGAGGGCCCCCCTGCCTCTGCTGGGCCACTGCAGGCGCTCTGCATATGAGGTATAAATGAAATAAATAACCTCAGCCAAACGCTGAAGGCCTGTCCCTCAAGCCCTGCTCCGTGCCCTTGGCCTGCCTGCGGAGGTGGTGGACAGCGGCTCCAGACTGGGCTTTTTCAGAGGCAACACCTCCAATTAGATCTCAGAGAGGAAGGAGGACTATTAAATAAATAACAATTGCCTTCCCCTTTGAGGCTCACTTGGTACCTACTTTCTTAGGTGCCAGGCCCAAAACATTTATTTTACCTAGACTTTTAAAGTAAGTGGTTTTCTCTTCTTAGGTGTTTTATTATCTGCTTCCAGACTGAAGTTTTGTTTTTTGTGGTGCTCCGTGGTTATTTTATGCTATTCTGATAAATAAATGAAAAAATAGTAAATCATTATTTACAGTCTTCCTTTCTTGCTGAGACACAAAGTGGATTAGAAGATATAAAGCGGCGCAGTGAGACGGCACAGAAGAAGCAGTGAAGAAGGCAACAGGACTGGGGTTACAGGAGTAAGGAACAACGTGAGCAACAAACGAAGGCAAAGGTATACTGTAAATAATGCAGAAAGCGGATTACAAAGAAGAAAACAAATGTAGGCATAATCTGCAATCATCATTGCTGTGGACTACAACCCACAATTGTGTGTCTTTGGTACTGTTTCCACTTGTACGCAATCTCAACCTGGACTCTGGAGAGGTGGCATGTAAATTCCCTGAACGGAAGATCTATGCATTCAGCCTGCCACGCTGCTCCAGCACTGGTCCAAGCCATTCTCTGGAGGCAAGTGGGAGGCAGAGGCACTGGGCCCGAGCGTTGCAACCGTCAATGGCACCAGAACAGCTAAGCAAAGGGCCGTATCCCTCAGAGCCACCCAAGGCCTTCAGGCACCACAGACAAGCTTGCCCGCTAAGCCGTTACGAGGAACAGTACAGATTTCGGCAATTATTGGAGGCAGGCAGAGGGAAGCCTCCAGAGGGAGCTGACAATGCCCAGGTTGTCGGCCTTACTGCCATTTCCTTCGCTAGCTAACCATCATAGCCAGCCAACAGAAATATTAGACCTAGACCAGCAATAAACCAGAAACCGGTTCTCAGATACAAGCAAGGCACTCACTCCATGCTGCACCCACTGGGCTAGTTGGAGGCATCTAGAAGTCAAGGCAGCCTTCTGTCGTGCCCGCCTTTGCCCAAACACCTCTGGCACTACAGCCAAACTTAGCAGGAACTCAGGCCTCCAATCCATAACTAAGGAAAGGGAGGGAGTCTGAACCCCTGGGATGCAGGCAAGAGGGAAACACACAGCAGTAGAAACAAAGGTGGCCCAGCAGCTGAGCTCTGCCAACCACCCCAGAACAACATGCCTCGACATGTAGATTGCTATTCTCAGAGACTTCCTCTTTGTGACACCTCACCTTCCTCTCTTGGTCACACTCTCTTCTCCTCCACCATGCAACCATGGATGTAGGACATCCTGTCCTGCAATCCTCCAGCATCCTTAGACTAGGTACCTTGAACAAGATCTCTCTCACCTTTCCTATCCTGTCTGGAGTTCCTCCAATGAAGAACTCTTGTTTATTGTCTAAAGCTTAACCATGGCTCTGAGTGCTACTTTATCCCTCTCCACGCACACTCAGCAGCACAAGCCCCCACGCGCCACGCTTCTCTGCCACCACCCGCCAGCTCATCTTCTTAGGCAAATGATGCAACCAGACTGCCTCGGCATTTCTCAATGGGGGGGGGGGCACGATGGGAGGGGCCGTGGCTCAGTGGAAGGGCCTCTGCTTTGCTCATGCAGAAGGTCCCAGGTCCAGTCCTTGGCACCTCCATTGACAGAAGACCAGCTTCAGTCCCCGCCATCTCCAGAGACCATGTGAAAGACTTCTACCTGAGCCGCTGGCAGTCTGAGCAGAGAGTGCTGACCTTGATGGATGGACTCCACGAAAGGCAGCTTCGTGCATCTGTGTGAGAGAAGTTTTCCATATGGTGCCAGTAACACACCCCGGGCCGGTGTACCCATTGAGGCCGAGCCGGCAGCCACCTTGAGCGCCAAGGCAACGGGACTGGGGGCGCGTGCCACGGAGCTCAATTGCCCCGTGCTGCTGCACCCAGCCAGGAGCTCTGTGCTGCTGCAGCCACCGCCGCACAGCTGCAGGCCAGGCACAGCAGGCGGCCAGGGCAGCATGGGGCAACTGAATGGGAGGATGCACATGCGCCGCCCCATCTGCCTGCCGTGCCTGGCCAGGGGTGCGTGCTGGCGGCGGCAGCATGGGGCAGCTGAGCGGGCAGCCTCCCAGCCCTCCCGCTCAGTTGCTCTGTGCTGCTGCCTCTGCCGCCACCGGCACATAGCTGCAGCCTAGGCGCAGCAAGCGGCGTGGGGCAACTGAACGGGAGGGCTGGGAGGCCACCCGTCTGCAGTCCCTGCCCCATGATGATGTCATCACGCAGTCCGAGTGCGCGCGCGCACCAACACCCCTGAAGCTGCCTCAGGCGCCAGAAAAGCTGGCCCTGGCCCTGAACACACCTATCACCTAGCCAAGGCCGGCTCCTCACAACCTGCTGCCGAATGAGCAGCCTGACCAAGTGGGCTGTCAGGCCCCTGGCCGCAGAATAGCGTTGCTAAGATTGTTTTATTCCCTCTTTTGAGGGGTTTGGAGTCTGTTTCTGAACAGATGCTCTCCTAGCTTTCTGCAAACGATGCAAAACCGAATGATTCAAAAAGGCTTTTGTATTGTAGGGAGGGGCTCTCAGGTGCTTCGCTAACGAGTCAAGGACCAGAGACTTCACCGCTGTGTTTGCCTTACGTACTACCTGCTGTCTTAAATACGTGCTCCTATGAGCTACTTGAGCTTCATGTGGTCTAATGTCAACCCTAGAATTGCTTACGTTCTGTTGCAACAGTTCTTCAACTCTGCATTGGATTCTTACTAATGCTAAGTCTTTGTAAACCGTGATTATTTATCCCATGGCCTTGTTTACGGAAATGTACTCGAAATTGACTGCACTAATCTCACACTGTGTCATCCGCCTTGAGTTTCCGTGAGAAAGGCGGACTACAAATGACAGAAATACCGTTTTTATCAAAGAAATGTGAAGACAGGAGGGGCAGGTAGGGAGTTTCTGCAAAACTTCGGAATTGCACCCTGCACATGTTCAGAGGCAGGCAATGTCTTCACAAGCTTTCCTGTCCTCCAGCTACAGTACCACCCTGCAGTGAGTGACATAAAACAATGGCAGGGAATGAAATTACTGATTTCTTTACACAGAGAAACGAAAGGGAAATGTTTCTTTTAAGAGAGAATAAAAGGATGCGATGTCTATATTCAAAAAGTTTCACATGGGAAGCAGTGTTGATAGAAGACCCAGATTCGCGTCCAGGAGCACTTACTGGTCTTAAAGAGGCTACAAGACTCAAACCTTCTTGTGTCCAAAAAGGTGTAGTTAGGACAAAGCAAGCCCCCCTCCCCCATAACAACACTGCCACGAAAGTGCCTCAAGGAGGTGTAAAATAGTTGCGGGGGGGGGGAGCCATGCAAGGGGACAAGGGCTGCTCTCCCAAAGAGGTGGGGGAACGGAAACCGGAGGTCCAGGAGGTTTTCTGGAGGGGAGCTGCAAAACGGGACACTGGAGAATACTGGTTTTATTGTCTTGAGGCATCACACCCGGCTGCAGGTTATGAATTTTTTACATCCTTGAAGGATTTTCTATTTATTGTCTATCATTCGGGTGATGCAAATTCATGGCAGAGAGGACCTCTGGTGGCTATGAACCGAGTTAGTCCACATTTAGAGGCAGCTGATCTTTGACTTGGAGAGCTATGATAGGTACAAGCTCCCCACCGCCCCCCCCCCACCGCCCAGAGAGGGTGCCTTTCCAGGGCATCTTGTAGGGGGATGTGGGAAATAGGGGGATAGAAGTGGGGTCCCACAAGGTCTCGCAGGGGACAACTGATTTTCCCCTTCCCTGTGATCTCCTCTTTCACTTCCCACAAAGCCTCTCTGCTTTCCTGCCTCCTCCTCTCCTTCCCACCCAACCATCTTCAGCTTTCCCACCTCCCTTACCCTGGTACCCTCTACCCAGGAAAACTATGGCCCAGTTGCACACTGGGGGACCTGGGAGGGCTTGCGGGGGGGGCACCTCATTTCCCCCCCATACCGCTTTCCCCACACTATTTCCTCTTTCCCTCCTCCAGGCAACCCACAGGTCCTGACCTTTCCTTACTTCCTTCTCTCCTACCCACCCACCAACCTAACTTTTATTTGTCCCACATCTTCACCTCCCTTTATTAATTTATTTTTATATCCTGCCTTTCTCCCCAACAGCCCAGGAGCCCGCTGGGATGCATCACAGTGCTATTCAAGGCCACTCTGCCTCTCGGGCAAGTCGTGCTGAGGTGTGTGACTGGCCCGAGGCCACCCAGTGAGCTCCCAAAGCAGAAGAGGGATTTGAGGCCCTCCTAGCCTGAAACGTCAACTGCCACTCCACACCGGCGTTTGTGGGCTGGCTGCGGCTGAAGAGGAGCAAGCAGCCGAGGCTGGGTAAGTCAGGCAAGTCACTTGCTATTAAGGTGCCTGCCAGTTGCTGCCAGGCAGGCCAGGCCCGCTGAGTCCTTCCTCAAAGGCCAAAATGGCCCCAGGCAGGGCCCTGCTCCCTCCCCCTGCCCTTTACTGACAAAAACTGAGCCTGGGAGGCTGGCAACTCTGTTGGGGCATTTTTCAGGCATGCAGGAAGATCAGTTTTGCCTGTCTATGGCTCCAATCTCTAGATTTAAGTATCCTCACATTTGGCCGGGTTGAGAATTAGATATATTAGAAGCAGTAGAAGTAGTAGTAGTAAAAATACCATGTTCTTGGTCTGATTCTGCTGGTGTTAGACCCCGTAATTTAGTAAACAATAGTAAAATGTGCAATGCTGGCAAAGAAATGGGAAGGAAAAGGCTCAGAAGGGATCCACTCGCAAGGCTGAAAAGAAAGACGTCAAAACCGGGAAGTAGCACATTTAGCAACAGTGCCCCAAATATGGGGAAGTGTAAGAAAGGCCCTTCTTCAAACTCTACGAGGCAGTGTTTTCATTGCAAAGTCTGGCAACTCAAACGGTGCCTGCTGCTGGGTCAGCAATCAGCCAGCACAGCCCCCAGCCAGAAAATGGACAGCCCTGGAGAAGTGGGTGCAAACAAAAAGGATTTGCAGTAATCCCATTTCTGCCCGCCCCGACTCCTGCTTAGGGTTAGGGTCCGCCCTGCACACACCACTTGCTGCCCAAGGTCTCACCCTCGCCCGGAGCTCTGAGCCAGCACCCAGCCCCACCTTGAAGGGGGCAGAAATCCCCTGCCCCTTCCACCCACTGGGCTGCAGGCTTATTCTAAAGCACATTTTTGCCCGCAGAAGATCCAGGTCCAACCCTGGACACCTCTAGACGCACCAAGGCTGGGAAAGGGGCCTCAAAGAACCAAGCAGGACGTGCCGGAGGTGCTGGGCCAGAAGGCAGCTGCAATGACCCAGGGGGCCTGCCTGAGCCCTCTGCCACCCTCCCCCCCCCCAACACACTCAGGGGCTTCTGGCCTTCCAAGGTGACAGAACGGGACCTGCCACGAAACTTCCAGGGCTACCTGGGGCCAGTCACTCTCCCTCAGCATAGCCTACCTCACTGGACTGTTGTGCAGGCCACATGGAGAAGGGAAGAACCATGAATCCCTCCTCAAACACCTTGGAGGTGCTGTGGGAGACCCCAGGACATGCCAGCAGGGCCCCTGGTCCGCCTGCAGAGCAATATGTGAAAAGGTGGCTGCTCTGGAGCAACTGGAGGGGGGGGCTGCCCCGGCACCCCAGCCCCCTCCCCCTTCCTCCCAAGCCCGCCTGGCCTGGCCAGCTGAAGCAGCTGCCAGGGGTTGCCAGCGACCCCCCTCCCCATGACACGCCTCAGTGGTGCTCATCCTCCGGCCTTTGTTTCCGCTCCTCACAGGGGCACATTCCCCCCAAGCACCCACTCCGCTCAGCCCTGGAGGAGGAGAATGGGGGCTGGGGGGGGGGCTGAAGCGGGGCCATTCCTGCCAGCAAGCACTGCCTCCCACGCCCAGGTGTGGCAGGGTCCTTCAGCGGAGAGCTCAGCTAACTCCGTGGCCACACTCAGGCACACCCATGAAGCTGCCTCAGACCAAATCAGATGGGGGGGGGGGCCACCGAGGTCAGTGCTGTCTACTCAAAGTGGCAGCAGCTCTCCTGGGCCTCGGGCAGAAAAAGGGCTCCTTCCACCCTTATTTCTCCCACTCATTCAAGGTGGGGTCCTGAAGTCCAAAAGCCATCCTGGGACTGAGCAGAGACTTTGCTTCTCCTCCGCCCCCGTCCCCCCCCCCCCCAGGGAAGGCTCCTGAGCCTTAAGCAGCTGCATAACAGACATAAAGGAGCAGGTGAAATATTGCCATGGTCTTGGCATTGTAGTTCCTGACGTTTCGCCAGCAGCTGTGGCTGGCATCTTCAGAGGTGTAGCACCAAACCACAGAGATCTCTCAGTGTCACTGTGACACAGTCTTTTGGTGCTACACCCCTGAAGATGCCAGCCACAGCTGCTGGCGAAACGTCAGGAACTACAATGCCAAGACCACGGCAATACAGCCCAGAAAACCCACAACAACCATCGTTCTCCGGCCGTGAAAGCCTTCGACAATACATCGAGCAGGTGAAAGTTCACCTGGCAAGGAGACCCAGGGACAGAAAAGGCCTCCTCGCGTGCTGTTATTTCTGCCTGTGCCAGGGTTCTAGGCCCGTCTGCCAACACGGACGGAAAAGGAAGCAGCCACAGAGCCTGGAATCAAATCTAGCCCAGAAGCTGGCCAGGGGCAGTGGAGCGGGGCATGGCCGGGGCAATGTGGGGCCCACATATCAAAGGAAGAATCAGGAGGCCCTTTCTGAAATGGAAAGACACGCTAAGATGGCTGCAGCAGCGCCGACCCAGGGCAAAGGCCAAGCACTCCGGGACCTGAGCGTCCTCTTCCCCTTGGGCTTTATTCATTGACCCTCTCACCACAGCCCTGCCTCCTGCAAAGTCTCCAAATACTGCATGCAGCCCCCCCCCCCAGTCCTCAACAGCCCTTCTCCCCCCCCCACTCATCCAGCATCATTTTGTTTCCACGTGGCAAGCAGCTTCCAAGCCCCCCCGCCAGCTCTGGGCAAGAAAAATGATTCCTAACAGGGAGGGGGAGCTGGAGCGTCTTCCAGGGGGACTGAACCACCCCCTCCCAAAAAACTGTCTGCTTTGCTCCTCTCCAGCCTCATACCAGCCACCGGTTCCACAGAGGATCCCGCGACGTCTCCTGGCCAGATCTGCAGGCAACTTGCACGGAGGCCGGTGGACCGAGGAGAGGGGAAGGGCAGCCGCCCAGAACTCCGCAGCCGCTCTTCCCAGACGCCCCGGCGAAGGCACAAGGGACACGGCCACACCCCATGTTCAACAGGTACCACTGACGGCCCTCTGGCAGGGGCATTCAGCCCACCAGGCCACGTGGAAGAGGAGTGGGGAGGCATGTCACATGCAAGGGAACAGGGCCTTCTGGACCTCAATGGAGGCATCCAAAGAGAAGTCAGAAAATCTCCACCTGCTGACCCAGTTTCAGTCCCGTGCGGCTTTTTGCAGAGGCAAAGAGCAACGTGGACCTTCTCCTGCCCCTGAGCAGCAAGGACAGCCACAGGCACATGCCAGCCCCTTCTCCACCATCACACCACAGATACAACGGAGGTGAGTGGGGCTGTGATGGCTGGCTTGACCAGGGGAATCTGCAAACCCCCAAAAAGTGGCAGGCAGAAGATCCGGCGCACAGCAACTGCAAAAAGAATGAGACTCTCCAAAGCAGCAAAGGGCTGAGAGATCCCGGCCGAGTCTGTTCTGATAAAGGGGTTGGCAAAGCCAAGGGACTCAACGTGGCATGAAGCCAGAGAGAGCAGCCACATCGCACACTTGGTGGCAGCTGAGCCAAGCACCGGGGGGGGGGGGGGGCTTGAAGCACCACAGGCTGTGGGGGGGCCACCGTGGCCTCAATGGCTGGCCTCTGGCTGCTGGGCAAGAGGGACCTCAGGGGCTGACCGAGCAAGGCCATTTTGGTCTTCCGCTCCCACCTCCCTGCCTGCACTCCCGGGAGTCTCTGGGGCAGCACAGTCACCAGAGGAGGTCTTCAGCAGCATCCCTTCTTTGGGCAACCCACAAACTGCAGAGAGAGCAGCTTCAGCAGCTCATGTTACCAACCCTCTCCTGGCACTGGAGCACAATCCTGTCGCTCTCGCATGCTGGGGGCCCTGAATCAACATTCACTCCTATGGGATGGAAATCCCAGGCCGAGGAGGCAGCCGGAATAAGCACTGCCCACCCCCACTGCAACTGGAGCAGCAGGCCAACGTGCGCATGAGCAGCTGTGACCAAAGGGCCCTGCCCAGCCCCTGGGAATCACAGCAGCACGAGCAGCCCACTCAGTCTGGGAGCAGAAGCAGCCCTGGAGGAGAACCAGCCCCAAGTGCCTTCACACCCACAGTCCCTCGCCCAGCCTCACAAGGAGAACTGTGTGCCCCTGATCTCCCCACATCAGTGAAAGCTGTCACTTCACCCGTGCAACTCATGTTGGCAGGAAGCAAAGGGGAAAGTAAATTGCACCAGAAAATTGGAAGAGGATTAAACTGCCCCAGCTGGAATGTGGCCCAGATTCCAAAGCCAGCTGCCCAGGGAGATGGACGGGATCTTCACCAACCCCGTGCAGCATGGGTCACATTTAGCACCCAGCCACTCCCTCCCTCTTGCTCAGAATCGGCCTCAAACATATATGCCCCACCCTTTTCTTGCAAAGCAAGAGCAGCCAGGCATGCACACGAACAGGCACAAACAGAATCCAGCCATTTCCATAGAATAAAATTTCTGCAAAAATCCCAGTGGTTTTGGTCATGAAAGCAAGGTGGGAGGGAGGGAGCAATAATTCAGGTGGCTTCTACTGACAGCTCAGAATCCAAATAGTGCCGGGCTGGGATGTCCACATTCAGCACTGTGGCTGCTAGCGCTATTTAACTGGTCCAGGGCCTTCTGCAGGTGCCTCCCTGAAAATGGGCAAAATCAACAATGGCCCATATACGTGCCTTCTCTGTTGTGGCCCCCACCTGGTGGAATGGCCTGTCTGGGGAGGTCAGGAAAATTCCCACACTTCTGCCATTGTGCAAAACTATGTAAAATGGAGTTGATCGGGGGCTGTACTGAGACAGAATGGTTCAGAAAGATGCTGAATGGAGGGAAAGGGACTGTGGGCTCTCTGAATAGGACACACCATCAGTTGGCTGCAGGTGTTACCAAGTTGCCGTTTTCTACTGATATAATACTATTTTTCTCCGTTTTTCTCTGTACTCTGTATCATGCTGAACGTGCTACTCTCATTCCGATTTTACCAATCCCACTCCTAGCCTGTAACTCATCTGCTGCCTCCTTGTATTGACTGTATCAACCTATGCTGTGCTTAGTAGACATCTCTTTGTATGGACCCTTATAGGTTTACCCTCTGTAATCTGTGCTGGGTCTCAGTGAGAAAGGCAGGCTCTAAATACAGTAAAGAAAATAAATCAGTTGCCTAGAACTGGAGATGAGCAGTGTAACAGCCTAGTTTGCAGAGGATACCAAATTGTTCAGGATGGTGAAAACCCAGGCAGATTGAGGAAAGCTCCAGGAGGCACCCCACAAATTGGGTAAGTGGGCAACAACATGGCAAACAAAGTTTAATGTAGACATCTGTGGGACCTAGTCCCAACCTACACTCATCTACTTCCAGGGTGACCCCCTCACACAGGCAGCACCAGGGCAGGCAGCCCAACCACGGACTGCAGGGAAAAGAGCCAAGGGGAGGCCATGCCAGGAGCTGCCCCAGCTGCAGACACACAGCCTTGCAGGCCCAGCACAGGCCTCAGAGGGGAGGCAGGGCTCGGGCAGCGGACTGGACCCAGGAACAGGCCAGAGGAGCAGGCTGGCAGCAGCTGAGGGCTGGGCAAGCAGGCAGGCCGGCCTCTCCCAATATCTGAGGAGGGCGGGGCAGGAGAAGAGAGGGCACAGCTTGGGAGGTCATTGGCCAGGAGTCCCTTCACTCACCTGGGACCAGTCCCCCTCCCTAGACAATTCTTTATCAGCTGGCCCAGGGAGGGGCACGGCAGAAGGGCCAGACTGCTCCCCAGGCTGCTCAAGGAGAGGCGGATGGCGAGAGAGAGAGAAGTGGCCAAGGCTGAGCTAGAACCTGCCTCCTCCCCTCACAGAGGCTTAGCTGAAGCTGGGCTATGAAAAAGAAACACGGGGGGGGGGGCAGAGTGGCCCCAGACTCCAACCCACTGCAGGGGGGGGGGTCTGACAGTAGGGAAGTGTCAGGTGATGCCCAGTGGAACAAAAGCCCCCACCTTCAAATATATGCTAACAGGGTCTGAACTTGCTGAGCATGAGGAGGAAAGAAACCTCGGGGTCACAGCGTGTGGCTCAATGAAAGTGTCACCCCAGCGTGCTGCAGCAGAATGACAGACGGCAAACGGTGCCGAGGCTTAGCAGGAAAGTGGCTGCAACCAAAACCGCCAGGATTATAATGCCCCCATCGAGATCTCTGCTGCAGCCTCCTTTGGAAGACTCTGTGCCGTTCTGGTCAGCGTATCTCAAAAAGGACATTGCAGAGCTTAAAGAATTACACAAGAGAGAACCGAAATGATTAAGTGGTTACATCACCTTTCTTATATAGAAAATCTGAAGAGCTGGAGGCATTGCAGTTTAGAAAGAAAGGTGGTTATGCAGGCACACGATGAAGACTAATAAGGTTAGACAAGAAAATAGTGGGATTCACTGCCGGTGAAGGGTCACAGGTGGCTTTAAAGGGGATAAAACGCACCTGTGAAGGAGAAGCCTATCAATGACGACCAGCCAGGGTGACTGCAGCAAACTTGCACATTTTGAGGAAGCACACCTCTGGATCCCAGGGCCAAGAGGCAACATCTGGGAAAGGCCTTGGTCTCTGCGCCAAGTCTGTTGGCCCTCCAGGGCAACCGGTTGGCTGCTGGACCAGAGGAGTCCATTGGGCCCCCTTATGACCTTCTCACTTCACCCCTAATCCAGCCTCCTACTGTGCCTACCCTGAAGTGGAAACCTACCCCCCCCCCGCCCCACCCCCAGAATTCTGCCAGGACCCAGTACGAGCCTCCAGGGTGCATTCACCAGCTGTCCAGCCGAAGCATATTTCGGATTAGAGATGTAACCCTTCTGGGAAATTTGAAGGGGGGGGAGGACACAGATTTGTTTTCTAAAAACGAGAAATGTTGGGGGGATGTATGCAAGACATACTTGCCTTTCCAGCCTCACCTCCTAAAATCCTATTACGCCTCAGGTTCGTGAAAGCCGGCCTTAAAAACCCTTTCAGGCCTTCCCAAAGATCAAAGGTTGCACGGGAGGCTGCCGGGGTCTCCCCAACCCCCCCCCTTTCCTGGGCCGTTTTCCTGCCCCCCCCCCCGGCGTCTCCATTTTGCAGCCCGGCCTCAGCCGGCGGGGGTCAAATCTCCGGAGAGAAACGCCAGAGGCGCCTCCGCCCGCAGCAGCTTCCGAGCCCCCCCCCCCCCCCGCTCAGGCCGCCGCCTCGCCCCAGCCGAACGCCCCCCCCCGCCTCTCTACTCCCAATCCGCCGCCTCCGCCGCACCAAGCAGGCCCAGGCCGGGATTCGCGAGACGCCCTTCCCTTCCTCCGGGATCGCCACGCGCTGCAGCCCCAGCCGGAGCCGCAGCGAGGCCCGGAGGGGTCCCGGGTTGGGGGCGGGTTGCGGAGCCCCGGAGGAAATCCACGAGCCCCCCCCCCCTCACCGCTCGGGCCCCGCGAGGGACAGGAGGAGCGGCCCCGCCCCGTCAGGCAGCCGCTCCTTTCCTCGCCTTCCGGTTGCCAGTTCCAAGTCGGGAGATTCCTGGAGATCTGGGGCTGGGTGGGGAGAAGCCCGGAGGAAGCAGGGTCTGGGGAGGGAAGGGCAGGCAGCCACTTCCTCCAGGGGAACGGATCGCTGTGGCCGGGAGACCAGAGGAGATTCCGGGAGATCTCCAGCCGCTCCCTGGGGGCTGGCAACCCCAACCTGGAGGCCCCGGAGCCTGCTGGAGGGCGGTGCCCGGGCCAGGAGACACGCGGCCTGGGCCTGGGCCGGAGTCGCTGCAGGGGGCAGGGGACGAGGCGAGGCGGGCCCGAGGGCGGCGCGGCCTACCTGCGGAGCTCGGGGGACCCGCGGCGGCGTCTCCGGCAGGCCCGAGGAGGGGACGCGCCTCCCTCCGGCCAGCAGCTTCCGGGTCTGCTCCGGGCCCCGCCCTCCCCGCGCTCATTGGCCCCTGCGCGGCCCGATCCCGGGACGTCGGCGCCCGGCGACCAATGGTGGGGCGCCGGCGGTGAGGGCGGCTCCGCCCCCTCCACGTGCAAAATTTGTGATGACCGAGGCGGGCCGGAGGGAGGAGCCTGTGCGTGATTGGGCGAGGGGCGAGGGGGCGGGGGCGGCAGGGCGCTGCGGGGCGGGCCTTGGGGCGGTGACGCAAGGAGGGCCTCCCCGCCCCTCCCGGCTCCGGGGCGGGCCGCGGTAGACTGCGCTGGGCCTGGAGGCCGCCTCTCCCCTGCGCTCGCCTGGGCCCTCGCCGGCCTTTTCGCCGCGCCACGCCCTGCCGGGGGGCCGGCGGGGCGGCGGGGCTGCCCACCTCGCGGGGTTGTTGTGGGGATCAAGCGGAGCCGAGCTGGCCTGACGGCCCCGTGCCTTGGCCCTCCTGCGCTGCACGGAGCGGCCCCCTTGTGCCGCCGAGGCCGGAGGCCGGGCCGCCCCTTCCCCAGGCAGGCAGGCAGGCAAGCAAGCAAGCGGGGCAACCCTGCCGCGTGGGGCAGCCGCGGACCTGCCCGGGGCCGCCCACAGGCTCTCCTTTGTGGCTGGCGCGGCGCTGCCCGCGGGGCTCCCCCTGAGGCTCGGCCCGGGCGCGCCGGCTCCGTGCCGAGCCGAGAGGCGCTGGCGGTGCCGGGCTCTTGGGGGCTTCGCTGGCGCTCTGGCTGCCGGGCTGGGAAAGCGGCCCGCCCTCTGGCCTGACCTGCCGGGCTGTGCGCGGAAGGAGGGCCGGAGGAGCAGCGCTTGGCGGCAGAAAGCTCTCCGGAGCCCGGAAGCAGCGCCGCGGCGCCCTTCCCGCCCGAGTCCCGCCGACCTCAGCGGGCTTAGGCGGGCGTCAGTCTGCTTGGGGCCGCGCTGGCCGCGCCTGCCGAGGGTTTGGAGCCCCGGCCTGGCCCCTTCCGCGTTTCCCGTTCGGGGGGCTCGAGGCTTTCGTGGGGGACCAGCTGGAGTGGGGAGGCCCCGGCGGAGGAGCGCAGGCGGAGGGGGCCCCTTTGGCAGGGGCAGCCCCTCACTGGGGGGGGGGGCAGTGAGCCCAGGACTGCAGGCCCCGGTTCCAGGGGGGAGGGGGGGCTAAGCTGGAAGAGGGTCTGAGAGAACCAAAGGTTGGGGAGCAGAATTCCACCCTCTTGGTCTCCTGCCAGAAAAAACATTCAGGAATAATACCTTGCTGGACTTTAAGGTGCCACAAACGGCCTGTTTACTTCTGCTGCAGCCAAGTAGCACGGCTGCTCCTCCGGAAGTCTTGCCCGAATTAGAGGACGCAAGGCCAGGGGGGGAGATCCCGGCCTTGCCATTTTTGCTGTTAGTCTTGGAGTCTCTCTTCACCAGACATCTGGCACATGCCCAAGTGTCGGCTGCGTGATTTATATGCCTTAAAAGACTGTGGAGTGGCTGGGAGTGTAATGCATGTTCTGGGCATGACGTGCAGTGATCATGCATTCATGTGCCAAGGGACAAGGCGCAGTGTTAGTTGTCCTAGCCACCGCTATGTAGATGAGCCAGGGATCAGCCAGAGCATGGCAGACAACTTGAGGGCAAGGCAACTTGAGGGTTGATGCCAGCTTCTAGGGCACACCTCAGAAGTCACCCGTCTTCCCACAGGAAAAACACTCCAGTAATGAACAGAAGTGCTTTGCCTATTTTGTTTTTAGGACATAAATTCCCTTATGGGAGCAGAGGAGTTTCTACACATGCTCAGAGACACTTGACATAAGGTGTTTTAATTCCTGGAAACAAAATGTTGTTAGATGGAATGTTTGAGGGCATGCCTCAATGCTGCATTCTACTTTTCATAGCTCTTGCTTGCTCGGACCAATTATTTAGAATTTATCTGCCACCTCTAGGCAGCTTGTCCAACCAAGACAATGACAAGTAAGTGAAAGCAAACCATATGGGGAACAAGGCCGCTAAACAAGCCAAGTCAACGAAATAAAAAAGTCAATAAAACCATGCCCGTTAAAACAAGGCAGGGCATAACAGCACATAAAACACACAGAGCAGCTGAAAAATTACACTGATAAAAAAGTCCTAGGCTAAGAGCAGACATCAAATGATGGAGGCCCTTAGGTAAAGGTCTGAGTAAAGAGAAGTGTTTGATCTTGTTGAAGGGACAACCTCTTGTGAACTGCAGTCTAATAAGATTTGCAATGCAATTCTGAGTAGAGTCGTGTGTGAAGTGCCGTCAAGTTGCCAGTTCAAGGCAATCCCATAGGGTTTTCAAGGCAAAGACGTGAGCAGAGTTTGTTATTGGCTGCTGCTTCCACGTAGAAGTCCTTGGAGGTCTTCCATCCAAGAACTAACCAGGGCCACCTCTGCTTAGTTTCCAAGATCTGAAGAGATCAGGCTAGCCGGGGCCATCCAGGTCAGGGCTAAGCAGAGTTGGTGGTGGTGGGGAGTGCCCTCAAGTCATAGCTGAGACCTTGGTGAGGTTCTCAAGGCAAGAGACCAGCAGAGGTGGTTGGCCGTTGCAACCTGGTCTTCGTTGGAGGTCTCCCATCCAATTACTAATCAAGACCAACCCTGCTTAGCTTCCAACTTTAGACCCTTCTAAAATCATTGGGCTTAAAAGGTATAACTGGTTAGGATGTCAGTGTTATTACTCCTCCTTGGAATTACTTGAAGTATAAAACATTAGTGTGAATGGTGCTTGGAGAAAAAAATTATTTGCCAAGCCAGGATATGTCACACGCCTGTGGACTCTTGCCGTGCCTTAGTCATGTTTTGTCTCGCACTCCCACCCATCTTATGTCAGGTTCTGGCAGTTAGATCCCCCTAGTACTCCACTGCACACACTCCAGTGTATGAGTTAAAGATACTTTATTAGAGGTCCATCAGTATCAGCATACACATATTGGCAGAAGTGACATGGGTTAGTTATAGGGCGAGTTTCCGCCTGTAGGATATGGGCAGTTAGGATTCTGGCGCGAAAGAGCCGGGAAGGGGGTTTGAGATAGGAGGAAAGAAGAACTGGAGGAGAGAAGCAAAAAGGAAGTCATTTTTAGTTCCCAGGCTCAAGCCGGCACTCAAGGGCACATTCTCGAGCAGCTGCAAAAACAAAAGTAGACATCACAGTAGGCACCTGTAAGATAAGCAACTCCCAGCCAAACAGGCCACTGATATGCAACTTCATATACTCTCAGAGGATCAGTATAGAGCATAGAATACAGAAAAATACTCATGGCAGATATGTAGACAGACAAGTACCAGGGAAGAGAGAGGCTTGGTAAATGGGGCTGTGCTTTTCTCTGGGTTTACCATGTATGAGTTCGACAAACTGAATTAAGTTGCAGTTTATTAATTGTTTGTTCAGGACATTGTTATCCTGCCTTTCTAGAGAACCTGCCTGAGGCAGCTTACAAAATAAAACGTAAGTTGTTAATGAAAACCAAGCATTAGACCCAGCCAGAACATTAAAACATAAAGTGTTTAAAAGGTGTAAAGAGGAGAGCTACTGCCCTCTAGTGATAGTTTCAGGTGGGTAGCAGTCTTGGTCTACTGTAAAACAGCAAACAGACATTATTCAAGGCATTATTCAAGACCAACAGGATTTTCAGGGTATAAGCTTTGGAGAGTCAAAGCGGATCAGAAAGATCCGAAGAAGGGAACTTTGACTCTTGAAAGTTTATAACCTGAAAATCTTTTTGGTCTTTAAGGTGCTCGAATCTTGCTGCCCTTCACTAGACTGGAATATCTTCAAGAAAGAGCCTTCATAACACTGGAAGCCCCAGGCATATAACAACCCTTTTTGTTATCATGTCACAGGTAACTGCCTCCTCACAAACGCTATAATTTATTTATTTATTTAAAATATTTATTAGCCACCCTTCCTCCAAGGGTGCACATTGCCTTTTACAATGTAAAATCAAAACCAGCAGTTAAAAACAGTTAAAGTACTTTCAAAATGCTGACCGCCGGTAATTAGTTTGATAGGGCAGGACTGTGAAAAGAAGATCTTCGTCTGTAATGAGAGAAGAATCTAGTATCCCAATTAAGCCTTGGAAGGGGGTCCATTGGTCCAGATTTGCAAATAAACTCAATTCCAGCAATCCCCTTTTGTCGTTTTCCTTACAGGTTTCTCTGCTTGAGTACTGCTGCTCTTAGGTCAGCAATGGAATGACCTTGAAGATTAAAATGTTCTTCAACTGTTATTTGATGCTGAATTTTTTACAATCAGATTTTTGGCCATTTATTCTTTTGCAAAAGAGCTATGACTCTCACAGGCTCCTACCCTGGAAATCTAGTTGGTCTTTAAGGTGCTACTGAACTCAAATCTTGCTCTTCTACTGCTGACCAACATATCTACCCACCTGAACCTTGCTATGGTGGAGGATCCCCAACCCAAGTCTGCCACTGCCCCCACCAATTGATTACCTGGCTGGTGGGATGGGTGTGACGCATGTACCTGCCTGTGTCACCGGAAAATGAAATTATTTCCAGCACAACAGCCAAGCTGGGCAAGGATCCAGCAGACAAGTAGGGGCCGTCATGGATAACAACAACAACATTCGATTTATATACCGCCCTTCAGGACAACTTAACGCCCACTCAGAGTGGTTTACAAAGTATGTCATTATCCCCACAACAGTAATCACCCTGTGAGGTGGGCGGGGCTGAGAGAGCTCTGAGAGAGCTGTGGCTGACCCAGGATCTGGTCAATATCCATCGCTGTAACTGGGTCAAGGATGTCCATAGGGCAAAGCATTTCTTCCACCTTGTCTATATTACAGCTGGCTTCCAGATCAGAGTATTTGTGCCAGTTTATTGGGGGGGGGGAGGAATTTGCAAAGTCATCACAGGTAATTGTCTCTTCTTGAGACTGTAGAGGTTCAGATTTAGGAGTTCAAAGATGCTGAGATGCTTTGAAGAGTTGGGATGGTTGTGAACTAGCTGATGCAGTGGTTGGAGAGAAATAGCGTTTCTTTGCTGCTCTCATTGCTGCTTCATAGGTCTTCAGTTTCAGAACAAGTTTCTCACCAGTGTATTTCTAAGCATCTTCCAGGCCTCTTTAGTTCACTCAGCTTCATGGTGAACTATGGTAAGGGTTGGAGAGGGTGACAAGAAGCAGCACTGACAATAGCTTCAAGGAGCTTCATGTTCCAAGCTCCTACCAGAGGATCAAGGGAATTTAGAATCCTAAAGCCAGGGAATTTGGGAACCTAGAAGCATCTGCTAGACGGTAGTCATTCAACTCTCCTGGGTGCAGAGTAGGCTTCTTTAGGAGTGGATGCATCTCTGCCCACCTCAAGGCAGGGGCAACCACCCCCTCTCTCAGGGAGGCATTTCCTCTCTCTGGGACCCAGTCCATTCGTCCACATGGCAGATGTAAGCAGCCAAGAGGGGCAAAGATCATACAAGTGGGTGGTATGTCTCAGGCTCCCAAGAATCCTCTTCACAGAACTAACTAACTGAAAGCTATCCCACACAACCAGACAAGTCAGCACCCCGGGACTATCTGATCCTTCTAATACAGAGTCAAGATCAGAGCAGAGGCAGGATATTTTATCTGCAAAGTGTTTAGCAAAATGATCACAGCAGGCTGCAGGACAGTCCATCACCGCCTGTAGGCCAGAATCCAATAACTCCCTGACAGCCTGGATGAGTGCAGCAGGTCTACAGGGTGTGGATGTAATAGTGGTGGGCAAATACAGTTTCTTTGCTGCCACGGCTGCCACAGAAGAGGCTTTAAATGAGTTCCAGCCTGTGCCTTCTTGGAGCCAAACTACAAGTGACGCCTTACACAGGTTGGACACTAGTCAGCTTCCCTCAAATTTTGATGGGAAATGTAGGCATCCTGGTCTTGCAGCTGTAATGGAGAGCCAAGCTGTAAAACCAGGGCGCCTACATTTCCCACCAAAACTTGAGGGAAGCTGACAAGTGTCCAACCTGTGTAAGGCGTCACTTGTAGCTTGGCTCTCGGATTCATCCCACGTCTTTCTCCACTGTTGCTCTAGTCATCTCACCTGTCTTTTCAGGGGCTGCCGGGGCCCCTGGATAGGAGAGAGGGCACCTGGGAGCAATTGTCTGCATCATTTCCTCATTCCAGAAGTCAACCAGGGTATCAACAGGCACGCCAGCCAGTTCAACAGGAAAATCCCCTCGTGCCATCTGAAAACCAGTTGGATCCGACTGGGGGAGGGGTCATCTTGGTCGATCCTCCACCCTTCGGAGTCTTGTTACCCCTGCAAGCCTAAACCCCAGCAAGGAGCGATCTGTCCGTGGCACGGGGGCCGTCTTCAATCCCCCCCCCTTTCACATCACCCTTCTTCCTGCCCAGAGCAAAGCACCAGAGCAAGTGTCCCTGCACAGTATGTGGGGGCCATCATTACCTGACAGAGGCCCACATTTGTCATGGAGACCATGAAATCCTGACCCTCTCCCAACAAAGTACCTTAGCATGGATGTTAATGTCCCCCCAAACAACCAGCCTCTTCAGCACCACCCCCGAGACCAGCTGAAGCAGGGAGCGGGTTGGGCAGCTGAATGGGTGGAACACCAACTGGATACACCTGTCAGGGGGGCACCAGGGATGCTGCAGGACCCTGCTCTGTGGAAGGAGGGGCGGCATACCTCACCCAGGCTCCCTCTCAGTCCACTCGCTGGCCTGCTCAACCTGCGCCACTCACCCCCTTTGATCTCCGCCATCTCCTCCTTCATCAACTCTCCTTCTCATCTCCACTCTCGCTCTGCTCCAACTCTACTCAACTCACCCCACTCCACCCTCTGGGTGGGCTTCTCTTTTATCCCTTCAGCCTAGCCATGCTCCACCTGCCAACCACACCCTCCTGCTGCCTTCTAACCATGGCCCTAGCTAGCCTAGGCAGCTGCACCTGTGCTCGTTTGGCTGGAAGCCCTGGGTCGGTCCACCTGCACCTCATTGGCTGGCTGTCCAGCCTCCCTGGCTGAGCAGACGGCTGAAGGCAGGCACAGCTGAGCCTCCTTGGCTGGCTGTCCATCTCCCACAGAATGCCTCAGGCAGCTTCACCTGAAGCTGCTTAGCTCCTAGCATCCCCTGGGCTAGGTTATTGCTTTCCAGCTGGGCTGCAGGCTGGGGCGTGGCTCTGAGCTGCTGAGGCTGCTTCTCCTCCCTGGCTGGTAAGGCTTCAGCTTGGCCCACTGCTGGCTGCCTGTCCCCCCTGTCTTGGCCCTCCCCATGTGCTGTAGCCTATTCTGGGTTGCCCCCATTCTCCCTGCCTGGCCCCCTGGACTCCCACTGGAGGGTGGGACTAGCTGGTCTCCACCTTCCCCTTCTAACCCTCTGTGACTTGGGTGTCTCTTCCCTTCCCCCGGTGGCCGGCTGGTGCTGGGTCTGGCTGTCTGCTGAGGCAACTGGGCCACTGTCTCCCGTCCTCCAGGTAAGTCTAGGGGCTGGGCTGTAGACCCCGGACAACACCCTCTGAAACCCAGCTGGATCCTGGACAGGGCATCGAGCCAGGGGGATAGAAACCCAAGAGCCTGCAGCTGCACCACCTCCCTGCCTGCTGGGCCTGTGCTGACGCATCACCAAGTACTGCGGAGGGTAGAGTTAGGAAAGGTTCATTCCTTCCCCAGCCAGGTCTCAGGGATACCTGCCAGCTCACCACTCGGATCCAGAATTAAATCCCATATAATTGCTGTTTTGCTTGTAGCTGACCTAGCACTTAAAAGCAAGATACTATGGCCTCATGCAATATCAATATGGTCACCAGCATCCCTCTGGCTGGAAGAAGAACAGAAAGGGCAACAGCCTGCAGATCTCTGCTGCCCCTTGCCCTTAGCGGGCCTGTTCTCCTCTCCCCACTGGGTCTCCCCTACCCAGCACCCTGCCAACTGTGGCCCCATCCCCATCCCTATGCTGCTCCCCCAAACATACTCCCAGCCAGCAGGAGCCCCCAGGGCGAACACACTTAAGCGCTACAGTCCAGATGCCGTCTCTGGCAAGCAAGCCCAGAGACCAGCCCTCATCTCATTCAGGATAAAAGAGAAACGCAAAGACAACCAGCTCTCACTTGGTCCAAGACAACAACAGAATGGCTTTACCTCCCTGCCGCACCCTGTTTCCCCCCATGCAAACAAAGGCATCCCAGGCTCAGTCGTCTTCTGCCACCCGGGGTCCACAGGTGGGCCAGAGGCGTTTCACCAGCGCACTACCGCTCAGGAAGCATCCAGGGCGGCAGGAATTCGTCCAGTCTCCAGGCTGTGGTCCACAGTCTCAGAGCCAGCAGCCTCAGCTCAAATAGGGCAACAGGTACCAATGGACACCTTCAAGGGAGCCCCCGTGACTCAGCCGCCGCCTGCAGAGCCTTAAAGGGCCGGGGGACGGAGCCGGTGACAGACTTCAGGTGCTAAGCCCAGCGGTATGCCAGGGGCCTCCCGCACAGCCCGCCTGTCTCCCTCTCTGCCCAAGCACAGAGTAATCCTATTCCCTATACAAAAGGGCCCTCCTGATGAGGCAAGCACTTCTGTCAAGACTGGCGAAATCCTAGAGCATCAGTGGCATCTCTTCTGGGTTTTAGCCCGATGTTGACACCTGCGCAACACTTTTTCTGCCCCACCCTCAAAATCTCCCAGGGGTTGCCGGCATGTGCAAGGACAATCTGCAAATTTCAGCTGCCACAGAACTCCAAAGCTTGACGGCTATTGGGAGCTAAGCGAAGTATGTATATTACACCTGTTCTGCTGTCCTTATAATGGTTACCTACTAATCCACAAGTTCAGTTCAAGGTGTTTGTCACCCATAAAGCCCTTCATATCCCAGGGTCCACAGTCTAAAGGAACATCTCTCCTTCACTGCGGCAAACTGACTCCACACCAAAAGGAGATGTTTACATTTACAAGCAAAGGAATGTTTTGATTGCCTTCACACTAATTGCATTCTGTCCCCTTGTGATATATGTCCCGTTCTTTCCCCTCCCCTCCTCTTCTGGGTTTGACCAGTTCGGATCAGGCATCTGATGAAGAGAACTTGATTCTCGAAAGCTTATGCTACAATAAAATAAAATTGGTTAGTCTTAAAGGTGCTACTGGACTCTTTTTGATTTTGCTCTCCCAATATATCTCACCAAGACTGCTGCATCTTCTGAAGGTAGCCTCTGCAAATCAGCATCTGCCTGGATTGGAGCCTTTGTCTGTTCTGGATCCCAATTTGTGGAATGACCTGCTAAAGGGGGTCAGGAAGGCTCCTACACTTCTCTGATCTGGAGAGCCGGGTTTGATTCCCCACTCCTCCGCTTGAAGCCAGCTGGGTGACCTTGGGTTAGTCACAGCTCTCTCTGAGTTCTCTCAGCCCCACCCATCTCACAGGGTGATTGTTGTTGTAGGGATAATGATAACATACTTTGTAAACCGCCCTGAGTGGGTGTTAAGTTGTCCTGAAGGGCCATATATAAATTGAATGTTATTATTATTATCATCAGGCCTTTATTTCAGCAGGAACGTGGAACGGTGTTCTGGCACCTCTTAAAAATGGTGCCAAGGCCGGTGGCCCTGCCCCCTGATCTCCAGGTAGAGGAGAGTTTAGATTGCCCTCCACGCTGCCCAGCATTGCAAAGTGGCGCGGAGGGCAATCTCAACTCCCCTCTGTCTGGAGATCAGGGGGCAGGGCCACCGGCCTTGGGACCATTTTCACCGAGGGCAATTTAAACTTTAAAAAACTCCCCCCTTGTTCCAGCTGAACCAAAGTGATGTCATTGTGCGGTCTTGAGTTCCACCACCTCTTTTCCCAGAAAAAAAGCCCTGATTATTATTATAATTCCACAGAAATGTCCTGGAGTACATTTTTATAAAGGAAATAGAGATGGAGACGATGGAGCTGGTCAGGAGGGCACCTTTAAGAAGGGATTAGGGGTTGCAGTCTCCTGTGCATATTGCCATTTTTGTACTGTGTTGTTATCGAATGTTTTATAAGAGAATCAGGCTGTAGTAAATTGGTCAGGAAGGCTCTTTCATACACGGAACAGGGTTATAGTTTATTGCACTGACTATTTTGGATACAGAGTTGGGGTTCCCTGCACTGCTTGCTGCTGCTATTATCTTATTTCTGCTGCACTGATTTTGAATTTTTGTGACGCAGTTGGTGCTGTATTGTTCACAGCATATCTTATGTAAGAACATAAGAGGCTTGCGGGGTCAGAAGAGCCGTCCGTCTAGTCCAGCATCATCCTCCTCCTCACACACAGAAGCCAGCCCGTTACTCTGTGGGATGCCACAAGCAGGGCCGAGAGGCCGAGGCCTTCCCCTAAAGTTGCCTCTTGGCCCCGAGATTCAGCGGTTGACTGCCTCTGAACGTGGAGGTTCCCTTCAGGCAGTGGGGCTGGCAGCCGCTGATAGACTGCGACTCCCTCAAATCCCCTTTCAAAGCTGTCTATGCCTGTGGCCTCCATTTCATCCTCACCTCCCTGGGAGGTAGGCTAGACTGAGAGCACGCGACTGACGGAAATAAATAGATCACAGAGTTAAACAGGTAAAACAGTAAAACAATAAAATCACATCTTAATATAGCAGCATACATTTCAGTATCCCCGATGGGGCGCCACTCCCCTTTCCCTGCACACCGTCCACAGGGGGAAAGAGGGTGGAGGAGCGGCTGGTTGACTCCCTGGAACATAGGGGGGCAGGTGGACCATATAGCTCCCCCCACTAGTAGGACACCGGCAGGGAGGCTACTTAGAATGGATCCAAGTGCTGGCCTCAACCATATGCCCGGCAAAACAGCTCCGTCTTACAGGCCTGCCAAAAAGATACAAGGTCTTGGTGGACCCGAGTATCCTCCGACAGAGAGTTCCACCAGGTTGGGGCCAGGACGGAAAGCGCCCTGGCCCTGGTTGAGGCCAGCTGAGCCTCCCTGGGGCCAGGGACCACCAGTAGGTGTTTACCTGCCAATCTAAGGGCTCTCTGGGGTACATATGGGGAGAGCCCCGAGATTGGCACACGTTCTGCTGCGCACGTTCTGCTGGATTTTCGTGGGCACTTCTTTGCTGCTCCTCTGATGTTGGCCAGCCGATGGTTCAGCAAGGACTTTCCGACCGCAGCTGTGAGGCTGGAGCCCCCTTCCCATTCCATAGGAAGGGTGAGACCAGCGCATTCAGCACACCCCAGACGGAAGCTGAGCGGTTAGAACGCAGACCGGGAGGGCAGCCAGCTCTCTGTGATGCTCAGGGAAATGCCTGTAGTTTTGTAAGAGGTAGCCTGGCTTAGAGGAGCACAGCGGAGGAGCCTGACTTCAGATACCTCTGCGTCAAAATACAGGGCTGACAATTCCATTCTGGAAAATTCCTGGAGATTGGGCGGGGTGGGGTGGGGGAAGAGCCTGGTGAATGCAGAATTTGGGGAGGCAGAGAGCTCTGCGAGGTATAATGCCCTAGAGTCCACCCTTCAAAGCAGCCATTTTATCCAGGGGAACGGATTGCTGTGGTCTGGAGATCAGTTGTGATTCTGGGAGATCTACGGGCCCTTCCTGGAGGTCGACAATGCTACCAATGTGCCATGGGTTACCTTTGCATCTGACAAAGAGAGCTGTGGTTCTCAAAAGCTTATTGTAATGATTTCAAGTAAATGGGTGCATGTGTCTTTAAATGTTTGGTGAGACAGGTGAAGAGTGGGGGGGGGGTGAAAGAGAGAGATGAGTGAGTGATATGATTGGTGGATGTCGGAGAGTGGGCGGAGTGAAGGCGGTTTTCAGTTACTGAGGGAGAGAAAAAGGTTCAGTCAGGGCCGGAGAGGCGAGCTGTGTGCAGCCTGAGGGTGTCCATGTATTTGGGAGGGAAAGGCAACCTGAGGGGAAGCCTGAACTGAGTGTGTCTGGGAGACTATATATTCACTCTCTTTGAAGCAGGCAAACTGTGTGTGTCCGCCTGAGAGAGAAAGAATTGAGAGAGAGAAGAAAACAGGCTGGCTGTGTGCTGTCTGAGGGGTTCTCTGTGAGGGAAATATAGAGCCTAGAGAAAGAGGCTAACGGTGTGTGAAGCCTTACAAGGGATCTGTGTGAATGAGTTTGGGTGAAGCAACTAGAAGAACTAAGAACAACTTTTATGTAACCAATACGCTTCTTAAAAAAATAAACTTTGTTTTGTTATATCCCAGAGTTATCTCCCATTCCTATTCTCAGGGCCACATAGAACCACGAAGGAGCCTGACGCTCAAACACGTTACAAAAGGGAAAATTTAAATAAAACATTTTGGAATAATATATTCCTGGTGGCAGCAAACTACCCAGAGGGTGTAAGGGGGAGATTTAAAGCAAAATCCACCCTAAAGAAAGTGAAGATCATAACACTTATGCTACAGTAAAGTTGGCTAGTCTTAAAGGTGCTACTGGACTCTTTGCTCTTTTGCGACTACAGACTAACACGGCTGACTCCTCTGGATCTGGGTTGCCTCCGTTTGCTGCTTTGTCCAGCATCACAGATCTGATGTGGCTCTGAAGAAAGCCCACGAGTGGGCAGAGGAGAAGCCGCAAGTCTTCTAACGGGTTATTCTCCTGGCCAAGAATAAGCTCTGGCAGCTCTGGAGCAGTGGCCCAGTGGCCCAGAGAGCAGTCCTGGGTGCCCACGGCTGCTTTACAACTGCCAGCTTTCTGCACTGCCAGTCTTGGACTTTCACAAACCTCTGTCTGCACAGGATACCCGGATTTTTTTCCCTGCTGGATGTTTTCCTGCTTGACGGGAAAAAGAACAGTGGAATTTACAGAGGCCATCCAGGGGTTGCCCATAAATACGCTCCCAGTTTGCAAAACTTCCCTGCTATAACAATGGCTGTACCACGTCACTGTGGAGATCACGGCATGTGACCAGGGATGAGACCTGAGCGACACGACGGGACAGTTGGGTCCCCCCCCCCCCGCTTCTGCTTCCTGCAGCTGCCAAGTGGCAGCCTGGGGCGAGTTGCTAGGTGACGGCTAAACAAAGCCAGGCTGCACTCCCATCCGGCAGGCAGTTGCCCTGGCAGCGCCTCTTCGCCTGCAGGCTGAGGAGCCCTCATTAGGCTCTTGAATCCTGCCCAGCAGGGACTTGAGCACAGCCTGCCCCGTCAAGGCGTTGCCCTCCTGCCAGTTCTCGAGGACTTTGAAGGGTCTCATCGCTCTTACAGCGCAATTGTTGTGTGTGTGTGTTTGGGTGTGTAAGTGCACCCCACTCGGGCACCAGTGTGGGAATGCTGCAGCGCAGTGCCCGTGCAAGTCGCTGAGCTGTCAGGGGACGGGGCTGGACAATGCCCCCCCCCCCAGTTGGCGCAATGACAGCACGACCAGTTCAGTTCAGGATTTATTGCATTGGGCCAAAGGCCATTGCAAACCATAAAGCACCACTATAAGTGATGTCATCACGTGGGCCCTGGAGCACCTGCATGCTTCGCACATGCCGAGGAGACAGCACACTTCTGGCACAAAGTAAGTGCCAGGTGAGTCCCCCGCCCCCGCCGTACTGGGAGGGTATAGGGCAACCCCACCGAAGGCCCTGGTGGAGCACCAGATCCTAACTACCAATCACTCCACCCCCAGCAGCAGCCAAACCCCTCCCCTGCTCTAACCCAGCCCCCCCCATTACTACATGACCCCCCAGCCAGGAAGCCTCAGGGCATGGGACTCTGTCCCAAAGGATCCTGCCACATTCACTTAGAGCGCACGGTAGGGTTGCCAGGCCCAGGCTGGGAAATTCCTGGAGATTTTGGCAGCGGAACCGGAAGAGGGTGGGGTTTGGGGAGGGGAGGGGCCTTAGTGGGGGTATAATTCCACAGAGTTCACCTTTCAAAGCAGCCATTGTCTCCCAGGGAGCTGATCTCCATTGCCTGGAGATCAGCTGCAATTCTGGGAGATCTCCAGCTGTCACCTGGAGGCTGGCAAGCCTAGCACAGGGCATTGTACCTTGCTGGTGGAGAGGCACAGAGGGGTAGGGGTGCCAGGAGCAATTCCCCTTGACACCTGCCAGTGCTTTGGGCACTGGTGGGAGGAATGGGGGAGGGGACAGAAGGCCTCCATCACAAATGTTTAAACTAGAAGTGACAAGGGACACTCTAGCCTTCTGCAAAGACTCTATGGTAAACTGCTAGCATGTCCTGGGCCATGTGCTGACGTCACTTCCAGGCACAGAGAGAGTGACATCACAGCGTCTCTGGTGAGTCCCCCCCCCCGAAGGTAAGTTTCCTGGTGGTTGCTAAGGGTGATCTGGCAGCCATGGGGAAAGAGGCTGAGCTGTCCCGAGCACAACAGGCAGAGAAAGCCCCAGCTCTCTGAAGTCCTTTAGCTGGGGATGCTGCCAAGAACTGAGCAGAGACCTTCAGCACAAGGCAACCGGCTGGTGTCCGGCTGGAAGGCGTGGCACTGTCCCGCAGACAGCTGCCGACCTCAGGGCTGCCTGCTCCACCCAAGGGTCACCTCACACCTTGAGGCTAGGGTCCATTTCCTTCCCTGGAGCATTGCTCAGCTTTTGATGCTGGCCAGAAGCCAGAGTGAGCCACACCCAAACTTTGGAGGCTGCTTGCAAAGCTCACAGGCACGGGCTGAGCTTTTGAGTCATGCATTGTGCGCAGAGGGGTGTTTAATTGGGCCTTTCCTTATTTGCTTTTCCAGCAAGAAGCAACAGAAAGCAAACTGCAGTGAAAGGCAAACAGGAACAGGTGGCCACAGAAGAGACACATGCAGCTCCAGGGAGCAGGCAGCAGTGGGGGTGGGGGTGGGGCTGGGGCTGCTACTTGGGGATGGCACCCCCCCCCCATTCCTGAATCCTCTCGGCCAGTCTTCTCTGCCCCTGGGCTGGCCAGGGGTACGCAGAGAAAGTGGCTGCCAGGAGCCTGCAGTAGCAGCCACAGCCCCCACGGTCCTCTTGGCAAATCTCTTTGGGCCCTGGAGGGAGCAACGTCTAGCTTTGCCGGGCTTTGGCCTGCTCACTCCCAGTCATCTGTGCTCACTGCTAAGATTGCTGCCCCTCTGTATGAGATTGCTGCTGCTTTTCAAATTTCTGCAATCTTCCGAAACAAAGCAGGGGCAGCCTTGGTTAGTAGTTGGATGGGAGACCCCCAACAAAGACCAGGGCTGCAGAGGCAGGCAATGGCAAAGCACCTCGGCTGGTCTCTTGCCCTGAAAAGCTATGACTTGAGGGCACTCTGTCCCAAGGACCCCCGGGGAGCTTCCATGGCAGAGCGGGGATTAGAACCTGGCCTGACGCTCCAAGCACCACCCCACGCAGGCTTTCATGTATCATCTGAATTAAAAGAGCAATCCAAAACAGTATCACTGGGAAGCAATTCCCATTGGGACCGGTGGGCTTTGCTTGCACTAATCCAACTTGGCAAGCAGGACTGAGATCCCACATTTATGGTGCAATTATGTTGTTTTAGCCTTTGGGCTTGCAAAGGGCTTCACTCAGTGCAGGATCCAGCCCTGTTTGAAAGCCTGTGTAGACTTCCTTGAGAGTAAGGCTAAGTGAATTTACTTTAAAACAAACTTACTTATGAGTAAATATGTGTAGCGTAGCACCACTGACCCAGTCTAGTGTTCGGAGCACTAGAAAATTCAAGAGGAAATCTGTTGCCATAATGGGAAGTATAGAGATTTGCTGTTTGTAAATGTAAATAACAGATGTGTTTTAGATAATACACACAGTAGATATTTAAGGCCCACGTAATCCAGAATTCTGTTTCCCGGTGTTTCCCTACACAGTGAGTGATCCCAGCCAGTTCCCTACATCTGGGCTTAGAGAAAAGAGCCCCAAAGCAGCAGACCCTGACGTCACTGCCAGAAAGCCCTCCACAACATGCAATTAATGTAGAGAACTGTGATGGCACGGTAGGCACCAGACTGGATGGTCTTAAAAGAAAAGCTCAGACAGATTCACAAGGTATAGATGGAGCTCTCTGTCTCGGGCAGTGATGCTCTGTATGCTTGGTGTTTGGGGGGTGCAATCAGTGGGAGGGCTTCCCGTGTCCCTTCCCCACTGGCAGACCTCCTGAGGATGCCTGGTTTTTTGGCCAGTGTGTGACTCAAGAGTGTTGGACTGGATGGGACATTGGCCTGATCCAGCATGGCTTATGCTCTTATTCACAGTAGATAGGCCGGCTGTTAGCCACAGCAGCTCAAAGGAATGTCCACTTTCCGAGGCATATGCCCCCCAGTACCAGATGCATAAGGCTGGAGGAGGGAAGGTCAAAAGGTATGAGTCAACACGTTGCAGAAGATTGGGCTTTCAGTAAAGGGGAATGAGGAAGACAAAATGTTTAACTAGACAAGTGTAATGCTGGCATTAAAAGCTTCTCTTTTAAAAAACAAACAGGCTAACGAAACAGCTGGGGGGGGGACGACGACACCAAGGACGCCCCCCTCTCAGTCACCCAGACAGCCTGTTTGCAGGGGGAGGGGGCAGAACAGAAGGAAGCCGCTACCACCCGAAGGCTTAAAAAAACCCACTTGGAAGAAGAAAAGCATTAAAAACCCACCACTGAAGAGTCAGGGCGTTAAACAATGCGGCGGCTCTGGGGCTGGGGGGAATCAGGCTGCGCCAAACTAAGGTAAATCCCAGGAGTTTTCCGGTTCTTCTGCTGGCTGGCTATTTATGCTCTCACGGTCCATTTGGAGGGTGTTTCAGGCTGTCATGGGGTGGCGTTTGCAGGCAAAAGTGGGTGTCGGTCCCTGGACAGGGCAACCCTCTATCAGTCTACTCCAAAGTAGTTTCTGAGAGGGCTGTCTTTGCTTCTTGCTGCAAAAATAGGGCTCGTGTGACACCTTCAAGCGTATATTATGGTAACATAGTATTTGCATTCTTGGGGTAGCAACGGGGCAGGTTCTGGTTCACACAACAAGCTGATGGTGGAGTACAATTCTGAGGCCAAAGATGCAGAACTCCCACCTGTTTTCACTTGGAAGTAAGTTCCATGATGGAGAAAGTGGAGAAAAACTTTTTCTCCTTCTCCGGCCACAGAATATGAGAAGAGCCCTGCTGGATCAGACCAGTGGCTGCTCCAGACCAGCATCCTGCCCCACATGGTGGCCAAGAGGTTGTCCCGGAGTGCCGGCAACAGAAGCCAGGAGTCCCTCCAAATTGGTTGACTGCCCCTGGCTGTGGAGGTTCCCCTTAGTCACCCGGGCTAGCAGCCGCTGACCGGTCCTCCAGGAACCCCTCCAATTCCCTCCTCTGGCAGTGCAATCCTATGGTGGGTTACTCCAGTCTAAGCCCATTGGACTTAGATGGGATTAACTTTCCAAAGGATGGCACTGCAAATGGCTGATAGAATAAAATACTATTTATTCCCCCTGCTTGTCCTGAATCTTGCACCCATCAACTTAACTGGACGCCCGAGAGTGACAGGAGAGGGAGAGGAACCTCTGCACCATTTCATACACCTGTCATGCCGCCCCCCCCCCCCGCCCGCAGCGACATTTCTACACTAATGGGGGGCGGGGTCAGCGGGCGAGCCTGGGAGGTTGCAGAGAGCTTCCAAGCGGGGTCCCGGGCGGGATCAAGGGCCGGCCCTGGCGCTCCGCCTGGCTGGCCACCATCGGGACGAGGACGCCGGGCCAGATGCAGCAGCCAGGCACCCTCGGCGGCCCTCGTGCCAGGGGAGCAACTGCGAAAAGCGGCGCCGGCGCCCACCTAGGCGCACCCGGGACCGGCGAGCGCCGCTACTCGCCCCGCCTCCGGCCACGCCCCCCGCCACGGAGCCCGCCGCGCGAGGGGCGGGGCCTCCCGGGGGCGGGGCCCAGGTGCCGCGCGCCCCACCTGTCCGGCGCCGCCACGCCCTCCGGCCCCGGCCCCGCCCCCGGGGTCTCCCGCTCCTCCCTCCCGCGCGGGGCGGCCCGTCCAGAGCCGGCGGCGGCGCGGGGGTCGCGGGTTCGAGGCCCGGCCGCGCCTGGGGCGCCGGGGAGCGGCGCCGCCATGTCCCTCCTGTGCGTGCGCGGTGAGTCTCGGCCAGCTGCGCCTCGGGGGGCGGGAGCGGGGGGGCGGGGGCGCCAGCGCCGGGGGGGCTCCAAGGAGCCGCTCCGCCCTCGGGGCTCCCGGCGCGCGGCCGGCACAGCGAGCGGGGCCGGCGCGGGAGCGCCGAGGGCCGTCGGCGGGGATGCGGCGCCTGCAGCCACGGCAGAGGGCGGCGCTGGCCGGCGGCCGCGCTTCCTGCCCGCCCGGGGCGCTGCTCCGGAGGGGTCCTGCCCGCCGCGGGGCGGTTGTGGAGCCCTGCAGGGGGCCGCGGGGAGAGGCTGCTGCCCGGCGAAGGGCGCGCCAGCCCGGCCAAGGCTGCCCGGCCGCCGGCCCTGCCTGGGCGCGGGGATGTAGGAGGGGCGGGCGGGCGTCGGCTCCGGGGCTCGGCGCGGACTCCCGGGCTCGGGCTGAGGCTCCGGGGCGGAGAGCGGCGCGGCCTGGCGAGGGGCCCGTGGCTGCCCGAGGAGCGGCCGCGTCCCCTGCGCTCCGCGGGCTCTGCGTCTCCCCCCGCCGCCCGGCCCCCCTTCTGCCCTCCGGCCGGATTTCTGAAGCGGCCGCACTGGCGAACCCCCGACTGCTTCGCCCGTCCCCGCCTTTGTTCGGCCCGCGCGTCCCCGGGCCCGGCTGCGTTGCCGGGTTTTCTCCGTCTAGCAAGTGGGATTGTGAAGCCGTCTCTCGGGGAGGAGGCGGAGCTGCTTCCCGGCTCTCCGGGCGCTGCTCCCGCGTCCCAGAAAGGGGCGCCCTCCCCTCCCCGGGACGGAGCCGGTGCCGCGATCCCGCCGGGGCTTGTGCCGGGGGCGGGGGGCGGAGAGCAGCAGGAAGGCAGCCGCAGCCGCAGCCGAACCCCCCCCCCCCCGGCCCTCCGGAAGAGCCCGGGCAGCCGCCTGCACGCCGGCCCAGACGGCGCCCCCCCCCCCGGCGGGCGGTCCCGCGGGCCTGGCAAGGGGCGCGTTCTTCCTCCCCCCCCCTCGCCTTCCCCTGCAGGCTTCCCTGCCGATCGCTCCAGGTGGGCAGCCAGGCCTGTTAGCCCGTCTGTTGCGGGAGGAAAGAGCCGGAGTCCGGGAGCCCCTCCGAGGCTAACAGCGCTTGCGGTGCGGGAGGAGCTTCCCCGGGTCGCGGCTCTCTTCTCCCGCAGGCTTGTCATTCTGGCGCCTTCCCGGGCCCCACTCCGAATAGAAATGTGAAATGAATAAATAAGATCCTGGGGGGACAGGCAGGGCCCACACACGGAAGGCAGGGAGGTGAGAGGTCCACCTGCAACCGAGTCCTGTTCCAGTTTTGGAGGCCGGGGGGGGGGGGAGTGCGGCACCCCTGGAACTCACTGAAGGGGCCCCCAGGACCCCTCTTGCCAAGACAGGGATGGCACACTGGAAAGGCCCCGGGGTGGCATTTCCAAGGCCCCAGTTCAGTCCCCATATGCAGAGGACACTGACTGACCCCCCCCCCAGCACTGCTGGGGGGGGGGCTGCCCACGCTGATTGCCTCCCCACATGCCCACCCAGACACCGCCTGCCCCCTGCACTCACTGCCTGCTCCCTTTCAGCCAAGCCTCCTTTGCGTTCCACTCTGGCCACATCTGCGTCTTCTCCCTGCTGCGATACAAAGGAGTGTGCTACCTGGAGGCCCTTCCCCTGCACCTGATGTGTGTAATGTCGATAAAGCAATGAAAGCTATTAAGGTTGGATAGAAAAGTGTTGTATATATTTTGGTTTTTAGCAAAATTTCAGTTTTTTCCTAAAAAAACAAATACGTCTTTTCCAGTGATTTCAAAATTTCTGGAAACTTTACATCTCTAGTTTTATATGCTCTTTCCTCTATCAGCTGCCATTTGTCCTACATTTTGCCCCACTGTAGTCGATCTTTAAAGTATGCAGCCCTTGGCCCTACAGGATTTCAGAGGTCAATATCAACACCTTTAATCGGGCTTGGAAGCCAGCGCTCGTGAAACAGGGCTGGAGCGATATGGTCCCCATGACCCAGTGCAGAAAGTATTCTTGTTGCAGACGCCACAGTGGCGTGATCTTTTTTAATTTAGGGAGGCTGGTGGGAGGCAGTCCTGGACACCACTGCGACTTGTGTATGCAACAGCAAGTCTCCCAACTATGAACCTGCCTCATGTCCTGGGCCAGTCCTTCCAGCCATCAGTCGCACCTCCATCTTGTCAGGATTGAGCTTTAGCTTATTAGCCTGGATCCGCTCCAGAACTGCCCCCAGCCCCCAGTTTAGGGCTTCTACAGCCCCCTGGGATTGGCTGGAAGGGGAGATGCAGCTCAGGGCCATCTCGGTATCGGTGACAGCCCATTCCAGATCTCTCGATGGCCCACCCAGGGGTCTCAGGTAAAAGTTGAAAAGCATGGAGGACACGGTGGAGCCTTGCAGGCCAATGGCCAGGTTTGCAGAGCAGCAGGCCTCCAGCTGACCTTGGTTTGCCCTGGGGCTAGTGAACGGGTGCAAGACTTAGGTAGCCATGGAATGACAGCCTTTTGCTCTAGTGTGCCGTTTAGAGGTGTGGATCGTAGGTGGGCAATGGGAGGGCATATTCAAGTAGCTTTCTGGTAGTTCCTTCTTGTAGTTTTGGGGTTCAGTCAGCATTGCAGAAGGTTGCTGTCCCTACAACTGGAGACTCAGTGAGGTGTTCCACATCTTGATTTGTGTTTGGTTACAACTGGCTATTCAGAGGAGTTCGCTGTGTTAGTCTGTAGTAGCAAAATGGTAAAGAGTCCAGTAGCACCTTTAAGACTAACCAGTTTTATTGCAGCATAAGCTTTTGAGAACCCCACAGCACTCTTCATCAGATGCATCTGACAAAGAGAGCTGTGGTTCTCGAAAGCTTATGCTACAGTAAAGTCGGTTAGTCTTAAAGGTGCTACTGGACTCTTTTCTATTTCACTGGCTATTCAGTATCTGAAGGACGAGTTGTAGTGAAACTCTGTTGCTGCTTGTATGGAACATGGGGGCCTCGCCATTCTAGGAGTGCTGTGTTCCCAGAGATGTTTGCCCAGAAGGCCCCGGGAGAGCATCCCTGTGGTGTCCTTAAAACTGCTGAAGCCACATCTCTCTTTGGAATCCCCTCCGTGGTCTCTTTGGCTGGCCAGACTCCAGTCCGCTGTAAAGGGGCCCAGACCTGGGGCAGGCAGCTGCATCCGAGTGAGGCCTTTTGCTTCAGCAGCCAAACATCAGATTTCAAGCTTAGTTGGCTGGACCGCATTGTAACTATAAACGCATTCTCTTTTGGCTTATTAAATGCTGTAAATGCCCTGGAGGTTGGACAAAGAATAAATATGAATAACTTTTAGTGCTGGCGCCGTGTGTAGGTAGGAACTCTGGGTACCGGCGGAGGCTTGTGCCCATCTTTTTTTCTTAGAAGTCATTGGAGAGGTTCTGTGAGTTGCTATACGATGTTGATGCTTGCCAGTGTGACTCTAGGGATCTCACATGGTCATCACAAATACTTGGCGCAACGTGAGCTGCCATGGGGCCGTTTGGATTGGGGAAAATGGGAGGGGGGGGGTTGAAGTCCCTTCTCCCCTCTGTGCTTTGGACCCAATCTGAATCAGGCCCTGTGGTGCTTGGGGAAATGAGTTCCCCCAAGCTGTTGTCTGGCCATAGGGAATGGGAATTGGGTTGGGGGAGCCCCAACTCATCTCATGGGGAAATGTCGTGTCTGCAATCTAGCCTTAGTCCTCTAGCTGCTGACTGAGGCTAGAGCGTCCTTCATCTCTCCTCTCAGGGCAACTGGCAGTTGGAATACAGTCCTCTCTGGCAAGGGGGGGGGAGGCATTCTCGATGCCGTCTTTTGAACCAAAGGGAGCTGCCATGCAGCCTTCAAAGGCAGCCCCGTGCAGAGTGCATTGCAGTTGGCTAGCCTGCATGGGACCAGAGCTTGATACCTGTGGCTACGTGGTGCTATTTATTTATTTCGTTAGACCTGACCCCTCTCCTTCTCTGACTGCCCCCCCCCCCCGTGGCTTACATCTCCCTTCTCTCTTCCTGGTGATGGTGGCTCACCACCTGAGATCAGCTGAAGACACGGTGTGCTGTGTAGCTGGTCCCTGATGTCTTTCTTCAGACACTGCAGCTTGCGGGAGGTTTCAGCTCAAGCTTGTTCTATCAGCAGGAACGTAGCCTTGTTTAAAACAGGCTGAACTGCCATTCCCCCTCTGGCTGCATTAGCAGCCAACAGCCCCTCGCCCTTCTCTGGTCTGAGCTGGGGTTTATTGGTCCTCATTCAGCCCCACTGGCTCCAGACGCGTGGGGAGAATGGAAGCCGGCTTGCCTGGTTTTGATGAAATGGAGAGCTGTGGTGTGTTCTGCCCCCCGAATCTCTGGACAGTGTTTCCCCATAGTGTCAGGGCTCCTAGGAAGCGTTGGCCATGAGCTCTGACTGGAGCCCTCGGCAAATTGGGTGCAGGGAACTGAGGCACTGCCGCTTTACACGAGTGCCTGGCCCCTCTCTCAGAATCCACACTGGCCGTGGTGAGCTTGGTGGGAAGTTGCCTGCAGGCCCCCCTTGGTGGCTGCCCCCAGCCTTTTAGAACTCTGTACACAGCATTTCTTGTGGCCTCCTTAATACAGCCTTTCTGGAGACAGGTAACATCCGTATTATTTGGGAGAGTCTTAAGTGAATTCCTATTCTATTGAGCTCTCCCTCCTTGGAGGTATTTAAGAAGAGGCTAGCTGGCTACCTGACAACGACGTATGAATTTAGGCAGATCGTGAGAGGGAGGGAGGGCAGGAAGGGATGAGCCCGTGCTGGGCTCTCAAGACCGTTTGGGGTCTGAAAGGAATTTCCCTCCAGGCCAGGCTGGCCAGGGACCCGGGAGGTTTTTTGCCTTCTTCTGGACACTGAGCAAGGGTCACTGAGGGCGGTGGGGGGGAATAGCTGTGAATTTTCTATATTATGCAGGGGGGCTGGACTAGATGACACTTGCGGTCCCTTCTGACTCTTAATTTCAATGTCTTTTCTTAGTTGCTGTTAGTTTATAATGCTTTGTACTTACAATTTTACAGTTGTAGTTATAGTTGATTGAGCGTAAGCCATGCCGGGCAATTCCTGAACTAGAAAGGCAACATATCTAAGCTAAATAAATATAATATAGCCTGGCAGAGGGGATGTGTAGGACACGGCGGGCTCAGCAGGGTCATGCCGTGGGTTCCCGGCCCCACTCTCTAGGTCCGGTCAGCCAGAGAAGGCGGAACTCGCCCATTTCAGCCAAATGTTACTCTGGTTCAGAGAAGTCACTGGGCGCCTAATCACCCGGGCTGCTTGTTCGTTCCGTACCAGGCTGGGAGTCATAACGTCCCTTTGATCCACTGAGGGAGAAGTATAAAAAGGAATTTTAGCTGTGGTTTTGATGTGACCCAAACAGCAAATCAGATGAATTCATAACTTACTTTTGATTTGGGTTATTATATGTATTTAGGGCTTTATTTATTCCCCCACCCTGTTTACGGATCTGTAAATCATTCTTTTTTCCCTGTCTAAGGATAATCACCTGAAAAATATTAATTATGAGTTGCAAACAGCCAAATATTTCTTCTGTTGCGTTGATAGTAGCATTTTCTGCTTGTTTAACATACCACGTTTAAGTCTTTGTCTCAGGTTTCTACCACCCGACTCCCAGCGCATTGCTTTTTAGATGCCTCATCTTATTGATTGCATGGACTCACGCTGCGTGATCCACCTTGAGCCTTAGAAAAGTGGGCCATAATCTGCATAAATAAAAAAATAAATAAATGTTTGGGATGGGCCTGATCTCGTCTCCGGTGCTGCTGTGCCCCCCTCTTAGAAGCCTTGGGTGGGGGCCTCATGGGTGGGCCTGCCGGTCAGGCTGGGCCTGGCACAGCCCTGCTGCACCCATCGGCAGTGGCTGGGACTGCCCACTTGGTCTCTGTGGCCCAGCTGGCTGACAGAGACACATCCACCGGGTAGCCTGGTTTGCCCCAAAGGAAAGGGCGAAGAAGCGGGGCCGGCTCACCTGGAGGTGGCAACAGGGAAGAGCCTCAGCTGGAGGGGGCGGGAGTCATAAGGGCTCTGTGAGAGAGGAAGGAGGGGGCGGAGGGTGCAGGGGCTGTGAAAGACTGACCCTTCAGCGTCATGGGGAAAGGAGCAGGGGGTTGGGCCTGCTCTTGTCTCCAAGGCTGGGTGGGGGGAAGAGAAAGTGCCCACGGGGGAGAAGGGGGTGCATCCCGACAGAAGAGGGAACAGCGTGCGTTGAAGAGCCCCGTCCTTCCATGTCTGGGCCTGGCGGTGTGCAGAGAGGGGAGGAACTGGCTGCAGAAACCTTCCCCCCCCACCCCACCCCCCACAGGGCTGGCAGACGAGAGGAGGGGCTGGGCGATGCTTCGATGCCCTCCGCTCAGCTCCGGGATGCCTTCAGGCCCGGCCAGGCTGTTCCTTGGGCTGACCTTTGCTGCGACAGTCCAGCCCCCCAATAACCAATTTGTTGTTAATTTTATGATACGCTGAATCTTTAGACGGGAAGCTTTCCTAAATAAATAAAGTACTGCAAAATCATTTTCTGCCCCGCATTTTTCACCCCCCTCCCCCTCAAGGATGTTATATTTGGCTCCCATGTAGTTTGATGGTGTGGGAAATTGCTCCAAGTTTTGCCATCTTCTGGGCATGCCGTAAGAGTCACCGGGTGTGTGTGGGGGGCGGGGCGGGAGGGGGTAGTTGTGAATGTCCTGCATTGTGCAGGGGGTTGGACTAGATGACCCTGGAGGTCCCTCCCAACACTGTGATTCTATGATTCTGTAAGTCTGGTTATTAAAAGGAGCTGCTTGTTTCAAATGGTAGCGGGTAGGAGTTGTGAAGATGGCATATTTGTATTTATTGTAT